>NC_134599.1:19606317-20806317 GCF_037038515.1 Microtus pennsylvanicus | reverse complement strand
ATTGCTGTAACAAGACACCAGGACCAAGGCAATTTATAAAGGAATACCTTTATTGGGGCTCATTGTTCAAGAGGGTGACAGTCCACGACCATCATGCCGAGGAGCCTGGTAGCAGGCAAGCAGACAGGTCTCTGGAGCAGAATCTGAGAGCTTACATCCGATCTACAAGTAGGAGGTAGTTCTGCATCTGCTCCAGGGTCACACCTCCTAATCCTTCCCAAACAGTTCTACCAATTGGGAAGGGACCACACATTCAAATACATGAGCTGAGGAGCTGTCATTCTCATACAAGCCACTATGAAGATCAAACATGGTGTGAGGCTTCAGATTTCCAGGCTTCGGCCATATGTGTATAAAGTCTTTGCCATGCCTTTATAGATTAATATGCTATGTACAGGATTTCTTTCCTGGTATATCACTAACTTATCTTTCGGCAGTAGTTAATTTTGACAATTAACTCTCCGAGAGCAGGAGTTGCAGTCGTGATCTTCTTTGTGTTTGTGGTGTTCTTTCATGCCAAGCCTTTTCAAGGAGTGTCTATTTTCCCCGGGGCAGACGGCTACGTTTCACCACTGAGTGAACTCCACAGTTATAAACAGGATCTCTGGGGACAGGGGGAAAAAGCAAGAAACATGTGTTGGAGCTGACTTTCAATGGTCCGAGAGAAAATTATGAGACTCATTTCTGCTTCAGGACTTGAGCTCTGAAGAAAGAGCATCCATGTTTCTGGCAGGATGGGAGTGGAACTTAGAGAAAGGTGAACCGGAGTGGGGGGCTGCTTCCTTCCTTTCAGATTCCACCCCTGACTTTAATCGCTCCTCTCTGAATGAGCCAGCTGGAAGAAAACGTGAAAGCAGAGTATAGAAAGCCAGATATGCATGCACCAGAGGGGTCTTTAGCAAGCAGCGAGTCCAACCCCCTCATTTCCAGCCCAGAAAAGGTGTAGGGAAGTCTGAGTCTTCAGGATAAAGAGTACATCTGCTAACCCGTTCTTTTCTTTCTTCTGAAATAAAAATCACATCTTTGCATTTTAGACTGAATTCACTGCCTGTTGCAAAACCCCATCATCACTGTTGACACTTACAGTCAGGTGTAACAAGAATGTTCCTCCGGATGAACAGGTGTGGGCCAAGCTTCATGAATACCTGAACCATTTCCCCTAGCTGCCAGTGCCCACACGAGGCCTGTCCTCTGCTTTCTTTCCCTGCAGAACTCTGCCTGCTTACTACTGTTTGAAATCTGGATGGCTATTTATTCGGCCACATTAGGCTTTGCCCTGTGTGACACAAAATCATTGTAAAATAATGCATTATTAAGTGTGTTTTCAAATGAGGGGGAATAACCAGCAAGCTGTCAGGGATTGTTTTGCTGTTGGAAGGAAAATAAATAAGTAACACGCGTACAAGGATGGCAGGAGAACTCCAAGGAGGGTTTCAAATACAGGCGCTTGTTACAGTTTATTGATGGAAATTTGTAAAACACGGCTCATAGTGAACCTAGGGCAATCACATAAATAACTGGCACACACGCATAGCTTGTTATTTCTTCTGTTGACACAAAGATGATAAATCCACTAGATTATGTACATTGGCTTAGATTAGTGGACACACCACACGAAAATGAAGATCTGAAATACAGACATCACCTACTGGCTGAAATTCGGGTATTCAAGGCAGCTGACAGTCGGCCAAGTCCACAGTTAGCTACTGAATAACAGAAGAATGCCCTGGGCAAGCACTTTGATGTTTAGACATCATGTTTATCAATACAAGATCTTCTTGGAATTGGAAAGGGACCAGGATTCATATTCATCTTGATTTCTCCAATGGAGATAGAGGCATAAGACATGAAGATGGAGAGAACTGGAAAGATAGTTTGTAGACAGAGGCTGTGTGTTCGTTCCCAGCTGCCCAGACCTGAAATAATCACACAGAAACTGTGTTAATTAAAGCACTGTTTGGCCAATCACTTAGGGGTATTGCTAGCTAGCTCTTATATCTTAAATTAGCCCATTCCTATTATTTTATATTTTACCAAGAGGCTCGTGGTTTACCGGAAAGCTTCCCAAGGCAACTGTCCCCTTCAGGAGCTCCATGGCATCTCTCCGACTCTGCCTACTCTCTCCCTATATCTTTTCCAGCCTGACTATATTCTGTTAAGCCAGTGGCCAAAAGCAGCTTCTTTATTAACCAATGGCAATAAAACCTATTAACAGCATACAGAGGGGAATCCCACATCGATGGTTCAGTAGAAACAAGGGCTACCTGAGCTCAGACACTTGCTTTAACCCATGAGAAAGCCAGGTATTGTGGCATATCCCTGTAACGCCAGCTTTGTGGGCACAGAGACCCGCAGTACCTGTGATCTTGCTAACCAAATAGCCCAGCAAATTAGTGAATTTACGGTACTGAAGAGACTCTGTCTCACATAATAATGTGGAGAACAACAGAAGATGCCCAAAGTATCGCTGGCCTCCAGACACACAAGTACATGTGGTGGAGCAGATGTGGACATGCACATGTATTCTCAGAATGGCACGGCTGGCATCTAAACAGTACAGCACACTCACGTGTTGGCTCATTTGGCCCTTATAAAACCCCGGGAGATGTTAGAGCATGATTTATTCATATTCTTATCATCATTTTCAGAAAGTTGATACTCCTCCAAGTATGTCCCAGCCTAAAATTAAATAGCTAATAAGTTCCAAAATTACCAATATTCTCCAGGGCCTTTCTTTCATTCATTTGACAAGTATTTGTTGAGTGTCTATTATGTACCATGTCTGGTAATAATAGTGTATAGTTCTAGAAGTATGCAATAAGCAAATCAATATACATGACGTATGTGTAGAAGAAATAATAGAAGACAGGGGGAGAATAGACAGGGTGCTGTGTGGTGAGTGCTGTCTAAGGAGATACATGGGTAGTCGCCTGCACAGAGGGAAAGGGAAGGAGTGGCCACAGACCTCTGAGGTGAGGTGAGATATGACCCATGCGGAGCTCTGGGATAAGAGTGCCCTTGATGAGTTTGAGGAACGGCGAGGACTCCTCTAAGACTGAGTTCTGGGGAAGGGAAAATGGTGAGAACTGTAATCAGAACATGAAGGAGGGGTCAGATCAGATGGAGTCCTTTGAAGCAAGGCTATAGAAGGAAACTTCCAGGGGTGAATTGTCAATCTAACTGATGTGTGAAGGACGGGTTGCGGGGAGACCAGCTGGGTTTCCGAGACCAGCTGGGTTTCCACAGACAGCAGCAGTCAGGCTGAGAGGTGATGGGGAGAAAGACAAGAGAGCATACAGTTTCAGGAGCGCCATCACAGTTTGGAGGTGAACTGGCAGGAGGTGTGAGGCTGCTTCTCACCTTTTGCCCTGAGCAGTGGAGTGAGCATGAGTATTAACTTCTGAAATAAGTTTTAGGTAAAAGGTGTAAAGATTTTGGGTTAGCCCATGTTATGTCCAAAACGCTTATCAGGTAAGAAAGTGCAGAACTGGCGTGGATGAGTGAATATATTCTATTTTTAGATGAGTGTTTTGGCCTGGAGATATAAATCTCAAAAGGGAACACAAATATCCCACAGATTTTTTTTCTTTACAGTTGAGCATATTTACACACCAGGCAAAGAGAAATTCTCTAAGTGGTTCTCTAAGGAAAAAAATACCCAAGTGTTTAATTAATATAAACATGAATGGATGCGGGTTTCTTTAAAATCAGTCTGTCTATTGGTCAGCAAAGACTCCTTAGTAGGTTGTGGATTCCTTGAACTTCTTTGTCATTGGTCATTGTCCGTTGGCCAGGATCACTCACTGTGGCACAGTACAAAGTTTAGCTACAGAATTTCCCAGGCAAGGGCTGTCAGGACCTGGAGACTTTTCTTCCTGTTCAGTCTGGGACATCTGGCAAACAGGATGAGTGGCCCCTACCACCAATGTAGGAGGCACCCAAGGGCTCTGTGGCTACCGTGATGTGAGAAGTCCAAAAAGCAAGGAGACGTCAGTTGGGTCAAACGTTGCACAGAAGGTCTGTAAGACCAAGACTGGGGTTGACAGTGACCTTGACATGGAGAAGCAACACAATTGTGCTTTTTACTACATTTTAGGGAAGGTGGAAGGAAGACTGTGGAGACCAACTTCTCAAGAGATTTAGCTGCAGAGTCATGATGTTAGTGACTGAAGTGGAGTGTGGGGGTCAAGGGACTTGTTTTGTTTCCTAAAGACGGTTCATGCTTTCTGTGGCTGAGATCAGCTTGGTATTTTGTAAAGGGGGTAAATCACAGATGCAGGAGCCAGGGATAGCCATTGCAACAGCAGACTTCTCAGGGATAAGGTGAGCACCTCCAAGCAGGGGCCGATGCTACTGAAGAGGATAAACCGTGCGCGGATCCTTCAAATAGGAGTGATGGAAGTACACCCAGGTTCTGGTTCCTGGCCATGAGTACCTAGACTTTTGCTTCCTCAGTGAGCTACTACAGAGCAAGGTTATTAGCTGAAGACAGGAGGGAAAGGGGGGCTCTGAAAAGCTAACGTGGAAATAACTGTGTTAGAGTGGTTTGGCTTGGTCAGGGAATATAATGGGGGTTTCTGAGCGGTCCTGGGCGTTCCTGGCGGTGCACTTAAAAGAGATTTATCAGCTTCATTGTGTATTCCTCTTTCCCTCCTCAGTACCACACACAGCTACTTCAGAACAGCTGTGAAGAAGCAAGAGGCAAACTCATTTAGACAGTGGGCACAGGAAGGCTACAAAGAGATGGACCGTGAATCTGAGCTGAGGGCGGCAGGGGGTGGGCGATACAATGGCAAAAGAGAGCAGTATCAAGAGCTTGGGGTCTTCACTCCATCTCAGTTCCGTATAGAGCGGAAAGAGGGCTTGGAAAATCATTAGAGACGGGAAAAACCTTACAGTATTCAGTCTATAATCCCCCAGTCCAGGGGTGTTTCTTTCCCTTTGTCTCCTTAGGCCAGCAGAGGCTCACTTGGACACCCGGAAGCTCGTCTCCTGCCCACCCTTCTCCCTCTTTCCTTTTCCGCTCTTCATCCTCCAGAGTCCAAGACTCTTTCTGTTTTAGCCAGTAGCTTAAATCACATCTTCACAACTAGACAAACCAGATTCATTCCTGTTTATGATTAAACCTCTGTTCCTCAAGGATTGGGCCATGCCCACCTGTAACCTTCACTACAAATGGTTCTGTACTGCCTGTTCTAGGGAACAGCAACCTTGCCCGGGTTTCAAAAGTTGTTATAACTATCTTGAAACTCTGCCTTTGTTTCAAAAGGTTATGACTGCCTTGTTCTGCTGCTCCTGTAGCTACCCCCCAATTTGCCTGCCAGATCCCCCATTTGAAACTCCCCTACACCTGAGCTATAAAAACTCGTACCTTGTACATGTCGCATGCTGACCTCTTGAACCCTGTATTAGGGGGAGGCAGCCTGTGTACACAAACTTTAAAAAGCTTGCTTTCATTAATTGCTTGCTTAAATTCATTTGGGTCGGTGGTCTTTCTCCTTGCATTTTTGGGATTAACACCCCTCCCTTCTCTTAATTACATGGCTTGCTTCTCATGGCACAGTTTTTCTTTATGCTCAAGAGCTCTCTTCCCAAAAGGAGTGAAGACAGGAAGGGGTGAGACCTCTGAAGGAAGCCATCATACCCTTAGCCCTGCACTGTTCAGTGAGGGTTCTTTAGTCTACGTATTCTAAAGCGATGCATATTCGATGAACTAAGATTAACATTGCTCTTGTCCCAATGCATCCAATCAATTTTGGAAGGCAACTTCATTGGTGTAGGCTCTGTTCTCCTCGGCATTCACACTCTCAGGCATCAGATGGGTGGGGGATTGTCCTTTTGCCTCTTCTCTCATTAGCTATTCCACCAGCTTCACCTGGCTAATCATTATGCTCACCTCCACTAGGGACCTTCTAGAAGCTCCCATGAGCCCACAGTTCTAGGAGTTCCTGTAAAGGCAGTATAAAACAGCCTGCTTTCTTTCCAGTCCCCAACTCGGAGGATGACAAGTTGTTAGCATTCTTGGAGGACTCTAACAATGAGTAAAGTGCTATCTGAGGAGACAAGCCACAGTGATCTTCTTGTCTCCTGATTGGGTCATGACTCAGCCCTCAGGGACTTTCTTTTTCAATGCTTTCAATTTTTTTTTAAAAAAACCTGAATATATTAACTGGACCTCTTTCAGGTAAAAAAGTCATTTGCCATTCTGTGCCCTCTCAGAGAGTCCTAAGTGCTTCCTAAACTCTATCCCATCCCCTTGATTCTTTTCATCTAGGAAGAAGTAAATACCATTCCCAAACAGAAAGGTTATGAAAAATGACATCATTGGCAAACATTGTTGCCAATGTTTGGTGTTGCTTTGGGATTGCTTCAAGTTTAGTGAAGCTGATGGCTCAGTACAGAGTTGGCACTTTTTGTCTATACTCATTCACTGCAGAGACTTGGTTGTCATCATCTTCCTGGACCCATCACACTGTGGCCATGCTTGGTCGTAACCCCTTGAACAGTACTTATGGGGCCCTGGCAGGCATTGTAAGGAGCATGTATGTGTGTGTGCATGCATGCATGTGTGTGTGCATGTGTACTCCTACGTATGAATTGTAATAGCATGTAAGAGTTGTAGATTCATGTAGAGGCCAGAGACAAGCTCGGTATTCCTCAGTAACTGTCCACCTTGTTTTCTAAAACAGGATCTCTCAAACTAGTCTGTGACTTGCTGAGTAGGTGAAGCCCCTGGGAGTCATCTGTCCCTGTCTCTCTGGGGAGAGGTCTATAAGCATGTGCCACTGTCTGGGAGTGGCAGTTTATGCCTTAAATCCTAGAGATTTAAGGAGGAGGCAGAGACAGATAGATTTCTATAAGTATGAAGTTAGCCTGGTCTACATGGCAAGTTCCAGTCTAGCCAGGGCTGCATAGCGAAACCCTGTCTCAAAACAAAACAAAACCCAACCAAACCAAAAGAAAAACACTCATATGCCACCATATTTACCTGCTTTTTGGGGATGGTGGGATCTGAACTCAGGCCTTTATGCTGGCCTATCAAGTACTTTATTGAATGAGCTATATTATAGCTTGATTTATTAGTGTTAATATTGGAGACAGTCTTCCTATATACCTATTCTGGATCCAAGTTCATAATCCTCCTGCTTCGACATCCCAAGTGCTGGCATTACAAAGTATGATATCAATTATACTCATATTGTTGATTTTTTAAGCTGTCTAACACTAAGAGAACTCATGTAGCCTTGTGTCCCCTTGAATGAGATAGCTTCTCCCTATAGCTCACTTGCATAACTCCGGTGCCTATACCATCACTTCCTCTGGGCCATTTCACAGAAATGCTGGAGGACGAGGTAGCTCCCAATTCACTTCTACTTCCTGTCGACCAGATGTGAGAGGAGAGGAAGGATCTCTTCCCTGGGCACTCAGGAGTTGCTGCTTCCATGTCAGCTCTGTGGGACAGGGAGAGAGTTCATTTTTTCTTAGAAGGTACCAGTTAGAGTTTGAGGAGTATGTGGCCCCGTGCTCAGCTTTTCGGAAGCGCCCAGAGAAAGAATGGAGGATGTAACAACAGAAGACAGCTATGGGCATCCGGGCCAGAGCTTTTCAAAGCGTGTGACATAAGGTCGGTTCTGAAAGGAAAGGAGAGGAGGGACGCTGCTTTCAAACCATTACATGTGGCCGGCACACTATTGACTGAACAATCTTCCCAGCCTGAGGTTGTGTTCCTGCTGCCTTGTTTTGAAGACAGTCTGCAGTCCTGAATTGCCACTGCTCCAGAAGGTGCCTAAGAGGCGGCAAGGCAGAAACTGGGGAAGGGCTTTGGTTCCTCCTCCCGTTGCTGACTCCTCTCCTTTACCAGGCCCTGAGGTGGCTTACATTACAGCTGGCTGGAGCGGCAGGTCAGCTAACTCAGGGCAGAGCCTGGTCTGTGCTCTGGTCTGTATTCCCTCACTTGCCTCTTCGTTCTCAGTTGTTGCGCCTAAAAAAATGGAGAGGGTGATGCCCAGCTCGAAATGTCACTGTGCTGTGACTGTCATGTCTCAGGACTAAAGGACCGTGCAGGATTAGCACCGCAGAAACCGCAGAAGCTCCAGCTCCCACCTTCCCCTCTCCTCTCCCCTAGCCTCACCACACATCTATCCACTGAACAACTCATTCTCCAACCCTTCCTCCTTTAACACGAAAAGCTTTGCCCACCATAAAACATTAGGAAATAGTGATGGATTTGGGGATTTTCAGGGAAGAACGGTGTATGAGCACGCGGTCTGCTCATTTACTTTGTAGATAGATTCTAATGACTTTTCGCCACAAAACCCACTTGAGGTTCTGTTAAATAAAGAACTAATGCCACTTTGCTCTTTTCTCTCAACCCCTTTTTTTCACTCATGCAAATCAGAAACATTCGTTCTCTGTGGCTCCCTGGCCTCTTGGATATGAGAAACCCATCACGCAGCGTTTTTTTCTCCCCTCCCTGAAAATAGCATAATTGTCAAGTACTCGTAACTTCTGAGTGCAATTTCAACCCTCTCATTGATAAGGCAATAACCCAAGCAAACAACATCAGATGAAGTTGCAAGCCTGAGTGTGGGGATGGAGGCAGTATTTGAAAGAGATGAATCGAAGTTCCCTATAAAGTTGCACAAATTCTTACCAGCAGAACAGACTTCGGATAGAGCTATTAGACTGAGCCATTAAGCTGCCTGGCTTCTAGTTCATCTTCCAGAGAGCCTTAGCATGGACTTCCTACAGTATTCAGGCTCCTCAGATATGGCTCCGCTTGACAGAAAATGCACAACACAGTGCCGCAGTCAGCTCAGTCTGTTTGTGCCCTGATTGGTCCTCCTTAGCTCATCTTTCTGCTGAGTGTCATGGAAGCCTATGATGGACTTCTGTTTGAACCATTATCGAACGACAACTCGAAGATCCGTCCTATGCACAAGGGTCAGTGTTCTCTCCTTTGTTTTTGTGTCCAGGTCACAGTTCCGTGGAGTCACCCAAAGGAATGCCTTCTCCTCCTGATAACTTTGTGTGGAATCTGACCTGGACAATGAAGGACTCCTTTCCTTTTCTGTCCCATCGCAGCCGATACGGTAAGTGTATGTTTGACGGTTGTCTGTGATACACTATCACTATTGTTTGGTTACAGAAAGTCCGAGATTCCATTTGTGATCATTAGTGATCCAGGAGTCCCTCAGTCTCCTATAGCAGATCACATCCACTGTACCCTCTGTCCTGCAAGGATGTTCAAGAATACCATCAGACCATTCAACTAAGATGTTTATATTGCTTGTGAGTCCTGGAGGAAGCTAAGGGCTTTGTGGTTCCCATATTCCATCCTCCAAACCTTCCTGGTACATGGATTCCTGATATCCCTTCACCATTCCTTCAATGGAACATTTATTTATATCTGTTTGTAGCTTTTGGATTTAAAGTTCTGACTTTAGCATCCCTATAGACCTTGTTCTCCTAAGGAGGGATTGTGATTAGGAAGGGCACAGGTCTTCCAGGGTCCCTTCAGTGACTCCATCATATCTGGCTAACTTCTGTTCTCAGACAGGTTATTTGATATTATCTCTGCTCACTTGATTGTGCAACAGCCTCAGAGGTCAAGAGAACTGGTCCAGTTCCAGTGTTTACAGATGCAGGAACTAATCTTCACAGTGGGCGCTCTAGCCACAAAGCTGGAATTCCTTGCTTATAGTCTTCTTCCCCCAAGAGGCCACCAGCTCCTTCTGTGAGCTGTTGTACTGTGATCTCTCAGGAGGTTGACTCATTCTCAGAGCTTCAGCCTGAAAGCCTGCCATGGTGGGGGCTCTGTCATTGGAACATCAGGGTTAGAGGAGAATTGTGACTTTTCCGGGGAGCACCTTCATTTCTTCAGCTCTCTTGGTATAAGCCCCTCAAGGTCAGGTAATATGTTTATGCCCCCATTTTATTCTTTCTCTGGAAGATACTGCTAAAGGCTTATTTATGTATGATGAATGGATGCAGAAGGCTTCCTGATACAGAATTCTCTCATCAGACCTAATTCAATTAAGTATTTATGAACCCAGTACAGCGCTGAGTTCTAGATGCCCTTCTGGGCATATTTACCTATTCCTGCTTCTTAGTCTCTGCCCTTGGGCCTAACCTATTTAAAGCACACCTAACAGAGATGTTCCACCCCCTGTAGAAGCCCTCCAGTCGGAAGCCTGCCATCGCTCCCCTCACCTATTACGCAGTTAGTCTTGGCTTTTATTAATGGCACCTTTCATTTCAAATTGAAAGAAAGAAATGCATAACCCCCCCCCCCCGTGGGCAGTTTGGGATTCTACTCTGAGCTGAGATGCAGCTTGCCACTCCTAAGTATCCCTAGGGGGAGGGAAGACTCGGTGGTTCTTTGGGAGATTCCACACACGGGTTGCTTCATGATTTTATTTAAACCAGACGCACACACGAATGCCATCCTATGATAAGACCAAGTATCTGTAAATAATTGAAAGCTGGTCCTTTGTACAGTGGGTGTTGTCCCCAAGGTCGCCAGATATACAGTATAACTGGTCTTCAGGTAACACTCAGAGTTCCCGCTCAGATTCATTCACTGTCTCTATAGGAAAACTTTAATGAAGTTTAGAATGTCTAAAAGTCTAGCTCATGTGTGTCATAGAAAACAATTATTGGTTCCCTATGGAGGCCATTGAAAGAGGGAGAAAGCCATGGGGGCTTATGAGGACCCAATTAGCTACCACTTGCACTTGGTAAACCCACTTCCAATCTCAGAGCCCCGCATTCCTGGTCGGTACATTGAAAGGCTGAGATAACGGTGGCAAAATATAGATCAAGATGTTTCTTAAAATCTCTTTCAAACTGTCCTCATGGCCCAGAACCTTATGATTTCCCTTCTTTGTTGAGTAGATTCAAACCATAGGTCAGTTAGTGTCCAAATGCTGGACCAAGGTGTCACCGTCAGCGCCATTATTAGTGTTGATTCATGGGAGAAGGATTGGTGGCTCCTTGATGAACTATAGTGATGTTTTCAGATCCTTTCTATCTTTTGGCCGTATTTAATTCTGTGGGACTCAGGGAGACTGCATGATCTCCATCAAGACTTACACTTCCATCTCCATAGCTGTGTGGCTAGCCCCCTGCCGGATGCTGGAGCTGATGTAAACTCAAAAGTCCAGAAGACTGGTCCCTGACCTCTCAGAGTTAATAGGCCAGATAAATAATTCTGTAGGCAGCTAATCCCTTTGCCAGTGAGTGACATTGAAGATTCACCCTGAGACCTGTCACAGAGAAAGCTAATGGCAGACCTAGGGCCAGACTGCTAGCTCCCAAGGGTGTTTTGTGGGGGTTCAGCCTACATGTCTATGAATCAAAAAGGCCAGCAGGCTCATAGGTGATAAATCCATACCTTTCATCTGCCAGGAAAGACATTTTAAGAAATGTTAACAACTTCATTAATTTTAAGTCCTCAAACATGGGCAGAGAAATTTGACTGGAAAATTGCTGCCCGAAGGGGTAGCTCTTCAGATTGAGAGAGACCATGGAGTCTTGGTCAGCGTACTGAGGAACTTCACGTTCCCTTGTCTGGCTTAGGCTGCATCCTGGTGGACAGGTGGGGGCAGCGAGAGCAACATCAACAAGCCACCCGCGGGTGACCTGATTGACACCGACAAGCCAGTCCTCTCTCAGGCAAGCTGTCCACCCTGAGTGGAGAGTGACTTTCTTTTTGCTGGCGTTTTATGGGAAGAAATGAGGTAGAAAGAGGCTAATAAGATTTACTCACCCCCTGCCTGTGATTATCTGCTTGAGGAAAAAGTTTGACCTACCTTTTTGAAGGCCTCCAATATTTCTTCTAATTTACGTTGGGGCCTTTTCTGTTGTATAAAATATATTCTCTTCAGTGGCACTCAGTATCAGATTCCAGCTCTTTCTGGCCTCTGTCTTGAATGACGATAGCCCGCTAATTTTATCATGGGGAGCTGAGAGCTGCACATTCCTCTCCAAAGGCTTGGAAACAGGGAGGACATCTGAAGACAGATTTTTCCTCCCCGTATTTCCTTTTATCATTGGCTCTTAGGTCTGTGGACTTAGTTATGGGCTTGGCTGAGGGATTAGCCTCTAAGTTGGAGCTCAGCTACAAATGTCCTTCATCAGGGCCCGCAGAATGCTCTAAGAATACAGTCAGGCTTCCAAAAGGAAGCCTGATCACCTTGGGTTCTAGAGTCACAGAAACAGATGGTGCTCTTCCTAACTTTAACTCTCATGTTTGCCCACTCTGGAGATAAGGAATCAATGAGGTATTTTATTTCATTACCATATGTATGCGTGTTTCATGCACCAGTGTGTTCACGTGTGTGCAAGCACATGCGTGTGAATGTCAGCGGCCAACCTTGGTGGTCATACTTAGGAACACTGTCTACATCTTTTGAGACAGGCTCTCTCACATTGGTCTGGAGCTCTCCAGTTAGACTAGACTGGCTGACCACTGGGTCCTAGTAATCCTCCTGTCACCACCTCCCCAGCGCTGGGATTCTATGCATGGGCTACCATGCTGGCATTTGGCTCCTACTTGTGGAACAAAACACCCTACTGACTGAGCTATACCCCAGCCCCTGGATCAATATTTTAAACAGAATGCCTGAAGATTCTTCCCCAGGTGACCGAGACAAAGGGTATTTTCATTTGTTGTTTTTCAAAACTGTGGTACTTTACGAAATCCTCTCCCATGCATTTTTTCTCATTTAAATGTCATTATGAAATTACAGCGGTAGGAAATTATTCTATTTTCCAGGTTTACAGAAATGTCAATGGAAAGCGGAAGGAGTTTATTCGTAGGGCTCTTAAGCTACAGAGGGGTGAACTCAAAAACCTCAGATTCTCTCATCCCATGCTGTGTGTTCTGACACATCACAAAGCTGTTTCAAATTGGGCCACAGAGAGCTCTTCCTGAATGACCCAGCATTGGAGCTGAATGATCAGGCTGATGTCTAAAACCTTGGCTATCTGTAGAACAAACCATTTGATGTCTCGGAATTGAAACCATTCCTGGCAGGTTAGGCAATTCACCTCCCAGGAAGCATGTGGGTTGTGTCACTTGGCGCTGTAAACAGTCTTATATACTTACTTACTTTTCCATTTCAGACAGTGGTCCTTATTATGGGTCGCATTGTGTTACCCCAAAAGATGTTCAAGTCCTAAGGCCCCAGTACCTGTGAATGAGTATCTTTGCAGCTGTAATCAAGTTTAAACGATGACACAGGGATTCGCTGTGCCCAGATGTCATGTGGCTTCTGGACTTATAAGTAGAGAAACCGCAGACACAGATATCCACCAGGCGAATATCCTGGGACTGAGAATTCAGAGACTGCAGCCATGCTTTGGATGCCAATGAAGACCAAGGATGCTGGCAGGAATACAAGCTAAAAGAAAGGTATGGATTGGTGCCTCCGCTGGAACTTTAAAGGCAACATGGGCCTGATGGGTGCTTGATTTCAAAGATCTGGCCCCAGATCCATGGGAGAATAACATTTTCTTATTTTAAGGAGTCCAGTTGGTCTTTGTTAAGTCATCCCTAAGAATAAAGTTCAAACCATCATACGTCCTCCACCCCCACCAAACTCACAACAATCTCACTAAGTGAAATATTCCTCCTGACACCCGAGCATAAGAAGACATTGTTGGCCTTTGAATAAATTTCTATTTAAACTTTGTCTTCTTTTGGGACCAGAGGGACTGATCTAATTTAGGGACTGGTGCTTTTGGAGAGAAAAATTAGACTTTTTAATTACTTTCCCTGCTACCACCACCATCTGACTTGTTAATGTATCAATTTCTTCGATTGAAAAGACTGGGTCAATTAAATCTATCTCTCAAAAAAAATTAACCTAACACAGAATCAGAAGTGGGAAACAGAAGGACTCTCCAGTTCCCCTGTGGGAATGACTTCAGCACTCGAGCAGGAAGTCAGTTTGATCACATTCTGGAATTACATATTTAATATGACTGCCCACAATCAGCCATTCCTGCCTTCAGGAGCCTGGCGTCACTGAAAGGCAGCCCCCAGCCTCCTCCATGAGCCATTGTCATGGCTGAAAGTTTCCTTCGTGACTCTTCTGCCCTGTCCAGCAGATCCTTTTGTGTTCCTCTCCCAGCCCTGTTCCACTGAGCTGAGAAATCAAGTTATTTCCTAGCTCATACATCTGTATTCTTATCTGCAAGATGGCAAGAAAAAGACCTCTGGATGCATTCACCAAAAACGCCGAGTCCCAGAGGGAACAATAATGCCAGCAGTCATACAAGACCCAAGAACACGACCATCTGTCACCTCAAGGCCATGACCTGCTGGGAGCCAATGAAATCAACCCACAAAAATTCAATAGAAAGCAGCTGGCTTAGAAGAAGTATGTTTAAAATGCTCCTCTTAGTCATATGCCTTTAAAATGAAGATGCATGGAGCCAGTGAATAAATATGAATGAACATTTTATGTAAAGGCGCTTTGAGCAAAGGAGAGGCAAGAAGGGAAAACTGTCTGAATAAAAGAGCAGAGAATGATTGACCAACTAGCATACATATGAGAAAAGCAGGCCCGGAGAAATCCACGGAAAATACTTGTCACAGACAGAGAAGAAAAAAGAGACGGGGAGAGGGGAGGGAATGAGGATGACTCTCCATGGCTAACTGATCTCTAATTGTCACATATTCCGTGTCCTGTAGCATGGTTTCCAGCTGTCGCCCTGGGACCCTACTACTCATTCCAACCTTGCACTTTCTCTTGGTTATTGTTGCATCTTTATATGGCCTAGGTCCTTCCCCACCGCTTGCTGTGTTTCCAGCAACACAGGGAATTAGTGGGAGCGTTCGTCATTGAACACCCACTGTGCACCAGGTTATGTTCTAAATGTCACTGATAAGGTCAAATGGGATCCTTTTCCTTTCTTCAAGGGACTCTGGAGGAAGAGGTAGCCTGCCTGTTCTGATAAGTGCAGCCGTGGAGGCATGTCTCAAGCCACCCTGGGGCACAGAGGTAGAAGAACCAGTTCCGAGAGGACTCAGGGAGGGAGACCTTATAGAGAGAAGAACAACTAAGCTCTAGGCCTTGGACTTCATGAACACCGGAGGGACCACTGGTGAGGGCCTTCTGGGCAAGGAGAACCCGGACGTAAAGACAAAGGCAAGACCAGGTTCAGCTTTGTGATGCAGAGTGTAGATGAACTGGGAGGGGCCAGCAAGGTCAGAAGAACACGGTTGCTTCTGAGTGCTCTCAGGGCTTAGACCTGAGCCTCCCCGTGAAAGCAAGGCTTTGGAGGCTGTGGTGGTTTGAATAAGAATGGTTCCCAGAGACTCCTATATTTGAATACTTAGTCACCAGGGAATGCCACTATTTGATAGGATTAGGAAGATTAAAAGATGTGGCCTTTTTGGAGAAAGCGTGTCACTGAGGGTGGGCTTTGAAGTTTCAAAAGCCCATGCCAAGCCCAGCGTCTCTCTGCCTCCAGATCATGATATGGCTCTCAGTTACTGTTTCAGTACCTATTGGCATGCTGCATGCTTCCCACCATGATGATAATGAACTAAACCTCTGAAACGATAATCAAGTCCCAATTAAATACTTTGGTCATGGTGTCTCTTCACAGCAGTAGCACAGAGACTAAGACAGAGGGACATTGGGGTCATAACAAAGATCCCTTTTCTTGAGCATCCACTTGAATGACTGAGTAGATGGAGAAAAGCAAAGAAAGAAAAGCAACATTTAGCGATAAGAGGGGGCAACCAAGGCATCAAGAGGGAGGGGGCAGGTGTCTAGATCCATGTCGGAGAAGTTACTTTTGGAATAACTTCAGGATATCTAGGAGGAAATGGCCAGTGGAGAGTTGGGAAGTCTTTTCCCCTCTCCTCAACCTGCAAGAATTACATTCAGCAGCCATGAGTGAGGTGCAGAGTTTTGTTTTGACAGCGTTGAGACACCTGAGCTGTTGTATAGAGAAAATTTCTAACCAACCTAGAAAGGGAAGTGTCCAAGGCATATGCAGAAAAGTGACTGATGGACATGGGAGGCAGCCCTCTTAAAATGAAATATTTTGTCAGGAACGACCTGAGATGCAAACACACACATCAGAAGAGACCTCTCCTGTGTAGGACTTTAGCCAGCCCATTTAGAAAGATGACTAGAATAATTTCATTGGTGAGATATTCATAGGAATTGCGAGCTGTTAGAGCCCACAGCTGTCTGGTCAAATAGCTTCATCTTTTGGACGAGGAGGGGAAGACCCCGTGGTGCCTGGATTATCTGCAGGGCCCTGGCGAAGTGCAGACTGAAACCTAGGCAGCTTCTTCATCTCCCTGTACCTTACCTCTCTATGGTGGAGGCATGGTCATGGCTCATTCTGTGCCTGCGTTCACATGGAATTCCTCGTACATCAGCCCGAACTATTGCTTTACCTATCTCATTATTGGACATCGTAAGTCTCTGTCAGCCTGGCAGGGTTATGTTGCCCCAAGAATTGTTTCAATGTGCAGCAGTAACCTCCTTGTAGAGATGAACTTCTTGCCAGGCTTAGTGGAGGTGCCTCATAACTACCTAGGGAACATAAAAATCTAGATTCCTGGGGTCACTGCAATGGTAATAAGCTTGAGAGTCATGGGCTTTTGCTTTACCTCCTCGTTGCCAACTTTAACACTTGAACCTCTTGCATAATCACTGCACTGATGGTCTCCTAGAATCTGACCAAAGACAAAATACAGAGTAGCGAGGGAAAGGAATTCCGACTGGATCCTGACTCCCATTCTTAGGAGTTTTCTTACTTTCAATTACAGCCCTACTTTCTTTGGTTCTGTTTCCCCCACCACCACCCATAAAGAATTACAGATGATCAACGTCTTTGAGAGAGAAAGAATCAGATGACATCCTGCATAGGTCCCAATCCCAAGAAGTCAGCCGTGGGCTGATGCACATATGAGGAAAGCCAAATGTACTCAATAGGTTATAATACATATTTGCACACACACACATATGCACATGCACATATATGTTATCCTTGTAACAATAATGACTAAATAAGAGAGCATTAATTTGGGGGGGCATGGGAGGAGAGGAAAGTGGAGCAAGGGGTGATGTAGATGCAGTGTTCGTGTATAAAGTGCTCAAAAATATAAAGTTATGAGGAAAGATACAAATGTGTTCAGAGCACAGGTGTTTCATTAGTGCTTTCTGAACTCATCCAGTGGGAGCAGTGTCCTGTGTTTTGGTGTTATTCATATACATATGTATGTATGTACATATGTATGCATATGTGTGTGCGTATGCCTAAAGTTTTGTGCTTAAAACTTACGAATATCCAGTTTTCCCTCTCACAGCCTGAAAATATTTTTTATCTTTAATCATGATGCCATAAACTGTAGTATGGTTTCAAAACTCACAAAATCGTACTGTTGGGCAATGTTAGTTCCATGTCCAGCTCAAATCTTTTTCTATCCTTTGTTCTCAGCAAACTTCCTGGTAATTCCTTTACTGTCTGTTGAAATCTTATCAGTCTTTCAAGATGCTATGCACATATTGCCCGGCTTCTTTGTGTGTCCTCCCAGCTGTTCTGAGTCTGCATAACTTTAAGAGTTAGATACGGGCTAGCCCATCTCATCAGTTGGGCCACAGTATATGACAGGTAGAGTACATGCCAGGGCAGCCTGGTGTTCACCTAGTTCACTATTGTCTTCAGCTGGGAACCCTCAGGCTTGCTTGCAACGGTCAGCAGATTCCGCTCTCCAGAGACATGGTAGTAAGTGAGAGAAGCACTTGCATCTTCTCAGGTTCCCTTGTCCACCAGCTTCCTCCCGTTGCCATGGATGCCACATGGCTCAGAGCTTTTCTCCTGGGTTCTCATCTCAAGAATCTCAGTCACAAAGATCCTTTTAGAGAGGTGTCATATTGACTGGTGGTACAAGCTGCTAAAGTTTCGCCATGTCCTCTGAGCTCTTGTTTATTCTGTCTGAGACCTCCCACTTCAACACATCCACACTCAAAGAGAGTAAGAGCATGCATAAGTGTTTCCTACAAACTGAGATCATGAACTGGAGGACCAATATGAACTGAAGCCTCAGCCCTCTTACTTTTCTAGACTGAAGTCCATACCACCTTGGCCAAGCCACCAAGACATAAGACTGTCTTATGCCTCAGTTTTCCCTTCCTAAAATAAAGATGAGCGTGTTAATCTCAGTATACCTGTCGTTTTTAATTACTTCCAACCATTTTTTTTCCTGAGATAAAGAACAGAGTCTCATTCTTTACTGTCTACAGATTGTGTAGATGGAAACATGATTATGACCATGGATGAGAGAAATGAGAATTAAGCTTTCTGTTCCATCTACCACCCCTCTGTAAACTCATGCTCACGCGCCTCCCCCTCCAAGGCAGTGTTTATGTGATTGATTGATTAAAGGAGACTTGGCCCATCTTCTCTGCAGCTTGATTGTGAGCAAAACAGATGTCTTGAGTTGAGTGATTGGTTCCCAGATGCATCCCAGGACACAGGACGATGGGAAGGGAGTGAATGATTTCAAGTCCCAGGCCCCATGACAAATGAACAGTAGGTGTGAGTGAGGGGCGGAGAGGGGCCAGGTTGGGTATTTAGTGTGATGAAGTGAGTGGCCAGATGTTGATGGCAGCTGGTGGATTAATACCAAAGGTGACTGTTGGGCCAAGTGTCCCTTTAGGAAATTATCCAGGAAGAGGAAGTAGCCATCCTTAATCATCTAAGCTTGGGATGGAAGGAAGAACTCCCAGCTTCCTGCTGCCCAGCTGGTGAGAGCCGTGTTAGAGAACTTGCTTTGGCTACCTTCCCAAAGGGGGTGATTAGTCTTAGCATGATAGTTATAGAAGAAAATTGAAATTGCTTTATCTCACCACTTCATTTCCTGATTAGGAAACAGAGCTCTATGCAGATTAAATGCCATGCATGAAGTTGCATGATCTCAGTTGATGTCTTCTGGAGGAAGCGTTGAGTGATGAACATTTACCCACCCCTTTGCCTTCACACCTTTAAATGAAATAATGTTTGACACAGTCTTGCCCTCAGCACTATGCATCCAGTGCTACCACTGACCACTTTACCCACCTAAAGCTAGCCATGACAGCAATCTGTTGGTTTGATGGAGAGACCATTTCTTAATGTGTAAAAGGAGACTGCTTGTACATTTCCAGCCGCCCAGACCTGAATAACCACACAAAAACTATTTTAATTATAACACTGTTTGGGCAATAGTTCAAGCATATTCCTAGCTAGCTCTTATATCTTAAATTAACCAATTTCTATTAATTTGGGTATCGCCATGAGGCTATAGCCTACTGGTAAGTTTCTGGTGTATAGCAGCTATATAGCATAAATATGATTCTGCCTACTCTCTCTATATATCTCTTTAGGATTTCTGTCCTGGTTTTATTCTGCCCTGATACAGGTCAAAGAAGCTTCTTTATTAACCACTGCTAATAAAACATATTCACAGCATACAGAGGGGAATCCCACATCATCGCCCCCTTTCTGTCTAAACAAAAAGGGATGTTTTTAACTTTAACATAGTAAAATTACATATAACAAAACAGGTATCAAGCAAGAATTATAGTTATAATATTTATATATAATTTATCTTTTATCATAACTAAGGAAAACTATAACTGTCTTCAGCTCCATCAAAGACCCAAGAAGTATATAATATTACCTATCTAAACAGGCAGTGCATTGCAAGCAACTTCCAAAACTCTAGAATTGACAGAGACATAGTGCTGCCTAGACAGTCATCCAAAGTTCTTCTTTAATGTTGGAGTATACATCTTCAGCCTATAGGCCCATAGTATCTGGCAGAATCTTCCATGGAACAGGAAATTTGAAAGTCTGTTTCACCTGTATTGGCAGTTTGTCAGCCATTTTCTTCTGTGTCCTGCAGAATTTCTGGCAGACTCTTCTGTGAAGCAGAAACCCTGAAGAACTATTTCATCTTTTGGAAAGTTTAGCAGTCACTTTTCTGGGTCCTGCATGTCTGGTTCATATAACATACCTTCAAGCAATCCAGGCAAGAACAACAGCAAATTCCTGTCTAAATGATTAGCCTTGTCACATTGAAGACAAATTCCATAATGAATTTCTTCAATGCCCATCACCCTCTCTGAAGTATTGGTGCTGCCAGAAGCAGACATATTGAGAAAAGTCTAAGTTCTTAAAACATTTTAAATGCCATATTCTGTAGGTCTTTGAAAGGTTTGGGGAATACCTGCCCATCTGAAATATATCTCTGTACATCTAGAGAACATAACATGACTAAAGGTTTGATTATTATAGATGACTATCTATTAATCTGTATTTCTTAATTGTAAACAAAATAGAAATATACATATAACAAAATTGACTTTCCTAATGTATTTATCTGTATACAATATTCCTCTTATTTGTGACCATTAACCATTTATTACTACCCTTTTAAAATGAAAATAAACATTTATAAACAATCATTTTGGGAATTTGGGCATGGTTTTCTCCAAATTGTTTCCTGCTGTTTGCTGGGTGAAGTATTTTTAAGGTTTACAGAGTCCTTTCAGAGGGCTCTTGTTTCAACAAACCACATTAGACTGGAAGGAATCCACACGTTTCCATCCTCTGTGGAAACAAAAGCAGAACCTCTTTTCCAAAGTAATGCATCCTTAGACTCAAGTTTCGAAGATACCTTTAAAATATATATGTTGGTTTAGCATAGCAGCCCATACAATGAAATGTCTCTCTGTACTTAGCTCATTTACAGTCAAAAAATTCAAAGAAAATACAATAATATACATAGTCCAGACTCTTTGTTTATTTTCCATCTTTATGTTGCTTTTTTACTCTATTATTTTTTAATATTTATTTTATTATTTTTATTCTTTCTACTCTCTCTTAAGCCCATGTACATTTATCCAACACTGTGACCTATTCAGAGGTCTTTTTTTTTTTAAAAATGAATTTGCATATCTGTAATCATCTTCTGACCAGGTGCACTTCTTAAAATGCTAAGCAGTGGCATGGCTAGGACTTAGGCTTGTGGCTTTGCCTTTTGGTTCTGCCCAGTCCAACATGGTGAATGTATGTCGACTGCCAGCATTGTGAGCCACACTTGCCTCTCCAGCTCCAGGGAGATAGTGAGTCTCTGTTGCCACTGTTAAGCAACTTGCTGCACGCTGTTCACACACCCCTTAAGTACTCTGTAACAGGACCTCCTAAAAGAGTCAAAGCCATTCATGCCACCAGCACAAACCAGGAAGCCATCTCTAAAAGGGTTTGTGCCTCTGCTCACCACCAGCAAATAGAGCCTATCTGAAAAAAAAAATGCAGCTTCCAAGAAGTTCCAATTGACTCCCATTTTTGTGGGTCTGGAAGCCTAATTTTTTGGTTTTTTAAAGCTTTTTTAGGCTTGATGTGAATGTATGTTGCCTCGTGTTAGGTGCCTTTTTGTAAAGGAGACTGCTTATATGTTTCCGGCCACCCAGACCTGAATGATCACACAGAAACTATATTAATTTCATCACTGTTTGACCAACATCTCAAGCATATTCCTAGCTAGCTCTTATATCTTAAATTAACCCATTTCTATTAATCTGTGTATTGCCATGAGGCTGTGACCTTCCAGTAGTGTTCCAGTGTCTGTCTCCTTCAGCAGCTACATGGCATCCCCATGACTTCGCCTACTCTCTCTATATCTCTGTTAAGATTTCCTGCCTGGCTTTATTCTGCTCTGCTATAGGTGAAAGAAGCTTCTTTATTAACCAACGGTAATAAAACATATTCACAGCATACAGAGGAGAATCCCACAGCATTAATGAGCTAGTGCAAGAGTGAGGGAGGATGATCCCCAACACTATCCTTGGGCTTCCACATGCAAGTGTATACACATGTGGTATCCACACATGTATCCACTCTACCCACAGCCACAATGACGCCCATTATTACATAGTCAACCTGTATGTACTCACCATACCAGATATCCAGTGTATGCTTATTGCATTTATGCTTCCTTGTGAAAATCCCATGACCTAATCTCTGTTTTACTCCCTACGTTGTGGCTGAAAAGAGTGAAGAACAAAGATGGTAAATGGTTTTCCCTGAGACACATGCTGGCAATTGGCAAAGATAGGTTTTAAACATATCTTTTCAAAATATCCCGATGTCAAGCAGAATATATGCCTCTAAGGACCTTTCTACTATCTCCCCTGACTCCTCAGTGCCTCTTACCCATGGGTGTTGATAGAAAACAGGGGAGAGGAAGGGGTTCCAACTGTAGTCAACATCTCCTTGAATTCCACAAGTCAAAACAGCTCAGTTCATCCCCGAGGAGCAAAGTAATGCCTGGATATCAGAAGCCAGGGTAGTACGTGAGCATCTACCCTCATAGCAATGAAAGACTGCCCAGGGGTGAGGAGATAGCTTAGCGACTGGATGTTTGCCACACAATTGTGAGGACCTGAGTTAGGACCCCAGAACCAACAAAATGTCAGATGACTGTCACAACCTGCCTGGAATTCTAGTCACAGAAGGTAGAGAGAAAGCTGTCTAGTTAGATTAGCCTTATCTATGAGTTCTGGGTTTAAGATATCTTGCCTCATGACTAAGGTGTAAAATCAACTGAGGAAGATTTCCAGCATAAAATCTTGGGCCTTCATATGCACACACACCTATATACATGTGTGTGTGTGTGTGTGTGTGTGTGCATGCACACACACACAAATGGAGGAGAAACTATATATTATGGCCACTACCTTGTGTGAGTTCATGGAGTTCATAGGAGATATGATATTTTAATCATTGTCATTCGTGCTAACATGCTTCCCTTTGTACATATAAGGAAACCAAGCCTCAAGTGGTTAAATGAATTGCCCCCTTAACACAAGACTAATTTGACACGGTGCTGGGAGACATTCCAGGAACTTTCTGGTGATCTTTCCCTTTCCCTCCTTGCCTAGTGTGTTCTCTCACTCCATTCTCACTGTAGCTTCTGGCCTGTGAACAGACCTTCTCACCAGCAGGGAGCTTCCAGCAACCATCAAAGAGCAGTTTATTGGCAGAAGAGAAGATTTAGTTTGAGAGAACCCTAAACGCCTTCCTGGAGATGAATTGAGCCATCCACTCACGGGGAGATATTTGAAACCTCGCCATGTGTGGCTTTGCCAGCTCGTTCCAGAAAAACAACAACAACAACAACAACAACAACAAAGACCAGTGGATTTTTGAGAATTTTCCTAATTATATAAGTTATTGCTTTGTTTGTTTGTTACCCAAAGCATTAAGTAATTAGAATAAAAATCACAGGGTTTTAGTACCAGTTCTGCAACTCACCCACTGTGCATTTTTTTGGCAAGCCCCACAATGTCTCTGGCTTCAGTTTCTGTATTTCAGATGGACTCCAAAGCCCCTCCTGATTCTTATGGTCTGCAATTGAGAGGTTCTGAAGGATCAGTTAAGGAAAGGAGACACGGGCTTGTACTCCAGGATTGGCAGCTGCTGGGGTGGGGTATTGCCTTGAGCTGGGATAGTCCTGAAGGGCTAACTGGTTTGGGAATGCTGGTTCTCCTGTTCTGCTTAATGAACGGTAGCTTAAATACAGATGCCTCGAAAGGCCAGTGGCAAGAGCATCGCCACATATCCTGACACCTCATGTCATTCTTTTTATTAAATACACAAAGCAGCCTTCTCAGGAACACACGGGGATGTCTGTTCCGTCTCCATGTAAATGAGCCCAGTAAATTAGCCCAGCTACATGTGCCAATGAATGGATCCCTGAGAAGTAAGAGCTGGTGGTTACTGACCATGACACTCAGGTAGCTCAGATTTGGCACTCTCTCTGGAGAGGTAGCATTCAAGAGGCCCTCATCAAATAAGGGAAATGTCCTTTGTATTGTGTGAAGGACCCTGACAAATGACACACATGACTCAGGGTTAGGTTTTTCCTTGCATGGATCTAAGGGTTTGTCCAATGGAAGAAAAGGTTTTGACCTCAAATGTCATTCACTCCAGGTTCTAATAGCCTCTGCTTCTGGGATTGTTGCCTAAAGGTGATACCACCTGCCATATGGTGCAAAAGAATACTGAAAAGGGCCATCTGCTACCATAAAGACTATTTCTCATGGTCAACTGAAATCCATATTAGGGTGTGTGTGTTGTAGGGAGGCATCTTGTTTGTTCCTGGCTACTCAACCCTGAAATAATCACACAGAAACTATATTATTTGCAATAATGTTTGGCCAATAGCTCAAACTGTATTTCTGGCTAACTCATATCTTAAATTAACCCATCTCTATCTCTATTAATCCGTGTATCTTTATGAGGCTGTGGCTCACCAGGTAAAGTTCCAGCATCTGTCTTTGGCGGGGATACATGGCTTCTCTCTGACTCTGCCTCGTTTCTCCCAGCATTCAGTTTAGTTTTCCACACCTAGCTCCGTTCTGCCCTGCTATAGACCTGCCTAAATCAGTTTCTTCATTCATTAACCAATAAAAGCAACACACATACAGAAGGACTTCTCACACCAGGTATGACCATGGAAATTATGAATCTGCCAAAGTCTGTTGTCAATTTGTCCCAGAGTCAGCTGTCAGCCTGGGTTCTGAAACACTCTTGACAGAGAGGATGAGTCCACGTCATGGGGCCCACAAGCATGGCATCACCTCTTCTGCTGAATTCTACAACATTTGCATCCTAACTTTCTGGGGCAGCTGCTCTTTAAAGCCCCTGCTGTGGCTGAGGTCACTTAGATGATGACTGGTTTTGAGGGAATGTCCTGAAAATTAAAAGTGGTTGGTTGCTGGTGCCTTGCTTCTGCTTTGAAATTGAGCCACGGTGATTTAGAAAGCCAGTGGGCAGTCTCTACATTAACGGGTTGAAGATTTAGGAGACACAGATGGCCGTTTGGAGGACCTCAAGGTCATCTGGATACAAAAGCAGATGGATGGATTTTCTAAGCCCAACCAAGAGGAAATCCAGGGCCTGAAGATACCAGGTCTCCCTGTTACCATTCTGTGGTTTACAGCACCGGGAACCGCATTCCTTGAGTGTCTTTTCCTGGTATGTGGCCTGGGTCAAGAAGCTCCCACCTCTGTCTTAACTGCTTTAGGCCTTAGGCATGGCCACTTTGTTGTTGGCAGTCTCACCCTTTGCTAGAGACCAGATTTCCACCATTTCCATCTGCAGACTCAGACTGTTAAAGCAGGCAGCCATTGCCAACCCCTCCAGGCATCTGTCCTACAGTGTGGCTCTGATGGGTTCTGGGACATTTTCCTCAATGACAACATTTCACAGTGAAGCAATGTGTTGAACTTGCTAACTTACTGTTAGTATTTTTGAGCTTTGAAATGTGGCCCCTATCCTGGCAAGTTTCAGGGTATAGATATACAACATGTACGTATGTGTACACACACACACACACACACACACACACACACACACACACACACCCCAGGTGGGGAAGGGAGAGAGAGAGAGAAAGAGAAATAGAGAGAGGGAGAGAGAGAGAGAGAGAGAGAGAGAGAGAGAGAGAGAGAGAGAGAGAGGAGAGGAGAGGAGAGGAGAGGAGAGGAGAGGAGAGGAGAGGAGAGGAGAGGAGAGGAGAGGAGAGGAGAGGAGAGGAGAGGAGAGGAGAGGAGAGGAGAGGAGCTCATTCTTGTCTTGACCTGTTGTAACAAACTGCTTGAGGTTCCTTTAGCGAGTCTTTGACAATCTAGAGTAAGAAGTGTCCCCTTTAAGTATTACATTCCTAGAATCTCCTTCCAGTGCTAGTGGCAAATGTCTGCTGGTCCATAGGTTTGGTTGTGAGATCAGGAGGAGCTGCAGCTGTGGTGATGGAGAGTCAGTGAGCCCCAGCAAAGATGAGTGCTTCCGGGGAAGGGTACTCTTTTTCTCCTATTTTAAATGCAGAAATGTAGGTTCAGATAACAGTCCTCCCCGGGGTCCTTCAGCTGCTTTTTGCAGGACCAAGAGCCAACATGACTGTGCCCTGCCAAAGATTTATTTTACAGCACTTCATGTTCCTCCCAGCAGGCTGATCATTTCTAGAAGGTTCCACTATCTTTCTTCCATGAGGGAATTGATAAGAAAGAGCAGTATCAGGCATCAGTGATTGATTATAACTGCACATTCAGCAGTTAGGAATAGTATCTCCCTTTCTTTTTTTTATAGTTTTAATTGGCACATGATAATTACTCCCCCCCCCATTGTTATTTTTCAATGGTCAGCTTCTCATAGACCCAATGGATATATGCAGTCAAGGCTGAGATCTCTGCATTCTTGTGAAGATCATAGTGGCTGTAAAGGGTCTAACACTGAGGAGCAATAGATCTGTCTGTAGTTAGGAGGAGCCGCTTGTTCGTCCTGGATGCCCAGAACCAAAATAACCACACAGAAACTATATTAAGTAAAACACTGCTTGGCCCCTTCTTATTGGCTAACTCTTACATATTAATTTAACCCATTTCTATTAATCTGTGCATCACCACGTGGCAGTGGCTTACTAGCAAAGTTTTAGCATGTCTGACTCTGCTGGAGGCTCCATTGCTTCTCCCTGACTCCGCCTTCCTTCTCCCATGCTATAGGCCAAGGCAGTTCTTTATTCATTAACCAATAAAAGCAACACACAGACAGAAGGACCTCCTACACCATCTGTCCCCCGAGGGTGGTGCAGAAATCTGACGATGTGAGCAGTGGGCAGAGTTGAAGTCCAGGAACAGCCATCTTCACAGTGTCCTGGGGCATTAGGTGCTTTCCTCTCTGCTGTCATGAAACTCTTGATGAGAGGTGATGGGAGGAGGAAAGGTTTGCTTTCATGGTTTGAGGGGGATACAATTCATCATGGAGGCAAAGACATGGCTGCCACTGAAGCTCCAGGTGCTCTGTCATGAAATGTGAAATGGAGAGAAATGAACGCCAATGCTCTACCGACTTTCTCCTTTCTCTTCAGCCGAGGACCCCAGGGCATGGTGCTGCCCTCATTCGGGGTGTCTTCCCTCTCAGAATTCCCCTCTGGGATCACCCCACAGACGCACCCAAAGACATGCCTCATTAATGCCCCAGGTGTTGCTTGTTGTAATAACTCAGCAACTGAAATGAGCCACCACACTCAGACATTACTTAATTTGGTCTTTGTCCCTGGGTTTTGATTCTGGAGCTGTGGTGGAGTGAGCAGAAAACCCTGGATTGACAGTATGCTCCAGCCCTGAGTCTCTTTCTGGCTCTTCCTGGAAGTGGATGGGGGCTATTGTCTTCATAAAAGTAACCTTTCTGAGTTCCGGTTTCGTCTACAGAGGAGAAAACAGCACCCACCTTTTAGTGTTGCTCTGAAGACTAAATATGTTGATGGGAATATGTACTTAGAATGGTCCCCAGCAGATAAGATGAGAGGTGCCCTGGGCTTACCTGGGCCTGAGGAAGGCTGAGCACTTTGATGAATCCCTTGATCCCTGTGAGTACTTTCTGTGAAAGAGAGCTTAGAGCTTCTGCCTCATAGGCCCTGAGTCAGAAGAGAGCAAAAGAGGGGTCTTTAAGAAGCACCCCATAACTAGAACCTTTGACAAGGACTAAAGAAGAGGAGTCTTTCCTGGCGTTGTTAGAGAAAATGATCCCCAGATATTATTGCCTAAAGATATTAAAGGTGGTTTAGAAGGGAGAAAAACACAACCTGTCTCTCAATGCTTTATAAGAAATTAAATCAGAATGTAGAAAAATCCAATTCAGTTCCATCCAAAACGAGCAGCAATATTAACTCCACTCCTATTTAAAGCCAGGAAGTACAGCTGGGAGAGCAAGAGGGAGGCCTGCCTCCAAGCACTGATTTCAAAACAAACTCATTTGGTGGTGGGGCATTTGCATAGCCTGCTTTCCAAGGCAGGGTTTGACCCCAACACAGTGGATTATTACACTCCCCAGAGGCCAGGCATCCCAGAATGGATGGTTCTCAGTCTGAGGTCTGTTTGCTTAATATGTACACAAGCACGTTTGCCAGGCGACGTCTGTTTCGGCACAGCACCCGTCTGTCTCAGATGGAAGTGGGACATCTTTATTTGGAGAAGAATAGATGTGATGGATGATAGCTGTAGAAGCTGAAGTTTTGGGACGGCATCAGTAATTGCCACCGTTGGGTGGGTGGCTGCTCTCTTTTTCTCCTATCTTTTCCCATTTGCTAATGCGAATGGAGATTGGGGGCCTCCCTAACGAAGCCATGTGTAATGGCCGTGCTATTCATTTTGAGGCCAGTTTGGTATTGCAAGGCACCAAACACAGTACCAGTTTTATCCTGGCATTCTGATACCAAAGCAAGGTGTCTGGCAAGCCAGCGCTGATGGTCAGGGGGCTGAGGAGGAGGCTCAGTTAGCTTAGAATGCACACGGTCCTGAATTTGCTCAACAGCAGCACAGAGACAAGGACTCTACCACTCAGGAAGTGGAAACAGGAGGGTCAGGGTGATCGTCCTCAGTTACACAGACAATGTGAAAGCCCAGTGGGATAGATGAGTCTCTGGTCAGGGGGTGGGGCAGGGAGAGGTTGATTAACAAAACCGGCAGTTCCTCCACAGACACTCTCAACAGCAGCAGTGCCGCCCTCAGAGGCAGACAGACCATCTTCAGTGCTGAGAAGATACAAAGGCAGCGAGTGACAGGCCAACACAAACGAGGTACCATCTCCCCATTATAAAGGGGAATTGTCTGCAGCACGAAAGGGCGAGTGGTATTAACCTTAGGACCGCAGGATATAGCTCCTGGAGAGCTGCTGGGAAACATAAAACCAATCTCTATTGCCCAGAAACAGAAAGACACTTAATAGAAGTGTAATTGAGAGTCCACCCCGCCCCCCCCTTCTAACTTAGATAGTTTGGCTGTGTCGATGGGAATCACTTCACTTTCACTCCCAGGAAGGGCCAGCTGTCCATGGATATGATTACAGGACCATCCAGCGTACCAGGCTTCTTTTGGAGCTGGAAATAGTGGCCCAAAAAGCAGCTGTTTAAAAGCACCAGTGTTAATTGGGAGTTAGCACCCATTAGCAGGACCACAGATTGATTCATCAAATTAGCAATAACCCCTCCAAAAGCAAGGACTTTGGAATCTTACAAAAGTTAAATTGAGAAAGAACTTTGAAAAGCATCTGGCCTTGGTCTTCTACTTGAAGACTTATGAGGTCCAGACAGGGTAGAGGACTTACAGAAGGTCGCCAGCAAATCAGTAGCCAAGGAGGGCCAGTTTCACTCGATGCCTATTTCCAGAATATCTAGTCTGGAAACCCCTTGTTTGCCTGATAAAGGAAACAAGGTCCACACGTGAGACGACATCCTCCATGTTCCATCAGCGTGCTTGGAGAGCCCAGCCCTTGCAAAGCACTTCTACCATGTTAGATACTAGACAATGAATGGATAAGGAGAGCAAAGATGCCAAGAGGCTCAGGTGCCCCGAATGTGAGGCAAGCAGACAGTGCCTGTCAGGATGGTGTCTCCCACACACAAGCTGACGTGGAGCTCAACTTTTCCAGGGCAAGGCTTCTTCCTGCTTCCTTTCCTCCCTAGGTCTCCATACTCGGTGGCTGTCCCTGGGCTCCTTCAGGAGAGAGTAAGCCAGGACCCACTCATAGTATTATGGACTCCCTAGTGGTCACAGAGGTAGAGGTTGGAGATGCCAAGATGGCAAAACAAGGCTGTGAGTACCGTGTGGTTGCTTTGATCTGGGACTTCTCAGTCAGGCACGGCAGGACCTGCCTAGGTCTTCTGCACACACTTCTTAAGGCTGAAGGCATCACTTTCAGTGAACAGAGGGGAGGGAATCGAAAGCCAGAGAGTTGGTAAGTATTAGAGGCAGACTCAAATCCAGACGTTACTTGCTTAGAGGAGCTGTGCTCACCCACGGTGAAGCCCTCTCCCTCTTCATGGCAAGCACAGCCCCTCAGTGTCCTGGGAGTTTGGGGAACAACATCTGTTCTTTCCTTTTGGGCAGCCTGGCACATGGTCACTGATGGAATTGCACCTTACCTGTCCTCGACGGGTGGAGGCTGTGGAAGAGGCAAAGGCCGGACTGCTAGAAGCCCGGGCCCATGTTTGGGGAACAGCTTGTTCCAATGACCTCCTTTGTCATTGCAGGTCTGGAGTGCAGCTTTGACTTCCCCTGTGAGCTGGAGTATTCCCCTCCTCTCCACAACCACGGGAACCAGAGCTGGTCCTGGCGACGTGTGCCCGCAGAGGAGGCCTCACAGATGGACTTGTTGGATGGGCCAGAGGCAGAACGATCTAAGGAGACTCCCAGAGGTAAGGGGAGAGGGTCCTGGGTGGGCCCGGATGAGGCTCAGCTGCCTATTTCCTTGAAATGAAAAGGTTTTCCCAACCCTGTTCTGCCTTTGTCTCTTTGGAAATAGACTTTGGTATCTGTACTTCTCCATGGCTCTTTGACCTATCTATCAGGGAACACGTGAGTCTAATTTTAAGATGAATCTAGCCCTTTACTCTTCCTGAGTAAACAGAGTAGGATTCTAGAACTCTTCAACATAGATTTCCCAAGGTAAGACACTGATAACTTGTTGATCTGTTTGTCCATCTAGAATGGGGTTGCCAAGGAAAACCCGAGTCACTCAGTTGATTTGAATTTCTAAAAAAGAAATAAGCACTCTTTTAATATGTCTCAGGTGATGCTCGAAACATACTTAGACCAAAACCTATTCCAACCGTATGGAAAACTTCAAGTGTGTTCTGCATTTTTATTTGCTGAATCTGCCAATCTCAATGGGGGAGGCGCCGTACAACTGGGTTCAATGTGCGTTCCAGAGTCATTCATGAATATTCAGGCTGCATGCTTGTTTTGCGCGGTGCTTTCAGCGGTCCCGAGCTGTTTATGAATATCGCCTGCCAAATTTTCGGGACCTGAAGATTAGACACTGAATAGTGGTTCTGGGTACACATTTTGGAAGAGTTTTTACAGAGAGATGTGAAAACATTAAGCCCACTTCAGCCTTCTGGTCTCTCTAGCCAAGCAGAACCACAAGACTTCCGATTCCTCAGATACAGAAAACTCGGTTGGTTCTCAAATTGACAGCATGGTTTTCTGGTCTTTAGGAAGAGGTGGAAACTGGGAATGGGTTTACTGGGCATACGTAGGACTTGCCATCCTTAGCTGTCCTCTGGGATTCAACACCAGTGAGGGGAAAACCGAGACTCCGAGGAGGGGAATGACTGGACCAAGATCACACACTTGTATGGGCAGGTCTACAAGTCTACCACAGTGAATGCCAAGTAAGGCTCTTTCCACCATGTCTCTGTGTCTGTAGCGAAAGCGATGACTGGAGCCTGTCCTGCACCCTAGTTCCTGACGATGATGAACTTGGGCTCATACGTCTGCGGAGTCAATCAGGGGCGGATCTTGTTTGAACTGAGAAATGTGACACAAGCATCATCAGTGCCCTTGGATTTGTCCTATCTGCCACCCTCAATCCCTGGCATCCCAACAGACCTACGAGGCACGATTCCTTTCCTTGCACTCTTCCAGACTTACTCTTCTGCTTTCCTGACCCTCTTGAGTTAGTTTGAGGTTGATTTGTGCTTTAAGCTGCCGTCTCCTGGATGAAGATGTCTGGTCTGTGTGAGAGTATGCATAGGTAAATTGCTCTTAACCAGGCAGTGCATGGGGGTTTATAACAGAAATCGCAGAAAGCGTTGCTTGGAGATGCCAGTCTAGAGATCTGAACTGAGGCCTAGGAATTTGAATATTTTATATTATGAAATCTGGCAGGTACAAAAGATAGCCATAATGTGTGTGCACAAATTATAGATGATAGTCTAAGCATCACTCAAGCTTTTCCCACCAAGCTGAAGCATCTCAATGCTGTCTGCCCTCGCTTGCCCACAAACATCACTCTACCCTTGGAGGTAACTGGTTTTTTTTTGTATTATATGTTAATCATTCATTTGTCTGTCTTTATGGCCTTACCACCTAAGTGTGTGGCCCCCACGCAAAGAAGTTATTAAATCTTCCACCTTTTAATATAAATAGAATCATTTTATCATCTTGTAACTTGTTCATTCTGATACATGTAGCATTGGTCTGTTGTCTTTGCAGTCCCTTGAATTCATAGCACGAAGACAACAGTTGCTTTTCTTTCTTCTGTCATTGAATGTTTGGGTTATCTCTAGGTTTTTGCAATTACCGATAACACTACCGTGAGCATTTTTGCAGCTTTCTTTGTGCACTTGTTACAGGTGCCTTGAGTCACACAACAAAGATTAAGTTGCTGGGGTGTACATTAAATGCGTCTTCTGTTTGATTCTCATTAACCTGGAGTCAACAAGCCCCAGGGAGCCTCCTGTTTGCTTCACCAGTGCTAGGATTAGAGGTATCTTACTGTACCTGGCTTGTATGTGGGTTCTGGGGATCAAACTGAGGTTCTCATGATTGTATAGCCACTGCTTTGCCAACTGAGCTGTCCCCCCTCCCTCAGTGGACTTCCTAAAATATTCTTAAGTGTATTTTCTTAGGTGGTTCTAAGCCATAACTTCACTTGTGCACTGTTGACATAGGCCATCTTTTCAGATTGACTCTGATGATTCATAGCCACTACTGTGGTTATCTCTGAATTCTAATAGCCAACCTGGCTGGCTAGTTTTATGTCAAACTGACACAGACAAAAGTCTCCTGGGAAGAAGGAACCTAACGGAGAAAATGCCCCCAGCAGATTGGCCTGTGTGCAAACCTGTGGAGCATTTTCTTGACTGGTGGTTGAAGTAGGAGTGCTTAGCTCTCTGTGTGCTGTGCTGCCCCTAGGCTGGCTATCCTGGCACTGGAAGAAAGCAAACTGAGAAAATCATGAGGAGCAAGCCAGTAGGCAGGATAGCCTTTGCTTCAGCTCCTGTCTTGGGATCTTGCCTTGACTTCCTTTAATGATGAACTGTGAAGTGAACAAAAACCCCTTTCCCATCCAAATTACTCTTGGTTATTAATTCTTACCATAGCAATAAAAACCCTAACAAAGACTTCATCAAACCTCTAATTTTTAATCAGTGTGTGTGTGTGTGTGTGTTCGTTTTTTGAGGCAGAGTTTCTCTGTGTAGTCCTAGTTGTACTGGCACTGGCTCTGTAGACCAGGCTGGCCTCAGACTCACAGAGATCCCCCTGCCTCTGAATCCTGAGTGCTGGGATTAAAGGCATGCACCACCACCACTTGCTGTATATATTTCTTAAATAACTATATTTTACGGATTGAGTGGGCCAGCACGATGTAGTGACTTGGAGCACAGAACAGCTAGACTCTGCATGAGTCCCACAGCCTCTGTGATGTCAGGTGGTGTGTATCTGGAAGTTGGAATCTTTTGTATGTTTTAAACAGTGGCAATAAATTGTACACTGCTGATCTCTAACCTGCTTCTCCTTCTCTGTCTTCCTCCTTGTGATCTCTGGCCTGTGTGAGTCACACAGAAAGCTATGAGAAACCAAACTGTGGGAGGAGAGGAGGGAGAGAAATCTCTGTAGCGTGACACGTAGCGAGTACCTTTATGTTTTTAGGAAGCTTGATTCCCAAGGGTCAGCACATGCAGCCAATGCAAAATTTCTCTCATTGGGCGAGTCAGCCAGGCTGGGAATACCCATCTTTAAGTACACATTTGTCAACTTCAGTCTCTCTGAAAAGCTGTCATTTGAATAATGTGATGGTATGCAGCCCCCATAAAGATTGTGACGTAAGAGACCACCACAAAAGCCGTTGTGTGTGTACCTCTCTGCTTTAGCAAATCCTTTGGTGATGCGGTTGTTCCTACTGTAAGAAATGTACATTCCTCTACCAGGTGAAGGAGTCTGTATTAATCAAGGGTCTCTAAAAGAACAGAATTGATGGAATGAGAACGAGAGAGGGTATAAAAAGGGGAATTATTAGAGTTGTTTACAGGTCATGGTCTGGGTAGTCTAGCAATGGCTGGCACACAAAAGAAAGGCTAGAAATTGGCATTTGTTCAACCCATGATCCTGAATGTCTCAGCACCCCAATCTGGTGTTGGAGTCCAGGAGGATTCCCAGAGAGCTACTGGTTTCCAGTCTATCTTGGAATCCTAAAGAAATAAGTTCTAATGCCAGCTAAGGAAGGCCTCAGCAACTGGATAGATGAATTTACCAGCAAAAGTGAAGACAAACAGACTTCTTTTATTTGGACTGCAACCAGGAGGTGTGGCCCAGATTTGGGGTGGGTCATCCCACTTAAAATGAGCTAGTCAAGAAAATTCCTTCCAGGAGTGCCTTGTCCCTTGTGTTTTAGTTCGTTGCAGATGTAGTCAAGTTGATCGCCAGGATTAGCACAGTCTACTAAACAGAGCATTGACCCATCATGGAAAACGGGGGAATCAGTCCCCCACACATGATGTGGGGATTTCTGCTCAGATTTTTCAAACCATGGATGCCTGTTTACTTTTCAAGGAAATTCACTATATCCTTCCTTACCCTTTGAAGTGAGAGGCTGTCCCTAACGAAGTGGGCTGGTATAATGCTGCCCACGCTCATGCTCGCCAAGGTACAGCGAATGAAAATTACTCTACCAGTCTGGACCCACAGTGCAGCCCTAATGCTCTGCTTCCCAGATTCTCTGTTTTCCAGATGTTGGGGAACATGCTTGCAGTGTGGGTGAGGAAAAGTAATGGAGTATTCTTTAGGGTTTGATGTTTGATCTTTTTTTTTTAACTGAACATTTATTAGTTGGATGGTATTTAGATTATGTTGCAATATTTCTTGCCAAGGATAAAGATGGGCCAGCAAAAGGCAGAAAAGTAATAACAATCATAGGTAATGAACTCTAAGATTATAAATTTTGAATGATTTTAATTTATGGTCCCTATAACTGAGAATGATATAGGTAAGACATTACAATTTAGAGCAGCAAGATAATAAAAGGGATCGTTTTGATAGGACACAATATTTATAAATTAATAAACTCTTGAGGCATCATCAGGTTGGGGCATTCTGTGACTTTTTAAATGCCTGGAGCATGTTTTAATGCATACTACCTCCAGTGTTGCAGAATGCATTCAAGGGGCAGATTTTCCTCTCCCCAGCAAGACTCCATTTCGATCTCTTATGAATTCCAGCTTAAAAACAAAAGACCCCTTATCACAAGTGTTCCCTCCCTTGCTCCATGCCTTCTCACATATAAATGAAGAGTGAATTTCAGCACAAGTCTCTTCTGGAGTTCTGCTTCTCGAGTTTTCCCTTGGGTGGACACTCAGTTGGGAAGCTGTTACTGAAATGCTCCTATTCCTCATAAAGGTGACATAGTTTTCAAATGGTTGAAACACATTGTCTTGAGGCCTGGAGCAGCTCCAGATGCTTCTGAACATGACCAGAGTTCCATAACACCTCAGTGGGAGCTGCTCAGTCTTCCACTCCACAGTGTTTAGCCCTTGACTTCCAATGACTGCTCTAACAGATTCGTAGAAACTGGGTGGTTTACAGAACCAGCCCAGACATGGATCCTCTCCTGAATACGGAAGCCCAGAGTTGGACTTCAAGGCACCGACAGGGTTGGTTCCTTCTGGAGTCTCTGAAAAAGATTCCATCTCACGGCTCTGCCCTGGTTCCTGGTGCTGACTGGGAGCAACTAATGTTCTTTAGCTTAGATGGACCATGGCAGTCTCTGCCCATGCCCTTCTCTCTTTGTCTCAGCAGGGAGAAGAATTGTCCTAGACTTATGACCTGCCTTACATCCAACATGGTTTCATCTCAGGATCCTTTATTAAATCTGCAAAAAACACAAAACAAACAAAAAACATTCCTAAATGCCTTCTCTGACATAGGTTTTGGAGCTTTGGGTTCTCATCTCCTGTCTAAGTGGGTACTTAATGGGTTTTCCTCTCCTATCTCAGTTGGGACGTAGACCCCATTTCTTTCTCTCTGCACCCATGGTTGAGCTCTCAAACCTTCAGGGGGTCCAGTGGAGCAGATTCAGGAGACAGCAATTAGTGCCAGAATTGCTAATCCTTCCTCTTGTTTCAAAGGGCTTAAATTTCCTCAAAGAAACCCCAGAAGGCTGTCGTGGTAAATATTTATGCTCTAAGATATTTGGGATCCTGAGACAGGAGAACTTCTGGCTGGCCTGAGATGCCTAGGGAAACCCGGTCCCTGATATAGCCCCATACCCACTCCTCTCCCTCTCCAGTCACTCTTGCAGGCTAGGTGGCTGAACTGCCCTGCTGTGCATGTCCTGACTCTTGACGCTTTGGTTGTGGGTAAATGCCAAGAGTGATGAAATCTGCCAGGTCTCCTTTTACACAGTGAAGTTCATCATTTCTGTCTTCAGCCTCCATTTGCGGATTGCCTGACAGCTCCTCAATTAACCCCTCAGCCGCTGAGTTCGCTCTTTCTGGAAGGCAAGTTCCACGTGTGAGCGAGCCAAAGGAGGGTGTGTCTTCAGCAGATTAGGGCAGGCTGCCAGTGAGTCAGAGAGGAGACAAGCTCAGAGTTGACAAATCACTGTGCTATGTCCCAAGAGCACTGCCTCATTCCTGCCCTGATAGTGGCATGTCCTAGTGCAGGCTGAAAGTCGAGTAGTTACAACCCACAGAGCCCAGTGGTTGCCCCTGAGGTCACTTGGTTAATGAAAGTCAATAATTGCATGTTTCACTTTCTCAATATGAGCAACCTTTACCAAAGACCTCTGGTTTTAGAAGGATGTTGAAGCAGTTGGAGCAGGCAAGAGTGATAAGCCACCTGGAATAAAAGAAACACACAATCGAGATAATGGGTGATTGGCAGAGCAGGAATCTGAACAGAAAAAGAAATGTTCTTTCTTTTCACTTAGTTCAGATTGGTACTGGGGCATCTGTGCAAGAATTGCAAAGTTCCAGTTCCCTCAAGCTGCCATCCTGGGATGCTGTCTCAGTCTCCTGTTGTTTCACATTTACGGCAGCGTCTCCAGGCTTTGCTGCATTTAATGGTCCTTCATGATATAACATAGTTTTAAGCATGTGCCTGTGTATCATTTATCATTTATATACACATAGCTGGATACTACTACTGGCAAAGTTTAATTTGTTTTTTTCTAAGATGAAAAGAAATATAATATTGGCCATATGGAGCCCACACACCTGTATGAGTGGGAAAAGACTTCCTGGTCCCCCAAGTCATTTCAGCCTGGTGCCATGGTTACTCATGACTCTGTCTTCCTTGGTTCTAAAGGAGCCTTTTAGCGCAGGTTTCCCTCTGTTCCCCTACTTCCCATAACCTACTGCCACTGACCAGGGGCTTCTTCCCCAAGAATGTCTCCAGACAGGTCTAGATTTACAAGAGTTGTTTAAGTTTCAAGGACCTTTAATCTTTTTTCTTAACATCTGCGTCTTTTTTTTTTCATCTTCAAGGAGATGGGGTAGGGTAGGTTGGGAATAACTTTTAGGCTGAGAGTGTTAACGTAATGATTCTCCCAAGCCATGAGACAGTCTTCCTCTGTGTAGTTCTTAGACCTGTTGGCTCATCTAGATGCTACTTATGAGGGCAAAAAGGAGAAACATTTTAAGGACCCAACAATATGCACTTAAATAAATAAGATGTAGCATGCCCAAACTATTATGTTGTTACATTTCTGCTATAGAAATATATTTAGTGGGAGTTGAGATATGGCCCAGCAGTCAAGAGCATATACTGAGAGCCCAAGTCTAGTTCCCAGCACCTACATTAAGACAAAACCACTTGAGACTCAGATTCAGGGGCACCTAATGCCTCTGAGGGCACCTGCACACACACACACACACACACACACCTCCACCACCACCAATACCACCGCCACCACCACCACCAATACCACCACCAACAGCAACAACAACAAAGAAATATATATAAGAATATAGGGAAGTATTTAAGGCACATTATTTTTTATTTTTTTATTGAGCTATATTTTTCCACTCTCCTCCTTTGCTCTCCCCTCCCCTTCTACCCTCTCCCATGATCTCCATGCTTCCAATTTCTTCAGGAGATCTTGTCTTTTTCTACTTCCCATTTAGATTAGATCCATGTATGTCTCTCTTGGGGGTCCTCTTTATTGTTTAGGTTCTCTGGGATTGTGAATTGTAGGCTGATTTTTCTTTGCCTTAAGTCTAAATGCCACTTATGAGTGAGTGCATGTTATATTTGCCTTTCTGTGTCTGGGTTACCTCACTCAATATAATGTTTTTTAGATCCATTCATTTGCCTGTAAATTTCAAAATTTCATTTTTTTCCCTCTGTGTATTTCCATTGTGTAAATGTACCACATCTTCCCTATACATTCTTTGATTGAGGAACCTTTAGGTTATTTTCAGGTTCTGGTTATGATAAACAGTGCTGCTATGAACATAGTTGAGCACTTGTCCTTGTGATACAAATGAACATCCTTTGGGTATATACCTAAAAGTGTTATTGCTGGGTTTTGAGGTAGGTTGTTACCTAATTTTCTGAGAAATCGCCATACTGATATCTAAAGTGGTTGTACCAGTTTGCACTCCCACCAGCAATGCAGAGTGTTCCCTTTACCCCACAATCTCTCCAGTATAAGCTGTAATCAGTGTTTTTGATCTTGGCCACTCTTACAGGTGTAATCTCAGAGTTGTTTTGATTTGCATTTCTCTGATGACTAAGGATGTTGAACATTTCCTTAAGTGTCTTTCAGCCATTTTAGATTCCTCTGTTGAGAGTTCTCTGTTTAGGTCTGTACTCCATTTTTTTTATTGGATTATGTGATCTTTTGATGACCAATTTCTTGAGTTCTTTATATATTTTGGAGATCAGCTCTCTGTCTGATGTGGGGTTAGTGAAGATCTTTTCCCATTCTGTAGGCTGTAGTTTTGTCTTGTTGACTATGTCTTTTGCTTTACAGAAGCTTTTCAGTTTTAGGAGGTCCCATTTATTAATTGTTTCTCTCAGTGTCTGTGCTGCTAGGGTTATATTTAGGAAGTGGTCTCCTATGCCAATGTGTTCAAGTGTACTTCCCACTTTCTTTTCTATGAAGTTCAGTGTGGCTGGCTTTATGTTGAGGTCTTTGATCCATTTGGAATTGAGTTTTGTGTATGGTGATAGATATGGATCTATTTTCATTATTCTATATGTTGATATCTAGTTATGCCAGCACCACTAGTTAAATATGCTTTCTTTTTTCCACTTGATATTTTTGTTTCCTTGTCAAAAATCAGGTGTTCGAAGGTATGTGGATTAATATCTAGGTCTTTGATTCAGTTCCATTGACCCTCCTGTCTGTTTTTATGCCAGTACCAGGCTGTTTTCAGTACTCTAACTTTGTAGTAGAGTTTCAAGTCAGGGATTGTGATGCCTCCAGAAGTTTCTTTTATTGAACAAGATTATTTTGGCTATCCTGGGTTTTTGCTTTTCCATATGAATTTGAGTATTGTTCCTTTGGGGTCTGTAAAGAATTTTGCTGAAATTTTGATGGGCATTTTATGGAATCTGTAGATTGCTTTTTGTAAGATTGCCATTTTTACTATGTTAATTCTACCTACCTATGAGCATGGGAGAGCTTTCCATTTTCTGGTGTCTTCTTCAATTTCTTTCTTCAAATATTTAAAGTGCTTATCATATAAGTATTTCACTTGTTTGATTAGAGTTACTTCAAGGTATTTTATATTATTTGTGGCTATTGTGAAGGGTGATGTTTTTCTGATTTCTTTCTCAGTCAAGGCCCATTATTAAGTAAAAACATTAATACAGAAATTGTTCAACATTACATATTCGAGATTTTTTTGTAAAAGCAAAAGAAACTAGACTTGTTCACAAAGGGAATAGGCCAGCCTAGTAATACACATTACTTTTAGATGACTCAGTTGCCAGTGACTTTCCTCTCCTCTGTGTGTTTAGATAGTATTCGGATTTGAGTCCAGGTACGACATTCCTTTCATAATAAGATTAACACATTGTTCCTTTCTAATCCAAGTCAATGGGTATTTGTGGTGATTTGAATAAAAATGGCCCCTATAGAACTGCAGGGAGTGGTGCTATTAAGAGGTGTGGCCTTGTTGGAATAGGTGTGGCCTTGTTGGAGGAAGTGTGTCACAGGGGTTGGGCTTTTAGGTTTTAGAAGCTCAACCTAGGCCGTTGGCTCAGTCTTCTTCCCTGCTGCCTGAGGATCCAGATGTAGAACTCTCAGCCCCTGTCCAACACTAGTCTGTCTGTACTCCACTCTGCTTCCCAACATGATGATAATGGACTGAATTTCTAACTGTAAGCCAGCCACCCTAATCAAATGTTTTCTTTTATAAAGAGCTGCCATGGCTCTTCACAGCAGTAGAAAACCTAACTAAGACAGTGTTCTATTGAGTTGGCTTTGACTTTTGAGGAGGTGGTGTTAATTGTTTTATTTCACATCAGCCCTAATTGACAGTGATGCTAGCTGGGGAAGGTAGACGAGCAGATGGAGAAACACATTGTTTCCCCCCCACCCTGCTCATGGAGGACACGGTGTAATGGCAGTTGGCACCAGCTAGATGGCATCATTGACAGACGGCATCAACTAGAACATTCCGGCATCTACCAGATATCTGCTCGGTCCATCTTTGATGGACATAAATAATTATAAAAACAAATGAGCGGTGGGATCAAGAACAAGCCAGAGGCCAAGGGCAGCATCTAAGCAGGAGAGGCACAGACATCCCCACTTCATTTCCATCCCTGTCCTTGCAGACTTACCAGAAGGCTTTCCGGTGACAATCTGTCCATTTCGTAAGACTGCCCATCAAGCTAAGGTTGCTGAGTTGACGTGCACGCTTATGTTCTTGGCTCTGTTCTAGAACTCACCATGAAAGGCCACATTTTTCTTTTTTCAGCAATGTGGACCTTCATCTCTTGAACCATGATGACCTTGAGCCTTAGGCAATCATATCAATGGGTTGTGATTAATGATTCATCTTAGTATGAGTCTGATACCATTCTAGCAGCCGGAGCTCGAGGGGGAGCTTCAGAGACCACCATGTCTGAGTGAGCCAGCACGCTTACCTCAGAAGTGGTGGTTCCTGGTGCAGAATGCCTGTCCTTGTCAGAACAGGCCCCTCCTGAACTGTTGCCATCTTTGCCTTCTGAAAGGCTCTTCATGAAAAGGCATGGGCTGTAAACATCTGGTGAATCTTATACCCTTTCCTAATGGTGCAATATAGTTCTGTCCAGAGGGTTGGGGAGTGTGTCCGTTACTTTTCATTGTAACAGAATGTCTGAGAAGAAGCAAGAATTCATTTGACTTAGTTTCCTCATGAAGAAGGCAAGCCAGAAGGCCCAGATCCCTATTCATGGCTGTTGGAGTTTTCCATGAGTTTTATATCTTGGTGGACTCTGGAGAGAGGAAGAAGGAGGAAGATGGAGGGAAGGAGAAAGGGAATGGGAACAGGAGTGAGAGCATTGGAGAGTAAGATTGGGGAGACAGTTGGAGAGAGAGCACCAGAAATGGTGTTAGCCTGTGTAATACTTTTACTATTTGAATGAGATATGCTCCCAACAGTTATGACTTTTAAGATGCTGAGAAGCTTGGCTAGAGGAAGTATATCACCAGGGTATGGCCTTTGAGAATTTCTAGCCTCATTCCTCTTCCAGCTCTGCTTCCTGTGTGTGGCTGAGATGTGATCATCCAGTCAACCAGCTTCCTGTTCTGGTCACTTGCCACCATCACTTCCTTGCCACTCTAGACTCCTGCTCTGGAACTATAAACCCAAATAAACTCTTCTGCAAGTTGCCTTTTGACAATGGCGTTTTAACACAGCAACAGAAAAGAAACTGATCTAAACCTTCAAGCACCTCCCCCTAGAGACCCATTTTCTCCAGCTCGGCCCCCACAACCAGCTTGAAGGTTACATAGTTTCTCAAAGTAGCATAACCAGCTGGGTACCAGGTGTTCAAACACATAAGCCTGTAGGGTGCACTTAGTATTCAAGCCACAGCAGGGAGGTAGTCATAAGAAGTAAGGAAAGAAGGGCAGGGTCCCAGGTCTGCCATTAAGGTTATTGCTTTCCTCTGTGAGTCTTGATGGGACGTGTGTGTGTGTGTGTGTGTGTGTGTGTGTGTGTGTGTGTGTGTGTGTGTATGTGTGTGTGTACATGGAGGTCAGAGGACAACCACAGGTATTGTTCTTAGGTACCATGGTCTACCTTTTTTTTGTTGTTGTTACAAAGTATCTCACAGCCCTCGGCTCACCTATTAGGCTGGCCTAGCTGGTCTGCAAGCCCCAGGAATCTTCCTGTCTCTGCTGTCATGGTGCTGAGGCTCTAAGTGTACCCTACCATGCCTAGATTTTTTTCATGTGGCTTCCGGCTGTGGAACTCAGGCCCTCATGATTGCAAGGCAAGTACTTTCCTGACAACTGTCTCCCCAGACCCAGGGTCTTCATCTACAAGGTAAAGGTACCAGATTTGATGATCGAAGCTACCTTTCCCCTTTCAGACGGGGACTATGCATTTCCAATACAGTGACAACTAAATACCCGGTTCCAAACCCTGTGAGGCACAGAGATGCCACCATCTGGGGACAGACACCTTAGACTATATGTTGGCCACAGTATCTAGACTCTGAACTGCCCTGTGCCGCTGGCTGCTCTTTGGACTGCAGCCAGGATGTATTTCTTTTAAAAATCAATGCATCGCCCTAGAGGGGAAAAAAGAGAAAGTCTTCCAAAGCAGCTGAGTTTGACAGGTGAGCTCCTTGCGGCTGGGGAACCTAGGAAGGTATGGCAACATAGTTTTAATACTGGACTGGTGGGGAAATGCAGACACACACACACACACATACACATACACATACACACGCACACACACACACACACTGCTAACTGGCCTCTGGAGCTAGTCCTGTGCCCCATGTCAAATGAAAGCAGTAAGAGTTACAGGCTGCAGCATGCTTTTCCCTCTACCATCAACTTGGATTCTCACAGCACAGTGCAATAGGCATGACCCTAACCTACAGGTTGGTAAACCAAGGTAGATGACAAGCTTCCAAGAGAGGAAACAGTTTTCTCTTGTTCATTATATCTCAAGAGGCCTAACCCAAGGCCCAGTATGACACAGACATTCGATATCTTTTGGCCCACGGTTGGAAACAGAGAGGTCGTTAATAACGGAAACTTCTGAAGCTGGTGGATGGTAATCGGATCTTAAACTCCAATGTGATGGAGGGTTTGTCTGTTTCCTTGCTTGTTTTTGGTTGTTGCATGCAAGTGCACACAGGCATCCACACGTGACCATCTGGCCACCAGGCAGTGCAATCCCTTTGGGAAACATAAAGGTCCCCCTGACTAGTTAGGCTGTGCACAGCCCTCCTGCCCTTACGGAAGAAACACTGTTGACAACCAGGAGTGGTTGACCGGCTCAGCTCCGTCGTTGTTGAATTTTGTGGGTGGGCCCAGATAATCTATAAAGGTCTATGGTACTGTCGCCTTTATTTCCCCCATTTACTCTTACAACAAACCTGTTATTAATGTTATCTGGATTTTTTAGCCTCACTGGCTTCTATATATCAAGTGGTTCAGGTAAGACACATCTTAAAGAAATATGAGCTCTGTTTAAGAAAAGCCATGAACCACTCCAAATTTATGCCTGAAGAGATGTGAAGGAAAGCCAAGACCTTGCAAAAAAGAGTGAAATAAAATCCTCTTGAATGGGACGACTACGATATAATTCTACCTCGAGCAGCGCGATAATCTTTACTCATTCAAGACAGAGAAAGACTGGTCTCACGGTAGCCGAAGAGAGATCTGGGGGTCATTTTATCTCTTTGCCTCTCTTTTGTGACTTGTTAGAAAAATCGATCAAAATAATGTGCAAGAGAACATTCTGCAAACAGGGAAATGGCTCAGAAGAGGAGCGTGTGGCCTGACCTGATAAGAAGTTATCCCTACCCTGGCAGCTGGACTCTCTCTGGTACTGCCCTACCCTAGGTTAAGAATCATAACTCTATAACAGGAGGCCAGACTAGTCCAGGTGTCCATATGTCTACGGGTGTCCTTCCACTCAGGGCTTTAGGGACATGGCAAAGCATTTGCTAAGAATGAACCTGCACCTGCAATCGTAGCCGTTCATGAGTCCTGGCGCTGGGTGGGACTCATCCAGAAGAGTTGGCATTTCCTAATTTCTCCAACTAGAGCAAGCCAAGTTCTTTTTATAAGTGGAGCTGCAGCAGGTTCTAAAGACAGCGCAGGCATCAGAAGGTGGCTTGGTCAGCAAAGTGAGGGGCTCATGCAAGCGTGAGGACCTGGGTTTGATCCCCAGCACCCATGGAAAAATGCTATGAGGAGTGATCCATTCCTTTAATCCTACCACCATGGAGGTGGAGGCAGGAGGATTCCTGGAGTTCACTGGCCAAGCAACCAACTGAGCTTTAGAAAGATCTTGTCATAAAAAAAAAAGTATATAGCTATGGAGAAAGATACTTAAAAAATACTTGATGTAGATTTCTGGTCTCTACATACAAATTTGTACGTGTGCATGTGTGTGTGCATGCACGTGTGCATATATATACAAACACAGGCTCACAAACAGACAGATCATAGTATCCAGCACTGCTACAAAGACTCTAAGGAACTGATCTAATTGTAGCCTAGATTGGTCCTGTCCAGATGATTCCAGTCTGTTTTGATCCTCTCTGCTTCCTTCTCTAAGATTCCTAACACTGGCTTGGATTCCTGCTTTATCAAAATGCATTTTCTGGGTGGCATTCCCTTGCTTGATAATGAAGCTGTTGGTATATGTAGTGGGGCAACATTCCGTGTCTCAGTTCTCAAGAACCTTGACCTGTCCTTGTGTCTTCCTCTCTGTTGTGGTCAGCATTCTCGCATTCTCTCTCTCTCTCTATATATATGTGTGTGTGTGTGTGTGTGTGTGTGTGTGTGTGTGTGTGTGCGTGCGCACGCGCGCACATGCATACAAGACATCAGGAGAGGTAATAGAAATGTTATCTGGGGAATAAGGAACTATTACAAGGTACTCATAGTAATAATGGTCCTTTAGGTGTATGTTGTCATGACAATATAGTAGACAAACTTTAAATTCCCTTCTATAACAACAATTTTGTGTGCCCCCATTGGATCCCTTGATTTCCAGTATTGCTACATTAATATAAAGTGTTATTAACATACAATTCCTTAGATTAGATATGCCTTTCCTATATTTTTTCTTTGTATTTTTTTTCATTTGTTAACATCAGTTGTTTCTGTCCTAAGACTTTCCATCCTTTAACGGTGTGTACTTGAGGAGTGGGGCAGTGACCACCACTGTCTCTCCCACATCTAAATGCATATCACAGATTGTGCTATACTGGGAACTTTTCAGCACAAATTAGATAAAGAATTCCAAGGATAGTAAAAAAAATAGAGCCATAAGAGTAATTAATACTTGCAAAATGAGGATCTTGGGGAGGCTGCAGTTTCAACAGACAGAGGTCAAGAAAGTCATTTGGCCTTTCTGTGAGCACTTCATTCTTTTCTCTTTGCTACCTGTTGATATTCTCCCTGCCCCACCCACAGGAGCTTGAGACTGATACAGAGCCTTTGTGGAGCTGTGTCGGAATGCTCAAGGTAAGCTGCCTGCACTGTGGCAGGAACCCCGAGAGACCTTCGAAGAGAGTGGAGGGAATAAGAGCCCAGGCTCAGGTACCCAACTTGGCTATGTGACACCTTTGTGTGAATTGGGAAAACAAGCAAACAAAAATGTGCTTTCTTTAATTTGGAGAAATTGGACACAGATATCTCCCCTCGGTGAATGCCACCTACTGCCAGGACTCTTAAGTTGTGTCCACATTTTCTTCACCTTCTTCCTTGTCAGAAACCTAAAGCATTCTTCCCATGTACAAATTCAGGGGTAGACTAGGCAAGGCAAGCAGGATTGGCTGGCATACAGTCATGGCTGGCATGTGAGCTTACCTAGATACTAATGGCAAATTTAGACACCTGTTTGCCGTTTGTATGGCACACAAATAAAGGTATAGTAAAGAAACATTGCTCATAAAAAAAAAAACCAGGCAGGCTTAGTTGACTAAATTGATAAGAGGGTATAGCTATTTCTGGAAACCCACAAAAATGGAAAAAATAAATAAATAAATGATTCAAATAAAACCCCGTGCATTTATTTAAAGGATAAAGCTGGATAAAACTTACAGCTATGGCCAAATGATGAGACTGGAAAATTCTTTCTCCCCAAATCAACTATAAGTCTGGACAAAAATCAATAGAAACGGCTATTTCAGTGCTCTAACAATTGATCAGATGTAAAGTGCCTTGAGCTGCATGCATGCTTAGAAATTGTTGACCTTCAGGTAAGAGCACGAGGAGCCTTTGGAGTCCTCACCTGGTGCCGCTCTTGTCCACTCATCTCAGTGAGCACAGAAGGCCACCAGAGAAGACAAGGAGGAGGAGCAGTCTCTCTGCCACCATCCAAGGGCGTTGATCTGATTTGAGTGGGTGGAGAGCTCTGGGAGTGTCCATGCTCCGCAATGGCAGAGATGACAAGGACTCATAGCATACTGGTAGAGTGTACAGAGGAGGGAAAGACATTTACCAGTCTCAAGTTCTGGTCATGGAGCTGGCAGAGAAGTTGTATATATTCTCAGTGGGGATGGGACAAAGGCCACGTCAAACACAACTTCCAAGCTACCACCAAGGCTTCCAGTATGGGCAGAAGACATGGGAGTTCTTCCCAGCCTCCGCGCTGAATGCCCTCACTTCTTACACACAGCTGGACTGATGCTTCTAGAATCTTGTTGGCTCAAGGTGTTTAAGATCGTCTCTGGCTCCGTGTTTATAGACCACTAACTGCACAAGGAGATGCTGCAAGAAGCCAGCCCTAGAAAGAAGACAAGCACATGGCAAAGAATCCACGAAGATGCAATTCAAGAAGGGAGCTCACAGATAGTGCTCATCTGAGTTGCTAAGCAACACCAATAAAGAAAACGATAACACAAGACAACCCACAACAGCCTTTAAGGAGAAAAGCAACCTCTGAAGTTCCTGCACTATCGTGTCTAAAATACCAGATTTCTACCCAATGTAGAATGCATTAAAGGAAACAGGAAGGAGTTATTAAAGAAACCAATAGAGATAACTCTGAGCATTCTTGTTTACTGAGTTAAAAATACAAAGGCTTAACGTCAGGTATTGTAAATACATTTAAAAGAACAGCTAAAATGTTTAGGGATTAAAGTAAATTATATGACAATTATCTACAATGACCAAGAACTAAGAAATTGACTGAATAAATGTTTTGACAAGAAGAGGGATGAATAAGAAGCCAATCAGATGCGTAGGTTCATAAAACACACATGTGAGCAAAACACCCATGCATGTAAATTAAAATGATTTTTAAAAATTTAAAACTGGAAAAATCAATAGTTTCTATGTCTCTTCTCTCTAAACTGATTCATAAATTCAGTGTGATCCCTATCAAAACTCCAACAATTCTTTTTATTCTTTTTGTGGCTTAAATGTAGATAAAAATGCATAGTATATATGATAGATATGACATTGAAAAAGAAAAAACTTGGAGGAATTAATAGTAAAGCAATACACACATATAGTTGTGTATGTATGGTAAAACTAATGTGTGTGTGGTATCATCCACATACATACATGTATGTGACATACCTATGAACGTATGTTTGTATGCATACACACACAAAAAACCCCACAAAATACAATGAAGACAACAGCTGGGCAATAGTAGCAGTATCCATCAATGGAATGGAATTGAGAATGAGAAAAAAAATTCCTTAACTTGTGTCCAGTAGATTTGTAGCCGAGTTACCATGATAATGCGGTGGGGGAAAGATATTCTTTGTAGACATGATAGTGGGTATTGGAAATCTACAGACTAACACAAAGCCCTAAGCATAATCTCACATCATACACATAAATTAACGTGGATCGCAGAATTTAAACCGTAAGCTTTCTAGGTTAATAACATATCTTTGTGACTTTGAGTTAGTGAAAGTTACGAGATACAGAGCTAAAGCTAGCACCATTAGAGGAATTAATAAATTATATTTGATCAAAGTCAAATTTTCCATGCTTCAAAGAACACTATTAAGAACATGAAAACAACTGGGAGAAAATATTTGCAAATCATGTATCACAATAAAAGAACTGTATGCAGATCGTAAATAACCCTTCCAATTCAATAAGAAGACTAAAACCCCAATTTAAAAATGAGATTTATACCACTTACTTCAAAAGGATTTAATCAGAATTAAGATAATGTTCCAGAGCTTGCTTTGGCCCCACGTCTGCTGTGCAGTAAATACTTGATAAACGACAGTGAGATTTGCGCTCAGATGTGTTGCCTGCATGGTGCGGATAAACAACCGGAGCTGCACAGCAGGTGGAGAAGTGGCTAAGGACATTCGGGACATAAGCAGCCTTGTCAACAGCCTTATCGTGAAGTGACCAAGAAGGATTAGAGAATTTGCCAGGTGGGCTTCACATGGATTAAATGAGAGAGGCTTCCACGTCTTCAAAGTGAGGAGAGGTGGGGCCGCCCTCAGCATCCCTCTCCCATGGGGCTCTGCTGGTAAGGGGTATTAGTTTGGAGGAAGCATGGGAGCATCTCAGCTCAGCAGGGGACCCTCTCAGTCTCCAAATTCCCACTCTCCTTTACTGGATTTTCCCTAACCACTTAAACACTATTATATTAATAGCTCATTATCAGTGTTATTTGAAATTCAGACAAACATAAGACTTCTTTAAATATGTATCAACAGGGAACTGGCCAAATTAACTAGGATTTATCTATGACACATTTGATTATAAAAATAATATATTGCACCAAAGTAGATAATTAAAAAAAAAATGAGAGCTGCGGGGATGGTTCAGTAGTATAGTGTTTGCTGTTCATGCCTGAGGACTTGAGTTCATATCCCGAGAGCCCACATGAAGCCAGGAGATGCACATCTGTAATTCAAGATGTGCAATGGAAACAGGAGAGACCGGAAGCTCACTGACAAACATAAAAGGCAAAGACAAGACAGACACCCAAGGCTGTTCTCTGACTTCCAAATGTAAGTTGTGTCATGTAATTCGCATGTGGATTTTGTTGTTACATTTTCACACACATATACCATATATTTGACCATATTCACGTTTGCCCCACCCCCACGGCCCTCCCCCATCCTCCTTCCTCTCTTCCTCTGGCTCTCACCTTCTGCACAGACACCAATGTAAACATATATGTGCTTTTCTAAGTGAAAAATATAAATCGTGACCCAGCATGTGGATTATAGCCCATTTTGGTTTATGTATGTTATATAGGTTTATAAAATACCCTGGGAACATACATCAAACTGTTTGCCCCTCACTTCTGAGAGTAGAATTTGGGTTGAAGAGCCTAGAGGGAAGTATATATTTTTGCACAGTTAGAGGTTTTTTTTCCCACATTTTTTTTTTGTGATTAAGGAAAAAATAAATACACCATTTAAAATACTTTTATTTAAAATCTCTTATTTATTCTCCAACAAAACAACATACTTAAAGTCACAGAAGTAGCAAATGTCCAGTATTTGAACACAGCTCTGTGCCTTCCCCAGTATATTATCCCCCTCCCCACCCCCAGAATGACCTGAGCATAAGGTCACAAATCACTGATACAGTTAGCCAAGAAGATCTTAGCCTTCCACGTGGGAAACACTGACTATTGGGCAGTGATCCAGAGCGGTTCAGAAAAGTCACCTGTGCCTTGGGAAGAAACACAAATTGACCGAGAGAGACCTGGAAGCCCCTGTCTTAGTCTTCTGCAATTCAGCAGAGTAAGGAAACATCATTTTGTTGATAGTTTCCAATTAGGTAGCAAATTTGCAAAGCAGTGAGGGACAAAAAAAAAAAGTAAAAGAAAAAAAGAAATCCTAGAAGTCATCTAGTAATTCAATCCCTGCTAATATAGTGGAACAAATATTAAGAGGAAAAAAATACTATCTAGGATAATGGAATTATGAGCAATAAGCATTATGGGTTTTAAAAGAACAAATCATGCCAGACAAAGTTGATTGCTTTTTTGATTAGTAGACTGAGGGAATAGAGTAGATGTAATATATCTTGATTTTAGCAAAAGGTTTGATAGTGTCTCGTGAAATTTTACTCAGGAAATTAATTGAAAATGGTCCAGCGACGAGCGCCGTTGCGTGAACTTCAATGGTGGCAGAGCTGCAGAGGAGGAGGAGCCACGGCGAGACATCGGGGTCGGGGAGATGCGGGACCGCGAGTCTCGGGTCAGGGGTCATTTCTATTTAATTATTTCATTACTTCTCAGGAAGAGAAAGAGGCTGCTCTTACGTGAGTGAAATTCATAGCGTATCTTATCTGTGTGCTTTATTGAAAAGAAAAAGCCCTTGAAAGCCAGTAGCCCACGTGGTTTTCAGACCCAGGTGGAGCGGCATTCTGGGCCCCAGGAGGAGCCTGTTGTGCAGGCTGCACCAAATGGCTCTGTATTAACTTCAGCTCAAATTCTCAGTGATGGAAGAGTGATATATTTTTTGAGCCCCAAAGCTTCTTCTTATCATCACACTTTTACCCTGTACAGGTCCCCTTGTATGCCCAATATATAGGAGTCACCTGGCCCCTCAGAGACCAACTCTTAAAGCTGCCTGCGCTCAACTATTGATTATGCACCATGTCCCCGGCTCATGGCATATGTGATGGATGTCATAAGTAGGTAAACCATAAAAGGTAGCTTGTGGTTTAGGGTAGCAAGTATGTTAAGTTGCCAGTGGTCATTGCTGTGGTCACATTTGGATGAATGGTCTGTGGAAAAGCAGGGAAAGAAAGGACAGTTTAGGAGAGTCAGGGCTTCCTGAGGCTGCAAAGAGGAAATGCTATTTGATCAGGGATGTAAAAGATAGGCGGAACATTTTTTTATAGAATGGATAAGAGTTGGGGATCTCAAACAGGACGAAAACTAGTGGACATCCGTGAATGAGTTCCAATCTGTGTTAATGATCTGGAAGATGTAACTGGTTAAATTAGTTCTGCATGATAGGAGGACAAAGTGGACGTTGTCTCTAGACCACAGGTCCGTGTTGAGCACAGAGAAGAGTTCCTATACACATGGCTGCTGTTATTCTGTCATTGCTGATGGCAGAGGACCAGCTGCCATGAGAGAAGTCAGGGTTGGGAAGGACCCTAAAGGTCCATATAAGGAATTCAACTTCATTGGACAGATGATAGGAGGACATCTTAGGTGGATCTTGTGTTTCACTGGGGTTACTCTTATTGTGATGGAGGAAGAATACAAAAGCAAGGGACCAAAAGAATGCTGGGTACTCAACTGAAAGATGGGGACAAAAACCCAGTCTCAAAGAGAAGTGGGAACAGACAGAAGCTGGTTTGTTTTACAGCTGAAGGGAATCAATATGAGTCAAACTGTACAATATGGACAAGTGGGGATTCAATAACATCATCATCTAAAAAAGGGGAACCCAACAACAGCAAACAGCAGATTAAGAAGCTGGACCAATTCTATAACCCCTAACCAACAAAGATGAGCAAATTGAACCACTGAAGGATGGCTAGAATGTCACCATTGCTACCCATACTTCCAGATGTGAGATATCAACAAGCTACAAACCAAGCTACTTCTCTTGACTCTCTGAGAAACTAGCAACAGGAGGGGACTGTGGGGAAGCGTCTTGAGGGTTTGGCCTGGGGAAGGATTGGGAAAGAAGATCCATCAGGAGGCAATGAATCAGAGGCCAAGAAATGAGTGTAGGGGTTCCCCACAAACAGCACCATCTTGCCTTCCCCTTCCTCCTGTTTCACTTCTCTATTTCAACAGAACGAAGAAGACTTTCCACACTCCCTCTCAGGATGGTGACAGCATGAAGTCAAATGTATCTTCATTTTTCTCCATGACGTAAGCAGCATGAAGTCAAATGTATCTTCATTTTTCTCCATGACGTAAGCAGACACTAGCGAGAGGCATTCCATACTCTCCTGACCTTAACCTACCAACTGTTTGCTGTGTTGTAGTGCAGAGCAAAGTTGAAGCTTTCACGACATCCCATTCCCAAAGTTAGATCTTCTTCCTGTGTTTTCTTTTAAACATTGAACAAAGGAGAGTGAAAAACTAGTAGGAGCGTCTGCCTGATTCATTGCCTGTTGCGAGAGATAGTCATTGTGCCTTAGATACATAACAAACTGTGAGTCACCCAAAATGCAATCTGGTACTCTTGAAATAATGCCCAGGAGGTTAAGCTCAACTGAAGGAAATTGCATGTGTCTCATGCATGTGTCATTGTTGTTATCCTTTCTTGGGTAAAGGTTGGTGAGAAAATGGGGGGTACGAGGGAGGATAAGGGAGGGGGAACAATTGTCTTTGAACCAAGGATTTCCTTCCCGACTCTTCCTTCAGAGTTTTGATTGACTGTGTTTGCTTTGACTCACCTGAAGTGATGAATAAGAGTGTGGATTCATGAAAGATTTTGTGTCGGCATAATCAAGATATTTTTACTTAAAACTTTTTTCCAAGGGCCCTCAAGACATAATCACTAGGTCATGTTGGAGTCATGTTTTATAGCTGTTCAGGAAGATGAATATGTGGGGTTTCAATCGGGAAATTAAGGCCGCAGTTTAGTCTGTTCTGATTTATGAATTGCCCTTTCAGGAAGTACAGTGGCAGATGAGTGTTGGTTGACGAGGAGCTGGTGCTGTGTGGAGTGCGCTCAGTGGGATGTGACTAGTTCAGTAGTCAGACTTGGTGATGTCACTGCATCTCTGGCTTCTTGTCAATCAGCAAACAGCTTTGGAGCATCTGCTGTTTCCTGGACACCTCTTGGCCTGGAGTGATGTTCACAACCTTGAAAGCCATGGTACTTCTTCCATATAGCTTATGTGTTCGTCGTTCAAAGCACACACATGTCGTTTGAGTGTCAAGTGTGACTCAGAGCTCATGTGTTTGAACAATCGCTCCTCACCTCATGGTGCTATTTTGGAAAGTTAGGGAATCTTTTGTATATGAGGGAAGCCTAGTTGACAGACCTGAGGCATAGGGGTGGAGACTATGGTTATAGCTTCACCCAGATTCCAGCCCCAGCTCTCTGATTCCCGACCATTGCTGTGATGTAATCTATTGTCTTACGCTCTTGCTGCCCCAACCAAATGCACCTGATTTCTCTACCACAATGGACTGTACTCCCTCAAACTAGGAGCCAGAATATATCCTCCTTAAGCTGCATTCCTCAGGTACTCTGTGACAGCAACAAGAATTGTAACTAATGCATATAGCAAAGGATAAAATCAATCAGAAAAGTGGGCACACAACTTCCTCTCTGAAGGGTATTGTCTTTATTTGGAAAGATAACCTTATATGAGTTGTTTGGAGTGCACGGCAGAGCTGAAATTGTGAGTGTCCACATGAATACACATGGAAATGAAGAACAGTAGAGGGGAGAGGACCAGTGCGGCCATCTTTGATTTTGCCACCTGGAGAGATAGTTGTAAGTGCAGGAAAAGACATACTGAGTGCTCGTGTTTAGGTTGTTTGTGTTCCTCTTATCTAAATTCCTCTATTTTTTCCCCCACTTCCCACAAGTTGTGTATTAAACACACAGATTGCCTTGCATCAGTAGGCTTGTTGGTGGACTTCAAAGAGATGGTCAAGTGCCGCTTGTGTTACATTGCATGAAACACACAGGAAATTGGCACAAATGAGACAGTCTAGGGTCTGAGGAACACATAGAAACTGTAGAGATCTAAATGGGGATTTTAGATTTCCTTAAGATACAGAACTAGAAGTTTGGACATACCTTTTAGAAGTTGAAAGGGCACTGAGGCAGCCATGGGTTGACTCTGGAGTTACATTTGTATTGAAAAGCTATCAAAGGGTGATACGGCACAATACTACCAAGTTTGAATAAAAATGGCCCCCACAGGCCCACAGTGTGTGGCACTATTAGGAGGTATGGCCTTTTTGAAGTAGGTGTGGCTTTGTTGGAAGAAGTGCGTCGTTAGGGAGTCCTCAGAAGCTCAAGCCCAGGCTCAGTGACTCTCTGTCATCTCCTGGTGCCTGCCAATCACATATAGAGCTCTCAGCTCCTTCTCCAGCACCACGTCTGCCTGCATGTCACCATGCTTTCCACCATGTCAATAATGGGCTAAACCCCAGAACTCTAAGCCAGCCCCAATTAAAAGTTTCCTTTATAAAAGTTACAGAGCTCATGGTGTCTCTTCACAGCAATAGAAACTCTAACTCAGCACAGTGCCTCCAACTTCTGGAAGACTCCAGCAGATAGGAGCATTCCTTGTGCTGACCTCTGCTGAATCTCATGCTTTCTGCTATATAGATTCTACATGCCCAGGCCACACAAATCAATAAGTGTATGAGTGGAATACACAGGTTATGAAGATTCGTGTAGTCAGACTGCTTGAGCTCATGTCTTGCCTCTGTATTTACTCATTGTAAAATGAGACTTTTGGAAAATACTCTTTTATCTGTGCGATAAAAATAGAGAGCCCTCCCTTATAAAATTGTGAAGATTAAGTAATTAATCCTGTGAGGATTAAGTGATTAATATCTGGCAACCGAAAGACGAACACCTACAAGACCCAAACAATCATTGTTCATCTTCTTGTTAGAATCCAGAGTAATTTCACACTCATGTGTCCTTACCACAGTGCCATAAACTATTCTTATCCCAAGCATAGTGGTGGAAACATTTATTTATTCATTCAGTGAAAAGGTAATGAACCAAACGTGGTGGATGCTGGGGATATGCCAATCATAGAATCAGCACAAAATTGCATTGCCTCTCTCGTCTTATCCGCTGCTTATTAACCAGCCTCTAGCTGGGTGAAAAGAATAAGCAAGAGGGTTAGCTTGATGCGTTGAGGAATAAAGTCAGATCCTTCTCACAATGCTCCCAGAAGATGAATGGTTTTGTCAAGGTATTTCTCAGGATCTTAGATCTCTTCTCTGTGAAACAGAAATAATAATAATAGCTTGAGAGAGAGAGAGAGAGAGAGAGAGAGAGAGAGAGAGAGAGAGAGAGAGAGAGAGAAAATGTGACTCATATGTGTGTGTATATGTGTGTTTGTACCTACACATATATAAAGACCAGAGACCAATGTTGGATATTTTCTCAGTCTTTCTTTACCTTGGTTTTTGAAGCATGGTTTCTCATTGAGTCTACAGCTCACCAACCAGTTCAGGTGGAGTGTCAAGCCAGCAAACCCTAGAGACCCTCCTGACTCCACCTTCCCAGGGCTGGACACTTGCTCAGCAAGCATTTTACTGGCTGAACTAACTACCTAGCCTTCCTATAGGATGTTGATGGGATTTAAAGGAGTCAATGTATATAAAATTCCTAGAAAAATATTTAACACCCAATAAACATCAGTTTTTAATCGTATTACATAGCTATGTTGCAAGGAGCCAGAGAAGGCTAGAGAGCAGTAAGTACTTCTGAGTACCCAGGAAGTCATCGGACATGAATATTTCATGGGAGAAATCAACAAAAGGAGAAATGGGGTGAGCACCAGCTTCCATGAGACCAGTATATGGTCCATTTATCTCCTCAAAGGTGAAAGAACTACAGGCTAAGGCTCGGCGAGGGGCTGTGCACTGCCATTCAGAATAGACGTGAACTGTGGAAAGCAATGGAATCCCAGAAGACTCCAAAGGGGAAGCAGAAGAGTTCTTCAGTACATCCCTGAGCATCCTTTCCAAGAAGGAAGGTTCCAGTATTCTCTGGCCTCCTGTCTTCCCATCTTTGTCTACTCCTCCTGCTGTTTTCTTCTCACTTTCTCCTGCATCTTTGTCTTTCTCACCCCACCTCCACAGCACCTCTTCTTTGGGAAGAACAGGGGGGAACTGAGTTAAGCTCCCATCTGAGAGCTGATGGCTGGGTGACTGACATCAAAGTTGGGCCAGATCGCCAAGGATCTCTCAAGATGAGAGCAGCTTCCGGAAGAGAAGTTCAGCCTTCTCAAGAGTCCTCTGCTTTTCTTAATCCCTCTTCTTGGAATACTTGGAATCCTAGCTCTTCAGAAGAAACTGAGTACAGATTGCACTGGCTTCAAAGTCTTTCTTTCTGTTCTAGGTTAACCTACAAACTCATCTCATTCAGCTGGCACTGTATCTTCTAGACGGGATCCATGTATAATCACTCAGCCTACAACTATGCTTGGGAATCTGTGGGAGGAGCCATGGTTGGGTCCCAGGTTCCAATGGGGAGCATTTTGGGCAAATTCTCCATATCACCATTTTTCAAAGGCATGTGAAGTTTTCACTTGATAAATAGGCTGAAGGCTTTTCCAATATTTTAAAATACAGAGTCTTCCTACAGTAACAATAATAGAAGGAAGATATGTTAGTAAAAGGTCCCACTGGGGGGAAAAGTGGAACAAAGGCTACAGTAAGAAAAAACCAAAAGGAAAGGTAGAAAAGACCACACATACAAAAAGAATAAGGGAAGAGAAATTGGGAGCAGGAAGTGTCTGTGAGGCACTGGTTATGATGTTACATTAGCATTTTACTTCATGGAACCAAAGCTCCCAAATAAATTTACATACATCTATCTCTATATGCATGCTTTGAAACTAGTACATTTGCCAAGCAAGTGTTCTGGGGTTGATTCTCAGAAATCCCTCCAGATACTACATACTGCAAGTGTAAAACCAGGATCTTCAGTTCCGTATGCGTTGCTGTCTGACAACACCTGACAGATGCAACTTGGGGGGGGGTGTTAATTGGGTGCAAAGTTTCAGGGGGATTTCAGCTCATCACTGTGGGACAGGTATATCAACAAGGATGGTCAGTGCATGGTAGCAGGTGTGTGCAGTACTGAGTCTTCCTTAAATCAAAAGAGCTAGACGGTGTGAGGGGTACCACTTTCAAACCTTGCTCCCCTCATGACCTGCTCCAACCAACCAGACCCCACCTTCAAAAGGCTCAGCAGCCATAGCACTGGAAGCTGGAAACAGAGCATTCAAAACAGACACTGATGAAGGATTCATATTCAAGGCATAACAGATGGACCGGTTTACAGGAGTGACAGGTAGAATCCTTTATTGATTTGTTTAATATTTGGGTCTGGTTTCATCCATAAGAAACTAGCTGGTTCCCTTCCTCTCTATGAATGTCAGTTCTTGATCTGTAACATGGCAGCTCACGTTTCTCTCTGCTCCACTCACCCCTTGAGGGGTTGTTCATAAACAGTGTGTCCAGGTTGGAGGCAGGGCTGAGCCACAGTGGAAGGTTCATCACAGAAGGTCACCATGGAGACCCCTACCCATCTCTTCAGCAGCTTTCCCTAGGCAGAGCAGCCCACTCCGCCTGGGATAAGTGATATCAGTTGTTGATTCTTGCTTGCTGGGCACCTCGCCTCCTGATTTGCCACAAGATCTGAAACACTGTGTATAAATGCCACAGTTATTTCATTAAGCAGCATTGTTCCCATCAGCCACGAATTCTTTTGTGTGAGAGCATTTTGAGCATCCCAATCACTCTTGTTAACTACTAGCATCGGGCTCCACAGTGAACACGAACACTGGAGCAAGAGGAATAGAGGAAACATACAGTCATGAACTGTGGCTAGGCATTCAAACTCAGATTTCAACTTCACTGTTTCTTGTTCAAGTACAGAAAAGGGAGGAGGGCTATTCTAAAGAACCAGAGAACTCTGTATATGACCTGAGATAATGAACTTTTTCTTCTTTTAATTTTTTTCTAAAACCTTTATCATTCTGAATAAAATATCAAAAAAATGTAATAAACTTTAACAGGCAAACATCACCATACCACTGGGCCAAGAAGGGAATTAAATTTACACTTCATGCTTCAGTGTAGTTTGTGAGCTTCCTTATCTCTGGTCTATTCCAGGGATAACTATGGAATGAATATTGCATATGTATATTATGTACCCCATGTAATTAGAAAAATTTGTTTCTCTTAATCTGTCCTAGAAAGTAAATATGCCATCACTAATCTGTATGCTAATAAATGGGCTTCATTGAACTTGTATATATCAGTTGTCTTTAAAGGGGGGGGGGCTATTATTCTTTAAGACTGGTCAACTTCATGTGTGTTTCATCAACCACCTTTTTAGACTTAGCTCTCTCATCTTTCAACAAGGACTATACCAGCCCACTGTAGTCTTTCTGAGAGAATTATTCAGCAGTATTGGGCAAATGTTTGTGCTTCTCCTGGAAAGCTATGTGTTAGCTTCTTGTCACAGTTGTAACTACTTGAGACACATCAGTTTATAGAGACAAGAAAGTTTACTAGTGCTCACATTTTGGACGTTTCAGTCCTTGATTGCTTGACCCCTCCCCATTGCTTTGAGCCTGGGGTGGGGTAGGATATCTTGCTGACAAGGAGTAGTGGAACAAAACTATTCTCTTTATGGTTTTTGTGTGTGTGTGTGTGTGTGTGTGTTGAGGAGCTCCCTATAATTCCCTTCAGGTGACCTAAGCATGTCCCATTAGCCCTGCTTGTTAAAGTTTCTACACTATTCAACAGTGCTGAGCTAGGACTCTTGTAAGCATTGGCCTTTGAGAACATTCCAGATCCAGACTGGAATACAGCAGGACATAATGGGTAACCGAAATTTCCCAATAATACAAAGAATCCCAAATGGCTACATTTTCTTTGCAGCGACAGACAAGTGAAGTGATCCCTGAGAGGTCAAGCAACCCATTCAAGAGCTCCAAGCTGGTCAATGAAGGTGATAGCTCTAAGAGCCTAGGCTAGGACCTGACTTGTGCTGAAGCACTGTGCTCATGATGCCCCCCCCCCCCCCCCCCCCCGGGCTGCTCCTCAGGCACAGAGGCATGCGCCTTTGAAACAATTGCATCTTTTTGTTGTTGCCCTTGTGAAATTTCTGTCTTTTATTCTGGTTTGCACAGTAGGCAAGAAAAGAACAGAAAGCTCTGGAAATTCATTATGGTTTTTTTTTTTCCTCTTCAACTTCGGAGTTGGCCTCCCTAGCTATTCCCAGAATAGGACATGCACATGGCCTACAGAGATGCTGGTCATCCCTCCAGCTGTTCCGTTGGCTGAGACAGATGCTCGGCCCAGCCACTGACCTGAAGTGACTGGCAAAAATTAATTAACTTGCGGTGGAACTAATAATGAGCTGCTGGTTTGTGTTTTCTTTCCCTAACACCAGTTGCCAGAGCGTTTTTCATTAGCGGGCTGAATGCTTCCTTTGTAACCAGAGCAGCCTCGTTAGTTACAGCCCTATCGTGGCCAGGGAGTCACACAACAAATCACTGTCTCCTTTTCAGCCACCGTGACCTAACTTGTCATCTTTCATTGTCTCCCAGGGAAGAGTTTCTCTCTTCTGCTGACATCCCTCATCTTTCCTGTAATGTCTCTTTCAGAAATGCCTTTCAAACAGAGCTCCTCGTACACCCCCCACTTTGTCTTATTTTGGTTGCCAGAAAGAACGATTTTGTGTCTGTGGCCCGGGCATTTGTTGGAAAGAAAACCATCATGTCCACCCCAGATCTCTACTCCCAATGCCCCTGGCTTGCTCATCTCTGTGCCTATGGATCGTGTTTTTTTTTTTTTTTTTTTTTTTTTTTTTTTTTTTTTTTTTTAGTTCTAGCCCAAGCTTCCTTCACGTGTGCATGTCTGTTCCAGAGCATGGCTCTGGGCTTCTCAATGGCTGTGTTCTCCCTGTGTCCCAGATAAGGTCTAAGAAGCTGATGGAAGTAACATACCTAGAGTCATGCATTTATTCAAGGTTACAACTGAGGCCAAGGAGAGGGCATGCTACTCAAGCATGGAGAACCCATGTGACTGTCCATGGTTACACATGTCAGTAATCCCAGCACTCGAGAGGCCACGTGGCAGAAGAGATTGCTGGTTAGCCAATCTATACAAACCACTGAATGCAGGTTCAGAGATAGATCCCATCTCAGAAAATAATGCGAGGAGTGGTTGAGGAAGATGTCTTCCACACACTCTAGCACATGTATATGCAAACACATGACATGCACACGCACGTGCACACACACACACATGTACTGTGACCAGGACTTCCGGTTCTAAATGAGCTGCCTTCCTGATATAACCCCCATAGTCCCTTGCTCTGCCATGCTATCCTCCAGTCTGTATGAACATCTTCCTCATTTTCTTTTATCTCAGCTCTGTTGCTTCTTTATCATTTTTGACCAAGCTGATTTTCTGAAATCCACCAACAAGTGGATAGAGCGGCCAGGACATTGGCTTTTAAAATGCCCGCACACTGGCTCATCGTCCTGAGCTCTTCCTTTAGGATAGCAGCGGCCTATCTGACGTTCTTCTAGTCCTTTGTCAATATTTTGTGGGGGTGCTTAATAAGGAAGGAAGGTGAATGAGACACCATGTCCCTACATATAGGTGTGTGTGTATGTGTGTGTAAATGTTTCTATGATTTACTCTCTAAATGGTTTTATCTTGGTAGGAGGGTAGATGAGGAGTAAGGATAACACAATCGATAATAGAATCATGGGATTCAGAGCTGAAGATTCACCTTTGCATGGAGTACAATGTGGGCCCTCAGTACTCTCTAGAGCAGTGGTCTTAGCCTTCCTAATCCTGTGATATTTAACACAGTTCCTCATGTTGTGGTCACCCCAACCATAAAATTATTTTTGTTGCTACTTCATAACTGTGATTTTGCTATCATAATGAACCGTAATGTAAGCATCTGATATGCAGGATTTCTGATACGCACCCCCTGTGAAAGGGTCCTTCGGCTCACAAAGGGGTTGTGACCCACAGGTGGGCAACCACTGCCCTAAAGGCCGAGGTTCCCCATAGTATGCAGACACTTGCAGTGCGTCTGTCTGGCTTTATACACGGCATGTCTCTCCTGCAGAACATGGGTCACGCGTGTTCCTAAATAGCTATGAATATTGCCCAACATATTTGTCTATTTCAGCATCGTATCACAGCATCAGAGGTTGGAGAATTTAAATCCCCACTTCTCTCCATATCTGCAACCTAACTATGAACAAGTCACTTCATCTCTATTTCAGAGTCTTCATTGATAAGAGCCTATATGAGTTTCAAATTTATAGAACTGCTTCAATAAACTAATGTATGTATGTTGAATAGCCTGGTACATTGTAATTATTTAATAAATATCATCTAGCATTATATTAAGTCCAACATGATTTATCAGTATTTTCTTATGAATGATATCTTCCTCTGTAAATGGGCGTACGTTAGGCAGGTCTAAATACAGGTTCATGCCATTACTGTTTTTCAAGATCGATATTTAAAGTGCTTCAGCTGGGTTGGTTTGGAAGTATCCGTGTACTTTTAGACATGGAATGGATATCACATGCCAGTCAGTCATGTCCTTCATCATAAGCTTTATGAAATCAAGCACTAGAGAAATTCTCAGGAATCCACAAGGATGGCTGCATCTAAGATTCTAAGCAATAGTGGAGAGGGTACCTAAAATGCCCTTCACCTATAATCAGATTGATAATTACCTCAACTGTCATGATAAAACCTTCAACCAGTAAGTGATGGAAGCAGATGCAGAGATCCATAGCTAAGCACAGGGCCAAACTCCTGGAGTTCATCCATAGGGAGGGAGGGGCAATATTACGAACAAAGGGGCCAAGACTATGAGGAGAAAACTCACAGAAACTGCTGACCTGAGCTAGTGGGAGCTCACTGACTCCAGATTGACAGCTGGGTAAACTATGTAAGACCAAACAAGGTTCTCTGAATGTAGGTGACAGTTGTGTGGCTTGGGCAGTTTGTATGGTCACTACCAGTGGAACCAATTTTATCCCCAGTGCATGAACTTGCTCTTTGGAGCCCATTTCCTATGGAGGGAAACCTTGCTCAGTTTAGAAACAGCAGGGAGGGCCTTGGTCCTGCCTCAAGTGATGTGACAGACTTTGTGACTACCCAAGGGAGGCCTCACCCTCTCTGAGGAGTGGATGAAGGGTGAGATAAAGAGAAGATGGGGAAGCAGGGTGGGGGGGGATAGGAGGGAGAGGGAACTGGGATTGGTATGTTAAATAAGATTATTTTAAAAATAAAATAAATTTTAAAAAAATTTAGCTTGGGTGTAATGAAGTATTTTATGTACAGATCTACATTTATAGAATCCACTCTTTGGAGCAAACAGCTATGAGTCTTGACAAAGAAGACAGCCACCACCAAAGTGGAAGAGGAACTTTCTATGAAAACTTTTCACTGAGCTTCCTCTGTGTGCTTGAACTTGTGTATATACACATGCTTATAACCTTCAGACACATTCACACATTCTTTCCTAAGTGAATTTATAGCTAGATGTGTGAGTGTGGGCACATGTGTGCCATGCATGCGTCTGAAGGTCAGAGGACAGTTTTCAGGAGTCTGTTCCTTTCACCTCATTTTGAGGCAGGGCCTTGATATTTTTGTCACTGCTGTATACGGGAGCTTAATTTGATTTCTTTGTCTTTTGCCTCCCATCTTCACTATCGGAGTGCTGGGGCTGGAATTAAAGATGGGTGCCACTGCATCTAGCTGTTTGACACGAGTTCCAGGGACCAAACTCATGTCCTGGTTGTGCCACAAACACTTTTGCCCACTGGATCATTTCTCCAACCCAGAGTCACAGAATTTTAAGGGGAAAGTTTATGGACAGAGACAGAGAGATATATGTAGGGAGGGAGGGAGGAGAGAAGAGGGAAGGAGAAGGAGAGAGAGAGAGAGAGAGAGAGAGAGAGAGAGAGAGAGAGAGAGAGAGAGAGAGAGAGAGAGAGAGAATCATTTTCTGACATGGCAAAGGTCTTCGCTAGCATGTTAGCTTATGTCAGGACGTGGGTAAATGCAGGAAATATTGAGATACCTGAGATTTAACTTAGCTTTTCCCCCAGATTGCTTAAGCACAATCCTTTAGCCCAGGGAACTGAATCTCTATACTTTATCACTTTTTCTCTTGCAAAGAACATTTAAAACTTTTGTAACTGTTCAAAGGCAGTATACTTGAAAAGTTACTTTTAAATATTAATTAAAATATAATTGCATTCCTTCCCCCTTCTCTTTTCTCCCTCCAGCCCTTCCCATGCTCCCTCCCTCGAACTCCTCCCATGCTTCCCCTCACTCCTTTCAAATTGTTTACCTCCTTGTCTCTGATTATTATTGTTACATATATTATATACATACACGCACATAATGTATAAATATAACCTGTTGAGTCGGTCTAGTGTTGCTGTGTGTATACAGGATTTCCCTCTTCATGGTGGATAGCCAATTAGGAGGCTCATCCCCGGGAGAGATTAGTTCTCCCTCTCTCGGCAGCCACAGCTGTCAGTAGTTTTTTGGGAATTTCCCCCTTCCAGGTAAGCATGCCTATTGACATTGTCACCGTCAAGGTCTTGTTCAGGTAGCCATATAGCATTTCTCCTGTCGTTTCTAGGATACTATCTCACAGTAGACTTCCTGGTCCTCTGGCTCCTGCAATTTTTCCGTCCTCTGCTCTGCAATGTTCCCTGAGTCTTCAGTGAAGGAGTTGTGTTGTAGATGCATTCTTTAGGGCTGGGTTCCCCAGGAACAGTTGATCTCTGCATTATGACTACTTGTCTTCTTTTCCTTTGAAGAGAAGACTCTTTGACAGGGGTGAAAGCTATGTGAGTATAAGGACAAGTTTTAAAATACAGTTAGGAATTATGCTGGTGCCGTAAGGTAATAGTAGGGTCTCCTCTGAGATCCATGACCTCACTAGTTCCAGGTAGTTGGCAATGTTGCTGATGCCAGATATTATTTCCGGCTTGTTGAATAGGCCTTGTATCCAATTAGATTCTGTTGGTTACCGCCAAATTAGGAATGCCACTATTGTACCTTCAGGGATATCTTGCCAAGGGGGCCATAACTGTGGTTCATAGGTATCACAGCTGGGTAGGGAGCTGGCATAGAACCTTCTGGTACTGTGAAAACTAGACCGAAGGAAGAAGGCTTTCAGGTTAGAGCCAAGTTGACTCCTCCATGTTCTCTGTCTGAAGTGTATGGTGTCTTCAATGATAGGGACTTACCTTTAACCTCTCTGACAGGCAACCAAGGGCAATTGCAGGTGACTAGGTTGTTTTGTAGTTTTGTAGGTCACTAGGAAAGCCATGACCAACAATTTTCATAGAGGTTTCTCATACCTGTTACTTGGATTTTTGTTAGTCTGTGCCTCTTGTGGGGAGTATTGTTAGCCCAAGTAGCATAACATTATTTAAAACATGTATATTGTGTATGTATGTTTTAAAACATATGTAGTACATGTAACTATTGTGCAACTATATGAATATATATATATGCTTATGTATTACATAAAATTTTGGGTAAATATAAAATAATGTGATTCCTTGATGCTTTACATCCTTAGAGTTATTTGTTCCTCCTCCATCGTCACTGAAATAAGTATGACATTGTAGCTCCTCCATGAGACTGACAGAGTACATAAACTATGAGCTTGAGGATCAGAACATAGCACCTCTTGCCTTGTGTGGTAACCAAGAAGCCTTCCTAGCATTCCCTGGACTCAGCTTGGGATAATCAGAGGCCTCATGCACATGAGTCTCTGTGGGATCTTCTTAGTAAGGTTCACCGATAATGTGTGAGCTCCTAAGAATCTACCATCAGTATCTTTTTCAGTGCCCACATAAATGGCCTGGAGAAGCTGCCATGGGAAGAAGGCCTCGCATCACTCTAGTGCAGTGCCTATGTTGATTGGGCTAGGATCGTAAGGCTTGATCCTTGAGATCAAGTCTTCACAATGTGGAGCTACAAGTTTCTCCAAAGGCCTAGTTTTTTTGTTGCTGTTGTTGTTTTTGTTGTTTGGTGCAGCCCTTTATGATTCATGGGCATTTCTATTACAGCTCAACACCACCGAGTTTCCAGCAACAGGGGACTGTGGGATCTTGGGATCATCATTCTCTGTATCTAGCACAGAGAATCATGTAGACCTTGAAGGTCTATAAACCATGCTTTCTGTCAGTGGTGTTTGCATTCGCCTCGTAGTATTTTTGTGAATTTTTGTGATTTCTCTTCCTGAAAGCCAATAGCTGGTCTTCAGAAGCTCGGATCCATTCAGCTTGTTGAAAAGCTCTGTTGTACTTGGAACAAAAGGACTTGTTTTCTTGGCCTACAGAGAGCTGGTGATGACAGAGCAGCCAGTTCATCATCTTTTCTTTATTAACAGATGTCAGAGTAATTGATGAAGCCTTTTGGTTTTTTTTCAACCTTCAGTATATTTTTTTAAATGGATTGATTCTGGGGCATTTCAGTTCATTTACTGACAATGTCTTAGGGATAGAATGTGACTGTAATCAATTTTCATTATCATTGTCTAGCTAATAGGGCTAAAAATAAGAACTCTTAATCTGCTATGGTATGATTGATTACTCAAGAAGGATATGGAAATAATGTCTTTTAATATGCCTGGGGTGTTACATCAGACCTTTGAAATTTTCATCTTCAAAACTTATCACTTCCAATACTGTTCTATTCACTATTAAACAACATGGGACTCAAACAATTACCTTTTTCCAGTTCCTAACCTCATAGAGTAATGTCTAGTTTTAGTACTTGTGTTTATTTTTCCAGAAAGCTCATGTCCCAGGCTTTCTTCTCATGGTTCCCTCCCATTCTTGTCTCACTTTAAAACAATGTTCTGCAGGCCTTGCTAGCTGTGGAGATCCAAAGCATCTTCCCAGAGCTCTGATGACTCATCTCATTCCCCTGTGTATCAAAAGATGGCTTATGAAATGTAGGATCTTGTTCATAAGATGGTCTAGACAGAGCCAAGGATTCTGTGTCTCACTCACATAGCGCTGGATGAGAAGACAGACATCTTGTGTCTAGGCCTGATTCTGCCCTATCATCTAAGCCAAGTCCTAATTTGTAAGCCTCAGTTTCCCCCTCTTGAAAATGAGTACTGCCACCCAGAGTATTTCCCAAAGTTTTTGGGGAGAGACTAGTGACTCCCTAAGTACAGATTCACGTCGACTGTAAAGTCTTTTCTATAGTAGTCATTGCCTTTCCTGTACATATTCTTTTTCTACTCATTTTGCGACATCTCTTTCTCAACCTTATATTGTTCCCATGTATTTTATGTTCTGATAAAACTTTAGATGCTCTCGGTATTTGCTAACCATTTATCAAGAACTCATTCTTGTCTTGCCCTTGGAGAGAACCTGGGACATTGAATCCTTATAATAATCTGTGGGTCGCTTATGACCAGAGCCCCTTTATAGACAAAGACCAACTACCTCTCCAGCTGATGTTTAAATTAGGTAAGGTAGAGGTGCCCTCACGATTTAAGTTAAAAGCTGGTTCAGGATCACAGCTCTTCAAAGAAGTCTCAAAGTTTACTACTGGGTCAAATTAAAAGACAAGATGTGATGGACTCAGGCCAAAGGAGTAAGAACTGAAAAAAAAAGTGCAAATTAGTTGAAGGTGATGGCCTTCTTTAATTTCTTGTGGCTTTCAAGCTGTCCCAAGAGCTTTCCTCAGAAGAAAGTGTGACTCTCAGGGGACACTTTCATCATCCCCCCTTTGGTCTTTAAATTGTTGTATGAAGGGAACTGCTTACCACTTTCTTAGCAAACCTTGGTTGTCATTTTACTTTATTATAGGCCTAAAATCCTAAGCCAGAATTTCCAACCTGGCTATGTATGATGTATGGGGGAACTATAATAAGGAAATTCAAAATGAATCTGTGGATGAAAAAGATCTGTGATTCCTCTAGGTGATAATATTTTTTAGGCATACATACAATAGTGAATTAAAAAACAAATTCATTTAAGAGCATCACTAAATTTATAGGACACTGGATGCTCTCTTAATTAACCTTTGCTTTACCAAGTCACTGTATGAGCTGTTCCTCTGTAAAGCATCTTGATTGATGCCTACAGCAACCTGTACTCTCGAGGTCAACAGACACACTCTAGCACACTGTACATGGCCCCCTCCATCTCATAAGATGTTAGCTTCCCCAGCGTCCGTGGTATTTATTCTAAAAGTTATTTATGGTAACTGCAAAATTCAATTGCAAAGCAAGATGAGAGCTATGATTTCTCTGAGAATCCAGTCGACTGCTTCGGGAAGATTCGAGAAAGGTAAACCATTAAAAGAGAAGTTGGTGCTCAATGAGGCAAGGTCACTGAGAACAGTTCTGTGGGCTGTCACTGCAAAAATGCCCAGGAGCCCTCGTAGATGACATGTCCTCAAGTTATACAGGTGTGACTGCGAAGCAGAGTGTGTGCACACAAACCCTTGAGCAGGACAGGCGATGGCTGTGAAGGTCGAAGCCAGGGAAGGAAAGCACCAGTCCCTTCGAGAAGACTCCACTGAAAGTGATCCAAAAATTATTATCTCGAGGGTTCGAGTTCCCTTTACATAAGCTCAAACTGGAAATCATAAGCAATGCATTAATAGCCTGGTAAATATAAGCGACGCACATACAGGGAACGTAAGCCTTGACTAGGCCCTACATCAGAACATTGTTGTGTAATACCCATGTTGGAGATTTCTAGTTTTAAAAAAATAGTTACGGTCTACTGTCTTGTGATTTCTCTTGGTCTCCAAATAGTCTTAGGGACTTTGTTTTATGCATGTGTTCAATGCTATCCTGGTGTTGAGCAAGCAATATTCAAGGAACAACTGCCTTATAGGAAGACTGATTGAGGCGCCTAAGTTTTGAAGTTCTAAGGGAATTTTATCACTGTTGTTGTCTTAGATGACATTGTTACCTTTGCACTGAGTATGGGGGTAGGTTGTGTCGCCTTTGGTGGTATGGGGCTAGGTTATGTCATCCGTGGTGGTTTGAATGTGAAATGTCCACCAAGGACACAAGGATTGGAACAGTTTATCTCTAGTTGGTGGAGCTCTTTGGGGTTTGTGGGTGTTATGAGGGGGGGGTGCAGCATTGTTGGAGGAAACCCTGTTGTGGAAGCAGCGGGCTGCGTCCCGCTACCCGGCTAGCTTTACCCGAAATAATTACACAGAAACTGTATTTTTTTAATTACTGCTTGGCCCATTAGTTCCAGCCTCTTATTGGCTAGCTCTTACATATTGATCTAACCCATTTCTAATATTCTGTGTAGCACTATGAGCTGGCTTACCAGGAAAGATCCTAACCTGTGTCTGTCTGGAGTGGGAGAATCATGGTGACTCCCTGACTCAGCTTCTTTCTCCCAGAATTCTGTTTTGTCTACTCCGCCTATTTAAATTCTACCCTAGGTTCAGCGAGTCGGGTTTTATCCCAGGCTTTTTCAGACCTAGGCCAGCTGGCCTTGGTGAGTTCCCGATAGAACATCCCCATTGTCTCAGTGTGTGGGTGCACCCCTCGCGGTCCTGAGTTCCTTGCTCATGTTCTCTCTCCTTCTGCTCCTGATTTGGACCTTGAGATTTCAGTCCAGTGCTCCAATGTGGGTCTCAGAGCGGATAATGAGGGCTACTGAGAACTCAAGAACAATGGCAATGGGTTTTTGATCCTACTGCACGTACTGGCTTTGTGGGAGCCTAGGCAGTTTGGATGCTCACCTTACTAGACCTGGATGGAGGTGGGTGGTCCTTGGACTTCCCACAGGGCAGGGAACCCTGATTGCTCTTCGGGCTGACGAGGGAGGGGGACTTGATCGGGGGAGGGGGAGGGAAATGGGAGGCGGTGGCGGAGAGGAGGCAGAAATCTCAAATAAATAAATAAATAAATAAACTCCCCCTAAAAACAAAAAAAGAATAGTAATAAAATAAAATAAATTCTACCCTATCAGAGGGCCAAGCAGTTTTCTTTATTAGTTAACCAATGAAAGCAACAGATAAGATACAAGACCCACCTCCATCAAAACCCATCATGGCCGGGGGCGTGGGGGGGTGGGGGGATGGAGGAGGGGGGCGGGCTTTGAGGGTCTATTGACTCTCCCTACTTCCAGTTCACTCTTTCCGCTAGATGCTTGGGGTTATAGATGCGATCTCTCAGCTTCCTGCCCTGGCTGCCTGCCACTATGCTTCCCCAGACAGGATGGACTCTTATTTCTCTGGAACTGTACCGGGAGAATAAACTCTTTCTTCCACAAGTTGCTTTTGATCATGGTGTTTCATCGCAGCTACACAAAGTAACAAATATGTCACCATTGTCAGAAAGGGGACAGAGATTCCTGCGAACAACCAAATCAGTTCTGGAGTTTGCCCCAAACTCTCAGAGAAGCCCACACAAGTGTTGTTTGAGAACTCCAAGTCACCATGAGGCGGCTAGCAGATTCTGCATTCTCCATAATTGCACCCAATTTTCCAATTGAATTATCACATGATTTAATTCGTTTGCTGCATCTGGAGAGCATCAGCATTGTGCAGCTGTTGCGGCTTCAAGAGCTAATTGTTGCTAAGCACATTAAAAGTAGCCCCATTGCAATGCGCTGGAGTTGGGGGGGGGAAGTACAAAGTTTCACTCCCCATTTTCGCTTTGGTTGAGTCATCACCCTAAGAGCCTGAGGGGCCAGCAAACATTTGAGCCCTGTTAGCTCGGAGACCTCATCGTGTATGGTTACTGTCACTAGATAAAAGCCTTTAAGTGAGCCAGACATGTCCAGATACCAGATATATAGAAATCTGAAAGCCCTATTTGGGGGTGGGTAAGAGAATGATGTCCAATAAGATTAAGTCTGGTTGGAAAGGAGGCAACATGTCACCAAAAAGTCCGAGGAAGTCAATTGTTGATGAAACACCCATACACCCATAAAGCCCCTGCCCTCTTCTAGTACTTATAAGTAGCCACATACTTGCTAGCCTACCAAATAATCAGTTCTCCTTGTGTTTCAGTGAAGTGTCTCCCATGGCTCTGATCACTTCAAGGCCTGCCTCAACCTAAACTAGTCCAATGCTCATCTTATATTTTTGGTTGCGAGTCTAGCCTTTAACGGCTGAGCCATCTCTCCAGCCCCCCAATACTCATCTTATATTGTCTTATTATTTGGTATTTTCAAGTCAGGGTTCTCAAAGCCTAGAAAGCACGGGTTGAGCACTAGCCTTCTTCACTGTTAGGGTTTGAATCGTAAATGTCTCCTCAGGTTCACGTGTTGAAAATCGGCTCCCTGAGCTCCAGCACTATTGGGAAGTCATAGACATTCTGCGAGGGTGTGTCTAGCTGGAAGAAGTTGGAAGCTGTAGAAGGGGGAGTGTGTGCCTTTTCGGAAATGCAATCTTGGTCTCTCCCCCTCTTCTCCCCCCTCCCTTTCTCCTCTTTTCTCTCTCCTATTCACACAAGCTAAGCCTCTTTGCTCCACTTCATTCTCCCTTCGTGACCAGGTATCCAGAAGCAACAGAAGCAGGTAACCAAAGACTGAAACGTCAGGACCGTAAGCCAAGGAGAATCCTTTTCTCTTTACATAGCTTCTTTTGGGTGTTTTACTGCCACAATAAAAGCTAACAAAAAGTCTCCCTTCCTCATGGTTGTGAGAAAGCATTGTTTGATTTCTAAAATGTCTTAGTCCTCTGAACAGATGAGAGATAAGAATGATGAGTTCATAAACAAAACAAAACAGTGCCCCATTTTTTAATTGGGTTAATTAGCATTTTAAAGTCTAGTTTCTTGAGTTCTCTATATATTTTGGAGATCAGACCTTTGTCTGTTGCGGGGTTGGTGAAGATCTTCTCCCAGTCAGTAGGTTGCCTTTGTGTCTTAGTGACAGTGTCCTTTGCTTTACAGAAGCTTCTCAGTTTTAGTAGGTCCCATTTATTCAATGTTGCCCTTAATGCCTGTGCTTCTGGGGTTATACCTAAGAAGCGATCACCTGTGCCCATCTGTTGTAGGGTATTTCCCACTTTCTCTTCTATCAGGTTCAGTGTTTTCGTGCTGATAATGAGGTCTTTAATCCATTTGGACTTGAGTTTTGTGCACGGTGATAGATATGGGTCTATTTTCATTCTTCTACAGGTTGACATCCAGTTGTGCCAGCACCATTTGTTGAAGATGCTTTCTTTCTTCCATTGTATACTTTTAGCTCCTTTATCGAAAATGAGGTGTTCATAGGTTTGTGGGATAAAATCCGGGTCTTCTATACGATTCCATTGGTCGACTTCTCTGTTTTTATGCCAGTACCACCCTGTTTTCATTACTGTAGCTCTGTAATAGAGTTTGAAGTCAGGGATGGTAATGCCTCCAGAAGATCCTTTATTGTATAGGATTGTTTTGGCTATCCTGGGTTTTTTGTTTTTCCATATAAAGTTGATTATTGTCCTCTCCAGATCTGTGAAGAATTTTGATGGGATCTTGATGGGGATTGCATTGAATCTATAAATTGCCTTTGGTAGAATTGCCATTTTTACTATGTTGATCCTCCCAATCCAAGAGCAAGGGATGTCCATCCATTTTTTGGTACTGAACAGAACAGAGAATTCTCAACAGAAGAAGTTCAAATGGCCAAAAGATACTTAAGGTCGTGCTCAATTTCCTTAGCAATCAGGGAAATGCAAATCAAAACAACTTTAAGATACCATCTTACACCTGTCAGAATGGCTAAAGTCAAAAACACCAAGGATAGCCTTTGCTGGAGAGGCTGTGGAGGAAGGGGTACCCTCATCCATTGCTGGTGGGAATGCAATCTTGTGCAACCACTGTGGAAGTCAGTGTTTCCGTTTCTCAGGAAATTCGGGATCAACCTACCCCTGGACCCAGCAATACCACTCTTGGGAATTTACCCAAGAGATGCTCTATCACATGTCAAAAGCATTTGTTCAACTATGTTCATAGCAGTATTATTTGTAATAGCCAGAACCTGGAAACAACCTAGATGCCCTTCAATGGAAGAATGGATGAAGAAAGTATGGAATATATACACACTAGAGTACTACGCTGCGGTAAAAAACAATGACTTCTCGAATTTTGCATGCAAATGGATGGAAATAGAAAACACTATCCTGAGTGAGGTATCCCAGACCCAAAAAGAAGAACATGGGATGTACTCACTCATAATTGGTTTCTAGCCATAAATAGGGGTCACGGAGTCTACAATTGGCGAACCTAAAGAAGCTAAGTAAGAAGAACTTTCATCTGGCGATGGATGGAGATAGAGACAGAGACCCACAATGGAGCAATGGACTGAGCTCCCAAGGTCCCAATGAGGAGCAGAAGGAGGGAGAACATGAGCAAAGAAGTCGGGACCACGAGGGGTGCACCCACCCACTGAGACAGTGGAGCTGATCTACTGGGAGCTCACCAAGGCCAGCTGGACTATTACCAAAAAAGCATGGGATAAAACTGGACTCTCTGAACATGACGAACAATGAGGGCCGATGAGACGCCAAGGACAATGGCATGCAGTTTTGATCCTACGCAATCTGCTGGCTTGGTGGGAGCCTAACCAGTTTGGATGTTCACCTTCCTAGATATGGACAGAGGGGGGAGGACCTAGGACTTACCACAGGGCAGGGAACCCTGACTGCTCTTTGGACTGGAGAGGGAGGGGGAGAGGAGTGGGGGGAAGGGGAGAGGGGTGGGAGGAGGGGGAGAAGAGTGGGAGGAGGGGGAGGGAAAGGGGAGGCTGGGAGGAGGTGGAAATTTGTTTTTTTTCTTTATTCTTCTTTTATCAATAAAAAAATTAAAACAACAACAACAAAAAAACCCCAGGATGTTTTATATACAATGAGGGCTTATAAGGAAGAATTGCAAGCCATGAACATGGAGCCATGGGTAGAAGTGGATCTAATGACAGAAAGAGTAAAATATGAGGACTCAGTCCAAGGGAAAGGCAGACGAGAGGGCATCAGCCTAAAGAGCACTGAGCACCAGGAAGTCAAGAAGGCCAAAGGGATTCCCAAGCTTTCTTCCTGCCCCAGCCACAGAAAAGTGAGAGTTAAGTTTATATCTCCAACCTATGACAGAAATGAGATTATTCTATAAAGAAACCAGAAAGCTTAGAGAATGATCTATTAATATTGACGTGAGAAAACCTTCTTATAATAGTTATGTCCTTTCCCGAACACCATCCGAAGCAGTTTATAAGACAACGATCTCCATCCACAAACAGGTTTCAACCAGCATTTAATATATTTCCATTTTTATAATCTAGGATGACCCAAAAATTATTAGACATTTAACAATAGCCATTGTTTCTACAAAGAAGTAGACTTTGCACACACATACATATACAGGGTGAACTCAGAAAGTGTCAAGCAAAATTTAGTTATAAAATAAGAAAGGTCTAAGTAAAAACATATAACTGCAAAATTGTGGAATACTGGAGAATAAGAAAGGATTTTACACCTTGCAGAGGAAAATATATAGCTCACAAGCAAATGTTGGGAATTAACACGTCTAGAAGTTGGTTGATGAATGTATTCTTGATTTACTACCTAAGCTTCTATACCCAGTCAAACTACCATTAAATATGAAGCAAAATGCCTTCCATACATGCATAGCCTCAACACTGTGTCTTTATTTATTTAATTTTTTCATGCAGCATATTTTTAGCATATTTTTTTCCTCTCCCAACTTCTTCAAGACCACCCAACTTCATTTTCTTTCATTCTCAAACAAAACAAAAAACAAAAGTCAAAACAAACAAACAAAAAATAATAAGACAAACAAAAAACAAAAAGCATGCATTTAAAAGCAAAACAAAACAAAATATGGATTCCATTTTGTGTTGGTCAACTTCTCCTGGGTGCGGGGTCTATTAATATTGAAGTGCCGTTGATATATTCAATGGCATCCCATTAAAAAAAATCTGATTTTCTTTTTCCCAGAAAGTATCAATTACAAATAACTTCTTAGTTAGGAATGGGACTTTGTGTCCCCTTCCCTCTTTCTGTGCTGGAGTTCGTCTGGAATGAACTTGGGCCTGTCTTGTGTGTGCTGTCACAGGATCTGCGAGTTTGTATTTCTATCAGCTTTGTCGTGTCTGGAAAATATCGCTTCCTTGGACTTATCTACCATCTTTCTTTCTGCTTCCTCTCCCTCATAAATCCCTGAGTCTTGAAGGGAGAGGTTTAACAAAGGCATCCCATTTAGTACTGAATCTCTCGCTCCAAAGTCTCGCACTCTCTGCACATTGTCCAGCTCTGGGTCTCTGTGTTAATCACCATCTATCGCAAGAAGAAGCTTCTCTGATGAGGGTTGAGTGATGCACTGATAATGAGGAATGTTTTATTCCTTCAAAAGATATTGAAGAAGCTAGGAAAGTCGCTTGGTAGATGATGTGCTCTCCACACAAATATGTGGACCAGAGTTTAGATCCCTGAACCCACGTAAAAGGAAAAGCCAGATGGCTGTGGTAGCCCTTCTGCAAGCCCAGCATCCAGAGAAGGAGACAGGGAATCCCTGGAGCAGGCTAGTTGGCCAGACTAGTCAAATAAGGAGCCCTGAGTTCAGTGAAGAGACCCTGCCTCAATATATAAGCTGAAGAATATCCAAGAAAGCCATCAGACATCACCCTCAGCCCTGCACAAGACACACGTGTGCAAATATGCACACAAAACAGATACACGCAAAGATCCTAGAAAGCATGCTACATGTCACATCCAGATAAAGAAATAGACTCGAATAAGAAAAGATAGGACCCAGAATCAAAAGGTCTGTCTCAGAAGAAAGTAGAAGTTGGCATTCAGCATGATGGTGAGCGGACGTCCTGGATGGGATTGGAAGAATGGCATGCTACAACACAGCTGAAATGTGAAATCCAAGTGAGATAGCTAACTGGTAAAGTACAAGACTATGATTTCTATGCGGTACCGACCATCATCAAAGCCTTAGAGACAGAAATAGAAGAGTGGTACCAGGGTTGAGAGAGTGGATACTTAGTGTGCTCAGTTTCCGGATGGGCAGTAGAAATGGATGGTAGTGCTGGCTCCTCAGTAGTGTGGGTACCCTTAGGGCCATGGCGCTGTGGACTTAACTGTGGTTAAAATGATAAGAATTGGTGCATATCACCACTGACAAAATGAAAGGTTGCTCAGGAGGGCGGGGATCAGAGGGGAGGGGTGGCCGTTTGCTGTTATAATCTGGCAAGCCTACTGACTCTTAAACATTACTTGTGAGGACACTAAATCCTAAACGGGATTTCTGCGTCGAACTCCTCCCCTCAGGCCTCAGGATCCTTATATAAGAGGGGGTGGAAAGATTGTGAGAACCAGAGGTAGTCCATAACTTAAACGTTTTCTAGACCCAGTAAGGCAGGTGAGCTTATGAATTCACAGAGATTGAGATAGTGTTCTCTGGACCCATGAGAGCCAGACAAAATCCCAGCATGGACGAGGGGAGCTGGGCATGAGTTCCCACCCCTAATCAAGAACCCATTTGTATTTGATTGCTTCTGAGCAAGGGAAAGTCAAATTCCTTCAGTGGAATTACACTTGGTAGAAGGATCACACTCAGAGGCAGGCCCTACATGTAGGTGTTGTCAGACAACACAAACTGGACTCCGATTTTTGGGGGGAATTTGGGTGGTGAAGTTGGCTGGGTTAGTAAGTGGGGAATATGTGGGAACAGTTAGAAGTGGATGACGATGACCAAAATATATTACATAAACCATTAAGTAATTAAATATTGCTTTAAAATTATATATGAGGAATAGAATAAAAATTAAGAATAAAAAAAGTAAAATTAATTGTGTTGGGTATATTTCAGGCAAAGGGAACTGTATCACACAGCTCTCTTCTGGGAGGGGTGAGACAGAATGATGAGAACCGTAAGAAGTTCCATATTTCTGGAGGGTTTTGAACAGTCTGCCTTAAGGGGCTGGACCTTGCCTTCTGAGCCAGTGTCTCCCACAGAGAGGTGCATGCTTACAGATGAACTTGAGGACAGTCATGATTTGGAGTCCCTAAACTCAATTATAGTTCAGACACACAGGCTAATTTTTGAGAAAAAAAATTAAATGTTCAATAACAGAGTAATATAACTATGGCAAAAAAAGTATTGTGGAATTAAAAAAACCAAACCTGGTTTTGGCTTTGAGTATACACCTGAGGAACCTAAGCCAGTATGTCATAGAGACGCTTGCGCAGGCAAGTGTACGGCAGTGTTAGTCACAATAGCCAAGTTACTGTGAGTCACTAAATACTCATCCTCAGATGGATGGATGAATAAGACGTGGGACATGTACAAACTGAATTTTATGTAGTCACAAAGAAAAAAGGAAAATGTGTCATTTGCAGGAAAGTGGATGGAACCAGAGATCATTGTGTCAAGCAAAATAAGTCAGACTCCAGAAGATTATATGTATTCTCTCGTATGTAAGATGTTTATTTAAAGAAAAATACAAGCTAGGAAAGTAGAAAGGGATTATTTAGGAAGAAGGAGACCCGTGAGAGCAGGACGAGAGAGGGCAACATGAGGCAACTATGATCCAAGCACATGTATAAGCATGTGCAAATATGTCATGGAATCCGTTGTCTTATGCAGTGATCATACAATAGCTAAAAACCTTTTTTTATGGATAAAAATGCATGTTTCTTGGGGGGTTTATTTGTTTGTTTTTAATTCATGAAAGAGGTTCATGGATGACCAAGGTAGAGGAAGCCCTTCTTCAGACAAATAGTAGCCCTTGCTAAGTGTGCTGGGGGAGGAAGAAGCAAGTAAGAGTACTTGCCTTATCAGGAGGTCATGGGCTGTGTTCTGTAGCTCTTTGAGTTCTAGAAGCTATGAAGGGGAATAAGAGGAAAACATAATAGGAGGAGGAGGAGGAGGAAGAGGAGGAGGAAGAGGAGGGAGAGAAAAAAAAAGAGAGCGGACTATACGAGCAGAGATGCCATGTTCTGTAGGAGCCTGCCCATGGTTAAAACATAGCCACTGAAAATAAAAGATTGCAGGCCACTGAGGGAGATCATTCTGGCTGGAAGAGAAGAAGGAGCAGGAAGACTGAGGGAAAGCAAGCCTCTGAGATGACGCCACAAGTTGTTGAACCAGGACCAGGCCTGGCAATGAATAGGGAGTGAAGGGCCATTGGAACCAGAGCCTCTAAGTGAAGGCCCAAAGTTCTACTTGAAGCATCTCCTTGGGCTGCATGTATAGCTTTTATGAAGAAAGAGTAGGTTCTGCGAGACCAGGTTCCACACTCTGCTATAGAAGCGATGGTAGAGGTCTGTTGCCAGGTTGAATTGCTAACATTTGGTGTGTGTGTGTGTGTGTGTGTGTGTGTGTGTGTGTGTGCAGTGATTATAGAGACTGTTTTTCCCAAGTGTGATACAGTAGAGACAATAGGACTTACGGCCATCCATCTATCCATCAATCCATTCATCCAACAGCTACCAGTTCAACATGTATCTGTCCAGCACAGCAACTTGAGGATTGCATTTTACACAGGAGACATATCAGTGAACAGAACAAGCATCAATCCCTGTGTTCCTAGGATTTCTACAAACACTTACATGTTTGTAGAAAGATAAAGAAAAATAAATATATAAAGTATATACTCTTTTAGAAAAAAGGAAATGTTAGGAAGAACCAGAAAGCAAGGCAGGAGTGGTGAATGTGTTTTTTGTTTTGGTTTGTTTTTTTTTAATTGTTGTTGTTTGTTTGTTTTTGTTTTTCGAGACAGGGTTTCTCTGTAGCTTTGGAGCCTGTTCTGGAGCTAGCTCTTGTAGACCAGGCTGGCCTCGAACTCACAGAGATCCGCCTGCCTCTGCTGGAGTATTGGGATTAAAGGCGTGCGCCACCACACCCAGCAGGGATGCTGTTTTTATGGGATGGTCAGTTAAAGCCTACGTGAGAGTGATATTTGAGCAGATGTTCTTGGGAAAGAATGTCCAGGCAGAGAGCATGGTAAGCACAAAGACAGAAAGCCTAGAATACTCCAGAAACAGCGAGAAGGGTAATGGGAGCGGCTAGAGCAGACTAATAGTCTAGGAAAGCGGCACGATATAAAGCCAGGAGACTCTGGAGTGGGCCCGAAGGCCTTGTCACTCACCGTGAGGGTTCGGCTTATGCTGTTAGAGAAGTGAAAGCAAAGGGCTGATGTGTTCTGATTCAAACTTTTCAAAAGATCCTTTTAGCTGTTAGGTGACAGAGTGATGCAGCCCGAGACACTTAGATATTTAGGAGGCCTTTTCGAGATTGTAAGTGATGGAAAAAGGCAATGAGTCAGGTGCTAGATGAGAAGAAGTGGTTAGATTTGAGACCGAGCTGGTGATTTGGATGCGCAGTGCAAGAGAGAGGAAGGCGGAGAGACAGAGCGGCAAAGGAGAGGGGGAGAGTACACAGCGATTCCACAGCTCAGACCTGGACGGATGAGATTGCAACTGATTGAAGATCGGAGTAACCGCATGGAGATGAGGCTTCTTTGAGTAGAACACAAGTTTAGGTGGGTTTTTTTTTTTTCTGACTTAGAAAATTTGAGGCACACAATCCTTACCAGCGTCCAAATCAAGGTCTTCAGGAAGCTCCAGGAGTCAGAAGTGAGTGGTCCGGGCTGAAGGCTCGGCTCGGCAGTGAACTGCTGTTGGGCAGATTTGCTTCAATCAAAACAACTGGATGTGATTTCCAAGGAAATGAACAGACTTGGCAGAAGAGTGGGGTTCAAAAGGCTGAACCCCACAAATAGACTAGTCCTCCGGTGCATGGACTGGCTTTTTGGACCTTGTTCAGCCTTGATACAGCAGAAAGTGGCTTGGTCCTGCCTCAACTTGAGGTGCCAGGCTTTGTTGACTCCCAGTGGGAGGCCTTACTTTCTCTGAGGAGTGAATGGGATTGGGGGGGACATGGGAGGGTGGGAAACAGGAGGAGAAGAGGGAGGGAGAACTGCGATTGGTATATAAAATTAGTAGAAAAAAAAGGAGCTCTGCATTATTAAAATTGATATTATTTAAATACCCCCCCAAAAATGGCTGAGCCCCAATAAACTTCAACATTAAACTGGGAGGATTAACAGAAGAGAACAAAGAAAGAGGGTAGTAAGGTTGGAGAAAAAACAAAACAAAACAAAACAGGAGTTCTGTGCTCTGAAAATTGTGACAGGGGAGTGACGGGTTGTAGATAAACGCTAAAGATGGTCACACACACACACACAAACAACAACAACAACAACAACAAAAAACCAGCCAGGATAGAAGGATCCCCTGGGTGGAAGGTGAGCAAAATAAGTAAGCCTGAATTGCTGGGTTCTGATCCATTCACTGGCCTACTGGGGGGCCCTGGTCAAACCACACAGCTCCTCTCACACCAGTGTCCTTTGCAAAGTGGAAGGACTTGAACTCAAACCTACCTGCTAATGCTACCCTGTAGCTCTGAAATTCTGCGGTTTCATTATGATTCTTTTATTTTATTTTGGTTTTTCGAGACAGGGTTTCTCTGTGGTTTTGGAGCCTGTCCTGGAACTAGCTCTTGTAGACCAGGCTGGTCTCAAACTCACAGAGATCCACCTGACTTGCCTAATGGGGCAGATTTTATTCTTTTTACGGAATGGATACCACATAAGTATTTGGAATCGGAAATTGCTGGAGGATCTTCTCTTTTGAGAAAGGTGAGTAAATGAGTATGTGGGCTATTCATCAAGAAGACCCTTCTAAAACCACACTAGCCTGTAGATCACACACATACATACATTCACACGTGCACGCTCATGCACACACACGCAACGCACACATGCACGTACACACACGTGTACGCATGCCCACACACACCCTCTTTTCCCCACAGGAAAAGCATTCAATTTCTATCTGTACTTTTGTTTTTGTTCCATGTGTAATATTGATCCTATTTAATTAAAGTTCCCAGAGTCTCATTAAATAGAGTTTGCTTTGGTGATTTCCCCAATCTGACCGATAAGTTCGTCTTCCCCATGACTGCGCCTGCTTCCCTACTACCCCCTGGTGGAAGGAAAAAAATTACACAAGTTCCCTCTTCCAGTTCTTTGTGCCCAAAGGTTGGGTGTGGGTCTTCCTTGTCAGTCTTGGCACTGAGATAGCCCTAAAGCCTCCTAGACCGCAGGACTCAAAGAGCCCCATAGAAAACCAACACCAAGACTTGGTCTGAGCTCTGAAATCTAAAACTGATGGAATCTAAAGCAAGACTCACCACGTACTAACCAAATATTCTCAAGGGAATGAACCGTGTAGGCCTATGTGGTCACAATGAATGCTTTTTCTCAACACGCTTTTACTCTTTACTTTAAAAACAATCTTTGCAAGAATTATTAAAATTTTACCTTTTGAGTAAGTACTTTCAGAAAATAGATTCTGAGCTATTTGTTAGTCTTTCCTCCCTGTCAAACTGTGAGCGAATCTGGTTGCTATGGGTGTGAACTTGAATTACCCACAAGTATAATGGCTTGCAATTGGATTCCTATACTAATAGCGAAGGCCCTGCTTTTCCTGGAGGGTAGGGGAAAATACCTTTAATTTGAAAGAAATATATAGGATTTATTCTGTTCTTACAAAGACACACAGTTGTAAACCATATTTCCGTGTTTCTGAAACCACAGGAGAAGCTGGAAGTAGCTCTGAGAAGTAACCAGAAACCTAGATTTCTGTCCCTGTAGCATCTCCACCTCCTGCCCTCCTGCCCTGAGTCCTCTGAGCCACAAATGACATTGGGTAAAAAGGGCATTTCCCTCTAGACGTCTTTACTGTCCTAAATGAACCCAAGATCTCAACAGTAAATCAAATCAGGAGGATAAAGAGTGTGTGCTTTTTCTCAACAAAAAGAATTGATCAAATATGACATGAATTCAAGATAGCACAGAAGGATAAGTTCTCTGGATATTTATTTTTCAAATCATTCTATATAAATGTTTAAAATTGTAGTACTTAATATTGAAAGTGGCAATTTGCTAACCATGGCAGAAAATGAAAGGTAATGATTGGGACACACTGAAGGTGGAAAGCTATGCTTACTACTATTCAAGTTTATAATTTGATGTGAAAAGAACTAAGAAGGCACTGGGAGCCTGAAATTATCTTCGTCAAAGCAGTGAACAGAATAGGTGCACTTAGTGGCGCAGTTGTGAAATGGCCAGCGTCCATCTGGCCTTGAGACCTTCTGGCATATTTGATGTGAAGAGTTCAAACCCCTGTCTTGATAATCTCTCTTTCATGTGAGAATAGGCAGACCCATGGAGTCAGACAGCAGGTCTTATGATCACTTCCTCTCCACCTTGGATATAGATTCAGAGAAGTGGCTTTAGCTATCCAGTCTCAGGAGAATTACCATCCAACCCGGAGCAGAGTCTTGCCATCAGGTTGAGCTTTTGCTAGTGTTTCAACAGCATCTGTAAGCCCATTCTGAAGTGTGAAGACTTCAAGAATATGTCAGAATGAGGCAGAAGGAACCACTATGGATGGGTTAGGATAGAGAAGATAAGAAATCTTCCCCTCAGCTGTATTGATGCTGTAGCACCCAACTGTATACCTTGAATGTCGTCTTCCTCCCCTCCCCCTCTTTCCCCTTTCTACACGATCCTGTGTTTTGATTTCTTGATCCTTGTCTCTAGATTGGTCGTCATTCTCCAAATCAATGCCTTAGCCAGTTTCTATGTAGTTCCAGTGTCTTACTGAGAATTTCCTCCTTAATCCCTACTGACCCCTCATTCTGAAGATGCCCAAACTAGCTACTGTACCTCTACTGCAAAATGCCTTGCCTGGTTCCCTGACTATTCTTGTCCTCCCAGGCATCCCAACCAAGTGTTGACTGTTACTTTTACTTCTTTCTCCTCCATAAAAGCATTGACGGCTTGCAATCTCCTTTGTCACCATGGCCTCCCTCCTACATAGCCTCTTTCCCTCTACAGCAGTGTTTCTCAAGTTTCCTAATGCTGTGATCCTTTAATATAGTTCCTCATGTTGTGGTGACCCCCCACCCACCCATAACATTATTTTCATTGCAACTTCATAACTGTAATTCTGCTGCTGTTATGAGCCATAATGTAAATATCTGATATGCAGGGCGTATTTTCATTGTTATAAATTGACCCAAAGGGGTGGTGACCCACAGCTGGAGAACCACTGATCTATACCATTTTTGGCCCGTGCCCTCGCTGCCCTCTCCAAAGCTGTCTGAGGTGACCCCTGTAGTGGTTAATCTTCATAGTCAGTTTTCCTGGGGTCCAGAATCACCCATAAGACACTTGCAGGAATGTCCAGAGAAGAATTACCAGAGAAGGGCACACAGGTTGAGTCATCCTAGAGGCTAGGGTCCTGGATTAAATGCAGAATAGAGCAAACAAAGGAAAAATCAGCTGGGCACCAGTATTCCTCTCCCTTGTCTTCCAGACCTGTTCGGATGTGAGCAAGCAGCCGCACATTTCCACCGCCACGACTGAGAGCCACACTACTGTCTGGCCTTCTCCACCGTGATGGACTATTATGTATTCTTTCTATGAACCCAAACCAACCCTTCCTCCATTACCTTGCTTCTTGCCAGGTGTGGTCACAGCAATGAGAAGAGCCATGAATGCACTCCCTGGTTCCTCTGAGTCTCAGTGTCAACGAGTCTCAGTCTCTTTGGCCAGCAAGTTCATCGACAAGCTCAGGCTCGGCATTGTCACTTCCTCATTGAGGACCTTTTTGGTGTTTCCTACTTATTACTGAGTACAGTTCAGATTCCTTGGCCTATAATTTAGGATCCCCCATAATCTTCCAATCATATACATACCTTCATGCAAGGGACACTGAAGTATCTTTTGCTCTGTGCAGATGTGAAAGCATTCTGTGCACAGTGACCACTTGGTCTTCGCACACACTGTTTTCATTGCTATGACATACTAGCCTTGGAAATTTAAACACATAACCATACTGTTGTTGTTGTTATTATTATTTATTTATTTATCTATTATTAATTTTACTTTCCAGTGTCATTTAACCAGTATGACCAAATAGAAAACTTCATTAATTTCCCATCATAAAGATGACCTTGAGGCCGGGTTTAGAGCTCTGACTGAAAAGCGATTGCCACCCAGGCATGATGACCTGATGCCCACAACGCATGTGGACGTGGTGCACACACTCGTAATAGCTGCTACAAAGTAAAACAGGGCATGGCCTGGGTAGTAGAAGCCCTGCCTAGCATACCTGAAGCCTTGAGCTCAACTCCCGGCCCCACACAGGAATTCTCTTCATGACTTTCTTGCTATACGCCTCTCTGTAAATCTTCACACCTTCCTTTCAGTTAGTGTTCTTATTCTGGGGGCTTAAAACCAAACTAAGCGAGGAGTTCCAAGAGTCAAGACAAAGGTTCTGTTTTACCACTCTGTGAGCGATGCTTACTCTGTCGTGCTACCTAATCCTCATTCTATGTTAGTTGAGTGAACGGCTAACTGAATGTTACTGGGGGAAAATACGGCAGGGAAAGCGAATTGAACTAGGTAGAGGGCAAAGACCGATTCGGGAGTTATCCATTACAGTACGTATTTTTGTTGTTGTAACTCCCCCCCCCTTAGTTTTGTTTTGCTTTTTTAGAGGGGGGCAGTAAAGACAAGACACGGGTGTCAGATGGGAGCAAACTGCACAAGGTGGTCCCGGATGAGAAGGACTTGGGAAGTTAAGGAAGAAGCGTGGGTGCCTGGGCTATAGCTTAGCAGGAAAGTATTTGCCTTGCATTTGTGACACCTTGGGCTCCATTCCTAGTAGAATTTAAAAAAAGAAAGAAAGAAAGAAAGAAAGAAAGAAAGAAAGAAAGAAAGAAAGAAAGAAAGAAAGAAAGAAAAAAGAAAGAAAGAAGAAAGCAGGAAGGATATATAATACTCTTAAAACTGTATGCGGATCCAGATGTGGAGTCATTCTATGATTACCTACTGCTTATATATTTTAAAGAAATATGAAGAGACCTCGGTGCTTGCTGTTTTGTTCTCCTCCCAATGTATGCAGGAGCCAGCACAATTCTGGCCTTGATTCACCTTTGCTGAGTCAGCTTCTTCCCGCTGAGCTTGTTTATGGGAGAAGCATTGTGTCACTGCCAATAAAGGACAGCAGGCTTGCATCTTAAACTCAGCCGGCAAGTTCCTGTGAGACTTTAAGAAAGTTGGTAACTTCCTCAGATGCTATTATCTCCCGAACCCAGGGGAACCAGAGCCATGTGTAAAAGATAGAGTTCCATACTGGAGCATCTCAGGTAGTTGATGGGCATGCAGACCTTCCTGGGAGTCTGGCTGAAAGGAAGACACTGTTTCCGCAGGTCTGGAGTGGGGCCTGAGACACTGTGTGACAAACCAGCTCTACAGGGCCCACCCTTCTTGGTGCAGCCCTAGACATTTGGGGAGAGAAAGAACACGCACATTCATCCAAGCCTGTGGTTCACAGCTCTGGATGGTCTTCAGAGTCCCTTGGGAACATGCCTCAATCGCAGAGTCATGCAGGGGCCCCATTAAATAAACTTTTAAAGATTTCTTTTTATTTGTATATATGTGTGTATGAGTATGAGTGTGAGAGAGTGTTTGCAGGCACACATGCATGTGGGTACCCGTGAAGACAAGAGAACACATTGGATTCTCTAGACCTAGAGTTACAGTCAATGGTGAGGTACCCTATTGTGGAATCTTGGAAAACCTGAGTCCTACCTCTCCAGCGCTGTGAGTTTCTAATATGCTCCCTAACTGAATCTGATATGTATCTGGGCTTGGTGACCACATCTTTGCTGGATCCCCAAAAAGAGGATCCCCAAGAAAGTCCCAGAGGCTACTTGAATACCACAAAGGAGATCCTATTACTTGCCAGTGGTTCTCCTGAAATGTTAACTCTTGTGCATTTTGCTACCTGACTTGAAATTCCCCTTTAAAGTCTCAGAGATACCCAGTCCTGTATATAATTTATTTTTAAAAGCTACTAGCACAGAAAACCAATTGTTTCTGCCTCTTTTACAATGATAAATGCTTTGTAGATTATTATCGTTCCCTCCTATGGTAGGGGGTGGGGGGGTGGTAAGAAACGGCTATTAAGCAATTACGTTATTCAAACACATCATTATTATTATTACCAACATGAACGGACTCATTATAATTGAACAATAAAAGCATGAGTGACTTTGCATTGTTATTAGTGTCTGTCTCAGGGCCCCTGCCTTTCCCAAGGGCTAGTGCGCTCTGCAGATATGATTCATAATGTACCAAACTCGCAGTTCTCAATTCACAGGCTTTTGGGGCGCTGGAAGAATCCAGTGTTGTAGTTGTTCTTTTCCTTTTCTGGTACTGACCTGGGAGTCATTTGAGTTTGTTCGAATCCCTTGCACCCATATGGCCTTGTCCCCCTTATTCCACTCTTGTCCTTCCCTCATTTTGGCTCCTCATGATCCCTGAAACATTGTCCTTGTTTTGCTTATAGCCTGTTAATCACTGCCTTTTTCTCTGAGAACAAAAATGCAATTTTTAGCAAGGATTACCTGGCTATTGGGGAACTAGACCAGGGCTTTCTTCATTCTCAACCACTTTTCTTTTACTTACTATACTGTTTTTATTTTCTAGAATGTTTCAACATCTCCAGTTTCTGGGAAGTTATAACATCCTTCTTACCTAGAAGATCTGAACATGCTTTTCTTCCCGTTTATATGATTCTTCCTCTGGCTGTTTCCTCTCCTCCTTTAGACATCAGCTTCAATCTCAGTTTCTCAGGGAGCCTTCCTTGACCTCAAGACAAATTTGGAACTCCCTGGCAATCCCTTTGGTAATGCCTGGCATTTCCTCATGGGTCACGGTGGCTACGCCAGTAGCAAGTAGTGCTTGCTGAATAATTTCCTCCCTCCGCTAATAATGACCCCCCTGCTAAAGTAGGATTGCTTGCGAAGCTAATTGCCCATTGTCTAACACATATGTGGCCCATAGAAGACGCTTAGTAGCTGGACATTGGGGAAATGAATTTCAGATTGCTCTAGGCAACTGGATTTACAGAAAAATGGGGGCTCTGAGGGACAACTAAAGGGACTGAGCCTCCCCTCACTAGTTCCCAGAGCTAAGAGCTAAATGTTCTCTTCCACACACATAACCTCCTCGCCCTCCAAAAGTGTTTGAAGTAGTATGAGGGCTAACATATCTTCTGTTACCTAATCCAGTCCTAGCATGTTTGATCTTCATTTCCTAGAACAATTTTGGACTGTTGGTCTCTAAGGAGACATGGGTACCAGCAAGACCCAGCCCTTTACTTTTGTGGAGATTCTATTAATGATGCCATAAACTACATCATGGCCCTTATATACAGACACCCAAGTCAATGTCCTCTTTAGATGTAGATCCCGGAAGGGCTTTGGCTCTGTAGGGCCCTAGTGTTTTCTTATGCCCATGGAATTCATGTGCGACCTTTTTTTCTCCCACTTTTGGCTGCCACGCAGTGCAGTGACTCAGTTTCAACTCCATCCTGTCACTATGGAAGCCCGTGGCTCACATTCCTGGCAATACTACTTTTTCCCGGTCTTGATTTTCTATTCTAAGTATATTATTTTCTCTAGTCTTGATTTATTAAATTATTTACAGCTTTCTCTTTGAGAATACCGAGTCTTGTAATGCTTCCTCAGGTCCTTAGTGGAATGTGGCAGGAAGATATATGGAAGGATTAAATTTATGAAGCTCCAAGACACATGCTCTTTAAAGTGTGGCGGTTCCTTCCTGTGGGTAGTACTTCCTGTGGGTAAAAGCGAGGGAAAGAGGCTGATGAGGGTGTTCCTCCACACACAAAGGACAGGGCAGGCAGTACGCAGAACGGGGACCCTTCTGGCAGAGCCTGCGGAAGTGAATCTATTCTTGGTCTCTTGCCGAAGCTATCCCCAAGTGCGTCAGGAGCCTGAGTGGCCGTTCTCTACAGTCTGACTCTTTCTGGCAGATGGCTCAATAGAGGAGCTCGGTAATTGGTGCTGGATTCTGTATGAAAGCCACCTATCCCCTGAGATGCGGTTGTCTGTTATGAGGTCAGAATTAGAGTGTTTCTCTAGGCAAAACCATACTTTCAGACATTTTCCAACTCACCTTGGGTGTCCATGGAAACCCTCTCTGATTTAAGGAGCTGACATTCATCCCTCAAAGGGATGCAGGAGAAAGCGTGGGCTCCACATGTGCGTATGCCAGATGCTACGTCTGTGCCTCACAGAGGCCAGATTCATTTCCATGAAGCGGATTTACATCTTATATATAGGAAATGCAAGGCTCAGGGCGAGACTCGCCTGGGGTCATTTTCTAATGAGAGATAATGCCAGAGGTCGATCCAGATCTCCTGACAGCACACAGGGCTGATGCTATGTAAGTTCTGTAGCCCACTAGAGACTGTAAGGACACAGGATGTAGGATGCTCCACTGGCAAGACAGAGAAATCAGAGGCAGGCAGAGGACCAAGGACCTCCATTAGCCTGCAACCATCTCCCTCCTTTTGGTTGACATCTGGTTACAGGCACAGAGACATCCTTTGTCACTGAGGCCCTCCTGGATATACTTCCCCTGTCTCCATAAACAAATGGAGATTACTGACCAAGAATCCTTCTGAGTGGGGAGGGGGGATTCAGTTTTAAGGTGAATATTGTATTAGTAACTTTTCTGTCACTGTGACCCAGGCAACTTAGAGGAGACTTCATTTGAGCTTAGGGTTCCAGAGAGGTAGAAGAGTCAGGCCATCATGACAGCAAGTGTCAGGAAAGGAGCTCACACATTCCAATGCAAGCACGATGTGGAAGGGGCAAACTGGGAGCAAGCCAGGTTTTCACATCTCAAAGCTTATCCCCAATGAAGGACTTCCTCCAACATGGCAGTGCCACCTGAACCTCCCAAAACTGTGCCACCAACTGGGAACCAAGACCATGGGGGACAATCTCATTCAAACCATTGTAGACACTAACCCGTGGATGCTGGTATGTGCTGGGAGCATGGGCTCATTTAACTTCCTTACAGCTAGCACAGGGAGCATTGTGCTCTCCCCATTGTAGATGAGAAAGTTGGGACTTAGATGTCCCCCACTGTCAGGCTGTCCTCCACGCTGGTTCCCCAGCTCCCTACTTTCGCTCCCCATCATTGCTGAGGTGATAGCAGAGCCCTTTGATGGTGAAGTTCCAGGATCCCCTTGAGGAAGGGTGGAGTCGATACAGAATGAATCCCACAGACCTCCACAGAGCTCAGCATCGTGCGCAGAGCTCCCTTTCTCTCCTCACTGGCACGCACATCCATTTTCCAAGTTTCTTTCACTATCCCATGTGAGATTTAATTCCCACCTTATGCTTTAGTGGCAATAAACAACATATAAGTTTAATTGTTTTAATCTTCAGATTATAGATTAACATGCCAAATAACATTGCAGGTATCATTTTTCTTTCCCTCAGTTTCCACCCATGTTAGTACCTTGAAAATCTTAAGAGTAACATTGCAGCGGCAGAGTTAAGATGCACGACATTTTGGGGTGGGCAGATTTCTGTACTATGTTCACACCTACTTCTCTCTACTTCATCCCTTCCTGACCCCCTCCACTTGAAACTACTGTTTCCTAATCTGTTCCCTAACTCTCTATATTTTGTATTTGTTTAAATATAATTTCAAGAGTGGACTCTACATAAGTAACTTTTGAGGCTTGCCTTCCATTCTCCTCTAGATCCCTGGAGATTCTCCCGAGTTTTCTTCTGTACCCATGGTTTACTGCTTTTATTGCTGACTAATCCTTCGTGGTGTGAAGATGCCATAGTCTGTTTAACCATCCACTCGCTGAAGAACATCTGGATTCCCAGACTGAGTTTGTTATGAATAGAACTGCTCTGAACACCGATGTACAAGTTTTTGTATGAACTTATCTTAATTTCTCTGGGACAAATTCCCAGAAGGGCCACTGCCAAGTCTTCTGGCGAACCACACGTTTAGGTTTATAAGAATGCCAAAGTGTTTACTAGACTGGCTGTGCTATTTCTGCACTCCTGCCAGAGGTGTGGGAGTGAATTCCTTTCTCTACACCCTTTCCCTTTGTCTTCCTTAATGACTTCCTAAAATCCATGTTCCCAACTATGCTCACACTGAGGTTTAAGAGCTTCAGCCTATGAATCTGAGGGATGGAAAGCAGTTCAGTCTATAGAACTCGAACATCCACTCCCCTTAGGAGACCTGGCTCTCTCTCAACTCTCAGATATTCAACACAGTATCACTTCCTTTTGTTGGTTTCATCCCCTGTGCGAAGCTGTATGCAGATAGCTTGGCAGGGGAGAGAGAGAGAGAGAGACACAGAGACAGAGAGAGAGAGACAGAGACAGAGAGAGACAGAGACAGAGAGAGACAGAGACTCAGTGTTCTTGGAGCTTCCCACAACTGGCAAGACACCTGCCAAAGCCTTGTACATGAGAGAGCATCATGAGACATTTATGGGCCTGCATCCTGACTTCGCCAGTTCCCGTGTGGAGCCTGTGCAGGTCACTTGTTTCCCATCTCTCAATTAGATGAGGTGGTTCTTCTTCTGACTCCAGCCTCCCAAGGTTGCCATAATCAAATGATATATTTCCAGGATATGAACCAGAGCTCAGCAATGTGCAATGCTGGGTTCTGGTGGGGTGGAGGATGGGGAGTCAGCGGGTGGTACTGCAATGGAAGGGATGCAGATGAGAGGAGAGGAAACTAAGGCAGAGTGTGGGGTGGGACTAGAGGACACAGGACATTAAGAGCTACAGTCCAAGATTTAACCTCAATTCTCAGGATTGGAAGATAGGTTCCCAGTGAAGTTCAGTGCATAGCTGCTTTACAAACTTTAGAAAGCTTCGATATTCATTTCATTTGCTCTCTGGTTCTCTGTTGCAAGGAGCAGCTATTGTTTAATGAGTTAAAATTTAAAACCAACAATCTGTTTAGTGTGGATTCACCTTGCTGTGTTGGCAGATCTGTGGATTGACCTTCTTAGTTGAGTATCTTGCATATGTACACCTCAAGTTGGTTTTCCTTTTGTAAATACAGAAGCTAAAAAAGCAAAAGAGGTTAGCTAATCCGCCAAGGTTTCATGTTTGATCAGACTTTATACCTAACAGATCTGGGGGTTCTAGAACTAATTCTCTATTCCTAGTCTCTCCTACCAGCTGCAGGAGAGCACAGTCCAGGCAAATGGACCTAGGATGTGTCTCCTTTCTTACTCATGGATCCATATAACCCAGCTCTGGGGCACCTCAGAGCTGTTAACATTGCCCTTCTTGGTCTGGACTGTCTAGAATTTGGGCAACGCTCCTGCCTACTGTGATGATAAAGACCAGGTTTCCTTTAATTCGTCCAGTTTTTACTTGAACAACATTCCCCTCATCATAGACAGAGCCAAAGGCCCCAGGTCATCCCTTGCTGAATAGCATGTGCCAATGAGTTTTCTCCAAGGAGTCTCGAGGAAGAAAACCTGTGACATCCTGAATGTACAAATTCTTGCTGGATTCCACAGCTCCGTGTTGAGCTGTAAGACTAGTATTTGTTTACATTTTTACTACAGGTGTACACATCTGTTTAGTGTGGACTCACCGTGCTTTGTCAGTAGATCTGTGAATTGACCTTCTAATTTGAATATTTTGCATATGTGCAACGCTATGCAAATATGTGCAACGCTATGCAGGCCTGCAGATTACACCTAAACACACCTATGAAAGGATTAGTGGGGTCTTTGGTTTGTGGGGGCCAGAATGGCACTCGTATATGTACTGCTGGCCTCTGGGGAAAGCTGTGTGTTAGTAGATGATTGAGCCAAGGGTCATTTGGCTAGATGCAAAATCTCCTCCAAGACTCAGATAAGCGTAATTTAAAATATAACCCACTGTCGATAACGCCCATATGTGTTTCATGTGAAAATATAACTCTTTGTTAGGGGAGCCTTGTTAATACCTGACGATCCATGTCGAATTATCTCAAAGGTATAAATGCCTGGTAGACTCAGCTGCTTAACTGACCTTTACTTCATCTTGCTTTCCTTCTCTAGTTTCAGCGAAAGCAAGCCTGGTGTTTGTGATGTGAGATCCTGCAGTCAGGCAGGCACACACATGTGCACTCATGCATGCGCGCGCGTACACACACACACACACACACACACACACATACATTCAAATCTCTGTTATCACCAAAAAATCCTGAAATTTCACCTTTTGGTAATTTCCGTACCCTATTCTATGCTGGCTCCTGAAGAAGCTGAGAGAGGATAAAAGTTCACAATGCGTTTAACAAGTTCCTTGGGCATCCACCAAGTGTCCTGTCTCACCCAGTCGCTCGTCAGCTCCCAACGCCTTCATGTTGGGACTGGTGTACAATCAAGTTCCTGTCAAGACTCTGTACTTGGGGTGTCTTCAGAAGGCAGCAGACAGGAGGTAACATGAAACGGTCTCTTCCTGTTCTCTGCTAGGGTTTCACTAGGTGGTAAATGGCAGGGACCAGACTTGTAACTGTTCAGTACATACTCGGCTGCTTCTCGGACATGCCTGTCATTTCCTGGGTCTTGGTCTGTAGAGCCAGCTCCTACAGGGTCAGCAACTCACCCAGGGGCTTAATGCTTACACTGTGCATGTGGAGTCCAGCCAGAATGCATTGAGGTCTTGCTGTGCTGTGATTGACTGTCTGTGTCTGTTAAATGGAGGTAGGAATAATATCCACCAGGGAGAGTTGTCAGAGTTAACCAGAATGGTGTATGTAGAAGGCTGAGCAGCGGGCCTTGCAGCTCAGTAATGCTAGATATTATTATTACTGCCATTGTCACTATTGAAGGACAGATAGCAGTTGCTAAGTGCACCGAAACTGCCTGGGATGATGGCTTCTCAGAAGCTGTACTTAATGTAAGAGAAAAAAAATTACGCAAGCAATTTGAAGAGTATTCAGTGTGAGACGGTCCCATGATCCTCAGCTTCAGACATCCTCCAGGAAAGTCCAAATACTTTGTGAGGAAATGGTGCACCTGTTTCAAAGGGAAAAGAAAGATTCGAGCTCCTAAAACCATAGCAGGCCATTGCCTGTCTGTTCGCTCTCGCGTGAGTTGCCTGAAGGAACACCTGTGCTCAGAAGCAAGTTTCCATTTGTGTCATTTTCCCCACGTAGCATCTGAAGTTACCTAGCGTCTGTGTAGAGAAATGCCTTGTAAGATGCAAAGTTCAGATATTAGTATGATAACTGATTTTAATTGTACTGAGTATGCAGTGCCTGCAGGTTGTCTTTGCACACAGAGCTTCTTAAGCATGCAGAGATGTGCGCGCAGGAGCCCAAGAGCCCATGTCTGACTCTGGTGTCATTGCTTTGACAGACACATAACCAGACAGGACAATAGACGCCTTCTCCAAATGACACCTTGCAGCAGATCGCACGAAGTGCGTATCTTTCCATCGAAACACGTGTGTGGCAACCTTGGCTTATATTTTCACTTTGGTTCCCTTACAGTTTGAACTTGAACGTGACTCCCCACATACTCATGTGCTGAATGCTTAGTCCCCAATTGGTGCCTCGACTTGGGGAGGTCGTAGAGGGCCTAGATGGAGAACTAGGTCACCTAGGGAATATAGCGTTGGAGGTTACTCTTGGTCCCCAGTCCTGTCTTCTTTCTTTACTTTGTGTCCTCCATGAGCTGAAGCCTCTCCTACAACATGCTTCCACCACCAGGATATTCAGCCAGCACACAGGGCCAGAAAAAATCTGCTATCTGAATTCTCTGAAACTATGAACAAAATGAACTCTTCCTGGGCCAGAAGAAAGGCTCAGTGGATAAAGGCACTTGTCACCAGGCCTGATGCCCAAGGTCCATCCTCCAGATCTGCATGGTGAAGGAGAGAACTAACTCCAGAAAATGTTCCTCTGACTTCCAAAGGGTGCCATGATGCACACACACACACACACACACACACACACACACACACACAGAGAGAGAGAGAGAGAGAGAGAGAGAGAGAGAGAGAGAGAGAGAGAGAGAGAGAACAGCAAATAAATTCTTCTTCTTTTAAATTGTCCTTACACCTTTGGTCACACTGAGAAGGCTCACACTGGTTTTTATGTCTTCTCTACCTTAGAAAGAATGATTTGTTCCTGTTTTTAGGTCAAAAGTTATGGTCTTGAATGTAGAAAACGTGTACTGTATTACTCCTTATAATGTGCTACGCTTTGCAGATTTTTATTTGGCTTGGTTTTTTGGTAGCTTCTCCTTTAAGAAGATTTGCATGGTTTGAGATTCATTTGAATTGAAATGTTTGCATTCTATCTGGGCTATTGCAAACAGTTTGTGCAACCCAGTCTCTGCCAAAGATTGAGTTTTAATTATTAAGGGACCAAGACACATTTTCTGACTCAAGCATTTTAAGCAGAATGGCACCATATTTTAAAATGGAACTAAGCGGTGCCAATGTCTTTAGACTACGGCACGGTAGAAGTCATGCAATACTAACTAGACTTCAGTGTATCTGTGAGAAAGCACAAGTCAAATTTTCTCCCCCCACCAAAGCTACCTCTCCTCCATATGGTTCCTCCAACTCTTAAGTTCAGCTGGAACGCTAAAGCAGTCTCCTGGTAATTGTGACTGTTTATACACTTAGTCCCACAGTCCCAAAGACTCAAGAAAAATCACACTAAAATGAAAATTAGCTATATGCCAGGCTTTAATGGAAGGTTCGTGCGAGTCATTCTGAGTGTGAGAAGATGATGCGAAGAATTTGTAAATTTTACTTGTGGTTGTGTGGGAGGATTTAATGATCATGGATCACATGTTGACAAAGGCAAAATGCTTGCCGAGAATCATAAGAGGCCTAAATGGTGCTCTTATTGTATTTCGGGGTCTCAGAGAAACATATCTGTGAGGTCATAATGGAAGTCAAAGGGAAAGGAATGTAGATTAATATACGCGTTCAACGTTATACATAGCTGTTTGGGGACTGCAAGATATACAAGAAATAAGATCAAGTTTATTGAATTTACCAGTTCTTCATCTGAAGACTTCTTAAAATGAATGTGGTTGATTCCTCTGTTGGATTGCAAAAGAGAATTAATGACATTTCCCAAGCCAAATCAAGGTCTAATGCTCCCAAACTCACGTTTCTCCTTCCTTCTTTCCAGCACTTTCTTTCAAGATGAGCGCTTTGCAGTACCATCCAGTGTGGGCCATGCTAAACTTTTCTCTCTTTAGACACACAAGCTCTCTTCTTGCTTAAATGGTAACGGATAAATTCCTTTCTGCCGCCTGATGGGAAGATGAATCGTTTAACACTTTATTATGCCGCCCCTAACGTAGAGCCCAGATGACAGTTCAATTCATATTTGAGACAAAGGACTCAAAGTTTTCATCATCCCACCTCCTTCTGCCCTAGCACGGTCCTGGGACACCTCGTGGGGGGTGGGACTTCCACTTCCCCTCTGTTCCCTACCGTGGGGGTCTTGGCAGTAAAGCAGGCAGAGACGTGTGTGTGCACGAAATGAGACTTAAGTGGATAGATCAGAGTGTCTCAATTCCCTGGCCTGTTGCTGTTCACACAACATAAATATATAATAATCATCTTCATCTGCTAAATGAGGGGATGGAAATGGGCTAGCAGCTACCTAATGCAGCAATCTACAGCATCCACGGCAAGTGGTTTGGGGAAACCAGCAGCAGGCAGGCAAAAATCTTCCTTGAGAACAGCCGTGCGTTTTGAATGCATGAAACGATTTTGTTGCCCTCACTGGGGACAGCGCAGGGGCGGCCAGGGCTAGAGAACAGAGGAGAAAATTCTGTTATAATTGGGCAAGAGAGAAATCTTTCACAAAAGAGAAACTGTGGTGGTCTGGACAAGACTGCCGCTTTCCAGGCGGAGAGCCATCTTACCCGTGTGACACCCTCCTCAGCTGCAGAGCTGGTGGCGCCTGGTATCAAGCATCATTAGGGAATGCAGGGGTGTCTGGCGTTCCAGGAAGAAGGGAGCGGGGCTTTAATTTTGCTGTCACTCTCCCCTTTGGGAGCTGCTCATTGCCTCTCCGGAGATGGAGAAGGCCACATGAAGAGAGAAGAGATCACTGTCTGCTTGGGCTTCTATGATTAAAAAAAACATAGAAAAATAGCTTAAACAACAGCCTTCTTAGGCTTCTGGGGGATGGGAAGTCCAAGTCACAGTTGCTTTGGGTTTTTGTTGAAGGTTCTTCCTGGCTTGCAGATAGATAACCCAGTTCTCCTTGGTCCTTTGTGGGTCAGCTTCTTTCTTTACGAGGATGCTGCTTTATCCTGCAAGATCTACCTTCCCTCCTGACCTCATCGTAAATTCAGCAGCTTCCCAAGGGTCTCATCTCCAAACATCATTACACCAGGGGTTAGGGCTTTAACCTGTGAATGTGGAGTTACCCTGCAGTTTCCAGAGCCCCATGGAGCCTTCTCCTGGCAGGAGATGCCTCCACCTGTCTTGATGCACCTATAGGGCTCCTTAAAATCCTCTTCCACCTGGCCCGAGCTCCCTAGTGCTCCCACACCAGAACCCCCCTGCATAGCACACAAAAACACCCATGCCTCCTCTCCATGGGGCAGGAGAGGAATCTCAAACCCTTGTAGGTCTCCAAGAGTCTGGCCCTGGTCTTTCCTGGCAGTAGCAGTCAAGAGAGGTGTCTGGTGTCCTAGGAAGGCAGCCAGCATGGGCTGAACCCTCAGAAAAAAGAACATTTGTGGGTTTTTTTTAGCCACTTACTAACTTATTTGTCTCTCATAGTCCATGGTTATCAGTTTTCTGATGTGTGAAATTGAAGTAATTATAATTGCTACTTTGCAGGGCTATTGAGAGATTCTAGTGGAACGTGGAAGCAAAGATCTTGGTACATGGTCAAATATTGTTTCAAATTGTTGGAAGGCTTTTCTCGCTTCTTGTACTTTGGAAGACAAGAAGAATTAATTTGGAAGTTCAACTATAGCCCTTCTTTAGTTAGATAATCTTTAATTTTCTTGCTTATAAAATTAAGAAAACAGAGGAAAGTAGTGGGAACTGCTGAATGCAGGACCATCTGTGGCTGCTCCTTTACGTTGCTTGGTGTTCTTCATCTGTTGGTTTTGAGACAGGGTCTTCTATAGCTCAGGGTAGCCTCTTTATCCTGCTGCCTCCACACCCCAAGTGCTAGGCATATAGGCATACACCACCATACCTGGTTGTCGCGATGCTGAGAGTCAAAGCCAAAACTTCCTGCATGCCAGGTAAGAACTCTGATGAGCTATACCTCCAGCCCCGATGCTCATCCAGTGCCTACTATATCTCCCACAACCACCATGTAGACCCAGAACCTTCCCTGTGCCTCTCATTCTGCATAGCCTTCCTTGTATCTCCACCTTTCATGCTGGCCAACAGAATAATCTATCTAGGGATTATCGGTTACCTTTTCCCTGGGTATGAATTATGTGACCCCAACTAGTGTGAAGGCTTCTAAGACAGGGCCACATCCTACAGCTTATCCAGTGCCCACCAGGCCTGGCCACATAAATGTTTTCCCAGTAAACAGCACTTGGATGACTGTCCTCATTCGTGCTGCTTTGGGGGATTGAAAGCAAACAGCAAGAAAGTCTAAATTTTGAGCCAAAGTGATTCCGTCACTCACTGTTCTCTCTGCCTTGGCCCTTCCAGCCATATGCAGCCTTTCTCTCTCAGGGACTGAAGAAGGCTGCAGAGGTGGCCTCTCTGCCTCCCTCTTCCATGCAGTCGTACGATTTCTCTCTTGGCTCTCACATCATAAACCTTCTCTGTGAGCATTGAAACATCTTAGATGAGAGCTCAGGGGATCCAGAATTGGGTTCCGTTTACAGAGACTTCAAATCCCATTAACTAAGCACAAGATTAAGGCTACCTCTCCTTGTCCCTGGTAAAGACACCACCAGTCTCCGCCTCAGCAGCCGCCCAGACATCCCCCTGTTGTAGGACATTTCCCATGAACAAATGTCTACTTACCCCAGACAGGGCACTGACGATAGAGCAGAGGAATGACTCCGCCCACATCTAGTTTAGCTTATTGGGGTTACTTAAAGGATGGAGAGAGGGATTACTTCCAGGAGCTGGGTGACTCAAAGGCCTTTGACCATGCGGAGCTCATCCCGCCATTTATTAAAGCTCCTAACATGTAGCTCCCTCCCCAGTTTGCAGGCAGCTCCTCTGAAAAGTCTTCCCTCCCCCATAATTGTTTATTTACTACATACATAAACTCGGGGGAGGGGCATCTAGTCTTGTAACATTCTGATCTACCTGAGCCTTAAAAGTTTGCTTAGCTTAACTTCTTGGGTCTTTATAATCCACCCTCCACGCTACACACACAGAGACACACACACACACACACACGCACGGACACACGAGTGTACACACACACACACACACACTTTTCTTTCAGTAGGGAATGTCTCAGTTGCAAGGGTACAGCTACAGAACACCCCTCCCAGCTATGGATGGAGTCCTTCCTACTAGCCATGGTAGTGGGGTGCTCCGAGCAGAGGCAGAGTCTGCACCACGTCCACCCTTTCTCTTCACAATATCGCCGTCAGCTCCCCACCCTGCAGCAATCATATTTCATACTGAAAGGCAGCACACATGGCTTGACAAAGGAGTTTTTTCCGACTGGTGGACTGATGTCTCTCTATGAAAAGCCTTATAGAGAATCAACATCAAATCCCATATGCTGTGTGTTGCCGTGAAGACACGTTTTTGAAAGGGAGAAAGTACATGAACAGAAATGTAATTTTAGTTCTATGTGTCTACGAGTGCATCAGGTAACTTAGCATTTAAACTCTGCTTTTGAAGACAGTTCCAGAATATGTAAGTCAACAGCTGCGCCAAAAATGCTTCACATAAAAGCAGTTGAAGATGTCTACATTATTAAAGTTTTTCAGTTTTTTATTAAAATGTTTTGTTAGAAAGCTAAACGGCCTTTTATGGAAAAATCAAAATATATGAGAAAAATTCACCTATACTTTTATAGCCTCAAAAGCAGCAGCATTTTCTTCTGTTTTCTTCCACATTCTTGAATTTTGCTAACACAGTGGCAAGAACTAGTTTGTCTTGGGTTTGGATTCCACCCTTGTCACTTACCAGTTGTGTGATTTAGGGCCCCCACTGACTCTCTGTGCTTCTGTCCCATCATCTGCACAATAGAAATACTAGAGTAGTTGCTACCAAGGACTGGTGTTTAGGTTTAAACAACTCAAGCCATCACACAATTGCAATCCCGGGTACCTTTGAGACTGAGGCAGGAGGATCATCTCAGTCCTTGAGCTTGAATCATCCTGGAAAATATAATCAGAGTATATTGAAGATACTTTAAGAACTTATGGGGTTGTCTGGAGGGATGGCCTAGTGATTCAGAGTGCTTGCTCTTTGTCCCCAGGAGTTGAGTTCACTTCCTAGAATCAGGTGCTTTCCAACCAAACTCAAACTCCAGGGGAATCAGGAGCCCTTTTCTAGACTCTGTGGGCAACAGCACTCACACATGCCAGTCCCACACAGACAGACAGACAGACACATATGTGTATAATTAAAAATAGAAAACTTAGAGCAATTATGTATATATATATATTTAATGCCTGTTCATTTTTTTATTTTATGCAATTGTGATTATCCTATATGCATACATTAAATCATTTTAATTCAATTATGTTACACATAATTCTTTTTCACATTTGCAGGTTTTCATACCTATGATTTTAGCGATTATAAAATGTTGCATCAGGTTATAAATTAATAATTCCTCTGTTACTGGGCATGTAAATTAGTTCCGGGAATTTCTATTTTAAACAGCACTCAGTTATACCATCATGAAGATCAGTTGATCTTGTTTCCTTAAGATAGATTTTTCAGAAGATGAGTACTGGGGTCAAAGGTTATAAAGTTCCTTCCCCTGATGCTCCTAATACATCTTGTCAAATGACTTCTTAAGTACTTAGGATGAGTTTATGTTTACACCACAGAGCAGAAAAGGTGTGTGTGCCTCAGTTTCCTCTCAAAAGAACTGAGTGCTGCTGTGGATGTTTTGTAATGATGAGCCTTCAGCAGGTAAAGGGATGGTTCCTTAGCAGTAAACTTCGTTCACTACTTCCAATGTGCTGGGAACTAAGTCTCACACTGTGGGTGCTGAGTCAGAACCCCTGGGTCTGCCCATGCTACAGAGCAAGAGGCCAGAAACTAATCATTATAACCAGTCCTTAAGTATTGCTAGGCCCAGGAGAGAGACCTAGCCTGCCATGGGGATCTGGGGATGCTTCCTGGAAGAGGCAAGCTTGACTGTTGTGTTGGATGAAGAAGTGCAAGTAGATCAGAAGTAGCAGAAGTTAGGGGTTGAGGTTTGCACTCCAGTAAGAGAACAGCACATTTGGAGGACCAGGGGAGAGGGTGTCTTTGGGGGTGGCACATTAGTAGAAACTTGTACTGGCAAGTTTCAGATCAACTGGATGCAAACTGGAGTCATGTTGGAAGAGGCACCTCAGTTGGGAAAATTCCTCCACCAGATTGGCTGTGGACAAGCCTGTGGGACATTTTCTTGATTGATAATAAATGTGTGGGGGCCCAGCTCACTGTTGGGTGGTACCAACCTACACTGGTGATCCTGGATGCTGTAAGCAAGCAGGCTGAGCAGCAAGCCAGTAAGCAGTGCACCAGTTTTGTCTCCAGCATTTTGCCCTGCTTACATTTTTGCCCAGCATCCCTTGGTGATAAACTGTTACCTGGAAACAGAAGAGAAATAAACCCTTTCTTCCCCAAGTTGCTATTGGCGCTTTATCACAATGGTAGAAGCCTAACTAAGACAGACTATGTTTAGAGAGATTTGAAGCAACATTGAGAAAAGAGGCCAGCACAGGTCACATGGTGGGGTTCTTTAAAAGTGAGGATCAGTTTTTAAAAATTCTGTTTCATGTATGTGTACACACGTGTGTGTGCGGAGTGCGCGTGTGTGTGCATGCGCGGGCACGTACACATACACGTAGGTATTCCTGCATGTATGTGTAAGTTATATGGATACCAGAGGACACCCCTCAACCCTCAGGTGTTGCTCCTTGGGTGCTATGCATGCTGCTTTATGAGACAGTGTCTCTGACTGCTGCAGGGCTCCCCTTTGGGGGCTAGACTAGCTGACCATCAAGGTTCAGGGATCCAGCCTTCCCTTTCATGGCTCTTGGATTGCCATCCCACCTAGCTTTAAATGGGTGCTGGGAATCGAGCTGAGTTCCTCACACTTGGACGATAAGCATTTCCCTGAAGCTTCCATCTTCCAAGTCTGAAAGGCAGCATCTGTAAAGGTTGCTATTTATTGGTTGTTTAATTGCTTAATTGGTTGGTTGGTGGTTGGTTTATTAAAACAAGCCTCAGTAGAGTCTTACGAAGGACTGCATGTGGGCATGTTTACCAACTGGGGTGCAGTTTTACATGGCTGTTAGCTCTAGCGTGTGTCTAAATGGGGTGTGCTTGTCCAAATTCATGAAGAGGAAGATGTACAGTCTTAATGTCTTCCTACTACTCAACCCTCCTCTTTTTGCTCCTCAACTTTCTCCTCTTCACACCAAAGTTTTGAATCCCTACCCAGTCAAATTTCTTTCTAAGTCATCCCAAGTTGCCCAGGAGAAGGATAGTGAAGGACATACATCCACAGTGATGGGGCTGGAGGTTAAGGGGTCTGGCTGGCCTCACTTTGCCAGAGCATGTGTGTTTTAAATGTCACTCAGGGATCCATGCCATCTGGATGATCCAGAGGTGGAATTTCGAGCACACGGCTGGCAGAGTAAGGCTGGGTAGAAAATGCCCCATTGGCCCCTCCCAGTCTGCTATGGGAAGGAACCTTGATTCAAGGTCACACCTGAGTGTTGGCTTCCAACCGGAGATTGGCTCTTGTATTCATCTTGTCTTGTTAATGGCACATACCATGATTAGTGTCCCATGATAGCCCTACATCATCCTCAGCTGTCCATGGATGCTGGCTGGACCTGGCTACTGGCCAGTGATGGGAGGGTGAGGGACCATGTGAAGTGACCGCTTTCATCAAGTCTTATCTACCTCTCGTTGTTGCTGATAAGCAAGAAATTGTATCATTTCAGCAGCCTAGGTAGAAAAACATTCATCTAGGACAGTGCTTTTTTTTTCCTCCCTCCCTCACCTCCGGAAAACATTATAATTCTTTCCCAGCAGATTTCCTAGATCTTAAATATCAACTCAAACATTTATGCATGAAAAATTAGAAGGCATGAATGATGCATGTGTTTCCAGCCAGCCTGCTTGTAAATCTCCCGCCTTCCTTTGAGAAGCCCCGGATGGCAGCCAGAGCCTCATTCTCAACCCCTATTTCAAAGACACCTGAGATAAAAATTTCTATTTGTTTCCCACTCTCTCGCCTCTGCTTGTCAGCCTTCCCTTGTGGCTGATGCGTCTGCTATTATCTCGTCTGAGATATTGTTCTTTTACTTGACCAGATTCGAGCACCACTGTCAGTTTGCTCTATGACAAAGCTTCTTCCCTGGGGATTTTCGAGGATTAATGAGATAATGTGTGAAGACCACTTTAAATTTATATAAACTCTGTGTCAAGGCTTGGGGATTGTTATCTTATGGTTGCGACACTGTAGCTCCACGAGAGACGTAAAGGCTTTGCAAACATTTAGATCTGTCTCCATTTGATGATGAAGCCATTGACTCTTAGAGTTTAGGAGACGCCTTCGGCACCAAATTGAGTCCTCTCCTCTGAGTGAGAGGCAGAGAGAAGTCTGAGGTCAGAGAACGGAAGTGTGTGCACCAGTGTTCACCCACTACTCGGGGAGAGAGTACGTCTAGAATTCAGGTGCTCTGATGCCCCGTTCAGCTCTCAAGATGCTGCAAGTCGGCTGGGCTGTGTCCTTCCATGCTCACCGTGAACTGCTAATCCCCAGGAACTCAGAATGGGCTCTCAGTTGGAAATAGGGAGATTACAAGTATAATGAGTTAAGAGGCAGAGAAGGGTGGGCCCTAACTGGTTGTACTGTAAGCTTCTGAAAGGGAGAACTTTGAACAAATGTACAAAGATGTCAGGTGGGCATGGAAGCAGCCATCCATGATTCCAGGAGGAAGTTGGAGAGGGTCCCTCCCTTGCCAGCCTCTGAAGCAGCCAGCCCTGCTAACAGCCGGATGTTGCCTGTGTAGCCTCCAGAGGTGGCAATTGTTCTTGTTAATTCCACCCAGTAAAGGGTTCTTCTGGACGGGAAGGCCAGTGACAAATTCAAAGCCTACCCAACTCTTAGAGCTACCTGCCCTCAACCCACGTGGAAAGAATGAAGAGGGAAGTAAGGGAGTTGGGATTCCAAGGGCACACAGCGGACAAGAAGCAGAAGAAGGGCCCCAGGCCAAGCCCAGCACACACATCACACGAACTTCAGCCCCACCGTGTCCCAAGCCATCAGTATATGTCAGTTCATTTTTAAAAACGTAAATACTTGCCTCTTCTAAGCAATAATATCTACAAAATTTTAGCACTGATTTCTTAATACAGATTCAAACAAATGCGTACCTATTTTTATAGTGTTTTATCACTTCTAATCCCCTTGCTCCTCCCCCGGGTAGAAACCACCCATTCCACAGGGCGAGGAACTCACTCAGACAGAGGCAGCTGATAGGGAAAATGGGATCACAGAGAGTGTCTACCGACTCTGGGAGCTTAGGACCACAAGTTAGTGATGTCTACTACATCATGGGGAGTAGGCTCAAGGACAACCTAACACTGAAAGAAGATAAAGGAGACTGGAGATACAGCTCAGTCAGTCCAGGACTCGGCATGCAAGCATGAGGACCTGAGTTCCTTCCTCAGTACATATTAAAGAGCCAGGGACAGTGCCATGTGCTTATAATTCCTATTCTGAGGAGGCAGGCACAGGCAGATGCCCAGGGCTAAACGGCCAGTCAGTTTCCCTAATTGATGAACCTCAGGTCCCAGGGAGAGACCCTGCCTCAACAAACAAGGTGGATGGCGCTTGAGACACAAGAACCAAGGTGGACCTGTGGCCTCCGTTTGTGTGTGGTGTGTGCGTGCGTGTGTGTGTTTATGTGTGGTGTGTGTGTGTGGTGTGTGTGTGTGGTGTGTGTTTATGTGTGGTGTGTGTGTATGGTGTGTGTGTGGGGGGGTGTGTGTTTATGTGTGGTATGTGTGTGTGGTGTGTGTGTGTGGTATGTGTGGTGTGTGTGTGTGGTGTGTGTGTGGTATGTGTGGTGTGTGTGTGTGGTGTGTGTGTGTGGTATGTGTGTGTGTGTGTGTGTGTGTGTGTGTGTGTGGTGTGTGTGAAAGCAGATGATGGAGCTCATGATTTTTCAGCAGAGCACACTGCTGGATGACAGACTGATGACAACTTGAAAGGATCACTGAGTTTTAGGTCTGAAATTCAAAGTGAATTACGTTCCTCTGAAACTAACCTTGTTTGTCAAAGGGTGGAGGCCAGTTGTTCCAGGGGAGAAAACAAGAAAAGGGAAACACTGGACTTTGAACCTGAACTGTGCTTCTTAAAACGCTACTGTAATTGCTTCTGCATTTGATTTCGAGGTTGACTTTTAACCGGAAGCTTTGGTTTCCCAGAATGAGGGCTCTCCCTCAAGAAAGGCTGATTTGATTGCTCAGAACTAGGTGGAATGTTGGTTAGAAAGTGAGCAGCTTCTAAAATTCTGCCTCAGTGCCACTTGTTAGCTCAGCATATTGACCCCAAGGTAAGGTATTAAGATAAGAGTGGAGGCAGATGCTGTACCCTTCTGTCCCCATTGGACCCCAGAGCACCTGCTTGGGTTAGATTTGCCAGATGATGACAGGTCTCTCTGGTCCAACTGTGGACTCAGTAACGGAGAACTGTCACATGGCCATGAACACGAATATGTCTCAGCCACGAACAGGTAGGCACATGCCACCATCTTTTAGACTCTGGAAGGGAGAAAAGACCCAGGTAATGATTACAGTGCAGACAGTTGCAGTCAGATTATTGTCATGGGGATAAAAATTCTACTCTGCTTAAAAACAAAATGCAAAGCGAGGATCTAGAACGGCTGGCTGGGTAAAGAATAAGGGGATTCTTCCTAACCTGGGCCAACCGGGCTGGACAAGCTGAGCATCGGCGTGGAGGACAAAATCAAGAAGAGGACTCAAGGGGGCCTGACTTATATTTGGTCAAGGAGAAATAAGGCAGGTGGGAAGAAAGGGATCACATGCTACAATTTTCTCACCTTATCTTTACACCCGTGTTACTTGAATTGTGCATCTTCTTTCATGATAGTTTGAGCGCCATGGAAGTTTAAAAGCTCAGTTTAATTCCCGGATAGACAAATAAGCAAAAAGAATAACAGTCCTTACATTCTTTCCTCCTTATCCATTGATGCCTGCCCCATGCTGGGCTCCCCCAGCATCCCGATAGCAGAGGCTGTCAATCTTTAGACTCCAACTCAAGCATCAATACCTGCACTAACGCTCCAAGGAATTTCAAGAAGGAACTCAAGCTCCTGCCTCAGAAGCCCCATGTTCCTTCATTTTGGCCACACTCTTGTCTGGTGACATAATACAGAAGCTCGTGACTCCATAAGGTTCACTGCAGTATATAGGTCTCTTCATCTCTTTCTTACTAAGAATCATCAAGTAGAAGTCACTTCATGGGTCCTCTTCTGCCTAGGGGATGCTGTCTACACTACATGAGTCCTTGAGGTAAAATGCCCAGGAGTTCAAAAATGTTCACCTTATTCTTCTCAATATTAATTACCTTCACTTCTTAAAGTGAGACGCCAAAGGTATTGTTAACAGTCCAAGTGCTGCTTGGAGACCTATGCGAAAATCAGTTGCCTTGTGAAGCACATCCAACCTTGAGCACTGGCCCGCACCTACTGTGAGTTCTTGATCAGACTCAGTCATCAGTGCAGAAACTGAGAACCTACTGTGTGCTCTGAAGGAAAAGTGCATAAGTAAGTAAGAGCTAACCCTTGATGTTAAATAGCTTCCTGAGCTGTACTGAGGTAGAATGGGGGATAGGTACAGAGACAGGACACAGAGAGTTAGTAACAATAGTAACGAGGTAGAAGAAGAGCTCTAATAAAATATTCTCAGCCGTAATATTAATAAATTGGAGAGGAGAGACTCTCTGTGGATGGGAAAGTGCTAGGAGATATCGTTAGGGGGAAGAGGGGTAGGCTGGATGAATTGACCTCCTAGGAGTCTTGCTAAAGATAGGGTGGATATGGATGATGAGGTGTTTGATCAGATAGAAGAAGTAGAATGTTCTAGGTGAATCAACTTGATAGATTTTCCTTGTTATTTGTTTGTTTGTTTGAGCTTCTGAGGGACAAACTGGAGGATGGGCTCAGAAGAACCTGGTAAATGACTGGCCACAGGAAGAGGATCTTGGTCAAGCCATGAAGAAGAGAACGCAAAAGGAAAGAGATGAACTAGGCGAGCCTGTAAGGAAACGGGCAGGAGAAACAAGAATAACTGGCCACTAAGCCTTGGCTGATTGCTGCCACTGCACTGGGCACTTGGAATAGGCTAGTAGCTTCATGTTTAGTTTCAAGGTGGAGTTTCTCCTCTCTGTTGAGCGAGCAGAACTGCTGAGGGGTAAGGTGAGGCAGAGCTGAGAGGGGGCAGAACTAGGTTTATCAACCAAGCCTCAGTGATGCTGGTTCCCACTGCAACTTGCTGTGAGGGTCATGACCAGAGGCTGAAGGGAGCCAGCCATAGTCAGTAGGACCTAGTAGGACCAAGGAAAGCAGAAGCGGGGTGTAGGGGACAAAGCGAAGGAAGGGAAGGACAGTGGCTTCTGCACCTAGCTCCTCATGATCAGAGCCTGTTAGTCAGTTGTCACGCTGGCCTTCCTGGACAGGATCAACTGTAGTCGGAAGAGAATGATAAAGTAGGGAGGGAAACACTGGCTCCTACTGGATTGCCCATTAGTCTTCAAAATGTAGTCCTTGCCATTTCCCTGACTTGCGGGAAGTAGATCTGTCTCTTCTTAGCCAGAAGGAAAAGCAAGTCCCGCCCGATCTGCAAAGCTAAGTAACCAGGTTACCACAGGGCAGGAGTAAATCAATCAAGATAATCACATTTGGCAGTATGCGAAAGCCATTGTGTTCAGACACTACAAATGTATTTTGTGGTTTAAAAAAAATGCTGCTTATTTATCGTGGAAAACCACTGAACTCATGGGCACACTTACTTAGGGTTCAACATCTCCACGCATGGAAAAAGATATTTTCTTGGTGATAGCGTTATCATAATGTCAGGTACATGGGCACTATTGAGACACACACTGAGCTAAAGATCATGGGTCTGCTGACACCCACAAAGAAGAGTGCCCAAGCCATCTAAACTGGTGTTTTTCAAAGCCTTTTTTTTTTGTCAAAGGCAGGGTTTATGCCTTGAAAGGAAGTGTCAGCAACTGAGCATGTTAGCTAATTTGGTTTCTTGAGGAGAAATGCGAAAGGGATTGAGGTGGTTTATTATGTTAAATCTCAAATAAACCTGGACAATTAAAAATGGAAAGGCAGCCAGAACTAATTAAAAGGAGAAGAGAATGAGAAATGCCAGGCATCTGGGATAAATTTATTATTGCATTTGAGCACTGTGTTTAGCTCCAGGCCTCTTTGTGGCTCAGGCATTCAAAACATAATTTGGGTTAATAAAGATTTTTAGGTTCATTTACAGAGAACTACTGATGACCACAGTCGTGAAAGAACACTTTTGACAAAAAAACAGTTAGTGGAGGGAAGGAAACATAAATGGGATGAGAATTCAGTCCTTCACTCCCAGCCCTGTCCCTGTCTGATACCACCATTGATAGAGCATGCTGACTGGTGTTCAGGCCACCCACTGTGTGCACCATCATGGAAGGAGGTCTTGCTCTCTAAGTTTTATGTGTAGTCTGAGTCCAGAGAGCATAGAACTGGCAACATCCATAAAGCGGGAGGGAAGGCGGCAAAAATGCCAGCTAGGAAGTCTTTTGCTTTTCTGGTACTCATTTTTCCTTATGGACAGTCCATCCCCTTGTTAACTCTCAAGCGGTTCTCATTCCCACTTTCATCACCCCAACCATATCCTGAACCACTGGGAGGCATTGCTATCACAGGCTCCCCACAGCAGAGCAAGCTTTCAGACAGGGGTACAGGGAGAGGTTCCATTGGGGGTTTAGGAACTTTGGAGGTAGTGTTGACATCACAGAGGAAGTTCACCATCCGCTGGCTCCATGATCTCATTATGACTTGGGGAACCAGAGAGAAATTGCCCATGTATTAAGTTGGGGCTCTACATCTATCTTTAGCATGGGACCTTGAAATGTGAATGCAGCAACCAGGCTAGGCACGAGCAAGAAATTGGAGAGGAATGAACCTTACCAAAGATTGTACTAATCACTCAGATATGTGTGAAACCAACCACACACAGACCCACAATGATAAATGAAGGGGGAAGGTGTAGGCTATGTTAATAAAAGTTTAACTCTGAAGCTGCCTTCATTTTTAAAGGCAGAGCCACGGTCAGATGTTGTACGTCATAGTGTTGCCCTAGTGAGGGAAATGATGAGCACAAAGGCATTGAAATAGAGGAGGGAAGAGGAAGCGAGAAGGAGACCAAAGCCAAGAGTCAACTTCAGCTTGTGGTTCTAGAGGTCCAGGTGCCGTAATGTCAAGAAATGTACGGAAGGAGCAGGAAGCTGAGCAATCACATCTTCACCCCACACAGGAAACAGAGACCATGAACTGGAAGCCAGTCAAGGCTAGAAACTCTCAAAGCTCTAGGGATAGTCTTTTTCCAGCCAGGCTCCACAAAGAATACCACCAACGGAGGACCATGTGTTGACTGTATAAGCCTATGGGGATATTTCCCTTTCAAACTACAGCAAGGAGGAAGCAAGCTTCCTGGTTTCCACCTTGGTGTCAAGTCCGACTCTGCTGCTTGTGGTTTTAAGCAAGTCTTTGTGTGGAGGCCTGCATTGATACTGGAGCCAAAGATTCATTGCACATTTACCCAAGCTCTGCCGTCTTCAAGATGAGTCTTACAGAGACACACACAACCATCCATTCGAAGTGCTAATAGCAAACAAATGAACAAACAAGAAAGCAGTAGACTAAACATTCATCTCACGGGGTTATGAGGCAGGGTCTCACTGTGTAGCCAGACTGGCCTTACACTCACTATCCTCCTGCCTCTGCCTCTTCGGTGCTGAGATTAGAGGTGTGTGTCTCTACACCTCTAAAAATGTTTGCCTTCTGACAGGCACATAAAGGATAAGTAATAAATATTTGCTTACTAGGAAAGTGAGCTTCCACCTTCCCATGGTGAAATATGGTAAGTTCTGCCCATTGGAAAGCTAGGGGACATAGGTGACCTCCTTCTCTGTTACAGTGCCTTTAACCTTCCCTTCCCCCCATTCTTGCCACTCTGACCTTGGGGCTCTTTGTGGCCATCTCTCTGCACCCCCCAAAGGCTTCACCTGAATTGCAGTGGGGTCTGATGGGGAGCCTCCCTGAGTCCCAGTCCCCTCACTCTCCTGCAGATGTCACGTTAAGGAAAGTTGTGTTCTACCTTAGGAGCTACAGCCTGAGAGAATGAGAGAATCAATTAATGATCGCAGACACCTCAGATAAATTTTTCAGCGGAGTCCTGGAGAAAGTACAGCGTCAGCAACTCCCGACTGATTTCAAATACTTGAAATATATTCAAGTAACAAAATTCACAAGCAGAACTACACTATGATTTTATCCAGAGTCACTTTTTTAATTATTGTTGAGAGTCAGAATCTAGTTACAGAGAGTTGATTTGATGTTGATGCCCAGACTCTGCCTGTACAATGAGATACAGGGCAACATTTGCCCGATGACCTTTTCCTTCTACAGGACAATTAATAGATCTTATTTTTGTACAGCTACGCTCTTGTCAGTTTCAATACAGCTTGCTGACCAAATGGCAGAGCAAGCTTTCTCTCCAACTGGCCAAGCACTCCCATCCCCCACTGCCTGGAAGCCAGCTGGCTGGCTGGTGTGAGTGAAGTTTTAGCTTTATCAGACCAGCAGTGGAGTGGAAATAATAAACACAGGGTTCAAATGAAAAGAAAGCAGAAAGTAGAATTCATCTAAGACGAATGAAACCCTTTAAACGAAAATACATCTTCCTCAATAATGGGAATTCTAATGTTGTTGGCGTCGTTAGTGTAATAGCTTTTTTCCAGAGTGTGCAACACGTTATTAGGGAAGCCAAGTCAGAGCAAAGGACAAGCAGCCTTCAATCATTTGTCCACTGAGCCATCAGTGAGTCATATGCTACTCATTGGCCTTGGTTTCCCCAGCCATACCCTGGCAACGTCAGTTCTTCAGATTCCTCTTGCAGCCCGTGAATAAATAGCAATGGTTTGCTACCCTGTGTTTGCTGTAATAGGCACTAAAGTTATGCTGGTTTCTTGGGCAACATGAATACACAGAATCAATTCTGCTTCCTACAGGCACAGGCATATTTGAAAACCCGACAAGTAAGGACAAGATGGGAATCACTCAGGAAATGAGTCCAGGCAAAACCAGGGCTGCTGTGTAGAGTATTGAGAAAGGGTAGTTTTGGGATGATAGTTCTGGTGAGAAAGGGTCACTGAAGGTGACTTCTCAGTCACAGATATTTTAGGAGCTGATGCATTGGTACAAAATGGTGGGATGAAATGGTATTTGAAATGCCATTCAAGTTCAGGATTTTGGATTCTAAATTCACTTTGACTACTTCCCATATTCAGGAGGATAACTGTATGTTTTTCTTTTGGTTCACCTTCTTATTTAGCTTCTTTAGGATCACAAATTATAGACTCAATGTCCTTTATTTATGTCTAGAAACCAATTATGAGTGAGTACATCCCATGTTCATCTTTTTGGGTCTGGGTTACCTCGCTCAGGATAGTGTTTTCTATTTCCATCCATTTGCATGCAAAATTCACGATGTCATTGTTTTTTACCACTGAGTAGTACTCTGATATGTATATATTCCACACTTTCTTCATCCATTCTTCCATTGAAGGACATCTAGGTTGTTTCCAGGTTCTGGCTATTACAAACAATACTGCTATGAAAATAGTTGAACAAATGCTTTTGTAATATTGAAAGACCCCCAAGATGGGCTGTCCTTCAGTCTGGGGAGACCCTCCCAAGAATCAGCGAGGCCACACGTGCGGATGCAATCAGCAAGAGGGTTTATTCGGGCACACAGGTACCTGGGGCGCAGCCGCTCGGGTGACTAGCGCGCCTTCCAGTTGTGACAGTGGATTTTTATAGGGTAGGGAAGCAGAAGCGCGGGTACAGAAGCGAGATGCATAGTTACAGGGTTCTGATTGGGCAATTCAAACAAGGCTCGGGTTCAAACTGAGTACAATTTCGTGGTTTCCAAGAAATCAGATATACATGCTATTCTGGCCTATCTAGGGTGCCATTCTTCCTTTGGACCCCAAGTCCCCTGCTGACAGTCCGGATGGTTGACCAGAGATATCTTGCCTTGCTCAGCGCCCCTGCCCCTAAGCTGACCACAGCCCTTATCTCTAAGTTAAACTCCCCTGTCCTAGCTTCTAATTATATTGCTCAAAAATTCAAGCCTTGTAAAATAGCGTTATTGCTGCTGCTAACTTAATGCTGCTAAGTAGGGGTCTTTCAATATGATAGGGCATCTCTTGGGTATATTCCCAAGAGTGGTATTGCTGGATCCAGGGGTAGGTTGATCCCGAATTTCCTGAGAAACTGCCACACTGCTTTCCAAAGTGGTTGCACAAGTTTGCATTCCCACCACAACCTCTCCAGCAAAGGCTATATATTCACTTTGATAATAGATGAGGGAGAGAAAAAGCCTCTAAAGAATCATTGTTACTAATTTGCATTATCTGTGGCCACCATGGTGGGGGAAATACCCCAAAGAGCCTTCACAGGCTCTGCTTGCTGCTGTGTAATAAAATCTGTTCAACATGGAATGTTTGTGGTACTGTGGACTGGGTACCACTAAGCGTGGACAGAAATAGAATTGCTCACAGCACAGGCATTAAAAACCAGGAGCGCCACTGACATGGCCAGAAGATACGGGGACACTTCCCAAACTCCCAATTTTTAGCAATTGTAGTTTGGAGAGCCGACGCGCTTTCCATGTAAGATATAAGACCAGTTCCTGAAAGAAAAAGAAAAAAAAAAAGACCTCTCCAAGTTCAGGCCTCAGGAGAAACTGAGCTTAGAGTTCAAATGTCTAAAGGCAAGCATGGTGATGCAAATTTGTAATTACAGCCCTTGGGAGCCTGAGGTGAGAGGATCTTAGAAGTTCAAGGCCAGGCTAAGGGCATTGTGAGACCTCACTTCAAAACTAATAGATGCATTTTTTCCCACTTGTAATGGGGTCCTTGTGATGTCGATTGAAAGAGGTATTGGGAAGAGCCTGGCCTGAGGCCAAGAAACCAGTGACCATTCTCCATGGAAAGATAATTGTTAACCGCAAAAACTCCACGGGAGCAAAATTTACGGAACCACTGCTCTGTGACACATAAGTTTCTCAACAAGCGATGGAACCTCCCAAGCCTTCACGAAGCATATGCTCCACAGAGGGGAAGACAGACATCTGAGCATAGCCAAGCAGATAGCGAGGCTGTTGGATGGTGCTAACTGCTGAGAAGAACGGAGATCAAGGCAGAGAGCCCGGAGTGGCAGGGACTAGGGGTGGGTGTGATTTCCATACACAGGTATAGAGAGCGGTCCAGGTGGGCCTCCCCAATAGTGTCAGCTAAGTGTGTTTAGAAAGAGAATACTCCAGACAAAAGATGGGAGCGGAAACGTGAGCGCCGTCAGTATCCACTTGGTGTTTAGAGTGGTGGGGAGAAGTGTAATTGTTAACAAGCCTTGGGAGAAGAGCATGGAAGTAATCACAGGGAGAGGTGAGCCACCAGTGAAGGAGCCCAGCAGTAGGAGGAGCCAGGAGGACATCCAAGGGGCAGGATATCCCAAGAGCTAAGAGAAAGACATGTGGAGGAAGAAACCATCTATGTAGACTGTAGCAGATACTTGGAGTCCAACTTGTTATATCTTTGACTATTGGGTTTAGCACCCGGAGGTCATGATGATATTGCTAGGAGGGGTCTTCAGGAGGGTAGTGGAAGAGAAAGCATGGTCAGAGAAGTCTCAGTGGAGGATAGGAAATGAATATAGCTAGACGACACTTCAGAGGAATTAGAAATGTCACCAGAGAAACGGGCAGAAACTAGATGGAATGGCATTTCCAAAGGAATGGTGTCCTGTTGTTTTTTAAGGTGGACACCCTTTCCATGCACATACAGATGGTCCAATAAAAAGGCGACTTCTCTGCCTACTGAGAATGCTCCCTAATTCCTGCTGTAACCGCTTCCTTAGAGAGGGGGCTGTGTTCCTCTCTACCACTCAGGCCTAAGAGGAAAACCACAACTCTTTCCTCAGATGTCATGAGCAAAGCTGCCACTGGGCTGGAAAATCTAAGCAAGGCCTGTCTACGGGCTTAGAAAAAAAAGAAAACAGAAAGAAAATCAATTCAAAGAGCAGTAATAAGCAACAAGATTGGTGTTTCGCTCAGTGTGTTCCTCATGCTTCGCAGAATGCTGATAGGGTCAAGCGAGCTGGCGGAATGCTCAGCTAAATGAAGCTGAGCAGATGTAGCGCTGTGGGCCTTGCTGGAAACTGTGGCGCTCAGTGGGTTTCTAACAGGGGAGCCTGACGTGGGGAAATGCTCCCAACATCCTTGAGGGAGTGTCCCAGCCACACACACACAGAAAACAAGGAACTAGATGAGGGGTTTGTAGGTTTAGGTTTTTCTGTGAAAGGCCAGATTGCAAATAGGTCCGGCTTGGTGGGTCTCTGTCACAGCTACTGAACTGTCTCAAGAGATGAGCTCATTCTCCTTCAATGGCACAGAGTTCCACCCACAAGAAATGCTCACCCCAATTCCCAGGCAAGTCTGTGGCAGAACCTGGTGCTTTCTTTACTTTTTGATTAGGAGCACATGCATGCCCACTTAGAAACTTTCAGATTTATCAAGGAGGCCCAAGACCCAGAGTGATTCATTTGGATTCCCACTTCATTCCATGGTTTCTGCCTTCTTCCTTTCTTTACAGCTCACTCCTTAGGCTCCATCCTCTATGTCATTTCTGAGAGACAACTCTTTGGGACCAAACTGATAAGAATTCTTACATATCCTCATTGTAGCTTATCTGGGGGATTTTTACTTCCATCTCTCCGGTTTCTCAGTCTTTTCTTTTTTGTAAGACAAATGAGGGAAGGGAAATGAGATAAGTGTCTACCACTTATTCTCTCTGTCAAAAGTTTTATTGAAAAGTTATGTCATAATTAGAATGGTTGGAAAGTCTGAGTTTATTTGGGTCTTGTCAAGAAAACCGGGTGAGGCTATCATGGGGTGCCAAGCGGGTGGGTGGGGACATGCACTGGTTAAGTCATTTAGTGAAAAAGAAGATAAACTTCTGCTTTGGGGTCCGAAGAATGAAACCCAAATTATCAAGGCAGACTCACTGGGGGCAAGATTCATGTGATGATCAGAAGTCTCTTAACTTTGCCAGTGGGGCAGAGAAGTAGTGTGTTGGAAACATTTAGACAGTGGCTATGGAAGTGACTTGCAGTTCTGCCGTGTGCTGTAGTAATTCGGAGCAGCGGGGCTGTGTCCCCAGCACCCCGGCCGCCTGCTAGCTTATGCCCCGAAATAACAACACACAAATTGTTTCATTTAAACACTGCTTGGCCCTTTAGCTCTAGCCCTTACTGGCTAATTCTGATATCCCGATCAACCCATCTCTAGTAATCTGTGAGCACCGGTCTTACCGGGAAGATTCTAGCCTACGTCCATCCTGGGTCAGCGCTTCATCGCGTGTGTCTGCCCGGGAGCAGGGCATGACGTCTCTTCTCCAGAGATCAGAGCTGTCGAGTCTGAGCTCACTTCCTCTTCCTCCCAGCATTCTGTTCTGTTTTCTCCACCCACCTGTGTTCTAACCTATGAGGGCCAGCCAAGCAGTTTCTTTATTTTTTTTAACCAAAGAAATCAACAGATTGATATATGACACTCCCACATCAGTGTGTGTGGGTTTCAGTTATGGCAAAGCACCACAGCCTAGATAGCTCCAACAGTAGGCACTGACCTCGCGTTCTGAAAGCCAGGATGTCTGCAGGCAGCTATCGGTGTGTGTCCTGGTCTCTCTCCTTAGCTTTATAAAGGTCCTAATCACCACGTCACAAGACCCCTGCCTTCATGACCTCATCTAAACCTAGCTGTGTCCCTCACATCCCACCCCCACATTCCAACACATTGTGATGTCGCTGTGTGGGTTTTGAAGGAACACAGATAACCCAGTTCCTAACAACTGAAGGCCCTTTGAATGTCAGTAAGATTAAAACCACCAATTCAAGCATACCTTTGGTTTGTTTGTTTGTATTCATACCAGAGATTATTTTCTTATAGCTTCCTACTACAACCCCGCCTGCCCTCCTAATTGTTCTTGCACATCGCATGTACTTATAGGTCAAAGGGAAACCCATCAGAACATCCCAGCAGCAGTGATGGAAGGGAGGGTTTGCTGACTTTCAAGAGTGCTGAATGAGCAAGAACACACATCTTGGTGTAGCTCTGATTAAAGCAGATTGAGCCAGGCAAATTGTCCCTCGAACCAGGGACAATTGTCACCATAGGTCCCTGGCTTTGTTCCCATGCCAGAGATGTGAACATAAACAAAGCCAGGTCTGAAAGCAGAGCCGGGCGACACCAGAATTCACAACTCTTGAGGCTGTTGCATTTCGTAACAGAATGGAAACCAAATTCAACTCGGGAATAGAAAAGGGCATAGTGGACTCTTTTCAACCAAAACGCTTTCATCCCTCGAAGTGTCTTTTCTCAGAGAGGGGCACAAAGTGGCTTTATACAAAGCACCTTTTATCTTGGGTCCTCGGGATATTTACCTAGCAAGGATATCCAGAAAAAACTACTGTGGGTGGGTGGGGCGGGGCATCAGGTTAGATTCTGGGTCATGGTTTTTACAGTCAAATATATATTTACCGTTTTGGAGAAATTCAACAAGTAAAAAAACCCTGCAGGTGTTTAAAAGATCCCAATTTAATCCCTGATTTGTCTATGAACCTTCAAATGACCCTTCGCTGCCCTTTGCTCAGTCCTAACTGCTCATCTTTGCCATGGCAACGGGAAAGCACCATAGGCAGATGATATATAAATGAACAGCTATGAGCCAATAAAACTTTATTTGTGAAGACTGAAATCTGAATTTCATACAATTTTCACATGCCATAAAGCAGTTTTTTGATTTATTTTCTCCCGCAGTTCAGAAGTATTGAGAAAGCCTGCTCAGGGCTATAGAGAAGCAAACAGGAGACCGGAGTTAGCCAATAGGCTACAGTGTCCCAAACTCTGTGCCTTCTGGATACACGGGGGGGGGGGGGGGGGGGGCGTGACGGACATGTCCTAGCCAGGTGACACTTCAGAAAGAAATGAACACAAATCGTTTGCACAGTTTTCGTGTAACCAGGAATTGCATAGGAAGTAGAGTAACGAGAATTGTAGCATTAAAAATACTGTTTGAATTGGACAAGTTGCGAGCCAAGGGGAGAAGGAGCTAAAGGGTTAATCCAGGGGACTGTTGGCAAACACTGGGAGAGCCCCAGGAAAAGTGGCAATCATAAGCAGAGATTGCTCCACCCACAGTGTGCCCTCTTTGTCCACAGTCCCGTGGGCAGGTGCTCTGGGGTGTTTCCGGGCTCACCGTGGTACCCAGCCTGATGGAGGAAGAGAGAGAGAACGGCTCCATCTACAATGTGGCAGGAATGCTGTTCGACTCATGAGTTTACTTTTTTTTTCTTCTTTCCGTGGTATCCTCTGGCATTTTCACGGACTAATGGCACAGCTCGTTAGAGTTGTTGCTCTTTCCCCTAGGAGGAAAGAGACTTTGTGGCAAACTGGGACCTAGTGGGACTTGGCAACGTGTAGCCTGGGTCCCAAATGTGTGTTTGCTGTCACCTTATCATCTAATTCTGATTGCACCTCTCACCCTTTCCTCAACTGAAGTGGTTTTACACGTCAGGTATTTCCAGATAGGTGGTCTGTAGCGTCTCATTATATAGCCTAGGCTAGCCTGAAACCATCAATGTATCCCAGGCTAGCTCCAACACGTCTGTCCTCCTGTCTCAGCTCCAGAATGCTAGAATCACAGGTGCATACCCCTAGGCTCAACTTTAAATATGAGGGGTTTATTTGTTTACTTATAGGCAAAGTCTCCTTCTTTCTCTATGTAGCCCAGGATAGCCTTAAACTTGTAATGCTTCTGCCTCAGCATCTTTGAGTGCTGGGATCAGAAGGGCACAAAAGCTATTTGGACTAGATGATGCCTGGAATTTCTCCAGGCTGGGTCCCTGGGACTCTGTGAACACAGTTTCTTCTTCAAGTCTGTCTCTTTGGTCCTTAGCCAGGCCTTTGGTCTTGCTGAGGGAAAAACGCCATGGATATGACCATGACCACCCCAACTCCCTGAGCAGTGATAGCCAGGGAAACTCAAGCCATTTTCTTAACAACAACAACAATAGCATACTATCCTGCTGGCAAAATAACTGGGAAAAAACTTGTATAGCTCCTGTTAAGGTTGTAGAGTTTCCCGTTGCCTCAGTGGAGCCATAGGAAATTAGCAACATGAAGGAAGTGGCAGCCCTTCGCCTTGCCAGCAAATCAGCATTTTACCCCGAGGCATTTATGTCTTCAGGATGCTGAGCCAAGCTCTTTCCATCCCTCCCCATCTTCATGCATCCCCTGGGGCAGCCCTGCAGTACTCCGCTCCCATCCAGCTTAATAAACTTGCCTCCACCTGCACAACCAGTTCAATCCGGATGGACAGAAAGTGAGGCGCGCTTCTGGACCTCCCTGGAGGCTCTGCCCGGGGTTTCTGAATCACCCCAAACCAACATTCAGCCCGCTAGATGTGCTCTGTGACCAATCCCGTGATTTCTGCCAGCTCTCTGCTACTTAAGGGGCTCTCTTCTTCCAGCTCACAGCTCTCTGATGGACACTCAGAACCTGAGTAGTACCGTCAGTCTCTGCCCTATGCCTTCCTGCTGGCTGTCACATTGAGAAAGCCCTACTGGGCCTCTTGACACTTCACCAGCAGAAATGGAGTTGTGAGACCCCAGACTGCATAGCGTACCTGCTTCCACTTCCTGGGCATTTTGTCTCCTGTTACCATACCACAGTCCAGAGTCTGTCCTTCCCACATTGCATTTGGTAGCCATCATCATCCTCATAGGGGGCAGAGGGGGCACTCATGCTTCAGGAGAAGCTGAGATGCTGGCACCAAGCTATTAAACAGAGGTTGGAGCTGCAACTGGTACCCCACTTCTGAAGAATTTGATCCATATTTATCAAGTGAAGCCCCAGGCTCCAACTCTGATTCTCCAGGTTGTTTGTACTGCTCACAGAAGCCGTCTGCCCAAGCTCCAGTTTGAAACCACTTTTAGATGGGGGATCCAGAGAGCCAATTCTCTGCACACAGGCAGAGCTTTGTGCAAATACAATTCTGGGTATTTGGGGCTATTTGGTGGTGAATTTGAGCTCCAGAAAGGAATTACAGAATAAGTCACCAACCCAATTCTGAAACTTTTAACCCAATATAGTTGATGACCCCAGCAGTCATCTCCTCTCCACCTGGGCAGATACCCCACTGGGCCCAGCTCTTACGGAATTGTCCATTAAAGCCTCAGGAGAGATACTGAGCCCTTAGTCCTGCAGTGTAAGCGGTCCCTACCACTTCTGTTCCATTTATTCCAATTTGTGATGTGTTTGCTACCCCAGCTCTTGAAGAGCTCTGGTCTCAGCAGTGACGTCATCTCACTCTCTCTCCAGCTCCCACAGAGTTCAGCACAGCCGAATCCTCTGAGCTCTTGGGCCCATCCCCACTATGCGACCAGCAATGTACCCTAGCAGTCCTTCGGACATGGTCAGCTGCCAGATTCAGAGTACTGGTTTTTCACGTCTGCCTCCCACAATGCTTTAGTCTTTCTTTTGTTTGTTTCTCTTGCTATCACTTTAACATCAGATTTTTTTTTTAAGTCAGTGACTAAATTTTTTCTGTCTACAACCTTTGTATTCAAACTTTCTGGATGTTTACTTTTTGGTAACTACCAATGCTCCATTCGTAATTATCTATTATTTTCCCTGGTTCAGATTACCTCCTGTATCTCTTTGTGTGTACGTGTGCATGTACACATTGTGTGTGTGTGTGTGTGTGTGTGTGTGTGTGTGTGAGAGAGAGAGAGAGAGAGAGAGAGAGAGAGAGAGAGAGAGAGAGAGAGAGGTCGACCTTAGGGATCTTCTCAGTTATTCTCCACTTGTTTTTTGAGACGGGCTCTCTCACTTTTTACTTTGCTGACTCAACCAGAGTTGAGTTGTTGACCAGCAAGAGCAAGTTTGGATCCCTCCACTGTCTCTACTGGCTCAGCACTGAAATTACGAGTGTGTGCAACAATGCCCAGTAAGTTTTGGCATCAAGATCTTTATGCTTATGTGGCAAGAACTTTACTGGTTGGGCTATCTACCCAGCCTCCTTGAGTCATTTTTAAGTTCTTAGATAAGAGCTGGCAAGATGTCTTAGTAAAGAAAGATGAAGACCAGAGTTCAGATCCCCAGTACCCATCTAAAGCCTAGCAGGCATGTAGCTGCCAATAATTCTAGCACTAAGGAGATAGAAAACATGGAACTATCTGGGGAACTAGAGAGACAGAACTGGGAAGCTCTAGGTTAGCCACGAGACCCTAAAGCCACAAATAAAGTAGGGTGCAATTAAGGAAGATGCCCCATGTCACAAACACACAGATTTATACACACACCTATACACGTACAAGTCAACATGCATACGCATGCATATATAATACATACACACACACATACAGAGAGAGAGAGAAACTACTTTTAATAAACAGTACTTAGGCTAGCCTACTTCTTTGGCTTCTGTTACCTCTGTGTCTCCATGTGAATTCTGTGTACTCTGCCCCATCCTGTCTCTCCCATACAAGCTTTAAGAATTTGAAAGCTTATCTCATCACCCACCCCAAGGTTTCTTTTTTTAAAACTGAAAATAGATAGTTTTTTTCATATAATATATTCAGATGGTGGTTTCCCCCTCCCATACCCCTCCTAGTTACTCCCCCACTTCCTCTTTCTGTCTCTCCTTCATCTAAGGAATAATAATAAAAGGGAGATAAGATAAAACAGAAAACAAAAGAAACTGGCATAAGACAAAATAGCCAAACAGGAAAAAAAGTGTCCAAGAAAAAAAGCACAAGGAACACATATGGCTGCAGAGACATGCACATTTGCATACACAGAAAATCCATAAAAACACAAAACTGGAAGCCGTAGAATATACACAAAGGATCTGTAAGATTAAACAAACAAACAAACAGAAACACCCTGAGCAAACTATGAAGCAAAGACCCTCCAGAGATGCCTGCGAGTCTGTTGGCCATCCACTGCTTGGCATGGGGCCTACTCTGAACACTGGTCTGTTTCCCCAGTGAGACTGCTTGGGAGAAAATTAAGTTTTCATTTGCAAATGTCTATAAATTGGAGATAGCTTCTGGCTTAGGGTTATGGGCGTATGTCCATGTCTCCTTCCAGCGCTAGGACCTTCTCTGGTGCAGACCCCTGCCAGCCCTGTGCAGGCTGCCACAGTCTCTGTGAGCTTATATGTGCTTCAGCTGTGCTGTTTGGAGGCTTTGTTTCCTTGGTGTCCTGCATCCCCTCTGGCTCCTAAACTGATTCTGCTCCCTCTTCCACAGAGTTCCCTAAGCCCTGAGGGAAGGATTTTGATCGAGATATCCTGTTTAGGGCTAAGTGTTCCAAGGTCTCTCACTTTCTGCTTCTCTTCCAGTTTGCTTCCAGCCTCTTCTCTGATGGTGACTGCGCGAGGCACACTTATCTAGGAGTAGAGCAGGATGTCTTCAGGACTCATTTGATTGCTGCATTCCTTTAAGAGAACAGTAATATTTGGTTATTTGGTTTTTCCCTAGATCCCTGGCTTATCAAGTCTCAGGTTTTTTCTTGACCAACCAAGCAGTGTTAGGTATGGGCTCCATCTCATGGAGTGGTCCTTAACTCGAATCAGATATTGGTTGGTTACTCCCATAAACTTCATACCACTATTGCACCAGTGTGGTCACCACTGTAGATCTAAGAGTTTGTTACTGGGTTGGTTTCTAACTTTCCCCTTTGGTAGTATGCAGAGTGCCTTCCGGGTGGTAGCCAGGCCTGTTCTGATTCAGCCTAGCCCTTGATGGATGGTTTGGTTCCAAGCTTTGTCCTCTAAGTAGAATGAACTCTGGGACTTGGTATGTGTCCTCGGTTAGACATATGAGCCCAACATCACCTACAGAACTAGTGATGTAGTGTGCTAGCTAGTTTTATGTCGACTTGACACAAGCAAAAGTCATCTGAGAGAAGAAATCCTCAAATAAGAAAATACCTTCATGAGACTGGACTGTAGGCAAGCCTGTAAGGCATTTTCTCAATTAGTAGTTAATGGGGCAGGGTCCAGCCTACTGTGGGTGTTGCCATCCTGGGCTGGTGGTCCTGGGTTCTATAAGAAAGCAGGCTTAACAAGCCATAGGGATCAAGCCAGTAAGCAGCTCCCCTCCATGGCCACTGCATTAATTCCTGCCTGCAGGCTCCTGCTGTTTGAGTTGCTGTGTGATTTCCGGCCATGATGAACTGTGATATTGGAAGTGTAAGCCAATAAATCCTTTCCTCCAAAGTTACTATGTGTTTGGTTTTGGTGTTTCATCACAGCAATGAAATCCCTCACTAAGACGCATGGTCTCTCAGCTCCCAGTTTGGTGAGGTCTGCCTAGCCCACCCAGTGTTTCCAAACAGAAAACATTGTCTCTATTGCCCACTTGGGGGCTCCCTTTTGGGTCATGGTGTTTGGAAATTAAAAAAATCCCCAGTTGGTTCCTGAGATGCATCTTTCTTACCTTTGAACAAGGGTGTGTGTTTGTTCAGGAGTGATGCACTTAAATCTTTTTGTATCCTTTTCAGTGTTAGGTAGGAAAGAATTGAAGTGTCAGTTTGCGCTCAACTTGTTACATCTTGAACAGAACGTTGGAATTCAAGTTCACTTTTGATTCTCCCCATCCCTGCAGGTATTAGAACCCTCACCGCCTGTGGATAAAGCCCTAGTCCCTGGTCACAGCCTTTCGTTCAGACTTTCAGCAGCTTTGTTTTAAAGCTCCCTGAAAGCCCCCCACCCTGTCCAGTTGCTAGCTTCCCTAATTACAACTCCACTTCTCCTGCAAGAGTTTGTTTTATGTTTTTTTTTTTCTTTTTCTTTCAACCTAAAAATGTGTTAACAAGTCAGAGTCACCATCCCACTCCTGGAAGCCACTGACTTTGTAACATTAAAATGTACGGAAGTGTTCCCAGTCTCATTTTATCACTGTGGGGACTGTCCCTCACGCTGAAGATGTGCTTGTTACGCCAGGGGCTTTTCAATTACATAGCGCTCCTCCAGGACAGGGAAGAATTTTTTTTTTTTTGCAGAGTCAGATATTTAAGGGAATTTTATTGTCAGGCTTTCTTTGTAGTCAGTGTAGAGACAGGCTGACTCTTTGGCTACCTCTGAGGGTAACTTGTCTATTGATGACACAGCTGTATCTTTTTACAGTGTTCCACACCATAACAGTTTAAGTGCCGGGACATCATTACATTAAAGTAGGGACGTTTCTTTTTTTCTTGGTCTATGATTTCCTACAGTTATTTTCTGTGTAGTTTGAGGGATTCGTATTATATTGTAATAAAGAATGAAAGAGTTAGCTGAAGGTGCTTTGTAAACTCTTTAGTTTTATAATATAAAGTCTATATTTGTAATGCTTTTATTCTCAGGTATAGGAGCAATTCATGCCCCTATACAGGATGTTTATCAGATATACAATCTTATAAACTAGGAAAATAGAATGTCTTCATAACCCCATCCAAAGGCTTACAGTTGCAGTTGATAGTTTGGAATATTTTCTTCTGCTCTTTTCTCTGTTTATCAGTGTACAGACATGTAATACACTACTTATTTGGAATCTGATTGCATATAGTTTTATAGTCTGCTGTCTCTACTGAGGGACATGCAATTTTAATATAAAAAGATTTATGTGTGTGGGTTTTTAATCTGCATGTTGGGCTGTGCACCATGTGCATGCAGTGCGCATGGTGGCCAGAAGAGGGCATTGGATCCTCTGGAACTGGAGTTACAATCTACCTTTAGCTGCCACATGGATGCTGGGAATTGCACTGGGGTCCTCTGGTCAAGCAGGGTCTTAGCCTTCCTATGGCTGTGCTAAAACACCACAACCAAAATCAACTTGGGAGGAAAGGAATTATTTCATATTACAGCTTATAGTCCATCATCCAGGGGAAGAAGGGCAGGAACTCAAAGCAGGAATCTGGAGGTAGGAGCTGATGCAGAGGCCATGGGAGGCACTGTTTAACAGTTTGACCTTTGAGGCTTGCTCAGCCTACTTTCTCAATCAACCCAGGACCACCAGCCCGGTGGTGGCACCACCCACAGTAGACGAGATCTTCCCATCATTTCAATCACTAATTATGAAAATGCAGTGCAGGCTTACCAACCGAGCAATCTGGTCGGGGCATTTTCTTAGTTGAGGTTCCCTCTTGCCAGGAGATTTTAGTTTGGGTCAAGTTGACTGGAACTAGCCAGCACCAGCCGCCAGAGTTCTTGACCACGGAGCCATTGCTCTGATCGCTTTGTGTCATGCACTTTAGAACCAAAGCCATCGCCCTTTGCTCTCTGGATTTATTTTCCGTCCCCTTCCCTTTATAAGATGAGCAAGCCGTGCGTTCTATCAGAAAAAATGATGCAAGACAACCATGCAGATGAATGGATGCGTTAAGTATGTAGCAAGCAAAAGTCAGAGCATACTAAGTAGCAGGTAGATTGTGATACGTCATCAAGTCAAGTGTTTATGTACACCATCAAATGATGGGGGAGTGACATGATTGAGATTAGACAAAAGTAACATCAAATTGTGTGTTTACAACATCCATCAGGAAAGATTGGGTGGGAGGGGGCCGGTTTCTGGTGCTTCCCAGGCAGAGCAGAATATTCTCTCCCTGTCTAAGCTTCAGCTTCTGGTTTCTGCTGTGGGCATTCTTCTATGATGGAGTAAACAATAGTAACCCCTGGAGGAAGCTGGTTTTTTTTTTCCTCTCACTATTCTCAAGGGCACCATGTTTTTCATACCTGAAGCTCTTTACTCTTCTTTCTTATGGCTGCAGGGCCAGGGGTGTGCCTGCCCCAGGACAGGGTGTCCTGGAAAACGCTCAAAATAAACATGCTGGAGTCTGGGGTAAGAGAGCCCTCCTTGCTCCCAGAGTTCTCTTCTCAGTGAACTTTGACAGCGCATGACAATGCACCAATGTAATTTCTATCACACTACCAGCTTTCCTGGTGTCACTAATAAAAGTTGTTAGGATGAAAACAATTTGCTGTGAGATCATGCTGGGGCCTGGTCTTACCTCTTGTTTTTCTAGATTAGATTCTGTTATATTCATCCCCAGCTTCTCAAACTGGCTTGCAGACTCCATAGAAAATATTCTAGTTATCAAAACATTGGAGACAGTAAAATGTTTCTGAACACACAATGATCAAAATTCATATGAAGCAAAGTGCTTCCAGCGGTTCTCTTCCGAGTTAAATCACATGACTTCACTGCTGACCTTGGTCCTGAACACACAACAGGCACTCTTTGCCCTGGGCATGCCATTACACCACACAGCGCCAACAAATGCTGCCAAGACACCCTGGTTTAGACTCACTGTGTGCATAAATTGCAAAGTTTTTATTGTACAAAGCTTGCTGTCCTCAGAGAAACATACTCGTTTAATTACAGAAAACAAAGACTTCCAATATGTTCCTGCCATCCTCTCCCAGTATGTAAATATCAAATTAGTGTATCATTGGATTGCATTGTGTTAGAATGTTTGATTTTTAAAATTGCTGTTTGAGTTGCTGACTTTCATATCATAAAAGCAAAATCCTTCAATGAGTTTTGACTTAGGATTAGAATAAAGTTTCTAACAATTGCTGAAATGGCCCTAAGCAAACTTCTCTCATTTTGTATAACATATTTATGGGAAGCATAATGAAATCAAACTATCAGTCAACGCTGAAAAACATTGAAGATTCCCCCTACCCACACTATTAAATTTTCAGCCAACGTTTAATTCTTTACATAAAAATAAATAATCATATCCCTCTCATTAGTATGCAAATTTGATTTAATCTTTAATAAATAGTAAACTATATGCATAGCAAATAATTTCTTATGAAACTCTCCTAGGAGGCAAGGGAAGGGGAGGGGGAAATGATGTAATTATAATCCCAGAAAAGAAAAGAAACAATTTAAAATCTTCCTCCTGACTTGTCATCAGTAAATGTTTGGCTTGTAAACCTGTTTTATATACCTGGCATCACGTAAATAACTTCTCAGCCGTAAAATCGCCACAGGTGGAAAACATCTAAGAAGCTTGCCCTTGTCCACATGCAGAAAGCATCCTTCGTGTTCACCTCTTAAAATTACACAGCGGGCCTGTCTTCTCCATAGGATGGGAAGCCAGAGTAGGAGGCAGGACCGCAGCAGAGCCAGGCTCCGTCCCTTGAGAGACATCAGCACCACAAGCTTCCTCATTACCCTCACGATCCTCTTCCCATCTCTGTGACCTTGGCCTTTTGTCTCCTCCACAGCCTTCCTATTCCTCCAAAGCTAGGGCAGAACAAAGGGCCCTCCACAGGCTTTCTGAGTTTTAATACAACACCATGCCAGTGAGCAGCAGTAAGTATTCAAACTCATGTTTAAACAACGAAAAGGATCCGTATTCATCAGGAGGCCGCATCTTCCTGGTAGGGACAGAATTCCTCATCAGCTTTTTAGGACCAGTTGATACATCTTGGCTGCCAGATTTTTTTTTTCCTTAAACCCTAAAGCAAAATCTGTATGAGTCACCTTCCTTGTTGGGAATTAAGGAATTTGTTATTCCTTAATAACAAGAAAAATGACGCTGACTTAGTTGGGGTAATTTCTGAGGACTCAGGTGACAAGACTCCACACCAGATTGGAGTCGTCAGCTCCTGTTCTTCCTTGAGTTGTCGTCTTGCGCATGCTTTCAAACACAACGGATGTAACGGCTGAAGGAGTGAGCCCTGAATCTCCTCTCTCTCCCTGTCCTGTTGACAGTGGCTGCATATGTGGAACCCCATTTGTGACGTTGGCCAGGTTCACTGTTGACTGCCTCTGTCCCTGTCACCAGGGGCCTGGAATATTCTACCTCCCTTCCTCACAGGTCCCCACATGCTTTTCTGTGGTCTAAAATAAGTTCTCTGATTTTTGTCTTGTTCCCAGCCTTGGGATGAGTACTATTTTCTATGTCCTTTTTCTCTTAATAGTTCCAGATGCTTAAATTTTATTAATAATAATGAACCATTCTAATCCTATTAACAAACTGCATAATTTTTCTATGGGATATTTTAACAAAATTATCTTTATGTCAAGCTGAGTTTTACTTCTCAACTTTCATTCTTGACTCTACAACAAGAACATTCATAGTAAACTCGCTGGTGAGTGATCTATTTTTTAATTATCTCTAATTTTAGTATATTTAAATTTACAATTCTAGGCAGAAGAGACAAGCTTAAAAGGAAATGGGAGACTTGAAAACCTCATTCTCAGCTCAGCACAAATCAAATGAACCAAAAATTTTCAAAGAAGTAGATATAAATACATAAAATTATATATTTCCCTTTGATTATTGCTTTAATTATAGCCACTGGTGTCTGATAGATTGCGCTTGTTGTTTTTCGGAAACTTTACGGTTTTGCTTTCTATTTCCTTTTTCTATGTAGCAACTGGGGCTTTTTAGTCACAGAGGAAAGATGCTTTTGTTTTTTATCATTTTGTATTTAGTGTGAAATAGTTATTTAAAAAAAATCATTGTGCCCCTATAAGGAAATATCATCTGTTGTATTTTCACTTTATAGAAATCTGGGGAGTTTCGGCGAACCAATGTGTATTAGATTGTTGTGGCTCTTTTTGGCACCCTGGAACCTAGGGCACTTCTGCATCATCTATCTGGCTTTATTTAAGTCTTCTTAAGCTTTCCCTGGGCTACTTCATCTCCACTGCACTCGAATCCTGTGCTCAAGTCTTTTACTTGGAGTGTCTTTCTGTCTCTTTGGTGTAACGTGCAGTTTCTATCATACGAAGCAGATGTTCCGTGAGTCAGTGTGCAGATGTTCATAGTAACTGCCCCACACGTTTCGGCTTCAGCATCATGGTGCACCTCTTTCTGAGGCGTCTGAGCTATTCTATGTTGTCTCTCTCGGTAAATATTTCTTACTTGTTTTAATCAGCCTTGCTCACACATAGGCTCAAACGATGGTTCCAATCCTTTTGCCAGTAGGATGACTAAAAATAGTTTTTAAAATATTTTACAGAGATTGTATACATTTGACAACTTTTGTTTAGAGTATATTAATTGTACAAATAATGAGTTTTATTATGACACAGTCATGTATTTATATCATATATGTTGATCATATCCATCCTCCCACAATGTCCTCTTGTCTTGCTCCTTCCTTTCTGAGTCTATTTTGAAGTTGGAGGTGTTAGGAAATATGGGTGATGACCGGCCAATACTTAGACAAACTGAAGATACAAAACTCTAGACTGGAATGTCCTCTTTGGAGAGGAATCTAGTGCCAGTCAAGGCTCCTTTGCCTTAGCCCCCTGACAGAGAGTGATGATGAAGACCGTTCATGGAGCACTTTATGATCTGTGACCTTATACAGCACAGGGCAGCAAGCGTGGAATTCACTGTGAAGGTTCCCATGCATTCTTGATGTTCCTCAGTAGGAGTCAGGGGCTGCCCTCAGTGGTCGAGGAATTCTCACAGGCAGTATCCTTCCACCAACTACCACTTTGCTAGTCTGTTTTTCAGAGTGTCCCACAGACAACCAGTCCCAGTGAGTTTCAGAATGGAGCCACATGTTTCTAACCTGACTCTCATCTGACCTGCTCACCTCCACAGCCTTTCCTTCTTCACTCCTCCAGCCTATCTGGATGTTACTTCTTTGTGTATCCTTGTTCCCTTCTTGTCCCCAAGTCTTCAGGTTCTTTCCACTGCCTAGGACAGTTTCATTGAAAGAAAGATTGCTTGTGGGACAGAAATGCTGACCTGCTTTGGTATGTTGAGTAATATTTAAAATGTGTATAGGCTGCTGAAAATATAAGATGTGAAAATTATCACATTAGCACCTAGTCTGTGGACTCCATTCTCATTTTCAGAATCTAACTGAAAATATTGATGGGAATTTAGGAGGAAGTACACAGCACCCGAAACAGAACTGCTGAGGATTAGGTAAGAACAATGTTGCAGGATGTTCCAACAGGAGAGCAGCCAAGGGGAAAGTCACAGCAGTGTGTGATGGGAAACTGGAGTAGGAAATGGCATTTGTCGCGTGTCTAGTAAGTGCCAGCACTGCGTTATGTGATTTAGACCCATGTAGCTGGAATCTCAGCTGAAGCTCAAGTTCTCTCCAGAGCATCCCCCAAGATGCGGCCAGTGATAGATGCTGCAGACAGATCAACAGGAAGAAGGCCGAGAGGAGTAGTTGGATCCAGCTGAGGGAAATTATTGATGATTATTGACAGATGAGGCTAGCACTGTTTTCCTTTTTCTTTTAAAAATGTTTATTTTTCTTTAAATATGTTTTAATTAGAATATAATGAGATTATTTCATTTTCCCCCTTTTCTTCCCTCATTCCCTTCCATCTGCCCTCTCTTTACCCCTTCGCACACCCCTACTCACTCTCAAAATGACGATCTCTTTTTCTTTAATTATTATTGCTGCACACACACACACACGCACGTATGCACACATGTGCACCAATGTATAAATACAGCCTGCTGAATTCATTTTTGTTTTTTGTGTGTTTAGGTCTAATGCCTTCTTAAAGGCATTTATTGTCTTTAGAGGATGTAGAAGAGCTGTGCTAGAAATGCAGGGATATTTTGTTCTTTCTCCCCATCTTTGTGTTTGTGGTGTATATGTGTGTGCGCGCGTGTGTTTATGTATGTGTGTGTGTGCATGCACGTGAATGTGTCGCAGTGCAGGTTCGGAAGTCAGAGGACAGCCTTTGGTGTCACTCCTAGCCTTTTGCCTGGTTGACACGGGATCACTTTGTTCTCCACTGCTGCATAAGGCAGACTAGCAGCCCCTGGACTTCTGAGTCTTCTCCCATCTCTGGAGCACTGGGATTATTGATCTGCACATTATCAAGCCCAGCACTGACATGGGTTCTGGAGTCTCAGACTCAGGTTCTCACGCTTGCATGGCAAGAACTTTACCCACTGAGCAATTTTCCCAGCCCTAGAAGTTCCAGGCTAATCCTGTAACCAACCAAGACACTACTGTATTTGCCTTCAGTGCCCATAAGAATGCGAGCAAGCACATGATTGGAGGTTTTGGTCATCTAACTCCAGGAGACATTATTCTAGTACTGAGACTTTTTCTAGAAATGTATGTACCCAGCATAGTGCTGTTTGTGTGGAATGTTGCCTTTTAAAATGTTTTCTTTATGTTGTATTCACAAAATAGTGCCAGGGATAATAGACATTAAATATATATCTAATTATATTTAATTTATAAATAAATGAAATCATTTGTTCCGTTGATGTCAAAAGTATAAGCATTGACATTTTGGGAACATGGATAGAATCAGACAGCCAATACTAATACCGAATTTCAAAAGTAACAGAAGTAAAAATAGCATTCTGAAATTCCCAATCCAAAGTGAACAGCCAAACGTAGTTTCATTTTGGGTCTAAGCCGTGTCAAGCTGCTGTTGGAGCCGAGAGCTAAGGCAAAGAATACTGAGAATTGTGGCTCTAAATTGCTCTTCTCTGAGATGGTCCAGTCAAAGAGATGCGAGGCCGAATCGTTGCTAAATATCTGAAACATCAATAGCCAGACAGAGTGTCAATGCAGCTGGGAAACAAAACCACAACAAACAAGCAGAGGCCAATAAGCAGCCCAGACTGCAATAGTGATGGTTCTGTCTTATGTTCCAGATTGGGCATTTCAGATCATGCTTCAAGGCAAGATACTGTGTGTGTGTGTGTGTGTGTATGTGTGTGTGTGCACACGCACGTGTGTGCACGAGCATGTGTGTATGTGTGTCTAGATGTGCTGTACTTACTATCATTTGTTTCCTCTTTTTAATTTTTATTTCTGTTTTCACTTTTGGGATAGTGTCTCAGTCTGCAGCCCAAGCTGACATCATACTCCCCGTCCCCCTGTCTCAGCCTAAGTATTTTGATTACGGCCCTGTGCTACTACTACCTCTGACTATCATTTTTTTAAATAAATCACCTGGGGTGGAGGCTGGGGAGATGGCTCAGCAGTTGTTAGCACTTACTGCTCCTGTAAGAATCCGGGTTTGGCTCCAGCACCCACATCGGGTGGTGCAACTGCCTGTAACTCCAGTTCCAGGGGATCCGAAGCTTTCTGGCCTCCATGGATGGGTGTATTCTCATGGTACACAGAAACTCATGCAGGCCACACATAAGGGAAACCGCCCTTTTGTTCTTCTGATCGTAAGTTAGCTCCTGTGTGTCGATGTTTTATAAACAGAGGGCAATGCTAAGAGGAAGGTGGAAACTCCTCCTGCTGGCAATGGCACCTTGTGCTGTTTGGATTGTCCGTTCTGGTTTTATTTTGTTATGTTTTGTTTCCTAAGATACCAGGGTTGAATGCAGCTTTCCAAGTTGAGGCTAATTTGATTATTCATGATTCAGGACTAACTCTCCAGTCTCCCTTCTCCCTTATGGGGAGGAAGCCGGGCTCCTTTGTCTGCCCTCTTGCCATTGGAGTAGAAGCTCTCCCTTACCTATGCATCCCTAGACTGGGTCCTAGCCCCGTTTCCTTTGGCAAGCCAATTTGTACCTCCTACGATACAAGATGCTATCTCTCCGTCCACCCGCGTGCTTTTGCCTTCTGTCATCTTGAGTTTTCCATCTTGACCTTCCATCCTCGACTTCAGTGCACTTCAAAAGTCGCCTTTCCTGAGTTTGACCTTCTCAGCTGCCATTTTGTCCCACCAGATTTGTCCCACCCATGTAGCTGAAGATTTGATAACATTCTTCTTTCAGTTAAGATTGATTCATTTTCCCCTCTCTGCTTTCCTCTCTCTCCCTTCACCCCGCATGGTGTACCCTTTCCTGAGTCCCAGAGTGATTTCAAGTTCTATATGTGACAAGTAAGCAAATCCACAAAACCATATGGTGACCCAGCATCCCTCTTAGATCGCTCTAAAACCAAGCGCTACTTTAGCAAAAGTGGAATTGTTTTCAAATATCTGAGCCCGAAGTGAAAACTGAAAAATCACTTGATGGTTCCTGATATTGAGCTATTATGCTTCACATAACCTAAATATTCAAATATCCATCTACTTGGCATCACAAAGAACAGACATCTGGGTAAAGGCATGATTTTTTTTCTTTTCCATCCAGATGTTTGAATAGTCTACAAGGATAGATTTAGATGCATGGCTTCCTTTCCATTTAAAATTACTTCTTGTAAATACCCTATTCCTTCTCTGCTCTCTCTCTCTCTCTCTCTCTCTCTCTCTCTCTCTCTCTCTCTCTCTGTGTGTGTGTGTGTGTGTGTGTGCATCAGGCATTTCATTTTTCCCACCTTTTTTTTCCGGCTTTATCCACTGTTTCTGTTAAGGAAAACACAGGGTGTTTTCTTTACTGCATTTTTTAGAGAGAAGTAAAAGAAAATTACACACTCTTGTAGACTCTCTGACCCAGATCTCCAAAGGGAAAGTTGAACAATTAAATTTGTAACCCATAAAGGGATCCTTATTTATAATGTGTGCCGTTTCTCAAAATGTAACTATTCCTCCTCCAGTGACCACCTTTAAGCTATTGACATGACTTTGCTGATTGTGGAGTGTGGAAGGCATGTATAACTCACACCATTATATAATATTTCCCCAAGACAGATGCAATGCATATGTAGCTCTAAGACCAAGTAGAAAACCTTCAAATATACTAGTAAATAATTCCCCTGTAATAAATGAGTTTGAATCATCTTTAGTGCCTTTGTTTTTGTTTATTTGTTTGTTTTTCGAGAAAGGGTTTCTCTGTAGCTTTGGTGCCTGTCCTTGAACAAGCTCTTGTAGACCAGGCTGACCTCGAACTCACAGAGATCCGCCTGCCTCTGCCTCCCAAGTGCTGGGATTAAAGACGCATGCCATCACCGCCCAGCTTAGTGCCTTTGTTTTAATGGATATAACAGATTTAATTCAGCATCCTTCAGCTTTGGAACTGTTGGCTCTTTAAGCTGGATCGTTCTGTGTTGTAGAAGTATGCTCAGAGATTATGGGATGTTTACCAGTGCCACTGACTCCACCCAGTACGAACTAATAGCACCCAGCATGACAACAACAAAGCTGTCCACTGTCTCCAGACATTGCTCCATGTTCCTTGGGATCCAGTCGCTCCCAGTAAGAAACAATGATTTTAGTTAAGTATGTCTATTTTTAATTTTGATGGAGGCATACTTAATGACTCTCTCAAAATTCCAAGTCTGCTTTGAAGGCTGGTTCTGCCTGCCCCACCATGCCTTTCACACCACACCCCAGAATCTTGTTCTGAGAGTAAAATATCTTGCCAAAGTCACATAATGCTTGAGATGAAATGAAAAGAGGCGAATGCCAATACCCTCTTTGAACTTTCTGGTTCTTGCATCTAGCACTTGTTTCTGGCCTGTAACCCAGTGCCATCTTTTTCCTTCAAGTGGGTTCTGTTGTTATTCTCTTTCCATTTAAGAGGATGCTGAATAGTTTCCCATGGTTCTCCCCAAATGCAATCCCTGAGTTTCCTCTCAGACAGATATGATTTTCCAGTCTGTCCAGGTGAGGAAGCTCTTGTAGGTCCTCATGTCCTTGCTGCAAAGCAAGCTTTGGAACACTGTGACTGGGGGAACAAGGGTGACCAGCCTTCAAGGAAGTGTCAAGAGTATTGTGTGTGGAGAAGAAGCATGTCCACCCTTCTTAGAGAAACTGTCCCAGGGCAAGAAGCTCTAGTGTGATCCGCTGTCTGTTTCTCACCTCAGCTATCACCAGTGACTTAGTCTCAGATGTCTGAAATCACCTTCCACCATCTTCCCTTCTGGGTCTACACCGATATCCCGGCACCTTCATTTATTTTCCCAAAAACCCCTTTACTTTTCACAGACCAGAGTTCCCTTTGCTTCATCCAAAGCCTCCACTCTACAGGCAAAGCCAGATGCAGACGGAAAGTAACCTATAAAAAAAAACTGTCCAGGCCTCTGTGGAGCAAATCATAGTCCTCTCTCCCACGTGTGCTACAGAAAATAACCTTATCTGAGTTTTTTTTTCTAAGGCATTTCTAGTTTCTGAGGGCTGCCACCACTAATTACCACAAACTGACTGCCTTAGAGTCATAGAAAGGATCATCTCGTGGTTCTGGAGGTCGTGACCCCAAAGTCAAGCTGAACGACAACACACTCCGTCTGGAAGGTCTAGCACAGAGTCCATTCTTTTTGTAGGGGAGAATTTGTGTATTTATTTGGGGTGTTTTAATCTTTAAAGCATTGATAATAAACAGATACATGAGCACAGATCCATAGCCTGTTATCTCTATTTCCAAAAATCCTATCCCATTTTCCAGTTATTGTTTCCCAGTGTCAGATCCATCAAAGTAAATGCCCACCATTCACTCACTCTCTTGCTTGATAAATACTCCTGCTTTATCTCAGAGTCTATTCTTGCCTCGTTCCTGTGGTCCTTGGAGCCCTTGGTTTGGGGCCACATGACTCCAACTTCTGCCTTTATCATGTACCTTATTTCCTGTGTTGCTCTGGCTCCAATCTATTTTTCCATTCTTTTAAAATAGAGATTCTGGTCTTTATTTATGTCTAGCTAACCCTTATTACATCTAGAAAGACTGTGTTGCCAAAATAGATCCCTCTAGTGGTACCAGAGTTGAAGACTAGCATACATCTTTTTAAAAGATTTTATTTTTTTATTTATTGTGCGTATGTGTGCATTTGTGTGTGTGCACCTGAATGTATGTATGTGCACCATATGCATATAAAGACCACAGAATAAAGGTGTCGGAGCCTCTGGAACAGAGGTTATAGGCAGTTGTGACCACACATATTCTGGGAACTGACTGAACTTGGGTTGTCTGCAAGATCAGTTAAGTGCTGAAGGTCACCGAGCCATCTCCCCAGACCCATCTTTTTGAGGCACATTGTCCAGCTCAGTTTCACCACAGTGAAACCAAAAGAAGCTCATTATTTCATTTTCATTCATATTCAGCTTGTCTGACACCCGAACACTAACACTAATCAATGGAGCAGAGACTCTGTGGCCTCAGCCACACTCTCTCCAGCTGTAGAAGAGGACAACCACTGCCATACCTACCTCTTCACACTGAGCAGACAGCCCCAGGCCTCGGTCAAGAGGAATTCTCTTCCATTTGCACAACAATTAAGGCTCATAGACAGGCTTATGTTCGTCTACTGGATGCAAGATCCCAGGTCACATGGGAATTCATAACCAAAGGCCTGAGCAGCTGAGAGATGGGGATGCAGTCAGAGCTGGGGAGAACTGGGGTGCTATACAGAAAGGGGGGGTCAAGAAGAACATGGGGATGAAGAGGAAATCTGGAAGGAGGGAAAAGGTCTCCTGGGCTCCCGGAGTACAAAGGAGCTGTCGTCTGTCACGCCATTCGTTCCTCTGCCTTCTGAGTGCGGGGAAAGCAGGCTCCTCAGTGACAGTATTTCCAGCTTGAGTAGAGGTGGCCTTGAGGAGTAGAGGGACTGAAGGAAAACTGACCCAAAGGGAGCTGAGCCCAAAGGAGAAAAGATGGAGCTGTGAGAAAAAAGAAAAGGCAAAATCCCAAATGAACTTGGGTGCTGAAAAAAAAAAAGCAAACAAACAAACAACAAAAAAAAACGACTAGCAGCAGCCAAAAAATTGGTTTCTGATAACAGAAAGACTGTGAAGTAGGCACTACTCAGGGGTGGCGAGTGTGTGCGTGCGTGCGTGCATGCATATGTGTGCGTGCGTGTATCTGTGTAGTGATTGGATGGGGGAAACATTAATTTCCTCTTCTCTCACTAGGCTCATTCTCTATTCCCCCCTCTGTCTCCCTTCCTCCCTCCCTCCTTTCCTACCTCCCTTCTTCCCTCTTCCTCATTCTCCCTCTCTCCCCTCCTCTCTCTCTCCTCTTTCTCTGGTCCCTAATTCCCTCTTCTTTCTGACCTTTAGTAAGAAATATCTGAGGAGCGGTCCAACACAGTCTTTGTGGTGTTGCCTTGGAGTATTGGTTTTTTTCTTTCCATCTTTAGCATTCCAGCAGAGCTCAGCCTTCCCGAGGTGCCTCTGGCAGTTTATATTCTTCTCTCTTTCCAGCCATCAACAGTAGATAATTTAAATACACAAACTTGCTAGTGCTATAAGAAGAGAAAAGAATGCTGGAAGTCAGCGTGAGGAATTCCAAGGGGCTTGATCAGTGATCTTAGCTTAGATTGCTTTGGAATTGTGTTTATATTTGGGGATTCCCATTGGGTAAATTATCTAATGATATCTGCATAGTAGGGCAGATTTCATTAACGACAGGAACAAAGATTGTAACCATGGTATTTGTCACCATGGTATTTTGCAGTAAGGGAGAGAAGTTGGGCTAACTCAAAATAGAGCATGGCTAAGTGTAATTTAGCTGTCCAAGAAGCAGGTTCATGGGCACAATATGATGAATCTCTTGCTAATATTGTTAAACATTAGAGAGTGTGCATAGACTATTTTTGCTAAAACCAGGACAGGGCCATTGGATATCAAGTGGGGGACAGTGGATGAGGAGGGGCATGACCAGTCCCAAGGTGACAATATTTGGGGGGGGGAAGGATTTTTGACACGTTAGATGATTAGGGTTCTTACTAGAACTGGATTATCCAAAAAAAAAAAAGTTACACAAATGAGCTAATAGAAACTTTAGGAGTTTACCTAGTTTGGCCAAAGAAAGAATCCTTGGTAATTGAACATGAAAATGAGTTTGGGTATTAAAAAAAAAACAACTTTGAAAATGTCCAAGTGCAAATAAACCCTGGAACTATCCACAAGGCAAATTGAATGTTTTAGATTAATTAGTACAGTTTAATTTAGTGATTGGTTTTTGAGGGATTAACACATAATAAAAGTACCGGTAGCATCATGTTCAAGATAATTCAGTTGTTTCCTGTTCAAGAATGCATTTGTGCTTAGAGTGCCTCCAGGTCAGAATTCTGTGCACCAAATACTATTGTCCTGTAGATTATGAAATTATTGGGGGATTTGAAAAGCAACTCTTTTGATGATAAGCCAAACAAACTAGCTGTCGCTCCAGGCGGGTGGCATTCCAGGGGTAACTTTGCTGCGATGTGTTCAATTATGTCGTATTCCTGGTACATAGGAGCGGTCACCATGCTGACCCCCAAAGCCCTTTCAGACTGGCAGATTGACAAGCTTACTGAAGGACACTTTGCTATTTGTTCTCTGTTCTCCCGAAGTGCTTCTACCAGGCAGGAAACCTCCTGCTCCATGGTGGTCAATTCTGATACACGGACGTACTTTATGCAGGTTATCTGAATGCTGATAAGACCCCTTTGATCTATGGGTAGGAAAGTATCTTAAACATACATTCTATCACCCATGAGATGAGAGATGCCATTGTCTGGGTCATGAATAGAGTTCCCAGCACAGTATGGCACAGTTAGCTAGTTCTCTGGACTTGCTTACAAGGACAGAGGGCCCTGGGTTTTTGAGACGTATCTGAGGCCTGTTATGGTAAAGCTGTGTCTTAATTAGACCTACAGATCTTATTATTGCAACCTGATTGCTCATGAGATGTATGACCTTGGCGAAACTGCTCTGCCTATCTGCTCTAGGTATTCTCATCATACCAAGGTAGTGGCACGCCCACCTTTTTTAGGTCTTTCCTTGGAGGTCCACAACGCAGGTGTTTCCCCATTTAGGTTAAAAAAAAAAGCAGCTCACCTTCTCCCATCCGGCAACCCTGGGACATCATGGTGGTCCTGCTTAGGACCTCCACTTGTCAATCATCTTGCAGCAGACCCCTTCTCTGATGTGGAGAAAGTGGATCACAATGCTGGTGAAGAAGAGCATTGTTAAAGTGGGAGCAGCCAGTCTTCTGGAACTCAGAAATGGCGATAGATCCTGTTCACAATACAGGCAAAGATTCACTGGGCCACTTCTAGCACCTCATGTGATCACGAGGGAGCTGGATCCCTGCAGGGACAGCTACAGCCGGCCGTCTAAGCAGGCCTGGGGGTTAAGGGTGGTTTTGATACTCTCAGTGACTGAAGCAAAATCAAAAGAAGAAAACTGCTCTGTGACAAGTGAAAATTGCATGGACTCCGATCTCCGTGCCTATGAAAATTCAGCTGGCGTGCAGCCAGGCTCATTGGTTTAATATTGTCTGTGGCCACTCCCTGTGACAGCTGAGTTGAGTAGTCACAACAGAGGCCATCTGGTCTGCAAGGCCTGAAATATTTACTCTCTGGTCCTCTCCGGGAGAGGAGTGCCAGTGTCTGTCACTCTTACTTCCCATCCTCCTTTGTCTTCAATGTGAATAAGTGGGACTGCTGTGTCATGTATAGTTCTGGTTGACACATGACTGAAAACCGAAGGGGGCGCAGTGCATACATGGCCACTGTCTCCCTATTTAACACCTTTAGGATGAGCAGTCCTAAGGTCAACTGGTCCATCATGGGGTTAGAAGGGTGCAGTGGTTCAAATGCCGCTGGATTCATTCATTCATCTCTTGGGCTAATGATGGAGAAGGGACCGGATGGAGAATAAGCCTTTTTATATACTGTAGCGCTTGTCTCTGCCTGCCTAGTCTTTCCTATGTCCCACACCCTTTATCTTATCAATATTTTGATGTTGCTATAAATTCTTGCTTTGGGAGGAATAAACTCTTTAAACCCTTTTATTTTTAGCACATAAAAGAGTATTGACTGGAATATCAACAGAATCTTTCAAGTTGATTAAAACTATGCCCATCATTCACAGTTTGGTTATTTGTGTGGAAGATCAGGAATGAGAGATGTCAAAGGAAGAAGTGAAGCCTCTGACAGTTCTCTGTTCTCAGAAAACCAAGTAGGAGATGCTGTTTGTTGGCCCCAGGCCAGAGAATTCATGTCTGAGCACGTGGCTCAACTGGGACCAGAGCCTCGGACCTTTGAACTCTCTAACTCCTTTGTCTTAGGAGGAGGGAAAAGAGGAGACACAACTTGCTAGACACCTGATTCCCTCTTGCAGAAGTGATTGTTCAGGAAAGCAGACCCCATATCATCCCGGCTTTATCCTTGTAAAATCAATGCCTTTAGTTGTGCAGAAAACTAAGCACCGCGCTGAAATCAGTTATGGAAGGCAGATATACTATACATCAGGCAAGAGCCAGAACACATTCATCTGCTACCCTGGGAGACCAGGGACTTGGTGTCTGTGTCTGGGGCTGAGTTATAAAACAACTCCAGCCCACCTCCCTATAGGAGTGTACGTACTGCGGCTTCAGTTGTCCTGAGATATTTAGCCGAGCATCTCTTAGAGAAGGACGTCAGATAAGATGAGGTTGCCGGGTGGGAAGAATAGCATCCAAGATGGATGTTATGGAAAGGAGCGATCTGGGTCTCACCATCCTGGCTGGCCAGGCAAGAGTGCACCTACCTCACCCATTGGTCCAATGCTCTTCAGACTCTGTTGAGTCTGGGGCTCACCAGAAGTCTTACAGAACTGTTATTCTAAACTCTGGGAACCACGTAAGGATTTTACTTCCCAAGCTCAATCTTTCTGTTTACTTGTTTGAGCCATACACATACAATGGTGAGAATTGCACACTGGCCCTAGATGTTAAGCGGCTGGATGTTTTGGGGAGGTGACACAGGGGAGACAGGTCTTCCAGATTCACCCAGGTTGTTGCCTACCCTCCAGAGAAACTTGTGTAGGAAATGCTGCAAATGGTTCTGTTTCCAGTGCTAGAGCACATCACACTAGCCCAGGGGATGTCGGGGAAACGAGTGTGTTATTGTGAGCCCGTGCCTTGAGCTTTTGACCAAAGCCTAGACCTACCAATATTAATTATGGATTTTAACTAAATTTACATAGTTAAATCTAAAAGACCAAAGTTGTTTTGAAATGTGTATGTGGATAGTTATCCTCAGATGTAGATAAGAATTAAACTGAGCAAATCTATTGAGATGATTATATAAGGATTAAAATCCTGTGATCCAGAAATTATAACGTAATGGAAACGCAAATGTATTTCTCCAACCTAATAGAAAAATAATTGATGTCGTTGAATCCACATAAAATGTCTCCCATAAATAAGAAAGAAGCATTAAGACCTCTCCAAGAAAAATGGACTCGGATAGAAGAGCAGCAATTCAAAGAAGAAAACATCAAAGAGATCGACAAGGAGAGGAAGAGGGATTGAGATAGCTGATCATCAAAACGGCTAATCACAAAACAACCCACTTTCAGCATAAAATGATCAGCCTTTAGTGATAACACAATAAATCCACCAAGTATGCAAATCAAACAAGCAAGCTGCTTGTGCTGCTAGCAGGAACATAGACGGTGTAACACCCACAGAGAGCCCCATTGCTGATGCTGCTAGCAGGAACATAGACGGTGTAACACCCACAGAGAGCCCCATTGCTGATGCCAGTTAAATCACCAATTCTCTTAGGAACTTATTCTAAGACAATGATGAGAAACTGAAAGTAAATTCTAGGAATACTTTAATAACAATATTAATAATACCAAAATAAAGAGGAAAAAGAAAACCTGAAAACATACTAAAAATCCCCAACTAAAATGCAAATAATATCAGGAAAATGCTCATGGATCTATGAGTGTGTGGGGTGGGGGTAGGGACATGAAACGGGGGACTGGGGAGATGGCTCTAAGATTAAGATTATTTTTGCAGAAAGCCCAAGTTCAGTTCTTAGGACCCACACTGGGCAGCTCACCACTGCCTGTAACTCCAGCTCCAGAGGATCCGTTCACATGTCATCTTCTGGCACCCTCATTCATGTGTACCCCCCCACACAGACACTTACACGCAATTAAAAAATTACGAAACTTTTACAGAAATATGAAGCACACTTTCACATGCTGTTTCATTGCAACTTTATAAAAATTATTGCCATAAAATATATCGCGATAGTAACAACAATGCATTCTTGTTGTTGTTGAGATCACATGTGAGTCTTTACACCATCATTTACAATGAACGTTCAGAAACTGGAGATGTAGCTGAACTGGTACAGTGCTTGCCTAGCCTACACCAAATCCTAGGTTCCATCCCCAGCTTCCAATACAGTAGGTGTAGTGATACAGCCTGTAATCCTAGGACTTAGGGAGTGTGTAAATGGAGACTTTCTCTATCTCGCTGATCTCCCTGGAGCGATTTCTCTCCACCCACCGGGTCCTGTTGGCTAGTTCCACAGCTGCTTATGAAATAAGCACGCTGAGGCTTAATATCAGTCACAATTGTTTGCCCACTGTCTTAGGCTTCCTTTTTTTTTCATTGTGAATCATCTGGGTTTATTTAAATATTTTAAAATTTTTGAAATTTAGAGATGTAGGATTTTCCATTCGTGTTCCAAATGCTGATGCCTTTTTCTAGAAGTTCTAATCTTTTTTTTTTTCATTCAAAAATTTACATTTCCTCCCCTGCTCCCATTTCCCTCCCGCTCCCTTGGGCTTCTTATTGACTAGCTCTAACTATTAACTTAACCCATTTGTATTAATCTGTGTATTGCCACGAGGCTGTGGCTTACCAGTGTGGCATGTTACTTCTTCGACAGCTACATGGCGTCTTCTTGACTCCACTACTCTCTCTACCTCTGTTTGGATTTCCTACCTGCCTTTACACTGCTAAACCATTGGCTGAAACAGTTTTAATCATCAACCAATAAAATCAATACATATGCAAAAGGACATCCCACATCAGAAGTGGGAGTAAGAGGATCAGAAGGTCGTTATCCTCAGCTACATAGCAAATTTGATAGTGAGCTACAAGAGGCCTTGTTTCATAAATAAATAAAAACATTTAAACGTTAAAAATATTATATTTATTCACTTATGTGTGAGTGTGTGCATATACACTCACATACACATGCACCACTGCGGTGATATTGTGTTTGTGATCTAACAAATAAAGCTTGCCTGAAGCTCAGAGTGCAGAGCTAAGCCACTAGCTAGCCATAGAGGCCAGGCAGTGGTAGCACACACCTTTAATCCCAGCACTCAGGAGACAGAGGCAGAGTGATCTCTGTGAGTTCAAAGTCACCCTGGGCTATACAAGACTGAATCTGCCTAAAAGAGAAACAGAGCTCACACAAAGGTGATCCCAGCACTTGGGACCACATGCCTTTAATCCCAGCACTAGGGAGGTGGAGACAGGAATGATGTAGCTGGGTGGAGATGGGAAAATTAAACAAAAGGAGACAGGAGCTCAGATGCAGTCTGAGGATTCAGTCTGAGATACAGTCTGAGGTTTTGTAGAGACAATAACAATCTGAGGATTCATAGAGACAGGATTGCTGCTTTGGTCTGAACATTGGTAAAGGTAAGAACTCTCTAGTGGCTGGTTGTTCTGCTTCTCTGATCTTTCAGCATTAACCCCAATATCTGACTTTTGAGTTTTTATTGTTAAGAACAATTAGAAATCGTGCAACACACCATGCATGTAGAGGTCAAAGGACAGCTTTCCTGAGTCCTACCATTTAGGTCTCAATGATCAAACTCAGGTTGCCAGACCTGGCAGCAAGCACCTTTAGCTGCTGAACCAGCTCTCCCGCCCTGCTTTTAAACATTTTAAATTACATGTTCTTGAATATTCAAAAAAATTAATGGTTAAAATATGAATAATTGAGTAAAATAAAGATACTTAAGAATTATGGAAGCAAAACCATGGATAAAATAGTGGCCATGTAGCTTGGAAGCTCCTAAGTACCCCAAAACCATGTGGCACATTTTGATGCAGATAAGAGACTATGTCCTCACACACTTGACCCTAGGCTTGCTGGTTGCAGACAGAAAACATGGAACACTTTCAGTTGCAAAATCCACAATGTATCTAAAGCAAACTTCTAAGCAGTTGCTTAAGAATACATATTGTCAGAAACTGACAAGCAAGTAGCATTTTGTATCAATGTTTGAAGAGACCTAGGGCTTTGGTGTACAGTGCTACAAGATGGGGTGTGACTTACAGGGGCCCTTAATTGTGGGCTGCTCTCCCCATACTAAGGAACCATCAGAAATGTGATCAGGTCATCCAGCTACATCTAGGATGGGCTGTAGGGCATGGAAACCAGCCATTTTAGCCAAGCCCTCTACCCAGAAGCTGAACCCCCTGCCCTGAAATCCACTATTTGAGAATAAGTTCTGTGAATCCCTAGTCATTAGCTGTTTTCTGTGTCACTCTGGGAGAGCATGCTCCACACGTCTCCAGAAGCCAATGTCAATGTTACCAACTCTAGTGGTCTTTAACCCAGGTTTGCCCAGATTTAAAACATTGACCAATTTCCTTGCAAGATTCTGTTGTGATCAGAGAGCGACCTCCTGGTCTCAGATTTTAACTTTTGTAAAAATTCACAAGGAGATCCATAGTCTTTCAAACCAGTAGGGCTGAGGATGTAGTTCAGGGGTAAGAGTATTTGCCTAGCCTGCACAACACCTTAGGCTCAATCCTGATTGCTGGAAAGCAAGCAAAAACAAGTGATAAAGAGAAAGCCATCTCATAGAAGGTCTAACTTGGACTTACTATGGTTTCTGCTTGCTTGTTCTCTCTGTCTCTGTCTCTCTGTATGTCTTTCTCTTTCTCTCTCTGTCTTTCCTTGTCTCTCTCTCTGTTTCTCGTCACCATCATTCTTTCCTCCCTCCCCACTTCTCTCTCCCCTTTATCTCATTCTCCTCTCCCTTTTATTTTGATAAAGTCTTTCTATATGACCCTAATTGGCCTGGAACTCACTATGTAGGTCATGATGTCATGATTTCTCCAACTTCCAACAATCCTCTTTGGTTTTTTTTTTCTCCTATGTACTGGAGTTACGAACATTCCCATCATGCTCAGTCTTGCACTGTGTCTCACTGTTGTCCTTGTCCTTGTATTTAATTCTGCTAGATTTTACTCACCGGTGGTTCACAGACACTTATTTTCATGCGGCTCAAGCTTTGACATGGTGGATTTTTTTTTTTTTCAGAGTTTGGAAAGTTTTGTCTTTTTCTAGAGTTCTCCTTTGAACTTCCACTCCTCTCATCATGGTCCATTTGGTTTTTGCCTTCAGCATTCTGCCCGTTGATGCTCTGAGATCCAGAAAGACAGGAGCTAATTTCTTATTGTGTCATGCTGTAGTTAGAAAGGCCAGCTTGGATACTGAGTTAGAGAAGGTGGTGAGTGTTGATAGACACATAAATAAATCAACGTCTAATTAAATCTCCATAATAAATAAATAGGTTGTCTCATTTATTTAGTAAACAAATTTAGGCAGATAATGAGATTTCAGCTGGAGGCTGCACAGCACCCCAGAGGCATGTCCAGCCCTTTAGCCTGATAGCAGCCCACATTTGCTATAGAAAGTTTATCTTGTTTAACGAGTTCAGTGTTTACAAAAGACTTTCTGCAAAAAACCAGAGAGGGCTGTTCTTCCATTCATGATCATGGAAGCCACCAGAGAGCAGCACCCAAGAGAGGGTTTTTGCAGAGAAAGGAGGCAAGTTCCTTGTGGTAGTTGGGCCATGAAAGAACAGAACAGAGAGATTCGGGTGTTAAGAAGAAAATTCTAATAGGTTCAAAAAATATTGGTGACGAATACAAGATTTCTCTGACCTGTGTGTTTTGTAGGGAGGCCTCTACTTTAACTAGGGTCTATCAGGGAGGAAGAGAGTTCTCCGAAAATTTTCTTGAATTAGAGGAGAGGGTCAAGAGCTCCCACTGACCAGAAGTAGCCTTAGTTAACTTACCCCATGCCTGTATAGCTTGCTTTCTTTGTCTCTAAACAAGTCAGTGGTGGGGGAAAGGAATTCTTTATAAGCCATGAAACAGAGCATGAGGCACGACCACAGAGATAACTTTGTAAAGTGTTTGCCATACAAAGCATGAGGTCCTTAGTCAGACCTACAGAATCCATGTCAAAAAAAAAAAAAAGACACAGTATGTGCACTTGTCATTCTAGTGTTGAGGAAGCAGAGACAGGCACGTCCCTGGGACTCGCTAGCTAATCAGTCTCGCCTACGATGCAATCTCTGGGCCAGTGGGAGATTCTCTCAAAAGCCAAGATGGATGACACCTGAATCATCACCAAATGTGTGTGAACACAAACAGGAGAATATCTCTCTCTCTCTCTCTCTCTCTCTCTCTCTCTCTCTCTCTCTCTCCCTCCCCCCTCTCTTTCTCCCCCCCCTCTCCCCCCCCACATGTGTACACATATGTACAAAATAAACACCAAACATCATAATGCCAGTGTTTCTTTCTATTTTTATATACAGATTACAGTCATAAACTGATAGTTAATGCCGATTGCCCACATGACAGGATCTCAATTACCTGAGAGTCAAACCAGTGGCCGTGCCGGTGAGGAATTATCTTCATTAGGTTGAGTGAAGTGGGGAGATCCATCGTAACTCTGGGTGGCCCCTTCTATGCCGAGTTCCTGAACTATGTAACATGAGAGATTGAGCAGAGCTGTCTCCATTAGCTGCCTTTGACTGTAGACTCATGTGTGTCCAGCCACCTCGACTTCCCCGCCCCGCCTTGAACTAGGAACTAAAATATGCCCTGTCTCCCCAAGGTTGCCTATCGTGTTTCATCACAACACCAGGTTAGGAAGACAGAAGCAAAGGGAGGTACAAAATGCTCTCTCTGGGCTTGAACACAGCCTGATTCCTTCATGCAATGACATTGGAAAGAAGTACAAGTCTCCGAGGATTCAGTGTCTGTCTTTCTCTATTTGGTGTCTATGTCCTGTTCTCTCCATCTCTGTCTGGGAAACAAGTGAGGCCGTGTCTTGGAAGGGATCCCAATGTCAGGTTTGGGAGAATCCTGTTTAGTAGAATTAACTGTTCAGGAAAAAGTTCTCTAGAGCATTGACCTAGACACTAACAAGATGAGATGGCACCACAGTGGTCCCTTAATTTGCAAATGCCCTTCAGCCACCTGGCAGGTGCAGGGCAGGTGAGAACAGCCAGGGTCGAGGGTCTGAACAGTCTATCACCGCCACAGAGTCAGTTTAAGCTTCTGGTTACCCGTCTCTTGCGCTCCTGCCTCATGTTCTCTCTCCAGGCTCTGCCAGTGGGCTACAGGACAGCAACCATTTTGCATTTAGGAAAAGAACAGAAGTAAAATAAACAACAACAATAAAACAACCCTGGAAACTGAGGCGTTTGTTCTTCCAGGGTCTGGGCTAGAGGTCCCAGGGTCTACCCATGCATTCTTTGCTCTGTGCTTGCTCCAACAAGAAGACTGTTTCCCTCAGCTCTACTGTCATGGTGTTTTTGTTTCTATAGCCTTTGGGCCCTCATTGCCTTCTATCCTCCAGATGCATCTAGTCTGTGCAGTTATTCTCTTCAAGGAAAGGGGGAAACTCTACAAAGTCGGGGACTGATGGGGCAAGGCTTTCATGTCTCTTCAGAACTCGTGCCTTACCCAGGAAGGACCAAGAAAGCTCTGAATGAGTGATGGGAATGCCCAGCTTTACTCTGTGTGTGTGAGTGGGGAAGAGCAGAACCCAGCCGTAAGCACCACCCTCCCATCCACCCTTGGGGTCCACCAGACACTCACCCATAGTCACCCCTCCTTGAGTCTTGGCCCACCCCTTTGACTCTGCCTAAAGTATGAGGAGAGATGGTAGGATGGGCATTTAATCGATTTCTAAGAAAACAAAATAGATCAAAATTAAAAAAATAAACTCAACCGAAATTGTCCCGACTTGGAGAGAGAGGAGACAAGAGGCTCTCTCCTGCTCTGGACTCAGAAGGCTGGAGTCTTTCATGTCCTCCTCACAGCCCTGGCTATGTGTTGATTGTCCCTACTTTGGGACTTGGGTCTTGGCACAGTGGTGATTCCCATTTCTCTAACCATGACCCACAACCAAGGCCTCAGGGTACACCAGGCCATCCTACCCCTTCCTGGATCTGCCTTCTCCAGGCACTGCCAGTGGAGAATGGCAAGCAGAGCCTAGCAGGGAAGCGAGCACAGAAGAATGTTCTCTTGGCAGTAGAGCTCCACAGTAGACTTTTCTGTTGAAGTATTGTCACGGGCCGGGCAGGCTCTGGTTCGTGACGTTATTAGTGACAACTTAAGAGACAAATAAAAACCCTTGACCTTGGCAAAAGAGAACCATGTGTTTACCAATACTGATCCATCCTTATGTCCTTGATATTTCTTTCTTCCTGTGGAAGACATGAGAATACCATGCCAGGAATGGCCCATAAATCACCAGTCAGCAAAATGCACCAGAACTGACCACTCCTGAGCCTCCCTGCTCAGAGCCTTTGCCTCCTTATGACTGAGCAGCATCAATAGCCCCAGATTTCATCAGGGCCTGTCTTTGTTCAAGCTGAACTAAACTGTCATATGGATGGCCACTTTCCCCTGCACATCTGTTTAGCGTCATTTGAAAATCACAGCCCTTGCACCTACCCGATTGGGACCACATGTTCTTCATCTTCCTTATTATCCCAAATTAAAACGTGGGCTGGTGTCTGGATCTGCTGTGCTCCCTGCAATGACGGAACTCGAATCTGACTCCTGACCAAACTTTGGGAGAAGGCGCGGGGTGGGTGTTGTCTCTGCAGATTTGATGTTTTTTATGCAGCCACAGCGTGGAAGGAAGCCTTTGCTGTGACTGAGACGGGTGGCCTCAGGCTTTGGTAATGATGACATTCAGATGCCAGCACTGGCCTTGTGGCTTGGCTCCTGTGCGTGACAGAGCACGAGTGAGAGCCTGCGTGGGAGAGGACACCGAGGAGGCTGCATCTGGGCTTCATTAGCTGCAATGTAATTTACAAAAGGCAGCTTCTCAGATGGTGGGGTAATCAGCAGGCTGCAATGGAGGTAGCGTGCGCTAATCACGGCTTGACATGAGCAATCCACCCTCAGTGAGATAAATGGGTTTGACTAGCAGGGCAGCAGTTGGACTTTAATAAAAAAAACAAATTGAATTTTTTTCCCATGGCTTAATATAAGAACACTCTGGACATATGCATAAAACCGATATGGTAGCAAAAGGGGGTGAGGAGAAAGTGCCACCATTCTTGGTCTCAGAGCCAGTTTCTCTGGTATAAATACTTGTGGTGTTTGGGCCATGGCTGAGGCTGGGGTGGGTGGGGTGAGGAGGAGAAAGCAAGGCAGGGACCTCTCAACCCAATCCTAGCATAAATCACCTAGTAATGGACAAGTAATTTAATACCATTCTGGAGCTTTGGAGTGAATCATGGCTTTCCCCTACAACGAGTCTGGGCTGTTGTGGGTGAACTTGAAGCTGTTGACTCTTAGAATTATGCCCTCCCTGGGAACAATATATCCACATGCCTAGCTTGGTCACAACCAAAGTCTTTGCTGAGGGGGTCTGTAAACCTTCCCTTTACATAGTCAGCCTCCCAAGCACCAGGAGCTCCCTTCATCAGCAACAAAACCGGCTCCGTACTCCCGTAGCTCCAGGCTGGCCCTCCAGGACCTCAACAAAACCGGCTCCGCACTCCCGTAGCACCAGGCTGGCCCTCCAGGACCTCAACAAAACCGGCTCCGCACTCCTAACTCCAGGCTAGCCCTCCAGGACCGCAGAACACTGTTTCTTAGGTTCACGGATGCCTTAACGAACAGTTTTTTCTAGCCTGATGCATGATGGGTACTCTTGGAGAAGAAGCCCGAGGCTAGCTCAAAGACATTGAGTTCATCTGTAAGGCCGAGAGGGGAGAGGGAACGCTACCAGAGTGCCTGAGAGGGCACCAGGGACGGTATGGTAGCAGGCTGCGGGGGTTTTCTTCTCATTTGACAGTACACACGATCATTCGTGTCTGGCTGGATGTTTTCTGTTTTATGTCACTTCCATGTGAACAAGCATTCGCCTTGTTGAAGATCAAAATAAATAAGTCACAGGGACTTTGAAGGCACCAAAATTGCTGGAGAGAAAGGGAAGGCAGATTTTCTGATGAAAGCAGTTGGCCTCATTGTTGATGATTATACAATGAAAATAGTGATTGACGTTAAAAGGTTTTGAAGAGTTATGTCCTGCAGTACTAAATGTTCTGCCAAGATGGACTTCTTATGCAAAGCAAGCAAGCATGCTCACCCCATTAGGAGGCAAATTTGCTTTCGTGTTAATAAGTGGTGAAATTATATGTACATCAAAGAACTGCTTTAAAGTCAGGCTTGGTGGCACACGCCTTTAATCCCAGCACTCGGGAGGCAGAAGCAGGCGGATCTCTGTGAGTTCGAGACCAGCCTGCTCTACAGCGTGAGTTCCAGGACAGCCAGGACTATTACACAGAGAAACTCTGTCTCGGAAAAACAAACAAAGCAACATAAAAAAAGAACTGATTTAAAATAAGAAAGAGAAGGCAGAGACTGATTTTCCATGGCAGGCTGGCATAAAATATAGTCTGTGGTACAGGATGAAGTATTTTTAAAGGTAGGGAGTTCCAAAACAGGTAGAGATGTTTAACAATAATCTATCCGCAGATTGTACAATTAAAGGCAAAAGTGCTTGCAAAGATCATGGGGCAAATTGTCCACAATGCTGGGGATAGAATCTACACTTTGGACTCTTACAGTTTACTTGTTACTATGCAGATTCCTAGACCTGTTATTCAGCAGGCTGTATAATGATTACTGAAAATGAAGCAGGGAACCAAGAACTTCTCAAAGTATCTCAGCAGTCTGTGACTATAGTTCCTTCACCACTCAGGAAGGCATGGAGACACTCTGAGACCATGGGAAGGACAGGCAGGTTAGTAAGATCCAGACAGATGAGGAGGAGCAAGCCTAGTAATATCCTGGACTACAGTGTCTGGAGACATCATGTAGCACTCTCTATGTGACACTTCAGGCTAAAGAATCTTCCTGATCCTCTTCAGGCAGGGCAAAGAACCCAGTGCAGGCAGAGGTGATGCCCTGGTGTGCCGTGTGCCGCTCTCTCCCAACTGAAATCTGATTCAAGGAGGAAGACTCTGTCCCACCAAAACAGAAGTTCGCGTTGCCTTGAGATTTGGGGTTAGACTGTTTAGGCTGCTTGGAAAGAAACATCACCTGACAGTTCATTCCACATGAGAGAAGTTCGTTCAGAGACTCACCAAGCATGTGATCTGCTCCCAGGTGAGTTCCAGGCCCCTGGGAAGCAGAGCAGCTGAGGAGCTGTTTCTGCATTTCCAGAGCCATGGGGATTTCACGCTAGAAGGAGGGCCCTGTGGTGCGCTGTGAAACATGGAACAGCAGTAGCAGCAGCCCTGAGGACCAGGCCTTGTCTCCTTTCTTTCTCTCCCTTCACTGTCATGGCCCCAGATATCCATGGGGCTGACCGGTTCCATATCCCTCTGTGCAGCTACCGCTATTGTTTGGACTTGGCTCTAACGTTGGACTAGGGCCACATATTGACTGTTGTCACACTTGAGGAAGGGAAGTGTCATTTGTAAAGTGGCTGCTGTGTGCCACAACATTCCAGACACCTTCTGAAGGAGGCGGCTTTACTTATTCACAGCTAAACTGATGGAGTATCTGTAGGGTAGAATGACTCAATGAGATCTTACACAAGTCCAGTGCCCAGATACAAGCATCACTGGTACTAAGCACAGACATCTAGGACTCCCTTCTGGAGCACAAATAAAACCTTGGGATCTGGGAAGGAGGTAACCCATATAGGCGGCTAAAAAGTGTCCTCTGCCACCTGTTAGGGGAAGCTGTCTGGAGCATTAGCAACCAACAGGTGGGCTCACCGAGGGCACTTGGCAGGCAGAGACGCAATCTGAACAGGGAGGGACAAATGCCAGCGCAACTTTAGCTAGAGCATAAGCCCTTGGCCTCGCTAAACTGCCAACGGACACCGATGTGGGGAGCAGCCAGGCTTTCCTGTAGTTGGGGGCGGGGGTGTCGCCTGTGTGTTTTCAGAAGGGAGCAGAGAAAGGGAAATGATAGGGTCTGCACCATCAAGAGCTGGCTGGCCACATCTAGAGCGGGCAGGAAGAGGGGGCTTGAGACTTGACTCCTGGTCTTTTGAGAGTCCCATTGGCGCTGCCGAGTTTGGGGCAAAGCACACGTGTGACTTGGGAATGTGTTAGGATTATTTGAGAACGTGATTTTCGGCACACCGTACGTATTTCTCTGTGTCACTCATCCCTCAGTCTCTTAACCTCTATTTCAGTTCATGCAACTCTGAAGAGCCAATCAGTCAGCCCCAGTCCCGGACTCTACATCGGCCACCATTCCCCCCTCTAAGGGTGAGATGGAATCGCTTCAGTCTCTCACCCGGCCTCTAAATTCATTCTGTTTAGCTATAGGGCAGGCAGACACCCATAGGCATGTCAGACTGGCCAGGTGCACAAAAAAGTTCTCAAACACAAACCCTTCCTCCCTGCATCACTCTGGTCTGCTGTGTCTTTCCACAAGACCTCCAATTAGGGGTCTGGTGTGAGGAGTCCTGGATTCCATTGTGTTATGTATTTGGTGACCCTGGCAGGCTTAGCCAACAGAAGTACCACTCCTGAGCCACGGCATTGCAGAAGCGCAATCATCAGTCCAGAAACTTTCCAGAGGGCTGGGAAGTCACTTATCTCCTGGCAAAAATTGCCAACCTGGGGGATTCAATGCAGCTTCTCTGCAAGAACAGGCGCTGAATTACCCCGCACTTAACAAATGGCTGCCCTGCTCCCCTAAAGCTGCCAAGACAAATTGAATTGTGTTTTCTCATTGGTGTGTACAGTGGGTGTGCTCTCGGGCCAGCACTAATTTCCCCCAAGCAAGATAAATGCAGAGACCTGGGCCTGCCTGCTTACGTCCTGTCTCATTCTAGCAGATGAAAATGTCATAGAGCTACAGCCATCCTTCAGGAGATGCGGTCAGGTGGAGGGACGGGGGTGCCGTGGGAGGTGGGGACCTAGCATGTGCTCTCATCATACCCTTCAGTCCTACTTAGACGGCACTGAAAAAACCCGGTTATACTGTTCACAGCTTGCCATAAGAAAAAAGTCTGGAGGCAAGGAGTGTTGACTAGACTGTGCAAGAATAGAGAGCTTTATTGTGACAGTTTCAAAAAAACCCTTTCTTAATTTTAATACATACTTTCTATGTATATGTATATATGTGTTCTTGCATGGAGGATATTCTAGTTTAAGGCACATTTGCACAGGTCAGAGGTCACTTTTGAGTGCCATTCTTCTCCATGCCATGCTTCCCACCCATTGTTAGCGACAGTCTCTCATTGGCTTGGAACTTCACTAGGGGGGAATCACGAGAGCCAGCCCACGAGTTTCCAGGGATCCACCTAGAAGCCCCTGCTTTTTACCTCCCCATCTCTGGGAGTACACATTGTGCCGCTACACCCAGCTTTGACTTGGTGTGCCGGCTAGTCTTATGTCAATTTAACACACAAAGTTATCTGAAAGGAGGGAACCTCAATTGGAATGATGCCTCCTTATAAGGCCCTTTCTTAATTAGAGATTGATGGGGGAGGGCTCAGCTCATGGTGGGTGGTGCCATCCCTGGGCTGGAGGTCCTGAATTGTATAAGAAAGCAGGCTGAACAAGCCACGAGGAACAAGCCAGTAAGCAGCACCTTCCATGGTTGCTGCATCAGCTCCTGCCTCCAAGTTCCTGCCCTGTTTGCATTCCTGTCCTGACTTGCTTCAGTGATGAACAGTGATAGGGAAGTGTAAACCACATAAACCCTTTACTCTCTAACTTGCTTTTTGGCCATGGCGTTTTGTCACAGCAGCAATAGGAACTGTGACTACCACAATCAAGACCTTAGACTTGTGAGGGTCTCGCTCTCCTGTCTGACCCCACTTCCCTGCCCTTAAGAACTATCTTTCTAAGACTGGTGTCTTTTCATGGATAACCATTTCCCTCCCCGTCACTCTTAAACCCAACCACAATCAACTGGCCTCGGTGTCTATGGAAATTTTCACCAGAGTATCATTTCATGATTCGGAGTTCATTGGCAACCCAAGTTCAGCGCATCAGAGATGGTTGGACAGGGAGACCCTCAAGGGCATCTGCAGGAGGAAGCAGATGCCCGTGGAAGGCTGCAGCACCACTGTTTGTGCCCGCCTGCACCGTCTGAAGTTGCAGCAGAACGGGCATTAATAATGAAACACCTGGCTCTCACATGTCACTCTCTGGCAGACGCCTCTCAGGCATCAAAGCTTCAGAAATCTCACCTGCGTCTTGAAGGGAACGTGTGAGCACATGGCCGGCTGGTCTCCAGAATAGCAAAGGCAGGTCTACCACTCCCCCACACAGGACCTGGGCAGCAGTCCCCAGCCTCCTGCCCAGCCCACGAAGAAACCTCTAGAAAATACTGTCCTGTGGGAAGCCCCACATTTGAGAAGCTCAAACGTTTTACCCATTTCAGTTCACGCGGCCAGAGGTCAGGCTCTCCTGACCAAATCTTCATGAACAAGGTCCTGACAAGAATGTCTCAGGGAGATGGAGTTGAGAAGCAGAAATATAAGACTTCCTTGGACCATTCAGTGGTTTATCGGGCCAGCAGAACCAAACACATAAAATCAAAGCTGTCCCAGACAATTCAAGACAAATGGTGGTCTGCCAACGGGGACTTGAAATCAAAAGCAGAGAACAGTGGCACAGGCAGGAAGGGACGGGTCCAGTGTAATGATATTCAACCCCTTTATGCATGGGTTGGATTCAAAAGAGCCTCCCCACTGGAGAACTTGCTCACACCCAAGGGCAGTATGGGAAAGGGGCGGTAACCCCGATTTACATGTGAGGTGGCCTTGGTCAGGTTCAGGAGGCTACAGCAGGAGAGTGGGGTTTCTAGAATAGCTGTCATGCAAACATGGGTCCTGAGGTATCAAAACCCTGCTCTATCTGCCACACGGTAAGTACCCCCACCCAGTGTACCCTGCGGACAGAGGTGCTGGCGGCTCATGCTCCAACAGCGACGCCCATTGTAAGAAAAAAATCAAATGGGAGGTTCCAGCCGAGCCTCGGACTCTCCTTCCTGTGGGTCTCTGTACTTGGTGAAGTACACCTAAAATTCTCCTCTCCACATAGCCACGGCTTCTTCCTATGAGGTTTCCTGGTTCCACTCCAATGTCAGCAGCATCTTTTCTCACTGCCCGTTAAGGCGCATCAAATCCATCTTTTTCATTCCTTTTCCCCACTGTTTGTTTAGTTTCAGTCTGTGTGTCTGTCTCCTGTCACTAAGTCTAGTCACAAAAGCCATGATTCTGTTAGCTGTTTTATTCCTTCACATCTAGCTCGGAAGTCAGTGTTTCCTTAAGAGCTGGATAGTCAGCGTGTGAGGTGTTTTCAGCCACGTTCTTCATCACAACTCCTTGTCTTTGCTGTGGAAATGTAAACGCACCCCTCAGTGATGGGCTCCTTAATGAGCTTGACTGTGTTTTAGTAGAATTTAATTGGCAGGTAGTGGCAATTAGATCCATAGTTTTACATGACTTGAAATTTTTTGGGGGGAGGGGTTGGGAACTTAAAAATGAGAGGAGAGAGAGAGAGTCCTGTATGCGTAAAAACAGGACAGGATGATTCCCCCACCACATGGGCTCAGTCTGGTAAGGACAGCTCCGTCTTTGGTGAGACTTGCCTGCAGGGGCAGGTGCTCTTGTCTATAAGGCTCCTCTGTATGTGGCTGAGCTTCTCCGTGTGGTTTTCGGGGGACTCTGAGTCTTTGTTTCTCGCTCATTTGTTCCTCCTGAGGAGCTGCACGTTTAAATCTTTAACAGAAAAGGGGAGTATTTGGGGGGTGCTGTCACCCCAGTGTTCCCTCCTCCCTCTGAGCCCATGGGCTCTCTCTATGTTCCCTTATTTCCCCTTGCCATTCCCCCAGTATCCTCTTTCCCTTCCTTTTTCTTCTCCTCTCCCCGAGTCTCTGCTCTGTGATTATCCATATCTTAAACAGAAAATTTTTATTATTTTGTCATAATTATTTGAAAAGATTTTATGCTTCCTGTCTCTGGCTCAAAAGGCTGTGGAAAGAAAAGTATTACATTCCTCTTATTCAGAATCAGGTAAATAAAAAGTTGAATGTTTGTTTGTTTTTGTGGATGAGATCGCTCTGAATAGCATCCAACAGAACAGACCCTTGGATTACTCAGTTTCTGCTCTCTGCCGAGAAAACCCATCACTAAGAACTCTGTTCCATCAACGTCAGCCCTGCACAGCCAGCCTTACTGTTGAATGGGCAGAGTCAGAAGGAGCTTACAAACTACACATGACAGAGGCTATGGTGACCCTTTGCCTAGAGCACACTCGGGCTGAGACTCTCGCGTCTCATTGAGTGACACTGTGGTCTACATTAAGTGACGCTTAGGGTCCCTGACACCCCTCGCTGCTACATTTTGGAGAGGCTACAAGTGTCTTTGCCCAAGAGACAGTGGCTGGGAAAGGAGAGGGGAAGAGAAAAATCAAACTGAGACCTGCCCTGAGTGAGGAATTCCTTGCGGATAGTGCGCTTTTCGGGGAGCTTACTCCAAGTGTCAGCTGTCAGAGGCATTGTTTGGTGGTCTCTGGACATGCCACAGATGCTCTGGGAGGAACGAGCCAGGGCGCACCCTGTCCTGAGTAGTGTATTACTTTATGCCCGACACATCACACAGCGTCTGCAGGGAGGACGGACTCCTGTGGGTGGGCGGGACTGCAGCTTACAAGAGATGGTGACAGGAGAAGGAAGCCTCCACTCTGAGGGGCGTATCCCTTCCTACTCTCCTTGAAAAGTTGGCTTGTTGGTTATTTTTCTCAGTGGGGGCTGAGTGGAAAAGCCACCATTGGCAGGGGTGTGGCCATGGGCGGGTCTTCAGGATGACCCTAGTGTGCCATCTGCATCTCTCATGCTCACAAGGCAAAACTCTCAGAATTTCCACATTCTTCAAAATCTGAGCTAACTTCTCTGGAGGAGAGCTTCTAAACGTGAAACCAACTTCCTATGCCATGGCGATGCCGTATGTGTGCATCAACTCTGCTTAACACGTCGTCTTCCGGGCTTAGTGTCTGTGTTATCTTGAGTATCGATCACTCCTGGTTGTCTGCCTCCTTTCTCTGCAGAGTCCCAGCTTTTAATAGTTTTTCCTTTGATATCAGGAGTTTAATTGTGCAGTTCTTAGCATGCCCTTGAGAGCGTAATGAGAAATAAATAATTCTAAGCAGCCTCCTGGAGTAATGAAGGATAAACCCTATCCAGAGGCTCCAGCTTTAAGGAGATTTGCTAATGGGTGCAGTAGTGTTTGCCGGGTTTCTCTCAATCAGATGGGGAAGATTCCTTCAGACCCAGGGTCATTTCTTCTATGTGTGGCAGTGTTAGGGATCAAACCCAGGGCCTCAAATATGAGAGTCTACCAACTGCACTTCCTGGGGTTGCAATTTATTCTTCTAGAGCGTTTCAGAAGTCCCCAGCAAAGACTGGATGTGGAAAGGCTCCATCCCCGTGTGAAGAGTTAATGTTTGGTCCCCTGGAGCCCTTCTGTTCCCCTTGACTAATTGATTGAATGATGGTGAAGGGACTCAGCCAGCATTCTTTATTCTTGGGTCTACATCCTTATGTATCTCTCTCTCTCTCTCTCTCTCTCTCTCTCTCTCTCTCTCTCTCTCTCTCTCTGCCTCCCTCTGGTTCCCTCTTCTTCCCTCTCTCTCCTCTTCTCCCTCTTCCTCTCCCCCTCCCTTGTCCCCAGATTTCTCTCCCTTATTTAGGGAAAATAGAACATTTATCGACATACTTATCGACATATTTATCGACATATTTATCGACATGCATACGATGAGTGACATCCTATGTCTGTGTATTGTTGTCTGTACCACCAAGGTATTTTGGTATTGGCTCCATTTTATAGATAGAAAACTAGACTGAGTAGGTGAGGCCAGGTGATTTACCCAGGTAGTACAGCTGCTTGGCAAATGATGGTGCTTCACGACCTCATCACAATGTAAGGAAGGGGAATAACCCTAGAGGGGCTGGGTAGGAGGCTATCAGACAGGTTGTTTGATTCTCGAGCTTCTACTCTAAGGTTGAACAAAAACAAACTGTCAAGCATTTAAGCCACATAAAGGTTCAGTTTAACAGGCAGTGGCCGCAGGACTTGCTGGGATTGACTCTGGTGGCAGCCCTGGGTCCTCAGTCTTCCTCAGATGGAAAGGGGGCCTGCAAAGAGTTTGAAAAATGTGAAACTCTTTTTCTCCCCAAGAGACGAACTAGAAGGTTCCAATGGAATTTTGGGAGGTGGGCTGCAGATCCTTGAAGCAGAGGCACATGAGGGTCATCCTGAAGACTCCCCCATGGCCACACCCCTGCCAATGGCCGCTTTCCCACCCAGCCCCCAACAAGCCAACTTTTCAACTAGAGTGGGAAAGGGTACGACCCTCAGAGTGGAGGCTTCCTTCCCTGTCACCATCTCTTCTAACCCATAGTCCCGCCCACCACAGGATGCATCCTGCATGCAGACGCTGTGTGATGAGTCAGGGCATAAAGTAATACACTACTCAGGACAGGGTGCGCCCTGGCTCGTTCCCCCCAGAGCATCTGTGGCATGTCCAGAGACCACCGAACAATGCCTCTGACAGCTGACCCTAGGAGTAAGCCCCCCCCCCCCACACACACACAAGCGCACTACCCGCAAGGAATTCCTCACTCAGGGCAGGTCTCAGTGTGATTTTTCTCTTCCCCTCTCCTTTCCCCAGCCACTGTCTCTTGGGCAGTGACACTTGTAGCCTCTCCAAAATGTAGCAGCGAGGAGAAAAATGTCTCTATGCTGTTGACAAAGGAGAAAAAGCACTCTGTTCAATCAACTGTGAGGGAGACTGAATTATTTAAACTGCCTTTGTCAGTCACCGCGCAAGGTAATTTCATTGCTGAATTTTAAGTTTTCCATTAATTAACCACTTTTTCAGTTCACTGCTCTGCAGCTAGGCATCAGCCGGCTGCAGAGTCATTTCCGAGGAGGGCTGAGGGGTAGGTGGGGGGGGGGGGGAGCTTGGCTTTGGCCCCGCTGTTGCAGTGACATATGGATGTTTCTGTGGTTTTGTTTTTTCGCAGTTACTTTGGCTGTGTGCTGGAGCTGATATTGGATGTTTCATTTAAGGCTCCGTCTTACCCAAACTGTCTGCGATTTAATATGTCACAATATATATGTTGCTAAATCATCCCGGTGTCATCTTTCTCAACGTTCTGTTATTAAAGCCCATTTGTCATGGTAAAATATTCCTCCAAGAAATGGCGGAAGGTGCGCACCCCCCCAAGTCCACTGCCTAACTCTAATCAACTGAACCTCTCTGAAAGCGAACGAGGAATTGAGAAAATGTAGCAGAATCAGGGAAATGCTTTTCTTAGAAACAGAATGGGATTTAGACCGGAAAGGAGATTTCGCAAGAAAGGTGACATTTTACCTGAACTCTCTAGATAATTGTCTCATCTTTTCCTCTCCTCTCAGAAGGCACAGAGCTGGCCAGACTTGCCCCGGGAATGGTTTATGACGTGGCACGACTGTGAAATGTCTTTCTGAAGGCGCCTTTGGGGATGAGAGTCTTTCAAAGATTATCCTAATAGAAACAGAGCCGACAAAACTCTGTGAACCTAAGGGGTATACGTGAACATCAACTGCGTGCCGGGCTCAGGCACACGCAGAAGAGCCCAAATTCAGTCCGTGGCTGGTTGTGAGGAATCTGAATGAGATATAGTCAGTGGGTCCCAGTTGTTGAGTCTTGGGGGGCTCAGGCTTTCTGGGGCTTCGTCCTTTGAACTCATTGTCAATCAGCCATGGGTGACCTGTCTGCAAGGGTGGATGGACAGTCGGGGTCTTAGTTTGTAGAAGGCAAGTCCCTGTAAGGAAGTTGGTGGGAGGTGTGATCTGGTTTCTGCTGCCTTTGGTCCTCCAGGATTTTCTTTGGAACTTAGACGTGTATAAGTCACTTAAGGGGACATAGAAGCGCTTATAGAAGTCAGTCTGATCGAAACAGTTACTGGAGAAAATCAATAATCAGAAAAGTTGCTGCCAGCCTGTGATGAAGAGCATCCCCACTTCACTTTGGGGGACACATTCTCTCACTCTTGAGTTCTTGGCATCTGTTCACATACACCACCTGCATCCCTCTGCAGCAAGGCCTTGTGGTTCTCCTTTAAGCAGAAATGCGCCATAATGACCTTCTGAGTCATGTCTTGCTGTCCTCATCGCTTATTCTCATTGTATACATGAATTCTTTCGTTTAACTAAATTCCTCTGTTTTCATTATTTTTGCCATTAGAATCAATATTTTTATGTTAGAATATTCTGGAGCCTACATTTTAACTCACTCTTTAAATCATTTCCATTAGGCAAATTTTGAATTGTTGGCCTAAGATCGGTGCCCAATGTAAAGACTTTTGGCAAAATTTCCCCTAGAAGTTTACTATTAATTTGCATTTCTACCATCAATCTATGTGGTAACTTGTTTCTCTTGATTTCCTGGTCTCTCAAGAGATCACTTCTTTGTTTTATCTAGTTTGTTTTTTTGTCCTGAGTTTTGAACCTAGAGCCTTGTATACTTTTCCACTGAACAATCTCCCTATTTCATTTGTTTTTATATGTTCTATTTTGACGTAGACTCTCGTTAAGTTGCCCAGGCTAGCTTTCAATTCCTAATCTTCTTGCCTCCACTTCCCAAGTAGCTGCGATTGTATACCTGAGTTATGAGGCCCAGCAAGGATTCACTGCTTCACATGCTAAATTTATCTGTGAGAACCTTTCCCCAAATACTATCAAAGTTCCACAAAGATAAGAGTGAGTTCAGAATGTCTTTTTTTCTTTTATGGTGATACCAGGAGTTGATTCTATTACTCCTGCTGATATCTTGAACACAGTGAAGTGTACTGGTAACTCCTATTTGAAGCTCTAGAAAGCTCTATGTAAACATAAGGTGTGCAGCCATGCAGGATGGAGCCAGTCAAGTCAATCGATGTCAGATTAGAATTCATTCCCGGTGAGTGGCCACCATCAACAGCTTGCAAGGAATTGGATTAGCTAGCGACATGACCCAGGCAAAGCAGCCATCCAGGATGGGTTTACACAGTGTGACTTTTATCTGGTTTCCAAGCTTGGTTCTTCTCACTGCAACTTTGTAGCTCATCTAGGTGTGAGTGCCATCAGGAGTAGTGGATACTCTAACGAACCACCCGGAAGGACCTCCCAAGGTAGCGAGGATGGATTTGGTTCTGCCACACAAGGTGCTGGGTGTTAATTGGAGGTCCTTCCCACCTCTTCACTGAGTTTTCTTTCTTTCCTTCTTCAATTCCTCCTCCTTTTTTATAACTGCTCTAATTTAATCTTGCCAATATCGATCTCATTCGCGAGAGGTAATAAACTCCTCTAAGGAATAAAACAGAGTTTATGTTGAGAATAACAATCTATCAACTCTTGCAAAGCCCTATTAAATTGCTGCTATACAGTAGAAGCTGGGTGAAACAAAGCTTCCATAGTGATATCACCTACTCCCTTTGGAATAAGCCCAAACCAGGAGACAGACTATGGCTGCTAGACAGTAGGAGGGCTGGCAATTAAAGGCCTCAGCTGGGTTCTCTGAGAGCTGGATGCTGTGAGTTCTAGAAACTAGATGAACACTGGCGTTTCTCCCCTTTTCTCTCATTTCTTGGGTGGTACCATGGGCCCTTATGCCTTCTCCACCATGATCAAGTGCATCCCTCTAAACTGTGAGTCAATACAAATTCATCTTTCCATAGCTACTTTTTGGTCACTCACAGCAGCAAGTAGAGTAGCTAATGCAAGTGGGTTCAAACCTCAGTTCAGTCCCACTCAGAAAGTTTGTGTTCTGATTTGGGTCTTCCTTCCCTTCCTTCCTTCCTTCCTTCCTTCCTTCCTTCCTTCCTTACTTACTTACTTACTTCCTTACTTCCTTCTTTCTTTATTAGAGGCAGGGTTTCTCTGTGTAACAGCCCTGGCTGTCCTGGAACTAGCTCTGTAGACCAAGCTATCCTTGAACTCACAGAGCTCCATCTGCCTCTGCCTTCCAAGTGATGGGATTAAAGGCTTGCGCCCCCACCGCCAAGCTCTCTCCTAGAACTTCTGCAAGGGTTCAAGCAGAGCAAATCAGACCACCTGCCACAGTCAGAGCTGACCGAAAGGACATGTTCTCATTGTCATATAGAGCTGTGTTGTACAGCAGCCACACAGAGGCGATCAATAGTGGAAGCTGTGGTGATTGTTGCTGCAGTTAGGATAAATCCCAACTTCTTCCTGAAAAGGGTCCCCAGTTAGTTGTCCTATTAGCCCTCAAGGGGTTTCCGAAAAATGTTCCTACCTGGGGCTGCTTTCAAGGCTGAGGCCCAGCAAAAGGTTGACTTCCACCCATGCAGACAGATTCATGAAGGGAAGATCTGAAGACCAAGTCCCTTCCTCTAAGGAGAGCACACATTGCCCTAAGGGTCCTTCATGTGGTCATTGTTCAAACAGAATGGTCATGTAGGTAAAAACACCACCCCTTGAAGCTTAAAAACTCAGGGATAGAAATTGGAGTTCAATCTGAAGATCCGAAAAGCAAAGCAGCCAGCCACTGGCTCTTACCTAGACCTCAGTCTGAAATGGCGATCCTGCCTCCAGGAAATTTGGAATGAGACTGAGAGCTGTCTCCTCCCATTTTATAATCCTCTCTAGAGCCGGGATTAAAGGTGTGTACCACTAGGATTAAAGGCATGCACTCTCTGGTCTCTATGGCAACTAGTGTGGCTACTGGGATTAAAGGTGTGTGTTACCGCTGCCTGGTCTGTAAGGCTGACCAGTGTTTGCTGTTTCAGTCTCTGATCTTCATGCAAGCTTTATTTATTAAAATAAATGCCACTACAACCTCTGGAATAAAGAATGGGTTCCTTTGCCTACAATCACCGAAGCAGGTAATTTAGCTTCACCCAGAGCCTTTGGTGTGCAGACATTGTTAGAGTCTGGAATGGATCCAACCATAAACCTGTGCGGTTTCTGGATCTCTTCTAAAAAGTGTCCCAGTTCACCTCACCCCGCACTCACCCTTACACTAGCATTTCCTACAGATTTTCTTTCTTTCTTTCTTTCTTTCTTTCTTTCTTTCTTTCTTTCTTTCTTTCTTCCTTTCTTCCTTTCTTCCTTTCTTCCTTCCTTCCTTCCTTCCTTCCTTCCTTCCTTCCTTCCTTTCTTTCTTTCTTTCTTTCTTTCTTTCTTTCTTTCTTTCTTTTTATTTCCAAGCTCAGGTCCTCATGCCTGTAGCATCATAATATTCTCAAGCGCAAGACACCAGCATTTCGTTGTAAACTCCAGGTGGTTCTCATGGCAGACCAATTTGGAAATCATTCTTTCAGTCTAAGCTGGAAAGCGCCAAGGACACACAGCCTCACCTATGAGTCTAAGTGGGGCATGTGATGTTCACTGCCAAGTACACCGTGGCTCTTCCTTTCATGCCAGGATGTCGGGAAATTCACTACTGGGTATGTTTTATTTGCTTCATCAGGAGGTAGTTACATCTTTTGAGGGAGTCAGCCTGACCACTACCCTACACTCCCTACCTAAGCTGTCGTTGCCCCGAGAACTCGGAAGCTGTATTGCTGATACCATAGCCAGGGTCTTGAGAGAAAGTAAACAAAGCCAGCCACTGCCCTTTCTCTGGCTCTGGTCGCTCTGTAGTCACACAAGAGAACACAGAGGTCCTCTAACTTAAACTCTAGAGAAAGACCCAAGTTGTTACATCCACATAAACAAATTAAGATAAGCAACCCCCAAATGACTCATAGACAGCTTAGTTAATCTCTGCGCCGGACTGGAGCCTTAGATATTGCCTCTGTTCTCTGGCTCTCCGAATCCTTCCTCGTCACAGCTGCAGTGATCCCTTGAGTTCTGCCTTTCCAAGACTTGTAAAATGTGTGCGATTTTTATTACATTCTTTATTATCTTAAGAGGAATCGAGAAAGAAAAGAGGTAGGACGGGGAACAAGCTGACCAACCCAGTGTGAGGCATCTCCTCAAAAAGACCACATTGCAAAAGGTGGTAAGCACTTTACCACAGTCTTGGTAGATCTAGGAAGATTGTTGGAAGTTTTTCTGGGTGGTAGCTGCTTTTTCATTGTTTTGTGTTTAGATTTTGATAGTAACTATAGATTAAAGAAGTCAAGAAAGTTGTCTCTTGTCCATCAGGATGGCCGTTTCGAGGGTTTATCTACCGACAATGCACAGAAGGGAACTGGGTTGAGGGGAGGTCTGTGGGAGTCAACTCCTCACATCAGAAAAAGGCTATTGGTTTGTGTGGCACAAAAGTCAGAGGTTGCCCCCCTTCCTCTAAATAGTCCTTTTAGCTCTGCCTTTTCCACCTATAGGGTTATGTTTATGTCCAATGTAGGCATGACTTACATGATCAATCCTGCCGTGAAAAGGGATGAAATCTTGAAAATGGTTCTTTTCGATGACTATCCCCAGAACCAAGCAGAAGGAATTCTGATCTTTTCTTAGTCCCCCCCCCAGTGCTACATCAACCCTCTATCCCTCTGGAGTCACAAGACCCTTTCTGAATAGCAATAAGGGTTACTTTTCCATTCTGCAGCCCAAGTTACCCTATTACCACAATACCCTGAACATATTTATGTAATAAACCATATGTAAAGTCACTCCACCTGGGTACCCAGCTCAGATAATGAGTATTTAATATATGTAAGTTGAATGTGAAATGAATTCTTTTGAGAGAGATGTAGGTAATTGGGCTGACTAAGAAACAAATGAATGTTCTCACAGTCTGGGCCCTGTGCCAGCAGAGAGAAGTCCAACATGGCCACTGTGCTCGGGGAGCCCATGTTTTTGTGAACAAAGTCATGTAAGGCCCAGCTTCAATCCACAGCGTGGAATTCAAATGAATTCATCAGATGGCAGCAGGGTCTGGTTTGCCTTTGATCTTAGTTTATCTCTGGGAAGCAAAATCATTTCCCCAATAAAAGATAGTTTCATCCTCGTTGCTGCGATAAAACACTCTAAAAACAATCTTGGAGAGGAGAGAAAGGGTTTATTTCAGCTTACAGGTTACAGCCTATCACTGAGGGAGGCAGGAACCTGATGCAGAAACCACGGAGGAGTGCTGTTTCCTGGCTTGCTTGGCTCATGTTTAGTTAGCTTTCTTAACCAACCCCATGGTGCTACCCTCCCATACCAATCGACAATCAAGATAATGTCTGGCAGACATGTTCACGAGCCAATTTAATATGGGCAATCTCTCAATGGAGAATTCCTTCCTAAGTGACCCTGGGTCCTAGGGTCTAGGGTGTGTCCAGTTGATAGTTAAAGTTAACTAGAATAATACCCCACTCATGTAAGCTCCAACTCCCACTGCGAAACCCTTTGCTGTGTAGTGGCTTTTTGTCATTGTTCCCAATCTTCAGCCATTGGAACACTTGATGGAAAATTAATAGTTCATAAATAAGTTGGAGCCACGAGAATTCCATTCTGCTGACAGTGTCTCCATTCTAGCAAATTGGATCCACGTTCACTTGGATGGGTGGCTTGTAAAGTGCTATCCTCAAATGCTTGGAGATTATAGATGAGAGATTTTAGGAATCTAGCTTTTGGATTTTTTTCCCCGTTCTTCCCTCTTCTCTTTCCAATTGTTCTGCTATTGAGCCAATGCAGTGTGGTGGCTACATTACAGGGACTGTAATGGCCTTATCAAGGAATGTAATTGCCCTGCTGTACTGGCCCTGGGCAGACACCATCTGGAGGATGAACATTCAGAGGCTACACAATTCGAAGGGGAAACTGTCAAACTAGTGCTGAGAGCAGGCTACAGGCCTAGAAAAAGAGAGTGTTCTGTGAACAGATCAAGGAAGTGGTAAAGGAAGGAGATAGTCGGGGGGTCCTGGTAACTGTTTTCCAATCAAGACTAATCTCTTGTGTGGAGACATGGTAGGCTTCTTCATTCTTGTCCAGAGAGCAAAATCAAAACTCGTGGGTAGACAACACAAGAGGCAGGGCTGAGCATGAACTGGGAAAGATAAGCCAGCAGTTAGAGCAACTCTAACAGAAGGAAATGAATGGCGCCACCCAGGCAGCAATCCACCCTCAGCATCCCACAAAAGGCAGGTGGCTGCACAGGCCTGGGAAGGGATCCTGGCCCTTGCTGGGAGGAGCTTTGTAGAATTGACTTGGCCAGTGCGAGCCTGTGGCTTCTCCTTGTTCATTTTTTAAGTTCACTATTACATGATTTAAATCCATCATGAAGCATTGGATGAGCAAGGCCCAGAGTTAGTGATTCTCATTGACATCTGCTCAAAGTCCTCTCTACAGATCACTGCCCAGACCCCATCCCAGACCAGATCAACCACAGTACGGGAGAGCAGACCCCAGGTATCCACGTACTTTAAAAGCTTTTTACACCCCTCCCCCAGGTGTAATTTCCATGGGGATCCAGGAGTCATAACCTCTGATGCAGTTGGCAAGCTGAGATAACTACCTTCTTCTCCAAGAGCTAAGGTTTACTCGCTGAACCTGCTGAAGGGGATCACTTTTGAAAATCAAACTTATTTGCCTCAATAAGCCAGCAGCATCTGAAGTTAGATTCTTCTGCATGTATTTAAGCTTGTATTAACAGATGACACTGGAACACACAGATATAAAGACTGGGTTTTTGGTTATCTAATGTGCTTGATCCATTTTCAGACCTTGAATGGGATCTTCCTTATACTCCTGTGCCTCAGTTGGCACAAGGTGGCCCCTTGGTCTGCATCAAGCCCTGCCCTCCACATCCAGTCACCTCTGTGCAGTCACGACCTAGAGCAGCGGTGGTCTGGGTGACTGTTTCAGAATCTTTTCGAGGATACTTTCTCCTGTCCCCATACCAGGCTGGTTGTAATCCAAGAGGAGGGGAAGAACGGTCACAAAAATCAAGTAGAAGAATGGGGATATGCCAAGCGGTGGTGGCACACACCTTTAATCCAAACATTTGCGAGGCAGAGGCAGGCAGATCTCTGTGAGTTTGAGGCCAGCCGGGTCTACAAAGTGAGTTCCAGCACAGGCTCCAAAGCTATGCAGAGAAACCCTGTCTCAAAAAACAAAAAATAAAACAAAACAAAACAAACAAACAACAACGACAACAAAATGGGGATAGTTGAGTTGATATCATGTGGCCTTCTAAGGCTATGTCATCCATTATAAACTTGATGTAAGCTTAAATGCATAATTTGAAGAGCTTTGGTAGCTTCGTTATAACAGTAAAAGTAAACACAAAATGTTAATCATAATGCATTTTATTTAACTCAGCATGTCTGCAATGGTATCATTTCAACATGTAAAACATTAAAATCAATTCACTGAAATTATTTAAGAATTATTATCTATTAATGAGAATAAGTACTTAAAATGACATTTAAATTTATTACATACTAATGATTATACTATAAACAATTAAGTGATTTTTTTTAGTTAATAAAAAATAGTTCCATTATCCCCAAAGGAAACATCTAGTTCCCTTGCAATCATTTCTAGTTTCCATTCCCAGACTCAGGCAAACATTAGTCTGTTTTTGCCTATGTAGTTACAAAGTTAACCACAAAATATGTAGTCTTCTATGCTCAGCTTCTTTCATCCGACATACTCCTATTATATTTATTCATGTTGTAGCAAATATCAGTCCTGTGCTCCTTTTTAATTGTTGAATAATATTCTGTTGTGTGGATATACCACCATTTGTTTGATCCATTCACCAGTTAAGAGACATTTGACTTTGTTTCCGCTCTTTGACTGTTATATACATGAAACCACTCTCCCTCCGTGTACAAATGTTTGTACCGGCGTATGCTATCATTTCTCTGGCATAGCCACCTAAGAACAAGATTGATAGACACATGCTAACTTTATGCTTAGTATTTTAATAAATTCCAAAGCTGATTTCTAAACGAGGAAATGTTGTATTTAAATAAAAACTACGTCTTCTGCACTGGTGTGCATATGATATTCCTAGTCATACTACAAAAGTTTAATAGCTTCATTGCACCTTCATCTTAGGATGTCTGTGTTAGACAAGGACCATCAATATCTCTCTCCTGTAGCTTATATGGGATCAAAAGACGCTGAGAAGAATGTGTTTTGAGGCCCAATGCATCCATATATACATACATGCCTACACTAATTCCCACCTCTTCCCCCACATCATAAAAACGTGCATGACTATTTCACCCCATTACTCTTCACTTATGATTTATTCATTCACTTTTACTGAATGATGTGATAATTAGATTGTGTTAAATAAATGTACTTTACAATAATTTATCCACGTCTTGCTGAAACACATTCCTCCTGGGATTGAAGGTGATAAATTAACAGAAATAGACCCCACAAAATGAAGATATAGAACCTCATTAAGGGTTGATCGCAAATATTAAGAATGTGGAGAGACAACCAAGATTACAAAGTGGAACATTTTCAAACTGTGTCTTAATTCTCGATCTCTATTACATGCCCATGATGTGGCTTCCAGAGTGAGAGTCTCTGCTGGGCAGGGGTCGGGGATCTGTTCTCCCATCCACTTAACTATTTATCTAAAGCCTAAAGACCTTTGGCTCTTGGTCCTCTCACGTTACCTACAGACCGAGGTCACAGATGTCAGAAGGTACCCTGTAGTACCCAGATTGCTGGAGAAGTTGTTGACATTCTGTTGGGGACTTCAACACCATTTCAAGCAGCTAAGCTGAAGTCTGACCAAGCTTTCGAGAACTTTCTTTGACTCCAGACCTGGGTCACTTTCTCTGAACTCATCAAGACGTGTTAAGTACTGGATACATATGGACTATAAATATACCCTGCCCACATTGTACATAGAAATGTGACTGCTCATAGACAAAAATTATATACCATCCTCTTAAATATTCAAATTTAAACTATCATATAAATTTATGAGTTCTTTCACATCCCCAAACCTATGTTCCCCTTCAGTTCAACTGAGAAGTTTTTTGGGGGGCATCTGCTATGTGCTAGAACTGAAATGAGTGATGGGTGAGTTGATATAGAAGGAATTCATTATAGTTCATGACTGGAAATAACAGTAGACGGTGATAATAATTTCATTAATCTTGAGGGAATGTTACACATGAAGTTGTAACTGGCAGAAAGTGGAACAAGACCAGCTTAGCTTGAAGGAGTTGGAAGGGTCAGTAGATTTCTGGGTGGAGCAGGAGAGAAACATCAGAGGGGGAAGTGTTTGTAAAGATCTGGTGACCTTGAAGAGAAGAGCCCCTTTGATGGGCCGTGGCTGGTCCTTTAGATTGGAGAAGACTCACAGTGCAAACAAGAAGGTCTGAGGGAAAGGAAGTGTAAAGACAATATTGGGCAAGGCGGATGACTTCTCAGCTTGATCCTGTAGGCACAACTAAGAGCCACAGAAACTCACTGTGCCAAGGACTAGTCAGGGGATGAGCAGATTCGTGCCAACATGGAATTAGAAACGGCCAGTGCTAACAATCTGTCTGAATCTATGAATGATTTCAGGTTCCTTCGACAAACCAATATGCTTGAAGTGATTAAAATGAAGCATGTAGATAAAGAAAATCATGCAAGAAAGAAGGGCAAACTCTCCAGACGGGTTTGTCATCTGCCTTTTGCTGCACTCAGAAGACTATTTGAAATAATAGGAGTCCATTGAGGAAAGCAACATAAGCATCCCTGGTCAGCAGGGAAGGGAAGAGCCTTTCAACTCTTAAAAAGAGGCCGAAGACTCTTGGCTTGGAAGAATCCTGTGACAGGGATTCAAAACTGTGTTGGTGCAAGGTGTCTCCTAAGGTCCAGGTGGATGGCACTGGGCAGGAGACCGGACATTTGCAAATGCCCAACCTAAAATCCCATTCTCAATTACACTCAAGGTATCTGCATCTGTGCCCTTTGTACCGTGTTATTCTTACTTGGTTTTCCCTGAGGACAAAGAGGGTATTGCAATCCTTTTCTTGAGTCATTGGTATATGTCCCAAATAAAGGGGGAGGATGCTTCCCTTGAGAGTCTTTGATTCCGAGTTTGGTCTTGTGCTGTCAAAGGGTGTTCACTGACCTCTGGAAGCATTCATGTATCTTTGGCTGAAAGCTCGGGGATGTATCAGCAGGCTCTGACACCTGGGACCAGAATATCTAACAAGAAGGATTTCAAGGGAGTTCTCTAAGAGAATGTGACTATCTAGACCTGGGAGCAAACACTGTATCCTGGTGGTCATTTGGGTCCTGAGAAACCAGCACCCTCAATATGCCTTCATGCCTCCAAATGTATTATTTCATGACCTGCTCTAGGCAACTTATGAGTGAGATTTAAAAGATGTGTCTCAATTTCAGGGCAATGCTTAGTTCCTTTATTTTATCTTTTTCTATTAAAAAAACTTGCATTTGCTTTGTTCAGTCATCAGTCAGTCAGTGAACATCTACCTGGTTAGGACCCACACAAAACTGAGGGAAGAAAATGTATGATTTTATTACACATTTGTTTGACAAATGTTCCTATCTGTGGAATAGACTCCATGCTTATGAAACATTGTAGAATGGAAAGGCAGACCATAAAACTGAAGCATTTGTAGAGATAGTTTTGATTTAACTAGTTAGAATGGAGAGAAGAGAGAAATCAAAATATGGAAATGTAATTTACTATGAATTGTCTGGAGGAGGGATATTTACAGCTCATAAGCAGAGACTAAACAGCAAGAGCTTATAAACTCCAAATGGAGGCTACTGCCTGTCCCTTGAGGCCCAGTTTAACAAGCCTTGCGAAACCCAGGAAATGTCATCAGTATGCCCGTGTAGGTGGAATATTGATCAGGGAACCCTAAGCCAAATGGAGCTTCCAGGTTTCAAGTAATACCTAAGACTTCTTAATAAAAACCCTTGCGATTAAACAAGAGCTAATCCATGAAATCACATCGGCTGCCTTTCTCTTTCCCTTCCCTGCCTGACACAGTTCAAGCCTCTATCCAGGGGCTGTGACCTTGAGAACTGGTTCCTGCTACATTTCCCGTATTCTTCATCATTGCAATTTGTCCTGCCATCACCCAATTACTTAGGACAGCCTGTTTGCAACGGTAATGGTGGAGATAATGACGCGGAGGAGAGTGAACAGTTATTGAGATCTTGCTGAATATTAGATTCTGTGCTGAGCATTGAAAAGTGGGTTTCCACTATGAACCTTCTCTAAAAATTTGCTAAGGGGGTCCTGTGGTGGTTTGGAAAAAAATGGTCCCCATAGGCTCACAGAGAGTAGCACTATTAGGAGGTGTGGCCCTGTTGGAATAGGTGTAGCATTGCTGGAGGAAGTCTGTCACTAGGGGCCATCTTTGAGGTCTCAGATGCTGTAGCCAGGCCCAGTGTGGCCTTTTCTTCCTGCTACCTGGCAATCCAGATGTAGAACTCTCAGCCCTTCTCCAGCACCATGTCTGCCTGCTCTCCGCCATGCTCCTCACCGTGATGATAGTGGACAATAATGTACTAAGCCTCTGAACTGGAAGCCAGCCCCAATTAATTGCTTTCTTCTAAAAGAGTTGCCATGATCATGGTGCTCTTCACAGCAATGGAAACCCTAACTAAGACAGGTCCCATCCATCTCTGTTTTATAGAGGCTGCAGAAACTCTGTGTCTCTTCTTGTAGTGAATCCACACAGCAAATAAAAGCAGGACCAAATCCTGGCTCAGCTGGCAATGGCCACTGTAGGAACTTAGAGAACGTTAGGTTTGCCCCCTAGAGATTTAGAACTCAGTCTGCTACACGGGCACCAGGCAGGACAGCAGGGAGAAGAACACACCATAGTGTCACATGCATGAAATCATCACTGGAAAAATGAGTCCAAAAATCCACTGAAATTAGAAATGTTCCTATTTTTCTTCTTAGCCGAGAGCAATGTGGGCACTGTAGGAAATTTAGAGGGAGAGCACATGATTTTGAAGGAAGGTAAATGGGCCCAAAGAATGGAAACAGCTTGGGACTAAGTTTACACGGATTCCAGATATGACATCAACTCACGTGTGTGTGTGTGTGTGTGTGTGTGTGTGTGTGTGTGTGTGTGTGTGTGCTTGTGCAGACCAGAAGACAACCTCAGGTGCCATACACCCACTTTTATTTTTTCTTTTTGTAAAGACAGTCTCTCGTTGGCCTGGAAGCCTCCAAGTAGCCTAGGCTGGCTGGCCTTCCCCATTACCTCAGAACTGGGATTGAAAGCCCATTACCAGGCCTGTATTTTCTCCTGGCCAACTATGGGTTCTTAGGAACCCCGGTCCTCCTATCTGCAAGGCATGCACTTTACCAACTGAGGGCTTTCCTCATCCTTCAGCTGGCATTTCAAGTGGTTTCTCTCTACACAACACTGCACCTCCAACAGCCCCCAAAGCCATTTCCTTTTCTCTGACAACCATTTTGATTTTAAAAGTATATCTGGAAGTATTTGAGTTACCTTTTTCTTCAGTCCTAAACTTAAACTGGTATCTTCATCCTTTATCTTTCTTTCCTTTCTGGTTTCTGAACCTCAAAGCATTCCTCCCATCCACAGAAATAAAAGCCCTATTCCTATTTGGTGTCTTCATAACTTATGGCTATTAGGATGTAATGACATGATCACTATGCTAATGGCATCTTTAGCTTTTCACTGGGGTCAGTTCCCCATCCATTTCTGTATCTGTTAGTTATGAATTTTCAGTGTAAATTTTATTCATTAGATCAGGTCCAAGGGAGGAGAGACAGGCAATGAGCAGGCGTGGGAAGCAGACTTCAATACCCACCTATAGATATGTTCTTATCAAATACGTACAGTTGACCAATCCTGGTTCATGGCTCTATGACTGAGGAGTCACCACGTTGCATATCGCCTGGCACAATAACCTACATCAACCCCAGTGCCCACAGAGACCTGTTAGATGAAGAAAATCAGTGAAGCCCTCAAACGGTCACTGCCCAGCAGCCTTGGGGATCGAGCCACTAGGTCTGGCGAGGACTAGGAAACTGTAGAGACATGACCATTAGAGAAGGGAAATAGATACTCAGAGTTGGTCGACTGTTGCACCCAATCCTGGCCCAGCATGGCCAGGAATTCCTTTGGCTCCTCCCAGTGGAGAGCATCAGTTACCTGGGTGTTGATGTAATGGCCATTTCTAGACCGTTAAACATTGACAATCAATCTATGAAAAGCCAGCTCACCTGAGAAGCATGTATGCCCAAGGCTGGCACTTAAAGCTGTTTTCTTAACGTCCCTTCTTCTAGCCCTGACTATTATTTTGCAATTTAGATCTCACTTGGAATTTAAGGCTTTATTCTCTCTTTAATAATAATTGTAGAAGTTTTGAATAAATCTGTTAACGATTTCCCTGACTTTTCACCTAGCTTCCGTGTTTTCCTTTTCCCCCCACTTACTTAATAGTTTCTATGAATATAATTGTGCTTAAAGTTTCTAGCCAAAGACTCATAAATTGATAGTCCCTTAATGTGATTATTCTTAGCCAATATTATTGAAAGTAGCTCTATGCAGAGTCATTATGGAATACTCAAGTTCATAAATCTAAGAAGGCAAATTGGGAAACCTAATATATATGTAAGATTTGAGAGCCTAAAACTATTCAAATACTTTACAATAAAAACAAAAGTAAATGGTAAAGAACAAATAAGCAAATTCATTGGGGGAAATAGGATAAAGGGTTAATGGTGGCTTAGTTTTAAGCTCTTACAAATCAATGGGGAAAACGCCATGTTTCCAACAGATAACTGAACAAAATAAATCTCAACAGACAACATTCACAAAAGAAGAGAAACAGCCAATTAAAGAGCACATGGGGAAATGAGTCAACATTACTCGTAATTAAAGGCATACAACTCGAGACCACAAATGCTAACACTCGCAGTTCAGACAAGGGTTCAATGAAACCTGTACATTGCTGATAAATAAAAATCCAAAGCATCTCTGTTAAGCAATTTAACAGTTAGCAAAAATCAGGCATTTGTTTCTGGTAAGCAATATTGAGCCCTTTTTGTGTGGTAAACATTGATTGGGTGCAAAAGGACCAAGGTCTACCCCTACTCTCAAGTATGCACATCCCCTGTGGGAAACAGACAGAAGTAATCTCATTATTTATACAGAGAAATGACAGAGGCGTCCACAGAATACAGTAAATGCGTGACCAAGACCAGGGAGGCGTCTGCAGGGGTTACAAGGTGTCTTAATCTATTTGTGCTGCTGGAACTCAACACCTAGGGCTGAGTAATTATAAAGCAATAAAAATTTATTCTTATAGTTATAGAGGCCAGGAAGTTCGAAATGAAAGTGTCAGTAGAGTCAGTGTCCCATGAGGGTTGTTCTCTGCTCCAAGATGGAACCTCGTTACTGTGTCTCATATGGAAGAAGAGAAAAAAGGACAAAAGGAGGTTTAGCGAGTTCCCTCAGTCATATAATAATGCACCAATCCATTCGTGGGGCAGAGGCTGGATGACTACATCTCCTCCTAAAAGGACTTATTTTATTTTACGTGATTATACCTCCACAGTGAGATTAAGTTCCAGCATAAACTCTGGTTGAAATAGGTGCATTCAAATCACAGGGAGTCTGCCTGAAGAATGGTCTCAGTCTGAAAGTAGAAGGGGATTAGAGTTTGTGTGACTGAAGAAGGGGGAGGGGGAGAGGGCTTTCCAGTGTGAGGCAGAGCATGAACAAAGGCGCAATGCCTTCAGAAGGAAGGAAACATCAAATATGGAAGCATCAATAAGAATTGCGGCAGCATTCGGCAAGGGGCAAGCGCGGGAGGAGTGTCAGGGGGCCAGAGGGAACTTCATCCCTGCGGCAGGTGGGGGTAAGGAAGTAGGGAACATATTCGATCAGGTGTACACTGTTCACAAAAAAATCATATACCACTAAAGTCTTCTATTTAAAAGAAATAGAGTATATGGAAGCAAACAATCCAGTTTTTAAGTGGCTGTATTAGCTACTTTGTACCAATACCTGCCAGAACAAGAGAGGAGAGGTTTATTTAGATTCGCTGTTTTCATCTATCTTAGTGGGGAGGATATGGCAAAATGGCTTCATCCAGGGTGGCAGGAAGCGTGTGGTGTAGACACCTCTTATTGTCACAAACCAGGGAGTCAGGACAAGCTAGATGCGCCTGGGGTGGGTATGGCATTCCAAGGCCTCGCCTCCTGAAGGCTCCATAGCCTTCAGAATAGCATCAGAATTCGGGGACCAAGCACTCAAACCACAGAGACATCCCAGATTCCCACTGTAAAGTGGTAGAAGGGTTTCCGTGGACATTTCTCCAGTGGGACCATGAAGAGGCAATAAGCGTAGGGAGTGACGCTTGGATTTACTCGTCTTAATCTGAGAACTCAGATTAGTTAGGGAAATTAGGGAAATGCAATACAAAACCACCATGAGATACCATGAATTATCACATGACACTCCTGTTCCATTCATAAGTAATTACCATAAATAGGGAAAGTAAACACCAAACCCACATGACCAGTGGTCATGGCCGCAGTAGTCACCATAGTCAAACGTAGATGCAACCTCGTCATCAATAAATAAGCAATAAGTGGCATATAAATGCAATAGAATGGTACCTGACCTTAGATGAAGTTCTGCCAAGTGCAATAGCCTGGAAAACATTGTGCTAAATGAGTAAGGCAGATATAAAACAATTATTCCGTGACTCCATGTACCCAGGATAGGCTAGGCAGAGTCATGGAGACAGAAAGTAGAATAGCAGATACCAGGGCTGTGCTAAGCTACTATGAGACAGTTGCTGTATAAGGGTTTAATGAAGTGGATTGTTCTTATGTTATATATCTTACTACAAAGTTTTTCAAGTAACAGATGTAGAAAATCATATATATGCACATACACATATCTGCATACATTTATACATGTTTAAATATTATATATGTCAATATTCCACCAGGCAGAGTTGCTCATTTGGTGTTTTGGTGAATGCTCTCAAGTGTTTTATTTTGCCGTAGGTGTATTCATCTACATATTGCATTTTACAAAATTGGGGTTGTAGCATCCATGGTGTTTTTGAAGCTGACTTTTCTGCCTAGTGACAGACTGTTGCCTTCGTTTCTTTTCCGTTGCTATGATAAAATACCCCGAGAAAAGCGGTGTAAGGGACAAAGGGTTTATTTAAGCATACGGTTTCAGAGGGGTGCAGTCCACCATGGCAGGGAGGGCATAGCAACAGGCAGGAAAGATGTGCTACTTTGCTTCTCTGCTCTGTGATCAAAATCATGAACAAAAGCAACATGGGGAGAAAAGGGATTATTTCCTCTTACACTTCCAGGCCACCATCCATCCTTGAAAGTAGTCAGGGCAAGAGCTCAGGGCAGGAACCATGGAGGGAGGCTGCTTACTGGCTTACTCTCTGGTTCCTGTTTAGCTTGTTTTCTTATACACAGGCCCACTTGCCTCTGGATGACATCACCCACAATGAGTTTGGCCCCTCACACATCAATCAGCAGTCAAAACAATTCCTCATAAACCTGGCCATAAGGCCAGTCTGATCTGGGAGGTCGCGCAGTTCAGACCCCTTCAGCTGTCCCTGGGCTGTGTCGGGTTGGCAGCTGACTCAGGCAGAAGGCAGAAAGAAAGGCTCATCATAGCACATCAGTCTCAGACAACAGAAAGAGACCAGGAAGTGGGGCTGGACCATGATGCCTAAAGTGTCCCTCTACTTCCAAAATGTTCCTGGACCTTCCCGCAAAAGGCACCACCAACTGGCAACTAAAATATCTGAGTCTATGACAGACATTTCAAATTCAAAGCATAGCGGTGAACACCTTAGTGTTACAGCACCGTCTCCTAGATTCCCTTCACTTATTTTAGTACCAGCTGTTTGGCCCCGAGGAGTCACCTAATCTTAGGCTGGTTTCCTAATCTTTACAAAGAGGGTGAGAATAATATCAAGCACATACATTATTAAGACTTAAATTATATCCTAAATAACATGGTGCTCAGTACTCAATAAAAGAAAAGCCATTGATATTAATATTTAATAAGCCTGACCTATGCTTAAAGACAATATTTTAATGGCCTCGTGAGTCCCTAATTGCATAGATACACCATACACTTTGTTTAATGACTGTTCTATTTCTAAGCATTGGTTTACATATCTAATATTGGAAAATCTTTATAAACAACTCGACACAAAGATAACCTTTGCACTTACTCTCATCCTGCCTTCACTTGCCAAGGTCTGGCGTGCACCTGTACCCCCAGCTTATCTGGATCTGGGTATCAAACTCAGGGATTCATGATACACCCTCACTAACTGAGCAGTTCTCTCAGCTCCCAAAAATGTTTTCTTATGAACAACTTATTTATGAACAACTTATAATAAACAAATTATGCTTATTTCAAGAAAATTCCTAGAAAGGGAATTGCTGGGCCAAACAGGAGGCATAGTTAAAGGCTGTAGATGTGTGTGGGTAGACGTACCCTCCAGAGTGTGATATTCACAGGCACAGGGCATAACTTTAGGCATAATAGTAAAATAATGGGAAATAATCTAATGATTTTAAACTACACATTCCATATGATGCCTATGCATTGCCATCTATTAGTATTTATAAATAATACTTGCAAAGTCTACATGAAAACCTAGAAAATGCTCATGACATGATGCTAATTTGAAAGATCATGGGACAAATATATTTAGTAGCTAATGTTAATTTTTTAAGTCCAAAGCACATGAAAGAACAATGCCCAAAAGCCATAGGAAGTTTGAGTAGCAGAATGATAGGTAATTTTACTCCCTTATCATTTTCTTCTAGACTGAATTTAATGAGTAGAAACAATCTCTTAAACAAAGTAAGAGTAATTTTCTTGGTAAAGTGTGATTTCTTCCTGTATGTAAAGCTGTCACTGACATTTAGTCTCACCCTACATGATCACTAAGTACCCATAAGAATGAAACCTGCATTTCAGTCTTTTGGAGCAATGTTTTTCGGATACGGAGTCACCTTCATGAGCCTTATCTGTACTTTCAGAGGCTGTGGAGCTGGGAGATTTTTGCTTTGCAGTGCTGGCATCGGCAGCAAGATCGGGCAGCCAAGATTTCCCAAAGGAAATGAATCTCGGAGGGGTCCAGGGATACCTCTGTATGCTGCCTCCCCGTCACAGTGCAGCTACCTGGGCAGGGCTGTGAACCAGGGACAGCCCCTAATCGTCACTCACCTGCGCTGAGCTCCTAGGTCCTGGCCTTTCATCTGTATTCCCTTGAGCCGACAGAAATTTAATTGATCTCTGAACCTCATTTTTCTTTCATTTGAAGAGCAGGCATAGCAATCACACGACTCAACCTTCCGGGGTTGTTGCCCAATCAACCGCAGTGATTTTGGTAAAATGTTAATGTAGTTGTGATGGCGTGGAAGGCAGTGGATAAACGTTAGTGATCGCTAATTCTATTAGCATCCCTGCTGCCTTCTGTCTTTTCAGATAAGGTGAGTGGAGGCCTGGGGAAGTGGGAACCGCTTTATGCTTTAGCTCAGCCGGAGGAACCTCTGATTTGGAGTCAAGTGGTCTGGGCTGTAAGGGTGATTGAAGCACTCTCTAAGCCAATGCCATAGGGCAAGCAAGACTCTTCATCCCCAGAGCAAGGACATCCAATAGTAAAATCATTTGAAGCAAAAAATAAAATGCTATTTTGTATTTTGTAAAAACAACATTACCCAAAGAAATGCAAAACAAGTGAACTTACTTTTATCATTTTTACTTAGCCATATATATATATTATATATATAATATTATCGTTTCAACAAGTTAATAAGTCTTAAATTATTAACAAAGTATTTGTATTATTTTTTCAGTGTGCATTTTATACTGGCATCACATTTTTATTTGAAGCGAAATCTGTGACTGAAATATTTCATCTGTATTTCTTAAAATATGTATTTCAAAAATTAGTGTCACATGCCCAGATTGTTCCATAGTTTTATAGTAGCATAATCAATATGTTCATTTTTTTAAAGTTTAAATTAACTAAAATCAAATAGAGAGCTCAGTTCCTGAGTTTGCTCTGGCACACACATACATGCATGCACACGTGTGAGCGTGTGCACAGAGACTGGTGTCCGTGTCTTCCTCCATTGCCTCCTGCCTTATCTTCTTGATTCAGTATCTCCCGGAGCCTAGAGCTCCCAGTTTTCTTAGACCGTTAGTCAATTCCATCGTTCTGCTGTCTCTCTTGCTAGGATTGGAGGTGCCAAACTTGTGCAAGAACCGGCGTGACAACCGAGTCATTGACCTTGTGTAAAAAGCAGTTTCCCACCTGACCCGCCTTCCCAGCCTCGGTCATCACCTCCTTCAGCCACACTTTAGCTACTCAGTTGCCCATTTGGCTAACAGCTAAAGAGAACATTCACTTCTCTTTGTTGTGTTAAGTTTGCTTGTAGGAGGGAGTTTGCTAAACCTCAAGAGCTACCCAAATTGATGACCTCTCCAGAGGATGAGGGGTGGCCCAGGGCCCAAAGCTGGACCAATGGCATTTCCACAAATGAACGATACTCATCCTGAGACTGGCTTTTATTATTTCAAAAGTATAATTCATTTATAAAACATCATGAGACACGTGTGTGTATGTGTGTATACGTATGTGTATTTGTGTGTATATGTATGTGTATTTGTGTATGTGTATATGTATGTGTATTTGTGTATGTGTGTATAGGTATGTGTATATGTGTATGTGTGTATATATAGTATATTTGTGTATGTGTGTATGTATGTGTATTTCTTATGTGTGTGTATGTATGTGTATTTGTGTATGTGTGTATATGTATGTGTATTGTGTGTTATATATGTGTGCATATGTATGTGTATATGTGTATGTGTGTATGTGTGTATATATATAGTATATTTGTGTATGTGTGTGTATGCATGTGTATTTGTGTATGTATATGTATTTGTGTATGTGTGCATATGTATGTGTGTATGTGTGTATATATATAGTATATTTGTGTATGTGTGTATATGTATGTGTGTGTGTAGATATATAGTATATTTGTGTATGTGTGTATCTGTGTGTGTATTTCCATGTGTATGTGTGCATCTACATGCAGATGAATGAGAAGCATGATTTCCCAAAGGATATTTACAGTAAAAATATTTCTAAATTTCATCTGTTTCCTTCTCCGGCTAGTCTCCTCCTTCCACTTCATATTTAATAATGGCCATGACCCATTAAATTGATTTAATGGCTCACTAATGGGTTACAAACTACAATTTGAAAAACATTAAACTTAAGAGCCCAAACTTCCAGGCATTTCAAAAATTGATTTGTTTTGTGGAATAAATAATATTTCTGTAGCCATCATTCAGTTCAAAGAGGGAAAACATCCTCTCCAACATGAAAAATGAAGTCTGACTCTATTTTAGATAAGATATGGGAAAATAAATGAATTACCATCTTTTATCATTTCCTTATCTACCCAGTGAACGTCTGTAGGAAAGAGCCCGATCCTGGCCTTGCACTGGGTGCTAGTGGCCAGCTTCTGGTGGGGAGCCCTACACTGGGCGTCAGCTGTGACACAAAGAGGATTCTTTCATTGGGATCAGTTGGGTCTTTGAGATTCTGTCTCACCCTAGTCAGAGAAGCCACAATCAAAGAAGCAAACAACAAATTCTGGTAAGGATATAGAAAAATTAAAGTCTTTCAACACTTCTGATGGCAATGTAAACTGGTAAAGCCACCATGGAAAACAGATGTCAAAAAAAACTAAAGACAAATCTAGCATACACTCCAGCTGGAGCTTTTCTGGGCCTCTGCCTGAGGAACCGAAATCAGCACACCATAGAAATGCTTGCTTTATTCTTACTAGCCAAGGGCCAGAGCTGGCTTAGATATTCATTAACAGAAGAACTGATAAGAATGTGATTACATAAATATATATATATATGTGTGTGTGTGTGTGTGTGTGTGTGTGTGTGTGTGTGTGTGTGTGTGTGTGTGTGTATTAAATTTATTCAACCATAAAGAAGAATGGAATTATGTTATTTGCAGGAATCTGGATTGAACGGGAGATCATCTTGTTAAGTAAAATAAGCATGAGACAGAAAGACAAATATCACATTCTTTCTCATATGTAGAATCTAGTTGATATATATATTATATAAACAGAAAGTAAAGGGAGAAACGAGAGATTCAGAATGTAGTGGAGGGCGAGAATAAAAGCAAGGTACAATCATACATATATATGGAAATGTCAAATTGAAACCCATTGTTTTGTGTGCTAACTTATAAGAAGAAATAAAATGTTAGAAAGGGAAAAGAAAATTGAACGCCTGGCATAGGCAGTTGAGACCCAGTGTGAATAACCAACACCGCCGTTGGTGGCATGGCCCTTGTTGCCTTCCTGTTATATGTGCTTTCTATTCCATGTCACTTCATGCTTGTAGACAGGGGGCACACCTCCAGGAATTATGTCCGTATTCCAGGGATGAAAAAGAAGAAAAATGAGAGAGGGGCGGAGGAGGAGGAGGAGGAGGAGGAGGAGGAGGAGGAGGAGGAGGAGGAGGAGGAGGAGGAGGAGGAGGAGGAGGAGGAGGAGGAATCAGAAAAGGAAAGTTTTCTCCCCACATCTCCATCCAGTATCAGACAAAGCATAAAACGCCCAGTTAAATGTGAGTTTCCGATAAACAGACAGTGGTCTTTGTAGCGTCTGCGTACCTCCTACAACGCTTGCCTTAAAAATGTGGTTTGTGATTCATCGGGCATCGCATCTGTGGTGGCTTGTTTGGTGTCATCTTGACACAAGCTAGGGTGACTGGAGAGGGGGGAACCTCAGTTAAGAGCCTCAGCAAGGTCAGGCTGTAGACAGGCCTGTAGGGCAACTTTTGAATCAATGATTGATGGGGAAGGGCTCAGCCCATTGTGGGTGGGGCCATCCCTGAGCTGGTGGTCCTGGGTTAAGAAAGCAGGCTGAGCAAGCCACAAGGAGCAAAGAGTAAGCAGCACCCTTCGGTGGCCTCTGCATCAGCTCCTGTCTCCAGGTTTCTGCCCTACTTGAGTTCCTACTCTCACTGCTTTTTATGATAAACTGTTCTATGAAACTGTGGATAAAATAAACCCTTTTCTCCCCGAGTTGCTTTTGATTATGGTGCTTCATTCACCACAGCAATAGAAACGCTAACAAAGATGGTGTCGAATAGGAATCTTGTGTTTTCATCTGCTGAAACTGGCACAGTCAGTTCAGGGCTGCTTGTATTTCTCTGATCACAACTATCCCTTGGCCACTCCCACCTGCAAGGAAAGATGACTAAGCCAAGTTACTTTTTCAACTATGAATCTCAGCAAATGAGTAAGACAAGAAAGGTTGGCGTGGGTGTTGGGGGAGTAAACTGTGTAATTTGCTATTGATTAATTTTGTAGAGCATAAATTTCAAGATATTCTGTTTTTTGAAACGGCTGTATAATTCTTTGTTTCCTTTGGTATGTGTGCTTGCATGCATGTGAGTGTGGTTTATGAGTGTGGGTATGGTACATGTGTGTGAAATGTATGTATGCCCATGTCGGGAGGGTGTGCATGCCTGTGTTCAGGCTCAGCAGCCAGAAGAAGGGGTCGGGCACCGTCCCTATTCTCTCTTCTTTTGAATAACAGCCACTTATTCTTTTGAGGCAGTGTCTCTCCCTGAAGCTTGTTTTACCCCCCCTTCCTGTCAGCCAGCCCCCAAACCCTACCAGTCTCCACACGACATAGTAATGAGGTTACAGCCATGAGCAGGAAAAAGTTGGCTTGTAACCTGGGTGCTAACCTGAATTCAGGTCCTCATGGTTGTACAGGAAGTTCCATTAGCTGCCAAACCACCTCTCCAGCCCCAGGAAATTCTAATTTCAGACCGTGGTCAGGTGGAAGGCCCTACAGAGTTTAGAACAATGAGAGTGGCCTGTGGTTTCTACTTAATATGATGAACACAGCTATTATTTGCAAACTAGAAGAGGGTGGGTAAGCTTTAAGTGGAAAGACTGGCTAAGTGAATCCTGGGTAATTCCAGAACCTTCTACCCACCGTATCATGAAGATCTCCCTCCTTGCACGCACATTCCTAATTCTGAACAATGACGAGGAATAGGCAGATGGTCTCTAGGCCCCTACCGAGGGATCCAAAAAGGTATACAGATGACAGAGCACACACATCTTCAGTCTTCCCTCATACCGGCACTCCACAGTTTGGTCTGATTATGGCCCAGGTTCCTCCTTCAGCAGCAGAGCTGTGGAGAGCCAAAGTGTCTGGAATAGTCAGATACTAGGAAATACTCATCCTGATGATCAGTATCATCAAGAGGTTCTAGATTCACTTAGGAGACAAACCTCTGGACATTGTCTGTCTGTGGGTGAGTTTTGAGATTCTGTTATTAGGGTATGAAGTCATGCCTAAATGTGAGTGGATAGTATTCAAGACTAAAAAAAAAAAAAAACAGAGAAAGGGACCTAAGACAGGCACAGACCACTATCCACTTCTGACTACACATGCAGTGTGAAGTCTGTATGCAAGCCCCTTGCTGCGAGGACTTCCCTGCCATAATGAACTGGAATCTCAAACAGCCAGCCAAAAGAAACCCTCTGTGTCTTCAGTTGTTTTCTCAAGTGTGCTGCCACAGAAACTAGAGAGACAACTCACACATCAGTGTAGATCTGGGATCTTGCAAGGCTCCTGCAAGGAAAAAGATAGAAACAGCGATTTTAAAAAATTTTAATTATGGTCTGCAAAAGAAAGCTCAGTGGTTAAAAAGAAGTACTGATTTTGCAGAGGACCTGAGTTCAGTTCCCAGCATCCATCAGGCAGCTCACAACTACCTGTAACTTCATTTCGTGTCGATCCGAGGCCCTCTTCTGGCCTCTGTAAGCAACAGTACTCACATTCATATAATCCCACATAGACATGCACTCACAATCTAAAAAGAAAATAAACTCTTTTAAAATTTCTACTAAAAATAATCAATGGAATGCACAGAAAAATGTAGCAAAATCTGCTACCTATTTGCTAACATTTAACAAGGCACGTGGAAGGTTCTTCTACTTTTGACATCTTGGGAGGTAAAGCACAGATTGAACAACCTGGTTCCAAAGCTGTGGATATAGGTGAAAAGAAAACCCCTGTGCTTATCTCTCCAACGTGGTGAGCCACTTTGTCCTCCAACTCCATCCCCTCCTTTGCATCCAGCAGCAGATGCTCTTACCTCCCCTTCCCCTTGCTTTCTCAAGGAATTAAATCAATTGTTCCATTTTCTTTCCGTTCCCTTTTTCCCTCTTGTCAGATCAAGTGCTGTTCTCTTTCCTTGAGGATTACCAAAATAAGCTCTTGGGGAGAAAAGGGTTTCTCAGCACTTTAACTTCTGTTTCCTTCTATTTATTTGTTTTGCTTTTATTATCTTTGCTTGCTGACTTCCCAGGACATGTATTCAGTATGCAGAAGTTACTGGCTTTCCCTCCTTTTCCTAAGTGAAAGCCTGTGGATTAAAACAAAAACAGCTATGTGCTTCTCTAAAAAAATTAGTTTATTTTTTTTAACATGGTCTGATATCTGAAGCGAGATATATAAAAACATACTCATATACACACAGATGTATGTCTATAGAGATGTGGGGAAATATAAATACATGTATTTATCTGTCTTTATATTTGTCTACATATACCAAAATACAAATATCATTATGCATACGGCATAAATATGTCTTATGGCTTCTAGGGAAACTTTGCCTCAATTAACTTGGACCTCAGAGGTTGTTTTTCATTTTTAGTTTATAGAGGTTTATTAAATGTGCAAATGTGTCAATACTTCTGTGCTACAACCTGATTCATTGTGTTATGACTAATAAAAAAAAGTCACCTCTTTACACCTTCCTTACTTCGCTTAATGAGTCCACTTGGTTTCTAATTGTTTGATTTCAAAGGCTAGTAAATATCATTTCTCTTCAAAGTACTTCTAGCCCAAGTGAAGGTCAAGAGCAACAATCCGTATAAGTCCTATTATAGAAAGGAAACAGAAATAATTCCAAATATTTCACATGGAAATGGTGTGAGCCAGCCAAAGTGCACTGGAGCAGGAACCTAATGCTGCCCAGCTGCCTTCCATAGCATATAGCTATGGCCATAAGCTGCACTGAGCTCTTTCCCTGTCTGTAAGGAAATGATTGGACCAAATGTTCTCCAGAAACCTCTAGATCTTTGATGCTTTGTATATTCACCCCACCCCTCTTGGGAAAGTACGCCAGTGGAAGATGACATTACCTACTCTTCTAAACTTCAAAATTCCATTCTATATATTAACACACAGGTCAAGGCTACATACAGTATGAGAATTTGGATTGGGAAAATAAACCATAAGGAAATTCTCCCAGGAACTCTATATGCTTTGACCAAGGCAAAGAGTCATATAAACAGACCTCCAATACTACCTAGACAGTGTGGGGCCATTTTAACCTTCCAAGAATTATTTCAAAATTAGGACCCATGTGTCTGGGCCCCACCTGTCTTTATAACACCAGGGAAAGACAAATGAAGAGTTTGAGATTGATTGCTGGTCCTGATCCTCAGTGTCGTGAGAGTAGAGGACAATAATGGAGTGAATCCTGCTGATCAAACCATAGGCTATTTGGCTGAAAACATTCTCATAGGCTCCTATCATGGACAAACTGATTCTGAGTGCTATGGTTTTGTTTGGGTTAGCAATGTGAAAACCTTGTTCCAAGTTCCAGATCCACCACTCATGTGCAGTTGTCCTTGGGGAAGTCCTGGACTTGTATTCTTTGGAGTGTTTCCCCAATACAACAAGCAATTAACCTATTGACTGCCTTAGCTTAAAGGGCATACCCAAAGTCAGATATGGGATTAAATTAAGAGTCTCCTCAGATAAAACCCAGTACAAAGAAGGCCTCCCACAGGCATGCTTCTGCCATAAGGAGGAGTATGGGTCCCATTTGCCAGATGGTCTGGGATTCAGACAAACATGGAAGGCATAAGAGGTGATATATTTAAATACAGACTATACTGAAGTAGAGAGAAATGGAGACATTCACCTCTGCCTTGCCTTCTTGCATGTTGTAATTTCTTTCCCTCTTCCTTTCTGCAAGTGATTTCTGGAGAGAAACTACACCCAAGGAGCGCTTCTATAGCACACATGATGGGAGGGTTTGGCTAATGCTCCGCTTTGTGGTCCATTCCTGGAGAGTCAGACTATTACTGACATCTTAGTTCTGAAACATCCTTCAGCAGAAGGGCTTGTTGTTTTGTTGACTCCAAGAATCCTGCGGCTCTTTGGCTCACAGAACTTTCTCACAATGCCTATTAAGACCCCACAGGACTGCTTTCTTTGAAGACACACTGGGAGCTAGTGTAATATTATCCCCCAGTGCTGTTCTGGGGCCATGTGTCAATGTGAGATCTGTATGCACCATAGAGCACTTCTGTCTATATCCTAGCCCTTAAAATCTCCGCTGCTCCTTAATACCCATATAACAACATTGTCATCATGATCGGTGAATGAATTATAGCTTACATTGATGAACTGATAGTTAGTTGCACTATGAACGACTAGCCAATGATCCAGAGTCATGTTTGATTGAATGTGATGGAAACCCATCTACCTATGCATTTGTTTGCTCATGGTCTCACTCAAATAATACAATTAAGAGGCTTCTTCCTCAGCAAGGTAGACCGAGCACACATTTATCTCCTTCCCTCCTGAGGTCTTCCTAACATTGTATATTAAGAGTTCAACAGAGGAGTAAATATTGACTCACCACAGAACAGGAGAGGAGGCTCCTTAAGCACAAATAGAAAGGGTGGATGGAGGAAGTAGACTAGCATGGCTCAGAGTATGTGAAAGGGGGCTCCCTACACACCTGAGAGAGCAGTAGGAAGGGAGGATCCCTGGGAGGAAGGCAAGGGCAAGAAGGATGAATGAGAAGGTCTGTGTGTTTACCATACGGTACCCACTCCTCATCCATCACACTTTCCAGGAGAAAAGACAGTAGGATGTTTAATTACAAGGGGTAGGAAAGTGGAGTTTTTCTTTAAAGATTCCAAGGAGAGTGAGATTGTTGATGTCCAGAATGGCATATCCTTCATGGTGGCACCAGGGAGAGAGATGTCTGTGAAATGGCTTGCCCCTGATACCACCATCAGGGAACTCCTAACATGAGGAATAAGACCCACCTATGAACATGCCTTCCTAGTCTCTGTCTAAATATGAGAAGCTGATCAAGGATCACCTCACATAGCAATAACAAAGCAGTATGAAAAAGAGGCGCACACAGGAAAGACAGACAAGCCAGGTGACACAATTACCTTAAAAGATTCAAGACTAAGACTGTAAGACAAATAAATATTACAGAAACATTTTCCTGAAATGAGAAATGAAGGAAACACATTATTTATTATTATTGTTGTTATTATTATTGTTGTTGTTATTATGAAAGCCCAGAGAAGCCACCAATAAGTTCTTATAAAAATGTGCCTCTGGATGCATTGAACCAAAAAATCTTAGAGCTTTAGGTTAAGAAAGATTCTAAAAAATATATCCACCAATGAGTACTCAGGTAGTGCCACCAAGACAATTCACCTAGAGCAGGAGGCATGCCACCTTCCACTTCTCTTCCTAAAGGGCACAATTGCCTGGCACTTGGCTACTGGGTTTACTTTTGCTCTATGAGGCTGGGGTGATGCCAATCAGGAAGGGGGAACACCAGGCCATGCTAGGGCAAAGAAAGCAAGGGCACCTGAGAGACTGGTTGGGGGCGGGGGGGCCCAGGGCAGCCTCAGAGAGCAGAAGACCAGCAAGGAATTGGAAGGAACTAAATTTGAGAGGAGGAGGAAAAAGGGATACAGGACACTTTAGAGGAAAAGATGAATAAAGGTGTTTTTAGAAAGGTACAGGCAGTTGTGAGCTGCCTGGCATGGGTGCTGGGACCCAAACTCTGGTCCTCTGCAAGAGCAGGAAGTTCTCTCAACCACGGAATCATCTTTCCAGCCCCCAAGATATCGGACACCTCACTCACGTGTGTATACCCACTCCTACACATAATTAAAAATAAAACTATTTTTTAAAAAAGAAAGATCCTAAAAGTTCCCAAAGAGCAAAAGAAAGCATAAAGAAATTACAAGTAAAGTAGGCATCAGCCTTTTCCTCAGGCACACGGACGCTTGGAAATTCTAAGGCTAGACCTTCAGGTCTCAGAGATGCGCTTTCTGACATGAAAACCAGAGCCAGGACATACTGCCAGTCAGCCAAGAATGAAGGTGAAATAAAAATGAGTCAAATACTCAAAGATCCTCAAGGAAATTACTCTCGGAAAAAGTTCCTTGAAGCGAGGGAAGAGGATGTAATAGAAGACACATATGTGAGTGTATAAAACTCTAATTTTTCCAAAGATAGTGTAACTACCAGGGAAAAGAGGTTTCAGGACTACGGCTGCACTGCAGGCCCAGGGAGGACGAATTCAGAGAAGTCAAGATCTGTAGGGAGCAAAGCAGAAGTGTGAGTGACGTGTCGAAGCAGAGTCAGGTGTGAGCCAAATTAAAGGGGAAAAAAGCAATTAAATTCCTGGGGCCTGGGAACGTCGCAGAGAAGTCATAATGTCAATGTGACACAATTTTGACACGTAACTCTGTGTGTGTGTGTGTGTGTGTGTGTGTGTGTGTGTGTGTGTGTGTGCATATATGTGTATGTGTGTCTATGTGTGTGTATATGTGTGAGAGAGAGAGAGGGAGACAGACAGACAGACGACAGACAAGACAGAGATAGGGAGACAGACAGACAGACGACAGACAAGACAGAGACAGGGAGACAGACAGAGATTCCAGATGATCCCACTGACGCCCGAAGCAGTTCCCTTGCCATACAATATCTTCTTGAACCTATAGAGAAGATTAGAAATATAACCCTTCATCCATTCTTCGATTGAAGGGCATCTAGGTTGTTTCCAGGTTCTGGTATCACAAACAATGCTGCTATGAACATCGTAAAGCATATACTTTTGTTGTATGATAAGGCCTCTCTTGGGTATATTCCCAAGAGTGGTATTGCTGGGTCCAGGGGTAAGTTGATCCCGAATTTCGAGGGGTGCACCCACACACTGAGACAATGGGGATGTTCTACTGGGAACTCACCAAGACCAGCTGGCCTGAGTCTGGAAAAGCCTGGGATAAAACTGGACTCTCTGAACATAGCGGACAATGAGGACTACTGAGAACTCAAGAACAATGAAAATGGGTTTCTGATCCTACTGCACTTACTGGCTTTGTGGGAGCCTAGGCAGTTTGGATGCTCAACTTACTAGACCTGGATGGAGCTGGGGGTTCCTTGGACTTCCCACAGGACAGGGAACCCCGATTGCTTTTCGGGCTGAGGGTGGGGGGGGGACTTAATTGGGGGAGGGGGAGGGAAATGGGAGGCGGTGGCGGGGAAGAGACAGAAATCTTTAATAAATAAATAAATTAAAAAAAAGAAATATAACTCTTATTCACTGCAGTGAATAAATAAATAAATATTCATCAAGATAAAAGTTCTGTTTATTGGTTTTCGATGTTTGGCATCAGTGTGTAAACAGAACACAAAAGCCTTAATCATTCTTACACAACCTTGACAAGGTGAGGAAAAAATATAGCTGACTCGGAAGTGGGGGTCGGATGAGTCGGGAAGACTTAAGAGCAAGGTGACTAATAGCTCGGCTGGCAGTAAGCAGTAACTCCCGCAGCAGCTGTCCGAAGCTTGCAGAACAAGCAAGAAAAGCCTCTTGTAAAGTTCAAAAGCTAAGCAGTTGCAAACAAGTAGAAGATATTTTAAAAATCTAGACAAGGGTTGGGAGGGTGGCTCCGGGGTAGGATGCGCTTCTAACGTACTCAAGGCCCTAGGCTTGATCCCCAGCACAGCCTAAGACCTAAAATTAAATTAAAAAGCAAGAAGGTTTAAAAACCATTAACGACACATTGCTATGCCTCTAAAGTAATGTGTCTGTCAACCTCATCAGAGAAACTTCTATTTGCAGTGGATGGTGACCAGTACAGAGACCTGAGACTGTACAATGCTCACAGGATACGAGATGGGAGGGGGTCCCAAGGCTCAGGGGTCATGAGGAAGAGGAGGTCGAAAGACTGGAAGAGTCAGAGCCCTGAGTGAAGACTACAAGGAAACAATGTTCCCTGGGCACAGCAGGGAAGCTGCACAGGTGAACTCCATGGTTATGACAGCGTGCACAAGTCTTGTGAAAACTCAGGTCAAGCCAAATCCTCTCGTGGAGAGGGGAGGCAGGCACAAAGTCCCACCCCTCCCTAAGGAGATGTTGACGATTGCAGCTTCTGGGAAAGGAATGTTCGGTGGTGTTGTGGTGGTGGTGGTGGTTGATTTTTTAAGAGTGTGGCTCCTGCTAAGTGAACCAAGCAGCCCCAGTAGAAGGCCACCAGCTGAAGAATATATGCACAGCACAAATTGGGCTTTACTGGAAAGAAAGAAGAAAAAAAAAAACAACAGGAAAACACAGAGGACACAAAGTTGAATGGAGAGAGAAGGGGAGTAGAGAGAGAAGTGAATATAACCCAAACAGACAGTGAAATTCTCAAGGAACTAATAAAATAAAAGATGAAAAAAAAGCTAAAAGATTTATATAAAAATATAAAAGATTATAAAATGTTATAAAATCATTACAACATCATTAATGTGGAAAAACTGAAGTTGTGCCCACAAATAACACTAGGATCATATTTTGATTAATGTGGGCAGCCATCTAAAGAAATTAGACATCCTTATACCTATGCCTTCCCGGGGCTGGGATTGGCTGGAGAAGCAGAATTTGGTGACCATTCCCCACAAATATTCTAAGTTGTCCTTCCTTGTTTGTTCCTGTATGCATCACTTCGATACTCTGAAATCACTGGGTACCCACTGTGGTACTATGCTAGGTACCAGACAGGTGATGTCAGCCTCAGAGTAGACGCATGGAACACGGGATGCTAGCTAAGCCAGGAGCCATTCCTAAGGATGCCTTTGTGTAATACGGGAGAGAGGAAGGCAGGGCAAGAGTCCCTGTTTACTCTCTGCAGAGCGTTCACCGTGTGCTTGGGCAATTGATTGAAATGGTTGGCGTAGAATCCTCTGAGAGATGAGTTAGGAAGAGTGTTTAGGACTGGGGGCCTAGAGACTTGACTTGGCTCCTTCAGAATACTAATATTCTAGCCAGGCAGATAGAATTACTGACAGTTCTAGCTAAAGGGATCCTTAGAGACACAACTCTTTCATTGTATAAACAAAGAAAGCATGGCCCTGACAGAAATAAGGCTCAAACTTAGTCCCTCTGATTGATTCAATTCCAGTTCAGTGCTAGATCAAAAAGCCTCTGAGGATGGAGAGATGGCTCAGTGGTTAAGAGCTCAGCTGCTCTTCCAAAGGACCTAGGTTCAGTTCTCAGTACTCACATGGTAGCTCAGAACTTTCTATAACTCCAGCCCCAGGGGATCTTGATGCCGTTTCTGGCCTCTGTGGGCACTAGGCATATTCTGGTGCAGAGAAATAACATGCAGACAAAACACCCATGCACATAAAAATAAATAGTACTTTAATTAACACACAAATAAGGAACAATAAAACACTTCCAAACACAACACAGTAGACACTGTACTCCATCAAGGCCCCGGCATTCTCACACGCCCTACTATGGGTCAGACAGGGCCCTGGTCTCTTGTGCCTGCCGTTTGATTTCATTCTCACAGTACCCATGTTTAAGATAGATTGTATCACAATGGGGACCCTAAGAGAGACATACATGGATCTAATCTACATGGGAAGTAGAAAAAGACAAGATCTCCTGAGTAAATTGGGAGCATGGGGACCATGGGAGAGGGTTGAAGGGGAGGGGAGAGGCAGGGAGGGGAGCAAGAAAAATGCAGAGCTCAGTAAAAAAAAATCAATAAAAATGTGTATATATATATATATATATACACATTAGATTGTATCCACATTAAACTTGAGCACACTAAAGACCTAGAGACTTTAAATCACTTTTTGAAAGCCAATAAGGCTACAGAAGTAGAGCCTGGATTGACAACAGCCAGGCTGACCGCTAACATCATGACCATAAACCTTTTTGGTTCATGACCTTCAGTTTCTAGCTTGTGTTTTATGTCTTGTTGGTTGAAGGGAGAGGAACAAGGAGAGAACCAAACCATCAACTGTCTACACTAAAGGAAGCGAGGAGGCAGCCACTGTGTGGCCAGGCCCTTTCATCTGCCTCTCTACTCCCCTGGGGCCATCCTGGGTGAAGGCCTGTGTGTGGCCAGGCTTTCCTTCTTAATTAGACAGGGCCCTAGGAGACTTCTCTTAGCTCCGAGCTATTCTGAGCAAAATAAACAGGAATGATAGAGAGAGAGAAAGGAGAGAGAGAGAGAGAGAGAGAGAGAGAGAGAGAGAGAGAGAGAGAGAGAGATCTTTACTGACTTTAAAAGATTTATACAGACCACATCCCAAAGAGCTTAGGAAATGTATTTTTCCTTTTCCTTTTTGGGTGGAGCAAACTGCCGAGGAAAAGACAACACTCAGCTACAGAGTTTTATTGAGAATGAAAATACTTTGAACCTGCTCTCTTATTGATAGTCCAGTTGCGCAAAATAAATTTTATATAAACATCATCTCTCATATTAGAACTGGAAAAAGAATCCATTCCCCCGGTCAGCTTTGAAAAGGCGCAGTTACTGAGGCACTGTGTTACTAATTATAGGGACAGAATTCCCACACCCAGAAAGAGCTGCAGCGCTGCAGGAGAACTCCCAGATCCAAGCCCCAGCAACTCTGCCAGATTCTTCCCGTTCCTTTTAGTCCACATGTATGCAGTCTTCCAGGAGAAAGGGGCACTGCCTTCATGTCACCCACACTCTTTCTTTTGTAGCTGGTTTTTAGCTCAATTCTCTACCGATGTGAAATCAAGCAAGGGTCTTAGGCCAGCTCACAACTATTGCTCCTTTATTTGGAAGTTAACATATGAGACATTCATTGTAACCTCAGACAGTATCCCCAACAGTCCTGAGCAAAACTCTTATCAAGAGAGATTCTCTCCAAGACTCTCACCCAGTCTGGATGGCGACACAGGACCCTAACATGGGAAACCTTCGGCTTCCCAGAGACCAGCCACCTGCATCCTTCCTTACCACAACAATAGAGTGAAGGTCTTGACTTCAGTCGTGACCCCGTCCTAATGTGGACCAGTGGTGGGGGATGGCATTGGTGGTTGATGCTGGTCTCCTGCAGCGTCAGATGAGACCTCTAGACACATTGCTCTCGGTGTCACTCTCGTGCTCAAAATAGATGGCACCCAGGAATTCAGTGCTCTCTGTGGTACCAGCAGCCATCTTCCATGCCCATCTTTGTTCTTCATCTTCTCGCCGTGTTTCCCACACTCAGCCAAACATTTTTCTACATTTATGCTTTTACACACACACACACACACACACACACACACACACACACATTGATCCTACCAGTTTTTTCTTCTCTCCTTAAGACACAGGGTCAAGGGCCGGAGAACACCGACTGCTTTTGTAAAGGATCAGAACTCGGTTCTGAACTTCTATTGCACCTATTAGGGCAGCTCACAACAGCTTGTAACTCCAGCTCCAAGTGCCTTGGCACCTTCTGGATTCGATGGGCATTGCACTCACCTGCACAAAAGTGCAAAAGTGCGTGCTCTCAATCCAGCTTTCTTACTTTTTTGGTCTCTCTCTATTTCCCCCCATCCTCTCCCACCACCCCTTCTTCCTACCCATTTTCTCTCTCACACACAGTTTAAAAATAAAATATATTTTAAAAAAATATATATGGTCAAGATATTTTCTTAATTTTTTTAAAAAAAACTATTGACTCATTCTCTGTGTATGGGGTTTTACCTGCATGTATGTATATACAAGTACATGCCTGGTGCCATCAGAGGTCAGAAGAGGGTGTCAGATTCCCTGGTACTGGAGTTACTGACTGTTGTGGAATATTAAGTTGTGTTAATTTTCTTATACTATGCAATATTTGTTTAATGATGCAAAGATGTGCTGCATTCTTTCATGTTGCATTTGTTTAACTCTGTGAAGCTGTGTTACTTTGCCTGTCTAACACACCTGATTGGTCTAATAAAGACCTGAATGGTCAATAGCGAGGCAGAAGAAAGGATAGGAAGGGCTGGTGGGCAGAGAGAGTAAATAGGAGGAGAAATCTAGGAAAGAGAGCTAGGAGTGAGAAATGGAGGAGAAGACACCAGGGACCAGTCACCCAGTCACCATGAAGTAAGATGGAAAGAAAGATATATAAAGAAAGGTTAAAAAGCCCAGAGGCAAAATGTAGTTAAAGGGAAACAGGATAATTTAAGTTAGGAAAACTGGTTAGAAACAAGCCAAGCTATGGCCATACATTCATATGTAAGAATAAGCCTCTGTGTATTTATTTGGGAGCTGGGTGGCGAGTCCCCAAAGAGTCAAAAACCAACAATTGACAACTATGACCAATCATGTGGATGCTGGGAATAGAATCTGGGTCCTATGGGGAAGCAACACATGTTCCTAACTGCTAAGCACCTCTCCAGCCTCTCAGGTCAAGATCGTCTTGTTTATGGGTCTTCCTCCCTGGACCTACAGGCTCCTTCATGGACTCCCAGAGTGCTTGGTCCATTGTAGTCTGTGTGTTATAGCTTGGTAACCTCTACTCCTGAGGACACTTTTTGCACAGAGCTCTTTATCTGTGCCAGGACTGGCCTTCCTCAAGATGCTGTCCTGTTCCTGCCAGTGTCCCCAGGGGAGAGCCTGGGATTAGATGGTGACTCAAAGTAATTAGCCACTGAGAGGAATCTGGAGGCACTACAAAGTGAGTCAGGAAGGGATCTGGCCCTGTGCTCACCTGCTCCTCCTTTCCCTAAGTGACCCCTTGGGTGCCTGACCTATACACCCAGACAAAGCTTCCCTGGCCACATTTTAGGCAAAGGACTCTATGTCAGGGAGAGAGCACTGCTTGGGATTCTGGAGGCCTGGCGGCTGATCCTGACATTCAAACACCCATTTTGGACCCATTAGTACCCCATCTGGGTCAATAGTCTACCTCTCTTTAGAAGCTAAGGGTTGTACTATATGGCATGCCCAGCTACGGGTCAGGAGTTCTAACCTCTTCTCTTGTGCTCTATGCTCATGGCAAGAACATACTCCCTCCCCTATAAATCGAGGGTTAGATATAGAGTATGTAGCGAGAGTTATGGAGCAGTTTTCCAGATACCCACAGGCCATGTTAAAATGTTTTAACACATGTGGAGTGCATATTCTAGCTCTGACCCCACGTCCTCCAAATGGTTCAGAAGCTTCCTCGCTCTCACTTCATCCTCACTTGAACCTTAAGTTACCGCTACCTACTTTTACCATGTTGCAAATTTCCGATTCTTGGAGCAATGCCATCTTTCTCTAAATGTTGCTCCCGGTAAGGATTCTATGCTCTCTTTTTCACCGTTCTTCACCCCAGACCGTCAGTTCATTTGCCTAGTTGGGAAAATGAATTGAAGCCTTGGCGAGTACCGGAGGCGCTTTGAGAAGGCTGAGTCCTCATTAGCTTGTTCCCACAAGGGAAGTCAGGGGTCGAGGCACTAAGTCTCTCTGCTGCGAAAGGAGCAGCATCTGCTGGTGGAAAAGCTCAATGCAGGAGCACTGTGAGTGAAAACTAATGCATTCATTGCAGGGAGTGCCTGGAACAATAAAACGCTGCCATGCTTTTTATGCGAGCTGTGATCTCAGGAATGTCTGTTTCTTATAGGTCATCTAGCCTGAGCTACTCGGATCCAGCTCGTCCCAGGAGGCTCTGCCACATGTGTGGCATCGATGGGGATTTCTGGGTCTTGCTTTGTGAGAACCAGTTGCCAAGTCATATGACTGAGAGACTTGAGATCTGAAATGGAGCTGCCGAGATTACTGAGTTCAAACTAAACCTTCTCAAACCTTCTAAAGCCAAAAGCTAAGAGAGCTATTGTTTAGCCTCAAATCACTCAGCTACTAAGCAGAAAGAGTATTCCTTTGAAAAAGAGGCTTTTTTCCTGTTTTGTTAAATACAAAAAGCAAACTAACAAAACCACTCCAAGGCTTAAGGGCATAGGAGCATAGAACCAGTTAAGTAGGGGATGCTAAGCTATGTCTTAGTGTTATATTGCTGTGAAGAGACACCATGACCATTGCAACTCTTTAAAAAGAAAGCATTTCTCTGGGCTTCTTTACAGTTTCTGAAGTTTAGATCATTGTCATCGTGGTGGGGAGCATGGCAACATGTAGGCAGACCTGGTGCTGGTTAGAATTCTACATCCAGATCCATGGGCAGCAGGAAGAGAGAATCACTGGACCTGTCCCGGCCTTTCAAAAACCGTAAAGCCCATCTGCAGTGACACACATCCTCCAAGACCACACCTCCTAATCCTTTTCAAACAGTTCCACTCCCTGGTGACCAAGCATTCAAATCTATGACCCTATGGGGGCCATTCTCATCCAAACCACCAAAGGTTAGAACTTTGTCCTGAACGATTGTCAAGGTCATGTCCTCGGTTGCCATCCACCTCCTCCAGGACCGACTGGACTGGATGTGGATGTACAAATAAAGCGGTACCCTTCCATGAAACTGCTTCTTGCCCTCCTGTTTGGACACATCTTCAGATTTGCTCTCTTTCCTCTTCCCAGGCTCCTTCCTTCTGCTGAACACCTCTGCAGACTCCAAGCACACCATTCTGAGCCCCTGGATGAGGAGCAGCAGCGAGCACTGCACACTGGCTGTCTCGGTGCACAGACATCTCCAACCCTCCGGGAGATACATTGCCCAGCTACTGCCCCACAATGAAGCTGGAAGAGAGATTCTCCTGGTGCCTACTCCAGGGAAGCATGGGTAAGTCTTTCCCAAGGTTCCAATCGATTTTTTTGAGAAGGTTATTTGGCTTTGGAATGCACATTTCCAGACTCTAACATCTACTTAAGACTCACAATTGTCCTTTAATGGGTACGTCCAGATTGAACCATTACTGCTAATATCCCCAGGTGGTGCCCCGGGCCTTGATCTGTGGGTCCCCCAGACTGCCCTGGTTAGTGGTCCTTCCAAAGGCCAGAGGACCAGCTGTCAGACTGGGCATTTAATGTGTGAAAGTTAAAGATATTCATGTCCTGAGGTCCAGATGGAGCCAAGGAGCGAACAGCTAAAGAGAATGTTAAACAGCTGCCATGAAATCAATTTCGTATGCCAGAAAAAATGGGTTTTATCAGCAGAACGTAGGCAAGGAAGGGAAAAAGACAAAATAGTGTAGCCACCCAAGCAGATCCTATGAGATTATGCAGCCTGAAAATAGGAGTAGCCAAGGACACAACCTAGTGTTAACCCAACAGAGATTAGAAGAGAGCTTTGTTCTAGAACCTTCCAGACGTGGCCTACCCTGAAGTCACCCAAGGCCGACAACATGGAAGGTTGCTAAACTTCCTGGAAGAGTGACTTGCTCGCTCAGTGGTCCATCGTGCCTCTACAAGGAATGACATGGGAAAGCGACTTGGACCAAACTGCCTGCCTTTGCGTCTCTACTCCTTTCATAATTTTATAAATAGCATGCCAAGGTCTCAACTCTGAGTGATCACGTGTTTGATGACTTTCCAATGAGCAAGGGTGATGATCCTTCTTTGTAATGATTATAGTTTTTAAAATTTCTGATTCAATAACTATGCAAGGATTTGGTTTCCTCCAAGAAAACCTCTTTTGAGGAGAGTCTCTCTTGACAAATACCTATTACCCATCCCCTGTCCTTGCGGTGTGCACAGGTAGAATCTTGACTAAGACTACTGCTTCCCCAATTGGGCAACAAGATTTCCTAGGGGCTTTCTGTGAAGTCTGTTCCTCATCCCATGCTGTCTGTATTCAGTTGTATATAGAAGAACTCCATACCACAGCAACCGCAACAGGAATGAAATTTTTTATTATTTTGTTTGTATTCCTGAGTTTTATTTGTTCTTTCTCTGGACATGACAAGAATGCTGCAGACTCGAACTCACAGGAGAAGTGGTCCCCAGCACAAGATCAGACCAGTTAAAATTCCAGCATGCATAGGAGATGGGCCCTGAGCCCTGAGCCCTGTGTGAGGAGTTATTGGCAACTGATGATTGTTAGGGGAAGAATTCACTTTTCACTGGGGGTATGGCTGCTGGTGGGTTCCCCATGTTGCAGTGGATAGCCCCACACATATATGCAAATAGGCAGTACCAACTGGACTGGATTCACTGGAGAGAAAGGGAGGATGCTGGGGTAGGGGTTTATGAAGACTTAGATAGAAGGTCTGGAGGGGATATATGTTCATGACACATAGTATTCATTGAGGAATGACATCCAGTACCAGTAAGAATATTAACTGCATAGCAAGGCTCACATCCATCCTTTTGGGCTGAAATGCCTCTTTGGGTCTCTTGCTTTAGTCTGATCACTAAACATAAGGAGTGTCAGGTGCCTGAGCTGCCTGTTGTTTTAGACAAGCAGTTCTCGGGAACTAGAGCTTTTTTTATGGCCTGATGTTCTTTTCCAATGGAAAGCCCAAAGGATAGGGCTTCCCATCCATTGGTAGGCAGGGCCAGTAGTAGCCTCAGAACAAGCCTGCTTCGTGGGTGGATTATTTTGACTTACCATTTCCAGTGTTCCCTTGTCAGGCAGCCTGGTAGAGACTAGAGAGTGCTGCTTGGAGCTGCTGAGCCTTCAAGCAGTGAATCCCTAGGGTTCTGTGGATTGAGGCAGAGAATCGCTGATGTCTGGGTGGCTGGAGTTAGAGATCACCCTGAGAGACAAGCCTACAATACCAATGAGTGTGAGGGGATGTTAACACCTCCCATGTGGCCGTGCCATAATCCTTGTGGCTTAGATTCAGGAAGGCAATGCATCTCACTAATGACTACCCCCAAAAATCTTCGCTTCAGCATCCTTCTGTGCTTGCCGCAGCCATGTGAATCCCCATTGAACAGCTGGAAGCATGTATCTGTATCTAAGCATGTGTCTGTATGTGTAGATATGCAGATATACACATAGAAGAAGTGTAAGTGGCATTATCTGAACTGGATACCACACCCACCCCTCATTTGTGTTCTTTCCAGTAAAACTGAGACTGTGTTGGAGTGGAGAGATGGGGATGAGGAGGACTGAAAAAGAGAAATGAGGGAACAGAACCTTTTAAAGTGTATGTGTTTTTAAGCCTCTGGCTTAGTGCTTCTCGACCTTGCTAACACTGTAACCCTTTTATACATTTCCTCACATTGTGGTGACACCAACCATAAAGTTACACCACTGCTATTTTATAACCATAATTTTGCTACTGCTATGAATCATGATGTAAATATCTGATATGCAGGATATCCGATGTCATGACTCACAGGTTGAGAATCACTGTTCTAGTTCCTCAAGACAAACAAACCTGGAATCATGTGATGTTAGTACCTTCAGGGGCATCCTTCCCTTTGCAGCTGATGAGACCAAGGAAACCACCACCCTGCTGTGTACATAGGCCATGAACTTACTTAAGGTTGCAATAGCCACTCCACTGTCCAGGGTGCCCTCTTCCTGATCCCCAGAGGGGCTGAGCTGCCTCTGCAGGATGTGAACTGAGACAGGACAGGAAACCAAGAATTATGCAGAGACAGATCTGGTGATGTGGACACCACATCTATAGAGACTTTGTCTCTGTCCCAGGCTCTAGAGTCTTAGGTAGAGGAATGTCCTCCCCACCTTTGGCAGAGCCTTTGTGGGCTTCTGTGATGTACAGGAATAATTCCAACTTTAAATTAAAGATGCCTTGGGCCAACTTCTTGCTTCCAATTCGATCAATATGATGATAGTTGAGAGCATGACGTGTCAGCACAAGGGACAATCAATAGCCCATTCTACTGCATCGAGGAGTTCTGTTCTCCTGGGCATCTTGGCAACTTGGTAAACACAAGGCCATTGTCCAGCAAATCAGAGAGCTCTGGGTATTTGTAAGTCAGATCAAGGTCTCGTAGCTTCCTATTACTGACATTTGGGGCAGAATGATTCTTTTTGTTAGGCGAGGCTGTCCTATGCATTTTCTTTCTGGCCTCTACTAAAGTAGATGTTGACATGGGTTTCTGTCCCGCCTGGTCTGGCAGCCATTCAGTCCCAAAAAAACACACAGAGTCTATGTTAATTATAAACTGGTTGGCCTATTATCTCAGGCTTCTTATTAACTTTTACATCCTGCATTAACCCATAATTGTTGTCTGTGTTAGCCACATGGCTTGGTACCTTTTATCAGTGAGACATTCTCATCTTGGTTCCTCTGTGTCTGGATTACGACGTCAGACTGATCTTTCCTCTTCCCAGAATTCTCCTCTTCTCCTTGCCCTGCCTCTACTTCCTGCCTGGTCACCCCACCTATACTTTCTGCCTAGCTATTGGCCAATCAGCATTATATTAAAGCAATACAACTGATAAATCTTTATAGGGTACAAGATCATTGTCCCACAGCAACTGGGTGACATCAAGACATTAGCAGCCCCTCCCCAATGTGCCAATCCAAAACATCCCCAGGTATTTTTCTTTTCTCTAAGCAAAAACATTCACATCGTTAACCAGTCAGTTCTATGGAGCACTGTAGAGCCAGGAGAATTGAGGTTGGCCTTGTTCAAACTTTTCAATTTATAGATGTAGTTACTAAGGCCCAGAAAGGAGGAAACGTGCTTCCTGTCACATCACAAGATTTATTTTGTCAAGTTGAGTGTCTGCAATCCTACACACATGTCAGTGTGTCAATCACTGTGATTGGTCATGGCTTGCAATGACACATAAAGCCTAGTTTGTACCCTTGAGTAGTAACACAGCTCTGGCTAAAATTTAATATTTCCCAGATGTGCTGGCCAGTCACTGCTGTACCCCTTACATGTGTTTTCTTGCTTAGTACTAATAAAAGCACAATGAAATACATTATTGCTCTCATATCCCATATTGCAGATGAAGATATCCAGCAAAGCCAATTAACCTGTCTGAAGTCAAAGGCTGGGCAGTTTGGAGGTGTTCTGAACCCACTCAGCAGCTAAACTTGTGAGCGTTTTCATCCATTGCTCTAAGAGCTCAATCGGGTCACGGTAGTTCAGCAGGAAAATCCCAGTTCAGGAGCTGTGTTGAATAAGAAGTAATGAATTAAAAAGTCCCATCTTGCTATTCACCGAGCAGCTTCAATAAGATCAGAGAGCTCTAGATATTTGTAAGTTAGATCAGGGTTCTCTCAGCTTCGTGTGACTGACATTTGTTAAGACCACAGAGGTACAAAGAATATACATGATCGACCCCATTACCGTCAGTGTTCTGTGAGAGAGCTTTCTGGCTTCAGGCAAATCCCAAGTCCTCTCAAGCCTTTGTTTCCTCGTCTGTGGGGAAGTCTGCTGCTGACCGTGTGCTGTTCCGGGTCCTCTTCAAGGATGGGGACATTCTGTATATGGCATGTAATACAAGTCTGGGGTGGGCTGGGTATGCTTAATATCCTAATATGGTCTGTTCTGATAGAGATTAATCTGGTCTCTGCTTATGAGGTCCTGTCGGGAGAAACCAATGGCTTCTATCACTGAAAGTTCACTTCCACGGTAGCATAGCACCCCGAAGAGCAAGGGGGACAAGTGACAACTATGTGATGCTCACTGTGATGATGACAAGTGGAGCTGGCTCCCTCTCATAATAGGCAATAGTAATTTGTAGACCAGCCATTGGAAAGCAATATTCAATGTTTGCAGCTAGGAGGGAGGGAGTCAACTGGGGGAGAGCCTGACTCAGAAGAACAGGCTAAGGAATGACAAGTCCCCACCAGACCCTGAGTCCTGCTTCCACCGTGGTGGCTCAGGGAACAGTAGCCTGCCTAGAAGCCCTTGGAGGCAGAGGAAGGGCAGCTGGGGTCTCACAGCGATGGCTCACTTTCTGGTCACCTGCACAGTAAGAGTGTGTTAGGGCATGAGCAGCAGAGTCTGCCAAGACAGCCTGGCTTTAGAAGGGGTCTCCTGAGCAACAGAGAGATGTAGGCCCAGTCTGCGCACCACCCAGCCAGAATGACTACAGAAGCGAGGAACCAGAGAACCAGGGCTGTCCAAACAGCCCCATGTCTGGCTGGCCACCGATATACAGAGTGCATCAAAGCTAAAAATGAGTCATCAGCAAGTCCGTGTGAATTGAATGAACATGGTAAGACCTAGTCAATGTGGCGAGTTCTGAGACGACATGAGGCAAACGGCTCACATTACGCCCAATTGTAGGAGATGCTTAATAATGCTAGAGCCTTCTCCACATAAGCAGTTGTTTTCCAACAGTGGAAGGAGGTCCCTGCCTGTAAGACGTGCCAAAGATGACAGAGCCAAAGAACACATGGCCTTGACTTTCAAGGACCATCCAGCCCATTAATGAGAACAAGTCAAATCATAACAGTTATGTTGTAGAGACAGGAAGAAGTTTAGCCAGATTCTGCCTCTGCACAGTGAGCTGCCTGCTGTACCATGCCGCCCTAGTGATGTGTTTTAACAGGATCAATCCTGCAGCAATTGGCTGTGCGTAGCTAGTGCCCTCCTGGGTTCTGGAACATAGGCTTAAGGGCTTGTGGTGCTTGAGGCTGTAGGAGAGAATTTCCTGGGCTCTTTCCCAGGCATCCATCCCAAGTCTCCCTGCCTCTCTAAGCACATAGATTTCTCCTGCAGCCATGACTATCTGGGGATTTTATTATGTGTGACCAGAACTCCACAGTGTGTGAAGGGAACAATTGGTCCCCAAGGGCATAAGAGGTGCCAATTGCTTGAATTGCTAATACTTGAAGACTTACATCCAAAGGGCATGTTGATAGTGAGGTCTGAGCCCAGCAGAGCTGTTAGGAGCCTGTCAATGCCAACACGCCTATTGCAGAGGGTGGGAGGACACTGAGATGCTCCTCTCTGTAAACCCTCACCTTTCTAGAGACACCAGCCCTAGTCCCAGATGGGACTAAAGTCCAGAGCCTCCATCAGTTGAAGCCTACAAGCATGGTACAACATCAGAGGTCAAACTGCACACTTAGAGCAGAGCCAGGACTCACCATTCCGGTCCGCAAGAGCTCTCCCATGCCCTTTCCCGTCATCCTCCTGTCTGAATAGGTGTGGTGCAGAGACCTGCTCAAGTGTATGTCCAGGCTGGGCATACATTTGCACTTTTACATAGGCAAATCGGTTCTGACCCACAATCCCAGTTTTAAAGAGTATTCACAATACTACCAGGGAGATGGGCCAGAGTACTGTGACCCAGAAAGAGACTGGCATTGGAGGCGTGGTCTTGGTCCTGCTCCTTTCTGGGGTTTTCAATATGAATAACCACAGCTCTTCCATCTTGGGTGTCTCACCTCCTCTAGAGGGCATCACGGGGATACTCAGCTACCAGGCAACAACCATTCTATACCATTGACCCCTGTCTGCAGATGCTGCCCAGCTCTGGGTCCACAGTTCTCTCCACCTCTCTGCCATTGATCCGTCCTACTGACTGTCCTACCTTTCCATAGGGACCTTCCCTCTCCCGCACACAGAACCTTGGCTTTTCTCGGAAGTTGATAGGACAGGATGGTCTCACAGGACTAAGTGGGGGATGATGGTCCCAGGGAAGCGCTCGAGTGGAAAAATGCCGCAGGGCTTTCACTTCCGAAAGAAATTGATTGCTTTTGCAGAGTTGTGCTGGGTCTGACTTCAGGCTTCCCAGGGCACTGTGGCAGGCTTGGCCACAGCAGAGAAATCAGAGCCTATAGCAGCCAGCATCCTGCCAGAGTTCTCCTCAAATCCTGCCTGCATGATAAATGGGATCAGGAATAATAATAATAAAAAAGGTGATCATTTATTGAAATTGATGCCCTGGAGTGGCAGTGTCACAATGATTTAATTTGAGGCCCAGATTTTTCTTACTTTCAAAGTCATTCTCAGTGTCAGCTTCCCTCTCTTTCCCCTTGGTCTGAATAACACACTAATAAATATACAATAAGGGCTTTAATGTCTGGGGTGATTTACACTAAAAAGGGAGCTCCATTCAAAGGCTTTAAAGATAATTTTTAAAAGTCTTAACACTCACGCTCTGGTTCATCAGCGGCATATTTCCTGGATGTTTTAGCTGAGAAGCAATCATGACGTCTGAGTTCTCTGAGTGGAGATGGTTATGGGACACAGAACCGAAGGGCTCTTGGACCTTGCTCTCCACCCACAACAGAGAGCTTTGGGAAACCTGAGTTTCTTAATAAGATGACAATAATGACTCTACCTCCTGGCTCATTGTAAAGCTCAAACTAGACAAGGTGTGGGAACTACGTTAAACCCTTCTCCCACCTCCTCTAACTGGTCCAGGGCTGCTCCTCCTCTAGGTCACCATGGTTATGGGACATAAACACAATCAGAGCCAAGATAGGAATTCATTTTCCTGAGTGTGACTAGCTGGGCTCTTTGTTCTGGGGTCCAGCTCACTGTGCCTGGATTGACCATATTTCTCACAATTTTGGGTAACCGTATTGAGGCGACTTTTAAAATGTTGAACTTCTCTTTAGGAACTGGTCTACCCTCCAACATGGTAGATCTGAAAATCTGATGACAGAAATCAGAGCCATGCCTTTTCCAAACCTCATAGAATATAACTGAGTCCTATCCTCAACCACCGATATGATTATATTCACCTCTGAGGGGGACATGAACATGTGGATTTTTAGAAAACTCACTGGGGACTCCACTGCACATCAAAATTTAAGAATCATAGCTATCATCCTGGCTTAATTGCCTGTTCACATAAGCTGGTAGCTTTACATAACCACTTGACTAAGCATTAAGGAGAAAAGAAACGGATGGGAAATGAGTGAGGGACTGATGTAAGGTGGGTGGTCCTTGCTCTTCCACCCATAGGTAGACCCTCGAAAGATGACACTCTCCAACTGTAGCCCAAGCTAGAGCATGCAGCCCTCAAGCTGGGACAGCAGGAATGTACTTGAGTTGTGGATGTGACTTATCTTTATTGGCAGCTATACTCACAAATACTTCCAAAAGGCTTCTCAAGGACGCTAAGAAACTGAGAATACAGTGAAGATCAGAGAGTCCAGAGCTGATGGAGTCAGAGACCATCTCTTCTCCACCCATGTCTTTATCCAGCCATCTATGTTAGTCATCATAGATGTTCACCTCTACTGAACATCTATACATCTATTATCTAAGCATATGTGTGCATCATTTCTCTTTCTCTCCCATCTGATGCTTTTCTGTTGGCTTAGAGGCTGCATATGAATCTACTGATATTCCAGTTATCATCTGCCACCCCACAGCTCCTCAGTCAGCACCCAGGTGGCCACTGAGTCCTCAGCCTGGCCAGCCTTTGGTCCTGCAGCCCCGACTCCACTGCGGCCACCACACAGAAGTTTAAATTAAGTCTCTATCAGTCTATTTATCAATAAGACTCAGAAGTCAAAGGCTGGGATGAAAACCTGACAGCTCAGAGAGGCCGAGTAGCAACTAGTTGACCTTGCTTTTTGGCCAAAGACACCACAAGAGACACATCTCTTTCCTCATTGCAGAAACCAGAGGAAGCTCAAATTCTAGTCCATGCTCTTTCTTTCCTATGTAGCTTCTTTATCCAAAATGCTGACTTCTCTATGGTCAATTCTGGGTGGCTAGTCATTGGCTCTGTCCCCTTGATTCGAAGTATAACTTTATTGGGCAGCATGGGTATCAAAATATCCCATAACATCCATCTATATGCTTATCCATCCATGCATCCTTTTCATACATCAGAATTTCATGTGCTGACTCTCACCTGGACCCTGGCTACACAGCCCCCTATTTTCTTCTTTGGAGGCAGCGACTCACCAGCTCTGGTGAGAATCGCCTGTACTGTGCCTATTTAGTTTACCAGGTCCATCCGCACCCCCTCGCCCATTTCATCTTCACTTGAATCTTCGTCATCACATATTATCATTTTATCGATGAGTAAGCTGAACTCAAAGAACTCCATGATCTGTCTGTAGTCACGGACAGCGCCGGGGAACACAGTTTGCTGGGTTCATTTCCTTTTGTCTTGTCATCTCCCCAGAGGACCTTGCAGTTCCATCCTGGCCTCGTGCCTAGCCCTGAGGAAAGGGAGAACTGTTCTCATCCATTAGCAAAAGCTCTTCTTCTCTCAGAAATTCATGTAGTGCTGAGCCACAGCCGTGAGAGTGGAAACCTTGGCTTCTCTGTCTTTAACTCCTCAAGGCATTTGGCCTAGTGTGTAGTGCACAGTAGCCATTCGGACTCGTGAATAGCACATAATAGGTACTCAAACTTGTGTGTAGCACATAGTAGTCATTCGGACTAGTGTATAGCACATAGTAGGCATTTAGACTAATGTGTAGTGCATAGTAGCCATCCGGACTCACATATAGCACATAGTAGGCATTCAGACTCGTGTGTAGCACACAGTCGGCATTCCATGATAGCCGAGGAGATCAATTTAAACATAGCACCACAAGGCATCACTTTTCAAATCTGTACTCTGGATCTAAAGTTAATGTGGAGGCTCAGCCGAAGATGACAGAAGACTGTTCAGTCAACGGGAAGATGGAATTCCCTGTCTCCCCGCCCCTCTACCTCCACCTTAGGATATATATGTATTCCACCCCGGGACTCAGGAAGCAGCTGTCAGAGTGCACCTCAAGTGTGAAGGTTGCCACTAAGTACAAAGGACAATTCCTTTCCTGGCAGGTAGAACTTTTACTCATGATTGCTTTCATTGACAGGCGTCAAAAAAAAATAATATAATAAATGAAAAGACCATCAGCTTCTGCCAGCTTTGACCTTCGTGGTTTGACAGCCGGAGGCTTGTAGTGGGGCCTTTTGAGCTAGCTGCTCTTGTCTTCCTACTCTGCCCTGGATATTTGATGGATTGAACCCCAGAAGGATGAGAGAATCGTGAATACCTGTAACCCTTGGCCTGTCAGAATGGCATCTTGGCAAATCCCATAATGATAAATAGACGTTGTATACCAAGAGAAGCCAAAATGGATTGAAAGAATCACATTTCACCTCAGAAGTGTTTACTGAAGCTCACCATGTCCCAGCAGGGACAGAGATATTAGAATAAATAGAGGAATTTAAGTGATAGCCCACTGGGGACAAAAAAAAAAAACTTCTCTCATTCATTCATCTTCTCTGACATCAGTGGTTTATGATTTTCCTCAGCCCCTAGCATCCCTGGGACACTGGTGGATCTTGCAGTTTCTAGGAGTTGGTCAGTGGCAGATACCTCAGTTCTGTGTGGAGATGATTACAATGATTGCTTCCCATAGATCCTGGAGTTCTGGTGGTCACTAAGCAACATAGCCCAAAGAGCTGTCTCTAAAGGGGAAGGGGGCTGGTCAGATATCAAGAAGATGGAGGTATCTAGCACAGAGTACAGCTGTGCAAGAGGCCAGGCCCCCTGGGGAAGTAGGTGATGAGCTGGGATTGTGACATCCTCCTACCTAGTCCCTGCTCAGTCTCTTGGAGTTCTTATTCTGTCATGGACTTGTGTGATTACACAGTCATTTGCTGCCCACAAAGGCTATGTCAAGCCGCAAAGTCTATTCTCTGGACCCACATCACCCAGCCTGCACTTAGAGCAAATGGCCTGGGACAGAAGCCGAAAGGACCACCCTTGGGGCTGTCCTCACCACCTCTCTGCTGCTGTCCCCTTTTCCCGCGAGGACTCCGGATGCCAGATGCAAGAATGTTTCACCATAATGCAGATAGATCTCATGGTAGACGCCGCTCTCTTTGTTGAGGTCAGCTCAGATTCCAGACTTTTTCTATTGTCCTTCCCTTTCCCTTTTAGCAGGAATAGGGAAAGCAAATTATTTTTTTGTAGCTTGATGACCTTCTACCCCATCTCACCAGAGAATCTTATTCATCTTTCAATGCTTAGTAAAATATCTCATGGCTGAAAAGGCCTTGTAGTATTCCCAAATGGCATTGAATAATAATTACACCGTGCAGCCTTGGGATCCTCACATCTAGTGACTGACCTGACCTCAATATGATAACCTGTTGGCATCTAAACTTTTTACACATAAAGCATCTGGCAAGGACAAAGTTACCAACTGGAGAAAACCAAGACCTGTAGCTGAGGGGACAGCCCTCTTCCATCCTGCTTTCTCCTTAGTTTGCATACAGAAAAACAGTGAGAAGGTGGAGGTACTGGAACTTTCTAACCCTAACTCATTGTCCATTCTCCAGCATCAGACCCTAAGCCTCTTCCAGGGAGGATGCTGAGAGATCTCTCCAGCATCACACAGCAGGTATGAAGATTGCACTGAGCCCACATCATTCAATGCCACAGTTTATGCTCCTAGTCACAACCCTATGTGTTCCCTTTGCACAACCCTAGCCAATAACTAACAATAAACCATTATCAGTCAATTATTTATGCTTAAGGAATTCCACCTGCATATTACCTATGGCAAACATGCAATCCTTCCTCTTGAAAACAAAGGGCGAAAGTCAAGAGAGTTGTCTCACAAAAGACTGATTTTGGAGAGCTAGCAGATAGAGGAACACAAACTGACAGGCATGATCCCTACTGCATGGTCCATCTAAGGAACCAGGTCCCTGCTCTCTTGTCTCCCGAAGGTCCCACTGGAGTAGTTCCCCTCGCCTTTCAGATGCCAAATCTGCCTGTGGTGAGGACACAGGCTGGGATGGCAGATTTGTTAAAATTTGAAACAAACTGTCTAGACACCTGGAAGTGATGGCTCCAGCGTTAAAACAAAAGCTCTGTAGCCCACATGGTAGCCCGGCTGGGCTTACCATTCATTCCTAGCCTCAAAGCAAATCTCTTTGTTTCTTACTGCCTGGCCTGCTCCTGGGCGCTCCTCTTCCCCTTCTGTTTTGTTTATAGCACTGTGCATACACGCCTCACTAAACTCTGGGCTTTGGCAGAAATGCGTTCTCTTATGGTTCAGAGCCTTAGTTAAAAGCTGTAGCCACCGTGGGATTTCAAATTTAAAAGGCTTCACGAAGTCTGCAAACAGATTTGGTGCAGTGTTTACTCCTGAGAGAATTTTACATCCCTAAGCTCGATGAATGAGCATCCCTACAGCTTTCAAATTATGGATTGTCTCCGCATGTCAGTGGGTAAGGCTTGTTTTTTGTTGTTGTTTGTTGGTTTTTTGGTTGGTAAGAGAGGGGAAGGCACTTAGGGAAGGTCACAGCTTCCTGAGATTAGGTTGGGGTCCAGGCATGAGAGTCACTACAGTCCTCCCAGAGTTAGGAGCTGCTAAAGACCTGGGTCTTCCTGCCCCACAGTTCAAATGCCTAGACCATAATAGACTTACGCCTAGGGGAAGTGGAATGCATTCTTCCCATCCCCTCTCCCCACTCCATCCCCATATTTGTGTGTGCAGGTAGTTATATATGTGCGCATGCATCTGGAAGCCAGAAGTCAACTCAAATATTTCTTTCAGGAACCATCCACCTCGACTTTTGTTGTTGTTATTGTTGATGATGATGGTGGTGGTGATGTTGTTGTTATTGCTGTTTTAAAAATAGCATCTTCTTACATTATGACATGTAGCTAACCCATTGGGCCAGGCTTTCCAGCCAGTGAACCCTAGGAATCAGACTGTCTCTACCTCTGCTGTGCTGGGATGACAAGCACAGACTCTCATGCCCAGCTAGTTGCATGGGCACTGGAAATCCAAATCAGATCCTCATGCTTCTGGGATAAATTCTTTGCCTGAAAGATACCCAAGGAAGAAGCCACAGCAGCCCGAATTCTCTCCTGCTGTTAATTCTAAAGAACAATCAATAATTGAAGTCCCCAGAGACCCTTCCTACAGGAAGTCTCCAAATAGACCAGGTGGAGAAGGGGGTAGCAGCAGGGGCCTGTTGCAGCCTGTTCATCTGTGTCCAGCCACTCAGAGAACGCCTGCCAGTGCAGAATCATATCTGAACTTCCCTTCAGCACAGCTCCCAAAGCCTTGGTCTGGTTTCCCAGCTCCCCAGCCCTGCTCAGCCTGTTTCTCTGGACTCTGTTCATTCAGCTCAAACCATTCTAGGTTGTCCTCATAAAGCAAAAGCTTCAGCCCTCCTTGAACAGAGCAATCCTCCTGCTTCAAGAAGCCATGTTTCAGCCCTTCTAGAGACCTCAGACCCGTGTTTGCGGAGTTGATTTTATTTTCCTTTATGGGAATGTTTCCCGGCTATTCCACATCTCCATTAGAGTTCTCACAGCGCTGGGCCATGTTTATTCTTATCAATTAGGCTCCTTCAGAAGAGGATGGTCGTTAGTTCTCTTCATACCTCTCGCGCGCTGCTCAGCACAGTGTGTGTTCAAAAAATGCTTATTAAATCAACAAATTCCTAAGTTAATTGGACCAGAAACTCTTGGAGAATAGAAACATGGTTTTAAGGAAACTAAAATGTACCAAAATCCCATCTCTAGTCTCCATAACAGCTCCCTTCCTTCTGTCTCAGAAACAAGATACTGTGGTCACCATCATGGATACAGTGACTGCCCTCAGGCATCACCTCTGCCCCTAGCCTTGGCCCTCCCACACTGGCTGGCCAATGCTGGCCTGTGGGAGCTGTGGAAATGGGCCCTTAACATCCCTAAGATGTACTCTGATAGCCTATACTGTGCTGGCTTCTACCTCCCCTTTCTCTGGGTTATTTCCTTTATATTTCTTTTTTGTTGTTGTTGTTTTGTTTTTTATTATGTAAGACATCTAATTAAGTATTTTATATGCTTGACATACATACTTATGTAAATTGCTTTCTAAACAGTCTCCTAGATTTTTATGGAAGTGTGTTCTTTAAACAGTTTGACCAACTCCTTTATATTTCTAACTCTCCCATTCCAGACATCTACTTGGTATTCCCCCTCCCCCTCCTTCACCCTGTTTCCCATTCCTGACTTGACTAGTCTTTATACAACCACTTAACCACACCAACTCCTGTTGAGTGTTTTATTTTTTTCAGACAAGCTAAACTGAATTCCAATTACCTTCGCTCCAACTGTTCCTTAAATATTCCCTTCATTATTTTGCTTTTCTCTCCCAGGACTAAAATTCCTCCCTGACTGCATGAAATTGCAATCAGTATTCTATTAAATGTTTACCTACGTACCTCACAGTGAGTCCCCTGTATTGAACTGACTTGCTCACCTCCCCCGGGGACTCTCTTATCTACCTCATCATCCTCTTCAGAGACTTGGATTATTTCCATGTCAAAAAGAAAGAAAGAGAAGAAAAGAAAAAAAAAGTCCTTACTTCTCTGTCTTCTTCCTTGTTCCACTGTCTTTCACCTTGTCCGGCTTACGGATGCTCTCTGGGGGTTTGGACAGATTACAGCAACTATCTACAGCACATGAGGCAGGAAACTCAGTGTTTGGCAAAGCCAGGGTTCGGATGGAAATAAAGTCCCCGTACTGCATATCCACGCCCCCTGGTTCCCAGTCCTATGGCGGCTTCTCCAATCTCACAGTCCCTTGTGTCTCCATCTGAGCTCATGGCACTGTAGAACTTGTGAAGTCGTTCATCTGAGGCATCTTGAGGCATGAAGGAAAGTAATTGAATTCCCCCTCTTTCCATAGCCCCGAGTCCATGGAAGAGCCTTCTCCGGAGTTCAGCTCTGACTTGCCTGGCTTCAGCCAGTAGTGTGCTCGTCAAAGATCGTCTTTACCTTGCCCTAGTCAGCAGGCTGCCAGTCATGTGGCAAAACAGATTGCCCCTCTGCGGATCAGCTGTGGCTCCTTGGAGAAGCTCGATAGTGGTCCCTTGGCTATGATACTTTAGAAAGTCATTCAAGACCCCTAAAGCTTTCAGCCTCCAGTGTGTCTCCATACAGCAGTGGTAATACCTTGCAAGATCACCATGAACAATGGCAGCCAGCACATCCTGACCATTTACCATATTCACAGTACTAAGGCATATGGTTGCATTTAACAGTTCAATTTTTTCTACAAATGAGTACTCTAACAATGTATATACAGCTCCCAGGATAATGTCAGTATCTAATTCATTCCCTCTGTTCTTCTACTATTTTATTGCTCTTTTGTTTGCTCCAGTGGAGTCGCATAGAGCAAGCCCACTTCTACTAAGACGCGTTTTCATCCCTTTGAGGATTGCTCCCATATCTTGCCCCCCCCCCGCAAAGATCTGAGTTTTTCTATAGCTCATTTTCCAGAACTCTGTTCTTCGTTCAGAGGGCATCTTAACCATGACCCTCACCCAACTGAGGTAGTCCAAGCTCAGCTCGCTGTGCTATGAGCGGCACTTTGGCCCTAGAGCTGTAGCCAATACTACAGTTGACACCATGAGGAGCCATAGAAGCTGCTAAGCAGCTCTCAAGGACCATTTCTTAGACAACTGGCATCTTTTCTTCCCAAGGGAGAATCCTCAAGTTTCTCTCCTGGGGTAAGATGAACTTTCTTGTTTGCCATCACCATTCCTCAGAAACATCTGATTCAAAATGAAATTTAATTTCAGCCCCAATGTCCATGTCATCTCGCTTCTTTTGTCATCCCTGTGGTCTGCCAGCTTTGCCCCTTTGTTCCCCTAATTGCCAAAGACATTTTTATACTGAGTCAATTGCATCAGGCTCAATGCAAAATGAATCAATTTGAGAGGAATAGAAGCTGCACTCTTGTCTCGAGTGTGCGTTAACATTCAGATGAGCTATTTAAAATGGGTCCAGGTTAGTGCCAGAGAGACAACCTCATCATTATTCTGACTCATTCTTCGCTGCTGGACTCCAGGGAAGGGAGCTGGGGGACTCTCTCTTAGGCTCTAACTCTCTGGGGAGGAATTAAACTAGGTGAAATCTTTGAAGAGCCCGGATTTAAGGGTTTAATGGACAAAACTGGATTTGACTTTGTAAGCTCACAGTGAAAGAAAGGTGGATAGAAGAGAGAAAAGTGAGAAGAGATCCTACACCCCCCTTCACTTGCTCACTCATCATACCACACACACACACACACACACACACACACACACACACACACACACACGAAAATCTAGGTTTAAGTACAGATCCCACAGCCAGAAGTCTTTGGATGCAAAACAAAGCAAACACAAGAAATAAAAGAGCACCTGTCAACACTCTGATCGCAAAATTAAACTACATTCTAGAACTGGTGAGACACCAAAGCTACCCTGAGGTGATTCGATGAGCTAATTCCTCTATCAACAGGAGAGTCAGATAATATCTCCATTAGTAGCAAGAGGTTTAAAGATGGGAGCGAGGGGCAGCACCAGAACAATTGCCTGATTTATGCTTTTTCAATCACCTGGGCTCATGGCCTAAACTGGTAATGGACTCTATCCATCAAAAAATTATTCTATCTGGCATGCGAGCTTCTGAAGAAATCTGGATGTCCTCACCGAGAATTGGTTAAATGATTTAATGTGTGTGAAAGCTCTTAGCCACAGTGCCTCAGTAAAAGGTGGAGGAATCTGTCTGGTCTGCTTTAATTATATGCTCCAGATATCATGATGCACGATACACACACAAGAGAAATAAAAGAACAGTTGTACGATAGAGATCCCACAGCCCTGAAATGTACGGCCCTCCGCGGGGTAAAAATAGCAGTGGCGCCTTTTCAGGAAGATGTCCCAGTCTCTTCTTTCTGGTCTCTGAAGCACCTGTATGAACTCGCCAGTTACGCACATTTCTGTTTTTCCTACTGGTAATTTAGCTTCACCAAGACATACATACCTTATGTTTTCATTTCAGCGTCTCCAAGTCCCACATAGTGTCTACAACAGACAGCTATTCAACAAATGTTGCAAAGTTAAAATGTCACATGGAGTCATGCTTCAGGCTGGAGAAATGGCTCAATTGGTAAAGCACCTGATAGGCAAGCATGAGGGCCTGAGTTCGAACCCCGGAGCCTACATAAAGACCCAGGTGTAAAGACAGATGTTTGTAATCCCAGTGCCGGGGAGGAAGAGATGGGAAGATCTGTGTAGATTTCTGGCCAGGGCATCGGTGAACCTGCAATCCCAATGACAGACCCTGTATCAAAGATGATAGATAGATAGATAGATAGATAGATAGATAGATAGATAGATAGATAGATAGTAGGTAGATAGATAGATATAGATAGATAGAAGAAGATAGAAAGAGAGAGAGAGAGAGTCACGCCATGCTTGTTTGTGAGCTGACACTGCTGAAGAGAATGACATTTTACTTCCCTTTTCCAGGCAAGCCTAAAGCAACAAGGTCCCTGACCAGCAGCAGGAAACTAGGTTGATTCCGGCATAGATCACAGCCCCTTTACCTGTGTTCACCCATTTCATCTTCACAATAGTCCTGTGATGTCATACCATGTTAGTCCCACTTCTTAGATGATGAATTCAACTTCCTTAGTCACACAGTGAGGAATGATCAAAGGAACAGTTTGAGCCCATATGGGTCTCCCTCCAGAGTTAGGGGTCCCTGCATTTTGTACAACCTCTCCTGAAAAGAAACCATAGTCTGGGCATGTAGTTCTATTAGTAGAGGGCTTGTCTAGTCTAACAAAAACTCTCGGTTCTGTCCCCAGGGAAAGTGTTCCCTGGCTCCAAGAAAATGATTTGCATTGACCTAATCGGAATCAGGTGACATGCTAGTGGCAGAGGCACATTCCACTGAGAAGATCTCTATGTCCCACATCAAATGCCATCTCTACTCCCTAGCCAGTGGGCCTCCTTCATTTAGCCACCATTATGATGGAGAAAGGTCATTGGTTAAATAAAAAGAAACTGCTTGGTCCTCATTGGTTAGAAGATAGGTGGGAGGAGTAAACAGAACAGAACGCTGGGAGGAAGAGGAAGTGAGCTCAGACTCGACAGCTCTCCTCTCCGGAGCAGACGCCTCAGAGAGACACCATGCTCCCCGCTCCAGGGAAGATGCACGCTATGAAGCTCCGACCCAGGATGGACTTAGGCTAGAATCTTCCCGGTAAGACCGGTGCTATACAGATGATAAGAAATGGGCTAGTCCAGGTGCGAGAGTTAGCCTAGAAGAGGCTAGGTAGAAATGAGCCAAGCAGTGTTTAAATGAATACAGTTTGTGTGTTGTTATTTCGGGGCAAAAGCTAGCTGAGCAGGCAGCCGGGGTGCTGGGGACTCAGCGCCGCCGCTCCCTATTACTACACCATTAGACCCAGGCGAGACAGTGACACATTATCCATCTGGGGGAAAAAAAGAGCAGAGCTATGGGAGGCTTTCAGTGTGGCCAGGAGAGGTGCTTTCTTGCCCAGCCTCACAGCCCCAGGTCATGAATGGATGAGGATCAAGAGTCAGAATCTGGTCTACTCACCAACCATCCCCAGCTGAGCACTTAGTAAAGCGCTTGCTTTATTTTATTCATAGGCAAAATTAAATAACAAGCCACTAAGAGGGGAGCGGCATACATAATGTATTATCAGATAAACCAAGATGAGGCAGAAACGACCAAGTCCATATGCATCCCTATGCTACCTAACACCAGACCCCAGCGCTCTTTCTGTCTGAGCCCTCACTAAAATCCCTCCAATCTGAGGACACCTGGTCTCTTCCCACCCCAGTAAACCAAGCCAGAGGTAGCCTTCCACAGCTGCATCCTGGGGGCTTTCCAAGCCCTCCAGAGCAAAAGCAAAAACAGCTCTTTTCCAATTGGCTCATGAAAATGTTTCCCTCTGATCGAACTTTCTCCACTTGCCTGTGCCTTTTGATGATGCCTGGACTTAATTGCTTTTAAACAGGGAGCAGCTACGGTCAGAGAACTCAGAGTTACATCTGCATCTTCTGGGCTGAAACTGTTTTACCATGTGCTACTGAAGCTGCTTACGAGCAGGTTGGTTTTGACGAGACTAATGCAAGTCCCACCAGGCTCGCTATAATTAATAGTCTGCTTACATGATGGGAGGGAGAGAAAATTGTGTATTGATTCTCAATTCAGAAAGAAAATCAACAATTGTTTCCCACAACCCCATGATTTCATTTTGACTTCCCTCTCTTCGCAGATCTTACCCTAAGGTCCGCCCCCACCTCTTTCCCAGGGATGTTCCTCTTTGTCTTTATCCGTTCCTTCGTGTATGGATATACTTTTTCAATAAATCCAATGCCTGTTTCAATAAATATTCCTCCATATATGCAGGGAAATGTGCCAGACGGTGGAAGCAGAGGCAGTCCTCAAGAAGCCTGCCTTCTGGAGAGGGAAATGAACATTACGGGGTAATGCTATGCCCCATCCTGGAGTTACTGTATGCATGGCACAGGCCAGAGGATCATGGTCGCCTTCCCCAAGGAGGTGACATTTGAACTGGAGGCTGTTTGGAGGGAGAAGTCTAAGAATCTTCTGAGGGGAGAAAGGGAACACATAAAGTCACAGGAAGGAAAGGTATAGGGACATCTCCAAGAAAATCAATGGAAGCCCATATCTGGGCTCAGATGAACAGAGAGTATTCTTTGGAAGGGAGCCTGGGGACAAAGAGGACAGGTCACAACTATGTAAGACCACAGTCATAGCCATAGTCATTGTCTTCAGAGTCAAGCAGAGCCAATGTAGTTAGGGATAAGATTGTAAGTTGAATGTAGGACAGCAGTGGGCTGTGAGGACCTCAGATCTTTGAAGAACTTTAGAGGAAGGGGGGTTGATTCTGAGTAGAGAGTGGGTGATAGAAATAACTACAGTGACCAGGGTTGTGGAGGAGGCTTTTTTCGTTTTCTCTGCTTGGTAAATGGGGCCATTCACTAAAGCAAGTCAGATAAAGGAGACCCGGGTACGGAATGAAAGTTCAAAGTCTACTTTGGAGAGGCTAAGGTTTCTCAAAATTAGGAGCATCCAAGCAGACGTGAATCTGGACTTCAGAGGCAAGATCTGGATTGGAAGGAGAAACTTAAGAGTTGTTGATGTATGGCCTGGCTTTGAAGTCATGGGTACATACAAGGATGCCTGTGAAGCAAGCTGACAGTGAGTGTCAGATCTGAGCATAAACTCCAAAGCTCAAAATTCCAATCTATTCATCCGTCCATCCATCCCATCCATCCATCCATCCACCCACCCACCCATCCATCTTCCTGTGTGTTTTTTATCTCTGTCTGTATCTCTCTGTCTCTGTCTCTGTCTCTGTCTCTGTCTCTCTCTCTCTCTCTCTCTCTCTCTCTCTCTCTCTCTCTGTGTGTGTGTGTGTGTGTGTGTGTGTGTAAAGGCTAGAAGGATACTGAATACCCTGGAGTTGGGGTAACTACTGACTATGAGGCACCTGATGTGGGTGCTGGGAAATGACCTGCTGTCCTCTGCAAGAGCAGTAAGCTCCCTTAACTATTGTGCTATATCTTCAACCCTGAAAATTTATAAAATAAAATCCTTGAAAATTTGTTTAGGCAAAAGTTTCTCAGTGCTATAAAGATATGAACAATAATGCAAATTATTATAGAGCAGCAAGCATTCATCAAAACTTTAAAAATGTATTCCCCGCAGCCTTCCATTTAAAAATAACATCATCAGCTGGGGATAAAGCTCAGTTTGTCAAGCCCTGACTAAGCTCTGGGTTCAGTCCCAAGTCATACATCAGACTGCGTGAACACTCAGGAGGTGAAGACAAGAGGCTCAGGAGTTCAAGGTCATCCTCGGCTAGACAGTGAATTCGGAATAGCTTGGGCTACAACAGTCCCTCTCTCAAAAAACAAACAAATAAACAAATAAATAAGTAAAAATAAAATAAAATAAAGTTAAAAATTTTAAGGCATGGAAAACCAAACCTCAAAAGGGAAGAAAGCATTTGCTACAGATGACAGTTTTTTTGTCTCCACTGAATTAAGTAATAGAAAGAAATATCTTATAGATTCTGTATAAAAGAAGATATTCAGGTGGCCATGACGCCCAAAAAGATGCTCGAGACATCACTTAAATTCAGAAGATGGACCATACTGGAGACAGTACGCTGTGCAGGCATGGATATGAAGAGCTGAATCTCTCATTACCACCCTAAGATGGGGTCACCATTTTGGAAAACCCTTCGCATGTTTCTTTTAAAACTACCACTGGGATCAGGAAGCTGACCCACTGCTGTGTGTTTCTGTGAGAAAATAAAAATGCATGCCCACACAACCGGTACTTTAAAATGTAGCTCAGCTTTACTCCCAAGAATGCGGAACTGGAAACAGCCCAGTTGCCCCTCTGTAGGCAGGTAGATACAGGAGCTTGTTGGTCTGATTGCAGAGCACTGACCAATAATAAAAAGGCCTGATTTAATGAGCATCCCTCCAAGCTTGATAACCTGAGTTTCATCCTTGCGAGTCACGTGGTGGAGAGGATCATTTACCCTAAGTCTTACGACGTTCACACACAGGCTGTAGCATGCATGCCCCCCACACACACACCAGCACACATGCACATAAAAGAAATAAACATATGCTGTTTGCTAAATACACAACATGGATGAATCCCCATGTTATTAAGGCAAGAGAAAGAGGTCAGAGACAATGTGCTTCCATTTGTAGAGAATCCCAGAAAATGCAGACGGGTCTACTGGACTGGTAGAAAGCTGGGCAGTGGTTGTCTAGGAAGTAGGGAAGGAAAGTTGACTGACGGCAAAGAGACAATGGAGCCTTTGTATTACATAGCAGGAGGCCGCAGACAATGGAAGTGGTTTATATATTGGATGCATTTTGTTGTTTCCTAGTGTAAAAGACTGCTATAAACCATCAAATTATGCACTTTTTCTTTAGACAAAAAATTATTAGCATGTATTAATTGTACAAAATAATTGGGTTTGTTCTGATATAATATGTGCATATAATGAGCTTTGATTATAATTATCCTTGCATGGCCTTGTCTTGTGCCCTCTCCTGTCTCCTGCTGGTCCTCTTCTTCCTATCAAATTCTGCACTTTAAATGGATGGCATTAGTTGCTGATAAATTATGCACTTTACTAAGGTGATTTAGAAAGTACCCAAAATGCAGCGGGAAGACCTAAGAGCCAAGAGCGAAATCAGAAGATGATAAGGAAGTAGAGTATACATGCCCAGACACAGGCGTTTTAAGAGTTTGAGTATGAAGGTCTAGCACAGAATAAGGAGATACTGGAGGAGAAGAGCTCAGAGCCCGCCCATCCTTCAGTCTGACTCAGGTACAGCTACACAAGATGGAGCCGAGAGTTTTAGGGCCCTGCTTCACGAGTAACTTCCTTCAGGAAGATTTCCCGGAACACATCCACTTACTCTTTAGAACTAAAGGGGTTGGAGAGATGGCCATATTAAGAGCTCCTGCTGTGCTTCCAGAGAACCTGAGTTCGGGTCCCAGGACCCAGTCTTAGGTGCCTCACAACTGACTAACTCCAGCTCCGGAATATCGCAATGCTCTTCTATGTCCATGGTGAGATCCCATCCCAAACAAAAACAAACACAATACAACAAAACAAAACTGCCTTGACTACAAATTAACCCTTCAGTGCCTGGAAGGTGCAAATCTAGACTCAAGGTTTCTTTGTCAACTTCCAGAACTATCATTGTTTACAAATTGAGTAAGGAGTTCCGGTTTCCCTAGCGCACATGTTCTTAGCTGCTAACTATCGAGTTTTTACCATGAGTTAAACATGTTACAAACACCGTACATATTGAAAACCCCACAAAATATTATCAGCTTTTACTTCCAGGGAATGAAGCTAAGGCTTGGGGAAATCAAGAAATTCTCCAGAGTAGCAGAGTAGGGATTTGAACTCAGATCCTTTGATCCCTAAAGCCTGCCCATGAGTGTTACAGAAACGGCCTCTTCCTGGCTGCCGCTCATGTGTTATAATTACTGCGCGCTGTTGCAAACTGGTCTAGAGTGAAGTGCATCGCAGATGCTAAACAAATATTGATTCGCTCATTGATTGATTCCCTTAACTAAAATTTTATGCTTTAAAATAGCAACTACCTGCCACCAGGGACTCGTAAGCGGCTTTAAAAATATCAGTTACTTAGGACATTTCATCCTTGCCAGATCAGAAGGAATTAGCAGGAGCCTTAAGCTTTTGCCAGTGCCTGTATGGGAAAAGAAAGAGGCCTTGGCTTCTTGGCTTCTGACTCTCCACTCACCTACCTGCCCTTCCTTATCTTCTGGGACCAGGTCCCCTCTCCTGTAGGAGGAGCCATGAGAATGTTAGGACATTGGTCACCTTGCTCCAGACTCAGTATGTGACCTTCCATCCAGTCATGACCCAAGAGGGACCCTTGGGGTGGGGAATAGAGCCTGCAGCCGCTGTTCAGTCTTTCTTCTCATTGTGACATGGCAGATCCCAAACCTGACCCATACATTGATGGCAGTTGCTACCCAGAAACACAACCACCACGCCACCGTCTTGCTAGTAAGGCTCCCTGTCTAATGCTGTCTCTAAAATATGTCTGCGTGATTCAACCTTTGTTCTACTGGCTCTTTGAGGTCTCAGAGTCTCAGTTCTAAGTGTTTGCCTAAAAGCCTTTTTGAGTTGTTATAAAATAACATTCTGCCAGGTATAAATAGGAAGAAAAGAAGAGAAGCATGCACTAAGAAATCTAACTTCCAGTTTACATGTTCTTGGTCTGTTTTTTTTTTTTCTTTCGCAATTTGGGATGAATCACTACCTCGCGACAAACAGGAGGAGAGAGGAATTAGGATTCATTCATGAATCAAGGCCTTCAAGGGTTTCCAAGAAACCGAGACTGAAATACTTATGTGGAAGGGAGAAAAGCTCCTTCCTCCCGGATTTTAGACTTATTCATTGAAAAGCAGGGGGGGAAGGAGAGGCGGAACGCAATTGTACCAGTGAGTAAAAGAGATTTGACGGATCTAATTTAGTCTTAAAACAGCCTCTTCCATGCTTGAGGAAACCTTGTTCTCCTTAAGCCTTTCTACCTTTACTGGATTAGTTTTTTTCCTTTTAAATAAGCTGCTTTTAATGTAAAAAAAAAAAAAAGCAGGACTGTGTTAGACATGCTCCCAGGGGAGATGAAGGAGTCAATGATGCTCAAAGGTCAAAGCTAAACTCAAATACTGAGTATGCCCACGATCTACTACAACTTACCTGTAAACATTCAAAACAATCAGCGCTCTTCATGTCCAGTAGTTTCCATTCTAGGGAGGTCTTTCATATGTGACCATGGGCACTGTGGTCATGCTCGTGTGTGTGTGCATGCTTGTGTGTTTGCGTGTGCCCAAGTACTTCCATGTGTGCACACATATACGTGCATGCATACATGTGTGTGTTTGCATTTGTGTATGTGCATGCATGTGTGTGTATCCATGTATCTCAGAAACTTGGGTCTCTCTCTTCCCTGCCTGTCTAGAAGTGGGGGGCTATGCATGACTCATGTCTCATTTCTGATTGCTCCTTCTTCCACTGTTGTGGATAAGGTTCTCTCAAATCAGACTCACACAGGAAGCAGTTGGACCATTGGCTCTGACAATGCACCGCACGTGATGCCCAGGAACAGTCACCCTCAGGTAGCGCTGAGCATTGTTGCTCCGTGTCTGCTGTATTTATGAATCCCATGGGAAGTCAGTCAGAATGCAGATTCTGATTGAGGAGGTCAGAGATGGGGCTGGCAATTTAGATTTCTTTTTATTGGTTTTTTTTTTTTGAGCTATACATTTTTATCTGCTCCCCTCCCTTCCTCTCCCTTCGCTTCTACACTCTCCCATAACTCCCATGCTCCCAATTTACTCAGGAGATCTTGTCTTTTCCACCTTCCTATGTAGATCCATGTATGTCTCCCTGAGGGTCCTCTATGTTGTCTAGGTTCTCTGGGATTGTAGATTGTAAGCTGGTTTCTCTTTGCTTTATTTCTAGAAGCCCCAATCATATCACAAGGGCATGTGCTCAACTATGTTCATAGCAATTTAGATTTCTAACCAGTTCCCACTCCAAGCTGATGCTGTTCTGGCCAGGCCATCTTGGAGTAAGTAGTAGTATATAGTGAAATTCCATCTCAGTGCTCACACATAGGTGTTAGCTGAGGCTAGACACCAGAACAACTATAGAGTTTAGTGTGATTTCCTTAACTCTTGCCATTGACTGGGTGATGGTAAAAAATTCTCTCAAAAAAAATGCAGAAAGACCCAGCAACCATGGTCATTTCTCAGAGCGCTCACTTTGCCAATTGCTAGCTTGGACTTTGTTTCCTCGGGCCCAGACATGTTCAGGACCCATGCTAAACACACTCACAAAAGACAGAGGAGCTTCTGAGGGTCATTTTCAAATGCCCAATAGAACACAAAACAATCGTTGGAAACCCTCTCCATGGTTGCATAGCAGAGCCACAGGGCAGCCAAAATGGGTCACAATCAGCAGTAGCCAGCAGGGTCCCAGAAGCCTGGCCAGAGTGACCTTTGGTGAAGTGAGGACTTGTAAGGTAGGTCATTCCTGCTGTAATCCTAAGAGGTTTTGCTTCTCTAGATGTTTAGGGTCAAGTCATTGCCAGGTGTTTTAAACCCTGAACCCTCTAACGCCCTGGCTGCTCTTCACAGAAAGGACCGTAAAAGCCTAGCCTGCTCCCCAGTGGGTGTGAAAGGCATTCTTTCTCCTCCTCTTTTATTATCTTTGGTGTCTTTTCATCTTTTGTTGTTGCTCTGAGGTTCAAAGCTCACCATGTAGCTGATCCTGATCTTCTGGCCTCTTCTTCCTGAGTGTTGAAATTATAGACATGCACCGCCATGCCCACTTTACACAGTGCTGGGGATTGAACCTAGGGCTTTGCGCAAGCGAGGCCACCATCAGTCTACCAACTCAGGCACCTCTCCAGCTTATTAAATGATACAACATACCTAATAGAATTACTATCAACCCTTTGAAATGTACAGTTCAGAGGTGTTGAGCACATCCAGGTTGCTATGTAACCATCAGCACTATATCCAGAACTTTCCCAACATCCCAAACTGATACCTGTTGCCCAGTAGTTCCCACGCCCCCTTCCCCTAGCCCTTGGCAGCCACTCTACTTTCTGTCCATACCAATGAGACCAGTCTAGGTCCTTCACATCAATGGGATTATGTGCTACGTGCCCTTTGTGTTGTAGCATAAACCCTTATGTTCAATAATGTTGCAGGGTGTGTCACAGTTGCCTTCCCTTTTATGACTGAGTAATAGCCCATTTGATGATATACTGCATTTGCTTTATCCGCTCATATACTGACCGTTTGGTAGCTCTTCCCTTCCCCTGGCTTGAACAATATGTGACTATGAACATGGCTATACTGTTGTCTCTTTAAGAGCATATTTTCCATTCTCTTGAGTTTATACCCAGAAGAGAACGTTTTAGGTCAAAGGATGATTCTATTTTGAACATTTTAGGAGTCATCATATTGTTTCCATGGCTGTTACATCATCTACTTTTCCTCCAGTAATAATATACATGGGTTTCAGTTGCTCCACATCCTCGCTTTTATTCTGCTTTTAACTATAAGCAGCTTTCTCATCTGTAACCAAAATCATTGTCCCAGTGTCTCCCTAGAAACGCTATTCTAACCTTCTTTGGTCCTTCCAAATCTCAAGCTGTAAATCAAAGAACCGCCATTTCTTAAAAATAAAAAATTAGCTAGATGCATCAGCCACTGACAAGCTCACTGTATCTCTGACTTTATCTCTGGCCCTGGGAACCACTGGTCCTACTCCATCAGTAAAAGCCATTGGCATTTGCTGTGACTTGTTTGATAGAATCAAATAAAGAAGAGCAAGAAGCACGCAGAATCATGCATAAGTGGATTCAATCACCAAAGCCTGGGCCCGGATTTGAAAACAGTGTGTGGAGAAAAGATGGAATCCTGTTGTCCCTGAAACTTTACCTCTGCCCTCTTAGACATCCTCATGGCTGCAGTCACCTTGGAAAGCCCTGACCCTGAAGATTATCTAGAGAGGAAAAATCCCCCCTAAGAAGGGCATGCTCTGGGAGAGTGGGCCGCAGCCTGCATCCAGCCAGAATTCATTAGTTCAAGGGATCGCTATAGGAGCCCTAGTGGATTTTATTCTAACCCAGCAGCCACTTACCTGACTGGAGGTTGAGTTTTCGTTCATGCCCACTCAGCCCACAGAGAAGAAGCCCCTGTGGGCTGATGCTGGCTGCTGAGCCAGACCAAATGAACCTGCCCTTTTTCTGTCTAAACTCTTCTCAGCCTCTCACTGTCTCTTCTTAGGGATGCTGTGGTACCACTCAGCCGCCTTATGTCACAGAAAGAACTGCGCGTGCTGGCCTCTCGGAATGATGGTTTTCTCTGCTATTCCTCCAATGTGCTGATGACTAAGGTGCCACCGTGATGCCTAAACTGCTTTGCAGTCTTTGATTGGCACAATGCAACTCTTGGAAGCCTACAACCACACACACAGGGCCTAAAAGAGCCTAGGGCCCAGCCCTTGCCCTTGGAATCTTTGCTACCCTAGATGGGATTCCAGTTACCTCAGGAGAACCTGACACAGTAAAGATTGCCTTCTGCACTCACTGGGCCCCGAGGACCATTAGAAAGGTACACTTATGACACCTAGTACAGCTTCCTGTCTGGTGGGTGGGGCCCCATCGGGCATTTATTCATCTATGTGAACATTAACAGGGTGATCCCTGACTACGAGGGCAGTTCAGTCAGCTTAGTGAGCTTCATTGTTGAGCTGCTGATGTCCCTGAACTGGTAGAGGAACAGAGCCTTAGACTGCCTCCCCTCTCATGGAAACTTGGGAAGGCATGCTAAATGTTTGGGTTTTTTGTTGTTTTTGGTGTGTGTGTGTGTGTGTGTGTGTGTGTGTGTGTGTGTGTGTGTGTGTGTATGTGTGTGCCTGGGCAATCCATGGGGTTAGAGAACTGCCATTGGGGACCCCCTAGGGGAGGCCTCAGTTTTCTGGCCTCAGGATCCCAGGGTAGAACAACGAACCCCAGCTAGGCCTCACCAAGCAAAGACCTTCCCTGGCATTGTTAGTAGTTACTTTGGGTTCTGTAAAAAATGAATTGGAAGAGAGCTGAGGTGGAAATAGGGAGGCCACCAGCTGAGATATTACAGGGGCTGCACCAAGGTGGTCGGAATAGACCGATGTGACATGAAATGTCTCCCGTAGGTGCACATGCTAGAGCTTTGGGCTGCAGCCAATGGTGTTGTGTTATTTCGGGAAGTTCTGGAAACTATAAGAGGTGTTGGCCTAGCGAAGGGAAATAGGTCACCATGGCTTCAGCTCCCCGCTTCCTATCTGACATGAGGTGAGGTAGCTCTCTTACCATATACTCCTGCTGCCTTTATGTTTTGCCCAAGTACATGGGGTCAAGCAATTTGTAAGCCTAAAGCAGTAGTTCTTGCTGTATTTCTCTCTGATATGTTTTTTATATAGTGATATAAAGCACGATTAATAAAAACTTACCCTGAAGAAACGAAAAGCAAAACATCCAGTCACTGGCTCTGCAACCTCAGTCTGAAAGGGCAATCCTGTCTTCTGGAATCTCAGAATGAGACTGTGTCTGAGAGCTGTCTTGCCCAATTTTATAGTCCTCTCTAGGGCTTGGATTAAAGGTGTACACCACTGGGATTAAAGGCATGCCCCACCCAATTTCTGTGGCAGCTAGTGTGGCTACTGGGACTAAAGGTGTGTGTTATCATAATCTGCTCTGTAAGGCTGACCAGCGGGGCTGTTTTCCTCTCAGATCTTCAGGCAGTCTTTATTTATTAAAATACAATGGAGATGCCACTACAGTGCTAAGGAAAGCGACTAAAACAATAGGGAAATGGGAAATATATCCTCTGGAAAGGAAATAGGCAGTCTTCTCTTAGTGCATCATAACACTTGCCTCTACTTTCTAGCTGCCTTTCTTCATACAGGCTTATGGACTTCTGTTCCCCAACATGGGGCCTTAGGCTGGCTTCTGTAGACCATCACTTGGATCTCAGCTAAGAAAGATCATCACCCTGGGAATGCTTGCTGGGTCTGGTTTTCCTGCCTCAGCATTTCATTTAGTTCCTTTTAGCACCACTAGCAGTCTGTAATTAAGGAATATTTGGTTCCATGTTTTCTCTCTGAATCCCTTTGGTACAAAGGTGCTTCGTGCAAGCAAGACCCTTTTAAAATATTTTTATTAGATTAAAAAAAAACAAACCAAATTCCCACTCCCTCCCCTCCTCCCATTCCCTCCACACCCCCTCCCACCCCACCACCTCTAATTCTAAGAGAGGGTAAGTCATTTTGCTTTGTGGAAAGTCCAAGGTCCTCCCTCCTACATCTAGGTTGAGCAAGGTATCCATCCAAAGAGAATAGGATCCCAAAAAGCCAGTACATGCTGTAGAGATAAATCCCAGTGCCACTGCCAGTGACCCATAGTCTGCCCCAGCCATACAACTATCAACCACATTCAGAGGGACTAGTTTGGTCCTATGCTTGTTCCTTCCCAGTCCAGCTGGAGTTGAAGAGTTTTGATTAGCTCAGGTAAACTGTCTCAGTGGATGAACCCTTCATGGTCTTGACCTCTTTGCTCATATTCTCATTCCTTCTACTCTTCAACTGGACCTTGGGAGCTCAGTCCAGTGCTCTGATGTGAGTCTCTCCCTCTGTTTCCATCTGTTGTTGGATGAAGGTTCTATGGTGATATTTAAGATAATCATCAGTCTGACTACAGGGCAAGGCCAATTCAGGTACCCTCTTCCTTTATTGCTTAGGGGCTTAGCTGAGGTCATCCTTGTGGATTCCTGCAAGTTTCCCCTAAAATCAGGTTTCTTGCTAACCCCATAATGGCTCCCTCAATCAAGCTATCTCTTTATTTACTCTCCTATCTGTCCTTCCTCCATCTTGACTATCCCATTCCTTCAAGTTCTCCTCAACCCTTTCCTTCTGCCCTCCTCTTCCCCTTTTCCCCTTCCTCCTACCCTTTCCCCCATGCTCTCAATTTTGTCAGGATATCTTGTCAGTTTCCAATTTCTACGTGGGTCTATCTATGTTTTTCTTTGGGTTCACCTTATTACTTAGCTTCTCTAGGATCATGAACTATAGGCTCAATGATCTTTGTTTATAGCTAGTTTCCACTTACGAGTGAGTACATACCACATTCATTTTTTTGGGTTTGGGTTACCTCACTCAGGATAGCATTTTTTTAACTCCATCTATTTGCATACAAAATTCAAGATGTCATTGTTTTTTACCACTGAGTAGTACTCTAGTGTGTAAATGTGCCACACTTTCTTTATCCATTCTTCAGTTGAAGGGGCATCTAGGTTGTTTCCAGGTTCTGGCTGTTAAAAATAATGCTGCTATGCACACAGTTGAACAGATGCTTTTGTAGTATGATTGATCACGCTCACAGGATTGTCAGCATCCAATGTAGTTGATGGCACTAGACTGAACACCTCTAATGACCCAACTTAGTTTATGACTATGTCTTGGAACTTTGTTTTTGATACAGGGTCTCTCTACGTAGTCATAGCTATCCTGAAACTCACTATGTAGACCAGGCTAACCTCGGTCTCATAGACATCTTCCTCTGCCTCCCAAGTTCTGGGATTAAAGATGTGTGCCCCTATAACCAGCTTGGAACATTTTCTTAAGCTACTGTTCTTGGCTAGAAAAAAAAAATCCCCTAATGGAAATGTCATCTCTTTCTACTCTTTCCAAAGCTTTCTCTAAGTAACATTAGTCTGAAGGCCACCATGTGCCATTGTTCAATAGCCTGGCCCTTATTCCCCTTTTGGAAAGTTGCTTGCAAAGATTGTTACCATATTTATATCATTGGTGAACTATGAGATCAAAAGGCCATGCCTCCTCTTTCTTCCCAAGCCACCAGTCACAATCAAATGCACAGCCTGGAACATAGCAGCCCCACAGACTCCATGCTTAGGGCAGGTTGAAGGACTGGAAAAAATTAGGGAATGTTCAGGGAGTTCCAAGCCCTCCTGTGCTATAGACTAGATCCCTGTCCCTGCCGAACAAAAAGAAGGAAGAAGAAGAAGAGGAGCTGGAAAGTAGTAAATAATTCCCAGGGTATATATTCCATAAACTAGTATACAAGCCCCTAACTCATATCATTTGTGTCTCTCTTTCTTTGTCTTCAAAATGGGAATAATAGTCACTGTGTGTCTATTCCATAAGGTTAGCTTGATAATAAAATGGTACGTGCAAAAACGCAGTCTGAAAAATGTGAATGTGGTCACTTGAAAGACGCCTTGGGTCTCTATTAAGTAACAAAGCAGGCAGGTTCCACATCTGAAGACAGAATTTTCTGGGGGTTCTGTTTCCATTCCTCCTTATTGCTAATCAGTTGCCCGCCATGCGCGCACATCTGCCTCCCATTGCTCTGTCCTTGACGGACAGCATCTACGCAGTTCCATTCCTTTGGATCCACTTCCTACCACGGCATTCTGGTTTTGCTGGAGCGCTCTGTTTGTTTATCAGCTGGAACCATGGCTGAGTGGTTCCCTCAGCAGTTCTGCCTCTACTTGAAGAAAACTGTCAGCAGTATACACAACACCCAGCCATCCATCTGTGTAAGAGATAATGTAATTCTAAGACAATATTTAACATTGTAGGACGAGGCATAAACTCAATATGTTTTCAGGCAGAGTTGGAAAAAATGCGCTCCATCTCATTAATCACAATAAGAATGAGGGATGGGGCAGATACCCAGGCTGGTGTCGTTCCCTCTGAGTTAATCTGTCTTAATACCAGGCCTTTGATAAAAAGAATGCCTATGTCATTGTTCTGCTTGTTCAATGGCAATTCACACTGGAGGAGCTCACGATTTATGGAGTAACAGGAACCTCTCAGTAACAAAAACTTGAGTGATCCACCCTGTGTCTGGGGGCAGCTTCTACACAAACACTCTCTGGGGACAAAACTCCAAGAGTGGTATTTCCAGTTATGTCTTTATAAAACTGATCTCTCTGCAAGTTTACTAAGTTCACTCACTCAGTCATGGATTTTTACTGGGCACTGGCTGTGTTTCAAAAGTTTGACTTGGATTTTGGAAGCTAACAAAAGATCCAAGAATGGTCTGGAACCTCAAAGGACTCATAATAGGGAAATTGTGACAAGGATCTTAAGTCCCGAAAGGTCATTGCAAGTTATATCATATTATATTGAGTGTTATATTAATAATGCGCCTATGCTAATCAATCACAAGACCTAGCAAAGAATCCACTAAAAATTATTCAGTTTTAAGTGTCTATTGACAAATGAATGGATAGAGAGACATCTGATACAAGTGAACAAATATTATTGAACCTTTAGAAGGGAAAAACATGATGAGAGCTGTAACGTGGATTAACATTACAGACATAAAGAAATAGGGCACACACGCAAACACACACATAGTTTATTATTTCACTTCTGAGAAGTACTTGTTCTCAGAGTCCTAGACACAGATAGAATGGTGACTGCCTAGACTTGGAAGAGGAAGAAGGGAGAGACATTTTTTAATTGGATGACGGTGATGGTTGCACAGCCATGTGGATGTCCTTACTGACCCTGAATTGCAGACTCAACTGCAATTCTATAGGATGTGTAGAATTTACAATAACAAGTCACTGTAGGAAAAGAAGCTAGCAATGAATCCAGAGAGCACTTGGGGTAAGAGATGCACATTAGCTTTTAAGAGATGGAAGAATTTGCCCCTGCCTTGGGAAGGAGGAAAAGGGCATGGGGAGAAAGCTACGGACACACTCTGGGGTGTCCTCCAAGCAAAGGAGGAGGAAGGAAACATGGTTAATTCTCTTAGAAGCAGCAGAACAGTTGCAGGGCATGGAAGTGAAGAGTCAGAGCACTCCTGGGAAGGCCTTTGGAGGATGGTGGCACTATATCAAAGATCTTTGTCAATTAAGAAGCAATAGGCAACCCTTGACAGAACATTTTTCAGAAAATTGTGGACATGAAGGTAATCTGTAGAAAGCAAATGTCCAGCAGATGAAGAATAAGGCTTTGAACTCTGGTAGCAAAGGAAGGAAAATGAGCGCGGGAACTTGAATGACTCAGAGTGATCCATTGAGGAACAGAAGGAAGACTTCAAAGGATTGGGGACTTACAGAAACGGGGGTGCTCTGGAAGATCAAGAATGACTAAAAAATGTGAGGTAGGGAAGTTCTTGTCCCTTTGAATCAGGAGGGGAATGTTCCAAGGAAAGTCAAGTGGGAAAGAGAGCTTGAAGGACTCCCGATGGGTAGACAATGGGAGATGAGAATCGGGGTTAATCCTGGTGCTGAGGAGAACAGTCTAAAGGGAAGCTGAAGACCCTGGAGTTAGAGATGAATGGAATGCAGTGGACAAAAATCAGAGTTGAATGAAATCCTGGCTCCTTTGAGGTTAGAGCCCCTGTGTGTGTGTAAGGAGACCAGTAGGCTCTGAGACAAGCAATGCTTGGCTCCTGGTGACCAGGAGGATGAGAAGAGATGGATTATCTACCAAATAATATCTTCCTCAGGGTGAGGAAGGTAAGCAGCAGGTCAGAGACATAAACTTCTATATGCAAGCATGAACACAGACGACACCAATATCCATGAAGTCCTGGATGGATGACAAGGAATTCATTCAAGGAAGTTTGCAGTATACGAAGCAACCAGACTCAAGTCATGATGAGGGTGGAGGGCTGGATCCAGAAGAAAGGGGGCTGGAAGGAAAGGAACACTAGTCAGGGAGAAACTTTGGGTTCTGAAAGCTTGAAAAACAGCCAAAGGGAAGGAGAAGGTCCAGGAGACATGAAGGAAGGCGGGAACACCGTCCAAGTTTAAAGTCAAGGAACTGTTAGGACCCCAATATTTGAGGGAGGCTGAGATGCTTCTGGCAATGGCAGGAGCTGATGAGGTAGAAATAGATGTTAGGTGAATAAGAACAGCCACTGTGGAGACTTAAGAGGAATGTTTACCTGGCCGGATAGAAAGGGGAAAAAGCTTACAGTGAGCTAGAGTGTAGGTAGGTATGGCTGAGAAGACAGGAGGAGACACCAGAACAAGGAAGGAGGGTGGAAGGGAGGGAGGGAGGGAGGGAGGGAGAGAGGGAGGGAGGGAGGGAGGGAGGGAGGGAGGGAGGGAGGGAGGGAGGGAGGGAGGGAGGGAAGCAGGCAGGCAGGCAGGCAAGCAGGCAGCCTGGGGTGAGAATGAACTTCTCCCGAAGAGGATTCACTGTGGATAAGGGCAAGGACACCCTTGGGGGAATGTGGGATGGAAAGGGAACACCAAAGTTGAAATTTCGTATCTGAGCAACAATGAGGAACAGCTGGGTAGCAGAGCTGCTGGGAGACATGGGCCAGGATCTAGAGTGGGGACAAAATGATGTGAACTCGGGGTTTGTGAGGCAAGTTGGCCTTCTTGGCTTGAACTCAGAAGAACCTCAAGAATGCTAGGGAGGCATTTGGGTTTAAATACTTGAATACCACAGGACCAGGGTTACTAGCTCATGTCTCAGAGGGAGAGCTCCTGCTTCTAAGGTGCAGATCTGCCAATCAGAATCCTGGGTCCTCCTTTGACAGCCAGCCTCGTGGAGCTGGTTAATAAGCAGTAAGCCTTTTATTTACTCAGAGGAGGAAAATCGTGCCCTGCAGCAGGGACTCATTTGCTACAACATAGGAGCGGTTGGAACAAGGAATGGCCCCAGCTCTGTGCACTCCGGTGAATCTGTGTCTGCAGCCTTGTCCTGCCACTGCTTTCTGCCTGGGCTCAATTAGAATGATGATCCAACTCTGCATTCTCTCTGTTGGTGGGAGGAAAGACACTCATTAGGAAAAAGCAAAAGCCCTTAGCTGAATAATAATGTCTCTATGTACTTATCTCAATCAGGGCGGCTGGGAGCACAAAAAACTCCTTCTTGCAAATTAGAAAAAAAAAATCCTCTAGCTCTTAGCAGTCAAGAGCAAAGACAAATGATCGAGAGTCCCTGTCTTGGCGAGTTTAGCTGGCTTGATTGGGGCCCTTCTCCCTCCTCCTGCAGTGGGGCCTTTGTGCAGGATCCAAGCTGCACAAGGGGGCCCATGCCTCTGATTTCATCCCTCACGACAGAGAGGTGATTGGCAGACAGCAGCACACTGTGCCCATTTTACAGATGTGAAAACTAGAAGCACTAAAGCTGCAGTAAGTTCCCTGTATTCACAGACTCTCCCCCCCACATACCCAACATGCTCCGATTCCTGGAAAAGGCCACATTTCAAAAACTATTCTCTCTTCATTTCCGCCTATTTACATCACTAAATGTGCTTCCTTGCCCAAAAAGCGTAACACTTAATGAAGGATGTCCTTCCCCCCCACCTCAGCCCCGTCACACTGCCGCTTCCTGCTTCTCAAACCATATTTGGACATTAATCTTATCACCCACAGCCAAAATCCCATCTCATGTGAAAAGAATATAGCTATAATATTAGGAAGGCAAGGAATAAATACTGAAACCCATAATTCTTTATCATCTTCTCTGCTCCCATATGCACTTACTGAAATGCATTTGGCCGAAGGAGGAGGTGGGTGGGTAGGAAATGAATCCTAAAAAAGTTAATAGTACTAGCATAAGAAATTGCGTTTTGACTCATAATATTACTTATTATAAGTGATAGTATTATAAAGATTTAAGAAGCTCTCAATTAGTTTTGTGTTTTTGGACTTAGGAAGAAAGGGGGAAAATAAATTTACTTTCTGGACCAAGAGAGCAATAATCACTTTATGACTATATTCATTTTCTTAGCCTCTGATGAAAATGGTGACCGGGGACTAGTTATAACAGATGATCATGCCTTATTTTTCAAGGCCCCCTACATGACCAAAGCAATATGGTTTGTGGATTTCCCACATGGACAGAATACTGAACCTAAAATGAAGAGAAAGGTTTTGTTTTCAAGGGATTTTCTCTCTTGATAGGAGTTCGGGGCCTTGACGCACAAAAGAATTAAAATGAGTTTTACAGATTTACAAATTGCTGTCCAGCGCCAATTTATGGAAAGTGTCAGAGCTTGGGTCTGCAGAGCTGACGGGGAGAGAAGCAAGAGCAGTGAACCGGGGGCTGTGGAGCTGCAAGATGAGTTGCTGTAACAGCAAGCACTGTGCTCAGCACAGACCAGGGCTCTGCTCATGCTTGGTCAATGAATCAAAACAGTTGATGGGGAGGAGGAATCTAGGCATGGCCGAGGAGGCGGATGGGATATGGTGACACGGGATGTGTTCCGGGAGCTCTCGTGCAAGTTTCAGGTCCTCACAGTCTGACCATCACCATCCTTTGCCCTGCCTTGTAGATTCATCTTATGATAAACTCTAAAGTCCTGTGACGGCCCTCCTTGGCAGAGGCAGTGGATGGGGACTGCCATATCTTCTCCGTTCTCTCCGCAGTGGTTTTCTGAAAGTGGACTTGGCGGGAAAGAAAGGCATACTGGTTATTGAAGTCTTCCATGATCAGAAAGTGTTGCTGAACCTCATCTCTGCTTTAAAGGGCGCCTATAGATGGAACCAGAAAGCTAGACTTGATTAAAGAATTTTCATAGACCACACACTTGCTTTTGATAAGCCAGATACTTGTTTTTAATACGTGAGGTTGAGAGAAGGCCTACAATATTAGGAAAGGTATTCCTTCTCTAAGACATGAAACGTTGTAAACTTATTCTTAGCATATTTTAATAGGGCACGCCACCCTCCTAACACCTCCTGGAAAAAGCCACCTAATCACAAAGCCTGCAGCAACTAAGATAAAAATCCCTTAAATGTGGCGTCATTGCACAGGCTCTAGCTTTATGGTAGACCCAAGTTGGTCTTGAATTCATGTTGTATGTTGTATGTGTTTGTCCCGTGCAGTAGATTCTTAATGAAAAAGCAAGTTGCAGAGAAAAGTAAACAAGTTTCCCCAGAATCTTAAATTTTTGCTAAAAGCACTTAGAATGTAGATAGTAAGTAATGGTCAGAAAGGCTGCTAATGAACACTTGCCGTCCTTAAATCAGAGGTGCGCTCTGCACTGAGCCGCTATGAGGCTTTCTGTTGTATAAAGTACGTTACACTCTTTAAACACTTCACATATATTATTCATTTAACTCCTACATGCAGAGCCATGGCAGACTCCTAAGCAATGAACTGACACAAGGAAGGAGAGTTGGGCAGGGAGAAGAAGCCCCAGTGTGGGAATTAAACGATGCTCCCATCTTTAAAAAAAAATGAATATGAGACGTTTACCCAACGAGGCTTAGAATAACTGAACCTGAAATACGCATTTCATTATTTAATTTATCAGCCTCTCCAGCAGACATCCTAAATCACAGCTCCATTCATTGGATGTGCCCGCATAATTAATTATATCATGAAACCCCCTGACAGCATTTTCCAGGGACTGCGCGGGGTGGTGGTGGTGGGGGAGACTAAACACAAGAAAACAGAAAAATCTGGGTCAATTTCCCATACAGTCATCATAGGCTCCTTTGATTAGAGCCCTGATTTCTCTCTGGCTGAGTCACTTCTTAAAATTCTCTACTGTCAAAATGAGGTTAGACTAGATGACCTTTGTCATTTAAGGACCCAGGAGAAGAGCAATAACACATTCAAATGGGATAATTGGAAGAGTCTTTATAAAGGTGTGGGCCAGGTAAGCAAACTCCCAGCAGAGAGCAGTTGTCCAGGGCTGGTAACCACAGATCGGCCATCACTAGGTCAGGCCTGAAGGGATGAGCATGTTTGTTAGAACCCAGAGGAAAGCTTAGAAGAGGCTAGCTGAAGAGGGGCGGGGATCTCTGGTTAGGGACACACCGTGCAATGCCACAGTAAAGAGCCTGGGGAAAATAATGCCCCAACGCCACACTTCAGTCTTCTGCTGTTACCAGCTAGAAACCAGAAACTAAGAAAGCCACGGTGTATTCTTTCTAGGCAATTTGGCCTCCTGCATGGAGGGGAAGACCAGTGGGGAGCAGCAGGAAGTATAGCGCTTCCCCATTCCATCCCAGGACTATGAATTTAATGAAGGTGTGCTAAACTTCTCATGGGGCCCATGCAGTGTTAAATGCAATAGAGGACTTTCTGTTTAGTTTTTTGTTTGTTACTGCTGTTTGTTTTGTTTTGGTTTTGCATACCGATAGCTTGGAAGAATACAGCATATATAACAGTCCTTCATAGCAAGAGGGCAAATTATACTTATGGGATGAATAAATGCATGAACAGAAATGTTCCAGCTGACACATAATAGTGTGGATTTCTGAGAATATAAACAACATGTGCACGCATTGGTTTTTTTCTCACGACATTTGGGGTCAACCCTAGGACTTCAGCCATAGATAAAAGCCATTAAGTCTCCCACAATGTCCTGTTCTAATGCCATCTTGAAGGCCAAACAGGCCTGGAATCCAGAGTTTTGAGGTCTGGTTGGCCTGAAAGGAGAAGCTAATCCAATCCACTTTTGATGGTCCAGACTGGCTTGCATGAAACTGCAGAGAGGCCTGACAGACCATGATGACAGAGCAGAGCCTCTGTTGGAGCATGCCTAGCCTGGCCTTTCCTCAAGACCCTGCCTCCCCTCCAGCACTGTCTTGCCCCTTGGATCACCTTATGGTGTTACAACCCTCGGCAAGCGTAGTACTATTCAAGACTCTCGGATTTGTCATATGCATTTCACCTGGAGTTTCTGTCAAAGAGCTTTTTGTAATCTCCCCTCCTTCGACCCCCAATCCCCAGCAACAGAGACCCTGGAGTAGTCTCATTCTGGCTCCAGAGACCTTGGGGCTGCGCCTTTGATACTGTCTGGCTACAGATAATGACCAAGGTGAATGTTCTCTTAAAGCAACACCTTCTGGGTACAAGCTCTGACCCCGGAAACCTTGAATAGCACATTCCATCCAATCTCCCCCAGTTCACCAAGATGGGAAGCCTGCCTGTGGTCCATGTGAGGACACTCCCTGAGGCGGTTCTCTCAGGCACCGGGTAACCTGCCTAAGTGTCCAGGGCAAGGCAACTGGAAGCCCAGTATGTCCTTCCTCTCCTCTGCTCTGTAAGAACAAGGACAGTCAAAGGCACACACACACACACACACACACACACACACACCCTTTACTGTGTTTGATGCTATTTTATTCAGGCAGTGATGACTTTGCCAAGAGATCCTCGGTGGACAGCATCTAACCACATCCCAGAGTCTCTACATGGTACCCCCCAAAGAGCCTCCTGCCTGTTTGCAAAGCCCCCCTCCAGATCTAGGTGCCAGAGTCCAGAGGGGAATGAACATCACTTGTTCACTACGTTGAGAAGTAGGAATTATTCCTGTTATACAGATAAGAAAACTGAGGCTTATCCGGGAAGTAAGAATGAAGTCAGTTCTATTTTGGAAGCGTCTGTTTCTTCATTACGTGTGTCTCTCTGAAAATCAGAGAATGCAGGGGAACATTGAAGATCACCACTCTCAGTCTCTCCCCGAAGCAGAGACTGAGAAGCATCCTGACAAGGACCTGGACTTGGGCTACAATCCCAAGACAGCTCATTCTGTTATGAGACAGTCCCCTGTGGTCTGATGTATATGCCTTTGCTGGGGCAGTATTGGGAAAGAGCCAGAGGATGAAGGGAGACCAAGGCTTGGAACAAAAGAGTTGTCAAGGCAACTGGAGATGCCAGAATCTCCGAGTTAAGCTCTAAGAGGGAGCCATATGAAAATTTGATGGGTCAGGCTGCCTGTCCTTGTCTCTGTGTTAGATAAGTGTGTACGACAAGACAGGGACAGGGGGCGCGGAGACATTAATCCACACTCCTCGCTGTTAATGATTAGTAAGTACAAATCCACTCAATAATGTTATCAACTAATCCACATCTATCTTATTACTCAGAAGGAGAGAGGGAGAGATTTCATCGAAAGCTGAAATGAGATGCGCGCTCTCAACGGCATCCCCCCACCTGCCATGGACCAGGCCTATCAGAATAGAGAACGAGATAGGATCACAGGCACGCACGGTTCTGCATTTACTGACATTGGCTTTCCAGGGATTCCTGCACGCTTTGCAAAAACATTCTCCAACCGTCTGGCTAGAAATCTGTATTTAAATTTGGTCAACGATCTGTGCCAATGTTCCCACTGTGAAGTTGATGTGTTAAACCAGGAGCCTGCCCACTCTGAGTCCGCAGCCAACATGTACACAACGAGGTTATATCCCTGGCTTAGACAAGCACACCTTCGTGGGATGCTGGGTCTCAGATGCCATCTTTCAGAACATTTGCTGACAGTATTTTCCTACCTGTGTTCTTGGGTTCATTCTTAGGCAGACTATTCGACCAAATGGAGTCATTAAAATTGAGTTAAGGGCCTACCATGTGGTAGGCTCTGGAAATGCCCAGGACTGAATAAATTCCCATGTAGGTCAACATAGAGTCTTACCTTCAGGCACTATTTCTTTCTTTTCACTTATAATGCCCTTCTCTCTTCCTTTTTAAGCAGTCCTGGCCCAAATATGCCATCTCTTCTCTCCTCAAAGGCAAAGACTGTGTTTGTTCCTCAGAGTGTTCCTACTTGTCGGCCCCAAGTCTTCCATGGAAAACACTCTCAAACACATATTTTTTACAATGATAACAATGTTGATCATAGGTTGCTGCCAAAAGAAACAGCCCAGAGCTAAACAATTTCAGATTCAGAAAGAAGAAATTATGGAAACGCATTAAATATAGGACTGCTGATTAATATGATTAAGTATTTAAGCAGGCCCTGCAAGACTGTAATTTGAAATGGCGACAATAGCATATTCTTCTGCTTAGACCAAGGGTGATATTTCACATGATTAGCTTTTGATTAATCCTACTGGTTATATATTTCATTTACAGCCTATACATTTCTTCTTAAGGGTTTAATTGATGGGACATTTTATAAGCATTAGCGTTGCTGTTATGTAAATGAATTTTCAGCATTCAATTCACCTTTAAGGTAATTAAATTAAGGGTGGTTAGTGAAGGACATTAGACACCTCTGGAAAACTCCAGAGACACATTTGGATGGTTCGGAAGCGGAGGAGGCTTTCTCTGCCTCTCCTTCTCCTAGGTCATCTGTGGCTGCCCTGTTAGTCACTCTCTTCGTTCCTCCCCTGCTGGCACTAACTAATTTGTCAGTTAAAGAAGGACTCATGTTGAGTGAAGTAGCAACCTGTTTCATAAACAAGCCCAGCTGCTTCCGAGGGAAGCCAGAGGGACCTGCGCTCCTCGCTGAGATGTTCCACTCTTCAATTTGTTGAATTGTGTTCTGATTCAGGCGGAATAATGTTGCGCGTGATATGTATATTCAACATAAATTTAAAATCAAAACTCAGCTGTCAGGCCTGGCAGACCAAGGTGATGAAGTTTCCTTTCCCTGTCTGCAGAATGAAGAAGGAAAATGTCTACTTTTCATAGCAGTATGTGGCTAGGAAAACGGCACAGCGCATAAAAGCACTTGCTGTACAAGCAAAAGGACCCGAGTTCAAATTCCAAGAACCAGGAGGTCCGACACTTTAAGCGTGGGTTTCTGTAACCCCGATGCTTTGACAACATTGTGGGAGGCAGAGATAGGAGAATCATCCAAAGCTCGAGGGCCAGGGAACCTGGAGAATTAAGTGGAAAAACAACAAAGAGGTCGCCTCAAACATGGCGGTGAGTGTAGATGGGTACCTCAAGTTGTCCTCTCAATACATACTGTGGCTTCCAGCACACACACAGCACGCAGACAAATGCGCACCAACCATCACAACAGCACAGAGAGATGACGGACATGGCTTTTGTGGTGGTTTGGATGTGAAATGACCCCTTGGGCTCATGTCTACACTGGCTCTCCAGCTGGTGTTGCTGTTCCAGATTGTGGCATTTTGGAGAAGCAGTCTCCCCTGAAGGAAGAAGGCCACTGGAGGTTTTATGGCCAGGTACAACTTCGCGTTCACTCTCTGATGCCTTACCTACCGCAAGCTGCTTCATGCATGTTATCATGTCTTTCCTGCCATGAAAGACTAAACACTTCTTACACTGGGGTGCAAACAAACCCTTCTCCTAAGTGGCTTCTTGGATATTTGATCACAGCAATAAGGAACCCATACAGCTTCCCTCCAATTTGATCCATCCATTCATTCATATATTCAACAAATACTCGAACAAATATTATGGCCCACACTGTGTTCTAGGCAATAAGGGAACATCAATGAATCAGACTAAAAAAAAAAATCCTGATTCCACATATGATCTAAACCTTCATCCTAGCTGCGTAAGATGCTGGGTATGTCTTTGCAATTCACTGAGCCTTAACTTCCTCACCCATACAGTGGACATTTGAAAAATAACATTATTAAAGAACAAAGTGAGATAATGTTTGTCAAATGCTTATAACAAAAAAAAAAATCTTAATCCCACATCCGTGGGTCCTCAAAGAAATGTGAGTAGAATTGAGGGACCCTTTAGCTTAATTGACAAAAATGCATCCTTGTTTTGTCACTCATTCAAAGGTAGCATCGCTCCAGTTGTGAATGTAGACAGCAAACCCGCTACTCGGCGACAGTGGCTGTGGTTTTTGTCACTGATGGAAATTACACGGCAGGTGTGGCGGGCATCTTGAAATACTGCTAACTTCATTGCTACCTCAAAATTACAAATGTTATTAGATCTGCCACGAGATGGTGTTACTTAATGCATTAATAAAGAGTCATATATATTACTGTATCGTAACTTTTTATAGCTGTATTTCAGTATCATTTCAGATAAGTGTATTTCAGTGTGATTGGTTTTCTTTGTGGCTCTCTATATTTGAAAAATATTCCTCTAAGAAAGAGCCTACAGGTCTCATTAGACTACCCGACAGGTTTATGGCTTCTACGAAAAGGAAGAACGGACTGACTCAGTGTCTCCCTCAGCGGTCTCCACACTTGAGCATGTTTGGGGATCCCTTGAAGGGTTTGTGGGAACAAATTGCTGGCTCCCCAGCCCCTCCCCGATCTCCCAAGTTCCTGATTCAGCAGGTCTGTGTCAAGGCCTGTTAACTTGCCCTTCTGACAAATTCCTAAATGAGCCTAATGCTACTGATTCAGAACTCTCAGAGCCACTGACCCATAAACTTAATAGGAAGTCTTTAAAGGCCCTCCTCTTTGTGGGCTAGACATAGGAGCACTGCAAGCCATGAGGGTGCAACCAGGTGACCTGGAATGACGTTAACATGCGATTTGTGCCTGCTACTGTGTATGCTGAGTTTTAGCTCCTTTTCTATGCTGACCAAGATCATGTGACCCTACTTCTTGCAGACTGAGTCTCCACTCTCCATACAAAGCTCCAGTGACTGGCAGTGGCAACTCTGTGTTTTAACATCAAAGCACACTTGTGGCCTACTGATTCTAACCCCTCTCCTGGGTTCCCATAGATCAGTGGTTCTCAACTTTCCTATTGCTGTGACCCTTTCATACAGTTCTTTGTGTTGTGGTGACCCCAACCACAGAATTATTTTTGTTTTCTTTATATTTATTTATTTATTATGTATACAATATTCTGTTTGTGTGTATGCCTGCTGGCCAGAAGAGGGCACCAGACCTTATTACAGCCATGTGGTTGCTGGGAATTGAACTCAGGACCTTTGGAAGAGCAGGCAATGCTCTTAACCTCTGAGCCATCTCTCCGGCCCCCAGAATTATTTTTGTTGTTACTTCTTCATAACTGTAATTTTACTGCTGTTATTAATCATAATGTAATATCTGTGTTTTCCAATGGCTTTAGGTGACCCCTGTGAAAGGGTCATTTGGCTCTCAAAGAAGTCATGACTTTCAAAGAAGTCAACCCCCAAAGAAGTCAGGTCAAGAACCATTGCCATAGAGAATGCCTTTTTTGTATGGTAGACAAGCCTTTAACCACCCAAGTCTCTACTAGACATCAGTCTACCCCCTGAGGGTGTATGATGATAACCATACCTCTATTAGACACCAGTCTACCCCCTGAGGTTGTAGGATGATAATATATCCCAGTACTTTCAGAATTGCCACATTTATATGCTTATGAGAATGACTTGCTACTGTCTTCTTGTTAGAGCTACTTCTCCTTTTTAGGGACCACTTTCCATTCAGAATAACTTGATATCCAGCTCCATATTGCTTGTCCCTGAGATACCATATCTTGGTCATTTCCCATGTTACAGTACCAGAGACAGCCTATCTATTAGAGTAAATACCTGAGTCCAATTTCACCTCATCATGGTTAGCCTGCCTGCTCGAGTTCACTGTGGTATGACCTATTACATTCAAGATAGAATATTTGTCATGCTGGCTATTTGGGGTAAGAGCAAGCATCAGATTAATACACCATCCTTAAAAAAAAAAACCTTATAACTTGAAGACTATTGAACTCAATTAATCATTCATTGCATGTCTACTAAGAATAAGGCATCATGCCAAGCTTTAAGAATAGAACAAAGGCCAACTAAAGTACAGACCTTGTTTGAAAAATGCTTAGGCTAATATGAGATATAAACAGATAATAATCTCAGTCTCCATTCCTCTCCTTTGCATATCCATTCACATAGTTCTGCTCCGATTAATAGAGCATCTTGAATTGTTTCCAACGGAGCTATCACAAAGACCTGTGCTCAGTGTGGGGTTCTCCTTTGGTAGCTTTAGCCCTTTTGCTGTTTTCTGTTGTGGCCCTGTTTTCTGTCCTAGAGTTCACCAGTGCTGGGTCAGCTAAAGAGACACACTCTACTCTGCATTGTGAAACTAAACTGTTGAGTTTGCATAGACAAGAGCCTTCTAGTAATGAGCTCGCATAGACAATAGCCTTCTCACATGGAGGGAGGCCAGGCTGTGATCAAAGTGTGCTGCCAACTCCATCTTCTGCAGGATCTGTCTTGTCTTCCTACTTCTGACATCTCCATCCGCCTTTGAAGCTTATAAAGTTCTACTGCAACAGGGCACTTTAACGTATGCCCTACAGACCACTGTTACCGAAGGGAAGGTGGAGATCATGAGGAAGTTGTGGATGGTTAGATTACTAGACAGCATTGTTCTTCCACTCCTGACTTTGTCAACCAACCTCGGCAAAATGTGTGAAATATAATCTTGAAGGCTATCTGGAATCTTCCCAATACGATCTTGCCCAAGCCAACCCCATTGCCTCAAAGTCATCAGTCATATCAGGGAAACTGCTTGCCATTCCCTGAGCTAAGGCTGTTCTGCTCGGGCGCTGTTGTGATTAATTAGACTTTTAGGGGAGCTGGTGAGTCATCTGTGTTCCGGCCTCAGTTTGGGGGGTTAGGGATTGACCCCAGCATCCTGCTGAATGCAGGAGTGTGATGAAACGCTGCTTATAGAACAGGAGCCAGGCACCCAGTGGAGCAAGCGACAGACTATTAAAGAGCGAGTAGCAGGACCTTTGCAGTTGCCTGGAAGCCGCCTAAGAGACTGCAGAACTGTTAATACTGCACATATTCCTATCACCTTCTTTGTCCCCAGAACCTGTCCTGGAGTTATCCGGAACTGGATGCGGGGTTATGGCTGCCATTATGAAGATGATAGCCATAAGTCAGACAGAATGTGAAGGGGGTATTTGTTGTAGTTTTTCTTTTACCAACCGGCTCCCAAATCATGATATGGAGACTTATTATTAGTTATGAATGCTTGGCCTTAGCTTAGGCTCCTTTCTTGTTAGCTCTTATGACTTAAATTAGCCTGTCTCTCTTCATCTATGTTTTGCCTCAAGACTTTTAACCTTTCTTTCATTTATTATGTTCTACCCTGTGTCTGGCTGGCTGGTGGCTGCCTGGTTGCCTGGCCCTGAGTGTCTCCCTCTTTTTCTCCGTTATTCTCTTCTGTCATCCTTTCCTGCCTAGAGTCCTTCTCCAACTTATTTTTTTTGGCCTGCCAGCACTGCCTATCCCTCTACCACCTAGCTATTGGCTGTTCAGCTTTTTGTTAGTTGGCTTAGGCGGGCAAGGCAACATATCTTTACATAGTTAAACAAATGCAACATAAACAAATACAGTACAACTTTGAATAATTAAAGTAAAATTCCACGACAGATGTTAATGTGTGTCTCTGTGGGTGCAGGTGATGCATGACTTTTATAAGGACTCATAAGAAACAAAGAAAAAGAGTTGAGCCATGAAGATGAAATAATTCCAACCGCACAGAGCACCGCTTTTGCTATGGGATGAGCTAACGTGACCAAAACACAGGTGGCAGAGGGTGGGGTGACACACGGACTGTGAGCTCTGGGTCTGGCCCTGCACATCTGGCCCTGCACATCTGGCCCTGCACATCTGGCCCTGCACATCTGGCCCTGATTATGTCCCATACATTCTGTCAGGTTGTGGATTTATCAGTTTATAGCCTTCCCGTCCATCAAAGTATGAGGTCCCAAGTGTAGTGGCATTTTATTTGTATTTTAATAAAGACTGCCTGAAAATCTGAGAGTAAAACCATCCCTCTAGTCAGCCTTACAGACCAGATTATGGTAACACACCTTTAATCCCAGTAGCCACACCAACATGCATCTTTAATCTTAGTAGCCATAATGACACACGCCTTTAATTCCAGTAGCCACATGTAGCTGCCATAGAAACTGGGAAGTGCATGCCTTTAATGATGGTGGTGGACGCCTTTAATCCCATTCCTAGAGAGGAATATAAGATGAGGGAAGACAGCTCTCAGATACAGCCTCCTTCTTAGATTCCAGGAGGCAGAATCGCCATTTCAGACTGAGGTCAAAGTAAGAGCCAGTGGTTGGCTGCTTTGCTTTTCAGACCTTCAGGTTGAACCCATTTCTGACCCTGAGTTTTTATTAATTGTACTTCGCCCAAGTAGTTCAATCTTTTTAAAAATTAATTTATTTATTCATATCTCATACATTACATCTTGACTGAAGGTTCTCCTTCCTCCTCTCCTCACCTTCCTCTCCCCGTAATCTATTCCTCCTCTAGAAAGAGCAGGTCTTTCAGGGATATCAACCAAATATGGCATAATACGAAACAATAAGACTAGGCACATACCTTCATATCAACACTGGATGAGGCAACCCATAGGAGAAAGGGGGTCCCAAAAGCATGCGAAAGAGTCAGAGACAGTCCCTACTCCTACTGTTAGGAGTTCCACAAGATTGTTAACATATACAACCATTGCATATATGCAGAGGACCTAGGTCAGACCCATATAGGCTCCTTGGCTGTTGCTTCCATCTCTGTGAGCTCCTATAAGCCCTGGTTATTTGATTCTGTGGGCCATGTTTTCCTGGTATCCTCAACCCCTCTGACTCCTACAATCCTTCTTCCCCCCTCTTCCGAGAGATTCCCTGAGCTCTGTCTAATGTTTGTGGTCTGCATCTGCTCCTATCAGTTGCTGGATGAAGCCTCTCTGATGACAATTATGCTAAGCTCTGGTCTAAAAGTATAGCAGGGCCAGGAAACCAATAATTCAATCTTAACAAATACACAGTATTCTATTGTCACAGAACTAGGCCTTGGAGTCAGGGTGGGAGATAGCTCAGTTAGTAAAGGGCTTGCCACACTAGCCTGATTTGATTCTCAGAGCCCACATAAAAATCCAGACATGGTAGTTACATGTACATGCTCACAATCTTAGCCTGGGGTAGGAGAAATGACCCTGGGGCTAACTGGCCCGGCAACCTAGCCTCACCAACAAGTCTCAAACTGCAGTTAGAGATCCTGTCTCAAAGGGCAAGGTGAAAGGCTCCTAAGGAATTACATCTGTGGCTGACCTCTGCCCTCTACTTGCAAGATGTGAACACTCATGCCTGCGTGTCCACATGCATATGCACACACAGTAGCAACAAAAGTATAAATAAAAAATAAGTTTTAAGAGTGAAGCATTGGAAAAATAGCCTCGCATCCCTGTCTAAACCAAAACCTATGCAAAGCCACACAGCCATGGGTCACTTACCTGGGGTGTCCCGGAGGCCCCTCCCATACCTTGTCCCCATCTTGAGTTCAACTGCTGCACTCCAAAAAGTCAGGATCCCCTGGGAAGTAGTCTCCCAAACTCCCGATGTGAATATCTGTTTTTTTTTAATGTTTTTTTTTTTTGAGTCATGACCCCAGAGTAACAATTCTTAGAAATTCAATCTTTTTCATTTTCTTATTTTTTTTGGACGACTCTAAAGTTCATGAAGTTGAAGTATTGCTTTTTAATTAATTCAGCCTTCCAAAGGCTGCGAGCACAGTCCTGCTTCCTATGGGGAGTTCTTCCCTCCACTGCTACTGGAAAGTGAATATACATCCGTGGGGTAGACATTGTTTTTGTCATTGTTATTCTTTTAGGACTCCACTTTGGAAAAACTTATATTTTTAAAATGGCTGTCATTTAATTCCATAGGCAGTTGATTAAAGCTTCACTTTTTCCATTAAGTGAAAATTAAATTAAGCTCGTTATTGTATTAGACAGTCATTGATTGGGCCCACTTTGGTTTTAATTAAATGCTACTATTCATTATTTCCTCCTCTGTAGAGCTTTTTAATTTTCTTTGGTATATAATTTGGGGAGGGATAACAACAATATCAGTAAATTAGTCCTCATAAATAATATGAAAAGAGGAAGATGTACAAACACCGCGGAGACAATTTGAAGGTACTTGCTTATTGTCTGTAGTGGTTGGCGTGTTTATCAGTGAATGGTTTTTCCATGTTGCTTCTTTGTTATGAAGCAGGACGGGCTCATATCTCACCTCAGCAGCTCAGACTTATGCTGACTTTGAGCCACCACTGATGCTAAAAATATGCTGACTGTATTGAAACACGGATGTTATGATCCATGAGTAGGTGGTTGAATTGGAGTCTAAGAACATAATGAGAAATGCTTCGGAAATGCTAAGGCATTCGTTTCATTTTCCCTGTACCGATCTCATGCCAAACAGTCTTCTGGGTTTTGAAAAGGCACGGGGTGATAGAGAGCCACAGGTCTGTCCTTCTGATGTGGGTGTTCTAGAAAGGTGAGAGGTGATATAATATGTACCATCCTCTTCTGAGGAAATAGCATTCTCCGTTATCTCCTGGCACCTGGCTTGGGCCATTCTCTGAGACTCTACACTACTCCCCAGCTCTACATGCATCACAGCGATAGCACATGCAGAATGACACCACCTGAGCTCAGCCATGCGGGCACATCCTGTCTGCATCTCTCAAACCAGACCGGAAGTGGAAGAGACAGAGTGGATCAGGCTGAGCTGTAGACACACTGGAGGCCACACATGTAGTAAAGTGTCCTAAGGAGGACCCGTGAAGATGAAAGGCTGAAGCTAATGTAGTGCTTGTAGCCAACTCATGGGATGTAATCACTGTAAACGGGGCTTAAAAACTGTCAGTGAGGCTGCCATTTTATAAGAAGTCCTAGAGACAATGGTTTGTGACCTGGAACTGAACCCAAATGCTCAAGGATCGGATAGGGTTACATACTCAAGAGAGGAACAAGTAGAAAAAAATGCATGCAACTGGGCAGGACCCCCAATGGGAATGGAAAGGAAACATAAACAGCTACTCAGAGGGAGCCTAGCCTTCATGCACAAAATTTGAAAGTATAAAAACAGGCCAAGAAAGAAAGCTTGAGAACCAAATCATCAATATACCAAGCCTCTTCAGATTAAAAGGAGATTTTTCTAGCAGTCTGATAGACCTTTTTATAGGTACATTGGGTTGGGCAGGGTGAGTCATGCATGTAACACCAGCATGACTTTTTAGGCCCACCTTAGACACATTCCCTGTCTGTTAATAAAGTACATCGATGCTGATAATATGTCTAGTGTCAGAGTGGCTGCTTAGCGCTCATAGGCCACAATTCCATCCCCAGCAATGCCACCACCAGCAAATCAAAAACAAAAAGACACTCTCCCCAACAAAATAGAGTTATAGAATTTAGCATTAAAAGATCCTAATGAAGAAAGAGATACAACAAAATAGCAAGAAATAAAGGAGAAAGAAAGTCTAGCAAAAGTCTAGCAGCAACAAACTTTCATAGTCTTAATGATATGAACTCACAATGTATAACATAAAAGCTGATGGAAACCACAGTTACCGTTAAAGCAACCCTATCAAAAATGTAAAGATTAAACAGAAAATTGGTTATTAAGGCCATAGAAGATATAAACAAAGTCAGCATGCAGCATTTTACTATGAACCGAGTAAATTCATAATCACAGGAAACAATTACAAAGTGTGGTCACATTCTATATTCCAGGGAAGTCCTACTTCACAGGGCCAATGCCTAGAAATAGTTTTCTCTGACCACAGTGCACTTAAATCAAAAGTACTAATAGCTTTTTAAATGACTAAAAATAATGAAAGCATATGTTTGAAAACTTAAAAATGCCCTTTTAAATTACTAATGCACGAAAGAGACAGTTGCAATGGAAATTGTGAGATATTTAGACCTGAAAGACACAATAAAAGTACTAATCAAAATTTGTGAGATGTAACTAAATATACTTAGAGATCAAGTTTATTGTCTTATTTTAACTTTGAACAACTTTTTTAGTTCTAAGATTAAACATAATCCACAAAAAAATTAAAGAAAATGTTAGAGAAAACATGAGTGTGCATACCTATAATCTGGGTACTGGGGAGTCTGAGCTAGAAAGAGCATGAGGTCCAGAATAACTCAACCTACATAATGAGATCTTTTCAAAAGAAGATGAAGAGAGAAGAGGAGAAAGAAGATGAGACGAGAGGAGAGGAGATGAGACAGGACGAAACAGAATAAAATGAGACTAGAAATGAAATTATTTATAATTCAAATTCTTTGAGGGGGAAAGCTGATAATGAGACAAAAGAGAAAAGTAGAAGACAGGTAGTAAGTACAGATACATATGTAAATGAATGAATTAAATGATTTTCTATCAATACGTTTGTCACTAATGGATATCGGTTCATCCAGTCTTTCTTTCTTCTTGGGTCAATGTTGGAAACTTATTTGTTTCTAGGAAAGTATGTGTTCGATCTAGTTTCCAAACATCAAAAATACAGAACCTCAACTACAATCAGGAAGCAGTTGGTGACCCTCATAACATTCGTGCCACTATTGTGCTAGAGGAACCATCTTTTGAAAGAATGTTTTTGTTTAAGACAGGATTTCTCTGTGTAGCTCTGGCTGTCCTGGAACTCACTCTGTAGACCAAGCTGGCCTTGAACTCACAGAGACTCTCACCTCTGACTCTGAAGAACTGGGATTAAAAGCATGTGCCAACACACCCAGCTCTCGGAATCATTCTTTACAGCTAAAATCCAGGAGGAGCAGATACTTTTCCAGGTCACTCAACTTCAGGCTGAGGATCTACTCTTATAATTCCTAACAGTTCCTCCCCCCAAACAATGCAACCCCCTGCCTGATCCATACACAAATTCTTACTACCATCTTTCCCAAGCCCCTATTAGGGTGGTCTAAAGAAGAATGGTCCCCATAGCCTCATACATTTGAATGTTTGTTCTTGCTGAGTGGCACTACTTGAGAGGGATCAGGAGATGTGGCCTTGTTGGAGTAGATGTGACCTTATTAGAGGAAGTGTCTGACTGTGGTTTCAAAAGCTCAAGCCAGGCTCCCTGTCTTTCTCTTCCTACTTCCTGCATCCCGAGGTAGAATTCTCAGCTACTTCTCCAGTACCATGTCTGCCTGCATGCCACCATGCTCCTCGCCATGATGACAATGAACTAAACCTCTGAACCTGTAAGCCAGCCCCAACTAAATACTTTCCTTTATAAGAGTCACTGTGATCATAGTGTCTCTTCACAGCAATAGGACAGTGCTAGGAAGCCTACCTCTGGGTTTCCTATCCCAGAGCAGAAGCTGCTCATTCATGCATCTTAACAACTGTATAGACGTAATCTGTAGAAAGAGACTAGACAGATCCTCAGCAGAACTGTAAAAGGAAGTAGGCTGATCTGTGAGTATTGCCATTCCTTCCATTGCACCAATACTATGCTGTGCAAAGACCCCATGAGCTACATAGCATTGTTGACTGAGAAAATTCTTAAGATCACATTCTCAGATCCCACCAAGAAAGCATTATATAATCTGCCTGACTGTTACTAACGCTTCTCTTCTAGCCTTGAACTCTGCCTTCTGTGAGTTTAACACCCTCTCCCTCAGATGCAGGGGTAGATAGGTCAGGTTCTCTTTGAAGAGTAGCATGTATATGTGTGTGTTACAATTTTATTTTCCCAAGCAGAATCCTAGAACTTGAGATGATGAGAGTTCATGAAACTCCAAAATCTTATAGATAAATATATCTCCTTTATGAAACCATGACCCTGAGAGACAGAAACAATTTCATTAGCTCAGGACATGTCACCCAGTGGCATATCCCACTCTACCTACCCCTAGCCAATATCCTTATAAGCCAAGATAGTCTTTATGAGCCAAGAGCTACCACGGTTCTATTCCTGGTACTGGTCTCAAACCAGGCCTATTTCCAAGGAAGGAAGAAGTTCCCAGGCAGAAACGACCCTTCAGGGTAAAATTAGAGGACTCTGCTTTGTCCATTTGAAGTCTGTGATCATGGGCAGAAAGGGGAGAAAAAATAAAACCACGATTGACTTGATTTGGTTTTCTGATGGACCCCTCCACTTGACCGTCTTCTTTCTTTTTAAGGCCAGCAAGACATGGGACAATTAATTACTTTCTTTCTTTGTGTATAGAATTGAGGCTTCAGAGTCTTGGAGAATCAAACTGAAAGCCATTCTGTTGCTGGGTTTTAAATAGTACCTTGACCCTCTTTGCTGAATATAAAGTGACTACTATATCAATAGTCCTTCTGTTCACTTATCACTTTCCTGGGCAGGAAAGCTGTGAACCATGTAAAGAGAAAATGACAGCTGAAGAGAAGAGCCCCAGAAAATCATATTTAAGGTCTACAAAGACGAAAACTTTGGACTTGAAAACTATTAAAACTGAAAGGACCTTACAGACAGTGGGACCAACACCATTTTTAGGTGGCAAAAATTGAAGCCTAGAGAAGAGACTCTGTCAAAGTCAGACGTTACAGGAAGCTTGATAAAGAGAATGGGAGTCTGGCAGGCACATAGTAATCAGGCAAGGTGGGCCTTTATTTGGGCAACATGTGCTAATGGAATATGCAGGTAAAAATCAAATTATACATAAAGCCTGATGGAGGAGAAACTCTAAGATTTAGCAATGAAAAAAGAATTTTCTTCACTTCACCATTGCTTTCCTGACTTAAGTCTGCATTCATCTGTAGCAAGTTGCCTTAAGTTAAATAGGCTGACTATTTAGTAAACCCTTTCTCTTGTGTTTATTTTCATTTAAACTATTGAAATATATGAAGACCAAGAATTCAAATGCTGGTCTGGTTCTGCCACAAATCATCTGCATGGCTTGGGAGAGTAGCTGGAACCCTGGGAAAATCTCCTGGACTTACTACTCACCATGACCTCCCCTTCTTTATATTGACTTGGTCCTCAGATATAGGAGAATGAGCCCCTATTAGAAAAATATACCATGAGATATACACTGTGATGCAAAGGGGCAGAAGCCATCTCTGTCCCTTCAATAGGACCTTGCTGCTCAAGGAATGGTCCCAGGGCCAGCAACAGTGACAGCACCCGACAGCTCAGTAGAAACATACAATCTAGGCCTTACCCTTCTTGGCCAGAATCTGTACGATGTCTCCATCAGTGTTCTATTGCTGTGAAGAGATGCCATGAGCACAGAAACTCTTAAAAAAGAAAGCATTTAATTGGGACTTGCTTACAGTTTCAGAGATTTAGTCCATTATCACCATGGAAGGGAGCATGGTGGCACATGAGTAGATATGGTACTGAAAAAATTAAGAGTTCTAAATCCGGATCTTCAAGACAGCAGGAAGAGAGAAGACACTGGGCTTGGCTTGGCCCAGAAACTTCAAAGCTCACCCCCAGTAACACACTTCCTCCAACAAGGCCACACCTACTCCAACAAGGCCACACCTCCTAATTCTTTCAAATAGTGCCACTTCTTGGTGACTAAGCATTCAAATCTACGGGCTCAGGGGGACCATTCTTATTCAAACCACCACACAAAGTATCCAGAGACCTCACATTAAAGTTCGAGATGGCTTACTTGAGACACCCCTTCCAGTTTCCCTAATGCTGAACAGCTAAATGCTAAACAGAGTTTTCCCAATTTCCACTTTTGCAGCTGCCTGCGTACTGCTAGAAATGCCTACTAGGCTCTGGTCTGAGTCAGCCAGCCCCAGATCTTCCTTCCTGTGTCTGACCAGCTCTTCTTTTTAGACTGCTGTTTAGAGTGACAAAGTTGAGTGGTACAGGAAGAAAGCATCAACATGTCTTTAGGTCAAGGGGACATAATACACATAATCAGACAATCACCTCAGACTGTCTAGCCTGGAGTAAACGTCCCAGCTCATACAAATCTGAGAGAAGCCCTTTAACACCTTTCCAAGGGAGTAGATATAATGTTAATTCTTTAAAGATAACTTCATTTTTATTTATGAAATATTATATTACATGTAAATTAATGTGTTATGACAAGCACCCATATACTCACAGTTAGAATTAGTAAACAGTATTTTACACTAAGCATTCTGGGCTTTCTCTCCTCTTAATAGACTGAGATAAGTGCTCACCCATCTTTCGTCTTCCATCTCCCTCCTCTGGAGTTTCTGGCTTTTGTTCCACGTTGGATATCATATCTTTCCTGTCTGTGTATGTGTCGCTGGACAGTGCACACACTTGTTTTTACATTACACATAGTTTTGAGAACTTGTGTTCTCACTCTTTGCTTTGTTTTCCCATGTAGGCATCTAAGAGTTCATCCATTCGCTTTTTAAAAACTGCTATTTACTATTTAACTGAATGAATAAAACACTGAAAGGCAGATTTATTTTTTTAAAAAAGATATTTGTTGTTTGTTTTGTATACAATATTCTGTCTGTGTGTATGTCTGCAGGCCAGAAGAGGGCACCAGACCTCATTACAGATGGTTGTGAGCCACCATGTGGTTGCCAGGAATTGAACTCAGGACCTTTGGAAGAGCAGGCAATGCTCTTAACCACTGAGCCATCTCTCCAGCCCTGAAAGACAGATTTAAAAGAGCAAAAAGGACTGGTAGAAAAAAATACAAACCAATTGTTGTGGTCTGGGGAGGTGGCTCGGTTGATGAAATGCACAGTGCACAAGCTTGAGGGCCTGAGTTCAGACCCTCAGCACCCACGTCAAGGGCCTGGCATGATACTCACACCTATAATTCCAGGCATTTGGTGGAAGGCAGAAATGGGAGGATCCTTGGTGCTTGCTGGCCAGCCAATCTAGCCAAATTGGTGAGCTCCAGGTTCAGTGTCAAACCCTATCTTATACACTAGCGTGAAGAATGAATCTCTACCTCCATATGTACACACACAATATATATAAGTAAATAAAAATATATAAAAATATATGTTGTATGTATGTGTATATATGTATATATAGTGTGTGTACACACATGTATACACACTCATATATGCACACAAGTAAAGTTTAGCTATAGATTTAAAAAAACAGCTTAGATCAAAGGTCCTTATCAGGTTCCTAGAACATGGTACCTCTTTCCTGCTTAAACCTATCTCTTCCTCCTGATAAAAACTGCCCCTCCAGATTTTCCAAACTTTTCCCAAGGTCACTGCCAGGGCTGAGCATTTGTATTTTTGGAATGGTGCAAGAGGGCAGATGACTGGGCACCCTCCGGGCCCACAGGCTAGCTGCCCCGTGTTCCCTTGTGCAGCCTCATGATCTTCAATCAAAGTGCCCGTGGCTAGGGAAGGCTCAACTCCCTGTGCCCAGCAACTACAAGGAGAAACTGCAAACATTTTATTGCTACCGTTTATCCTACGGGAGATCTGGAAAGGCCTGCACCTGAGATTTATGGTGTGACACACAGAGATTTCATGCGCTGTATTTCTCATTTATGGGCCTCAATTTAGTTAAGAGAAAAGATGCTTTCTAGAGCAAAAATACCCTGAAGCTTGGGTAAAATGGGATATTTAATTAATTCCAAAAATCACTGAGAGGGTAAGGAATGAATTTGGGCCCCACATGTTTAGCGTCCCTGAGCCAGCTTGTTAGCCTCTTTCCTCCTAGGTCTTGGCCATGGAGCTGGGTTCCAAGGACTAAGCTAGGGTTAAGAGCTCAGAACCTGTGAATCCCTCCCACCGCAAACCTTGGAAGCTCAGGGTGGGACCTTTCTCCAGAACAGTATAGACATGCCTGCAATAAAATGAACCTCCATTCAGAGTACACTGCAGGAGACAGGGGGAGACCCCAGAGTAATCCTACGTCTTAGCGCCCTCTCTAACAGGTCCCCTTCTTCTCCAGCATGATGTCATTTGCTGTAGGAAATCCTACAGCCAATAGCCTTTAAGTTAACCGCCCACTGGGGCGTGGCCTCTTATACTATTTATGCTGATATGAAGCATGCATCTGGCCTCTTTTCTGGCTGTGGGATTCGATTTCTGTTCTTCATTCCAGTAGAGGATTCTGATTTGTGAGTCTACCTCTAAATAAATAACCGTCTATTAGTCTCAATTCTGAGCAAGTGTGGGATTTCTTTTAAGCGTCCTTCTTCAGTCATCAGTGTAATGTGGCCAGGTAAACTCAGAGCTGAGCATCCTTTCTTATAGACCAGCCTATGACGTTAACACTCAGTTAAAGGAGCAGGATGTCATGGGCAGAGCTTCACTAGATGGCATTCACCTATGCAAACACCTTGGTCTCAGGTCCTATGTGTTGCATGTCCAGAAACTAAAGTTCTCTTGAGTGTTGTGATAGCAACCTGTCTCTGAGCAATAATCAAGTACATGAACCAGGTACACTTGCTTGTGTCCTTCCAGCAAGCCGGGTCTCCCTCCTTTGCCTTTCCAGACCCTACCATGCCTTCCACAGCAGTCTTAAATCCATAGATCCTCCTTGAAGCCTCTTCCTGTACCGCCTCACCTTGAATGGCCCCTTTCTTTGAGCATGCCCAATACTCCTCATAAGTACACATTGAACATCTGTCCCAGAGAACATCACCTGCCGGGGTACATTTGTGTATGCAAATGGCCCACTCCTAATCAGTCTGCAAGAGCCCCGGAACACGGGTAATCCTTTCCTTCAACGTTCTCCTAAAGGTCAGCTCAGGGAGAGGCCCGGGGAGAAAGCAGCAGTCACCAAGAGGAGCAGTTCTGTCACACACATGCTGATGGCAGCAGATACCCTGCCTTTCCCGTGGCTTGTGGGAGACGATGGCCAAGAAAGCTGTTTTGGGCCACACCCAAGACGATGTGTTGATTGGCTCCAAATGGAACATGCAATGAATTGACATCTCCCTGAGACGGGAGGAGGAAGACCTAGACTGTATTCATATGTATATTTATAATCACACGCATAACTTTGTGTTCATATTCTATTTGTGATTCAATTAATATTCATATTTCTTTCTTTTGGGGCTGGAGCCCAAAGAGCAAACCTGGGGAGCTCTAAGAAGCTGAAAGAGTGAGTTTCTTCTTCATCTTTGTGAATACAGAAACATTCATCAAGAGGGGCAGTACTTTGCACAGGTTATCAATATGGAATTAAGACTTGGAAGAAGCCTTTTTTCTTTTTCTTTCTTTTTTTGGGGGGTGGGGTTGTTCATTGGGTTTTGTTGTTGTTGCTGCTGCTAGTTTAAAGTCAGAATTCTGTCTGCTAGTCAAACATCCTGCCTTGCCTTTTCAGTGCGTTTCCACACAACAGCTCCAGCTAGGACCCAGGTTTTGAGGTTAAGTCTTAACCAAAGCCAGCCCACGTTTTCTGACTGCTAGCCATATTGCTTGCCAGGTTATCAATCTGACCGAGGTCATCTAGCCAGGGCCAGAATGTGCACAAGGCAATTGTCCTATTGCCTCTGACTCCACCCAGGCCCTGTGCCTGCCATCACCGCCCCTCTGAAACTGAAAGCAAGTTAAGGCTCTGTCATACTCAGCACAGCCATATTTCAGAGCAAGCAGAGCTGGGACTTGGGGAAGCCATTATCACTTTAGTCTATGACCTTCAAAATCCTGGAGCTCTCTAACGTACAAAGAATCATATGCTACAGGCAAGCGTTTGCTCAAGGGCTGAAGCCTGCAGGTGGGGACTTACTGGCTTGCTTTGCTGGGAAAGAAAGTGCCCCAGACCTCACAGCTGGTGATAAAGCCACTCTCTCTCTTGCACGATGCTGCTTCAGAGGACATGGGAGAAGGGACTCTCATTCTATGAACAGGGGGATATCCCCTCCAGACTGACTGTCTCATTCCAGCATCCGTGACCCTCTCACACCTTCTACACCAGGAATCATGCCTGTATCTCACACCCAAGCCTGGGGCAGTCTGCACTGCTCGCTCAATCCCCCTTCTCCAGTCCATGTGTCTTCTCTTCCCATGGCCGCCACAGCCTTGGGAGTCTTTGTAGTTCTTTGTAGTGCCCAGTCTCTAATAATCAACCTGGGCTCCCTTATAGTCTGTTCCACTGATGCAGAACCCATCTCCCTAGAATATAACTAAGTACCTTTAGACAGCAGGAACTTTACTCATGGAATCCGATTGTTGCCCCGGGCCCTCCTATTGACCAATGCTTCATCATTCTATTTATTTGGCCTAACTATTTCTCTCTGCTAGTCGAGGAGCTAGCAATGGCACCGTGCTTCATCAAATGTTACATTGCTCCTTGGTTTCACTCTATGAAAACAACTTTGATTTAAAAAGAAGAATCCGTGTGAGGCCCTTGGGAGCTGTTCAGGGACAATTAAAAGACCAGCCATTGGAGGTGAAAAGATGATGCTGTTGATGGGTGTTTGTTGCTTAAGCGTGAGGAGTTGAGTTCAATCCCTAGAACCCACTGAGAAAGAATAACTGGCATATTGCCATGTGCTGTTGATCATGTTTCTAATCCTGGTGGTGGGAAAGCAGAGACAGGCCATCTCTGGGGCTCATTGGCCAAACCAGCCTAGCCTCTGTAGTGAGCTCCAGGCCAGGGAGAGATGCTGTCTCAAAAACAAAGTAGCAGTACCTGTTGTATAATAGCTGAGGTTATTCTCCATAGGCACAAAGTGGCCCAATAGTGAGTGTGTGCTTTTGTCTAAGGACCAGATAGTTGTTTGGACAAGAATTCCACGTGGGCTAACTGGAGAGTTCTCATGAATCGCTTAGACCTGTTCCTGGGAATTAAAGGAAGGACCTCAAAAGACCCCAAGTGGCATTCACTATAATTCTCAGGACACAAATATGTTCATGGCACTCTTAACTCTAAAGTCATCACTGTTGGCCACACTAGCCAGGCTTCTATCCCAGCAAGTGGCAGCCTTACCTAGGACACACGGTCAAGGGTGTGTAAGCACAGTGTGACTTCCAGTCAGAGATGATCTTGTGTCTGATGCACTCCAGCTCCTCCGGGGAAAGGAAGGGAACTTGATCCTTAGGGATTTCTTCTTAGCTTGAGGTCTCGTTTGTCATCCTCACGGCAGGACCTCTGCACTATTCTCGCCTTGCTTGTCCCCATTTGTCATGAAGCATTTGTTGGTGTGTCTTATGTTTTCAAAAGCTGTCCCTCTCGCCTTGAGTGCTATAGCAGTACTCTGAGGATAGGAAAGTGTGCTCACCACAGTCTAAGACGTATGCATTCTATAAGTACTGGTTCTATGAACACACAAACCGTATCTTGAGATATGGCAGACATCAAGACCTGGATGGACTTCTTCGTGGTGCTTGTTATTAATCAGGCCAAGAAAGGGGAAGGCAGCAGACAGAGGTGCGGCGGACATTCTCCTCGGCGTGGGATTCTCCCTGATTTTGCTCACATTGCTTTGCCCCTTCCCTCCTCCCTATGACGCCTGTAACTGAGACTAAAATACAGAGCGGCAGTCACAGAATCTGCTCCGATGTGGTGCACAGTAAAAACAATTCAGTCATACTTGGAAAGTCATTAGTAACACATATTGCTGGCACACCTCAGTTCATTTCTGTTGGGAGAAGTGCTGCTAGGTAGAATCCGCGCTCTCGGCTGGCTGGGAGCTCTGTGACAATCGTCTCCTTCCCTGCTCTTTCCCTTCTCCCAGGGTGATTTTCTGTATCCTGAGCCTCTGCCTTTACCCTAGGCCAGTGGTTCTCAACCTTCCTAAGGCTGCAACCCTTCAATACAGTTCCTCCTTTTGTGTTGATCCCAACCATAAAATTATTTCATTACTGCTTCATAGCCGTAATTTTGCTTCTGTTATGAATCACAATGTAAATGTCTGATATGCGACCCCAAAGAGGTCGCGGCCCACAGGTTGAGACCCACTGCTCCAGGATTTCCTGCTCCTTCCTGCCCCCTCTCCTAGGGAGTCCCGCCTTATCCTCCATGGAGAGCTTCTTCATCTCGGGACAAACTGATTCATCTTCCATGCTCCTGGTATTTCCAGACTGTTCCAGCACTGGGGATGTGGGCACACAGAACTCTACCCGTGGTGTTATAAGTATGCACAGTGGCTGTCTCTGAGAAGTGAGTTCTTATGCGGTTTTTAAATTTCCTTCTTGATGCTTTCATGTGTTTCCTGTAATATAACTTTTCTAAAATGACTTTTACAAATGAATAAAAAAAAAACCTTGTGTTTTAAAATGACAGTAGATCTTTTAGGACCAAGCCAGAAAGTAGGTCTGGTTCCGTGTCATGTTCAGAATCTAATAGTAAACGGAAAACCTCAAATGCATTCACTGTACATCAAATGAATGATTGAGTGAAGGAACAAAGCCGTGTACCTGGTCCTCCCTCTGCACATCTGGAAAGCAGAGGGCACACTGTTGTTGTGTTGAGTGGCTTGTGACCACTCCCATCCAGTGTAACAAGCCCTGATGGGGTGAGCATGCTGCTCCCTTCCACAGGTCTCTCATCACCGTCCACCCATCTGTCTGAAGCGTCCTACACAGGATGACTGAGCCTCACTTCATAGCGGCTGTGGGACTTGATGTCACTGGTCGCCTTGCCGCCTGACTGGGGTTTTCTAGGCACGCTTCTCCTGTTTACTGTGATGTCAGTTTGCACAACTTCTCTTCAGGCGCTCAGCGCCTTTCAAGCATGAAGCTCCTTGAGATGAATGAGCCTTTATCGGGAGCTCCGTGTTCCTTACTTTATAGAAGCCAGCTGTGCCCTCGGCGTTCTTAAATTTCCGGCCACAACATTTTTTCAGACTTTGTACTGAAAGCCCAGGCCAGGCAAACACTGGCTTTGCAGGGAGGGGGATGGGAGAGGCTCTTGATACCTGCAAAGAGAGAGCAAGATTGAACCAGTCTACAGGAGAAGAAAAGCAGCAGGGGGCAGCTGCTGCCTCCCTATAGCAGGTGTGTCCCCACTTGTGACAATTGGATGTGACATTGTCATCTCCAAAGTTCACAATGGAGAACTGCACAGATAACAAAAGACAGAAAAAGGAGAGAGGGAGGAATGTCTTTCTCTCTCTCTCTCTCTCTCTCTCTCTCTCTCTCTCTCTCACACACACACACACACACACACACACACACACACACACCTCATAATGGGAGTTAAGGAAATGTACTTGCCACAAAAGCATTAGAATGTTTATTCAGTTCCTCAGCACCCATATAAAAAGGAAAGAAGGGGGCAGACACCACACTCTGTGCTAGTAATCCCAATACTAGTTAGGAACAGAGACAGGTAAATCCCTGGAGCTATGGTCACTGCATTGGCTAGTTTTTGTGTCAACTTGACACAGGCTAGAATCATTTGGGAAGAGGGAACCTCAACTGAGAAAATGTCCCTGCCATACTGGCCCACGGGTAAACCTGTGGTGAATGTTTTTGACTGACGACTGATGTATTTGAGAGTCCACTCTGCAGAGGTAGTGCCACTCCTTGGTGGGTGGTCCTTATGAAATAAGAAATAAAATGAGCCTGTTAGCAAGCAGCATCTCTTCATGGCCTGTGCATCAGTTCCTGCCTCCAGGTTCCTGCCTTGACTTCCTGCCCTAACTTCCCTGGATGATGGACCACAAGCTGTAAGATGAAATAAAGTCTTTCATCCCCAAGTTACTTTTGACTGTGGTGCTTCATCACAGCAATAGAAACCTAACTAAGCCTGCCAGTCAAAAAGCTATGCGCCCTATGTTAATTGATAGGGAAAGAGAGCATCATGGAAGATACTTAATGTTGACCTTTGGCCTACATACATGTGCACACACATTTATACACTCGCATGAACATTTACACACACACATACACACACAATCTCATACTATTTTAAGTAAATTTGGGATTTCATGTTGGGCTACATTTATCGCTTAGAACGCATACAGTCTGCATGCCACACATTGGCCATGCCTTCTTCTAGCACCATTTGGGAGAAAGTGGAGACACCCCTAGTTTCGCTCTGCCAACGGCAGGGCCAGGCATGTCTCTATGTTTGCCCAAATACTCCCTGGCGTCCCCTTTGAAAACAGTTATCAGACAGAAGAAGAGGAAGCTCTGCCCGCAACGCGCTGTGTGAGCTTGAGCAACTGTCTCTCTCTAGGCTCACTGCTTGTCACTCTTATGAGACTATGACCATGACAGTTCCATGAAGGGAAGGTATCTCCATGCCTGTCTCCTTTGCATTCCAGAGGCCCAGGGCATCACAGACACATGGCCTTGGTTCTGCCCGGAGACTTGCTGTTGACCTTTGGCCATTCTGCTGCCTGGACTCCTGGTTCTTGTCCACCCCCTATTTCTCACTTCTACTCTGGCTGGCACCGAGTCATGCTTGCCCAGGAAGCAAGTTAGAGGATCAGACACTCAAGAAAAGAGCTGGTGGCCAAGTGTGGGGGATGAGAAGAAGTAACAAAGGAGCAGACTCCAGATTAGGCGTCTGTGAGAACTTCAAGGGGTCCCCCACAATGTCCCTTCAAAGGGATGTGAGGGTTGGTCCTGATAAGGGCAGGCATCGTGGACAGGACCAAGGGGCAAAGCACTTTGAGTAGATAATCAGCTCAGGCTCTTGTGCCTTCAGTCTTTGCCTTGATCAGATGAATCATACTCCCAACCTTTCCTGCCCACTCTATTATTCCTCTAGAGACCCACCTAGAACTAAACTCTCCCAGCTCCAACAGAATCAGAAATTAACTCCAAAGTGAGTTTCCGCATTGCAGCTCTCTCTCTCTTGTGAAGAGGGAGTTGATTCTTAAATCCACAGGTTTCTTTTAAGAGGCAAAAACGTTATGTATAGAGTTGGTCACAGTGAGGAAGCTAAATGTCTCTCCTTGATTCTTTTCTTTCTCTCTTTTTTTTTCTGCTGTCCTCCAGGTGCAGTATGGCAGGCACACTCATCCACATCTGGCTCGTGTTTGGTTCTTGCATAGAACCTGCCATTTAGGCGTTTCATAAACTTCAGAGGCAGGAGGCAGCCTTGAATCAGAATCATTGCTGTCCCCAGAAGTTCCCAAGCCTCCCTGACGTTTCCATTTTTCATAAATTTTATAAATACAAACACATATAATAATAATCACATGTCAGTGGGTAAATTATTCCAAAATCACTCATCTAACTGCTATCAGGACCAAAATATGGAGCATTGTCCTGTGACCCTCTCCATCATTACGGCCCTTAAAGAGAATCATGATTTGACTATTTTCACTATTAAGTTGTCCTAGTTTTAAATTTTCATATAAATCTGTATGATTAAGCCTATGATTATTAATCATTTTAGCAATTTCTTGTAGTGTGTGTGTGTGTGTGTGTGTGTGTGCTTGTGTATACCACATGTGTGCAAGTGCCCACAAAGGCCAGAAGAGGAGGAACTGGATCCCCTGAAGCTGAAGTTGCAGGTGGTTGTGACCCACCCTATATGGGTGCTGGGAACTGAACTTGGGTCCTCTGGAAGAGCAGCAAGTTCTATAAGCCACCACGCCATCTCTTACCCCTTAACCTTTTTCTGTGAGATATTTTCCCTTCAAGTGTATGTAATGTTTGTATTTTTATTGTTGCATAATATCCAAATTGTATAAGACACCACAATTTATCCAGTAAATTGGGTTGTTTTGTGCATGTTTGGTGTATTTATTTGGGATATTTGCATTTAAGAGGAAACAGGGAAATCTATGCCTAGTCACTTTCGGGAACTATTTCTAAGAAGTCTGTCAAAGCGATGTGTCAGCAGGTACACCCTGAGGCATCATCCTAAGGATATGTTTCTTCTGGTGGTAAAGTTCAGTGGAAGAGCACTTGCCTAACATGGAGAGCCCTAGGACCAATCCTTAATAAGACAAGAAAGAGAAAGAGAGGGAGAGGTGATGGAGGAGGAGAGAGAGAGAGAGGGAGGAGAAAGAGAAAGACATACACACATACAGAGACAGATAGACAGATAAACAGACACACACATACACACACACACACACACACACACACACGGCAGTGGGGAGGGGGGAGAATTAAACTGTATAGGCCTAGATGTGGAGAAGCCTTTCCTTGCAGTTTTGATCTGCATTTCACAAATGGATAAAGGTACTGGGCAGATTTTCATATGCACCACAATTCTTTTGTGAGACTTGTATAAACCTTTTGCCATTTATTAAAGAGATTTTTACATCTCTTCTATTGATTTTAGGAGTTCTTTATACATTCTGGACAAAAGTCCAATTTCAGATGCATACACTGTAAATATCACAAATATTTTCCCTGTAGTTGTAGCTTGTCATTCTATTTCTTTACCTCCTAATGGAAAATTTTTTTTCCCAACTTTCCAATGTGTAATTGATGGTGAGTGGCCACTCTACGAACCTCTCATTGCCATATGCGGATTCTCCCGTGTTGGGTTCTGGGAGGATTATGGCTGTTCTTTTCACACTTAGGTCTTCCATTTGCTTGGTTTGGGTCATTGTGTGGGACATGGAATAGATGCCCCAGTGACACAGCACTGTGTTGAAAAGATTAGCCTGCCACCATTTCTTTACATTGGTGTAAAGGAGTCATGAATGCAAGTTTCTTTATGGCTCCATTCAGTTGGTAACTCTTGTCTATATTTATACCAAACCCTCTGTTCTAATTAATGCAATTTTATAATATGTCTTGACATCTAGTTCTATCATCTCACCAAATTCATTCATCTCCAAGATTGCCTTTGCCATGCATATCGTTTGCATTTATGTATAGATTTTGTAATTACCTATAAGTTATGTAACAGGTATGCTGGGCTTTTCCTTGGGCTGTATTATATGCACATTAATTCAGGAGAAGTGACATTCTTCAGCATTGAGTCTCCAGGTTCTCAGCACCCTATATACAGCTTTCCATATATTTAGATCTTCTAACTTCTCTCCCTGATATTTTATAGTTTTCCTTAGGTTCTTGCTCATATTTTCTGTAGACTTATTTATGTATGTTATTAGTTGTTTTCTAAAAGTTATTTATTTTTTCGCAGTATACTGCTTTTTAAAGGGGCATAAGAATGCATACTTTTCAACTCTTCCATCGATTTGATAGATGTATCATATTGAAGTTTTCAAAGAGCAAATGCAAACATTGTTTTGAAATGTAATCCCACTCGATCACCTAAAATCATCACGGGTTTCCTATGATGTTCCACATGAGAAAGTTGTAAAAAGTAGTTGTAAGATGTGCTTTTACTTCGTGACTCATACTGAAAAGCACATTTTTGGTGTGTATTTACTTTATCTCAAAGATCATACTAAATTGTTAATGATTGATTTCACTGATTCCAAAAATTAATAGATTTTTTGGATTTTCTATTCTATCAGTTGGATGTTTCTTTTCCAATCATTCTTTACTTTCTTTCCTTGGGTTACTACTGGCTGAGGAGTGAGTCTGGTGTCCACAAGTGCTAAATCACGAGCACTCCTTTCTTGCTTCTTAAACTATTTCCTCGTGAATGGGATGCTGCCTGTAGGACATGTGAAGACAGTGTTTATCAGACTGAGGAAGTCTTCTTATGTTCCAGTGCCTTCCAGTTAATAGTGAACTGAGTGACAATTAAATATATAAACACACATGTGCACACATGTATGTGTGTGCTCATAGATTCTGTGGGTTGAGAATCCGGACAGAGCGTAGTAGGGAAAGCTTGCTCAGGCTCACAATGCCTTGGCCTCCACCGTACGAAGTAGAAGAGAGGGATCATTTGGAAATATGGTTTCACACAACAGGTGTTTGATCCCAACTATCTGCTAGTGGTCCCTTACCTTGAACCTTTCTGTAGTCTATCTAGCTCGGTTAATTCAGGCATTTTCATCCATGATCTTTATTTTATAGATTTTTTTGGGTCTATTCTCTTGAACATATCCTTCCTGTAATTATTTTATTTTGCATATGATATCTCTAATACTCACAGTTTTCCTTCTTGCCTGCCCTGTTAACCCTTGTTATTGAAGTCATGCTACATAAATCAAGATGGGACACCTACCTTATTTCCTGTTTTCTCTTAAGACTGTGGATCAGTTTTCACTGAATTTTTAAATACATGGACTTCAAGGTCTAGATTATTATTCTGTTATTTTTTTAATCTTGGTTTTTAGCCACATGAGTCTGTTTCCAGGCAAGATTACATTATATTCTATAAGCTATGGATGCAGTGTTCTTCAGAGAAGTTATCTTTTGTTCTGACAAACAGAGAACATCAGTCCAGTTGTAACTTAATGGCACATGACTGTGGAGTCTCCATGAATGTTTGTGGAGAACAAAAACTTATGGACAATATGTGGAGTCTAGAAAATTCCTGTGGTAGTTTACAAGACAGAAGCCAAACACTCGAAGCCCAAGGGCACTCAGCAATGCCTATAACAGAGCTACAAAGAGGACCAGCATGGGCAAAGAGTAAGGAGGAGTTTGGTTACCATAGAGATGGAACCTGACTGTGAAGGGATGCTAGGACTGAGTGAGCACAAGCAGTTTTCTGCTTCTGAGAGACAGCATATGGAGTACAGGTCTAAATGTTAAAGTAAGAAAACCCCATCAGAAGAATAGGCTAATATGAATTGTAATCTCTGAGAAAAACGCCTGCTGCTTCATTATTAAATCCCAGGAGCTGTCAAATCTGGAGCTTGGGGTGCTGAGAAATCTATCTGCTGTTGCATAGAGAGGAGCAGGCCGCTTGGCTGCTTGTTCATTTCTTGGCTGCCCAGACCCCTGAAATAATCACATAGGAGCTGTATTAATTAAATCACTGGTTGGCCCATTAGCTTTAGCGTCTTATTGGCTAACTCCTACATCTTAATTTAACCCATCTCCATTAATCTGTGCATCACCACAAGACCATGGCCTACCAGCAAAGTTTCAGCATGTCTATCTCTGGTGTTAGATCCAAGGCATCCCCTGACTCCTCCCTTCTTTCTCCCAGCATTCAGTCTAGTCTTCCCCTTATGCCTAAATTCTGCCCTATCAACAGGTTAAGGCAGTTTCTTTATTCACTAATGGTAATCACAGCACAGAGAGGAGACTCCCACATTACCTCCCCTTTTCTGCTTAAATAAAAAGGAAGGTTTTAATTTTAACATAGTAAAATTACATATAACAAAACAGGTATCAAACAAGAATTACAGTTACCATATTTATATCTACTTTATCTTTTATTATAACTAAGGAAAACTATCTATTTCTCAACTCCATCAATGACTCTAGAAGAATACAGTATTACCTAAGTTAACAGGAAGTGCATTGTGAAGCAACATCCAAAACTCTAAAAATGACAGCAGAATCTCACTGCCTGGACAGTCACCCAAAGTTCTTCTGTACCGTTGGGGCATCCATCTTCAGCCTGCAGACCCATAGTATCCAGCAGACTTTTCATGAAGCAGGAATCTCAAAGACAATTCCACCTATACTGGCAGTTTTCAGTCATTTTTTTCTGTGTCCTGAAGAATGTCTGGCAGAGTATTTCATGAAGCAGGAGCCCTGAAGGATCATCTCACCTTTAGGCAAGTTCAGCAGTCATTTCTCTGCAGGTCCAGAATGTCCAGTTAAGCAATCTAGGCAAGAGCAGTTTCTTGCCCAAATGGCTAGCAAACTCCATGAGGACCCTCATTGATGCCCATCTTCCTCTTAAAGTAGCTTATGCTGCCAGAAGCAGATAAGTCTCATTATCATGAAAAGTCCTAAGTTATTAAAACATTTTAAATGCCATATTCTGAAGGTCTCTGAAAGATTTGAAGAATACCTGTCTAACTGAAATATATCTTCATACATCTAGAAAATCTAACTAACATGACTACAAGCTTAACTATTATAGATGAGTATCTATTAACTTATATTTCTTAATTATACATTACATTTTTAAATGAACTATATAATCACAGTACCTTAATCAAGAGCAGAAATATACATATATATAACAAAATTTACCTTAAATTTGTATCAATAAACAAAGATCCATACCAGTGCAAATTATTCATATCTATATCATATCCCCCTTTAAATGTGAACAAACATTTATAGACAATATTTGGGAATATAGGTACAGTTTTATCCAAACTGCTTCCTACTGTTTGGGAGTACTGTTAATCAGTTCTTTCGTTTTGAGGGAGTGTTCATGCTGACCGTTCAGGAGTGCCAGTCTGTTGCAAGGAACTGCTTGTTCATCCCAGCTGCTCAGAACCAAAATAATCACACAAAAGCTGTATTAATTAAATCCCTGCTTGGCCCATTAATCTGGTACATGATAATAGTCAGTGATCACTGAGCTGGCCTGATGTATATACAGATGTGGAGTGAGTGGGACCATCCCTCTTTTCATTACCTTGTTGACCAATCATCTGCCCCTTCACTCAGATTGGCAGCGTGCGTGGCTTCCTTAGGAGAACTCCACAGACTCATTTCAACCCTCTCTGGCCTCATTAGGACAGGCAGCCTCTAAGACAGAAGGTGTGTGGCAGCAGCCATAACAGGATTATTGCTTCACTTTCTACCAATGCTATTAGAAGCAGGGACTTCTTGTTTAGAATAGAATATGGACATTTCTGTTCCTGAATTTTTATTGTGTGCGTTTCTTCTATAAGACAGTGCTCTACTCTGTATCTCTGTGACCCTGCTGACCCCGTGTGCTTAGCGCTGGTCTAGAGCAGCCATTCTCACAAGTTTTTACCTCCTTCCCACTCCTAAGAAGAAATATTGAGCATCCCAGAGAGTTTGGCCCATGTGAGTTATAGCTATTGATTTTGTTATATTAGACATTAAATTGAGAAAGTTTGCAGTGTACCTATTTATTTACAAATAATAACAAATGTGTTTGAATGAAAATCAGTCATGTGTACCAAAGCTGAAACAAATTTAGTACAAAGAGGGTCAATGTTGTATTTTTTTTTTTTAGAAATTCCCTAATGTCTGGATTAATAGAAGTTATAGAGCCTCTAAAATTTCTACTGTATGTTTTAGCAAAACTGTGTATAAAAGCATTATATCTGAGTGATATAATAAAAACAGTTTTTACATTGAGGAAGCCCTGACAGGCTCCCTGGTTTCCCACCACGTCTCTGAGCCATACTTTGGGAAGCGTTGGTTTAGCCGGACTTGCAAGCTTTACTCCAGCAGGAACCAATAGATAGTGAGGCTCGACTTTTTCAATTGCTCTTCCATCTTTGCATCCAGAATCATCAGTCTCTATACAATGACATCAATCTAAAATAAACTAGGTTAAGTTAGAGAAGGAAAAGTTAGGTAACTGAAAACCCTCTGTGTTTTACATCCCGTGGTCAAAACATCTCATAGAAACTGCTTAAGGGAGGACAATTTGTTTTGACTCCTGATTTCAGGGGCATTTCAATCCATCATGGGGGGGGGGGAGGAGGGCACATATCAGAGTTCATGACACAGGCTCCTCCATGATGGAGAACAGAAAGTAGGGTTGGGTGTGAGATTCGAGCTACTGCTGCCAGCTATGCCTCGCCTCTTAGGGGTTCCACAGTTTTCTAACTTAGTGCTACCAGCCAGGGAACAAACACTGCCCTATGTGAGATGCTTCAGAGTCAAAGCATATAATCCAAATTTGTGGAATGAAGGTTTGTGGTCTTCTGTATCACAGGGTTCAATAATTCCCTAAGTTATAAGTTAAAGAACGTATTCACTGCCCTAGGCTCAAGGCTTCAACAGTACTAAATACATAGTAAGTATATGATACATTTTAAATTAACTAAATGATGTTAATTATTATTAACAGGCCTTTATCACCATTCTTCTCCTCCATTGGCCTCTTCCTTTAGGTAAGAAGCTTTTTATAGAAGGGTGGCTCCTAGAATCTCATTAAGTGTGGCTCTTGATGTGTACAACCCAAGAGAGGAAAAAATTATCCAGCATCCATGTTAACCTCTAGAAGAAAGTTGACTGTCCCATCTTGGTTACAAATCCAGTTTAATCAACTATTGTATGGGAGGGGATTGAGTATCGCCAGGCTTAGAAGGGAAAGGGTAAGGGTAAATCTGTCCATAGCTCTACAAGGGTCTGGTTAAATGGAGATGGGAAAAATCCCCCCAAAATAAGGAGTCCTGATCACACAAAATTAAAAATGTTCACTAAAGCGGTCACAATAACCTACCAACAAATGACTAGCCGATCAAATGTAAACTCTCACTATATTATAAAATATATGGTCTAGTGGCTTCAGTAATCTAAATCGGCAGAGAGCCGTCTGCAAGCCAGATTAGTAATTGAGGGATTGATTTATGATTAATTGATAGTCCTGGCCAGTGAACCTCAGAACAAACATGTTGGAACATGTTTCATAATACAGAACAAATAGATGGCCTGAAGCAAAGTTGTATTAAAGAAAGAGAATGGCACCCTAAGGGTAACTAGAATCCATAGTACAAATAAAGAAGAAGAATTGAGGATCCCTTTAATGATTTTCCACATAGGAGAAGGCAAGTGTCCATCACAAACACCAGCTGGATTTTTTTAAATGAATCTTTAAAATAGATTTCTATCATGAGGCTTTTGACACTTCTTTGAAAATTACACAAACACGTATAAGAAAGATGTATTAGGAACTCATCATCCATATAAACTCTATGTGTCTCAGTGTGTAGATGTGTGGATGTATGTGTGTGTCTTTGTGAGTGTGTGTATGAGGGGGTGTGACTGTATGCACGTGACTATGTGTGAGTGTGTATTGTGTGTGTGTCATTGTGAGTGTGTGTGTGTTTGCCATAAACTTTTAGAGACAACAGAACTATGCTGTCAACATATGATACACTGTGATATCAGCACTTACACTCTTTGAGGAGATCATAAGACTTTCCCCAAGTCTGTCATAGTGTTTGCTTGGATTCCTAAAGAAGAAAGGACAATGACCACATGATGGCCAAGAGGCTAAGGACCACCGAGTTTCTTCTGACTAGAACATTGTTTTGTAACTTCAGTCTAAATCCACCTGTAATTCGTCAGCTCTCACTTTTACTTCTTACTGGCTGTTTTAAGGTGTTAGTATTCATCATCAATGTCTTACAATCTACATTTAACTAATATTACTTCATGCATGAGCAGACTCTTGCATTAGTATATTTCCAATCTCTTCCCAGCCTTAGTTCTACTGCTATCATATATTTTAATTTTACATGAGACCCATAATATACTACGCTGCCATTATTTTTGCTTTAAGCAGTCAAGCCCTTTAAATGGATTTTTAAATGAGACAAAATTATATTTTTAATATTTACTTAGGTATTTTCCATTTGTAGCGTATTCTGTTTCTTTGTGTAGACCCCATTACCCATCTGCTATATTTTCCTTCTGCCTGGGGAACTTCCTTCTTTATTTCTTAGCATAAAAGTTTCTGTGAGTTTTTGTTTCTCAAAAAAAAACCCTCTTTTTTCATTTTAAAAAGATATATCGATGCATATAGAATTCTAACTTTCTATTTTTCCTTAGTGCTCCATCTCTATTGTCTTCCTTGCCTATATGGTTTCTGACAACTTCCTGCTGTGCCTACGTTTGTTCTTATTTATCTCGTTGCTCTGAATGCCTTAAATATCCTTTCCGCTATTTTAAATCAATTTTATAGTATTCAATCTTCTTTTTTTTCAAGTTGTTTTCAGATTTATCGTTTTCAGCAAATCTGTACGTTTCTCTGTTATTTCTGTAAACAGTTATCCATTTCTGGGATGGCACATGTGTACAATAGCTGTCCATATTGTAGATCACACTGTTCAGTGTGAATAGTGAGTTGCTATTGGGTTTTCGGTCCTTTCCCCCTCCAGCTTCATGTTAAGTGGTTTTCATAATCTGTCTTCAGATCTGATCATTTCCCCTGAAGCACAACTTTTCAACAACAATGCCCTGAGCATTCAGGGTTAGATGACGTTTTGCCAGGGGAACTATTCTGTCGATGTGCAGATATTTAGACTCTTCCCTCGTCCCCGCCTGCTGGAGGCTAACAGTAACTTTTTCCCACTTCTGACAACAATCACAAACAGTACCAAGTGTCTATTGGATCTTTTTCAGTCTGTCATGTCTTCCTTTATGTGTTTGTATCTTCCTGTCTACACAGATCAGCAAAGTACAATATGCAGGCTCTTAGTCTAAGACTTCTTCATATGAATAAAGTTTTGTTTGAACTATGTCATTAGCCAGTATGTTATTGTGGTTCTTCCATACTATATAACAGAAGAATTAAGTTGCTAATAATACAAAATCCCTAAAGTATTTCTATCATTTACTCAATCTCTTTGTCTGTAACTTTGCTGACTATATTTAGAGGGTTTCTAGTAGCCATTTTAAGATAGCTTTCTGATAATTCTGATATATGTGTCACTGTGGTTCTGTTTCCAGACAGATTTTTTTTTCCTCTGATCTGATGTCACATCTCCGAATGCCTGGTAACTTTTGGTTAGATGTAGACACCATGATTTGATATTGTGGGAACTGGATTTTGCTACATTCTCATAAAGAATATTGGACTTTGTTCTGACCTGCTGAGCAACTTGCTGACTGTTGGGAGCCTTTCACAGATGGCGTTTCAGTGTGCTGTGTCACCTCCACAGTAGCCTCGAATCCGGACTAATTTACCCTACTACTGCTCAAGTAACACTCTCATGACGGCTGTACCTGCATGGCTCACCAATTAATAGGTCTGACTAGCTGGGATACAGATTACTTAGAACCTTGACCACAATGACTTGTACTCAGGAAAGCACTCCAGGCAAATTCTCTGCAGCTCTGCCTTTCTCTCCCAGACCCTCTAAGATAGGCCTGCCCACTACGCTGGTTCTTCTGTTTTCTCTATAGTGTAGCCTAGAAATTGCTCCCAGACACTAACCCAGGAAAAATCTTGTTTTGTTTTTGTTTTGTTTGTTTGTTTTTTTTTGTTTTTTGAGACAGGGTTTCTCTGTGGTTTTGGAGTCTGTCCTGGAACTAGCTCTTGTAGACCAGGCTGGTCTCGAACTCACAGAGATCCGCCTGCCTCTGCCTCCCGAGTGCTGTGATTAAAGGCGTGCGCCACCACCGCCCGGCTCCCAGGAAAAATCTTAAGGTTCACTTCTTTTACTTTCTTTCTCTTAAGGGCTAAGGCCCAACCTATATGTCACCCAATGGCTCAAACTTTATGATTGATATAAATGTCCACTTCTCTAGTTTTTTAATCACCATGGGGCAATCTAGAAGCCTCCATGAGGATCTTCTAGCAAATTAAGTAGCAGTTGGCTTCCATATGCACTAAGAACTGAAGAAAAAAGAAATCATGAGTTTGAAGGAGAACAGGGAACAGTATATTGGGTGGAGGAGTTGGAGGGAGGAAAGGGAAAGGGGGAACTATTGTGATTAAATTATAATCCAAAAAATTAACAAAAATACCATGCCTTCTACTGTGGCTCTTTGAACAATAGTCATCCCTTTGACTAGTATTTTGAGTAATGCTGCATTTAGAATACTTCTGCCTGCTGCAGAAGCACTCCACAATACTGGAATAAATAAATGCTAGTTCCTTGGATATTTCATGTGGTTAAGAGAAGTGGGTTAAGAGAAATTATCCTGTGAAAAAAATCAACCTAAAGTCTGGAGCAAATAGAATTATCATTCATTACATGTTTTGGGTTTCTTATTGCTAGTATGTTAGTTTTAGGTCAGATTTATGGTAGAGGATTTTATGCTTATAATGTTATATGACTACTGTGATTCTTTGCTAAGCTCAAATGTGCTATAATATGTTCAGTATATTTATTCCCATTTTATAGGGCTTGGTTCATAATTTTACTATTTCAAATGATGTTATATTTTGCTTTTGTGCCTTGTTACTAGCTATATTTATAATTAATTGGATCCTAAGTTTTGGGCTTAGAGCACAACCCTTTTATGAAATAATCCCACAGGGAAATAGGAATCATTTCATAATGATTTGCTTTTATTGCACTGTTTTCAGGGACATGTTGGAGCATACAGTAGCCATTACTTTTAAAAGGCTCAAGTTCACCCTCATATTTCCTCTCAATTTGCTTTGTGATAGGTCTTGTCTCCTGAAGTAGGAGATCTGCTGAGACCAGTGATCAGGAATTGCATCCTTGGCATTGGCTCTGCCTTACACATAGGAAGAAAGCAGTATGGCATGATGCTATTTACTTCTTTAGCCATTAAAAGTGTCTTTAAATTACAGCTTATAAGAAAGCCCAATTTAAAAAGTAGATTCACAAGAGTTCTAGTTAAAACAAGAAAAGGTCAGACCCCTCCTCATAGGCTTCCCCCAACTCTAATGCCTGGCAGCCACTATAGCCCTTATCTGTAGACGGGGCTCAAGTTTGTGAAGTCACCCAATCTTAGTTCAAATCCAGGGCTCATCATTTACTTACTGAAAGATTTTTGAGCATGTCCCTTAACTTTTTGAGGCTATCTTCTACAAAACAAAGAGGGATTTTAAGAGCTAGTCTTCTATATCAGTTATAAGTGTTGTTAGCTAAAAGTAATAGAGAAAATCTAAATAATAGTGATTGAGACAAACACTTATTTTTTTTCTGGATTAAAAACAAGGGACTGGAGATGGCTCCATGATTAAAAGTACTGGGTACACTTCTAGAGAACTCCGTGTTCATCCTACCACATAGTAAGTCACAATCATCTGTAACTCCAGTTCCAGGGATTAGGATACCCTCTTCTGCACAAAACACTCATACACTTAAAAATAAAGGTTCTGTTTCTTTTAAAGTTCAAGTATGTGGATGTAGCCCAGTAGCAGAATATATACAGCACTCTGGGTTCAATCTCTAGCAAAGCAAATAAAATAATTTTTAAAGTTCAAATGTATATAGTTGTTGATTATTTTTCCCAAAGTTTATTATTTGGGAAAATGTCAGCTCTTTTCATCTACTTTGAGTATACACTGTTCTAGTTAGGTTTCTACTGATGGGATAAAGACCATGACCAAAACCAAGTTGAGAAGGAAACAGTTTATTTTACCTTTCAGCTTACAGTCCGTTCTGATGGAAGTCAGAGCAAGAACTCAAACAGGGTAGGAACCTGGAGGCAGGAACTCAAGCAGAGACCATGGAGGAAGACTTCTTACTGGCTTGCTCCTCAGGGCTTGTTCAGCTTGCTTGCTTATATTTTTGACTGCGAGCCTAGCCTTTAATGGCTGAGCCATCTCTCTAGCCCCAGCTTGCTTTCTTATACTACTCAGGACCAACTGTTCAAGGATAACACCACCCACAGTGGGCTGGACCCATTCACTTTAATCGTTTGTAAAGAGTTGCCTACAGGCAATCTCTCAGAGGTGGCTCCTCTTCCTAGGCTGGTGTCAATTTTAAAAAACACAAAGCAAAACATGAGGAAATACAGCATACACTAGCTCAAACGTGCTATAACGTGTCCAATATATTTATTCTTTTTTCCTTCCATATTTACCACTTAAGATGTTTCTCCCTTTTGTGTGCTGCTGCAAAGTTACAAGACAGCAATTCCAGAAAAAAAGAATGAATAAAGGTTCTTGTCTCCAAGTTACTTTTAAACTTCTGCAAATTTAAAGGAGACTCTCTGTCAACACAATTTTTTTTGAATCATATTAGTTAGAACATGGCAAGTGTTAGCCAACCAGTTGTTAAAGAAATCATCTTGGACCAGTCGATGTTTTTTTTTTTTTTTCTGCTCAGGCTGAGGCATGGACTCATGATTTTAAGAGTCACAGAATCTCTAGTACAACTCCCAGACCCCATGTACCAGAATCACATGGTCAGAAGATGGGCAGCAGGAGAGAACCGTCAGCTGGTTCTGCGACATCTGCTCACATCCCTACTGATGGATGACTGTTCTCTGCTTCAGATATGAGCGCTTGTGAAAGGGGTCAGAGTCTTCGTTGTGAAAGCGTGTTGGGAAATAGTCAGGAGTGAGCAAAATGGAAAGTGCTAATGGAGAATTGCAATGGCCTTCATGGGACTGGAGAGATGGCTCAGTGGTTAAGGGCACATATTGCTCTTCCAGAGAATGAGAATTTAACCCCCAGCATTCTCTCTCATCAGGCAGCTCATGACCACCTATAACTCCAGCTCCCGGGGCTTTGACACCTCTGGCCTCTGAGAGCACCTGCACTTCTGTGTTCATATCTCTCCTATATAGACACACATAATTAAAATAATAAAGTCATTTTTCAAAAATAAAGGCATTCAATGTTCTATATCCATGGTGATTAAACTAACTTCACAATGCATCCTTTAGGAGGCTTCAGAAATGCTCATGATTTTAGACATGAGTTCACACATACCAAAAGTAAAATTATGGTGAGTTCCAGAAACTTAGGTTTTGAGACATTTTCCAAGTGGCTCTTTTAACCATCACAATGGAAAACCATAGTCTTGCATGAGTGGGGATAATTCAGCGAGGTAGAGCCAGGTATTCTGGGGTGATGGGCATCTACAGTAGATATTTTCTTTCTTGAGAGAGGGGATAGTAATAAAGAGAGATGACTAAGTAGAAACTGTACCCTCAGTTTAGCACAATGGAAGCAGTCAGTACTGTTGGCAACTTTTATTATTATTGACAATTTTCTCCAGCACCAGGAGACCCAGACCTTAATGGATGCTTCAGCTATGGTTCAGTTGTTTGGTCACCGTCTGTGAAATGAAGTCACTATCGCCCATGTCTGCTTGCAATAGACACCACTGAAGTCTCCCAGTTCAATCCACAGGGAACAGTAGGCTATTTCCAATGCATTCTGTAGGTCAAGGAAAATTTCATGCCTCAAGATTGTTTCAAAGGCATTTGCAAGATTGATGCAGTATCTATAAAGGATATGGAGTTCCTCAGAAGAAAAACAGCAAATTCAAGGAATGATGATTAGCGGTTCTCCTCATTCCAGCATGTTGGGAAGGACAGATGATAAATGACTCCAGCCCTTAACAGAATACTTAAAATTTCTGTGTAGCATAACAGTGGAGCGTGTGTGAAGCTAAGTACTGGGAGTGATTGAGCAGATGTTTTCCTGCTCTATCTTAAACCAAATTAATCAAGTTATTGATGATCGTATCAGGCTGCTTCCTAAGTTATATGACTGGACCTCCAGTGATTATAAAATGCAAATATATACATAAACACTCAGACATAATCCACACTGGGTGTACATATGCGTGCGTATTGCATATGTGCATGTGTGTGTGTGTGTTTGTGTGTGTGTGTGTCTGTGTAAATATTATGGGAACCAATGGTCAATGTGAGTTCAAATAAATTTCCTATAAGCTAAGCATACTGCTGTGTTTGTACACAGGCTTTTGGTGACAACAGTATATGAAAAGTCATTTCTAAAGTTATCAACATGTTAAAAATATCTTAGAGGTGTTGGGAGGTTCTGGGAGAAAGTATAAGAAATTTTTTTTAAAAAAAATCTTGGTCAAGCCCTCATTAATTTTAGATTCTGTGTCCTATCGGTGAGATTGGAATGCTCAAACCAACTTCAAAGAATTACCATGGTGGGTGAATGAAATAGTGTGACCGAGGCTCTCCGTGCCTGACACCCAACAGGCCATCAATAACTCACTTACTTTTACTCTTATTTCCTTCTATACTCAGACATAGTAGATTCAAGGCAGATAAGGTTAAGGTTAAAGAAGGTTAAGATAAGCTTAACCTTCCTATTCTAATGTTTTTAAAAAAATTTTGCATCAGTAAGAGAACGTGAGAAAGTGATGTGGCCCCAGCCTGACTAGACAGGGGTGAGTAGGAATGTAATGTGATCCAGCTGACTAGACAGGAGTGAGTAGGGATGTAATGTGATCCAGCCTGACTAGACAGGGGTGAGTAGGGATGTAATGTGATCCAGCCTGACTAGACAGGGGTGAGGAGGGATGTAATGGGATCCAGCCTGACTAGACAGGGGTGAGGAGGGATGTAATGGGATCCAGCCTGACTAGGCAGGGGTGAGTAGGGCTGTGATGTGGCCCCAGCCTGACTAGACAGGGGTGAGTAGGGATGAGGGTTTGACCTTGCCTTCTATTCCTGTGGCCAACACCATGACCAAAAGCAATTTGGCGGGGGACAGGGTTTCTTTGATATTATATGTCTTCCACAGCCCATCATTGAGAGAAGAAAGAGTAGGGACCCAAGGTAAGATTCTAAAGGCAGAAATGGAAGCAGAGACTATGGAGGAATGCTGCTTACTGGCTCACTCTCAATGGCTTCCTTAGCCTGCCTTATTCAACCATGGACGGCTTGCCCAACCTCATGGGTGGCAATACCTATGTTGGCCTAGGCTTTCTCACATTAGTCATTAATCACTCATGGATTTACCTACAGGCCAATGTGATGGAGGCATTTTCTTCACCAAGGTTCCCTCTTCCCAGACGACCCTAGCTTATGTCAAGTTGACAAAAGTAGAGCCAGCAAACTGGGCTCTTTGGAAGAGTTCACACTGATATTTGTAGGCTGTCCCTGTGCAGAGGTCACTAACATATGAAAAATGGGATTTGAAAAAGCATTCTGGTGCTCTTCTGTGGAAGTCTATTTCCTGTCATCAACAGAACTCCTCCCTGGTCCTCTGGCATACCCTTCTGTTTTGCTTCCGAAGGTAAACTGGGCATAGGTAGCCAGATGTGGCAGAAACAGCATTCAGCCAGATGACTAAGCTCCATTTCCACATGTCTGTTGGCCTGAAGACCATGTGGGTATGTGGTACCCATGTTGTGAAATAACGCCTAGAGAAACAGCAGATGAAAGACTTATTTTGCCTCACAGTTTTGAAGGATTCATTCAAACTCATATCCTCACAGGTCAAGAAACAGAGAAAGAATATGTGAAAAAGACAAAGTATAATATAACCCCAAAGAGCCCACCATAGCGACCTACTTACTCTATGTAGCCTATATTTCATCACCATCTGCCCAGTGCCTATTCCTGGTGGCCTCATTGTTCATCCCTGAACCCTCATGGATGGATCCTCGACCATCCATGCTTCTCTCTGCGTTCTTATCTTTCAAGCTCCCATTAAAACAGCCCATTAGCTCCACTTCCTACGTTCAGTGGCTTTTCCAAGCCAGCCTTCCAAAGGATTCCAGAAAACATCCCAAAGGCATAAAAGCTACACTGTGAAGTTTATCATAGCAAGAACCCTACTTCCTCCACACCAGTTTCTGGTCTAGTTTCATGTGTGCCACTGTGATAAAATATCCTGTAATCCAGCAACCAAGAGTTTACTGTTTCAGATTACAGTCCATCATCGTAAGGAAGTCAAGACAGGAACTTCCAACAGCTAGTTACATCCCAGCCATAGTCAAGACCAGAAAGACATTAAAGCATAAGGGTTCACTTCCTTGCTTATCTTCTTTACTCTACACGGGCAGGAAACACCACCTAGGGAATTGTGTTGCCGGCAGAGGGTTAGGTCTTACCATGTCAAGTGATTTAAGACAGCCTTCCACAAATATGCCTGCAGGCCAACATGATATGGGCAATTCCTCACCAAGGTGCTCTCTTCAGGTAATGCTGGGTCATATCAAGTTGACAAAGCTAAGCACCACCCCATTCCCCTATGAGTCTACCAAGAGATGAATCTGCTAAATTAGAGCCCCCATGAGCTAATTGTCTCTGAATATGTCTGGAGTGAACTCACCACAAAGGCTATGATGCATGCAGTATTCCTTAATGTAATCAAGTTGACCCCCAAAACTAGCCATGACAGTTACTTATCTTGAGTTTTCAAACCAGAAACTCATGTTTTCAGATGAAGAGAAATGTATGGCAGTTCTTTATTGGACCCCTCTGTTTTTAGTTTGCTTCATAAAGTTGACTGTTCTTCAGGAAAATGATGGAGGAAAGAAGGGTCTCTGGGATTACCTGAAATTAGCATCTCCCATTCGTCAATGAGGTCATCTTTTTGGAGAACTGTTATTCTTTATGGTTCCATGTATGTAGCCACTGTTTAGTCCTAATCTCTTAAGATGGCAAAAGAAAAGATGGTGAGTTATCTGTTTTGAAGAGTAGGAAGGCAATCTGTATAAGAGCAAATACTATCTGTTGGGCATTCTTCCAAATACCTTCAATGTGGCATCTAACTTAATTTCAAAATAACCCCATTTGTATTGTGGTTAAGATTTCATAGTTTAGTCACAGGAAACGCACAATTTGGTGGAATGAAGTGCATTTGGCTAATTGTGCAACTGTAGCTATCATCTCTCCCTAGACTCTTCATCTCGTGAAAGCTGAATTCTGCTCTGGGCAAACACCAGGTCCGTATCCTCCTCCAGCCCTCACTATTCCCGCTCCCCTTTCTGTCTCTGTCACTTTACATCACTCAGGTGTCACATGTAAGAAGAACTTATATTTCAATAGCATCAGTCTTTCTGTAACTGGCTTATTTCACTTCGTGGCATCTCTTCATTGTTCATCAGTGTTGGGTCACGAGTCAGAATTTCTGTTTCAAAGTCAAATGGCAGAATATTTGAAGATGTATCATATTTCATTTGTCTGTTCAACCGTCAGTAGGCATGAGTTGCTTTGGTGACTTGTAGTAACGCCGATATGAACAGAAATGTGCAAATATCTGTTTGGATCCTTATTCTCAGTTCTTTTGAATATATTCCTAGTCATGAAATTGTTGGGTTATATGGCAATTATGCCTTCACAACTTTGTAAAATTTCCAGAATTATCTACAGCTACTATACCACTTGTATTCATTTCAGCATATGCATGAAGGTTCCAAGTTTTCTACAACCTACAAACATTTACCATGTTCTTGCTGCTGCTGCTGGAGAATATCTTTCTTAATAGGTGTATATTGGTATTCCCCTTATAAGGGAGGAAGCTGGGGTGTGAAAATCTGATGGGTTCTAGTTTGCTTCTCTAGTTACATAACAGAGCACTGGCCAAACAACGTGGGGAAAAGGTATCCATTTAGTTTCACACTTCTGTGTCATAGTCTATCACTGGAGAGAGAAAACCCAGGGGCTCAAGGCAGGAACCTGGAAGCAGAAACTGAAGCACAGAATGTGGATGAATTTTGTTTAGGGGCTTGATTTCTGGGTTTTGTTCAGCTCGTTTTACATGAAGCCCAGGCCCACATGCCTAGGGGTGGTACTACTCACTGTGGCCTGAGCTCTCTAGATCAATTAGCAGTTGTGCAGACATGCCCACAGGCCAGACCCATAAAAGTCATTCCTCCAGTTGAGATCTCCTCCTCCCAGGTGTATCATGTTAACAATCAAAGGTAACTAGGACATTCTGCCCTTTGTCAAGTTTGACATACAAACACAATACTTTAAAACATAACATTTCCTTTCTTGTTTTTCCTCAAGATCTTGTATTTATAGCATAATATAATATAAATGTAATTTAACTTTAAAAGCCCCAAAGTTTTTAAAGTTTTTTAAAATGCCAATGGCTTAAATTTTCAATCTCTCTTTTTAAAAAAATTAAAGTCTTTTAACTGTAAGCTCCTACAAAAAAATTTTTAAAAGTTGAATTCTTTATTAATCCACGAGGGAAGAACCAGGGCATAAAAACAACAACACTTTAGCAAAATCAAAGTCTAGCATTGTAACTAAAATCTTGTAGCTCAATATCTGACCTCAGGGATTCAGTCACAATTGTCTGGCCCTCAAACATCTTGGGTAGCTCCAGTTCTTCAGCTCTGTTCTCTACAGCACACACTTCTTGTCTATAAGGCTCCGACTGCCTCTGTTTCATAGATCCCTTTGTCCTTGGCAGTCATCCTACAATGCTGGTGTCTCCAATATGCTGGGGTCTCCCCTGCAAGTGGGATCACACCTTAACCAATGGCTGATCCCAACAGCTCACTGTGCCAACACTCAATTCATGAGCCTATTATGCATTCAGAAATAGTAGTACCACATGGGACATCCTTATACATTACCGAGTCTTGCTATCGTCATGATGTTCAGCTTTCACCCCCTCTAGCCCACGTGTTCTGTGTGCTGACCTTTGAGGAAATACTTCCTGTAAGAGTTCACTTCAATGATGCTGAGCTCCTGTTATCCAAAGTTGATTTTTTTCTCCCACCCAGATAACCAGCATTGGTTGTCCCAGTAAAGAAAGCACTAGAGTGGTGCTGGTCTCTTGTTAATCATGGCTGATTTTTCAGCCTCAGTTAACCAGAAATCACAGATTCTTGATTCAAAATACACAGTCATGATTGTATCTTTGAGGGACTCTCAAACTCAGTCTGAAATTTCATAATCCAGGCCTCCATTGTCTACACTCTCTCAGCATTATCTTCTAAGTTCCCACGACATTTTACTAAGGGCTGAGCACCAAAGTTCCAAATCCTTCCACAGTCTTCCCTAAAACATGATCGAGCTTATCACAACAATACCTCACTCCTGGAACCAACTCCTGTTCTTGTTTGCTTCTATATTGCTTGATAGGACACTGACCAAAAGAGACACAAAGAAAGAAAGGGTTTGTCTTATACTTCCATGTCACAGGTCATCACTGAAGGGAAGCAGGGCAGATCAAAATGATGCCTGGTGCCGAGGTGTGTGAATACTGAGGATGTTACCAACCCAAGACTGTGTTTGCTGAAGCTAACATCTGACAAAGCAGTGGTTTGATAGATTTCCCTTCAGTGGCAAAGCTACTGTGTTCCTTTTGATAATTAGCCTGTTTTATGAGGGGGAGGTTTTGAAGACTCCACAGTTCTCTGGTTCTTGTGCTTATCTCCTTGTTTAATTACAAGATAGTTTTTGCATATCTCCTCACTTGTGAGGTTTACCTTTAATTAGAATGAGTCAGACAATAAAGCGATAAGATAAAAACAGATGATTTTAGTTAATGAGCGTGTTGCACAAATGGTGTAAGAAGTCCCATTGGAGAAGAGAGAGGTGTCCCTCAGAAGGCACCTCAGGAAAGCTTCCTCCAAGAGGTGACATTTGAGATGAGACCTGAATGACAAAAGAAAAAAAAGGCCGAGTGATAGCTGAGAGAAAAGTACTCCAGGTGAAGCGTGCTGCAAGAGCAAAAGCCGCGAAGCCCGGATGAGCAAGGCCCACTTGAGGAAGGAGATCAGTCAGGCATGACTGACGTGAAGTGAATAAGGGCAAACTGGTAGCAGATAAAGGTGCAAACAAGGGGGGGGCAGGCAGGCGAACTCCTCAGGGAGGGTAGGCGCTGCAGTCTTCCCTACAACTTCTCTCTCTAGCCGTGTCCTTTCTCTGCCCTGCCCAGCAGGCTTGTCACAGCTGTGTCTGCTTCTTTAGGATGAATTTGGATTAAGATCAAGTTATCTTTTCAAGTTCAGTTCCTTAAGCCACAATTTTAAGTGCCTGGAAGTTACTCTGTGGCTAATGGCTACCCAATGGACCCTCACGACTACAAAACGTGTGCATCATGGCAGTGAGTCTCTTAGTCATTGTTGCTGGATTTGTCTTCTGTGGGTCACATAAGCCCTTCTTCATGTTAGTTTCTATGAAAGACACAGCTAAGTGAGTAACTTCAAGGTTAGCAAACCAATGTGTGAGTAAATGAAACTCTAGGCAGGAAATATTAAGAGTTATGGCCACAATGAGTAGGAAAGAAAAGAATGACATAGAAATAAACCCCCACAGCTACAATGAACTAGATTTTACAAGAGTGTCAGAAACATTGAGGAGATGATAGTCTCTTTCATAAATGGTGTGGGGGGGGGCAGAGGAAGAAGATTTCCACAAGTAAAAGAATGAAAATGGATCTGTGTCACTCCGTGCAAAAATAATCAATCAAAGTAAATCAAAGGCTGAATGTAAGACTTGAAACTTTGAAACCACTGGAAAAAAACATGAGAAAAAAATACTTCAAGACACAGGCATGGGCAAGGAGCTCTGAAAGGGACATGGGGTATATCCCAAGAACTGACCAGATGGGATAACATGGAAGTAGGCAACCCTGCACAGCAAAGGTGACAGTCACCAAGTAAAGGTGACAGAAGGGTGTTGTGAGATAATGCTCTTGTACACTGTAAGAAATTGTCACTCATATTAGTTTAATAAAATACCAATTTGCCAGTAGCCAGGCAGGAAGTATAGGTGGGGCAACCAGACTAAGAGAATTCTGGGAGGAGGAAAGACAGAGACACAGTCGTCATTCAGAAGTAGAGGAAGTAAGATGAGAATGCCTTACTGAGAAAAGGTACCAAGTCACATAGCTAACCATAGACAAGAATTATGGATTAATTTAAATTGTAAGAGCTAGTTAATAATAAGCCTGAGCTAATAGGCCAAACAGTTTATAATTAATATAAGCCCCTGTGTGTTTCTTTGGAACTGAATGACTGTGGGACCAGGTGGGACAGAAACTTCCATCTACAAAAGGGGAAAAAAATCTTTGCCAACTACACATCAGTGAGGGGAATAATATCCAGCAGATGTAAAGAACTGTAAAGGTAAAACCTAAATACTAAGTCATTTAATCAATAAATCGGGTTGATGAACTAAATAGACAATTCTCAAGAAAGAAAGAAAAAAAGAAAAGGAAATCCAAATGACCAATAAATACTTTAGAAAATGCTCAATATTCTTAGCCATTGAGGAAATGCAAAGTAAAACCACTTTGAGATTTAATCTCCTCCAAGTTAGAGTGACTACTGACATCACCTAGAAAACAAATAACAACAAATGCTGGCAAAGATTCGGGGAAATAGGAACCCTTATTTGCTTGTGGGAATGCAACCTGGCCCAGCACTATGGAAATCAGTATGGGAGGTCCTCAAAAGTCTAAAAACACAAACCCATAAGACCCAGCAATATCACCCTGGGGTATATATTCTAAGGATTCTGTGTCAACATTTTGAAGAAATATTTGCACATCCAATTTTATAGCTTATATTATAGCCTGGAAATAGAACCAACCTAGATGTCCACCAACAGATGAATGGATAAAGAAAATACCCAGTGGAATTTTTTGCAGCCTTGAAGAGAAATGAAATATAATATAGCATTTGCTGAGAAATGAGTGGTACTAGAAATTATTATGTTAAACAGCATAAGCCAAACTCAGAAAGACAAAAGTTACCTTTTTTCCTCACTGCAGAGCTTCATTTAAAATCATTATGTATGCAGAGGTCGCAAAACTAGAAAGAGGATCTTGGAAGGTAGGCGCTAGAGAAGGGTAACGGAGGATGCCCTGGGAGCAGGAGCCACCAGGAAGAGCACTGGGGACGGAACAAATGAGAAGTACAATGACACATATGAAGACGCTATCTATGGTGAAACCTATTTCTCTGTACGTCAACCCAAAAGTTTTACTTTTTAAAATTATAAATGAAGAAAAGGAAAACGAACCCTAGTCAGGCCCCAGAAAGAAACAAAATAAGTGCTGTAGGCATCGGATGACTCAGCTGACAATTAGATCAAAAGAAAAGACGCCATGGGAAAGTCTGCTTCGCTGCCGAGAGCAGGCCGGAACAATTTTCCGAATTGAGAAGAAGTTATGCCCAATGAAAGCTTAGTCTGCGTTAAGGCTTTGGAGGCAGCAAGTACAAGATGAAACCAGCAAACGGTCTAGATTGTCTGAAATCTGGCCGTGTGCCTGCCGGGGAACGTGAGAGCGATGCTAGCGGTTGCAGCGCAAAGGGCCTTGGAGCCAATCTAAAGAAGCTGCATGTTTATCCTGGAGGTGGATGTCACGGGTGCTGACCAAAGGCAGCACATTCTCAGAGCTGTGTTGCAGAAAGGTTGATGAGTCTGTAGTGTGGGAGGAGGGCAGTATGGGAGGACGGGGCGGGCAGGGGGGGGGGTGTAGCACAGACACTGTGGCTGGGGTGAGAGACTGCAGGTAGAGAAAGGTTAGAAAACGCAAGTACGCTGGGAAGGGAGACTGGATGTCTATTTGCAATGGAGCAGGTGTTTTGAGGTCATTCTTGTTCCTGTATATATATATTTTTTCTCAAATCCAAAAACACTTGAAAACAAGCTGCTTGGGATATAGCATTCCAAGACAAGCCCGGAGAGGCTGCAGTGTGGCTCCGTGGGTAGAGTCCTTACCTGGTGTGCATAAGCGTCTGTTTCAATCGCCAGGTGGTGGCCAGGACTTGTAATTCCAGCTCTTGGGAGGCCAAGTTCATCCTTGACTACACAATGAGTACCAAACCAGATTGGGCTAAAGACCATCTTTTAAAAAAAAGGGGGGAGATCGTGATGTTTAAAAATACACTGTTTACTCCTTATAGTGAGCATACCTTAGTCCCACAGGATTGGATTAAGCTATTTGATTTTCTTTTTTAATGTTCTTTAGGGATGTTAATTCTCCCTCATGGCAGGTTTCTAAACCCTCTTGGACAGCTTGTTCCAATGATGAGTCCTGGGTCCGAGCCCCAAACCTTCCAATTGCATACACCAGATGTGAGGACTAAGATTTACCCTAACCGGAAAGTGCTGTAACGAGGGTGGTCTATAAGAAACCTGGGAACCCCTCCTGCTCACACACTCTTCTTCCCGTTATCCGTCAGCTATAGCCCTACGAAGAGACAAAGATTCCTCTCCGTTCTGTCTCCTCCTCCTGCCTGGCAGAGCGGGTGGACTCAAGGGACGGTCACACATAACTTCTTTTTCTCGTATCAACTTAAGATAGGCTTGGTGAATTATTCCTTCATTCTCGTCTCTGCTGATTTGCTGAACTGAATATGCCTACCCTTTGCCCTTACCCCTCATCTTGACCTATCTGGGAGTGACTTCCACAGACCCTGAGGGTCTCAGCCAAGCATTCCGGAATTACCACAGTTAACTGGTCTGACCCTCCTACTGCTTAGGTCCCATGGGGACCACAAATGTTCTCATAACCCTCTGAATTGAAGTCGTTACCAAAGTCATTTCACAGATGAAGTTATGAAGTCTCAGAGGGTGAGAATAGTATTCTCAAGGACACGGGAAAAATACCTAAGGACTTTAAACCAAGGCCCTGAACCCAGCCTCCCATAGATGCTTAACTTGTCCCTTAACCAATGTGGCCTCAAAGACGAGTAGATGAATGGATGAAGGAATAAAGTATATTCCTCCTCTGAGGTCACACTGGAGCAGGCAGGCAGGCAGGTGACAGTGTTCTCCTATCTGTCCTTGGGTTTTGTTTGCTGTCATCTGCTTCCAATTCCAGCATCTTCTGTTTCTATTTCCCCAATAATAGGCCCAGGCAGGATCAGCATTCATAGGCACACCTTCCATTAGCCCCTCTGAAAGACCAGAATTCCCAATTCTCAGGTACACGGGGAGTCCAGAGTATGATAATTATGAACTTTTCTTCCAAGTCCACACAAGCGAGGAGCTTTCACAGTTTAACACAGTCCCTTTCTTCCAAATATGTCACACTGCAGACAAAATGCCTTTAAAAATTAAGTCCTAAGGATTTCCGTTGGCTACCTGTGCCTCTGTATAGGAGCTGGGGGTTTTGAGACTGAAACCTCCTCTGAACACAGTTCCTGTAAGGTGAGCGGAGAAGGACCTGAGCCATCTGCAGCTAGGCTTTGGGGGTCTAACGCCCACGTGGAGCAAGATGGGTCTGGATTGGAAGTCAAAATGGACTGAACAGTTGTATTCATCAAAACCGACATTTAAAGAGACACAGTGGCTGGACCGACACCACCATGCCAATCTCCCAAAAACATTATGTAATGAGTCAGCTTGAAGGTGAGGTCCAAGACCATACACATGGCCTTGGAAAGACCTCTCTGCCACGCTCCCACTAGGCAGTTTCAGGTAAGGCCTCAATGGCCCTGCTTTAAGCCTTCATTCAGCCCAGAAAATCCAAAGTAGTTGCTTAGGAGTCTGGTAATTCTGAGGGCAGATGCCATGTCTTATCTATCCCATATCCCTAGCCCCTGGCTTCTGGATAGTAGGTATTTCATGTGTGTTTTCATAATGTACAGACATTTATTATGTGACATGACATTGGCACGGCCTGGTACAACAGCTTCCTGGAGTTGCTGGGCTGGTTGCAAACAGAGATTGGTTTTGCCCTTTGTGTGATAGCAGATAGGATAGGAAGGCATACACTTCCTATGTGTCTGTCCAATGAACAGATACATGCATTGATCATACAACGGGACATGGTACAATGGCTTTCTGCAACAATTGGGGAGATGGTCATGCAAAGGAACAATGGTTTTGTCCTTATAAACAGTGGGTAGAACTGAGCCCAAGCACTGAGTGCTATGGTTTTGGCAATGCAAAGTAGACATTTGATTAAATTTGGTTTTTTTTTTGTTTTTGTTTTTGGATTTTTTCTTTTTTTTAATTTATTTATTTATTAAAGATTTCTGTCTCTTCCCCGCCACCGCCTCCCATTTCCCTCCCCCTCCCCCAATTAAGTCTCCCCCCAGCCCGAAAAGCAATCAGGGTTCCCTGTCCTGTGGGAAGTCCAAGGAACCCCCACCTCCATCCAGGTCTAGTAAGTTGAGCATCCAAACTGCCTAGGCTCCCACAAAGCCAGTGCGTGCAGTAGGATCAGAAACCCATTGCCATTGTTCTTGAGTTCTCAGTAGTCCTCATTGTCCGCTATGTTCAGAGAGTCCGGTTTTATCCCAGGCTTTTCCAGACCCAGGCCAGCTGGCCTTGGTGAGTTCCCGATAGAACATCCCCATTGTCTCAGTGTGTGGGTGCACCCCTCGCGGTCCTGAGTTCCATGCTCGTGCTCTCTCTCCTTCTGCTCCTGATTTGGACCTTGAGATTTCAGTCCTGTGCTCCAATTTGGGTCTCTGTCTCTGTCTCCTTTCATCGCTTGCTGAAGGTTAATATTCAGGAGGATGCCTATATGTTTTTCTTTGGGTTCTCCTTATTTAGCTTCTCTAGGATCACTAATTATAAGCTCAATGTCCTTGGTTTATGGCTAGAAACCAAATATGAGTGAGTACATCCCATGTTCCTCTTTTTGGGTCTGGCTTACCTCACTCAGGATAGTGTTTTCTATTTCCATCCATTTGTATGCAAAATTCTGCGCGCGCGCACACACACACACACACCACACCATACACAGATACACAAAAACTTTTATTTATTATAGTATAGTATTTGTGTATCTGTGTATGGTGTGGTGTGTGTGTGTGTGTGTGTGTGTGTGCGCGCACGCAGATGTGCATGGCATGCCATGCATGTGGATAGCAAATGAAAACTTTCAAGAGTCAGCTCTGTCCTAATGGAGGCTCTGGGAAGAAAACTCAGGTTTTCAGGCTTTTGTGACAAAAGCGTTTACACTGAACCATGTCACTGGTCCTGGTTTTGTCCTAACAGCCTGGACACTGAGAAGTGCTTTGGGGAAGGCAGAGAGGACCAGCTCACAAAGTATGCAAGCATGCCCCGACACGTGGAAGCCCGGAGATGTGGCCGCTCTCCGCACCCCTGGGTTTCTTCCAACCTTGAGACTCTGATTTCAGAATTTGCTTTTATTCACCTGCACGGCTCCTTTATTGGTCTGAATATATATGGGGATATTTTTCATCTTCCAAAGTGATCCAAAGGCAGCCTCCCCACTTACCTATGGAGCTTTCCGTGAGCATCGTGGATTGACTTATAGAGCGGCTGACTCGCAGACTGCATGATTCACTATGCTCTATAGATGCCCCCAAACACGTATATCATTGTGTCTGCCGTTCCAAGATGACACTGTTATTTCCCCACCTGTGCAAATACAGCTGTAAAAAATGATGCATGGCCGGCCGGTCTTCTCCCAGAGTGGAGACAAGAGAGCACACACCCTCTGGCTTAGCATACCTCCACACACCCTTCACAGAATTTCAACACCCAATTTCAAGCCTCTTAAAAGGAGAAGAAAATTGCAAATGAGCTTACATTACCAACAAAACCAAATCAGCTTGCCTGGGAAATCGCCGCCTGTGCCTGGGTCTTCAGATGCTCTAGCACCCTCTGTGGCTCCCCCAAATCAAAAGGGTTTCCAGCAGTTTTTGCAAATAAGCAGGCTCCAAGTCTCCTCTTTTTGTTAGGGATTTGATTCAAACTGTGTCTGCTAACTGAAAGATACAAAAGGGAAAAAATCAGTATGGTACAGCTTTGAAATTTTTCTCTTTCTTCCTTCCTTTTTTTTTTTATTAAACCAACACCACAGGAAAGAATAAGACATGATAAATCGCTACACCTGTCCTTAAATTTATGAAGAAAACAATAATGTAAGATTCCAAATTTGTTTCTCTCCTTTGTCATTTAAGAGAGTTTGGACTCCTCTTTATTTTTTGTTTGTTTGCTCTTTTAGCTAATCAATTACAAAACTGTATCAAAAATGTATCATCCTGCTTCCCACAACATCCTTCTCACAATAACATCCTTGTACCCAGAGCATTTATCTCCCCTACAGCATCCCTATCCCCTACAGCATCCTTGTACCCATAGCATCCCTTTTCCCACAGCATCCTTATACTTACAGCATCCCTTTCCCCGCAGAATTCTTATATCCACAGCATTGCTCTCCCCACAGCATCTTTGTACCTACAGCATCCCTTTCCCCATGACATCACTCTCCCCATAGCATCCCTCTCTCCTCAGCATGCTTCTCCCAATGTCCTTCTCCCAACACCATATTTGTACCCACAGTATCCTCCTCCACACAACACCCCTCTCCCCACAGCATCCTCCTCCCCACAGCATCCCTGTCCCCACAGCATCCTCCTCCAGACAACATCCTTCTCCCAACAGCATGCTTCTCCCGATGTCCTTCCCCCAACATCCTTGTATCCACAACATCCTCCTTCACACAGCATCCCTCTCCCCACAGCATCCCTTTCCCCACAGCATCCTCCTCCACACAGCATCCCTCTCCCCACAGCATCCTCCTCCACATAGCATCCTCCTCCACATAGCATCCCTCTCCCCCACAGCATCCTCCTTCATACATCATCTCTCTCCACAGCATCCTTTTCATGACTTTTCCATAAAGCAATGTACTCTTGTCCACAAATTCACACACATTTAAACAAATAAGAATGGGGGGATAGTAAGAATGCTACTCTGAAGATAGGTATGTGAGTGGGTTTATGCATAGAAAGCAGAGCCAAGAGCTTACCCAAGACCCTGCCACTGAACCTGAGATTTGAAGTGGCCATCTGGGGTCAAGGTGAGGTCCTTTCATATCTTCCCCAGTCAATTTCTTCATCCCAAGAGTACTACCAAATCATGTCCTATCCTAATAGAAATGGACTCCGGAGAGAAGGGGGCTGGGTTCCATATCTTTCCCTTATTTGTGTTCAGCAAGCCCAAGACTGATTCTATTATAGTTGCTTTATCTGGGCATTCTTCTTCGACTGCATTGTAATAAACATAGAGAATTTATTTTTCTCTCCTCCTACAGTCACTGCTATGCTGCTCAAAATAATTCCCCATCCTGACAAAGGCTCCACATGTCAGTAGATGTGTTCTGTGTGGATGCTCTGTTCTCATCCTACATGGGTACCATGGCGACTCAGTTTGAATGATACCCACCTAGGTGTTGTTGAATCTGTCAAAGAATTCAAGAAATCACTATGTCCCCTACTAATGGTTTGGGGTTTCTTTGAGGCAGGGTCTTCCTGCATAACCCAAGGCTCCTTTGGAACTTTCTTTGTGACTTTGAATGACCTCAAACTCTATAGCTTCCAGCCTCCGATTGCCAAGGGCTAGGATTATAGGCTAGAGGTGAACATCGCCACACCCGGTATATGCCCAGTACAAATGAGTAACAGCAAGCATTCTGGTGCATAGCAAAGATAAGAGAAGATCTGAGTCTCTTTTGCTTGCTCAGCTCTGGAAGTGGTGATTCCAGGTCTCATCTGTGCTAGCACCCCTGGATGGAACCAAAGGGAATGTGTTTTGGTGTTTTGATGACTGAGTCAGAGGACACAGAAGAGGTCTGCATACAGAGAAGGCCTCGCCTTACCTAGACTTAGCCCTCTACAGCCTGACTCTACCTGATCCATTCAAAATATTGCTGCCCCCACTGAGCTTCTCCAAGCTGGGAAAGTGATCAGAATGGAGTCTGAATTTGAATATGGTTCAGGTCTCCCCGAAAGTTTTAGGGTGCAGGATAAAGAACTACTCCCTCAGGCTCTGGATGAATGTAAGAGGGGTTATTCAGGGCCCTACCCAGGGTCAGGTTATCTGTGCATCATTGTTGTTCATCCAAAGATGCCTATGCACCCCAGTAATACGCTCTCTGTAATGTTCATTTCCCTGGAGGGAATTTGGTACCCCCTCTACAGTGTCTACCTAAGGCAGTGCTTATAAAACCCCACCTGAAAGGAAATGGATCACCCATGGTTATGACCCATCTCCGTGATCTGCTGTCCTAGAGTCCCAGAATTGAATTAGAATGCTTAGGCTCTTGTTCCCATTCTACCACTTCCATCAAATTCCCATCCCTTCCCTAAGCCTCAGTTTATCCTGCTAGAATGTGGGTTTGGATATGTCATGGATCACTGGAGGTCTCCCCGCTTTAAGTTTCAATGCCTTTTAGAAACTAAGTCAACAAAACATTCTTGGCCTTTGGGAAACTTGGACCGAGAGCTATGATATGACGTTCTTTGGTGTTTGAAAGATAAGCAGCAAAGGTTCAAGGAAGAGTGAGGGGTGATATTGCCGGGTGTGTTTAGAATGCTAGATGCTGGGAAGACGGAGGTAGCATGAGGAGGGCAAGAGGTGGGATGTGATGGGCGGCTGTAAGTGCCTCTCTCGGACCAGGTATTGTGACTTAGTTCAAATGGCATCAGGCTCCCCCCATGCATGTTGGTAAGGAGACAGATGACATAGCTACCAGGGAGGTCTGTAAAGAAGTCTCGGACCTTCCTCCTCTTGCATGAAGAAGTGCCGGTGTGCCATGATTGTTGAGTGATTAGGGGGTGGTAGATTTTGCTTAACTGATCTCAAATATCCTGGTGAAGAGAAAAAATGTATAATAATGTACAGTTGATAAACTCTGGGAGTAAGCCTCAGTCCCTCAACATCTGTGCTTTTTCAAACTGGAAGAGTAACTGAAGTTTAAAATAATTTTTTTTCTTCCTGATTCTTAAGACGATATAAACAATCTTTGGCCACCAGATTTTTCTAAGCTAACACAGGCACACCATGAGCACATTATTTTGCATGAAACGGAATCATTTACATACATTTGCATAGTGCTTTCAAAAAGCCTTAATTCTAACTACATCAAATAAAAACAAATTAGTGTAATCTACTGCCATTGTAAGGCAGCCCAGCTTGGGGATTTTGCTGGTGACAGGCCAGTGGCTGGAAGGGCCAAAAGCAAGCTTTTGAGAAGACCCTTCTTCCTTGTATCCAGAGATAACACAGACACAAGAGGTTTGAGAATAGGGAGTTGTGGGAAAGGTAAGGCCTCCAGCATCTAAAGGGTGTTCCCTTGCCAATTCATAAACTCAGCCTATTTGCATCCCTAGGCCATTCACTTAAACTAGGAAACCCTGTGTGTTTACAATGACTAGGGACTTAAGAGGGGAATTATGGAGGTTAAGTGACATGCTGGCTTTCACATAGTAAATAGTCAAAGCTAGCTGCAAACCCAAGAGTATTCCAGGCCCCTCAGACCTTGGAGACTTGAGGTTCTTGAATGGATCCAGAGCTGCCTGGAAAAGAGGCAACATGTCCCCACTGACTGTTAATCCAGCCTCTGATGGCACCACACTGACTTGGGGAAGTGGTGTGAAGGAACCCCCTGATGGTACCAGGACAGCATCACCCAGCCTGCAATGCGTCTGGCCTTAAGTAATTGCCTTTTTATCACTTGAGGCAGTTATTTGAAAATTATGGTAATGGGCCGAGAATATAAGCAGCTTACAGTTCCCTAGAACATTAATCCTCTGAGGATGAGTTTTGTAAATTTTTTTTTTTGTATTTTTTTCCTTGCCTCTCTTCCTCTCTGTGGGACCTTTTCCACTGCAGGAAGTAAATGTTATTTTTAGGCTTCTCTCCCTGTGATCTGCCATCACACAGCCACCCTTGCCTAATTATGAATGTCCACATTTGCTAAGATCCACATAAAGGTTGCAAGTGCAGATTGCCTCTGGCCGGGGGACCGCTGCTTAGCAAGTGTAAGAGAAACACCCACTGGGAAGTAGGCGGCAAGCATGGGCTGCAGAGCAGAGCTGAACCTCACTTGCTTTCTGCTTCTTCCATCTTTGAGGCCGTACCCTGAGTCACTCCAATGTTCTGTTTCTTCGTGAATTAGTTATTAGACACCTCTGTGCTGTCTAGACGTCCAAACCAATGTATTGAGGATTATCCTGTAACTTTGGAGTGAGTCTGGAGTGGAAACTTGGGGCCAAAGGGTGCGCTGCTGCTGCCAGCAACATTCAAATAACAGAATGTGTTCTCAGAACCCATTTTATCCATAAGGAAAAAGGCCCAGTGCCTCGTGCCCACTGTTACGCTTTCAGAACTCCCAGTAAACTGTAATTTCTTACAAGATTTCACACACACACACACAAAAGTATAAAGTCTTAGGTGAATAAAAATGCCTAATATATATTTCTAGTGTATTTATCTTTCTACAAATGTAGTGGTCAATATGATTTTTAATAGTTCAGGATGAAGGGCCTCATAAAAACTAAAGTACTTGGTTACTCACCTGGAATTTACAGGATTAGCCTAAAATCGCTGGTTTGGTCATCGTGATGGCTATTCTTGGTTGTCAACTTGACTATATCTGGAATGAACTACAATTCGGAGATAGAGGGCACACCTGTGAGAGATTTTCTACTTGGTCTGAAGTGAGTGAATCCACTCCTAGTCTGGAACTTTGAGGTAGGAAGACACCTTTAATCCAGACTTTGAGGCAAGAAGACACAGCTTCAATCTCAACCACACCATCTAAGGAAAGCCTATATAAGGACATGGACGAAGGAAGGTTTGGTCCTCCACCTGCTTCTCCTGGCCTTGATAACACATTCATTGCTTTACTGGTATTGAAGTCTACTTCCTCGGGATTCCAGCACATACAGAAGATCAGCTGAGACACCAGCCTCACGGGACCGAGCGGCTAATAGATTCTTCAACTTTCCATTCACAGCTAGCCATTGTTGGATTAACTGGACTGCAGTCTGTAAGGCATTCCAATAAATTCCCTTCATATATACATAGAGAGAAGATTCCTTCCGTAAGTTCTGTGATTCTAGAGAGCCCTGTCTGATATAGTCTTCTACATGAAAGCCGTGAGGCAGCCCTGGATCGTCTCACCGAATCCTTTGCGATCTCCTAGACATAAAGTCTCCATCTGCCCATTGACAAGCACCCAAGTCAGAGACAACCGCAGGCAGACGCAGCCATAGCATCCAAGATTCCTGGGAAAATACCCACTTTCTTGAAGAAGTCAAGAGTACCAAGATGGCCTTTGGGTTGTCCAGTCGCACTCATTTGCCCATCTTGCAACTTTTCTCCAGGATCCTCCCACATTCCTCAAGTTCCCGCAGGAGCCTGCCCTCAACCCCTCAACTATCTGAAGCCATGCAACAGGAGAAAGATGGGGACTGTATCAGACTTGCTCATCTGTCACGGCCAGTCCTTCTCACACCCTAGAGCTGCTCTAGAGAGTGAAAGGGGACAGCAATGGCAAGCTCACTGGGCTTTACTGCAGTGTGTTTGTCATAAGCTGCTGAGGAAGTGATAGTCACTCCGGCTCATTATGTGAATTTCTGTGCCTCAGTTTCTCCATCTTCAAATTAGGCCTGAATGAGCCACCTCTTTTGAGAGATGAGAAGAGAAATGGAATCACATCCAGGAAAGCACGGAGCGCCCTTTGGAAGAACTGTGCATGGAGTTATCATCAGCTTGATTATCCCTGAGCTCAAGCATCTCAGGGTGCCCAGAGCATAAGAGCTCCCCGTGCTTATAGAGCTGAGCATCCACCTCCACTTCCTGAGTCACCATCAATTAACTTCATCACGACTAAGAGGGCCCTCATTTTCTATTGTTCTCCTTTCCCACAGAGGTCGTAAACAACCAAGTGAGTCAGTGGAGTGCTTACCTTGGGACACTGGCCTGTTTCTGCAGCCCTGCAGGCACAGACGCAAACATCTAAGTCAGTGGGCAAAGCAAGGCAGAGGTGAGAGAGGAAGGAGGGAAATGTAAAAAGAGAAAAGATGATGGAAATGCCACAGGCAAGAAGAAGCACAGCCGTGGCTATCTAGTGTCACTCAAGACTATGTCTTCACTGTCTTCATTTCCCAGATGTTCTTTCGGCAAACATCTGCATCACCCACACCCTTGCCATTCTGTGGTTTCCATGTGATAAACAACCAATCCAGCGTTAAGGTCCTACTTCATACATTTCATTTTTGAGTTAGACTCAGAGAAGTTTTGGACTTCGAAGAAACACTCCAAATCACTTAGCCAGCATTGCCCTTTTATAAACAAACAAATTGAAACCCAGCAGCTTAAGGTCTTTGTGATTGCAAGTTCAGACAAGCAACGGAGTCAGGACTGAAACCCGGGTCTTCTGGGGTCAAGTCCAGAGTTGATTTCATCGCAGAGCTACGTATGATATGCACACTGTTTGCATACGCCAAGAATCTGGGTTTGGTTTTAATTTTAACATTTCGTTCATCCTTATACCAACCTGACCTGGAAAACAAATACTGTGGCCATTTTTGCATAGATTAAAATAGTTAGCAGGTATAAAACCTAGACCTGTGACTCCCAGGATACACTACACCGCCTCAGAGTCAATGGTCCGGAAAGTTAACTGTTATGGAAAAGCTTGGATTCCCATCAATATTTTCAGGAAAACTTCTCATCCAACTGTATGCATGCTTAGAAGTCTCAACATATTTTTAAATTTTATCAGAGGAATGAAAGTAACAATGGCGTTGATGGGTGATTTGAGTAATTAACACCCCAAAGCTCTTAGTGTGTACGGTTTTTGGATTCAGTGCATTCTTCCGACAGATGCTCTATTTATTGGTCAAGTAGCATTATCACGAGGATTGTAATGGAGGAGGGAAATGATGCATGCCAACGAAGAGGGAAGGCAGGCAGTTAGGGTTTGCCGTTAGTAATCTTAGGTATGCTTCAGTGTACCTAGGAGACTTCTGGCTGCAAAGATTTGAATGACGAGCCAGTGAGCTCCAGAGAAGGAGTTGGACATCTGCTTCTCAATTCGTGTGAATTTAGCTTGTTTGCCCATGATTTGTGCCTCTGCAAGACAGCATAGCTGAAAGTCAGTTTCTTTCCTATGACCGTAAGTTTGTACTGGCCTCACCATGGGCCACATGGATGCAGCCGAGGGGCATGACTGATCTGAGGGAAAACGAGGGATAGTCCTGTTTCTGCCAATGTTTGGAAAGATGCTGTGGCCCCTGAAGCCCAGTGCACCAATAATACTCGTATCAAGGTCTTCAAAAGCACCTAGCCAGCACACGTCTTGGAAAAATGGGTCTTTGTATGGTGGCTGCTTTGGAGCTGCTGTTCAGGTGTTTTACACAACTGTGGTTTTCCCGGTTATTAAAACACTGACATATTTTCAGTCAGCTGGAAAACAGCCCAATCTCCAAGCCCTAGAAGTCCATTATCACTTTCCTGGCAACGCCAGGCAGAGAAGGCCCTGATTAAAATTGATATGAAGTTGACCTGGCAACCATGTCCCTTCCCTCCCTCCCTCCCTCCCTCCCTCCCTCCCTCCCTCCCTCCCTCCCTCCCTCCCTCCCTCCCTCCCTCCCTCTCTCCCTCCCAAGTTCCCAGGGCTGCTACCTGCCTACCTGGTTCCTGGAGGTTTCTTGTCCTAATGAGGAAGCAGAATCCCTTCTAGTTAAGTTGGCTCCTACAGGAAGACTACTCTGTTGCTCCTCCAGAGAAACCAGAGAGAGGTTGGTTACCAAGCAGTTTTAAAGGTCAAGGTGGGTCAAACCTGGCAGAAAGAAAATAGCAGGGCATAGCTGATTAATAGAGTCGTAGGCTGTTGACCCGTTAGTTACCACCTAGGAGCCAGAAAGAAGCAGAAGCCAGGGAATCAGGAAAGGCAGAAGAGAGTGATTAACATCCCAAATCTCCTAGTACATAAGGTTTTGGGGTTCAGTGCAGTCTTCCAACAAGGAGTGCAGTCTGGATTGCTTTGGCCACCAATCATAACCCATGGATATAGAAGCCTCGAGTTCTCCATGGTAAATGACATTTTGAATTCAAGGCTAATCAGAAGAAAAGCATCTTTACCTTCACCTTTGAGACCTGTTTCCTATTGCTTAGATATGAAAGATGATTCTTTATGTGTCATAAACATGAAAAATAAACGAAGCAACAAGGAAGATTGACTTGGCAAGGGTTGTGACACTCAAAGGCCAATTGATTGCAGGAGACCTGATAAATAAGAGTTTGCAGTGGTTAGTCTACCAGAAACCCTCTGGAAATTGTAATTCATCACATAACCCAGTGGCATGGGCATTTCAACAGGTAAAGACCCATATTCGCTTGCCAAAGCTGCTATGACAATGGGTCACAAATATGATGGTTCGTTCTCTTGTAGTCTTGAAGGGTACAGCCTCAAAACCAAGGCCTCTGCTGAGACCTTAGATCAAATCCTTCTTCACCACTTCCTGGCTTCTTGTGGTAGCCATTACTCTAAGGCATTCCTTGTCTTACAAAGCGCCCCCTTCCCCCTGCCCCCATCATATAGCCTCTGTTTATGTCCCTCCCAACTTTTCCTTACAAGAAGAGCTGTCATGCTGAGTTGGCCCCCACCTAGATCACCTCATTTAACTTGATTACATCTGCAAAGACTCCATATATGGTCCTATTCATAGGCAAAAGGGCATAGTGTTTCAGGACATCTGTTTGGAAGACAATTTAGCCCATAAACAAAACCTGGGTAAGATGAGTTTATGAGCTGTTTTCCCTGCGAGCAGCAACATTGTTCTAGCACACGGCGCTTGCCATGGCATTGAATTGATCTGCTAATTTGAACTGTATGGTTTGGTACTATTATATTGACTTTATATTAAGTAGTTATTGAATTGTTGTTTGGTTTTAATAGCAAGCAAGAGCTATATGCATAAAGAGTTTAAACCATGCTGCACATATTAAAATAACATGAGAATACATAATTTGTCAACTCAGGTAATCCTTGAACCTTTCCCCCTAATTTATTTGCAGTAGTTGCATGTAGCATCACTACTAGAGCCTCTGGGGTCTATATCAATGCCAGCTGTGAGAGGAGGCAGTGCCTTTCCAAAGCTCAAACGTGTGAGCAGATCTGTTAAAAGGCGGTCGTGTACAATCAGGGTCAGCTTTCAAGGCTGCATAGCCCTTATGACCAGCAGATGTGCCAAAGTGAAGGTTGGGTTTCTGAATGCCCTGGAGTAAACCTCTGATTCGGAGACTGGCAGAGCCCCCTACTCTGTGTCTCTCAGTTGGTATTTTCTGGGTCAGAGGGGATTCTGAGTCTGGCTGAGACTACAGGTAGAACTCATCTAGACAGAACCAAGCTCCAAAAAGGTAGGTGACCCCTGGAATCACAGGAAAAAATTGGTCTCTAGGAGTAGTCCAGAATGATGTTCTACTAGGATCATTGGGAGCCCTAAGGAATATTGCAACCTAGCTCCTTGACCCTCACAACCCCAAGGGCAAGTTTATGTCACCAAAATATGGCCAGCGTGATAACCCAAAGTATTTACCTTTGATTTTTTTTATTCAAAATGGATGACCATTAGCAGGGCTTTTTAGAACCATTTCAGCCCATCAAAATTCAGACTTCTGGATGGAAGGGCTGAATGACTACTCTTAAGGGACTCTCAGACTTCTGGAGGGAATGGCTGAAAGTCTACCTTTCATACACACTCAGACTTCTGGAGGGAAGGGCTGGAAGTCTACCCTTAAGGCACACTCAGCAAAGGGCTGCAAATTCCTTTTCTTTCCAATTGAAATTCAATGTTCATTTGAATTCTCTTTCAAGAATGAAATGTGTAAGCTCTATTCTTTTAGAAAAATGTCAGGTTTGTTTCTTCAACTATTTGTAAGCTAGTCCAGATTTTTCCTGCATGATGGCACCTGCCCATCTCCAGTCTTATCCCCTGTTAACCAGCAATCCCTTAATTGGTGACACACTAAACAACAAATAGGTAAGGGACTTCTTTATTCTCTGGCCAAACAATGAGGGATGGGTACTGAATATGTAACAAGTATACCCAATTTGAAACCTGACTCTAAGGTATAGTAGATGTTTGAAGTTGCACAACCCATACCTCTGTACTTAGTCTCTCAGTTCCTGTGGTAGTCAGTGTTCTAATTTTATAAGAAAATATCCGAACAGAGTAACTGGAGGGAAGAAAAATATGTCTTGGCTTCTGCTTACAGCCCACCAAGATAGGGAGAGAGTGGTAGAGCAGGGTAGCTCTTCTCTTGGCAGCCAAGAAGCAGAGAGAAGCAGATGCCTTTGTTGTCAGTAATCCTCTTCCTTCCTGTCTTAGTCTACCTGGACCACTATCCTATTGGGTGGTATTGCTGACAGTCAGAACAGGTACTCTTCCCCTTGGTTAATGCTTTCTGGACAGTCCTTCCCAGATTCACCCCAAAGTGGGCTTTGCTAACTTCTTTGTATTTTCCAAGATCAATCTTCCTATTACCTAACTAGGAAAAATAGGTACAATATTGAATGTTCATCTTCCTCATCCATGTCATCATTATGATCAAACAAGATAACGGCTGGGAAAGCTGTTCAACATCTAAATTGCTGCTTTAATTATGATATTTTTCCCACTTGCCAAGTATCTTCAGCCAAATGCCACAGAAATCCACCCACAGTTAAACGAGTTTGGTGAGTTACTAGTTAGAGCATTGGAGAATAAAGATGGCCACTGCTTTATAAGAGACCATTAAGAAAAACTTTTTTAAAAAGCTCTTACAACCTTTTGGCTTAGGTTGGATATTTGAGAGAGGGCCTAAAGAACTGGGAGCTTGTTCTACATGCATGCTGTCATGAAAGGGGAAATGTTCAGGATTGGGCATTTTGAGCATCATTGGGCATCATCTCTACTGGGAGGAAAGACCAGAGTGAGAATAAAGCTGTAATTTATAAAGAAGCAGGATGACTTCTGTGAACAAGAAGAAATAGTGTTGTGGTGATTTTATTCTTTATTGAGATACTGTCTAACCATGTAGCCTTGTTAGCCTAAAACTCATTATGTAGACCACGGCAGACTCAGACTCTCAGAGATCCACCTGCCTCTGCATCCTGAGCGCTGGAATTAAAGGTGTACACTGCCTCGTACAATGTGTTTTGTGTTTCATATATAGCACATGATCTTATTTTTATTTACAACCAGAAGTGTTCTTGATCTGTCTCATTTTGTCATGAGCTTGTGTGGTGGTATGAGACAGATGCTTAATCTGGACCACTGACTTGACTGAACTGAGAAGGGCCTGCAAGGTTAGGAATACACCTTCTGGAAATGTCTGTGAAGGATTCCTAAAGAGGAGTAATGAAGGGGAGGACCCACCAAGACTGTGGTCAGCCCCTTCCAGTGGGCTGGAAACTCAGATAGGAATGCAAGGCAAAAAGAAAGCCATCGGATACAGGCATTTTCTCTCTTTGGTTTGTTTGCCATGAGATGAGCTGCACAGTCTATACCCCTCCTGGCTAAGACACACTGAAACCTCTGAAAGTCTGAGCCAAAATCTCTTCATTACTTTCTTTTTCCCCTCGGAGACCATCACAGCGAAGTCTAACATGTCGGAGCTTTACGTCCTGTGTTCACATCTAAGGAAGGAATCAGATGCCCTAGCTGTGAGTGCCAGGACAGTCTCCAAATGCCAATGGCTTCTTTCTCTCCCACACTAACACATCCTCCAAGAAACCATAGCCTACCAATGGTTTCAAAATTAGATATAACCATAGTAGGTGAAACAGAAAAGGGAAGAAGGGAGAGAGGGGAAAGAAGCATGAAGAATTAAGGAGAAATCACTGTGTTTCTTTAACTGTGCACCCACTGAGATTTGTCACAAGGAGGAGCAAATACACGCTGAACTGTTTCACTTGACAGCAGATCCCCCCCCCCACACACACACACATACACACACACTGGGGATACTAGAATTAGCAAGCCACAGAATCCCAACTCCATTTGATTTCCTCAAAAGACATCACTTTAATCAAATCCTGGGAGTGATCATGGTTTTGATCTTTTTTTTGCATGCCTAACTACATTCCCCACTCCTGCAGAATTCCATGTCACCCGGATATTAAAGTCTGTGCTGAATGGGTTGAGGAAGATTCCAGAGCCATTTTCTCCTCGGGCTGGTCTGTGATCAAAGAGCACAGATGTTTCATAAAACTTAAAATGACGGAGCCATTTGCCTCAGGTGGCTAATCAAGCAGGTTTAAAGAATTCCAAGGTACCAAGGAACCACAAGTGCGGAGTGGAAATTGGATTGCGGTCACAGATACGGTTTGGCCATTAAAAGCCAGACTTGATGGGCTAATAGAGGGCTATCGGCTGATGAACACACATCAGTGTGATAGCAACAAAATTGGCCTCTGTTGAAAGGGGTTTTTCTGAAAGACCTCATGATACCCAGTAGATGAACTCTTGATGCCTGCCGTAGCTCAGTTAATAGCTTTAGCTGAATCAGATTAATTTAGAGGGGCTAATGAAAATGATGTAGAAGAGTCTGGAGATAATAGTTTGATACTGGTATATCACCTGAAAAATGATGACATTAGAAAACCAGTCCCCTGAGCAGTGGGCAAAGAGGACTGGGAAGTGACATCACAGCAGAAGGTCTCTGTCTTCCTTGTTAGTCTGCTTCACCTCACAGAGACAGGGAGGTGCAGCAGAACTGGCTGGTGTTTATCACGCAGTCCATATTTTCTTACTATAACAAACTAACTGAACCTGCGTAACTTTATAAATGAAAGAGATTGATTTGTCTCTGTTTGGGAGGCTAAAAATCCAAGACTCTTGGTTTGGCACCATAGATGGCATGTTGAAGGAGTGAGAGATCATGTCACCAGGCTCAGAGGTCAGGCTCTCGTGGGAGCTCCCTCAGGGATCCTTTGAGATTTGCCTTAAAGTTCCCGTCATGATTCACACTGCCAGAGAAGTCCAGTTCTCCAGCAAGTGAACCTCTAGGGAATAAGCCATATCCAAATCATAGCAATGTGTGAGGAAATTGTAAGTGCCTGTCCCATGGCCAAGGTGGTCAAGCCTTCCTAAGAGTTCTATGACACCCTGATCCTGAGCTGTCATTGTCACTTTACTGATAGTCTATAATACATTGATCCTGAACGACATGTTGTCACTTTACTGGTAGTTCTGTGATACATTGATCCTGAACTACATGTCGTCACATTATGATAGAAAAGCCACCGCCCCTCTGCCTTCTGTGTCTCTACTAGCTGCTTATTCCTGTCAGTTTTGGTACCCAAGTTATACTCAAGACAAAACTTGGCATTACCAGGGATGTACTATATAGAAAACTAAAATTAACAAAGATGGAAGTAGAAAAGTGACACGGGTGGTCAGTAAAAAGAAAGGCCCTCGGAGGCCCAATGAAACCCCACGTCTGTGACGTTGTGGGTCAAACTGTCCAGATCTGTTTCGCTGGCAGCTTACAGCACCATTTCTCAGTTGTCAGAGAGAGCAATGCTTATGTTGCCTCTGCAATCAAATTTACCCATTTTCAAATCTGAGCGCCTCTCATTGGACGGACATCATGAAACATTTTCACCTTTCTCTATCATGTCTTTAAAAGAACAGTTGAAAGAGAAAGAAGTACCCCACTGCCAGTCCTGCCCAGCATTTCCCAGAATGCACTTGGCCTTCAGAAACTGATGCTGCACTGTCTGTTACTGTCTGACATCTTCCAGGACTACCCCTCATAGATGCATAGAAACATTGTTATTGGATGAGGAAAGTGGTCCTCCTTGGTGGTACTGAAAGTGTCTCTGAATTGTTGATAAGTGGAGGGAAGGATTTAATCATTGAAATCGTTGTATAGGGTAAGCTAAATATGGGCTATTGTTGTTGTTGTTGTGTGTGTATATGTTATGAATAATTGTTCAGTGATAGAGACCCCGTTTTTTCCTTTTAATTAACTAGTTATTTTCATTTTGTTTTAACCCAGAGATATAAATAAAATCTATTGGTAGAAATGGTTAAAAAATGTTCTAAGTTGGGAGCTCCCAGTGGCTCTGCTCAGTGCAGCTCAGATGCTTCTTTGGAATGCACTGGCTTAACCACCTAGGAAGACCGAATGCTTTAGCTAATGGTGTTATCTTGTGTAAATCAGTTCAATTCACTAGATCTGTGTCCATGTCTAAGAAATGGCAGTTTGGGGCTAGAGGATTTCTCTGACTCCTTCCAGTTCTAATGATCTGTGATTCAAAATTGACTATTCCCTTGTAAACGGGTTCCCCACTGACCTAATGGGAAGAGACACAATTGCTTCATCACCCAGCCACAAGCCCGACCGTGCCCATCAGAACTGGAAGGCAAGTCTCTGTGACAAAGTGGTTATTATATGAGTTTGGGACCTATCAGTGTCCTTGCTTTGTCAGGTAAGTGTTACCGTGACAAATGCCTGGCTTATGAATTTTAATCATGGGGATTATCGGCACTCCCATATGTTCAGGACCAAGCCATTGTTATCACTTATTGACTGATTTAGAGCCGTGTCAAAGAAACAAGTCCTGAACATTGAGATATTTACGATGCAACTAGCCTTGCTTCCAAGGAATGCACAGCACAGTCAGGAAGAAACGCGTTCTGACAAGCCGGAGCTTAAATTGATAAACATGTTTCCATTTGAGCCATGCAAATCACCCACAACAGAACAATCAATATGAACCTGATATTCTTAGGAGACATAGCAGGGGTGGGGTGGGCCTCAAGACTAATTCCACTTTCTCAACTTTCAGAAAAGGAACAGACCATTCCCAGTGGCCTTGCTTAAATCCCGTGATAATTGGGCCTCTAGGCTCCTTTGTCTTCTTTTTAAAGGACAATATACTTCCTTGAAGTATGTTGTATAGGTGCATAAGATGCCAATTAGTCCTGTATTGTTCATGCAAGAGCGCTATGCCTTTCTGTCTAACCCGATAGGATAAGAGTAGTCTCATCCAGGTGTAAGTGATGAAAAGATAGGAAAAGCATTCTTTCTCAAACTCCCAGCCAAATGATGTATCCTCATCCCCACCCTCTATCACACTTTGTTCTCTTAGAACATGCAGGCTGACTCCAGAGATCGGAAGGCCAGGCTCAGAGAAGTTCTAAATTTTGAAGTATCTTGTAGGCATTCCATTAAAATTGGTCTATAAAGAAGTCTAGCATGGGCAAAACGGGATGCCGTACTACAGATGGAGAACCCATTTGGCCTGTGTTCCCATTGGTGACTAAAATCAAAACCAAAGACATCTCTTAACCTTCATCATAAAGAAGAACGTGCATCAATTAGTAGTTGAGCACTTCTAGACTCCTGGTTTGAGCACACACTCAGCGGAAACCCAAATCGGCTGACACTGTATTGTCTCAGATATGACACGTTGCCTCCTACTACAGGTCTCCTGTTTCCTCATCAAAACCCCTCTGGATTCTCGCCACTCAGTGTGTGGTCAGTATCCATGTTATCAAGGGCCTTGTTAGTAATATCGAATATCCCGCCTAACCTCAACCTACTAAATCAGAACCGGTTTTAGCAAAATCTTCCTGTCCCACTCACGCATGTGAAAGATGAGAACCACTGATGTAGACCATGGGAGTCTGAGAAGGAATCACTTAACCAAGTCAGAATGCTAATGGGAGGTTTCCTAAAGTTCCTTCTATGCACCCAACAGTGTCATTACAATCACTGGTCCTGGACATTGCTCGGTCACTTTGGAATCAACTGTAGGTTCTCCCTACGGGTCCTATCAGAGAGGGCATCTTGTTGATTATGTGAAATTATAGGTGACACAGTGCGGAAGGATCTTATTAACTCCCCTCTTTGCCCTCGATGTAGAGAAGGAAGCTCAGAGCAGGAAAATGATGGGAAGTTCATAAGCAGCTGGTGTGAGCAGGGGAGTTGGGACTAGGACTGAGCTTTCTACGCTTACCGTCCGGAGCATATTCAGCTCCACCTCACTGAGAAATGGAGACAGAGGCCAAAGGGTGTGTCTGGATGAATCACTCGCAAATCAGTTGGCGAACAAAGCGTTGAGCCACTCCCCAAAAATGACGGCGCCTACTTCGACTCTGGAGCAACCCCTTCCGTTCTGTCAGATTTTCAAGGGGGAGAAAACGCAATTATAGAAATGTAGCCAGCGTGGCAGCTGACCACATTTAATATTACATAAATGAGCTAGTTATGCAAATCCAAGGTCATCTGTCCCTTGGCGACCCTATCAGAGAGAGGTCTGCCTAGAAGGCCTCAGGGGTTGAGGGGCTCCCCTCAGGGTTCTCTTTGTGCTGGAATCTGCCCACCCACATTAGGAGTGGGTGCAAACGGGGACAGTAGATTAAAATAGAATGAAAAAATGCTCTTCCCTACTGACCCGCGAGTACCTGAAGCTAGAAGCAGATTCACAACTGGGCCCACAAAGGGCCTTGTATCTAGGAGAATTCAGTCCTGTGTTTGGTAGGATGCTTGCCAATTAGCAATCCTCAAATTGACTCAGCTTCTATCTAAAGAGCGATAGCAAAGAATTTCAGGGAACCCCAAACCCACTGGCAGCCATCACCAGGGGTACAGTCCCACTAAATGCACCCTCTGTCCCCATTGTTGTTTTTGCCTACAGACTACACTCCCACAGACACCTTGCCCTGGCCACACTGAGTTTAAAGAAAGCAGTCAGTTTAAACAGCATCCTGAGCAGGAAGTTTAAACAAATTGATCTGTCATCCTTATGTGCCTAGAATAAGCCACTAAAAGTGGAAAAATAAATCACTTCAGTGGTTTTTATTTGTAATCTAGTTTTGGCTAAAATTCAGAAGCAGTCAGCTATTGGGGTCAAGTGGATTGACTTCCATCTCCTTCTGAGTCCATTAGCCCTGCTCGCTGTGGTCTTGTGTCTCATAGACATCATCTTATATACCCATTACTGACTCTAAGGGAATACAACCTGAAAGCCTGGTGTCTCCCCATATCTGTCATTTGGTTTGCTTCTATGGCATCCCTGGCCCACCCCCATGTCATGTATCAGAAATCATTTGATTGAATCACCTAAATCAATTTTCCTTTACTTTCAGCTAGCTTACCGTCGTCATTTCTGGCTTCCAGCCTGCACCAATTCTCATGTGTCCAGCATCTCCAGATCTCTTTCCCCATTTCTGTCTCTCTCTCTGCAAAAATAGTTATTATGAGAATCCTTCTTGAAAAGCCTTCGCAGTACAAACAACCATCTCATCTTCTTCGCCGTGCACTTAGGCCATCTGTGTTCCTTCTGCGATGCTGAGAAACTACACCAGAAATACTTCTAAAGTTCTCAGTCAAGATGCCCTGAAAGAGGACATCGGGAGACTTGGGGATGAGGAGAGAGAGACAGAGAGACAGAGAGAGAGAGAGACAGAGAGACAGAGACAGAGATGGAGAGACAGAGAGAGAGTTCCAGAGAAGTATAAACAACTGGTGACCTCTGGCTTCTCCCATTTCTTTCCTTGTTTGTCTGTTAAGCAGTTTTCATTAATTGATCTCTTTGTGCCCGTCCGTAAGCACCAACCACAGTCTAAGTAGATCCTGATAGCCCATTTTATTTCTGGAGTTGACAAATGACCTGTAGCTTGCTTTATTTTTTAAGAGTTGCTCTAGGGCAAAGGGATGACAGACTGTGACTCGCATAAACCAGCCACCTGTTTTATAAATACAGTTTTATTGGGACACAGTCATGCTTCTCTGTTACGTATTTCCTATGGTTATTTTCATTTCCTGTGTATCAACCACAGAGTGGTTGTGCTAGAGACAAGCCTAAAATACTGACCAGGTGACCGTTTACAAAGTTTTCCTGCTGTTAGTTTGTAGACTACTTTGCACATTTTAAAATTTGAACGTTTGTCTTTTTGCTGTTGAGTGTGATTCTTTATGTGTCATAGATACAAGTTCCTTATCACCTGATCGACTCCTTATTATTTTTCCTAGTCTGTGTGATGATTTTCACTTTCTTGATGGAACCGTTTGAAGCACTCAGGCTCTCAATTTTCGTGAATTTGCTGCTTTTGTTTTTTTCTTGATTTCCATGTCACCTTTAAGACTTGCTGTTGCCAGATCAAAGAATGTAAGAATTTACCCTTATGTTTCTGTGCAGGAGTTTATGGTTCTGCCTTCACATTTAAGTCTCTAACCCTGATATGAAGCAAGAGTCCAACTTCATTGTGTTTGGTTATCTAGCCAGTTGACCTAGGAAGCATTTTTAAAAGATTATTTTTTCTCCCATTGCACTGTTTAAATAACTTCTCAAAACAGAAAGGCGTAGAAGCTAGAAGGGACTCGCAGGGTCCTACCACATTCTGCTGATCTATTGGCAGCCAGAAGATTCTAGAAAAAGAGGAGGCATAATATCTATTTGTGCATCCACTGGTGAGCCCACCCTCAGGCTGTGGTTTAGTTCCAAACTCAGGCTCACATAGATGATCCTGATTGAACTCTATGATACATGCACAAAATTATGAAAGAACATTTACTACTAAAAATTAAATTTAAAAAAATCTCAACACACACCAAACTCAACAGGCCATAAATTTGGGATTGTGTTTCAGTTCTATTCCACTAATTTGTCGTATGTACCTATTAAGACATTGGCTTCAATATGGTTACATAATAGTAAGCTTTGAAAATAAGAACACAAATCCTCTAACTTTATTCTTTGTATTAAAGGCTATTTTGACTTTGGAGATCCCTTGAAATTCCATATGAATTTTAGAATCAGCTTTTCAGTTTTTATCCTGTCTACCTAAGATTCTGACAGATGTTTCAGTAATCAATAGGCTACCTGAAGGTTGTTGCTTTTCTAGCAGTATTGCATCTTCTGATCCATGGACGTGGGATCTCTTTTTTGTTCGTTTACTTGGGTCTTTGATTCTTTGGGTCAACAGTATTTATAGTTTTTTCAGAAAATGTATTAATAATATTTCTGTTAAAAATATCTGGTATAAATCAGCTTATAGAGTTGAGGTAAATTTTACTTTGGCTCAGAGTTTTAGTGGTTTCCTTCCATGGTCACTCGGCCCCACTGTTTTTGAGACTGTATCAAGGTATACGGTGACAGAGACTATATCATGAAAACATGATGTGTCTAATGTCTAGAATGTGAAAAGGAGGAAGAGAAAGGGTCCAAGGTCCCACTGTCTACTGTGTGGGCAGATCACCAGAGAAACCCCAGTAAGGCCCACCTGTCAGATAACACTAACCTGAAGATAACCTCTAAGCAGTGGCTCTTCAGAGGACACATCAAAGGTCCAAACTGTAGCAATACATTTTGTATATATTCTATAAAGCATATTTCTGGTAAGAATTGTTTTCTGAATTTTCTTTTTAACTCAATGCTTTTTTATTCTTTTTCTCACCTAATTTCCCTGGAAGAAACCTCTAAGACAGTCCTGAAGAGAAATGGCATGAGTTAATAGTCTTGTCTTTCTTCTGAACTTTCAGGAATGTGTTCAGTCTTTCATAATTAGCTGTAGTGTCAATTGTGGGGTTTTGTATGGATTTTCTTTTGAGCTTAAGAAAGCCTCCTTCCACTATTTCCTTGTGAGACAGGCTGGCACAAAAGAACCATAGATTTTATCAGGTGCACAACTTATCCCAATTGTGATATTATTTTATTCTTACTCTACTGACATTATGTATTGCATTAATTGGCTTTCGGATGTTTAGCCAAATCCTGCAACAAACACCAGCTTTTCCTGCTGTGTCATCTTCCCCATATGTTTCTGGATTAGGCTTACTGCTCTTGAGTGTATTAATATCTATATCCATGACCAATATTGGTCTGCAACTTCCTTGTGATGTTTTACATGGTTTATCAGGATAATACTGACATTGTCATTGAACATAGAAGTGTTCCTTTTTCTAATTTTGGAAGAGTTTGTAAGAAAAAAGATATTATTTCCTTAGATTTAGGTTTAGCAGCTAACACTCTGGACCTAGGTTGTTCTTCGCAGGATTTTTTTAAATTATAAATATTACCTCATTTCTTCTTCTTTACCTATCATATTTTCTATTTCTTGCTTGAGTTAGTTTCAGTAGCTTGTGTTTAGGAGTTTTTTCATATAAAGTGTCTCTTTATTGATAAGACTTCTCAGTTGGAGTCTGCTACCATCCTTTGCATCTCTATATTACTACTGATCTGGTAGTAATTCCCTCTCTGCTACTCCTGATTTCATGAGTTGAGGTTCGGGTTTTTTTGTTTGTTTGTTTTGAATTCTTGGCTAATTAGCTTTGCCTTTATGGATTTTGTTGGTATTTACAAAGAACCAACTTTGGTTTCATTGATTTTTCTCTTTCTCCACTACTAATTTCTGCTTGCTGAGTTTTAGTTTAACTTCATGTTGGGCCATATTAAGGTGGGTGGTGAGACCACTGATTTCATATCTTCCTTCTTTTTGAATTATGGGAAATTTTATCAATATAACTTCCTCTGAATATTCTTTCATCTCCTTCCCATATTTTGATATATTTCTCTCTTCATTTTCATTTATCTAAATTTTTCCTGACATCACTCATATTTTTCTTTACAAGTTGCTCATTTATAATTATCCACAAGTCTATGTAGCCCCTGTAATTAACATAAACTTTTGTTGCCAGTAGAGAAAATAATTGGTATGATTTCAACAGTTTTAAATATATTGGGGCTTTTCTAGAGTAGCCTGTACTAGAGAATATTTCATGTGCACTTGGCAGAAACTTGTATCCATGACTTCTGTAGAATCCCCTGGGAACCTTGGTTTCTTTCTCCCAGGAGACACACAGTCAGAGACACTCACATTTTAACCATTTATAATAATGGTATTATTAACATATTGAATTTATAGCTTCCGTTTTATATTGTTCCTATAAGCCTGGAATCCCTTTTGTTCGTTTGATTCAATACTGTCTTTTCTTATCAAGTTAACAGTTTTTTTCAGAGTAACTTTTTAATATTTTGATGATTTTTTTCATATTCTTTGGGATTCTTAGTAGGTTTTTGAAATTAATGGGATCTATTTTAGATTTATAGTAACTTAGTTTCAGGGAGATATAGAAATATTACTCTCATATAGCTCTGCTTCTCTGTGCTTTTTAATTCTATTATTGTTGTATATATTACAACTATATCTATTACAATCCCTACAATGAATACATTGTTATAATTATTACTTTATATAATTTTATGTTCTTTAAATAAGCTGGGAGGGGAAAGGAAGAATAAGTATATATTTATAGTGTTAGTTATATTAACTTTTTTATTTACCATTTCTCTTAATTTGTTCCTGTGGATTAAAATTCATTTCCTTAGTCCAGTATAACTTTACTGCATAGTCTTCATGCTATTATTACCAAATATATTTTATATATTCTGCATGTTCTTTTATACAGCAGTTTCTAAAAACCACTGAGAGATGGAGAAAATGTACATTTAAAGGGTCTCCTATAAATAAGCAATTACAGGCTGTAGAGTTAGCTCAGTGGTTAAGATCAAGAACGACTCTTGCAGAAGACCTGAGCTTGATATTCAGCATCCACACAGGGCGGCCACTCACTGCCTTGTAAATTCGGAGCAAGGGGATCCAGTGCCCTCTCATGCCCTCTGTGGGCTCTTAAACACACACACACACACACACACACACACACACACACACACAATTTAAAAATAAATCTCTAAACGGAATAAATATAGTTACTTTTAATAGTGGTGTGTGTGTGTGTTTGTGTGTGTGTGTGTGTGTTTGTGTGTGTGTGTGTGTGTGCATATAAGTGTGGAATTAATCTGTGGTTACATGCTTTAAAAAGTCCTTTAATATTTCTTGTAAAGGAGGTTTGCAAGCGACAGACTCTGCAGTTGTGTTAATCTGGGAATGCCGTTATTTAATCTTCATTTTCTCCAAAGATGGTTTCACTAGATATCAGGTTCTTGGTTGAGGGAGATGCTCTCATCACTCTGGCATCGTCTGCTGCCTGTTACCCTCCGGCACTTCTGTTGAGGTCTCTGCTGACCTTACTGCAGTTACTTTGTAACTAACAAGCCCGTTTGCTCTCTCTGCTTTCCAGGTTTTCTCTTTGTCTTTGGTGTTTCTTTGGGATATGTTTGTAAGCACTTATGAATTGCCTCTGCTACAAAGATTCACATGTTGGTGTCCTGCTCCCCTGCCCCTGCGGTTGGGACCTCTTTTGGCTCCAGTGCAGCCCTGTTTTTCCCTGCAACATGGCTCTCCTCACACTGCACTTCAGCGGACTGAGCCTTGAGTAAACTGAGTCACCCTCGGAAGTCAGTAGTTTGAACAGATACTCCTGATTTATTTTGATGATTGGTGAAACTAACACCTTTGTTGGGACCAGAGTCACTAATTGTCAGCTGATTGTCCCTTTGTTTTTGGCAGCACTCTGAAGTATGTAGTATACTACAGTTGGTCCAGTTAAATGAGAATCCCTTTGCAGTTTAGACTAGGCCAGTTTTAGACAGGTTTTTTTTTCCCCTCACCTCAAACAACCTCTTCTTGGCTGTCCCTTTCTATCATTGTCTTTGTTGTTGTTGTTGTTTGTTTTATTCTCTCTCTCTCTCTCTCTCTCTCTCTCTCTCTCTCTCTCTCTCTCTCTCTCTCTCTCTCTGTGTGTGTGTGTGTGTGTGTGTGTGTGTGTGTGTGTGTGTGTGTGTGTGTGTGACTGGTCTAACATTTGGCTTGTTGTTCCCACAAACTTCTTGTTTCTTCTCAATTGTTTACTACCAAGGTCACCCTTCCCTTTGAGAGCATAGTGAGACTTGAACACCCTCCCCCAAACAACAGACACACACACTCACACCCGACACACAGACACACACTGTTTCCAATGAGTTCACTTCCTTTGCGAGGAAGCTTTAAAGACCTCCTTCTGTTTCCCTGCCAGATATCGAGTTACAATCCTGGAATTGAAGGCAAAAATTTATATCCCACTCCTGTTGGGATGACGCTTTGCTTGTGGGCAAGGTGCTAAGCAGGGCTCCTCAGTTCTCTTCTCGGCTCGCATCTCTCAGCTTGTTACCTTTGTCCTACATTGAGCTGTGTTGAGAGCAATGAAGACGCCAGCATGCCAGGCCTCTGGCAGCGCTCTCCTGGGATTTAGCCTGTATCATGTGGAGCTAGGAAGATGCTGTGATGTGTCTCTCCTGGGAGCTACCAGACCCTATGTAAGGATGCTAGAAAACATCGAACTGAAAGGGAGGAATTGAGAGAGCAGATTGTAGTTCAAATGTGAAAGATTCTACCATTCTTAAAGAATTTTAGCAGATCTTCTTAAATTACTTTCTACTTGTATATTTCCTAAGGGTATCTAACAAAGACCTTAAATGATGATGTTTTTGAATCGATGCCCACCAGTCATTCTTTTTTGCTAAGAAGTAGGTATGCAGAACACTTCGAGAGGCCCTTCTAAAGGGGGAGCTGTCTGCCATTCTTGCCTCTCTTTCCCTGTGATGGTTTGAATAAGAAGCCCCACAGGCTCACATAGTCTTATGGTTAGTGGAGAATGGATGATGCTATTTGAAATGATTAGAAGGATTAGGAGGTGTGGCCTTGTTGGAGGAAGTGTGTCACTGGGGGTGGGCTTTGCGATCATGCCAAGCCTAGTGTCTCTCTCTCAGTCTGCAGATCAGGATGTAACTCTCAGCTAATGCTCCAGCACCATGCAGGCCACCACGCTTTCTACCGTAGTAAGGATGGACTAAACCTCTGAGACTATAAGCAAGCTCCCAATTAAATGTTTTCTTTTTTAAGAGTTTCCTTGGCCATGGTGTCTCTTCACAGCAACAGAACAATGACTAGGAAATTCTCATACCATTTGGTAAGCTCCCTTAGGGTCAGTGCTCTGTCTAAACAATTTGAACTTGTGTCTGCTCTGTGCCAGGAATTATGCTGGGTCTTTGGTGAACTTTTACTTCTAATCCTCTTGACTAGCAAGCTCGTTATTACAATGACTCTACAGTGGAATGAGGTCAATAGTGTAGACGACTTGACTGAAGTCTTGCTGTTAATAAATGTTATAGTCAAAAGCCCGGGCAACTTTCCCTCCCTCCCTCCCTCAAACATGGGCTTCCCGTTCCACGTTGCCATTGTATCTCAACACCTATCTGCTTGGGACACAGCTGCCAGCTGAGTAAATGAAAGAAAAAATATAAAAGTGAGTAACAGAGATACAGGAAGTTAACAGATATCAGCACATAGCTGTTCTTACCTCTTTCATATATTTCCTCCAGGCAGATGGATATACCTTCGTGGCGACCTCCTTGACTTTGCTAATGAGTTCTCTTGCCTTGATGATAATCATGACATGTGAGGGTATCCTAGTGCTAAGTTTGTTCAACTGAGTCAGCGGGTATTGTATGTCCACAAAGTTCAGAAAGCAGAGTGGGGGATATTTTCCAAAACTCATGAAAACACTTCCCTTGGGGTTTGTTTCCGTGCCAGATCCCAGCAGTGGCTTTTGTGCACGCTACTTTATTTCTGCATACTTTGCCCATTTCACTGTTTTTAGGTCAGCCATTTTAAATGTTAGATTATCAGAAAGCTCGGGTCAGATATACATTAAACAGTGTGACTCTACCTAGGGCTACCTCTAGTAAATATAATCAATCTATTCCGTAGTTTAGAAGTTGAATCAGTACTTTCTTTCCAAAAGTAAACTTTAGGGTTTTTTTTTAAGTTTCCCTTTATCTGTCTTCCTCTCTCTTGTTGGGAATTAAATTTTCATTGCCCCAGTACCATGCATTTATTCTACTTGTGAAAAGTTTCAGGAATGCATATGTATGTGTCTGCGCCACATGAAGAAAAAGAGGCCTGAAAAAATTATATTCTGAACTCAATATTGTGGTTACCTCTAGAGATGGAAATGGGAAGAGAGAGCCTGCTGGTCAAAGAGAATGTTAGTCTTTCCTGTAATGTTTACCTATTTTACAGTGAGAACAACCCTCCTCCCCTTTGCGGTCTCTCTGTTCCCTGTCATTCTTAATGCCAACACATGGCAAGGTACAGATACCTATATGTATATAAAGCAACTTCAGCCCAAACCTGCTCTTGAAGATTACCACTCCCCCCCGCCATTCCCCTGAGGAGTCCCTCGCCACTTCTTAATTTTTCCAAGTTGGGTAAGAGAGATGGGGGATTATTATTCTTGCATGTGTGTTTTCTCTCCCCTCTCTGCAGGGTACAGTTTACTTCCTCTTGGTCTGTTGCGGTTTATGGCATTTTTATTGCTTAGATTGTCAGCCCAGTTAATAACGGCTTGATCGTGAAGACGCCAAGAAAACTGAAGGGGAGCTTCCAAAGCCACATTCTGTCACCCGTAGTGGGCTGGTTCCTTGCTTGGAGATTGGGGTAGAGAGCCTGGGGACAACAGGTCAGGTGTGGCTCAATCCGGTCAGTAGCCGTCCATGCTGATCGCTGCAGTGTGCGCAGACACCAGGCTCTCGCTGTGGTCCTGGTCATTCCATGTGGGGAGAAAAGCAAGGCCTTGGTGGCTTCCATGCTGCTATGCTTCCTGGTGTCATTATTTGTAGTTCAAGGGCCGACAAGCAAATGATGGTTTCCTTCAAGTAAATCTCAGTTTCTGCCTCCTTCCTCCACCCCTTCTTTCTCCCCACTTTCCTTTTAGAAGTCAATGAAAATGACACATGAAATATAAGGAAGCATCAAGTTCAGTGATCACTGGGGCACATGAATGGTATTTCATGATTGACTAGAACTTTCCTTCTACTATGAAAAAAATCCTTCCTTTTTTATGACATCAATATACTCTCTTTTCTACAAACTCCAGGGGGCATCTCTCCCATCCCCACCGCTTTTGGCATTACTGGTGAAGCTCAGAGGTAAAACCCCTCCAGCTAAACAGAGATTTGACACAGGAACAAAGTACTGACTGATGCCCCAGTTATGGTGTGGAGTTGTCATAGGCCCAGGCAGTACTTCCTGAAAAGGCTTTTAAGATGAAAGCATCCCAACAAGTACAAGATGAGTAAGACTTGGGCCCATGGAGGACCAGAAACCCTAGGCCATGCCCACTGCATCCTTCCTTTAGGGAGAGACTGTCAGGAAAAAACAACAGCTGGCAGGAGATGTCTTAGCTCTTCTCTGTGACAAGCTTGATGTAAAAAGCATCAGTAAGTTTCAGGAAGTTAAAGAGGAACTCTAAACAAAACACTTTTTTGAGTATCTGATGCTATCCTCAAGACTTTCCCAGAAAGGAAGTCCTGGAGAAGCAGAAAGGAGACAGGGATGTAGGAGACTGGACTGGACCTAACTTAGCAATGATAGAAGCATCTTCAACATTTAGGCTAAAAAATCTAGGATATAGAGTATCCCTCTCCCACATAACCAGAAATGAGCCTTTTCCTAAGTGAATAAGTCCCACAATTTTCTGACCTGTGGTCCATCAGCATGAAGGTTGTGCCTCCAGCAAGGACTGTTTTCTGTTGGAGAGTTAGAATCACATAGTTAGGCTAGATCTTGAGCAATTTGTCAGGTTCTTTTAGGTTCCTCTGTCAAGGACTTGATTCTAACTAATGTTCTTTCCAACTTTAGAACACTCTAATTTTGGTTTCAAGGGGGCTAACCCACATCCCCCTTCCCTATGGGTTAGCAAAGAGCATCATTGGTTCCTGGACTGTCCTTGCCCTCTCCTAAAGCATAATACCCAAGGAATCTCAATATGGAGGCCTTAAACAATGATGTCGCTTGGTAAATTCTTGTATGTTCCTTAAAGCTAATCCTAAGCACCCAAAGTCATCAGAGATTAATAAAAAGAGAAGCTGAGAGCAAAATGAATTGCTGTTTTCAAATTTCTCGAATATAAAGGCTCTCTCTTAAGACATCTCCCGCTCTATAGCACAGGGACGCAGAGAGAACTTCAGCCACAAAAGCTCGCTGTGACCCCATTGTGTCTCAGATCCGTGCAGAGACACTCAGAATGTTTGACCCAGGCCAGTCACATGAGGCTCTTAGCCCTGGCTCAGATGCTCTGGTCCCTCTGAGATGTAGAAAATAGCCAGGCTGAACATGAGCCGGTGAACCAAGAGTCGCATCCTTAATCTGCTGTTCATCTCTGGTAGGGGTGAGGTCGGACAGAGTCAGACTGCTAGAGCAGGAAGGTGCCTTCAAATTCATGCCCAGGCCTGAACTTTTAAAGGAGACATTGCCAGGGAAACAGGATGGCTTTCCAGATCCCTTCTCTGTAAGTGTATCCCTCCAGGGCTCCATTCCTCTTAGTGTTCCCAGCTACCAGCATGCTTCGTGACACATGATGCGTGCTCAACAACCCGTGGAACAAATGAATAAACGTGGAGCTGGTGGCCCCATGATAGGAGCGAAATTAGTGTATGAGGCTCGCGTTTCAACACGGCGTTCAACACAGCTTTGCATGTTCAAGTACACGCACTTGAAGGTGAGCACAGGCTTGCAAAACTGGCTTCCTGCCTACTCTCATTCTGGACATCTTGGCTTCCTCTGGTGGCCATGTTGACCTTCAGGTTAAAGGGGTTGCATAGACTCTCCTTTGTCCAGTGGACTGAAGCCAATTTTTCCACTATGGGAAGCCAGGACAGATGGAGCCAACAGTGTGGCCTAGCCAGAGCTCTCTTGGACGAAAAGAGACTAGCGGTGTGCAGCCAAAAGGGGTCATGGGCCACAATCGGCCCCTTTGCTTTTCTGGCCAAGTCGTGCAACATGGGAGAGGTATATGGCCTCCATCACTGGTTCTGGAGTATGTGCGGCTGGTCTGCCATTGCCCAGCAGAGTGCACAAAGTACAGCCTGCCCGGCATTCCACTTCACCACACTTTTGTAAGTAACAGGCTGCAGGGCTGGCATTTCTCCTCTCTCTGGTTATTATCTGTTTCTTTTTGCAAAGCAAGACATTCCTGTGAAGGGCGCTGGGACCGTAAGGCAGGTCATAAAGGGTGACAAAGCAGAAAGAGTCGCCTGCAGTCTCCTCTGCTGGCAATTCACTCGGCCTGGTTATTCATCCGCGCAGAGGCGTCGCGGGCCTCACTCTTAAATGGCTTCATTCATGATGATTGACTTCGGAGATCTGCCCGAGCTTTTTGCGGAATGTTAAGCAGGAGAGAATTTTTCCCTCCTCTGAACCAGCTCTGCTAGAAGGCCCCAGCTTTGCAGGGTTGAAGTGAGGGAGGCTGAAGGAAAATGCAGCCCTTGACTGGAATGGCTTCCTCAAATGAGAATAACCACAGAATAAAGACAGTAATGACCGGGAGACGATCCATCAGGGTGAAATTGATGCCCTTGGAAATGCAGTCATATTTCTGACCAATTCTAGGCAGCATGTAAATCCTTCAAGTATTAGGATAAGTTCGTCTGTGAAGGATAGCTTTCACTTTCATCTGTGGATCCCGAGATGACAGAAGTTGGGGGAAATTTGATATTAGCTGGTGTTTGTTAGAAATTCAATATCAGGTGTGTTTCGGTGATACTGTGGAGACTATTGCGTGTGGCCCTGACTTCCTAGTAAAATTTCTCAAAATCTTGGTTCAACCCTTCTTCCTTTAAACTGGATCCCTATGGGGACCCACTGCCTTGTGTTACAAGGTTCTCCTCACATAGCTTTTCTTTCTATTGATACCCAAACCTTTTTGTCCTGGGGACTTTACGTATGCACGTTTCTTAAGCTTCCCATTAGCTCTCCAACAAGAACCAAATTCTAGACCTGGGAGAAGGCTCAGAGAGGGAGAGTTCCTGATGCACAACCAGGAGGGACCTGAGTTTGAATCCCCAGTCCCCATGTGAAAAGCCAGGTGGCCATACGTGCCCATAACCTCAGCGCTGCAGGGCAGACACACGGGACGGCACTGAGGCTTGCTGGCCGCCAAGCTAGCTCATTTCACTCAGAGACCCGGTCCCAAGGAAATAAAACACCCATGTCCTTTCTGATCTCTGCATGTCTTCCCAGGAAGACCCTACACACATGTGTATGCACCACATGCATAGATACCATGCATGTATACCCATGTATGAGAGAGAGAGAGAGAGAGAGAGAGAGAGAGAGAGAGAGAGAGAGAGAACCAAATTTCTCCATATGCAGTTCTTATCCTTGACACCAACCAGCCATTCTGTTTGTGCCATGTTAACCTCCACGATCTCCCACTCTGGTTAAACAGGTTCGTTCCACCTTTGTAACCGGTGCTTACCCTTTCCCAGCTCAGAAGCCCTTCCTAGGCCATGTCCTTATTCTTACGATGCCTTCCCGTCCATCGCTGCCTGTGACATCCCAACTCTCGCTGCAAGCAGCATTGATAACTGCTGCTTGGGAACTCCTGGTATTATATGAATAAATATCTCAGTTCTTCCCACCACAATACACAGCTTGAAGAGAAGGGAGCGTGTACGTATTTCTGCTATTCCTCCTCATCTCTAAAGCCTACTGCTTTGCATATTCATTCGTTTTTTAAAATAGCTTTTAGATGATGAATAAATATGTAAGAGATCAACAAGTCGGGTTATTGATTCTGGTCATACTTCCCCTCAGCCAGCAACCCTTATTTTCCTAAGCTATTCAAGGCAAAGAGAGTCACCTCTTAGTCGTATAATGAAAAGGAAAGGTTATACACTGTGTTACTAAAGTTTTCCCATGTGGAACTATTTTAGAAGAGTGTAGCACTAAAAACTTTTACCGAAGGTCTGAGTTTTCTGAGCCCAGGAATTCCCAAGGAGTACTAGGGTGAGGTGCCTGGAAAATCAGAAACTAGAGCAGCCAAAACATACAAGAGGTTAGCGGCGGTTAGCGGATGTTTGGTTCAGGTAGACATTTTCTTTTTAATTTAGCTCCCCCCCCCTTCTCCCATTTCTTTTCCACTCCTCCTCTTCCCCTCTTCCTCCCTCTCCAGTCCTAAGAACAGTCAGGGTTCCATGCCCTGTGGGAAGTCCAAGGTCCTCCCCCCTCCATCCGGGTTTAGGAAGGAGGGCATCCAAACAGACTAGTCTCCCACAAGGCCAGTCCATGCAGTAGAATCAAAAACCAGTGCCATTATCCTTGGCTTCTCAGTCAGCCCTCTTTGTCAGCAGGTGGACATTTTTTAATTGCACAGCCAATTCAACGCTTTAAGGTCATAGACTGTGAAACTTAGCTCTATGCTTCACACCAATCAGAATTTGAAAGGACTAAGAAAATCCAGCTAGCTTGTAAATACAGTATATCCTTTCGGTCTTAGCCACCAAAGCATACTTTTTGTGTTTCTTTCTTTTTTTTATTGAGAAAAGGAGAAAACAAAAAAAAACAAGTTTCCACCTCCTCCCAGCCTCCCATTTCCCTCCCCCTCCTCCCACCCTTCTCCTCCTTCCCACCCTTCGCCCCCTCCCCCCACTCCTTTCCCCCTCCCTCTCCAGACCAAAGAGCAGTCAGGGTTTTCTGCCCTGTGGTAAGTACTAGGTCCTCCCCACTCTGTCCATATCTAGGAAGGTGAACATCCAAACTGGCTAGGCTCCCACAAAGCCAGCACATTACGTAGGATCAAGACCCCATGCCATTGTCCTTGGCATCTCATCAGCCCTCATTGTTCGCCATGTTCAGAGAGTCCAGTTTTATCCCATGCTTTTTCAGTCACAGTCCTTGGTGAGCTCCCAATAGATCAGCTCCACTGTCTCAGTGGGTGGGTGCACCCCTCGTGGTCCCGACTTCTTTGCTCATGTTCTCCCTCCTTCTGCTCCTCATTGGGACCTTGGGAGCTCAGTCCAGTGCTCCAGTGTGGGTCTCTGTCTCTATCTCCATCCATCTCCAGATGAAGGTTCTATGATGATATGCAAGATATTCGTCAGTATTGCTCTAGGATAGGGTCATTTCAGGTTCCCTATCCTCAGTTGCCCAAGGAACTAACTGGGGACCTCAGCTTTGGCACCTGGGAGCCCCTCTAGGGTCTTGCCAAACCTAAAGTGGCTCCGTTAACTAAGAATTGTGGTTCCGTGCTCCCCTGTCCAACCTTCCTTTATCCCAATCCTCCTGTTTCCCCAAGGCCCCACCTCCTTCCCTTCTAACTTTTCTCTCCCCATCTCCCCTTACCCCCATCCCACCCCACCCCCAAGATCCCACTTTTCTCCCCGGCAATTTTGTCTACTTCCCTTAGCCAAGAGGATAACTATATGTTTTTCCTTGGGTTCCCCTTCTTACTTAGCTTCTTTAAATTCACCTATTGTAGACTCCGTGACCCTTATTTATGGCTAGAAACCAATTATGAGTGAGTACATCCCAGGGATAAACAGCTTTAGTAATGTGGCAGGGTACAAGATCAACTCCAAAAAATCAGTCGCCCTCTTATACACAAAGGATATGGAAGCAGAGAGGAAAATCAGAGAAGCTTCACCATTCACGATAGCCACAAACAGCATAAAATATCTTGGGGTAAATCTAACCAAGGAAGTGAAAGATCTATTTGACAAGAACTTTAAGGCATTGAAGAAAGAAATTGAAGAGGATACCAAAAAATGGATGGACCTCCCTTGCTCTTGGATTGGGAGGATCAACATAGTAAAAATGGCAATTCTACCTAAGGCAATTTATAGATTCAATGCAATCCCCATCAAGATCCCATCAAAATTCTTCACAGATCTGGAGAGGACAATAATCAACTTCATATGGAAAAACAAAAAACCCAGGATAGCCAAAACAATCCTATACAATAAAGGATCTTCTAGAGGCATTACCATCCCTGACTTCAAACTCTATTACAGAGCTACAGTAATGAAAACAGTGTGGTACTGGCATAAAAACAGAGAAGTCGACCAATGGAATTGTATAGAAGACCCGGATTTTAACCCACAAACCTATGAACACCTCATTTTTGATAAAGGAGCTAAAAGTATACAATGGAAGAAAGAAAGCATCTTCAACAAATGGTGCTGGCACAACTGGATGTCAACCTGTAGAAGAATGAAAATAGACCCATATATATCACCGTGCACAAAACTTTTTGTGTTTCTTGATGCCATTCCCAAAGGCTGGTGGTCTTTGCCTCCTTGACTACTTTTGGGAAAATGCCTTCTGTTAATCATGCTAGGCCCTTGGAAAAATGCTTCTGGAAAACTCAAAGCTGGATCCTGAAGCGGGGGCTTTATCTGCTATTTCTATGAGTTGAAAAAGAATTTAATCATGTTTCAAATTGTAACCCACATTCTTCAAGAAATAGCTTTAAAAATGGCTTCCCTATAAATTTGTCTTATCCCTAATCCCATTCCTGTTGGATTTCCACACAAGCATTCTGAGACCTGGAAGCAACTGGAAATATGTAGAGATGACTTTGTGCCCATCCCAAGTCCCAGGCTCTCCTCCTTTGTTATTCTTAGTCCTCTGTCCTTCTATCAATAGGTTCTTCATGAGAACTGTACCAGGAAGATGGATGGATGAATAGGGATAGGTACATAGACGTATGATAGATAGATAGATAGATAGATAGATAGATAGATAGATAGATAGATAGATAATAGATATAGATAGATAGATAGATAGATAGATAGATAGATAGATAGATAGATAGATAGATAGATAGATAGATAGATGATAGAAAAAATATTATGTGTTCACATTACTATGGAGTCCAACAAGTCCTACAATATATTGTCAGCAATCTAGAGAGTGAGGTAAAATCAGTGGTGTAATACTATTGGAGAACAATGATCTGAAAAAGGAAAACCCCTAAAGTCAGAAAAAGAGTAGGTATCTCAAGGAAAGAGAGACTTTCTACCTTCTTGTTCTTCTTGGGCCTTCAGACCCAAATAGACCCAAATGTGGCAGATGCCCACGTCAGGGTGGGCAGAACTTTCCCCAGTCTGCTGAGTAAATCAGGCACCAGCGCTGCTCTCAGCCAGAGACATCCTCACAGATCTCAGAGGACAGAGACATCCTCATGGTCACAGCAGCAATAATATTTTACCAGCTCTCTAGGCATCCCCAGCGCCAGTCAAACTGACACATAAAACCAGCGATACATTCCTTGAGAGAACAGTTCTGATGGAGAACCTGCCCATTTTAAAGTGACCCTTTGCCCACTCGTGAAGGGCAATGATCTATCAATCAAGTCAGACAGGTTGGAGATGAGGGGAAGGCCAGCCACTAGTGACAAGTACATCTTAGAAAAGAAAAAGAAAAGACTAGGTGACTTTCACTAGCTAGTGAGGCTTTAACTAAAGAAATTAGAATTATAGGAAATACTTTGCATTTGGGCCATAATGGGTTTGAATGGCAAGAGAGTTGACTAACCATGTATTTTGCTTGCTCAGCTTCTGCTTCCCTCTCTTAAAGGGGAACAGAAATACTGCCCAGTTCATTTACTTTTCTTAGTATTGTGACCAAACTCCTGACAAGAAACAGTCCAAGGGAGGAACAGTTTGGCCGGGCTTACAGTCTGAGAGAATGCAGTCTGTCATGGTGTGGAAGACACGGAACAGGGATGTGAGCCAGTTAGTCATGTTACATCCACAGCCACAAAGCAGGGCTACAAGCAGGAAATGGATATAAAATCTCAAGACACGCCCCCAGTGACCCCCTCCTCTCAGTGAGGCTCTACCTTGTAAGGGTTCCACAACAGCCTTCAAAAATGGCACACCACTTCGACACCAGAGAGCCTATAGGAGATGTTTCAGGTTCAAACCAAAGCAGCTCTCTTGGATGGCTCTGTGAGATAAGTGCTCGCCTATTGCAAAAGACTGGGCTATAGTATGGATGTCTGCTATTATTTTTGTTTTATCTGTACTATCACTCATAAATCAATCAGATTTGGGGCCGTGGCATTCAGCGTGGTCACCTGTTAGAAATAGGAAATCTTAACTGTGAACAGAAGAATATGATATCATTTGGTGTGTGTTTGTGTGAGTGTGTGGGAGAGAAACGTGGGTTTTACGTATGTGTGTGTATATGTATGTATAGGTATATGTATGTGTCTGGTGTTTATATATATGTACATCTGGGAGATATGTGTGTGCTTGCACATGTGCATATATACCCTGTCTATCTATACATGCACGCGTATGTTTTGGAGGCTGGAGCCCCACCTCCATATAGCACTCTCTGAAATGACTAGAAGTTTTATGGCCGCCTTCTTATACAGACTTTCTGGAATATGGCAGTTTGAGGATCCCAATTACAGACTCTTGTCTCCAAACAGACTGGAAAACATAAAGACAAGTCTCACAAACACTGTCTCATTAGTTCAGTAAAACCTTGCTAATTTACCCTAATTGTGAGGAAGGATCATTTGCATGCGGGAAGTGTCTGGAAGGGCCCCGCTCTAATAAGTAGACAGGACTTGCTTGTAATTAGTGGTGTCACCAGCTCACAATCAATGTGCTTGTGTCCTTAACAACAGTTTGTTCTCATAAGTGGCTTGCACGTTCCCAATGTCATTTTGAAGGTACTAATGTAAAGAATGACCTGGGAACAAGGGTCTTTCATTTTCTTGTTTTCAAATAAACAACAATATAAAAAATACCATCAGAGAACCGAGCTTAGATCTATTTACAGAGGGAGGGAGATGAAAGCAAGACAGTGGGTTTGAACAAACAGAGGATTCAAAGAACCTAAACGCTAATCCTGGCCCAGTCTCCAGCCTAGAAAGCCACTCACTCTGTCTTCCCAAGTCTTTTCCTCATCTTTTCAAAGAAGGTGAGCTAAATGATCTCCCCGTATTTATAAGTTCTAGCAGCTCAGAGCCCTTAAGAGCTAATCCAACTCAATCTCCTCTTCAGATGCGCAGCCAACAGCAAACATGGAAGGAAGGCCATGAGGGAGGCAGATGCATTAGTGGCTTCAGTGAATGAAGAAGCCCTGAAGGGACAAAAGATTTATTTTAGCTCGTGGTTTGAGGAGGGGCAGTCTCTCATGGGAGAGAAGGCAAGGTGAAGTTCAGGATGGCAGGTTTGTATAGTCTGGATGCTTCCATCTCGGTGAACCAGAAAGCAGAAACGCTAAGAATGGAATCAGGGCTAGACTAGAGCCCTCAAGGCCTGCCCCCTAGTTGCCTTTTCACCAGTCACTTCATCTCTTGAAGGTTCCATAGCCTCCCCAAACAGCATCACCAGCTCGGGACCAATGGCCCCAACATATCTGTAGGGAACATTGTATACCCAAACCAGACCCCAGACTTATGTGATAGGGTAGAGAGCAGAACTGGAGAAACCCAGGTTCAAAGGTCAAAACACGTCAGTGGTCAACCATGACAGGAAGAAACACTAAGAATCAAGAATATAGATAAACTGTTTTTGGCAAAGAAAATCAAACCACAACCAAAATAGGCTTCATCACCAAAGAAGCCGAAGGTTGGTGGGAGCCACTGGTGGTACTCCTGGTGGTGAAATTAGCAGGGTGGGGTCTAAAGGCATCTGCTCTGGTTGGGGGAGATTGAGGAGACCCCGATTCTGTGAAGATTTCCTGGCCTTTAGAATGAGAAAGGCAGAGTGATAGAGACTAGCCAACTGAGTGGAGCGCCACATGACAGGGGTATCCAGGCAGGAATGAGTCCACGCGGCAGGCGCTTGATCTGTTGTAGTTTGCAGTCCAGAGACAGTGCTGAGGCCACAGCCGTGAACCATAATGTAAGGAGACACAGGGACAGACCTGATCATACACCACCCCAGAACCCAGAAAGAAACCGTATTAATTCATTTTTAAAACCTTTTTCTGGGTTTATTTATTTATTTATTGGTTTTTAGTTTTTGAGGCAGGTTTGTATCTGTGTAACAGCCTTGGTTGTCCTGTCCTGGAATTCACTCTGTAGACCAGGCTAGCCTTGAACTCACGGAGATCTGCCTGCCTGTGCCTCCCAAGTGCTGGGATTAAAGGTGCGCACCACCACCGCCCGGCCCCATATTCATTCTCGCCTCCTCTAAATACCACTCGCTCTGCTTCTTCCTGTCCTCAGTGTCTTGTCTAGAGTGGCAAGGGGGTGGCTCGCTTTTGAGCCTGGTTTCCAGCCCTAAAGGATGCCCCCTCAGACCATTGTTTACTCTTGCTTGTCCTCCTCTAGCGTCTTGGTAGAGAACTTATGCCCTCTCACAGACTCAGTGGCGGCTTCTTTGGGGATGGCTCTCAAAACCTGAGCTCTTCATAAGAGCCATCAGCCATGGAAGCAATCTCAGAGAGGACTGTCTGCCTCCACAGCGCCTGTCTCTTCTTAGTAAACAATTCACAGAGAGAGATGTTCTCATCAGGGTACCCTTCCCCCTTAAGAACAGCATGAAGAACCAGAAAGATGAAACGTGATGGCCAAAGTCACTAACGCATGTCATGATTCGACAGTTTACCAAATCAGAATACCAGTATTGCTGCTTCCTGAAGGGTATTTGATGAGAGGCTGTAGTTTGCTTATTCCTTTAGAGTTCTCTAACCCCAGACTTTGGGGGAAAAAATGCCTCTTAGCTGAAGGAGGATGGTAAGGGAAAAAGTTGTCTCCTTAAAAAATGAGAGAGAGAGAGAGAGAGAGAGAGAGAGAGAGAGAGAGAGAGAGATACATAGAGAGACAGAGACAGACAAGATAGACAGACAGAGAGACAGAGGGGGTGTTATATACTCCTAATTCACTAGCACATCTTGACTGGCAAATGGCTCATTGCTCTTCCTGACTCACTTCCATGCTAATCTGTCAAGTTCTGGGAGAGGGAGACTTTCCTGGTTACTATTTGTCTTTGGGAGCTTCCCAAGATCCATCCTAGATCCCACTCTCTCTTCTCCTCTGACCTTGATTATGAATCGTTTTATGCCTGAGGGCTCTAGAATTCCTTGATATTTTAGTTTTAAACCATCGCCCTAGGGAATGACTCCTGTTTGGTTCCCGATGGTGAACTGAAAGCACATAGTTTGCCAGGCGAAATGCTGGAGATGAAACTCAAAGGCAACACTGTGATCCAGCAGGAAGAGGGCTGAGCCCTGGGCCTGTGGAGCGGAAGATGCTACTGGATTAGATAAAAAGTGAGCTGGGTTGCTGACCCACAGCATACGAGAACTGAGCCTCAAAGCAAGCCCCGGACCCCCTCCCTCATTTCATACATAAGGACAGTCCCAGAGACTCCAGGGGCTTGTCTAGTTCTGTGTGAGAGATAATCAAAGCAGTGGTTTGAAGTCAGGCATGTCTAAGTCCTAAGTTCAGACTGTCACTAGCAATGTGGCCTTGAGCCAGACCCCGCCCTTTCTTGTCTCTGTTTTCTCATCATGGTCAATCTACCCAATATGGTTCTGGTAGAAGCCACATGAAGTGGCTATAAAGTACTTAACGCCATGCCTGCCACTTAATATGAGCTCAGTTAAAGTCTCTGCAAAGAGCAACAATTTTGGGGTTACAAATCCAGGTGTCAGGCTTTCTGAAGGAGATGAATTCCATGCATAGGTTTGTTAATGGTTAAACTGGCTTGGTGCTGGTTAAACTGGCAGGAAACGCACTCTGTTAAGAAGATGCAGGGCTGCCTCACGTCAGAAAGTTGCAGCTTCTAGGCAGTTCAGCATATTCGCCAGCAAGCTGAGGGACATTTATAGCCACCCAGGAATTCACACACTCCAAGTAGCGTGCATAGCTGTCACACAAAACAAGATGTGCCACCGTGGGTACAGCCAATAAATAAAAAAATCTAGTCGCGAGCCATGGAATGAGAGCAGGAAGCGCTACCTCCAAATCACCACTCAGGCCAACTCTTTCCAGACGGTTCTGACTGTTTTAACTTCCTAGTAGAGGAGTTTGGTGAACTGGAGTCCTCTCTGTTCCATGTGGGTTTCTGCAAGAAGACAAGTACAGACATTGATTTCCATGCTTCTATTCAGAGCCACAAAGCCTCCAAGCCCAAGAAGGCAGGTGATAGCTCTCTTAGAGCCTCACAGGTTCCCATCCCCTCTCCAGTTCTACGGAGAAGAAGTGTAAATGGGAAGCTAACCACAGGGGTTCTAAGAGGTCGGGCTTGGGGAAACACAGGGCAGCAGGCATGGTGGAATGATGTGTTCCTCTGGCCTTTGCTGTGAGAGGCTGCCCAGCCTTCCCAGTCTCAAATCTTGTGGCCGACTTGTCCCAAGGTCATGCTCATCAGTGACAGGGATGGAGAAGTGTCACTCTGGGCTTTGTTGGTTCTGCAATTATTCAAATGCTTTGCTTATCATACAATCATAGCTCCTAGCTCTGATTATTGGCATCATCAGCATCAACTATTAATGGACTCTGAGCTTTTCTGAGTACACGGTATTGTACAAGATGCTAAAAGGTACCAAATGCAGGCTCAAAAGGGGGGGGGGCAGAAACTGGATCAAACCAGACATCATTCTGAGAAGCAAGATATTAATCGGCCTGAATCTATTGGTGTGAACTAATCTTAAAGGGCCAGTGCCTCCTAAATTCCAGAAGGACATTAATTATTCCAGGTCTCTTTTATCCCTCTTGTCTACATTACTCCAACTCCGCTATTTTTAACCCAAAGCATTTGAACCTCCATTAGTTTTCCTTTTATCTCCTTTGTTAAATAAACTTTCTCCCCAGTGTGGCTGTCTGCAGGGTGGGAAAAATTTAACAGTTAGAGCAAGATAAATTGGCAAGAAAGGGCCTGCCTCCAAATTGGCCAGACCTTGCTGTGTTTGCACACTGGCACCTGCATACCTGATGTTCCTCCGCAACGTGGAGTGGGGAGACACGCACCGCTGAAACTGTCCATCACCGCAGCATGAAATGTGCTCAGCCTGATGCAGGGCTCCCAACAGCTGTTCTGGCTCCTCTCACGCATGTGCAGTCGAGCTGAAGGTGGGAGACAGCACGCCAGAAACATCTTGGTTTCCACCAAAGACATATTGTAGGTGAGAAGGCAGACGGCTGCTGTTCTCCTGAAAAGCTGCTCATCACTCTTGAGGAGGAAAAGCTATGAAAGGTTCACATGACCCCTTCAGGGTTCCTCCATCGAACGAGACCTGAAGCTCTGCTTCTCATTAATCTTTAATGAACAACAAAGAAAATGTGTCGCTGGCTAATTAATGTGTACGGCGGCAGATGCTCTTCAAGGAAGAGTCCTGGAGTCGCATCCTTTAAAGGGGCGCTGTCAGAAAGGAAAGTCTTATTTTGAAACTTAGTCCCAGATTTGTAACATTGTCTCTTTCTTTTTATTTTTTTTTCTTTTTTTTTTTTGGTTTTTCGAGACAGGGTTTCTCGGTGGCTTTGGAGCCTGTCCTGGAACTAGCTCTTGTAGACCAGGCTGGCCTCGAACTCACAAAGATCCGCCTGCCTCTGCCTCCCGAGTGCTGGGATTAAAGGCGTGCGCCACCACCGCCCGGCTTGTCTCTTTCTTTTTAAACATGAACTAACTCCTCTTCCAACTTCTCTGCCATTTTCTCGGTCTGCAACATTTAAACTTTAGAAGTTGCAAATAGCCTAGACTCAATTGCTTTTTACTTCATACTCCTTGTGGTGGGCAATGTCAGTGGTCAGCTTGACTGCCTTAACAAGGGGCCAAGGGAATTAGTAAGACACGCCTTTTGGTAGGTTTGTGAAAGTATTTCCAATCAGTTTTACCTGAAGAGAAAAGACTGCCTTGAATGTGGGCCGTATTCTCCACACAGATGTCAGTTATGCCTTCTCTCCCTTGATGGACAGAATACCCGTAAGCAGTCAGTCTAGAAATGTCTTTTCTCCTTTGGGTTTCTTTCTGTGAGGTATTTGGTCAAAGCCATCACAAAGGTAATCATAAGCTGCTCACTTATCCTCACACCAGCTCCGCCTCGAGGGTAGAACCCTTGGTGTATTATTCTCTTTTTGTCCTGCTCCTAGGCACCTTGCTGTAGGAGGACTGTTCCTTTTTCTTTCCACATTTGATGACCATGTCCATTATTCTTTAAAGCCACCATTAACATAAGTCTAGCCTGTGCTATTCTATTTTGAGAAGTATTTAAAAGCTCTTGTTTAAGGGAGAATGGGAAATAGGATTAGACGTTCTCCTCCTAGAAGCAAATGCACTGTGTGTTTAATACAGAGATCTCCGCATTCAAAGGGTTTTGTTGACTTTGGGATTCAATCAATTGATTTTAAAGTAGAAGTATAATTTCAATAAAACCCCATACAAACTGCTGAAGAACAGTGTGAACCATAGCTGGCCTAGAACAAGTCATTCTCGGCATCTTCAGAAGCTGGACTTGGGCTGATGGCACAGTTCCGTAGGTAGAGTCCCTTGCTACCAACACATGACTTGAGTCCTCTTCCTGGAATCCACATGGTAGAAGAAGAAAACCAGCTCCCACAAACTGTCCTTTGACCTCTATATATGTATTGTGGGTGCACGTGTGTGCATGTATGAGCACACACACACACACACACACAAATAGATAAGCCAACAAATAACTAATTGTACAAAATTTTAAAAGTTAAAGAAAAAGACGTTGGACTTGGTGACTCACAGCTAATTCCAGCACCAGAAATCCGGAGCAGTAGGATTGCTATGAATTGTGAAGGCATAAAATGAATTCCTGACCAGTCTAGACAATGAGTGATACCCGGTTTCGGGGAAAAAAGCCAAACCCACGAGCTGATCAGGATAGGGGAAGGAGATAGCACAGAATATTGATTGAGGAATTATTGGACAGTCTTTCCCTCAATATTCTGATGGACGTGCCCTTGACAAATTGAACACTTGTATGCAAAGAGACAGAGTAGCTGCATCTATCCATTTAGAAGGGATCTCTAACAGAAACACAAGAGAACACTTGACGTCAGGCTCTCTGTGGTTCAGGGGGAGGGGGGCTCACTGAGATGGGAGCAGAAGCAACTTCTAATGGCTGGTCAGTAGCTTCTGCATCGCAGGCTCCGGGTTGGAAGCTGTCTGCACAGCATCGCGTTTCGCTGGAGGCACAGTCGGCTGGGATCTCATAGCTGTCAGGAGAGCCATCCTACAATGACAGAATTTTATTGTAGAAACCACAGCAGTTAAATGTTTCTACAGGAAGCATCATAGTCCTGCACTCAGGGTCAAAATCACCAGCTGCTGTGAACCCTACGCCACAGGAACTCTCGCATCCAGTTTGGTAGCTGTTGATGTGAAAAGGACTGGGGGTGGGGTGGGGGGCGACCTAGAGAGGGGCAGAGAGGAGAGAGATTCTAAACGCTCCCATGTGAAATAAAGCAATGGTGGGTTGGAGCTGCCGAGCCAGATAATGCTTTAAGAGCCTGTAGGCACGGAATCCAAATCCCAGCGAGAAATGGCCTGAGCATTTTCTGCCCTGGTCAGACCATCATTTTAGTACCCAGGGGCTGCAAGAATTCATCTAGCTAGATTTTGCCATGAAATTTTGAGGGAAAAGAGGTAAAAATATACCCAGGAGAGAATGGCCATACCTAAATAAGCACTAAAAAAAGAGATGCTAAAACAATAGAAACATGTTATCATTCATGCCTTCAATAGATTCTTCTAGTCAGTCTCCCCAGGCATGCATCGTGGGTACAATAGTGGTACCAGGAGTGAAGAGGTGGAGGTGACTTGTTCCAAGCCACCCACCCAAAGAAGGAGCTGGCTTTGGAGCTCAGATTTTCCCCCAGGCCACACTGCTTCTACACACGTAAGTGTCAGTTCACAGCAAGACAGGTCCTCAGAGGGCTCAATTCTCTAACAAGGCTGGCCTCCAGAAGTGCAGAAGATGCCAAGGGCCAAGAGAATCCATAGCAACAGACTGTGAGTCCCTCACCCGGGACCCTGATCCTTATAGACTGTCCACATACCAGGCACAGACTTTGCCTCCGGATGTTGCTAGACCTTGGGGCTAGAGTTCACTGGGGAATAATTCAGCCAGCTCGTCATTCTCTCTCCACCTATCACGCCTGCCTTTCCTTCAGTCACTGGTCTCTTGCGAAGTGAAGGATGTCACAACACAACCTGCTGCTGCCCCGTCACCCTGTCCCTCATAGCTGCTCCTGCACTCAGAAACAACACTCTGATTATCATTCATTATTTCTACTTCTTAACATTAAAACCCTTTTAATACGGCATTGAAGACCATTGGGGAGTTTTAAATTTCACGTCAAACCAGGATTTATGGGCCAGTTCTGAAATTTTACCTCTGGGCTCAATAATTGCAATTCCCTTTTAATCGCTCTCTTAGATACCTCAGTTAAAAGACTTCAATTATTTCCACACAGAGGCCTCCCGGGACACGGCCAATCTGAATACTCAACTTGTGTCACCTCTGCTTGGAGATCAGCATGGAAGCTGTAGTCATGTAGGTAAAGGGCACCAGGTCTACCCTGCAGTCGTACCAAGAAGTGCTGGATCCTTCTCCAGCATGTATATTTGGAGAACAGGCTCCTATCCACTTCCACTTTCCCATTCCCTTGTAGAAAGCAAGAAGCAGATGGGTTAGGTTGTGCATGCTCACCCATATTTATTTTTTAAAACTGCACCGTGCTGTGCGCATGCAAATGCATACTGGAAATCCTTCCATGGAGAACAATAGAGGAGCGTGATGCCAGGGGCTGGGATGAGAGGAAATCGGGTACTTTCTGAGGGAGCCATGGGATGTTGGAAAGGGATTCACGCCAACACAAGTACCAAGGGCAGAGAGAGGCCACAGACTTAGCCACAGCCTGTTAATGGCCTACTTGCCATGGAAGAGCCAAAGCAGGCTGTTGCCTTGCTCCCCAAAGAGCAGCTGATGCTATTGCATCAAAAGTGGCTCAGGCAGGATGCTGGGGATGGGAGTAGCTAACAGTACCACCACAGAGATGCGCTGAGCGCTTTGTATCTGGTGGCGGCAGTTTGTACAACAGAAGTGTGTAGCTCTGCATCTCAGTCACTAGTTGCAGGGAAGGTTTCGTCGTAGGCCCCAAACATCTGCTTCTGTTGGGAGACAGTGGGCTGGGTGAGGGATGAAGATCATGATTAAGAAAAGAGGACTTTACTAAAGAGACAAAGGGGCGAAAAGGAAAAAATGAGTCTCAGAGGGTGCATCTGCCAATGATCCAGAGCCACCATCGGGTAGAGATAGCCAAGAGAAATGACAACCTGGGTGAATAAGTGCCCTCGGGCATCAGTCAGAGCCCCCACAATGACATGAGAGACCTCCTGCTTTGCAGACACTGCCTACTGAAAACCCAGACTTCTTAGTGGACTGAACCAAAACGAAGAATGTGGCAATGGGCTAGGCTAGAGCATCTTCACAGTTGCCCCAGCACATGCAAGATGAGTTACTGGGGCACTGCTAACATGGCTCCTTTATTTGTTGTTATATTACATTTTGCTATGTACTACCATACTGACAGGCTCATAGGCACACTTATTCAAGCTCCGCCTTGCTCCTCACACCCCATCTACAACTCTCTAATTTCCCTAGTAAGGGTCAGCTCTGGACACAGGAAACACCTAGGCTGTACTTTTGCATTTTGGGTTGTGAGCCAAGCCTTGAACAGCCGAGCCATCTCTCCAGCCCCCACCACCACCACCATGCTGTACTTTTACAAACACCACAGACATCATGGTACCCTCATCCTCAGGGACCAATTATTATTGACTCTTTGGTGGTTTCTGCTTAGATTGCTATTCACAGCGCTGCACTGCAGGCCCAGAGGGGTCGGGGTGACATTTATAAACAGTGAGTGTGCAGGCAGCTCATCCCTCAGACAGTTTACAAGCATCTCGTGGGAAGCAAGTAGAGGGAGATGGGGTGCTCCATTTCACAGTGGTTCCATTTCCCAAGCTGAAGGGCTGACCCAGTCAAAACCCAGAAGCCAGAATCTTCTGGAAAATGGCTTCTGGCTTCCAAGGCCAGGTCCAGTGTCAAAGGATTCTGAATGTTCAGGGATTTCTTACTGTAAATACTCAAAGTCCTCTTGAACTCGGAAGAGAGAAGGCAGAACTGGCCCTGTGCCTGGGTATTCCCGCCCAACCTGATCTTCCCCCATGCGCCTCTGCTTCTAGTACATGTCCTCCCACGGAGCCTATACTAGTTCCAGGTCATGTTTTGAGTTGGTCTAAATTCAGGTGAAAATTGGTAGAATAAGTTCCAGCCCAGACTTTAACTCCCAGGTAAGATGCAGTCTCAGGGCTTTGAGCTATTGTTTTCTGTGCTATAGAAAGCCCCTGCTCGGCTAACACACTAGCTGCCTGAAGGCCAAACTCCACAAGCTGCTTCAAGCAGAGCTTAAAGGTGTGAGTTCCTATGCAAGTCAAAGGGGCCAGTGATGCCAAGTGTGGTGGCTCAGTTTGATTGTCACCTTGACAGGCTCTAAAAATCAGTAGGTGACAAGGCTCTGGGCATGGTTGTGAGAGATTATTGGGATGAGGTTCACTGAGGTGGGGAAACCCATCTGACATGCAGACAGGGTCATTCTATGGGCTGGGGTGATGGACTGAGAGCAAAAGAAAAAGCTGGTAGTTGAGTGCTCCCATACTGTAGGATCTGTTTCCTGCCTGTGGCCACCGTGTGACCAGATGACTCATTCATTTCCTTTGATCAACCGTGATGGACTGTAGCCTGGATCTGAGAGCCAAAATAATCCCTTCTTTTCTTCCGTTGTTTCCATCACAGCAAAGGGAGGAGTAACTAATCCCCTGGGTCATCAGCAAGGACCTCCTACTGTCACTGCACAGAGGAGGCTCCCCGCAGGTGCTGGTGGTATACACTACTCCTCTGAGAGGCAGCCGCAGATACTTGGGAAAGCACAAAGTGCTTAGATTGTGTCAGTGGCTTCACCAAAAACAACTTCTAGAAGAAGGCTTTGCTTTTGGCTTGTGGTTCCAGACAGGGTGTCCACAGCAACATGGTAGCGTGACAACAGGTGACTTTATGGCTTCAATCTGTATTGGAGGCACAGGGACACAATCCAACCAATGGCAGCACCTTTCCTGCCCTCTCTAATGCGAGCAAGAGAAGTCTAGCAGTTATTACAAATGTCACCACCTTCAAGAAGCGTTTCCAAGAGGTCTGGGCAGAACTGGGCACCTCTTGCCACTGCTCCTTCTAACAGTTGCCTGGTCCAACCCAGCAGCTTCGTTCCTACTGTGACATCAAAGCAAGCCTTGGCAAGTGAAGATCAGTTCAGTAGGCAAGGACATAGAAAGGGGGCTGTGGATACAGAGAACAACTCTGGCATCGAGGACAGCGGCATAAAGTACCTTGTCATGTCCAGGATGCAATGGGCAGGACTGAGGGCTGGAGAGCCATGGTTACGCCTGAGCTTCCACATCATTTCAGACCTTAGTTGTGAAATGGCTACAGAGTGGAGCTTCACGCAGCCCTGGGACTCGGTCTTTGAGAAACAGCTCAGCCCCATGGAGCTGGGCTATTAAGAGAATTAAGAGAATGGTGATAGCCAAAACTCAGGCCACAGTTTTGACCTCTCCGCCCTGCTATGGCATCATTGCCCATGATGCTTAACATCTGTCCTGGGCAGTAGAGCTTGTGAGATCCTCTGTACCGAGAACTCCAGTCCCCCTCCGCTCATCTCATCTGCTGCCAAAGGTGCACAATGGATACAGCCTGCAAACGCAACATTAATGCAGGTAGCACGAAGTCTTCAGGCTCTCCTTACCCTATGTCTCCCAGGTCCCTCTGGCCTTCCGTGGCTGCCCACTGATTCCAGCCTCAGATTTTGCCTGTAGAAACCACAGTGTATAGCCAGGCCCACCTGCCATGTAAAGTTTCAGTACACTGGTTTGACTCCGCCAGAGATTTATGACTGACAAGGAGCCTCTGAGCAAAGCCATCGGCATTTTGTTTGGCTCAGAGGCTCGAATTCTTCTTCAGACCAATCAATCTGTTAGCACGTCAGATGACATTTAGGTGCCTCTCCAGGGAGCAGGCTGGGCTTCGGAGCATTTAGAGAGCATGCAGCAATACAAGGCTGAGGCTGGTGACCCTGGGGAAAGAGCTGGGAGGTGGTGGCCCAGGATGGCCGCTTCTGCCCTGACCGCACTTAGGACTCGGGGTTTGAGCTGGAGGCAGAGTGGACTGATGGAGCGAAACTCCGGAAATGGCACTTCGTATTTCAACGCTGTCTTCATCCTTCTCCGTGAGTGGATGTATATGAAAGCAAACTGTAATAACCAGAATTGGTCGGGCTTGAAACAAAAGGTTGAATTCGAAAAGAACAAAGAATGTTAAACAGCAATTGGCAGGAAGAGAGAGAATAAGGAACCAAATTAATGCCCCTACTGGCCACAGCTGGGTGACATGTCCATACCACCTTGGGGCAGGAATTCAAAAAGCAAGCGGAAGGTCAAACCTGACTCTGTTCAGAGAAAATCTACCATTCACCCTGCCAGAAAGTCTGCTTTTTACGTCTGTAGAGTCGGAAACCTTGGAGAGTCCCTCTCACAGTGCCCACCTAGAATTCTCTGTCCTTTCTGAGATGCCAGGGCAGAACAAACCCATTCTCCTCTCATGCCCACTGCCTCCAATCCAGCTGGGTCCCACCCAGCCCTGCAACCCCATGGGGGCATCAACAGATGTTGAAGGACATGGAGGATGTGGGCTTGCTTGAGCCCTAAATCAAAATGCAGAGGGAGAAGGGCTTCAGGGATCTCAGGCTCACTACTCTCGGTTTGAAATTTTCTGTCACGTTTGCTTTGTCTGAGTGGTCATCATCCCTTCAATGAAGGAAAAGCATTTTTTTGAATCTTCTGTGTAGTTCCTTTTTACAAATTAAGGTACAGGAAAACCTGTCTAGATTGTGAGATTGGGATCCATAGCTGTTGATCCATATTGGGAAAATATGATCCTGAAAAGTCTTACTTTAGCTTACGGGGAACAAATGTGGACTCCTCTGCCCACTGTTGCATAGAGGCCACCACCTTTGCTTCCAGGGTCGTCTGTGACCAGATCTCCATATTGTCTCTCCCATCAGCAACACTTGGGTCACCTTCCTTCATCTGGGATGTTCAGTCTCAGTTTATCAAAAGGAGAAAAAAAATAAAAAAAAATGGTTTTGAAGAGCTCTGGATTTTAAACATTTTCCCCTGGTCTTTTCTGTTGCCCTATTTTAGACCTAATTTGACAGCGGTGCTGGTAGTAACCTAGCCGGTCTTTCCAAAGTTTTCTACTGTCTGTTACATCAGTTTAATGAGTTGACCTGCATGAAGAAGTTCTAACAGGTCTGGACAGATATAACCGATGCTCAGAGGGTGTATAACTCAAGTGATGGGAATAGAGGGGAGAGCTAGGTACTGAGAACAGAATGAACATTAGTGACTGCGTACAGCATTCCGAGGGCATACAGTGTTTTACTGAATGCAGAAGTGGTGTATGCTAATCCGGCAGGCAAATTGGTCACATGGAGACCAGTTAAGAACACTTCTATTGCAAGTTTCTCTTACAATATCAACTAGAAAATTCAGGCACAGAAAGGTTGGATTGCTGGCCTGGGGTCACATGGCCAGTAAGAGGCAGAAATGAGATTACAAATCAGAAAATCTGGCTTCAAAGTTTCTGTTCTTAAGCCATACATTTTTCTTAAATGGAGGTAGGAAATGGGAAGAGTAGGAAGGAGGAAAAATGGGTGATAAGGAAATAGGAGAGAAGAAAAGGGGGAGGAAAGGGAAGAGGGAAGAAGAAGAGGAGGGAGAAGGAGAGGGAAGAAAAGGAGAGGAAAGAGGGCATGGAGGGGAGGGAAGAGAAAGATAACCAAAAAAGCTAAAAATAAGCCAAACTAAGAATCTCAAAGAGGCTGGGCGTGTAGCTTGGTGGTAGAACCTGGGTTCATTCCATCACGTATTTAGCAGCTCTGATAATGTTAAGATTAAGCTTCTTGCCAGTGCTAAGTCATAGCCAAGACAACCTGGAGCCAGAGCAAACCCATCCTGCCTTGGCACCCTTTCTGTTGATAGCCCTCTTCTCTAGAGCCTGGCACCACTGTTAGCTGTAGGCCTTCCTTACCTGGATTCAGATCCTGACTGAACCAGAAATCTCATTCTCAGTCCCTATCCAGTACCAAGTCCCAGTCCTCTCCAGAGCAAACTTATCTCTACATGTGTGTGTGCAGTGTGTGCTATGAATGTGTGTATGTATACACATATTTCAGGTGCATGTATACGTGTGCTTACATGTAGGGAAGGAGGCCAGAGGTCAATTTCATGCGTCTTCCTCAGTTGCTCTCCTCTTTTTGAGACAGGGTCTCTCAATTGCTAATTTGATTGGGCCACTTAGCAATGAGCTTCAGAGATCCTTCGTCTCAGATGCCCCTAGCCCTGGCACTGGGGTTAGAGACGTACACGACTGCACCCTGATTCTACAGGGGTGCTGGGGATCAAACTTGGGTCCTTAGAAAAGTACTTTGTAAGCTAAGCCATTGTCTTGACTCCCTCCTCTAACTTCTAGGACATTGCAAAGGGCAAGCAAATAGCAAAGCCAAGGCTGCTGGAATGAAAGACCACAGGCCATACACACGGTATTACCATAGAAAGTGAATAAGCAACAAAGGACTGCCCAGTGGAATTTACTCTGATTGGGCATGTTCCTCCTCACATCTTCCACACAAGTTCTTTAAATGCAGGCCGACTTAAGGAGGAAAATATTAAGTCGTGCTGAATAGTTTTTACTGGCTACAGAGTCTATTTGAAGGGAAATTTGAGACGTGTGTGTGTGTGTGTGTGTGTGTGTGTGTGTGTGTGTGTGTGTTTCCTGCCGCTTGAGATGAAGAACTTCAGCTGGTGTCAATTCCCCTCATATTGATCTAGGCAAGCTCCCACTGGCTGGGCTCCTCATTTCTAACACGTCTTTACACCTTCACACCTGAGTTGAACCCTCGTCCGAGAGAGAGTCTGAGCAACAACACAGTAGAAGAATGTCCTGTGTGCAGCCCGAACTGTGACAGGGTCACACTTCCTAATCATAACCACCAGCAGCACACCAGGAAGTTCCGTATGATTCGGATAACTTCTGCCACCCCCAACTCATCTTATGACTTTGTCTATCCCAGCTAACAGAGTGGCTGTCAGGGCCAATACAGGGCATATTGCCAAGTTTCACTACCTCCCCAGCCATGTTTTCCAAGGCTAGAAACTGAAATAAAGATCTGGCTAGACTGCTCCAACCTCAAGGAGTTTAGAAGGGCAGAATAAGATGATGATCTTAAAGACTTCCTATGTGTCCAACTCCAGCCCCAAGCAGAGCCTGGATAGACTTTCAGTGAATGTTAATGGAGTTGTTTGTCTTCGGATCACAGCTGCTATTGTGGCCAGTGCTGCTGTGGCAGGTAATGCTGCTATTGACTTGACCTGTGAGGTGGAGAGTATTAGTGCATCAGATGGGATTATATTTTCCCTCTTTGAGAACTCAAACGCCCCCAGGTCTTGACTGTATAATTCACTGATTGCTTCTTATTGGCTCTCGGCAAATGCAGCTACCATGAGTTACTTGATGAACTATATGGTTTTATGTACCACCCCCCTCCCTGCATTACCCTACTCCCCCAGGTGCCTCCATCTTTTGGTACCTCCTCATAGGAAGGGCATCATTATCACTTGGGTAGCGATGATGGTTATCATTAGTGAGTGATCATGAATTTTTAGATTCACTCAGCTCCACTACCGCATAAATTTTGCCCCAAAATGTCAGAATATTGTCAGATTTAATAGAAATACGTCCCCTTGTTTCTCCTCTCCTTCAGCAAATATTGGCTGAGCGTCTGCATTGCATAAGACACGATGGTGAAGGATCCATCATCTTGCCGTTAATAAAGTAGGGAAGTGAGACACATGGATCATCCTCCCTGTGGGGTTCAATGAAAAATAAATATTCCCTCTCACCAGACTGGACCACTGTGTATACAGAGCATCAATCTCTGCTCAGCTTCTGCCCAGGTCCTCATGCCAGTCTGCATTGCCCTTTCCCCCAATTCCTGTGCACTCTCCCACCCCAACCTCAAAGGGTACCTGTTCTGGTCAGGAAGTCCGAGCTATCCCTTTGCCTGCCATGTAACACCTAGCATCTGTATACCACTCACTTAGCTCTGATGCCCTGCCACTCATTATAAACCTTGGGATATATATATTTTTTCTCACTAGTCTATAAGTTACTCATCTGCAATTTAAATCCTAAAAACTCAGTGATCCCACAATATCGAAACACTTGAGTAATAATGCACGAGTAACACCTGAAGAATGGGTGCCACCCTGACAAATTTTAACCGTGAAGTAGGTAGCAAGCATCCTTTTCCAGGCTGCAGGAAGCTGCAAAGATGACACAGAGGTTTATCTGAAATGTGGGGGCCTTTTCCTAGCCCTGAGAAAATGATTGGTCAGCTACTGTACTCTAAGGCTAATAGATCTTCTTGTAGGGATGTTCCAACATAATTTCTTAAAGTTATGTTTATGTTATGAAGATCCACTTAAGGTTTTCTTGTTTTAAACAAATACATGGTCAGGTGTGGTGGTGCTCATTTTTGATCCCAGCACTCAGGAGCAGAGGCAGGCAGATCTCTGTGAGTTCAAGGCCAGCCTGGTCTACATAGTGAGTTTCAGGACAGCCACGGCTGTTACACAGAGAAATGCTGTCTTGAAAAAACAAAAGGAAAAAAAAGCAGAAAAGAAAAACAAATACAGTGGTTGTTAGTTCAGAAATCCTAAATGCTCTTCTCTCTTTTACCCACCATCCTTTCAACCTTGTGTCTCATAAAGAAACTGAGCTGCAGATGTTTACCTGGACCAATATGACTCAATAAAAGAAGTTGTGCTCTTTTTTAAGAATAAATCCCTTGGGGGCTGGAGAGATGAGTCAAGGGTAAAGAGCATTGGCTGCTCTTTCAGCAGTCCTGAGTTCAAATCCCAACAACCATATGGTGGATCACAACCATCTGTAGTGGGATCTGATGCCCTCTTTGGCAAAAAGTCAATAGAGCACTCATATATACAAAATAAATTAAAAAAAGAATAAGTCCCTTGTTGAGGACTTACTGTGTGGCAAGAACTCATCTTGTTACTTTGCCTGAGTCTTTCAGATGTGCAACATAATCTCACAGGCCAGGCATTATGGCCTAACCTTATGCTGGGCATTTCAGATGGATGGGTTGGTTAGTTGGGTGGTTGGGCTGGCTGGCTGGCTAGATGCTTGATTGGTTGTTTGGTTGGTGGAGATGAAGTCTTGCCACATATCCCAGGATGACCCTAAATTTGTTGTATGACCTCTATCATCTTAAAAATTAGGGAAGCGAAACTTACAGAAGTTAAATCACTAAGGTGACATAGCTAATAGGCTGTGAAGCTGAGACCTGAGTCTGGGCCCCGCCTGCCACACTGCATCAGTGAAAACCTTCTCAGAAAAGCATTCCCTATGAACAGTTTGCTTGAGGACTTGAGACCTCCCTCTTACGAGGAAGCCTGATTTTGATATCATGCATGCCAGGACACTGCACAAACACAAAGAAAGATACATTCTGTCTTGCCAATGCCATCCATGGCCCTCACGTGCTGCCATAAAACGTCCCTCCATTCAGGAATTGAAATAAGTTGGTGTCTCCATGCTCTTGAATGAGGGCGGCCAACCCTTCAGTCTCATCAGCAACTTGCACAACAGCCGATGTTGCCAGGCAGCTTCCTTTAAGTATGCAGGGACTACCCTGGTTGAGAAATTCCTTTCATTTCTCTATCAGATTTTCTTAGTATTTTTCTATGGATTTCTCACCCCACTCCCAGTGGCTAGTCTTAAAAAGTCGTGCCAGTGGCCCCTCGAGCAATGCCAGTATCTATACCCTTCTCTGTCTCTGTGATTTTAGTGATGGAAATGCAATTGACTGGGCATACCAATTCATAGGCCATGTTATCCCTGAGCCTCAGGACCCAAGAGCAGTACTGAATCTATTTATTATTGGTTAACTCAGTGTGTGACCTTGAACAGGTCTCCATTTCTCTACAAGAGCAGGATAGAGCCTCTTTGCATAAATAGATCTGTAACTGAAGACCGATCGCTCATCTCCAAAGTAACTCTGTGAGATATTATTTGTTAATTGCAGCTTCCAAGTTTTCATAAGATGCTGTGTCACCAGGCTTCCTGTGAAATGCTAGAGATGGGCAAACAGCCGTCAATTAAGGCCCATAGGGAACTTTCATCTCAATGGCTACATTTTGCTAATGAAGAAACTCACACCCGAGGAGGTGTGGAAAGTTGTCCAAGGCCAAACAAGCCCCAAACCAGAATCAAAGACTTCTTTATTCCAGGTTAGAAATAGACCTTGGTATTCATAAGCCAACCCTCTTGGCTTTCGTGTTTATTTGTTTGGTTGATTTCGAGGGTCTTTGATAGCCTCTAATTTATTCATCATGTTGCAATCACTAAGCAAAACTGAATGGTCAGAGTTTTCCTCAAAAAAAAAGAGTCATGCAAATTGGAAACATTTTCTCTGCTTGAGAATAAAATTGGTTGAAAAACATGCAAAATTTTAGACATTTTCAGCAAAGTGTCTCATTCAAAGTCATCAGGCAAATGAGAGGCAGAGGCAGAACGGGGGAACTGGAGAGTTCCAGAGAGACATGTGGAAGATAATGGGTTGTGACAGGCTGTCCATGCAATCCTCTGGCTTCCTAAAGTCCAGGTGGACGCCCACACTGTCAGATTGATTGATTGTAGCTCCCGTCCTAGAGTGTCGCCTATCCCCAGCACGTGGATACGGTTGCACATCTGCTTCCAGAAGATTCTAGGTCAGAATAAAACCTTTCCCCTTTCAGCATCAATCGAGTTGCCAATAGTCAAACCATGGGAAGCAGGGTCCTAATGAGCCAGTTTTGTGACCACTGGGAGGTAAGCCAAGAAGATGGAAGCAGAAAGAGAAGAGAGCCCAGATCCGGTTCTCGCTGGGCTTTGGGGCCATCTCTTGAACAGATCTGACTCTGGGTACGAGCTTTGCTCTTTCCTAGTCCCAGCTTCCCTGGATATAAAAATACATGTTTGGCAACTGCTCTGAAAGTTATTGGAGTCGTGGCAGTAAACTATGAAAGGCCAGAGAATTTCAAGCAAAAGTTATTGCATCGGTAACTCAGAAACTAATCCCTAAAACTCCTGACACGTTTATCCTGAGGGCGAGCGCCAATCCACAAATGGAAACCATGATCAAGGGCTACTGTGTACCTGGAATTAGAATCCATCATTCTCGGAGCGCAGAGCTGAGATTTGGGCAGAAGAGGGGAGGACTCATGCCTTTCAAGACCGTCTTTCCTCTAACCCAGAGGCCTTTATGCTTCAGAAGAACACAGCAGATTCTGCATTCTCTGCTTATTTGTTTTTCTTCTCCTTAAGAACCCCTCGTTACATTTTTTTCCTTTCAAATATTTCTTTCTGTGACAGTTCCACATTTAAACGGAAAAGCTTCCTTTTCCTTATTCAATTGCACCGATTTTATTTGGGATGGAAACCCTGCTGGGTACCGTAACAGAGAAGAAGCTTTACAGCGGCAATAATCCCTTCTACAGCATCTATTGTGGGGAAACTTAATCCACTTTTATTAAATGGCTGAAGACTTGACTCTAGCGATCTGAATTAACTACAGCAAAGCACAGAGACAGAACAAAAGTCCCCACTTCCTTCAACAGACATCCACTTCATGCCTCACAACCCTGCCTTGCAGAGACCCAAGACAGAAAACTCCCTCTTGAGAAACACCTTTAAGAAGGATCAATGTTGCCTTAAGCAATACCATGATCACCAACAGTGAACCAAGGCAGGCTGGGGAAACTGGCTCAGTTGGAAAAATGCCTTCCAAGCAACCACAGGGGCCCAACTTTGGATAAGAGCTGAGAGCGACGTCTGTGTGTGATTGCAATTGAGCAGGGACAGGCAGATTCCCAGAGCAGGACATGGGTATTCTGCCAGTCTAGTCAAAATGCCCAGCTCTAGGTTCAGCGATAGGCCCTGTCTTAAAAACCGAGGTTAAGGAAGATGTCTAGTGTCAACCTCGGACCCACACACACACCTACATGCCCTTACATGCACCTAAATGCATCCACACAGACACATATGTCTAAGACAGAAAAGAAGGGACAGGTAGGACATTAGTAAGAAAATGCAGCCGGGCGGTGGTGGCACACGCCTTTAATCCCAGCACTCGGGAGGCAGAGGCAGGTGGATCTCTGTGAGTTCGAGGCCAGCCTGGTCTACAAGAGCTAGTTCCAGGACAGGCACCAAAGCTACAAAGAAACACTGTCTCAAAAAAACCAAAAAAAAAAAAAAAAGAAAGAAAATGCAGAAATGGACCCTCAGCCTCATTGGAGCGAATGAGAACACACTTCAGAATTTAACTGGACACACACTTGGGCCTTGATTGTAGGGATTTAGGTAACGACACGGGTAGCTTCAACACAACCGTATGCCCACGGTGTTAAAAACACAACCAGTGAGCGACAACCTCATCCGTGTCCATCGCCTCCAGACATGCCCTGGGTGGCCCTGTGCAGTCACAGACAGGCACATGGAGGGAGGGCCCGCTTGGGTAATCCACAGCCGAGGCTGTCCACTGAGGTGGTGCCTATGGCCGGCTCCAGACAGCGGGTGCCTTGAGTTATCTGAAATTTCAGGATTGCTGGAGACTTAGTTTGATTTCATTTTGCTATTTTTGCAGTGACCATCCCTTTATAGTTTGGTGTGAGGGATTAAAGATTTGCAAACAAAAATTTAGTCCCTCTCCCCCAACAAAAACCCTTCATCTTGCCATACCTCAGCCCACCCTGGTAGTGAGAAATATAGAATACTGTCATGATCTTTTGGTATATACCCAAGTCAAAAACCTCTAATTTATATGCTTTAATTTATCAAATTATGTATCAGTGCAAGCAATTTATAATGTGCAATTATACCCCAATAAAATTGTCTTTAAAGAAAGGAAAATAATAATTCAGGTAATTTCTATTCCTCACAGAAATTTGTTTAAATATGCAATTATAATGAACACAAGTGCTCTCCTTTCCTCATTCTCTCTCTCTCTTTCAGTCATATATATAGTATATGTAGATATAGATATATAGTGATATATATTGTGATGTGTATATAGTAGTATATATTGTGATACATAGTGTGGTATGTATATATATATAGTATATGTAGATATAGATATATAGTGATAAATATTGTGATGTGTATATAGTAGTATATATTGTGGTACGTATATATATATATAGTATATGTAGATATAGATATATAGTGATATATATTGTTATGTGTATAAAGTAGTATATATTGTGATACATAGTGTGGTACATATATATAGTATATGTAGATATAGATATATAGTGATATATATTGTGATGTGTATATAGTAGTATATATTGTGATACATAGTGTGGCATATATATGTATGTATGTATATATATGTGTATATATATATATATATATATGTCATCATTATTGAAAAGGAAACCGGATGTTCCCATAAGTGACAGGAGACTGTCCCAAGAGGTTAATAGCCTGGGCATGGTGTAAGAACGCTCCTGCGGCTAATCCTCCGCTCTCTGGCGGTGTCAGCATCTGTGATCACAGACGGATGCAGAGCTCACCATCGAGCCTGCTTCCATCTTCTTCTGTTTGCACTGTTTCTCAAAGTCCATGTCAATCTTTGGTGCCTTTTACCCCAAAGTACATGCTTCAGTGCACTTTAATTTTGCAGCCGTAAATAAGTAATTCTCACTAGCTTCCCATAAGTAACTACACAGCAAACCTGGGGATGATGAGACTTTGGGCAGGCCAAAACCAAGAGTTGCTTGATAATTATGAATAGGCTGGTAAACTTTGGGAAACTGCTCTTTGACTCTGCTGCCGGGTTATCTCATGGATGGATGTCCTTCCTCTATGAGTTTAGCTACAGAATGACGTCAAAGATTTGCAACTGTCTGGAAATGCCACTGTCTACAGTGAGTTTGAGAATGGGATTTCTGAGTTCACCGAACAGACATGAGACAGATGTTTCTCTCAGGGTCACTGTCCTCAATACTGTTTGGGGTTCCATCTCCTGGTGCCCATGAAGAATGGGATAGCTCACTGCGGAGGAGTGACTGTCTCTGCAGGCTGGGCTGGCTTCTCATCACTATTTTCCTATGCTTTCCTCCTCTGCCTTCCAATGTATCCAGCTGGACCGTGCTGCATGGGAGAATCGGGCGCCCAGAGAACCCATTCCGAGTGGCCCTGGAATACATCTCCAGTGGTAATCGAAGCTTGTCTGCAGTGGACTTCTTTGCCCTAAAGAATTGCAGTGAAGGTATGTGGATCTGTCTTTGTCTCTCTCTCTCTCCTCTCCGGCCTGTCTTGAATACATCAGTGACTGTATTTAGCTTGAATACAAAGTCTTCAGTGATTAGGAACTGATTCTGAACATTGGCAAGTGCCCCACAGCCCAGGAAAGCAATTTTCAAAGAATTCCAGAATAAGGTTTTATCTACTTATCTTAAAATTTTATTAAGTGGAATACAGCCTTTCTTAGATAATATGCTAACTTGACTTCTGTGGCGACAAATGCTTCCTGCCACTTAATAATATTTTATCACGAAAAATGTAAATGAACACCAAGTAAATAGAGTAGTATACGAATCCCCACCTCCCAGCCGCAGCCCAGCTTAGCAGTTATCAACATCTGTCATTTTGTTCCACCTACATCTCCATCCACCTCTCGCCCTCCCCGTAACTTAATGGTAATCACTATTTGGCTTTTTCTGGAGGCGAAACTCAGGAATAATTTTATTGGTTTTATCTGGGCTCTTTAACAGATGAAAATGGTTAGATGTGGAAATTTAGCTTACTTTAGTGCAAGCCTAATAGGTGTGGCCCACTGTGTCATTGAACCTCTTTTGCACAGATGCCCCAATTGTGACTTTACCTCAAGGTAAGCTTTTATTCTTTCTTTCCTTTTTAACCTTTGCTTCCAGACAACCTAGCCAAATGCAATACTCATCACGGTATTCAGGCCTTCATAGGCCTCTGGTGAGCTTGTCTTCTTCCCTCTGTAGGTTTGAGTCTCCTATCCTGGTTTTCAGCATCCTATTTTGTATGCATGTTTCATTAAACATTGCTTCAAGTCTGAATGGAAAAGAGACTAACACAAACCACTGGTAGCTATGTGAGGCTGAGACCCCTTGCACATCAGAAGGCTCCCTGTATACCAGAAGCATCCTTTGTTCCTTCCCAAATGTACGAATAAAGAAAGGTTTCAGGAAGGCATCACTTTCATTGCTGCTTCTGTCCCTACTTCTGCTCAAAGCTCCACTGCAGGGCACTCTTGTGTAAGGAGCCTCTGACCTGAGCAGCCTAAGAATGAAACATGGAAATGAAACACGGAAATAAGCCAGTGGTACTTATAGACCTTAATTCTCCGTTATTTTACTTCTCCGTTAGGATATGTTTTCTTTTTTGGTTTGTCGAGATAGGGTTTCTCTGTAGCTTTGGAGCATGTCCTGGAACTAGCTCTTGTAGACCAGGCTGGCCTCGAACTCACAGAAATCCATCTGCCTCCCGAGTGCTGGGATTAAAGGTGTGCGCCACCACCACCAGGCTTCCATTTAGAATAGTTGTGAGCAAGCAGAAAGGCCCGTTCACAGAGAGTCATCTGTTGCGTATAGAGGCCTGGATTTGAAGCTAATGCTCTTAGTTGTGAGGTGGAGCAATGACTCTGCTCCTTCTGCCTCTGTGACTGTCCATTCATTGATGGCCTTCCAAGAATTTCCACAAGTGATTTTTTTTAATGTTCTGGTTTCCGTCATAACTGATTTCTATGTGGGGGAAAAGAAAACTCATCATCATGTGACAGAATGGACTGGTTACAGTGGAAACGGTGAACCTGTGCTGTGAGGCCACGCTTGAGAGAATGTGGTTTGGGATTGAGCCGGGAGTGTGCGTGAATGTTTCCACATTTGTGAACGTGAGGCTCTGTGAAGGTCTCTGGACGCCATCAAACTTCACAGATGTTAAGGATCTGTTCCATCCAAAAGGCACCCTCAGTTGAAATGTAACCAGTTAATAGAACTGTCTGTCACATGGGAAAAACATCAGTTTACACAAATGGCATAATCCCATTTGAAAAAAAAATCAGGGAAAACAAAAACCAATTTAGTACAAAGGCCCAGATATCAGGTCCAGCACAAAATACCACCAGCATGCCTGGCTCTGCAAAAACTCTTTGCATTCTCAAATTAAGAGTTTCAGCCAGGTACAGGGATGTTTCATCCCTTGTTTTGCAAGCCCCCCTCACCTAGAGAATTCTTCCCCTGGGGTTTGTGTTGTACGGCAGTGACTATGTTACAGAACTTAAGCTTGTAATTTAGCTGTTTCTCCATTCTTGCAAAACAAGGACTTCACCTCCTTCATTGATCTTCCATGAGTCAGAAAATTACCTCTGCAGAGCACCCTCCTCTGCCTCTTTCTGATCAAGAAACCTGGGAAAGTCCTTAGGGTCCAGCCACCTTCCTGTCTCTAGGTCTGGAGGCCCCAAGTCCAAGGACAAGATGGTCTTCATGGAGAAACAGTTGGATCTCTGCATCCCTGCATCCCTCCTTTTACCCAGAATGTGTTAACTATACACCTGAGTTCAATTCCCAGCAACCACATGGTGGCTCACACCCATCTGTAAAGAGGTCTGGCGCCCTCTTCTGGCCTTCAGGTATACACACAGACAGAATATTGTATATATAAAAAAAATAAATAAATATTTTTTAAAAAATGAGGGACAGATAAAGTCTGAAGGGGAACACAGCTAATAATGCTATTCCTCTTTCTTGACCCCAGTGAGAAAGAGCGCTGTTTTAGCTCATCTGGAGAAGGCTGACAGGAGATGCTGGGCACAGTTCACCCTGCAAGGGACACAACATCTATCTGTGGTGTCTTCAGGGTGACCAAAGATGCACCTATTTCCTTTTTCAATACTGACATCTGTCACAATGTGCACATTTAATCTAATCAGTGCTCAGTTAATGTACACCAATGTTGATGGGACATTTGCAGATGCTGAGGCTAAGAGTCCACCTCCCATTCCTGTGTACTGTTTGCCACAGCTTTACAATAATGGTAGAGACCAGGGGCATTTCTCATATTTCTCATCCCACAAGCAGAAAAACTGAATGTCACGGGTGTTTCAAAACTTGCCAAAATCTCTAAAACATGGAGTTGAACCGGATCCAAAGTTGATCTGATCACAAAGCCACCAACTCATCCTTGACACTCTCTTGCCTTTGCAGAAGGTGCAGACGCTGAGGTTTGATCTGTTACTGTATGCCGTAGAATTCTCTCAACTCCTTCCTGCTCCTCTGATCCCTACGCTAAATGGACCAGAACACTGAGCTCATGGCCACCTTGTATTCTATCTGTGCTTGTATTCTATTATAGGTGCCACATTGCAGACTCTTCACTGTTGTTGGTTGTTGGTTTGCTTGTTTGCTTCGAGACAGAATTTCTCTGTGTTGCTTTGGCTATCCTGGAAGACCAGGCTGGCCTTGAACTCAGAGATCCATCTGCCTCTGACTCCCTAGTGCTGGGATTAAAGGTATGTGCCAGCCCCATCTGGCTGGCTACTTCGCTGACTCTTGAATTTATCCTTCAGACTTCATTTTCTTAGCCACATGCCCTATTCTTCTTACATCCTTTTTGTTTGTGAATATGGACTTTGGCATCAGTTAGGTGGTCTCTCTAAGACTATTGTTCATCTTTCTCACACTGCAAATTGCAGTGTTCCCTTTCCTTGCAGTCTCTTCAATGGGGCACAGTTAATCCCTAATCCCCTCTTATGTCAGAAAATATTGTGGGTACTGTGCTGTACCTCCTTGCTCGGGATGTGTCACTGGGAGCCACTGAAATCCTGCTTGGATGACTTTGACGTCGTCTGCATCTAAATCCCACAGTCGTTTGCCAACTAGTCATTGGGGGACCCTAACTTGAGGTCCAATACATTGTCCTTTATTTCTTTGCTTGCTCAAGGGGGCAGTTATCACTGTGCCAAGCACGTGGGAAACAACACACAAATGCTTGTTGACAGATTGGTTAATCAATGGATTAATAAATACTGATCCTGTTTCATAGCTCCAGGCTAGTGCAGCGAACCTACTTCCAAGAGAAGGTAGCTGTGAGTAGAAATTGCCTGAAATTGGGCAGAAAAGCTAGTGAAAGAACAGTCTATACCCTGAGTATGGCTGAGCGGGACACCAACCTCCAGAGACACGCAAATATGGGCTCCCTTATCCCGTTCATAAAAAGCCTTTCATTGTTGAACAACCCAGAGGTCACTCCCCAAGGCCCCCCACTTCAGAGAGATTCCTACATAAACCACGCAGCCCAGAGTGAGCAGGATCAGATCCTGAAATGGCATGAACAGCATCCACGGGGCTCTGAGCAACTTGCAAAATACACATTGTAAACGCTCATTTAGTACTTCCTCACACAGGCCCTGCCCTGTGTGTGTTTCTGATAGTTTCCTGCATCCCCGCTCCAGTGTTGAAAGCTGTGTACCGTTGTTATTACATCTGTTAGCTGGATGGGGACATTGAGGCCCAGCAAATGAAGTCATCACCCCCGAGTCACAGCTGATAATTGGATTGGAAGTCATCTGACTCTCAGCTGCTTCCTAAGGAAGGTCACCACCGGAAGAGTGACTACATCGAAGTGTAGTGATCGAAAACCTAAAGCATTCCCTTGGACTGCGATACATTACATTGCTGACCAGCCTACTGTGCTTCATCCTTCCCTCTCCTTCAACCTCAGCGTTTCCAAGAAACCAATGCCGCATTCCCCTCACCCTTCCACGACTGTCAAGGGCCTTTGGGATGCACCACTGCTTGCTGGTCCAAAGGAAACTAAAGAACTTCAAAGGACCAACATGTGTAAAACGAGGAGGGAGCTGCAGCCAACTCCCTTGGGAACCTAAATACACATTCTTCCCAGGCCCCAGAATTCCTCTTCTCTTTCACAAACCTGCAAGAAACACATCTGAGCTTTCCCAGACCGGAGTCATGTTCAACTCGCTCACAGATTTCTCAACCAAAAGCCGTCTAGGTCCCTTGCATTACTGTACCTCTAGGGAGGGCATCATGAGGGCATTCACTGTCTTCACTGGCCAGAAGGGATAAGGGATCCGAGAGAACAAACTCAGGGTTGTGACCACAGCTACCCTGTCCTCAGGGTTGGGGATGCACTAATATCTTACCTTCTCTGGGACTGCCTTGAAGGTACTTAAACCACACTCTTCCTATAAAAGCTGGACCGTGCTTAAAAGTTTTATATTGAAGTCTAGTGTATAAAGTTATCCTTGCAGAACTGGTGAAGAAAAAAAAAATAGAGGCCAGAACCACTTCTCCTATAGGCTGGCATGCTCCATGGTGAGACTTCTAAAATACAATTTGAGAACCACTAGACAGCTCGGCTTTCAGCTCTTCTGTGGTCTAGATTTTCTGATCCTATAATTCTGTTCTCATATAAAATATGAAAGCCAAAACCTGGTATACTCCATGCCTTGTTTGCAAGATCAGGATTAAGTATGAGATTAGAATACTTTCAATAGTAAACAATATTTTATAAGATGAGTTCTTCCCCATGTGGGGCCTTGCTTCGGTGTTCTGGGTGTAAAGTTAGTGTGAGTGTTCTCAGGCAAAGGTTGATGGTTTATGCCAGCTGGTCCAGCAAAGACGATGATGGACGGTGGAGGACATCCTCCTTAGCCCAAGACGGGATATGAAGACATGAGAGAGGCCAAACAGACCAGCTCAATTCTTTGATCAGGCATGTGAAGCCAACCAGAGTCTGGGGTAGGCTCCAAAATCCTGCTGGGCAAAATGAGGGATGACTGCATGGGCTCCTGGCAGACTGGCCCAAAGTGGGCATTATGTGTTCCAGCAGCAAACCGTGCCCCAGCAGGGTCCTCGAACTGTGTTCTGTCTTGGGGTTCAGGGAAAAAACCTCCCCCTTTCTACAGCAGACTCATCTCTGCATCTACCAGTACATCTGCCTGTTCATCCACGGGCACATCTGCCTGATCATTAAACAGACATTTACCCAGAAGATAGAAATCGCAGAACCTACTGACCCCAATAGACAGTTGTTTTTCCTGTCTAGGGTTGAGTGTGGAATGGTGGCTTTAAGATCTTCATTCTATCTGATACAGAAACTGCTCCCCAAAGGGCATCCCAGATTATACTTAATTCGCACAAGCGATATCAGGCAGCTGCTCCATTTGCAGGGATGTCTCCCTACAACTAGCTCCGCTGTTGCTCTCTCCGAAGACCGTGGAATAATACTGAACAAGCAATCAGAAAACCTGAACTTCAGTTCCCTCTCTCACCTCTTCATTTCCGGAGACAAGTCAACCCTTCAGATCTGAAAGGACATTAAAGGTCTCCTCCGGAATTGGCACATTGATTGTTTTTTAATTGAAAGTGGGAATAGCAATATGTCAATAGTTTTCCTTTGCATTGACCTCATCCTGAGGGTCAATAAGAAACTGACTTAGAGATGCAGCCTAAAGGGTGCTGGGGGCTGCAGAACTTCTCTGGGCCCTCCTCGCCTGAAGCCAGTTAAAATGAGCCACTCTCTCCTTGCTTCTTCTCAGTTCCCCATGGAGAAGCCACCATTCGCAGGAAGAAATTGGCCCCCTGCACAGCTTGGTGATGGGGACTAATGGCCAAATGCACAGTAGGTGATGAAAACCACATAAGATTGGTCTGAGAGGTTGCCACTCAGCCGGGCTTGTCACTTCAAGGGACTGCGTCAACTCTGCAAACATGGGGTCTGTTCCTTGGAATTGCACAGCAGAAGGAAACCACAGCCACAGCCTCTAGAGAAATCAGAGTTGTACTGGATAAACCCTATTTTCAAAACACCCCTTCTTAACTCTCTTTCCCCAAAATCTCTTACCTCGACTTTATTAAGTAGGCTAAGTCACTTAAAAGTAAGCATTAAAATTATGTCAAGCTAGGGAGATGGCTTGGTCAGTAACGCATTGGGACCTAAGTTCAATCCTCAGAACGGATGTTAAAAATAAATTAAGTAACTATGAAAAGAAATAAAGAGCGTGATGGTGCATGCTTATCATCTCACTATTGAGAAGCAGAAACAGGAAGGTCCTTGGGGCTCATTGGCAAGCCAGGCTAGCCAACCCAATGAGTTATGGGGTCAATGAGAAACTCTGTCTACAAAACAGAAAAAAGTTAGAGAAATAGAAAAAGATTAAGGACAAGACCCATTGCTGACCTCTGGCCTCTGTGCACAAACTTCTCACATGCGTGCATGTGCGTGCGCACATACACATGTGCAAATATACAGCACCCACACAGGAATGTATGCACCTTTGTGTACACAATACAAGTCCTGGTTTCATCCAGCTATTGAAATTGACTCACATTTCCCAACACCTCCTTGGCTCGAGGCTCCTTCCAGGCCTGCTCTGCAGCACGGGCTGCCTTCCGCAGCCCCACACTTCTTTCAGATCTCAGCTGAGATACTATTTTCTGTCTCACTTCAGAATCATGTTTCCATGCTTTTCTATTTTAGAGCAATCCACTTCTCTGCAGAGTTATTTCTGTGTCTCACTCAATAGATGCTAACTTCCTAGAATCAAAGTCTTTTTTTTTTCATTCCTGTGTCTCAATTAGCAACAAAGAGCGCTGTTTTCATGGTGAGTGCTCAATAAAGGTTTGCTTATCCTAATGGAGGAGGGAGATTATGGGCTTTTAAATCAGACCAAATGAGTGTGGAGGCTCAGCTCTGTCGCTTGCCACCTTTGTGAGCTTGGAAGAGTTTCTTAAATCTGTGGGCTTTGTTTTTTTTTTTTTTCATCATCATTAAATGGGCTAATAATACATAATTATAGCTTTGTTGGGAGATTAAAACAGATATTGTGTGCAGAGCTCCTAGCCAGTGCCTGGCATGATAAATACCCCTGCCTCCTCTCTCTAGCGTCCCTTGACTAAGCTGAGGCTCCTCATTCTGCAACCAGAGCATGATTCCGCACAGCTATCCCAGGCGGCGTTCGCAGAGTCCCACACACCTCCTGCCTCCCATCTGCGCCTTGTCCAAGCCATGGGATGGAGGGGAAGCTCTCTTGCTTCCAGCAGACTCTAATAGCCTAGATGTGTTTTGTGGTTTTAAAGGCAGCTGTTCCTCTTTCCCCTACAACTGGCGCCTTCACCTCCGATAATGTCATTTCCTTTGTCACTTTGTGACCTCCTCCCTAGAAATCTTCGTGCCTTGCAAAGAACTAATATTGTTTAATCCTGTGGGGAAGACAGAAAAGTTGGGGAGTCCGTAGACATGCTTCCCAGACTGCCCCTTTCCAGCAGACTGGAATCCAAAGCAGTGAGATAGAGCCAGGCCATAGGACCAAGGTCTTTTGCTGCCTTCCCTACCAGTGAACAGCTACTGTTGGCAATGACTTTCTTACTTTGAACAACTTACTCATACTCACTAATGAAGCCAATTACAAATGCCTGTAGAGGGCTTAGGAACAGTAACGATTGCTTGGGTTATTGTTTTAAATACCGAACCATTGAAACTCACCCTAAAATGGAGACTAGATCCAAAAAGAGGTTTAAAATATAAAGAAAGAAAGAATGGATGTGCTGAGGTCATGGTACTCCCAGAAGAAAATTACTTTCAAATTACAACTACATAAAAGAAATAATTGAAAAGATTAATCACACTAAAATAATTGGTCTATTTTACAAGTAATTTGGAGCACTGTTCTGTCATTGACATCGATGTCTCATAGTAAAACAGTAATGAATTTCATTCTCTGACTAATGTATTTATTTTATTAATGGTACTAAATGGTGTTGCTACTACTTATAAATATTTCATAACTTTTAATTCATTAAAATGTTCAAAGAATTTTCAAAAGTATTTATTACTTTTAAATTGACCTTAGTATTCAATATGCAATTGCCACGCCATCTTGGTAATTAAAAAAATTATTGTTTGGGGTAATGAAAGCCTCTTTGAAGGTAGAGGATTAAGCCCTAATTATTAATGAGACTAATGTACCAGCTGGTGATGAATAAGAGGTTTGGAGATCTATTTTCTATTTAGGTCACTAAGGACCCTGTACAGTCATTTCTTAAAATCTGTGGCTGTGATGTGAACGGGGGCCAGAAAGGATAAGAAAATGTCAGTTCAACATTGCTTCCAACCAACGCTTCTCCCACAGTCTCTATCTCCCTCAAATAGCGGATAATGGCAGAATCAAGCATTTCAATCCTACCTCCTTGTTTCTTTCATTGTCTAAAAGAAATCATAACTGCAAAAAAGGAAGGAAGGAAGGGAAAGAGGGAGGGAGGGAGGGAGGGAGGGAGGGAGGGAGGGAGGGAGGGAGGAAGGGAGGGAGGGAGGGAGAGAGAAAGAAAAGAAAAGAAAAGAGGAACAAACAAATGAATGAAGTTTGGAAGGAAGGAAGGAAGGAAGGAAGGAAGGAAGGAAGGAAGGAAGGAAGGAAGGAAGGAAGGAAGGAACCATAGCTAGCGAGCAGAAAGAAAGGCAAGAGATATAGTAATGTGGACAGAGCAAAGGGGATAGCATCTGGGTATAAAAAACTTGGGTTTGGGTTTGTTTCCTGAGTCACATGGGTGTTACCTAAGCCATCAAGATGTCGTGTATCTGTTTTCCTAATGGCTCTGTATGTGAGAAATGAAGTCGGCAATACACACTTGAGTGTCCATGTGAAGAGCAACCGTGATCACCTGTGTCCCACCTGACATGGTTTCTAGAATTAGTGGGCTAGGTCTATTCCTTCTAGCCTCCAAATAACATGTCAGAATATGGAAGTCTCAGTGGCTTTGGCAATTCTTAGCTCTTAGATAGGAGACATCGAGAAAAAAAAATGAGCCAACGAGACATGAATAAAGCCCAATAGAAACCCCATGAAGAAAGGCTGGATGAATCAACACTTATAGGTCTGAGAGCAAACCCTGCATAGATAGTGTCTCTAGAGGTTCAGCTTGCGAAAATGACTAGAGGAGGCGGGCCATGGCAAACTGAGGACTGGTAGGGAGGTTACACTTCCCACACTGGATGTTGTACCTGTCCGAGCATGTTCCTCTGACCTTGGACTTTACATAAGCAATCACAGTGGAAAGATATTTTAATATTAAGATCACCTCAGCTCTATAGATAATTCCATTGCCACCTACAGACAACATTTGAGGTAAAGGGTGAGCTTCTGACCCTTCCTGTATATAGCTGACTTTCCCATTCCCTGGCCATGAAGTTCATTAGAGGATATATTTGTGAGGAAGGGAACACAGGGACATGAGAAAGCAAAGGAGACACATCGGGCTTCCACTCCTGTGTGCAGAGCTGGGGCTAGAATGGAAGATGTTCTCTCAGTGCAAGCTGGAGTCGGACAGACAGTGGCTAGTACTTCAAGGTGAGTCTGTAGACAAGGTAGAGGCAAGCTCAATTCCTAAGCTTGGCATAAAGTTTAGAGCCATACCCACCGAATACTAGATTTTTGAAACCCGGTGTGTGTTAGGCTGTGGCGTTTGATGTGTATGCTTGGGTATGTTCGTGACACAAGCACAGCCTGAGGTGTCATCCCTCGGGAGCTGTCCACCTTGCTATCTTAAACAGTGTTTCCCGCTGGCTTGGCAGCTCACCCAGTAGGCTAGGCTGGTTGACCAGTAAGTCCCAGGGATCCACCTAGCCACCAGTGCTGGGATTACAAGCATGTGCCACCACACCTGGCTATTTTCACATGGTTTCTTGGGTTCACATTTTCATCCTCAGGCTGGAAAGGCAAAGCCTTACCAATAGAGCTGTCTCCCAGAACTCCTAAAGTATTCTAAATCTTCTACAGGATGGAATGGGTTTGACTGTTCATGCTGCTGGTTTGTGGGTTTGATAAAGGTGAGAGAAATGGATACTGCACCTTTGTCTGACCATCCTAGAGATACTTATTCCAGGCCCAGGGCCCAGCAGCACTCTCCACAACCCTGGAGCTAAGGGAACCAAATGTCAAAAGGCCCCTTGGGCATAAAGCAAGGAAGCCTTTTGCTAGCTGACTGCCATAGTTAGAAGAACAGGATGCTAGGATCCGATGGGTTTTGTGTGTGTGTGTGTGTGTGTGTGTGTGTGTTCATGGACATTTTAAAGGTTGGGCACTCTCTGCCGTCAAACCATGCTGAAAGTATGAGTTTGAAAAATTTGCCATTGTTTTCTTCTTGCGATTTGTTTGTTTGTGTGTGTGTGTGTGGAGGGGGGGGGTTTCTGGGAGGTGGTTGCTGGATGACTGCCCAGATAGTCCCTCAAAGTACAGTGTACAAGCCACCAAGGAAACAGTCTCTAAGATCCCTCCCTCGCACCAACCTTCTGGCTTCCACGATCAGCATTTGGGGGGATGTGAAGTCTTTGGGCTTTTGCTGCTCCTACGCCTTCATTTAGCTCTTAGCCAGCATTTTGTGTCTATAAAACAATTAACAAACAGTGACTAATTACCCCCTCATTAATCATTCATGCATCTGGTAAAGTAGGCTCGTATCTTTTCCTCCAAGAACACTGTAATATCCTGTCTGCACCCCATATACCCCACGCAGGCTGTGGTGGCGTTCACGGCAGCATGGGGAACCGCCTGGGTCCACAATGGAGAGAAGGCCTGAGCTCTGTGCGGATCCATCTCACCAGGATACTCTTTCTGCTCTAATTAACAGGAAGGACAAGACACATGCCTGGCCAGTGGCACCTGAGAGGCAATAAGCTTTCATTACAGGCTTCTTCCTGGAATTTCTCATGAACATATTAAATCTATTGTCTTGAGAAGCCCATAGAGGTTGAATACATAGCTTTATTTTATAAGCTGGTCCTTCCCATCATTTGTGAAATTGAAATATAATAAAAATGCTACCTCTGGGTGAGAGTTCTGATCAGTTGCTGTGCTACAGGGCCAACTGAACCAAGATGTGGTATAGGAAGGCACCCCCATCTGTTCCCATAGCCGAGTGAATGGCAGTGCGTGGTTCAAAGGCAAACACCCGGTGGGGCAGGCGAATGAATGGCAGAGAAGACGCCCAGAATTGTCCCTTGGATGGGTCAGGCCTGTCTATGAGAGGGCTGGGCAACAAACACCACACTCCCCAGAAGCCAAAGAGAACCTAGGAGTGTCCCAAGACTTCTGTCTTGCAGACTGAACCTGTGAGTACATAAAGCCAGGGTGAGAAATTTCCTGAATTACATTTGTATGGATTTGAACAGAAGCAAGAAATGTCTCATGAGAGCTGGTCTCTGCCTCCCTTCCTGTCTAGGCATCTCGGGATCAATATCTTTCTTGTTGTGCACAGGCACAGGTATCTCCCTCTGCCACCTTGCATATGGGTGCTGATGCGTGAGGGTACAGGCTTCCCCTGGTAGGGTCCTTCTCTCTGTTCCTTCCTCTCTGTTCCTAATTGCACATGTGTGGAATGCCAAAGCAGCCACGCCCTTCTGCCTCATTTCTCTTTTTACACTGATAAATAAATGCAGGCCTATCTTCCGTCCCAGCCATTTATTTTAGCATCTCTCTTGGGGACAGCCTTTTCCTGCATCTCCTTGTCCTCAGCCTTAGCCTGTCTTCCATATGTTTCTGCAGACCCTGGATTTTGTAAGGTTTGTTTTGTTTTGTTTTTTTATGTCTCCTATCATTCATCCTTCAACTTTCTCCCTTATCTTCTGTGAGGGGAAGAAAGCTGGGTTGTAGACTTGACCGGCTGATATCCATAGCCCCTACAATTCTCAGCAAAGCCTGACTCTCTTCCCTTGCTTCAGGTTCAGGCTGAAAACTCTGCACTTGTGGACAAGCTGACTGAATGGTCAGGCGAGGCACACTGGAGCCTGGCTCTGGCATGTACTCAGAGGGAGCCTCCTCTTTTGGCCTAGAATCTTTGCCTCTCCTCTCTCCTTCCTTTCACTTCTTCTTCCCTTCAGGTGCCGGCCATTCCTTCATTTAAAAAGCAGCATGCATGCACACATGCGTAGACAGTGTCTGCACACATGCATAGATGGTATATGCGCACATGCATAGACAGTATTCACACACATGAATAGATGGTATATGCGCACATGCATAGACAGTATTCACACACATGAATAGATGGTATATGCACACATGCATAGACAGTGTCTGCACACATGCATAGATGGTATATGCGCACATGCATAGACAGTATTCACACACATGAATAGATGGTATATGCACACATGCATAGACAGTGTCTGCACACATGCATAGATGGTATATGCACACATCCATAGACAGTGTCTGCACACATGCATAGATGGTATATGCACACATGCATAGACAGTATTCACACACATGAATAGATGGTATATGCACACATGCATAGACAGTGTCTGCACACATGCATAGATGGTATATGCACACATCCATAGACAGTGTCTGCACACATGCATAGATGGTATATGCACACATGCATAGACAGTATTCACACACATGAATAGATGGTATATGCACACATGCGTAGACAGTGTCTGCACACATGCATAGATGGTATATGCGCACATGCATAGACAGTATTCACACACATGAATAGATGGTATATGCACACATGCATAGACAGTGTCTGTACACATGCATAGATGATATATGCGCACATGCATAGACAGTATTCACACACATGAATAGATGGTATATGCACACATGCATAGACAGTGTCTGCACACATGAATAGATGGAATATGCACACATGCATAGACAGTGTCTGCACACATGCATAGATGGTATATGCGCACATGCATAGACAGTATTCACACACATGAATAGATTGTATATGCACACATGCATAGACAGTATTCACACACATGAATAGATGGAATATGCACACATGCATAGACAGTGTCTGCACACATGCATAGATGGTATATGCGCACATGCATAGACAGTATTCACACACATGAATAGATTGTATATGCACACATACATAGACAGTGTCTGTACACATGCATAGATGGTATATGCGCACATGCATAGACAGTATTCACACACATGAATAGATGGTATATGCACACATACATAGACAGTGTCTGCACACATGCATAGATGATATATGCGCACATGCATAGACAATATTCACACACATGAATAGATGGTATATGCACACATGCATAGGCAGTATCTGCACACATGCATAGATGGTATATGCACACATCCATAGACAGCATCTACACACATCCATAGACAGTATCCACACACATATTCAAAGGAATTTGCAGCTCATCTGGACACAATAATCTCTCAGAAAACCACAGTCTTTTATCTGGAGAGTAAGGTGCACTATGGCGTTTTACCAGTTACCACAATACCTGATGCATCTAAATCCTCACAGGTTTCCCATTTTCTTTGTGTTAGGAACATGCAAAGGCCTCTTTTGTGCATATGATTGCTTGCTTGTGTGTGTGTGTGTGTGTGTATGAGAGAGAGAGAGAGAGAGAGAGAGAGAGAGAGAGAGAGAGAGAGAGAGAGAAAGAGAGAAAGAGAGAGAGAGAGAATATGGTGTGCATGCATATAGAGGTCAGAAGACAACCTTGGGTGTCAGCCCTTACTTTCCACTCAGTTGTCGTTCGCCATTGCATGGACCAACACAGCGATGTGCAAGCCTCTGGAGATGCTCCTGTCTCTGCTTTCCATCTCTCTGTAGGATCACTGAGATCACCAATGTACGCTAGCGTACCAGGCTTTTCACGGGTTCTGGGGGTTTGAACTTGGGTCTTTAAACTTGCTCAGCATAGGCTTTATTCCCACAGCTATCTTCCTAGCCTCCTCTCCAGCTACTTGAATATATTCAATTAATTGTTGCCAACTATCGTTGTTCAACTATACAATCGAATGTTGTTCCTTCTGTCCAGCTGCACCCCTGTAGCTATTATCCACTTCTCTCCATCTTTCCCTCCCCGAACCCTTCCCAGGGTCTATTAATGGCTATTCTAATCGCTGATTCACTGAGGTCAACTTTTAAGTGGAAGTGAGAATGTGCTCTATTGTTCTGTGCCTGGCTTTTTCAAATGAGATCTTAACCCAGGCTGAGGTCTTTGCTATTCTGGGTCACTCGATAAAGGCAAGGATTGTGGTAAATAATATGGTGCTCATTTTCCTCTAAGGGTCACGAAGTTAAATTAAAGCAGCAGTTGTCACCTGTGGGTCGTGACCCCACAAGAGGCATATATCCAATATCCTGAAATCAGATATTTACATTACAATTCATTACAGTAGCAAAATTACAGTTATGAAATAGCAAGGAAAGGAACTTTTTAAAATAGTTACAGCATTAGGGAGTTTGAGAACCACTAAATTAGAAGTACCTCCTGAGTCATGGGAGCTGAGATTGTGTTATTACTTGAGAGCAGGCACTAGGACCTAGGAAGCAAGGTTTTGAGGACACTGTTTCCTCTTCCAGGCTCAACAGGACAGAATTGAAACTTGGAGCTACTGCTGGGGACTTTTTCCTGTCTTCCCCCACCACACCCCCCCCCCGCAGTTTTTAGTAAAGTTGTGTTGAACATCCCATCTGATATTGGTTGCACTCCCAGAGTTTTGTCTGGGATTTTGCCAAGGCTTTTCAAGGGTTTATATATCACCCTTGGGACCAGATTTATGATGGCAGTAGTGGTACGCAGGACTCTCCAAGGAAGCAGCAAATCTCAGAAAGAAAAAATAAAAAGAGGGATAAAGGGGGAAAGGAAGGGAGGACAGACAAAAAAGGCTATGAAGTCAAACCACTTTTTTCTAAAAGGGTTCACCTTAGTTCCAGACTTGGAGGCTTGAAGCTTGCAGTGATGAAGTACGGTGTAATCACTCGGCTTGGCACATGCTTGGATGCATACACTAGGTTCTCCCTACCATCTAGTACTTTTCAGCGTTTAAAGTAAGAAGCCCTTTATGCATGCCCATATTATCATATCAACTGGTGTGTGATGTCCTACAGCCTCTCATTGCTGTCTGACCCTAGAGCTAAGAGGTAAAATGGTAGCTGCCTAAGTCCTCGTTTGGTGGACTTCTTTGCTGAATGTTGATTTTCTTCTATGGTATCTGTTAATGTCTCACAGACAACCCTGTTTGGTATGTTCTGCAGCCAGCCCAATCTTCCACCTACAGCATCCTCCCAAGCCGAAGCTCCCTGTTCCCCAAGGGTGTCATCTGAATGTATGCTCCCTTTAACTGTTTTAAGTGGTGAGTCTTTTACTTTAGCTCCAAATCCCTGACATTCACCACAATGCCTGGCACGCAATAAAAATTAGGTTGCCATGGAGCTTTAGGGTTCTAAGTGAGTGGGCTCACAAATGATCCCAAACGACATGGCACGGGGAACTATGAGTACAAAGCTCAAAAGGAAATTAAGATAATCAACTAAAAAATGGTAAGCCAGGCAAAATAGTCTTTTAGGTAATTTTTGAAAGCCACATAATCATGGGGACTTCAAACTATATCTGTGGACAAAGACAGAAATGCTTAGTAACATAAGCTTAAGTTCTGGATTCTCCTTTGGAATATAGTAACTTAATTCCAAGCATGGGTCTTTTAGTATGCCCCACCTAGAAACTCCACCCCTAAATAGCACTAGGTACCACCAGGACGCCATAGGAAATGATCAGGAGCACACACCACCACATGGTTGGCTCATGCTAGAACTTTTCCAAAGCTCCAACAGTGCTCCAATAGAATTGAACACAGATGTGCTTTATTCACTGTCTTCTGCCTACTCTTTTACTGTCTGGGGCTTAGGGTGACTATATGATTCTTCACTACTGAAATCCACAAGGTTAAGGCCTGGGATGTAGCTCAGTCAGTAGACGGCTTTCAGGAAGAGTGCTTGAAGCCTTGGCTTGGATCGCCAGCACCGCTTAACCATGGTGCCTGAATGTACCTGTGATCCTAGCACTATGGAGGTAGAGACCAGAGTATCATAAGTTCAAGGTTATCCTAGATTATATAGAAACTCTGAGGCCAGCCGGAGACCCATGAGACTGCCTCAGGAAAAAAGTATAAGAGTCACATAGTTTAGTACCTGAAAGGGCCTTCAGGTTTTAGTGGGGAAGGGAGGCAGAATGAAGCCAAGGATGCTGGTGTTTTATAGATAGCAAATGGCAAAGTTAGATTTTGCCTCTAATTCCACTGTTTTTGACTTCTCCTAAATATTCCTCACCCTGGGATGAAATAGAAGATGGATCTAAAATCTTTGAAAGTCTCCTGCTTTCTGCTACCCTACCCAGGAACTTGGTTCCAGAGCCTAACAATCTAATCCGAGCCACGTACCAGTAGATGCTCAGGAGAAGTCTCCACCTGCAAAGAGAAAATGGAGTGCTGACGTCCCGATAAAGTGTCCGTTGAGTGATGAGCATATTGGAACCTTGGATCTCAGCTGATACTTTCAAAACAAGCCAAGCCTCTCAGTCAGACAGGGCAAGCTTATGATGAAAGGAGCTCTATTGCCCGAAACAATTAGCGTTTCCTTTGAGAGCTTGCAGTGTGCCGTGTTAGCTATGCGGTGCACTCCCGTTAACGCTAGCAAGGCGTATCCTGCTGCACGCATGCTAAGCATCCTGAGTGGATCCCGTGCACACGCATCCACACATCGTATCGTCCCCCACAAAGATGTCCAGGTAGTATATTATCAATGAAGTTTTATCATTTAAGACTTATTTTTTTCCTTCTCATACTTTAACAATTAAGATACAGTTACACTGATTTCTCCCTTCCCGTTCCATCCTGCAGTGTCTCCCATGACCCCTTCCTCCAGTTCTGCTGTGCCCAGATTCATTTTCTGAAAACACAACTTACAGCTGCCATCTATCAAAACCTGGAAGCCAGACTTCTTTCCCTGGCTCAGGCAAACCTACTCAACTTTCTCCATCCTGGCCTCTTACTCAATCCATACCTGGGCCTGACCACATCAATGAGCAGCCATCCGGATGAACCAAACACGGTCATCCCCGCTGTCCCCATCCCACGTATCCGTCAAGGACCATCCTACATCTCATTACCGCCACCACCCTCAACAGCATCCTTGGACATCTCTACCGCATTGCCATTTAAACTGTTCATTTGGCTCTAACTAGCCCTAAATTATCTCCTTCTCATCGACAGCGATTTTGCTTTTTAGCATAATTCTATGCTCTGGGCACAGTCTAACAGCTTTTGGTTCACTTGGCATCCAAGAGAATGTGTTTCTGCCCAATCTTTGAGGACATCCTACAGTAGAAAGAATTTGAAGCCCCAGACAGACCTCACCTGGTAAAATCTTCCTAGGTGTTGGCCTTACCCATCATAAAATTGTCATGGCAAATGTGTGGGGATGGGATTAGACTCAGTAAGATAACCTGTGTTAGAACAGCTGTGTAGGGAATTTTTCGGCAAAGCTGTGGTCCTGCAGCTCTCCTAATGGTGCAATGCCTAAAGCAGAAGTGCCCCATAAAAGATGAGCTTGGTGGGTGGAGATGATGCATGAACAAGCTGATGCAGGTAAGCAGAAGGTTAAGAGTGCATCTTCATCCATGCCGGCTCCCAACCTCCTATGCAGCTTCCCTGAGTGGCTCCAGTTAGTCTTAGGAGGCCTCCTGACTGGTGTCCTCTGCCCCAGCAATTCTGTGGCCATCTTGCTAAGGAAGAACTTGACAAGGATCCCCAAATGGGGCCTCAGCATCCTTGGGAGTGAAATCGGAAGCCCATGTGAGGCTTTTCCTCAAGGATGCTGTTACCCCTAGGATGTAACTGGCAGGAGGTCTGATGCCCCATACCCTCCTGATACCCATGGGCAGGGATATTCAGTTCTTCTAGGGTGGCATGAACACCGCGGTGAGACAACCTAGTTATCCAGCCCTCCGACAGCTCTACCTCTGACCTGGGCCTCCGAGAAGTCACCATGGCAACTCACAGTGCTCTGTTTCTTTCTTTACGAAGGAAATGAGGGGAAACAGCAGAGATCACAGTCTCTTACCCACACTAGGACTGATCATTACCAAAAATGAACTCTCGCTCCCTGTCTTTTTAAACACAGGTGTCTGATATTAAGCTCAAGTATCTATTTTAGAGACATGTATCTGAATAGCCCCTTTTTAATTAATCCCTAGTCATGACGGACTCTTATTCGGTGTAGAACATTGGTTCAGTAATATTTAGATGATTCTCATTTTGAATCGGTGTTTATAGCCCATAATAATGAGGGTCTGTGAGGTTGGGTGATACCTTTAAGGGCTTAGATTTATGTCAGTGAGACCACTGGAGGGTTTTTGTAATCTCACTGCCAACGTTTGAGGATGGAGTGGGTCAGGCAGCGGTGGGGGTACCACTCTTACCAGCAGTACCCCAGCATCCAGCTAAGGTATTATATTTTCCAGGGCTTTTCAAGAGCAGATTGCAATCCGGGTTCCTCAATGCACTTCTTAATAACTTTTTGAAGAGGCGAGAGTCTCTGAATTGTTGACTCGAATTGTACCAGCTTCCCAAGAATCCTGCTTTCAGAGGTGGGGATGATGAATTGAAGAGTTATTTATTTGGATTTTTAAAATGTGTCTATTATTGAGGCTCCTGGGCTTGTGTACAAAAGACTCAAGACACAATTCCCTGAGAAAATAGACTAAGTAACCTGTATGCAGGCCAAACCAGCTGTAGTCTAGGCAGCCATTTAATTCTGCATTTAGGCCTGGGGAAGGGCCTTGTGATCCAGCAAGCTTATAAGGTATGTGTGTGTGTTTGTGTGTGTGTGAGTGTGTGCGTGTGTGCATGCATGCATACATGTGTATATTGGTAGAAATTAATTTGCTAGGATATGAAAGGTGAGGGCAGGTCATTTCCACCTACACTTTCAAGTCAAAAGACAGCCCTTGGACTGAGATGTATGTAGCTCAGTGGAAGAGCATTTTCCTAACATATGCAAGGCCATGGGTTCAATTCCCCCTCCTCTCCTCTCCTCAAAAGACGGATGTTTTTATACTAAGTGATCACCATTCCATAGAAATTCCATAGAAAAGGTATGCCTCTAGCTCCCTAGATAAGCTAAAATCCCAAACAAAGCCCAGTGGTGTTGGAGATAGGCCTGAAGTATCCCCAAGAGCTCTGAACACGTGGCATCAGTGCATACCCAGGATCTAGCCTGAATAGCCACTGTGAGAGAAAAACTAAAGGGAACTCATTTTTATTTGTGAGTCATGGAGAAGGAAAGGGCAGGGAAAAAAAAGAAAGAAGAGAAAGAACAACAAAAGGAAAGGAGGCCAGGCCAGGCAAGCTGTGGATGCTGATGAAAACATCCAGAGAAATAGTTTTCCTTCCCCCTCCCCTGCCCTATAGAAGAGTGGCAGAGTTATAGGAACTTTGGGTGAGGAGTTATTTGGTGTGCAAACCCATATATTTATGTCTCACTCTGCGCTTGATGGACTTGGGGTTTGTATTGGAAAGGAAAGGATCCCTACTCGCTCTTGGCTGGCACCATACTGGTGTCCTGGGCAATGTAAGTGGGAAGGTCATTCAACCATGTTTCCTGGCCTTACAGAGGTGCAGTCCCTGGGAAAGCCAGACGTGTGAGGAAGTGATCCCTGTACAGCGAGGTGACTGGATAAAGCCCGTCCCAGAGCCAAGGCAATGTGGGAAATGTTAGGATTGCATGGAGCAAGAGGCCACAACAAAGCTGCGGAAAGCGGGGTGGAGCAGCGCAGAGCAGCCTGGGAATGCTGCTCCCCTCTTCAGAGCAGCTGGTTCTGCAAAACTTGCCCCTCCTGTCACCATCTCCCCCACCCTCTACCCCCAACACATCCCCAGCAGGACTGATCCCTTCCCGGTTGTACACACTCCTCTTAGGACATAGTCTTTCACACCTTGCCACACATTAAACACTCGGCCCTCCCTCTAATAAACTGTCAACCCCTGGCATTCAAGAAGCATCTTTTATTCATGTTTGCCTCTTGAGAAACTGTGGTACTGTGTCAGATTGTGAGGCGATAATATGTCTTTGTTGGGAGGAAGGAGAGAGAGAAAGAAGTGGAGAGAGGAAGGAGAGGAGGTTCTTGGGCTTCCAGCACCCTTGACGTACCTGGCTGGGTTTGTTTGCATTTGTCTCCATGTGCTCCTCCCAAACACTTCTGTAAGCCTAACTCCCACCTCCCACCCCCTCCTACTCTTCTCGTCCACTCTTGTTCTTCTCATCCATGCCGGAGCATCCTGGTCCCTTCTCCCCTTGGTCTCCTTTCTGTTTCTTTTCTATTTCCTACTCTTTCACCACTAGCTTTGCACCCTGTCTGCAAGCCTCCTTCCCATGACTTAATGGGAGCGGAGACCTGATGTGTCTCATGAAGAGCAAGGAACGTTCTGATGAGTGGACATCATGTGTTTCAAAGGAAGCCAAGCTTAGGCCTTAGCTCAGTGATGAACAAAGAGCAACCAAGATGTTAAGGACTCCATGGTGGCAAGAGATGGTTCATGACACGCAAGAATCATGTCGTGAAGGAGCTTGAAGGGTTTCCAGCCCAGAGATGACGTCATTGAGAGCCCCGTTTGACCAAAAAGTAGAATCTACATGTTGTCTCCAAAGTGTCGATTCCCAAGGTTTTCCTTTCCCAGCCTCCTCACTTCACGACTTAAGAATCAAAGAACCAACGGTGACTCAATGAGTCATGGCCACTCAGCTCTCAGCCCAGCGTCTCCACACTCGAATGCCTGGATGGCTTCCAGGTCAGTGAGCTGTTGCCTACACCCGAGCTCAGTGAAGCTGACACATAGACAGCTATTCTTCCTGCTGAGAAACACACGCAGAAGGGGAGAGGAAGGCAACAGCTGTTTAATGGCAGCTCTATGGGATGGTGCTGGACTCGGGATGAGGGATATTATCTCCTGCTAATGCCTTTGAAGAGACAAGGGGAAAGAGAATGTAATTATCCAAACGACTGTTTTTCCCGGATACCAAAACAAATTCTCCTACCCTGGTGAGTAACGCCAAGGGGTCCTTAACAATTGGTTTATGCCCCCATCTGAAAGCTGCCATCGCTCTGAATAGCATGGGAACTGCTTTTCTGGCCAAGGGTACCAATCTGAGACAGCTTCTGTGATCCGCCTTTAGAGTCAATAGTTTCCGGAGGGTTCCAGGCTCTCCAACAAGAAGAATCAAGACTGTCTCTGCCTCTCTGCTCCCAACAGTGTGGTCTCAGGAACCTCCCTGGCATGGGGCCTTTCTTCTCTGCATCAGTCATGGGCCATTAGTGGCCTATTTGTCTCGAGGCGCCAGTGACTGAAGGTAGGGAAGAGAGACTAAAATGGAAAGGGGAGGATTGGAGAAACAGCCTGTTCTTAGAGGGCCACTATTTTATAAACAAACCTCATACAAACACCACTATAAAACATATAAATTAAACATAATTAATTCATCTTGTCAACCCAGAGAGAGCTTCCTCTCCTGTAAACGTCTGGAGGCTTTTATTTTTACCACTGTGATAGTATTTATGTTTTATCACAAGTTCTGATTATTTGTGCCCCTGTCACATCCACCCTGAGATCGCAACTCTGAGCTTATGAGTTAATGAATCATACTCTATTCCACCATACCCAGCACCCACCGCAGACAGAGCCACACCCATGGAAATTGCCCAGTGAATAAATCCGTAATATGAAACAACAGGAAAACTGTGTTCAATGCCTAGCATTATGGGAAGTTGCCCCTTGTGTCGGAGGTAGATCCTTGAGGAGCAGATATTGGGTCCTCAACCTCCATGGCCTCCCTGTTCTCCTGGTGTCAGGTGGCTAGCTAATATGATGGGCCAGAGCTGTGGGCAGTGAAGGAATTTGTCCAGATTGGATTAGGGTAGAAAAAGACATTTTGTTGAATACATTGCAAGGGAAGAGGTAGGCAGGGAAGAAAGAACTGCTTATGACAATGAAGGACTATGTATCGTGTAAATGATGGCAAGCGGGGGGGGGGGTGCCTACACATGTGCATATGTGTTCGTTTGTGTGTGAGTTCACTTGCGTGTGCACATGAAGGCCCAAAATTGCCATCAGGTTTTTTTCCCTCGATTGCTCAAAATCACTTTCTACTTTATTTACTAAGGTGAGGTATCCCATCGAATCCAGAGTGCTTGTGGCTAAGCTAGCCAGCCGCCTAAGCCCAGAAATCCCCCAACTCTGCCTCCCAAGTTCTGGGACAGCAAGCGGCCACCACATTTGCCTGAATTTTCTATGGGTTCTAGGGATCCCACCTCTATCATCACACTTGCCTGGCAGCTGCCTTTATCCACCAAGCCACCTCTCCAGCCAATGAGAGCAGTTCTGATTGGTTGACCTCTGAAACTGAGTGAGGGTCATGGTTGCCTTTACAGGATAGCAGCCCTGTGGCATGGACTGTGGTCAATTTTGATTGGTCATTCTCAGTCATACCATTCCTAAAGTAGCCCTCCGGTGTGTTACTGCCCCGCCCCCAGACTTGTGTGTGGAGAAGCTGATTGGCGGGTGTGTTACTGCCCCGCCCCCAGACTTGTGTGTGGAGAAGCTGATTGGCCGTGATGGCGATAGCGCACAAACACACAGCACTGCGTTATGAACAAGGAAACCAAAGTCACCCATGCTCAATTGTGCTCAGGACCCAGAGCCACGGTCTTAGCAGTGAGGACTCTTTGGGGGCAGAAAAGCCAAGGCTGTTGACTATAACTACAGAAAAGATACAGACGGTGGCTTGTAGATCTAATGAGGGCGTTCAGACATTGGGCTTCTCACTGCCTGGATGTAAGAAAGGTGAAAAAAAAAGCCCACATGACTCAATTTAAAAATGGGCAGACGATATGATAAACTCACACTTCTCAAAGAAGAAATGCAAATGACCCACAAATATATGGGGAAAAGACGTTTAATGGTGCTGGTCACCAGAGAAATGCAAATCCAAGGTACAATGAAATAACATTTCATCCCCGTTGGAATGGCTATTATCAGTAAAACAAAAAGTGAATGCTGGTAAAGAAGAAGAGAATAGGCCTTTTAAACACCGATATTTGCCATCTAGATCGATGTAGCCACTATGGAGGTATCGCAAAAAAAAAAATACTGAAAATAGATCTAACCATAGAAGGCAGCTATTCACATCTGGTATATACACAGAGAAGATGAAATCAGCATACCAAAGACATACCTTCCCGCCCGTGATTACCGCAGCACTGCTCACAATAGCCAAGATATGGAATCGGCCTAGTTGCCCATCAACAGATGAATGGACCGAGAAAATGTACTATATATGCATGTAGAGTTTTATTCAGCCGTAAATAAAAATGAAATCCTGTCATTTGCACGAAAATAAATTGAACCGAAGGACATTGTGTTAACAAAACAAGCCCAGACGCAGAAAGCCAAATGCCGCAATCCCCTCTTAGATGTGCTGGGTAAAGTCTGTGTGAGAAGAGAATGGTGATTGCTGGGGGCTGAGGAGGAAGTGAAAAGCGGGGAAGGGTGTGAAAGGGGAAAATGGGGAAGTGGAGGTTGGATAGGACCAGTGTGCTTCACGCCCATGTGGAAGGATCTCCCTGAACTCCCGTGACAGGTCCAATTAATGTGTGCTGACGAAAAACACGAAAACCTTTAGAAGAAGAGGTGTGTTAAAGATAAGCATTCCTCCTCGCAATAATGAAGAGGTGTTTGGAGGAAAACTGTGTGATCTCAGGCATACCACAGGGCTGTGCTGCTGGCTCTGGGTGAGGTAGAATTGTCCTCAAGTCACAGCGTGAAGGATCAGAGCAGAAAAACACATATTTTGTCGAATATACTGCGAGAGATGAGGTGGTTGGGGCAAGAGAGCTGCCCGTGACAATGGCGGACTGTGTGCCACATAAATGGGCGCGCGTGTGTGTGTTGTGCCTGCATGTGTGTGTGTATGTGTTTGCTTGTGTGTGAGTGCACACGAAGGCCTAGTGAGACTCCCAAACCAAACTCTGGACTCTTGGGTTGTTACATCTATAGAGGAGACAGGGAGGGTTGGGGGAGCTAGTCACCTTTGGAAGGTGGGTTGTTGAAGCAACCTGCTATTGCCATAGCAAAAACCTGCAGGAATCAACTGTCTGGAAGTCTTACTGGAGCAGGTATTGATCCTAAAGTCACCCTTAGATGGACTAGCCATAAATTACCAGTCAGATTTCATTATGAGAGAGATTTTCAAATTCTAGGAGTCTGCCTTTCTCCCTTTTATTACCCTAATGAAACCTCATGACTTGGCCTCATCTCAAGAAAGCACCCCCAGGAGAAGAAACACGCTTTCTCAGACCATTAGTCAAGCTCCCTACTAAGAAAGCTTGATGCCAACCTTGCTAGGAATCCTCCTTTGCGTGGGAACAATGTGAAAGCCAAATCCTATCACCTCAGAGGAGGCCGGAAGAGACAGGGCCAGCCGTGTCTCTTCAGGAAGTAGAGACTCAACTACAACACTGACTTTGCAGGGAAGACACACAGGTGCCACTGTGCCTGCTGAAACCTTCGGGTCACCTTCCAGACGCTCGCAGATTTTTCTTTTAGACTTTCTACTAGCGTTGCTGTAGGAAGACCATACAACATGAGAGCCAGCCTCTCAAGGAATGTCTTTAGACTCCCAATACAGTACTGCTATATACAGGCACGACACGGCCCAACACCTCTTTCTATAGATCTAAAAACATTTTAATGTTATTAATTTGTAATTGGCATGTAATAATTATACATCTCTCTAGGGTATACTGCTATGTTTCCAAAGACGATCAGTTGGGGCAATTAGCATATCCATCAACTCACACGAGGATGAGCTCTTTGTAGTGAGAGCATTAAAAATCTACTCTTGCAGCAGTATTGAAATATGCATGACATCATTGTTAACTAGAGTTGCTTTCAAGTAAAATAGAATGCTGACCTACTTCCTAGCCCACTGGAGCTCTGTAGGCATTGATTGTCCACCCCGCCCTCTGAGCATCCTTGCTCTGTTCTCTTCTCCACTTCTAAAGAATCGGCCTTTTAGATTCTATGTGATCATGAGTAGATTATCCTCAATGGTGCATCTCTTAGTTAAAAAGAGTTCTCTGCTGTCACCGTTCATTTCTTAAGCCCCCATACGTTTGTTATTCATCTACAAATGGGCAGAGTGGGAAACTGTTGGTCTTCACAGAGTTTGGGAGGTAGTGAAAGCAAAGCATATGTAACAACTCATTAGAAGGAAATGAGCGCCGATGGGGGCAGGAGGCTGTGAAACAGACGCGGGACCAGGCAATGCCTAGTGAAAGGAGCTGTGTTGCATTAGCCTGTCTATGGGCCCACAGTTTATTTTGTAGAAATTCTACGAGAAGCTGTAAAGAAAGGCACCCATGGGCAGTCAACCCAGCCTGTAGTTCAACTAATGAGCAGACAAGCTTAAGATGAAAAAGTTTCCTGTAGTACTCTTGGGAGAATCTGCTGTCACCAGAAGGCTTCTGGGATCCGGGTGCCAGGAGATTTCAGCTCTTGTTTGGAGACAAACAAGCTGGAGAGCCCTAAATAGAAGTAGGCTGCCTCCCTAACGTGAGGTTCAAATATTGACCTGGTATTTTCTGCACTTCTGCTTCTCTCTGACATTTTCTCTATGTTCACTTTCGACTTAGGACCGGAACATTTGTTAAAAATGATAGAATTTTATTAATCCTACCAACCACCATTGAGAGATTGACATTTCCAAATTAGTGAATATCTTAGGAAGACATCATTGCTGATTTCAAGGAACATGCCTACTGCCCATGCAGTCCTTGAGATTTTTAAAAATATTTTCTAGTTCTCCTTATAGGAATAATTTATGACACACAAAGCTTCAGAGATACCCCCCAACAGACATGGTAGTATATTGGTGAAGAACCCCCAGCTCTTGCCTGCTGTCCACAACTTAAGTCTTCTTTGTGCTGCTCACTGGCACTGGCTCTGGAATTTGATCAATGTTCAATTTCTTCTTAGTCTCAGTCTAAATAGCATACTGTGTCCCTGTCATATACTAGGGAGATTTTACCTGTGGCTTGTGCAAGGTTTCAAGCCAACGATACACCACCGAGCACCTCAGAAACCGGGAGGATTATTTCTGAAAACCACGCTTGATCATCACTGGCAAGAGAACTCTACCCTCCCATCCTTTAAGAAATCCAGGGCTTACATCAGACTTCCTGGCTCCTGCTAAGTCACCTTCAGATCTAGGAGGGAACTGACATAGGAGACCATGCCAGGTCTCATCCCAACCCCAGTACTTGGACTGATGGATCATGAGTACTCCCACAGGAGGATAGACAAGGGGAGGCCACTCTTCAGAAGGTATATGGCATTGTGGTTTGTCCCAGGGCTCATCTGTGCACAGAAGGACAAAATAGGAACTGACTCTGGTCATATAGGACCCTCACCAGGATAGGCGTCTGCTGTGCCAAGGCTTCAGAAGTGACACAACGGGATGACAGTGAGCCACATGAATGTGGAAAGAGCCACGTTCTCCCTGGGAGAATCATGGAAGCTGAGCATTGTGGTTTGAATGTATTCGGGTGTTGCCAGTGTGGTAGTATTGGGGTGGGGGTAATGCCTGTCAGAGTCACAAGGCCATGAATACTCCGTCCTGGTGAATGGGGCTAGGCATCCTTAGGAAGGAGGCTTGCCTCTCAGCTTTCTGCCACTCAGGAACACAGCAGCAAGACCCTGACATCTTACTCTTGGATGGTGATCTTGGACAAAGAAAGGATAAAGATAATTGGCTTTGCTGGGGGTAAAATCAGGGAAGAAAGCTGTGAAGGACATTCCCAAAGCAAGGGATAGTGAAAAAAAGTGTCAAGAGAGTGTGAAGGCTAAGAGCAAACTAACATCGCATCGTCGCCGTTTCTCATTGTCGCCGCCGTTTCTCATTGCTGATGAGGACTGCATCCTGGTCAGCTACCCAAACTCATGCTCAGCGCATGCAGTGTCTCAGCACGTCCCCTGGCCACGACCCATGTGGCCTGGTGTTAGAGATCAGAACAGCTCATGTTCAGAAGCTTTGCTTGTAACTCGTGCGTGAAGGCAGAAGCGCAGGGTCTTCCTTCTCAGAAGTTTGGTGGGACCAGAGTTCCAGGGAGTAAGATGGGAGCCTTTGGGGAGGATTCATGTGTAAACGGTCCTGGAATAACTCCTCTGCTGTCAGGTTCTAGTTCACACCTAGGAATCTGGAGCCCTCGGCTGAACTCAGGTCTTTCTCTGTCCAAGACAGCCCAGAATAAGCAGCAGTCAGCAGCTGTGCAGGACCCATCCTGGGCCCAGGGCCCAGATGGCACACTTGATTTTATTTATTTATTTATTTAAACGTCATTTTCAATGTGATTGAGTGATTTCATCACCCCAGTGGGTCTGCTTAGTCTCCTACCCCAGAGTCAAGTAGGAGAGAGGTAAGTCTGTAGCGTCTAAAGGGTACTTGTTACTTACCAACCGAGTTACCTCCAAGTGGATCCAAGTGTCAGAGGCAGGGGCAACAAGAGGGCAGGAGCCCTCTGGTCTCTCCCTTTAGTCCTTGTTGGGGAAGTGTGTGTGTGTGTGTGTGTGTGTGTGTGTGTGTGTGTGTGTGTGTGTGTGTAAGAGGAGACTAGAGGTCAACACTACATGTCTTCTCAATTGCTCTCTATCTTCCCTTCTGTGGCAGAGCTTTTCACTGAACCCAGAGCTCAGCAGCTCAGCTAGGCCTGCTGTCCTTGCCTGATATCACAGACCTACGCCACAACAGCTGAATTTTTTTCATGGGTGCCAAAGACCCAAGCTCAAGAGCACATGCTTGCCTGGAAGCACGTTGCTAAGCCTGCTCCAGAGATGCGGGAATTTCCTCTTATTTTGTGAAGTAAACCCGATGTGAAGAAGCAGGGCAATGTGGAGATCAGGAGTGCGGGTTAAGCGTCAGACTACTTGAGTTCAGATCCTGATAGCACCCTCAACAACTGTGGGATGTGGGATGAGTTACGTGACCTCTATGAGTTTCGTTTCCCTTCTCTGTGAAGAGGCAGTCAGTGGAACTCTCTGTTCCTGTGGCTCTAAGGACCTGAAAGGAATTCATACTCAAAGCCCCAGCACGGGACCAGCCTGTGTTTCATGCTCAAAACGCTGCTGTAGTTCTGTGGGACAAGCACAGGCTGGCCAGGTCACCTCAGGATGGGGAGGGAGGTAGACTGTGGTCCTTGCCCTTCAGCCTCCACCAGCAAGCCTCATGGAGGTCTTTGTGGCTCCTGCCGAGACCTTGGCCGTGGTGCGCTGGCAAATGGTTAACAAGTGGCTCTTCAGGATGGCAGGAGGGTGAAGGCCTTGATTTTACCATTTGCCAATTTGCATTATATAAACGCTCCCATGGTGACCAATTATGAGATGGCACGGTGAGGTCACTGAGCATGCAATTGGGAAGAGACGGACACAGTTGGTTTCAGGACTTCATTGACCTCAAGACCCTGAAGAGCATGGTATGGATGCCAACGGATCTTGGAGACCTTCCCAGGTCTGGATGTGTTGATCTTTCTCAGGACACACCAGATCTGAGAGTTATGCAATGTCAGGCACACATAAAGGAATGAACAGAATGGAGCAAACAGGAAAAGACTTTGGGAAGCTCAGAGTCATAGGTTTTAATGGCTAATCCAAATGGCCCTGCATCTAACAGTTCAGTGACTCTTAATTAGCTGAGATTGAATCAGCAGAAGGGCCTCCTGGCACCAGCAGGCCCTCCCTTCCAGGGCAACCACTCAATTGCTGCTAGGGCCCATTGGGCAGCACGCCTCCACTGAGCAATGAGATAGTGGCATAAGGCTGTGCATAGCAGAAACTTATCAAGGGTAAGTGGTGTGCCTGTATGCTGGGGTGGGAGGGGTGTTGTGGGGGAGCCTGAGCCAGGATGAGCTAAGTGCGTTGTACTTCAAGAACTCAGAAGTTACTGCAGAGAAAGTACCCAGAGATCCCAGGAGACTGAATAGGAACAGTGTTGATACAGGAATCCAGGGGCCAGCTCTGGGCCAGTACTGTATGACTTGGTTTCTCCTTCTAAACAGGTTGTCCTTATTCTCAGGGGTGCCCTGGGGTCAGGGAGACTGCTCTCTGTGACAGTTCCATACATGGGAGAGACTGAGTTCTAGTCCTCTGAGAAATGGCACAACGCCCAAAAGCTAGCCAAAGGCCTAAGAAACCAGTCCATTGATAGGGCAGGTGCTAAGCATCTCCTCTAATCATCATGAAGAAAAAATGGATGTATCGTGGTGTATTCAGAGCCTGAAATGGGAACCAGAAAATGGATTCGCACTCCTGGTGGGGGAGATGACTGATGGGTGAGGTGTGATCAAATCTTCTAGGGTTCAGCTTCTGTCTCCAAACTGAGACACAGAGGAGCAAGGCTGGAGAACAAACCCCGTTTCCATTGCACTTCGTCCCAGCTTTGGTTTGGGTGTTGCTCTACTCCCCCGCCCCACTCCAGTGAACTTCTAGACTCAGCTGAATTCTGGCCCGGAAGAGATCCCAAATTTATCCAAACTTTCATTTCAACCCTCACACTGGGCTAGCACTGTCTTGGTTTCAAATACTAAGGAAAAGACCCAGACTAGACCAAATCAGGACTCAAGTCACAGAAATCACAGGTCATTGTTTGTTGACCAGCCTTCAAAAGAGCTACCCTGTGACCCTAGCCCAAAGGGGGCACGAACTACAGAAGGGCTGGTGGGACAGGTTCTTTAGGATCCAGAATGGGGAGCACACTAGTGCAGGCTTCTCCGCACCATCTACCGTCCCTAGGACATCACTCCAAGCCAACACATTGCAGCAAAATCGTCAACTCTGACCATGGATGCCTGTTGAATACAATCAGTACATGTCCAGGCTGTGGAAAGATGCTGTAGGCATCTCCAAGCCCTGTCAGCTAGAGGCCCAAGTTCACTATGTTTATTAAAGCTTCAAACTTCATGGCTCCTGATAACGCCCAGAGGTCAAATTGAAAACACCCTAGTAGCCAGCATAGGAGACCATTGTGAGGGTCACATGTGGCACACAGGGGCAGGAAAAAGAAAAGGCTCAGTGTTAGAGCCGAGGTTCTCCTCTATGCAGGGGTCAAATGGCCTCCCTTTATTGGGAACATCAGCCTCCATCCATGTGGGTTTCGGTATCCTAAGAGGCAAGAAGTACCACCAAGGTTTCCCTTCAGAACACCTGTGAAGAATTCAGCGCAGACTGGGAATGCGCTGGGTTGACTCACATGAAATTGCTTTTTTATGGGCCCAAAATGGTCCAGTGTCGACAATTTCATCTGGCTTCTCCTAATAGGAAGCCCTCAATACGTACATTTTCCTTTACACCCTCACTCTGCCATGACCTTCTCCACCAGAAAATATTGAAACCCCAACACACTGCCTCCGGGTCATTTACAGCTCAACACAAACACGTAATAGACAAAACACCTCTCCCGGTGGACAGGTGAGTAGCAGCAGGTCAGAGCTCTGCCATCGCCTGGTAAATGCCCTGCTCTTTGCTCTCAAGACATAAGAGACTTGCTGTACATGCGTGGACCAGGCTCAGACCTAGCAAAACAGACAGAGCTCTGTGTCCTTTGAACTGAAAAATTCCAGAGAGGGGTTTTCTATGCAATCCTGTTATTTTCTCTCTCTCCCTTCAAAATTGGAGTTAATGCACATGTAAGTAACACACACACACTGAGAAGTCAGTGGTTGACCAATGAGAGAGAACAGCCATCATCCATTCCCCTGGAATGGCTCTCAGCTGGCCCTGCAGTTCCTCTTAGCATAGGCAAGCCAGGCTTGGTGAAAGAGTTAGGGACAGAGGAGCGGGGGAAGTGAGGTAAAACCCTGACAACGTTGACCTAGGCTCTAGGCAACTGCGAGCATCTCTTGTTGTCCCTGGACCTCAGACATCTTGTCAGTCAAACGAAGACATGGTCAGATAAACTCTCACTTGCCTTTGGTACTGATGACATCAGATTACCTCGGGTGAGATGGAGCCAGGGATAACCCTGAGCCAACTGTGCAACTGTGATGGTGAATAAGGTCACTACCAATGGCCTCATGCCCTGGTCCCTGCTTTCTTGGCCCCCTTGCCAGATACCTCCTTTCTCCCATGTGCTAATGAACTCTTGCTACTTCACACCCTCTGACTCCTAACTATCCCCAGGGCTCTCCTCCCTCTCCCACCACAGCTGAGGAGTCCCGGGTCCATCACTTTATGTAGAGGGATCTGATTTTCTGGCTATCGACGAATCAACATCCCATCATTCCTCTGAACCTTATTTTTCCTATCTACAGAGTGAGGAAATTGGGTGCTGGATCTTTTAAAGTCTCCGGGACTATGAGATTCTGTCCTCTGTGCTTTGTTTGGGAGGTATTGGGCATTACCAAAGGCAAGCGGTATTGTGAGTGTGATGTAGGAGCGTCAGGCTGGAGATAGACGGGATCAGAGGCCCTATAGCACATGTTCTTTGTGGCTACATGGTCCTCATCAGCTGGACACCGACTCATTTAGTGTCCCCAAGCACACCTGACCCCCTCTCCCAGCTTTTAAGTACATCTTCATTTCCCCTCTTTGCTATAATTTTAAGACTAGTAACAGTAGGCCTTCAATCCTGCTGTCTTGCTTGACCTTCCCTGCAGTCATTACTTCTCCAGTTGTGTGGCGAGGGTGAGGGTGTGGAACCCACAGGAAGGGGCACCCAGAGCCAGAACTGAGATGTCTGACTCCAGCAGACCCTATAGCTTGTCTGTGACACCACACTTCCTGTGTTCAGGACAGCCAGACAAAGAGGGCAAGATGCTGACAGGGAAGCAGCCTTCCTCTGGGTTAAATCTTGAATTCGAAGACACAACAGAAAATCTTGCCTCCTCAAGCCCACATTCTGCTCTTCTTTTAGCTCATCCCCAATGAAGTGGCCCTCTTTACTTTGGCCCTTTATCCAGCTAGAATCCTCTGCTTTCGGCATCAGTAGCTGCCTCCCTATCCCAAGCCAAACCCCACTGAACTGTCCAAAATACATCCACCCCTGAACTTCCCCGGCCTGAGTGACTTCTCAGTGCAACTGTCACCATAAATCACGTCTCTCCATGGATTTGATCAGATTTCTCCTCTTGAGAATCTGATTGCTTTCGTGAGCCCCTCAGGCTGGGCCACCCCAGGCTCAGGTTGTGGCCAGCCTAGGATTGGGCTGTCTGTGACTCTGTTAGTGGTAGGAGAAGCCGGGAAGGCCTGCTGCACAGGTGACCCTGGAGAGGCAGCGATACCTAGAGCCCCTGCAGGTGCTGTGACAGGGGGTGCTGGCATTGTCTCTGCCATTCAAAAGTGATCCCGGCTGACTCATTCACTGACAATGAGAGCAGGTCTCTCCTCTAAGTTCCCATGCAGCTCTCCTTGGGTGTCGTAGCTCTTAGCTCCCCCAAAATATAGGAGCCCCAAGGAGAAAGTGTGATTTTTTTTGTATCTGCATTTAACCATTCCATGTTAAAATGAGTATGATATAACTCAGTATTTCCCAACACTGTTGGGATTAAAAATAAAAAACATCAGGTTTAAATATGTATAGGAACTACTGGGATGTTGGGGGGGTCTGTTTGTTTGTTTGTTTGTTGACCAAATATCTCTAGGGCAGGCCTTCTTAGAAGCTTTAGTTTTTCTCAGGAGTGAGTTGAACTTTCAAGAGAAAGAGAGGCTCCATAGACCTCCTGTACTTCCTGCTGTGAAATCACATCTTCCGGGAGCCCCAGAAATAGTGCCAGAGGCAATGCTTTGCCACAGGATAGACCAACACAGCAATTTCACCTTACTCCGAGACAGGAGGACAGTGTCCAAGTGACCTGCTCAGGGCTGGCCCTGGGCAGGTAGCCTATGAACAGCCACTCCTGGATTCTTGGTACTTTATTCTGGAACAGTGAGCAGGGATAGTGTCCAGAAGAAGCTGGAAGAGTTCCTGATCAGTAAGCAAAGGCCATCAAGACCAGAGCCACAAGCAGCCCCCTCTATAGAACCAAGTGACTCAGACATTGAGTTCTGTGGATGGAGCTATTTCCCAGGATCTCCACATTTGCCCATCTCCTATCCAGAAGCAACGGTCCCTTCAAACCACCAAGGGACCACTAGACTCTCTCTGGCTACAGGAGCCTGCTGCCCTGAGGCCATTCTCCTCTACGTGCCACACACATTTGCACAGTCCCTTCGTGCTCATAGGAAGTTTCCATGTATGACTTCTATGTCATCAGCATCACCCAGGTCTTGTAGACCGCACATGGAATTCCCTGGTGTTACATAGCAGGATAGGCCTGATCTCAGCAACACTACAGGGCTGTCAGAATGAGGACCACTTATGCCCAGTTCTCAGACAGGAACAAGTTAGACACGGAAACACCAAGCCAGGTGCCCAAGCCTTTGCCTGAAGATTAGATCATCAGCCATGCCAACTAGGAGTATTCTTATGGATTGCTCTCCAGAGTTCTACACAACCCTCTCAACTGTAAGCGGGCAATGCTCCTAGCTCATCTCACCAAACATCCCAGCCAGGGGCACCCATGCTTCTTTGTAACCATATTGGCAGGGAGCCTACTGATGTTCATTGTCCTTAGGCAGCTTGGAGCCTTCATGTATGACCCAATGGGTACTCCACACAGCATTCTCTTGGTATAGCTCATCCGCTGTGCTGAGCCTGGAAATCAGTGTCTTAGGCATCTCCGTGATGGCATGCGTCCTCTCAGGCAACTGCCCCCTGTCTTCTACATACCAGATGCTTCCCAAGAGCTGAAATAATAATGAAAGAGGTCGCCCACCAAGGACAAGGCTGTCCTTCTTTTTTTATTTTTATTTATTTATTTTTTTGTACTGAGAATTGAAAACAACCAAGGTGCAGAATAGTTCTGCTTCCTGGATGTGAAATTGATTTGTGTCTAAACAATCTCCTCCCCTCCGCCACTGCCCCCTACCCTGAAAGACGCTGTGCCAATTGCCTTAGTATAATACACTCCTATGTCCCCACTGTGATTTGTAATGGACTATTAAGCCCACGTGGCCCCATGAAGCTCAACCTAGACAACATCAATCCCAAACAAGAAGTTTGAAACAACATTCTCTGGATGAGGCCGCAAACAGAGGCCAAAACCCAGGCTGAGGCCCATTGTCAAGAACTTAAGCCAGAGCGGGGTCAAGAACAAAGAGGAAAGCGGCCTGGTGGGCCAAGAACACCGCTGCTTCTAGGTAATTAGAGCCCAGCAAGGCCCCTAGAAAAAAGGCTGGCTCTGCCGTCCGACCACGCTGTGGAGATGGCAGCCCCGTGGCCCATTTCACCAGTGGCTGTAAAACAGTCAGTGTGCAGAAAACTCTCTGTCAAAGAGCTTGACAGACACAGGTCCACTGGCTCTTCTGAAGGACCACTAAATGCGGGTCTCTTATTAGTCCATTAGACATGTGAGTCACTGAGGCTATAAATAAAATAAATAAATAAAAACACCTGCCAGAGCCTATGGCGATACTGCTATGAAGCCCAGAGTTGGGTTCAGGAAGGCCTGGGTTCAGTGCCACTGAAAAGTCCTGATTGCCTTCTTGTCCCATTCATGGGGAATCCGCAGGAAACTTTGCTTACGTGAAAGCATTGAGTTAAGGTCTGTCCTGAAAGAGGAAATTGTAAACAATAGAAGGGGAGCCTCCAGCTCTGCCTCCTTCCGTCTACATGGTAGGGAAAAGGATCCACTCTCTCCTTGGATTGCTAGTTACAGTTTTACAGAACTCTTGCAAATGTGGAATTTCCTGTGTGTTAGAGCACTTCAGAAGCTACAAGGACCACAGAAGCTTTCAGTGCTGCGACTCTCCTACAAAGTGCCACTGTCCTGTCATGGCTATGTGACTCGTCGGGTAACTGAGGTGGCCCAGACGACTTTGTAAACTGTTGTCCCCAAGCTTCCGCTTTTAAAATAGAAGCTGTATTATTGACATATGGCCACCTCGTAACCTTGCTTTCAACTGACCTGCTTGTCCAATTTGGGGCAGAGCCACCATGAGCTAAGGTCCATGGGTGCCAAGAGGAGGCAGAGCACAGCATATGAACAGAGTGCATTTATTATTACAGTAATTGTGGGAAGATGCCCTCTCTAGAGAGACGCCAGCATTTTACAGACACAGTTCATTCATTTTCATAAGCAGACCCAGATGGACCACCCTGGGGGACCATCTGGCTGGGTAGAGTGTGCCAAGTCAGCTTCTGAGAAATGGAAACACTTGGACTCACTGGCATGGGAGCAGAATCATGTAACTCTTACTCCAACGCCCACCCAGCCTGGCACACAGACCGTGTCTCCTCTGAAAAGGGAAGCAGCTCCATCACCCCCACACTTCCCTTTATCCTCCGCAATCAGCTCATCAACCCACTTCAGGTTCAAGGCAAAGGCCTCAGGGAGACACGACATCCCTCAGAGGCCATCCGTGAGAGCAAAGTCCATGCAGTGAAGTCCTCAAGGGGCAAGGCCTGCAGAGCCAGCACGTGTGTAGTTAGGAATGCAAATGATCAGACTCGGCCCCAAATCTACTGGGTTAGGCATTGTGGGTGTTTAAGAAGCGTGACTTTGATGTTTGTTGAAGTGTGGAAACCCAAATGCAAGAGCAAAGGGCCCGGGGCTCACTGAAGGCAGAAGGGGAAGGTCAGCCCTGCGGCAGCGCACTAACTGAGCAGTCATTACTCCAGGCTGGAATCTGAGAGGTTGCACAGATTAATAAAGTCCCTTGCCTGTCACCTCCCCATCCGCCCACCTCTCTAGTCAAGCAGCCCATGCATCTTGGGAGTAGATGAGACCACATACTGAGTTCTCAAAATCAATAAGCGGTGAAAGAATGGGTTTCCCAAATGCTCTATTTGAAGGCCTCAGGTTTGGACCTAAATTTCCACTCTTCCCTTTAAGCATAGTATGCAGGTTTCAGCTTCAGGCTGAGCCCCCAGCAGCTCAGAACACCAACTCCATGACTGCCTCCCATTCACATCCTACCCTAGGCAAACCAAATGGCTGCCTTAGGTAGTCTCCCAAAATGCTCCTAGAAATGTTCCTCCTCTTCACTGCTGAACAAGGAGATCTGCTCTTGGTGGCTAGCTCCAGGCTAGTTGACAATTCTAATATGATTAGAGGCAAGCAGCTGAGCTGAATCTAGTCCGGCACCCCTTGACATCATGACATACCTGATTTGAGAACCTCGAAATCAGAGACCAAGCCAGGTCTCATTTTTCTCTGTAGTCGTAACACAGCATGGAAGTACTCCATCGTTTTGAATTGGGTCTTCCTCAGAGTGGCATCAGTAGAGCCTGGATGAAGGAGTATAGTTGTTACCAAGCTGCAGCCCTGTGGGTGGCAAGGATGTGATGTGATTCACAGTTCTGGTCAAAGTGAACAGGATCAATCTAATCCAGATAGGAGCTTGAACGTGGTAGGGGGATAAACAGGAATTGCCATGGAAGTAACAGGACTGAGGGTACAGGTTCAGAGGGGGGTGAAAGGAATGGCTAGTCAGAACCTTGAAGTCTGGTGCTCCATGGGGTCTGGATCTTACTATTACCCGTGCTCTGGAAAGTAGCAAGGATTTGTCTCATCTCACTAATTTTCACTGTACTTGAGAGTCCAGGGATTTCAACCCAAAGAATTCTGGACATTCTGGAGGGATTCTTCAAAACTCAGTGAGCTATGGGGGATGCCCTCCACGTCCCTGAGGACAAGTCTAGTGAAAACTACTTTAAAGCAGAGTATGGAAAGTGTGTGTGTGCCTGCATGAGTGTGCACATGCAGTGTATATGTGTAGGCAGTGTTTGTAGCCACACTGTGTACGTGTGTATGAGCCTGTAACTTCGCTGTGAACATCACCAGCCCCACTATCCTCCTCCTTATTAGAGGTATTAACCCATCAGAAGGCAGAAGACTTGTGAGAATCCATCACACTAAGGAAACAAGCAGATCAAAGAGAAAACTTATGCGGAGCTGTAGAACTTTAAGAATTCAGAGGGTTAGGGGTGGGCACAGCAGGCTGGGAATTCCAAGGCTGGTCTGAATCTCTTCCACCTGGGGATAAATTCGAAGCACAGAGAGACTACAAGAAATTAAGAATGTGGGTCTTAAACAGGGTCAAAGACTCCACCCTTAGAAAGTTCTAGAAAGAGCATTGGACTGGCGGTGCAGACACAGATCCTAGTTCACACTGCCCTTCATCATGAATCTGACCTCGAGTCGGCTTTCTCTATGAAATGACCTTGGCCGTCCCATCCTTCTGGGTTGTTGTCAGGATTAAATGAAGCCATTTACGTTGTTGAACCTTGGATTCTGGAGTGCACTGCACAAATAAAGACCTTCATTATCCCTAGGCACTGCTCCTCAAGGAAGACAAGTGAGGTCAGGGAAGCAAATGAAGACCAGCAGGGCAAGAAATTAGGGGTGAAATGGTCCCGCTGATTGGAACAAAGAGCCAGACGTCATATTGCTGAGTTAGTGGCCAGCTCTTGGCGACCGCTTGTGGAGGTCAGTCGTCCTATGGTCTCTTCCCTGTTCAGAGCTCTGACAGACGGGCACTGGAATTGTTTTCTGGTTCACCCAAAGAAAGGAATGCCGTGGATAGTTTACAGTTTACCCCCGAGCCCGTAAATCGAAACTCGCCGGCACTGATTTGTGCCTGGAAGACATTAAATCTGGTATAAGTCAGGACATAAAACATCCTGGTGTTTAGCTGATTTGTTCATTTAGCTGTCAATGGGAATCAGATGTTGAGATCCACTGTGATATAAAGTAGTGATTCGTGGCTGTCAGACATACCCATCTGCGGTTTAGAGGACTCACCCCCGCACTGGGCTTGTTCAGGGATGTGTGCTGGCTCAGATTAGTGCCAACAGCACAGTGAACCATCCCCAGGTGAGATCCACCCTTTGGGTGACCTCGCTTACACCAACCTTGATTCTGCAGGATGCTCTCAGGAGCGGGTCAGAGGTATAAATAGGATGTCAGTTCCCAGAAGACTCCACTCAAATGATGGCTTTCTTTATCACTTTTCAAAAGATGAATCCAGTCGTCATCCTGTTGGCAGACAGGATAAATAGCGAGGAACTAGACATAAAAGTTCTATGAAGACTTTTGTAAATAACAACACAGGGCGAACCTGATGTCTTTAGAATATAAACTTCTAAGAAAAGAGGCGGAAGACAAATCAGGTTTCTCCTGCCTTTTGAGTAGTAGCCTACTTTACTCTTTCAGGTTACAGAAGTTGTAATTCTCATTATAGAGCATATAAATCCTGAAAGGATACGAAGGAAAATTCGACACATTCATCAGCCCCTAGCTTAGAAGTCGCTAGGTTTACCAATTTAATACAATCTCTCTGATTTTTTTTCAGTGTATATAAAAAGGGGTTTGGGCGTGCTTTTCTGACAGTCTTGCATGTGTGAATGTTGGTTTTTCATTTAGGGTCGGTTTTGCTGTGGATTTTGTTTCATTTTTCCATGAAGGGTCGTGGATTTTTCCCATGTGTTTGACACAGATATGCCAACTCCTATGACCATCTCACGGCCACTGGGCTTCTGGAGACTTTGGTTTTATTTCCATGGTGCTCTGATCCATGATGAGTAATTCTGGGTCGAGACGTCTGTCTACTTCTGTTTGCTCAAAGGTCACTTCCTAGCTGCTAAACTCTGGCCCCTAAGAGTCTGAATAAGTTTGTAAAGTCCTTCAAATGTATCGGCAGCCTCTGCTAGAAACACTATGAGGCTTCACGTTCTCAGAAGCAGCACAGATGGTCCCCAGCTGATGACACTTTAGCTTCATGATTTCCCAGCCTTACATATGTGCAGAAATGAGATGGCATTCCATAGGAATCATCCTTTGAATTTGGGGTTTCGTCCTTCCGGTGGGCTACTGGTACATGGTGCTTGACTGTAAGCCATAGCTCTCACTCGGCCACATCAACCATGGCGAATCCCCAGTACCCAGAGTGCACAGCGCTAGAAGCTGTAGTGTTCTGGAGGTTAGCTACATTGGGTGCAATGTTAACTTATGACACTGTCCCATTGCTGTAAAGAGATGGTGTGACCAAGGCAATTCTTACAAAAGAGACCATTTAATTATGGGCTTACTTACCATTTCGGAAGTTTAGTCCATTATCATCATGGCCGGAAGCATGGCAGCGGCCAGGCGTAGGGCTGGAGAAGGAGCTGAAAACTACATCTTGATGCACAAGCAGAGAGCAACACTGGGCCTAGTGTGAGCTTTTGAAACCTCAAAGCCCTCCCCCCACCAGGTCACATAATTCCTCCAACCAAGCCATACCTCCTAATCTTTCTCATATAGTGTCATTCCCTGATGCCTAAGTATTCAAACATATGGGCCTATGGGTTCCATTCTTATTCAAACCATCACAAACATGTTCAATTTTGGGTGGCTTTATCAGGACATACCCTCATCATAAATTGTATCATTATCTGTAGATCTATTCATACATGAGTACATATATACATACATGCATGCAGGCATACTTCACACATGCATCTGTGTACGCATGCCCGCATCCACACATGCACTCACTCATTCATGCATACATACATGGCTAGACATGTTATTATGTTGATTTTATAGAGGTAGGAGAAGTGTTGCCAATTGTATATGTGTGAACACTCAAAATGCTTCCTGTCAGTGTTCAGTGTCAGGAATAGCATTTATTAGGAGCACTTTGAACCTTTTAATTGGTATTTTTTTCTTTTTTGTTCTGGAAACTAGAAAGCATGAAACATACAGCAGTCAAATTTTAGTTATTATGTAGAAATTTTAGGACTGGAAATATTATTCTAATTTCACCCTAATTTACTTATTCCTAGGGTTATACTGCAAGTAGTGATTGCAAGTCACTGCAAGATCTTAAGGGATTTTCTTCCATTTGGGGTTGCCTCTTTGTGGTTTTGGATTTTGGTTTTAGACAGAGTTTCACTATGCAACTCAGGCTGACCACGAACTTACTGTGTAGTTCAGATTGACCTCAAATTCACAACAATCCGACCTCTTCAGCCTTCCGAGTGATCGGACTGTAGGTATACACCACTGCACTCAACTCCTCAAATCTTTTATGAAATGCAGAAATAATTAAGTTTATTACCTCTGAAAGCTCAAGCTTTCATATCTTATCATTGAAGAGAAGTAGCCTTGTCAGCATGACCAAAGAAATTTACAACATCTGAAGGAGCTGTCCTCACTGTAAGGGTACAACGATGCCCACATCCCCTGACCTTTCTGGTTATTCTGACAGGTGACTTGCATATCCAATTCCTTTCCATATTACTGTTCAGGTCTCCAATCCCAGACTTTGCCCTGAACTAACCCAACCAGCCTGCCCTCCCATCCCTACCCTCATCAGGTGACAGGAGGCCTTTGGGCTTCAACATGAGCAAGGCAAGGAATAGCATGCTTGGCTCTAAGATGTCCTGACTCTAGCCCTGTGCCCAAGCATCTGCTGAGTTTTTAAATAAATGGTTTGATTTAGCCCAGGGTAGCCTCAAACTCACTATGTATGTGACTACAACATTTAGATCCTGGTCATTCTGCCTATGGCTCCTGCGAGCTAAGACTATAGGCATGAGCTAGCATGCCTAGCTGATCCAATACTGGAGATCTTACCTCAGACGCTGTGCATGCTGGGCAAGCACTGTACCTGCAGCACTACATCCCCAGCCCAGAGCAATCTACTTTTGGCCTAAGACATTCCAGGATAGTAGATAATGCCTTGGAAATATCTTGGATTCTTCCCTAGTAGAACTAACTGGCCATCAACCCGAGTAGAACTAATCCTTGACCTGAGATCCTACCAAACACAAGGAGGCTGCTTCCGGCGGCACTCGGCAATGGCTGGGGGAGGCTCTGTTGCTGCCTGTTCAGGATCGGAATACAAAATTACATAACACCTGTAATCTGAGCCAGTCCTCTCTGGCACCTGCTGGCTCCCCTCTGGTGTCCCAAGTGAAATGACAGAGAGCCGCAAGGGGCAAAGCAGCATAGATGCAGCCTCCTCGGGAACTCGGGGCCCACTGTCATCAACAAGATGCAGGTGTGCGCTGCAGGGCATCCAGGGAGGTGTCTGTCTGTGGCAGGTTAGGTCAGGAAGTGATTCTGGCTTTGAGTTTTGTTAGAGGACTCTCTGTACTCTTTTCCACGGCACTTGGATTTTACAGTCCTATCAATAAAGCATGTAGGTTCCATTTGTTCACTAACACGAGCCATTTTCCATCTCTTTGACAGTTGCCATTCCACATCAGTGATCTTCTCATATGTTTCTTCTGTGTCCCTCAAGGAATCAAGAGAAAGACAGTATAAAAATTATTTCTTCATCACCACCATCATCATTATCCCAGATCCCTGTCCATCATCCCTCTTCTTCTCCATAACGTTTCTCCCTGTTTTGTACTTCTAGGGTTCAACTCTAACCTGTGATTCTCATGAAACAACTAAAGACTGAAACATGCCAGGAAAATCTGAAGTTCTTACCAATGCAGACAACCTTGTCTTTTCACAGGAGGCTCAACCCCTTCCTCACACTCTGGGCTGTAAAAGTCAAACTAAATAACCCTGGATTCTTCTCCTGCCTGTCCTCTAAGAAGCCCTTGTGGCCCTGGTTGGAGGGATGACCTAGCTATTCCCACTGCCAGACTGGGGCCACCAGCTTGTTTCACGTCTAGAAGGAGCTCTTTCTGGCTGTCTCCCAGACTCTTGGTGCTTTACCATAAATTAGTCATCTGCTCCGCTCTCTGTGTGTGACACAGCACACAACAGCTTGCCTGCTGCAGCTTTATCAGTCTCCCAGATCTACCAAGATATAAGAGTGCAGCCGTCTTCCTGCGGGAAGTTAATAGTTCCAAGTACGGTCTTTTCAAAGGTTGTTAGCATCGCAAGGCCTCTCGGCTTGGTTTACTTTCCGTATAGACTAACCCCAGCTTTCCCACACGTAGGCATGGGTATTGGGGTTCCATTGATGTTTTCATCAGCAAAACACCTTTCCCCTGAACTATCTGCTCTAAATTGTGAATGAAGCACAAATCCCTTCTGAGCGTTTTGCACAAAGTGTTTCTTAAACAGCGGTATCCACTTTCGCTTTAACAAACACTGGTCACACTCTCACAGTGTATCAGACAGTATTCTAGGCTCTGAATATTCCATACTGAAAATTCAGTAAGAACTCTCCCCATCCCTTGAATGTTAACCGGGGAGAGAGAGAGAGAGAGAGAGAGAGAGAGAGAGAGAGAGAGAGAGAGAGAGAGAGAGAGAGAGAGAGAGAGACCCAACCAAACCGATAAAGAAAATGAATATTGCCTGAAGGCAGCAGCAAGGGGAAACAGCATAAAGTGAGAAGTGAGTCTAATTTGGGATAGGGTGAGGGTTTGAGTTAAAAATCTCAGGGAAAACTTTTCTGGAAGGTAGCAGGTCAGTAAGATGAAGAGGTGAAGGAGCAAAGATCTCTAATCTCGGTGGATTTGTTGTATGGCTATCGGGTGGCTTGTGCTAAAATAAAATACAGCCTTTCACTACCACGAGGTGGTTCATAAAGCACTTGTTCTTATCGTCTCATTTGACCCTCTTACTGCTTGTTCTAGAATGTTCCCCACAGACTCAGGCTTCGGGCACTTAGCTGATAGCCCCTTGGGTTAGCTAGCAGAGGAGGCTGAATCAGGGCAGCCCTTGAGGGCCATCTCGAGAGTTCCCTGATCCCTGACCCATACAGTATGAAGAACCATTGCCTCAGTCTCCTGGTGCTCCACACATGGCCCCCAGCTTGTGTGCTTTCCCTCCATGAGGGATTGTACCCTCAGAATCTATGGGCCAAAATCAGTGCCTCCTCCCTGAGACTGATAGGTCACAATGACAAGAAAAGAAACTAGTACATCCCCCAACAACCTCTGGTAAGGATAAAATTTTTTGTGTGGCTGGTAGGGGCAGGGGAGAGGACCAACAATCTATGAAATCTGATGTTACAGTTCCTCTATTATTCATTGTTGTAGTAATAGGAGCGGCGGGGCTACGTCCCCGGCACCCGGCCGCTAGCTTTACCGGCCGCCTCGCTAGCTTATGCCCCCAAATAACAACACACAAACTGTATTCTTGTTAAGGGTTTCACATTTAAATAATGTCTATCCATGGAATTCTTCAAAATTGAAGGTGATAAGAGGTTATAGTATGAGAGTTACAATTTTCCATTAGACATAGGAGATATTGAATTGAAAGTACATTGAATTCTTTAAATTTAAGGAATGTAGTTCCCATTATTACTTGATTCATCACTAACAAATAATATGTACAAAATCGAAATCCATAGGTAGTTAAATTTTCCACAGTAATTAATTCTTATACAAGATTATAGAGAATTAAGTAAAAGGATTTTTTGATTGGTCGTAAGATTTTTACAATAAACATATACACGGAAAATATTTGACAAATAAAATGTTAATTATGAAAAAATAAATAAATAAACACTGCTTGGCCACTTCCTCCCCTCCTCCCATTCCCCTCCCTGTTCCCCAACTCATCCTCCTCCCTTCCCCTCCAGTCTTAAGGACAGCAGGGTACCCTGCCCTGTGGGAAGTCCAAGGCCCTTCCCCCTCCATCCAGGCCTAGAAAGGTGTGCATCCCAATAGAGGGGGCTGACTGAGAAGCCATTGATAGTGGCACCAGGACTTGTTTCTACTGCATGTACTGGTTTTTTGAGCCTTCCACTTTCAATGGCTCACTAAAACCACCACCTTGTTTGCCTGGGTTTCTCTTTTTTCTCTGGCCTGGTTAGCTTTTTAATCATTTGGGAGTGTTTGTTTGTATATGTGTGTGTGTGTGTGTGTGTGTGTTTGTTGTTGGTTTGTTATTGTTGTTTTGTTGTGACTGGTTGTTTTGAAACTGTCTTGTTAGGTAGCTCAAGCTGCCTCAAACTCATGGTCCCCCTGCCTCTGACTCCCAAGCCCTGGGGTGACAACCACCGCCATGTTGACGGTTTTCATTTCTAACCTGTCATGCATACGCTCTGTGACCATCTACTGCTTGAAATCCACAGCCCACTCTGTTTTCTCCTGTACCTTCCACAGTGACCTCTCCTACTCTGGTTCATCTAAAAAGATGGTTAAAAATGGGCTTCCCAGTGAGTCAGACATAAAATTCTAGTTCTGCCCATTTGCCGTGACCCTGAAAATGACCTCACGAATCCTTCTTTGTATCCCAATTGTCACCTCAGGAAAAGTCGAGAATAACCAAGCACAGTAGAGTACATCTGTAATCCTAGACCTCTAGAGTTGGGGACAGTGGGATTGTGGGCTTTATAATAAGACCTTGTCAAAAATATTAATAAAATTAAAAAGACAGGAGATAAATATTTCATATATTTTCTATAAGGACTAAATAAAATTAGATAGGTATAGACATGGAAGATATAGATAGCCAGAAATAGAGAGGGCACTTTCTATATGGATCTAGAACATTATGTACACGTGATGAAGGCGTGGCTACTGTTAGCACGCCTAGAGTCTGCATCAACATCCCATGGCTTTCCTGTCCTTTCAGCCAGCAGCCATCCCTTCTGCTGTGGCTGACACAGATGGAGCCAGTGGAGGCATGATGACCTTCCTTCTAGCTTCAAGAGGGCTGAGTCCATCCATTTTCTAACTGGGGGTACCCAGGGGCCACCACGCACAGCCAGGTGGTACTGTCTTTAGTCCTCCAGTCTGAATGATCCCTCTCCCATCCCGAGCAGGCTTTCTCGACCACATTGTCTGAAGCCCGATCCCTGCGGTCATCTCACCTGTAGCTATAATTTATTTGTGATTAGTATTACTTCTCCAAAGTACAACTGAAATTGTTCATTGTTTACTGAACAAACAACGAGAGAAGAAAATGACATGTTTTTACGGGGAGCTGTGGTGTAGAATACTTAAATATCACCACGTTTCAGGGAGATTAATGGTAAAGTGTCCCCAGAGGTCATTTATAATATTAAAAATAAAATTATTGGTGTGTCTTTTCAGAAAAAGCAATGAAGATAAATGTCAAATAGGGAAACCTTAGGGGAAAAAAAAAGACCATGTAACAAAATGAAGGGACTAGCCGAGGCTGCAAAGGAATAAGACATTTTTAATTTCTTCAGAGAGCTCGACCGTGAAAATGAAGCAGACTCTGTCTTCTTCTGACGGCCTTCAGGAAGCTGTTTGGTTCTTAGGAAAGTCATAGGGAGATGGAATTTGAAACAAGGCCTCGGGGTCTTTCCATATTAACCAGTGTCACTGTTTTCGTCCCAACGCCATCTCTCTCATCCTCACCTCCACGCCACCCATCCTGACAGGGGCACCTCCAGCGTGTCACTCACTGCTACTCCTGTCTCTTCATCTCTCTGATCCTCAGTGTCTCCCGAGCCATCTTCATGACTTGCGTGGTCAATCACAGAGGCAGCTAGCCAGCTGGCTTTGCACACGTCCATTCCCACAGCTCAATCTCTCGACATCACTCGGGGTGAACTTCATTAAGACTCACCAGCTGGTCTGGAGAGATGGCTCAGCAGCTAAGAACACTTGCTCCACTTGCAGAGGACACAGGTCTGCTTCCCAAACCCGACATCTCTGGTTCCAGGGGATCCAACGCCCCCTTCTGGCTTCTACAAGCCTGCATGCATGGTGCACATACAGACAAGCAAACACACATAACTAAAAACTAATTGCAATTTTTTAATTAAAAAAAAAGACTTCTCAGGGTTCTTGATTTTGAAGTCTGCTGTTTAAATTCCTTATATAAACTCACACCCCCTTACCCCAGTTTTCAGGTTCCTGGGTGACTATGTCTCTCCCTTCTCCTACAGACAGCTCTGGTGACCTTTGTGGCCATTCTGGGCCATAATGGCATTTGCTCTGTTTCTAGATCATGACATCCTTCCCACTCTGGCTCCTCTACAGTCTTTTTCCTTGGCTGGTCCTCACTCGTGATTCAATACTGGCTCCCGTGTCCCTGTGCCCACTATATCAAACTAGGCCTCTAAACCACTTTCTCTTCACTGCTCTCAACCAGTTCCAGGCTTAAGGAAAAAAAAATATAAAAACATCCCTCTAGTAAACCAAGCATTGAACTGGATGGCAGGGAGGGAGAAGAATGAGGGCAGAACTTTTCCTTTGGTATAACTCAAAGAAATGAGAAATTCCCAACAGGATTCAAGGAAATCCCTCCTGATAGCATTCTTCTGCTTGAACTTAGTAAACTAGTTTGCCCTTCCTTGGTATCAAATCATTAGCACTTATGACTTGCCCAGCGCTCTCCAGGAGGTGGCATGAGTAAGCCAAACCCTCCTGCCTAGGAGGAGCCACATGCCTTCCTTCAGGGAAAAGAACAAGCAAGGGCATGGATGAAGTGGCATCTGCGGTGAAAAGGATTGTTCAAGCTGAGCAATTCTAGGCCACCAAAATAGGGTGCACACTCACTATAAGAAGCTGCTAATCTTGATACCTAATCAGATTCAAAGAGCCATGGGAACGTGGAGTTCAAGGTGCATGCAGCAGAGATTGTAGTGAGATTAGGCCTTGAAGAAGCTGGGTGCAGAAAGCTAACTCTGACTCCAGAGGCAACAGAGCTGAGAATTCATCATTACAAGTGTGATTTGTTTCATAACTATTATTTGTACTGGAAATTACCTTGGCTTGTTCCCATCATTATTTTTTGCTCTAAGGACCCGGTTCTATGGAGCCTCAACTCTACCACATGGTGTGAAGGATATTCAAAGCTTCTTTGGGTCCCTAAGAACTGGTCCTGCCCAACCAACCTCTAGCTGAGTCTCCCTGTGCCTATTTCATGACAAATTCTTTAACCTCCATGCCTCTATAGTTAGCTCAGAATAAGAACCCTCATTGTTTTATTTATTGTTCTATAGACATATGACCTTCACAGAAACCTGTCCATTAGACTGCATTCCTGAGGGAAACCCATGAGTTGAGTCAGTATTCACTCCATTAACTACAAGAAGAGGTCTGGAACATGGAATCGTTTTCTCTATACCTTAAGGGATCTTACCAACACAAACTGATTAGGTCTTGGGCTTGATAGAGTCATTGGAGAAATGTAGTCTGAGTTCTAAAGGAACTCCTGGACATGGGGAAACTCAACACAGTGAGAGCATAGGTCAGGAAGTGGTACTCAGGGCTTTGGATTGCCCCGAGGAGAGGAGAACCTGGAGGACCATTATTCCAATGTGAAGGGGTTTCTGATTTGGGTGCACCTAGTTATTATGCCAAAAACTTATGGAATATGCTAGTCTCTAGCCTCTCTCCTAGACATCCTTCTTCTGGCTGCCTTCAGTGAACCCCAAAAGCCACTCCATCACTGTGTGAGTCTGAGGTCTGCGGGAACAATAGCCCTAGCCCAGGGGTCTGCCTGGCTTTAGAGAATGCTGAATCTAGGAAGCTACAGCCAAGATCAAAAGGACTTATCTCTGGTCTCAGAAACCTAGAGGCGAGGTGAGGCTTCCATCCAGCTCTTCTATTTTGTAGGACAGTGCTTCCCAGCACAGAGGCAGCCACCTGGGCCTGGGCCTCTCCTTTAGTGTAGGAACCAAGATGCCAGGTCTTTAATGAGGTTTCCACACTGCAATTTATGAGGCCCAAAGCCTTCAGAAGGACTAGTTTCTGCCAGCCTTAATTTACACAGTTCACAAGCTTTCCAACACCCCCATTAAAGGGGACAAGGAAGCTGTGGCTGTTGGCTTGAACACGCTATTTGACACCGTCCCCATCATGTCGCCATCCATTTTCCTGTCTCCTGGCTTGTTTAGCCCTAAGCACCTGGCTCTCCTATCCCTGGGAAATATTTAGTTCCTAGCAGGCAGGTGGGAGCCAAGTCCAGCCCTCGACTCCAGCTCTGGCCCAGGTCTGCCCACAAATCCTCTATGTGAAAAGTTCTTCCGCACGTCATCTCCAATTTGATTTAAGAACAAGAACCCCTTCTCACCCAAGCGGCTCTCAGTCCCCACCCTTGTAATGAAGGCCATCAGTTAGGCAAGAGCGGGCAGGTAGGGGATGGCCGGAAAACTGTGACAAATGTGCCTTTTTGAAATGCCACATAAATCCCCTTAATTAAAAATTAATTAAGTGCCCTAAAAGTTGACATTCATTTAAGAAAGAGAGCGTAGTTTGAGTTGTGTGGGTTTCATAGCATCTAGTCTCTAAGACACAAATGAAGGAGGGGAAGTATGTGTGTGTTTCTGTTTCCAATGCAGTCGGGAAGGGGTTCATTGCCAGCGAGTGAACTCAATAAGTCACCCACGGAGTAGAACAGCGATTCACGGAACTTGACCTGGACCGCACGTGTTGCTGATGCAGATCTAAACTAATTTCTACAGCATCCGCTGAGAAGATAAATAGGCAAACAAATGTGCCATGCTGTTTCAGAAGAGATGTTCCAAGACACAAATGACGGATAGCTGGGACAGGAAATGCCAATGTGAGGCCAGCTTGCTGGGTGAGCGGCTTAGCAGAAGGCTTCACGGGAGAGCCATCCACAACGGTGGGCATTAATCAAGTTGGCACTAATGATAGCAAATCCATCTCATCAACATGTAGCCATCAGCACCATTGCTTAGAACCCAATAGGGAGATCACGGACAGAAAGAGACTTTGAGATAAGATTTGAGGTCAACACTCCAGTGTGTCAGAGGACAGTGGAGGAGCAGAGATAAAGGTCCCATCCAAGAGCCACAGAAACTGACTTTCAGATTCCTCCAGTCTTCCAAGGTCATACCACTTCAACTGTGTCCCCCCCCTCCCCTGAAACACCCAGGGGTCTAGGGACACCGCCAGTGCCAAGGACATCTCCTCCAAAGATGGTGATGGCAATGACCCTGGTGATGCACAAACACCAACGCTCTCTCTCACTTGCCTGCCAAGTGACTCTCATGGACCTCAGGGCATTGCTTCTAGCAGATGATTTATCATGAGTCATGGGACAAGATGTTACTGGAGGACCATCTGGCCAAGTTCTGGGCCCTTGTCTTCGGTTTACTAGCTGCAAATCTCAGACAAAACACCCCAGTAAGCAACTGGTCATACTTTTTACTGTTTAAAAAGCAACAAGCATCACTTGGGCTCTTAAATCCCCAGGTCTTCTGATTAATCAAGTGGGAATAATAACTGTTTGACTAGGGTTTTATGAGCTTCAGACAAAGAAAGCTCAAGGAAGCACATTGCAGGCTATTAAAATGCTACACAAACTCAAGAGTGACAGGGATTTAATACATTCAGTGACTCACATTGTTGGTCTGGGAGGAAGTGCTGTTTCAAGGGCTAATAAGGAAATTTCCATAGTGATGACCATTATTAATGAATAATCCCTGAGCGCCAGCCCTCCCACAAGTGATCTGGGGAACCTGGGCTGTTGCAATGATACTTGGAAATTACTAGCCCCCATGATATACCTGCAGAGAATAAACCACTTTCTCATGCCCATACCCTTTCCATCTCTCTAGAGACAGGCTACAACCACCCAGCATCTCAGGGCAGCCTGTTCCTCAGGGGAGGATGCTGTTTAGGGTTTGTGGGCTCTTGTTTAAAACCGTTCACCAAGGGTATTTTCCTCCTAGGGATTTATGGGCCCTATAAAAAAAAGAACTTGAGGGGACAGAGCACTTGTTTTTGGTTGCACCTCATTAGTTCTGAGTTTGAGCTCGTAGTAGAGATCAGAGTACCAGGAATCCATCTAATCGAGTCTCCGGTAAACATAAAACTTGCTCCATCCAGAGGAGACTCAACAAGGAGCCTGGGCATCTCCAGGAGAGGAAGAGAGGTACCAGAGAAAACGGATATTTAAAAAAAAAGAGCCAGTTCTTTAAGTTACTGCTGAGCCTGAACCCCGAAAAAGTTTCCAGGAATAAAAACCCATAAATCCCAGGCATCCAGAGAGTGAAAACAGCACTGTCCTCCACTCTTGCACCCCTCTTTGTCAAGGTTTGTGGGTGAAGGGCAAGCATGCTGACTTCATGTGCTTCTATACCCACTATCAGCATTGAGCACATCCATCACTTGGATGACCTCTTAGACAAACACAGCACAAAAGAGACAGAACGCAATGTAGAAAGGCAAAGGTTTCTGCCAATCCCTCAGCAAACTGGTGACCAACTCTGGGACTTTGTATTTACAATGGTAAAACAATGGTAGCACCTTCCTCCACTGATGCACAGGACCAGTTCAGTTCCCAGTCATGGTGGGGATGCAAAGGCCTGTATTACCAGGCACTGTTGCAGATGCCTTAGACTCCATACCTCCCTTCAAGTCAGTAGCAATTTGCTGGAAATGACAAACAGCTAAGAATACTATAAGACAGAACCTGCACTATGCTCCATGCAACTTGAAGCAATGCATGCAGAAGCCCAATCAAAAGGAATATTCGTTGGAAGGGAAGGGGGAATCCATGAAAATGGGTGAGGAAAAAAGTCAAGTACCCAGCCGTTGAGAGGTAAGGGCTCGTGAAAGATATCCCCAAAGTCAGGTCAACCCCAAAACAACAAAGGGTGACCCACACATGCCTATCAATCCCACAGGAAACAAGTTCTCTAAGCATCAGAGAAAGAGGGTAGAAGGGAGGGAGGGGAAGAAGAAAAAGAGGAGAGGTGAGGAGGGGAGGATTTGCTGCAAGGGAAGGAGCTGCTTCTGTGTCACAGCCATCCGGCTAGTTTACACCCGAAATAACCACACAGACACTATATTAATTAAAACACTGCTTGGCCCATTAGCTCTAACTTCTTATTTATAACTCTTACATTAATTTAACCCATTTCTATTAATCTGTATATTGCCACATGGCTGTGGCTTACCGGGAAAGATTCGGCATGTCTGTCTCTGGCAGCTCCATGGTGTTCCTCTCCTACTCCACCTCTCTTCCTCCCAGCATTCAGTTTTGTCTTCTCCACCTACCTAAGTTCTGCCCTATCAACCAGGCCAAGGCAATTTCTTTATTCATAAACCAATGAAAGCAACACACAAACAGAAGGACCTCCTACACCAGGGAATCATGAAGGAAGTATAGACACATTCTCATTACACGGCAGCTCGAGATACCTGTATACCAAAACACACTATGAAAATACACACTGCATGTGTAAAAAATGCATTCAGGCCCTAATCTTTGATGAGCAAATAAGGTGGGTTGAGTCCTTGCCAAACAATATCTGACCCCCATGAGTTTGATACCCAGCCCTGAAAAGAATAAAAAGAACTTAAAAGCTGAGAACACATGAAAACCTTCTTCTCAGAAAAACTCCAAATAAACAAGCTTTTGGTTTAAAATAAAACTTCTGGTAATACTCGGGGAGGACCAGGATGTGGAATGAAGGACTTGCATGTTTGAACGCAGCTGCTGAAGAGTGTAAATTGGATTCACGTCTAGAAAGCAATTTGGCAAGGTGTATCAAGAGCTTTTAAAATGTTTATACCTTTTGATTCCGTAATTCCACTTCTGGGAATCTATCCTACGAAAATAATCGGAAATGCAGGCGAAGGTTTACGCACAAAGATATTCTTCAAAGTGTTATTATAAACAGACTAGCAGCCCAATCGTTGAATAATGTTTAAATAAATAATGGCTAGTATCACACTGGATTGTAGCTATTAAAAAGAATTCATAGGGGAAATGTTTGAAGCCCTTGGAAAAGTTTGGGATGGCATCATCATTATTTTAAGACCTGTACGTGTGTGACAGGGCCATGAGCACTTTCTAAATCACAGACAGAAAGAAGTCAAGATAAATTAGCCAAGATGTTTTACAAACGGAGAGAGAGTGCCTCTGGGTGGGGGCATTCCGTGGGTGCTCTTCTCGTTTGCTTTTCCCTTGCTTTCAACATTAGACAACAGTCTTGTATTTTAGATAAACAAAAGGTGAGAGAAGCAATAAGATGTCTGATGTGAGAAATGCTCGTGCTCCCTTAAAGATGCACAATGCGCATAAAACACCAGGTAGCTTTAGATGCCCTGTAAGTGGACAGAGGCTTTAAAACGTCCTTCAGTGTTCAGTGTTGGCTGTGGCAGGCTAGAGTGAGAGCCATCTGTCCTCTGATTAAGCATACCATGATTTTAAAAAAAAACAGAAAATGCTTTGGAAATGAAGTCCCAAGCACACGAAGAGCGTTTCTCCTCATTCTAAACACCCATCTTCTATGCAGCTCACAGCCAGAAATTCGAACAGCAGCGTGCTGGCTCCAGCCCCTCTTCAACTGTACCGTATCATGGCCAGCGTATAAATGTATTTCTCTCTGGTCTCTTTGCCTTTTTCTAAAAATAAATAAATAAATAAATAAATAAAGCCAGGAGGATCCAATCACAGAGGCTCCATCGTAATGTCATGATCTAGGCCCTTCTCAAATGCCTCATATCTAAATGTCTAAACATAGTGGGGTGAAATTTCCAGCCTCCTAGCACCGTTAACACATGGTTTTAAGGGCTAAGCACTTGCCAGAGTTTGGTAACAGGATAGAAACCATATTTAGAGCTCTGTCTGAAAGAGGGTAGGGAGGTCAGGCAGTGTCACCAGGCTCCCCGTTCTCTTCACACAATATCAACAACGAAGCAGTCATATCCTGTTCATCGCAGGGTCAGAGAGCAGGTGAGTATTGCCTCCCATGCACCCTGGATTCCTGGGCCACAGTTCTCAGCACCCTGCTTAGCCTCCATGGTCAGAGCCTCAGGAAAGATGTCTCTGCTTTGTGGCATTGGGAAGAGAGACTGGAAGTTCCCTGAGAACAGCATTGAGAAAACATTTCTCTCCTAGCTTCTCCTAAGACACTGCCAACATGCAAATATACATGATCCTCAGATCAAAACAATAAGAAAGTTTATTCTGGAGCCAAGTAGGGTGACCATGGCCTGGGAACACAGATATAGTTACCCCAGATTCTATGTGCTAACACAGGAATGGTTTCTTTTTTATATATAATGATAAAACAAAGAAAATCATAAATCAAGAGATTTCAAGTCCATTAGTAGAAAACATCAGGTAGGTGATTTACAACAAAAAGAGAAAATCTCTCTGCTATTGGCCTCGGATGTTATCTGACGGCATTCTAAGCGTGTGGATCAATGGAGATAGGGGTTGATTTGTTTATTCCAAAAGGTCTTACTCAATAGTCACATAGACGTTAGGTCACACACAAGGGTAGGCAATAAACAGGGCTGCAGTAGGCCAAAAAATTTGGTTTGGGACCAAACATTCCACCTCTCCGAATCATTGAGCCGCTTGTCAAAATGAATGCTCACACAGGTGTGGCTTTTTTAATTTTTTTTTAAACCTGGAATTTAAGTTAAAAGCACAATTGATACATGGAAAATTGGTGTACGGGATTAAACCCATGAGATGAACTCGACGCCTTACCTTTTCATAAGAGCATTGACTCTCTGGTGTGCTTTTGATGTTTTTGATCCTGTTTTTTTTTTATCTGAGCGTGTTTGGAACTAGCAGGGTGTGGGAAGAAGGGCAAGCAAGCCTTTATGGCTTGTTAAAATGCATGCTGTATGCTGTGCTTACAACCCAAGAGCCACTGGAAGAAACATTAGCCTATGCTGTCCCAGGGCACAAGGAAAGGTGGATGGCATCCTTCTCTCTGAGTGAGGAAGAGAGGGGGAAAGATGACCTGACCTGTGAACTACTGGGCACTCATCCCAGAAGCAATTAAAGCACTGTGACGTCCACCCAAAGCTGCGCTGGGCTTCAGCTCTGATCCCTGCTAGAGCTGGTTTTTGCTGTGTATTAATTTCTCTTCCCTGCTGTAATGAACTACCAGAAGCTTAATGGCTTCAAACAACACAAATTTATTTTCTCATTGCTCCAGAGGGCCGAGGTCTGAAATCCCTTTCACTGGGCTTGTGCAAAGCAGTCTCAAACTGGGACTTCCCTGGGAAGTTTCTAGAACCATGCTGTTGGGCAGAGCTGTTTCCTCTCCAAAACCTGTTTCCCTGTCTCTTCAAGCTCCGTGGGACTTTTGTGGTTGTTGAGTCATAATCTGCCCTCCCATTCTGAAATCCATGCTTCTCTTGTTACGTTTGGGGGAGGCACGACCAAGGAAAACAGGGGAAGGAGGGGGAGAAGTTAGTTTCCATGCCGTGGGGAGTTCTCCAGTCCATTAAAAAAAAGCATAGAATTTTTGATATTAAAGATTATCTGTCTGGGGAGGGGGACCCCACATCACAGTCAACTAAATCTAGCTTCTTAGACAAAACTGGAGAAACTCACCTGCATGTGAGGCTCAAAGGAGAGGGAACTAAGGCCACCAGAAGCACAGAGATGGCAGGATCCAGTGGGAAGCCTATTAAGGCACAGCTGCCGTGGCAAGGAGTAGAAGCTAATGTAACCACACGTGAGTTGTAGGAAAAGGGCTCGGGTTTTATGTGGATATAGTTGACCATGTTGGAGCGCCAATTGTTGCAAGGAGACCGCTTGTTGGATGTGTGTGAGGGGCTTTGGTGCTTCCCTTGAGTGTGGTCAGATGGAGATGCAGTCATCTCTGTCAGTCCGTGGGATGTAATTAGTGGAGCAATCTTCCCACAAAACCAGCCAATGTCTGAAGCCACCCAGACTAACAAGGAACATGTTTCTGTCCGTGTGTTCTCTAGGAACATCCCCAGGCTCCAAGATGGCCTTGCAGAGTTCCTTCACTTGTTGGAATGGGACAGTCCTCCAGCTCGGACAAGCCTGTGACTTCCACCAGGACTGTGCCCAAGGAGAAGATGAGGGCCAGCTATGCAGTAAGTTGAGGGGGTGTGGTTCTGATCCTGCTCAACCCTAGCCACTCAGGCTTGTAACCCCTTCACATCCCCATTACACCATGTTTGCAAGCCTAGGTGACCTTCCCGACACTCGGTGACCTTTGTGACTACTCTCTGAGTAGAATGTGGTACTAAGATATGAGGTCTAGTCCTCCATGGTCAGTTGTCACACCTGTTCAAAACCAAATAAGGGGCTGCAGAGATGGCTCGGTGGTTAAGAGCGCTTGCCGCACATGCAGAAGACTAGGGTTCAGTTACCACCACCCACACTGAATAGCTACAACTGCCTGTAACTCCAGCTCTGCAGAATCTGATGCCCTCTTCTGGCCTCTGCAGGCACCTACAATGCATGTCATATACATACAACAAGCACACACACACATATACATGTTAAATATAAATAAAAGATTGCATCTTCAAAGTTTTGCTCTGGTATCATCAAGCCCAAAGGAGATGGGCAAGATGAAGTCTAGCCCTGTAGTGCGACATTAGACAGCTTTATGCCTAGACTGCCCTCCTCACTCTTTCTCCCCGTCTCCTGTCCACCCCAGCTGCAACCTTATCAAACCACTGTGAGGCTCCCTGGCGCCCGCCTGGCTTTGCTCGAGTGGTTTCCCCTGCTTAGAGCACACTTCCTTTCTTGAGTCACACCTACAAGACTCTCCTCAACAGTCCATGCTCCCAGGAACCCTCTCCTTGCCCTCTCCAAAGAGTGTAATTGGTTTTCCTTATCTTCCATACCCTTTCCACTAAACTGGGTGTATCCAGTCATAATCATTTCTGAAACTTGTTCTTAGTGTCTCTTTGTGATATAGACCATACACCATGTAACTAATTCATTTAAGCACACCCCTCAGGTCTGGAGAATAGTTACAGGGTTGTACAACCAATACCATGGTTAAATTTTATATCATTTATAACATTTTACCACCCGAAAAAGAAATGCCTTGCAGTCTCTGCATTTTTCTCCAGCTCTTTTGCCGCTATCCCTAACCACTAATCTTTCTGTTTCTGCATCTCTACCTCCATGAACCTTGCATATGAGCCAAATCACATAATACATGTATTTTTAAATTAATTTTTTCAATTAGCTTAGTATTTTTGAGGTTCATCCATACCATGACACATACCAACCCTGCGTTCTTTTATCGCAGAATATTGTTTCATTGTATGGCTATACCCCAATTTTCCTATCTACTCATTGATTCATGTCTATTTGTATCATTTCCAATTTTGCCCTATTCTAAATAATACTGCTATGAATATTTCCACATCAGTTTGTGCACAGATAAGTGTTCAGTTCTCTCTGTATTCACCTAGGATAGAATTCCTGTTGACTACCAGTAATATATAAAGGTTCTGTTTTCTCTTCTTTTTGCTAACACTTGTTATTATCTGTCCTTTTTTCCCAGTCATCCTAGTAGGCATGAATCAATTATTCATTATGGGGATATTTTCCAGGTCTCACTTCCCGTCTGTGGGCAGACGGGTCTGGGTCTGGTTATCTTTTCCGTGCCGGTATCTCTCCAGATTCCTGGCATGGGGTAAGTGCTCACTGAGTAGTGACCAAAATGAATGGCTGATTCGGGAACATTGAACACCATAAAGAAAAGCCAACTGTTGCGGCCGTGCTGATATCTGGGAGCAGTGTAGACCCCACCAATGATTGCCCCACTTGAATAGTGTCCTCCCAACAGCTGAGCTCTCAGTCTTTGCCAGGGAAACCACACATTTATGAACCACCTGAACTGAGCTAGAGAACATGCTAACGCCTAGGACACGGGCACATACAAAGGATCTAATCTGCAAAGCTGGGAAGGTCCAAAGCAGGTGCAGAGAATGAAGCAGTGGATAGGCCTTAGGTTGGGAAGATGGGAGGCAGTCATGCCTGGGATGTGGGGGGCCCGGACCAGAGACTCTGATCCACCATGTAGATATCACTGACCTCCGAGGAATTTCGTCAGATAGCTTTCAAAGCTTAGCCGTGTTCCCCAAGTCTTCTGGACTCCAGGGAAAATTTTGAAAGGGGCTATATGCATTCACTGAAGTAAAGCAATAGACATTCATTTCTCAATTTCAAAAAGAATTCTTGTTCTTTTATATGGAAAGACTTCAAGTGGAGTGTCCCAATGATAATGTCATTGTGGTAAGTTTTTAATGTTTGAAACAGAGTCCTGTGTATCTGAGGCTGGTCTCCAACTTGCTATGCGCCCAAGGCCTGAACCACTATGCCCGGTTTTGTGTATCCTGGAACTTCATGCATGTTAAACTAGCATTCTGCCAAGGGAACTGCATCCCCAGCCCCTGTCGTCTGTTTTCATATCAAACTCCATGAAGAGCTGTAGGGTGGCATTTTGCTTGTCTCCACATTCTCTGTTCCCAGTCTTTCTCCGAATTCTCACAGCAAAATGCAGCCAGGCTTGCCCACAGTGCTCTGGGCAGCAGTCTATATGCATACGTCTAGTTATTTGTGCCCAGGGCATTTCCAGCAGTGTTTCTGAGCTCTGTAATTTTGCAAATGCCTTTTAAAAGTTTTTGATACACACTTGCCAGCTGGGACATAGGTTAGGCAGGCCGTGCCCTGGTTTACAATTGGGAAAATGAAGGCAGGGAGAAGGTAATTGATTTGTTCAGGGTCACACAGCATGTCGGGAACAATGCTGTGATTAGAGCTCGGAGACCTCAGGATCCAGCCCAGCCCTGCGGCGCGGGGCATCTCCCACTACTCCGTAGCTTGTCATCGTGGATTTCTGGAAGCAGCTCTCAGCTTCAGAACAGCCAGGCTTGGGTACCAAGGTCCAGGAGCATGGGGCCCAGTGGCCTTTTCAGCCATGTTTGAGAAGCTGCTCTGACCAGCTGTCAGAAGGAGAGCTCCACCCTGGAGAACGCCCATGTGTGCTGCAGAAGCCAGCAGCCAGTTTCTAGGAAGGAAGGCTTAACTCAACAAGAGAGTTAGTCCCATATTTTCATCGGCTCCCGGCACAGGTCTGAACAGATACCCTTTTTCTTGCTCATGGCCCTATTCTTCCTGGCATTTGTGCTGTTTTCTCCATAACACTGCTGATGCTGGAAGCCAGCACCAGGATGGGAACAGCAGCCAACAGGAGCATCTGCTCCATGCCAGGTACTCACTCCCTCCCTGGATAAACCTGTTTCGTGGTCCCCAAGAGCAGGAAGCTGACGCAATCATCCGCGCTTGAACAGTGCTGTGGGCTCAGTCTGACTTCAGAGCCCACTTGTGTTCTGGAACACTGCAGGCCACACCCACCTGTTGCAAGAGTTTCAGCTTTGGCTGCACACTAAATCTTGTCATAGACTCTCCTTGAACACAGGGACTAGAAAAACCAAAGACGTTCAGGATGCTGCCACCACCTTACCGTGACGCAAGAGGGTTCTCCACTTTCTTATTTGTGACGTAGTCCCTGTCTGTATCTGTGCTTTTCAGATTAAAAACATACCGAAGTCGAGGGAGGCATCCCAGGTGTGTAGCCAGTAGAGAGCATCTGCTAAGGCCCCTGTGTGTCCTGACCAAGGGCCTCCATGACACGTGGCTCCCTGAGAGGAGCCAGGGAGTGCCTCTATCCTTCCTTCCCCAGTTCACTGGCTATGCAGGTAGACTAGATTACTTCCCCCACCCCCTCTGGGCACCCTACACGACGATCTCATCTGTTTTATGGGTACATGCTTCCTTCCAGGCAAAAAAACGGGTTTTTTTTAAAAAGTTTATTTCTTTATTGTAAAATAAAACATTTTTTGGTTGTAAAAATACTTGGAAGATCCAGAAAAATGCACAGGAGAAAATACTATTGCCCATAATCCTCCCTCTCAGACTTTCCAAGATAACCATAATATTTTGATGCATTTCTTCTAGCATTTTCCCCATGACTCCATATTTTCAAGGAAATGTATAACACATATTTATCAAGAATGTTAACAGAGCTGTCACAAGGGGAAGAGAAAGAAGTAGTGTCATTTGGCCTGCCGTTTACACTTGGCAGCCTCCGCAGCTGTGGCTGGGGTCACGTCCCTGTGACTCTACCCATTTGTCTCCCTTAGAGTGGAATCAGGTGTCATAATTGCCAAATGTGGTGGAATTGATTGACCCCCCCCCCACACACACACTGCATTTGCTATCCAGCCGGTGAGAAGCCTGGCCGCAGCCCAAGACAGGGGCCCCTGTACGAGCATCATTTCTCCAATGGGATGTAGCCAGGTATGCCCTGGAGAGCTTGCTAAAAGACATGTTCTAACCAGCAGCCTGGGTGGAGCCCTGAGCATCCCTGCTTCTAAATTCGCAGACCACTGGGGGGTACCTGGTCCCTGGAGCCCATTTTCAGTGACAAGAAGTTAAGGATTAAACCTGTTTCCTTTTCTTTCCTTCCACAAATGGATATTAAAGTCCTGCAGGGGGCCATGGACTCAGTAGGTGCTGGGGTTGAGTAAGAAGAGGTGATAATCCAAGGTTGAGACCAGGCTAGTAGCCTTGGCCTTATGGGCCAGCCTCAGCGATGATTTCCTGGCTTGAGCCTAACCCATCAGGGGTTTCTATCTTGACCCGCACCTACACCAGCTCCCCCCATAGCGCCTTTCTTACAGAGCACATTGCCCCATGTGCTTAAAATGATGGACATCCTCTCGGCTCCCCTCTTCCCTTCAAGGCCATTGGCCTGCCTTGTCTTGCTGCCTCCTCTGCATTTATTTAGACAAAAAGAAATAGGACCCCACCCCTAGCAGCTCTAGTAGGCCCTTCCTTACAGATAGGGAGGACCTGTCCCAGTCCCCGACCCCAAGGGTAGTTCCAGCTGCTTGTTCCCCTCCCCCAGTGACTTCCTCTGGTGTGGGTGTAAATGGCAATAAGTAAAACCCCTGCCACAGTGTTTATCTGCGCAATTTTGCTTATAGGTGTTTCCACCCCTTCCTTTATCTTACCCCAAAAACAACCCTATCAAATGGAAACTAATGCGCCCCCCACACACACACACTTTGCAGAAAGGAAACCTGGTGGTGGTGCGGGGGGGGGGGGGTCCTAAGAAAGGAATGACTGTCCTAGAGGAACCCAGCAGGAAGAAAAGGCTTGGTCTAAAGCCCCTAGGTTTCCGCACTACTGTGACGCCAGTACCTGAAAGGGCTAGGGGCCGGGCATTCCAAGCCCTTGCTCTCCCCTGACTCCTCCCACCAGCCTACCCGCTTCCGTGGTGATCCTAGGCTCCCAAAGTGCGGCCTGGGAAGGTCTCTCCTAGGTCACTGCCCTACGCCAGTCGGTTTCTGTACAAGAAGTGTATATGGGATCCCTTGAGGGTGGGAGTAAAAAATAAAACAGAAAGATCTCCTTAGCTTTTGGATTTTTAATCAGAAGAACACGCAGGGCTTAGGGGGAAATGATTTCTTCAGGGGGGTATAAATGGGAAGAGAGTCTTAGAGTCAGTGACAGCCTGTTTTAATTTATAATTCTGCCTCTGTGTGAAACGCACAGAGAATCGAGGGGGAAATGAGTAATAATTCACTAAGGTGCTGTCACAGCCAGGAAGCAGGAGGGCTCTCATCCACGGCGCTGCCAAGAAGGCCGAGTTAGAGGAAGGACATGGAGAGCGGGGAGACTCTCGGAGAGCTTGGCTCCCACACGGAGACAGAAACCCACTGCCTCCTGAGAGCATGGCCTGGAGCTGCGGGGGTTATGTCGGAGTAGCCTAGCCTAGAATAGCCCCCCAGCTCTCCTGGCCGAGCACATACCCAGAGCCATTCTCTAGGGAAGCTAGAGGAAGCGAGGTCTCTTTCCTCCCGTTTCTGGGGCACCCTGGGAAATATATGCCATAGAAAGCTGATGCAATGGGAAGGACCATGGGCCCCCTGCTGCTGAACCTTCAGGCGATATAGAGGCCACTTTAGCTGGATTATTTAAGCAGGCTTGCCTAGGTGATGTCACTGGAATGAGGCTTCCCCAAACATCAGCTGCTTAAACCAACATTAAGAGCGCCTGTCCCATGAGCACTGAGGTGGGCGGGACCTCAGGGACCCAGGCTGGCTGAGGCTTACTCAGGAATAAAAGCCACTGACAGCAAAGGAAGGGAGATGGAGACTGACGTTAACTCCAAGGCTTTTCCCAGATTAGAGCCATATGAGACACCGCAACTTCCACCCCTCTAACCAATGGCACGGAACTCGGCCCATGGCTTCACTTTACGGCCAGCAAAATGGGGCCAGTGGAAGATTTTGAACACTATATGTCTGTGCAGACAGGGGTAATTTAAGAAATTCAAGCCAACCACCCCTCCCCCAGTTAGTGCTCCCTCGGCCACCACCACACTCTTGTCATTGTGTCCATCATTACAGATGTATGTTATCTGTCTGTACATTGTCCTCTCTTGGGCCATGTTCTTAGTGGATCAGCATTAAGAGTATGGAATTGAGAAGCAGACAACATGGGTTCTAGTTAGTCCCAGTGGGATGACTCTTGACTGTTTGAATTTGTTTAGCATTTCTGAGCCTCTGCCTTGTCATATACAAGACCAAGCTGTGGAGTTATTATCACCATTTCACTTATAAAGAGGGATCAGATAATCACTAACCAACATACACACACACACACACACACACACACAGGAGAGGGGGTGAGGGAGATCGGAGTCGATCTTCTCATTGGGTGGCCACCATTGATGAGGACACCTTGCTCATCCCTGGCTAATTTGCTTTGTGTTAGCATGGTTTGCCATTAGTGTACTGGTAATGATGGTGTTGCACAATCTCTCCACAGGTAAACTTCCTGCTGGTTTTTACTGTAACTTTGAAGATGGCTTCTGTGGCTGGACCCAAGGTCCACTTTCACCCCATATACCCCGGTGGCAAGTGAGGACCCTAAAGGATGCCCATTCCCAGGACCACCAAGGTACCACCCTCTCTTTCCTTCTCCCTGGTGTCCACCCCAGCGTCATAGTAGATAGATAAGAGACATAGGATCCTGACCTAGCACCCCGAGGCATCTCCTCATGTGCAGTATTCTACTCGAAGCTGACCTGGGATGCTCATACCCAAAGCTGTCCTGGGATGTTCACACCCAAAGCTGACCTGGGATGCTCACTCTTAGCTGATCTGGGATGCTCACCCCCAATCTCCTCTTCATCCTTTCCTGAGCTCTAGAATTATTGAACATGTCCAAACTCAATGTCCCCTTTTATTACTTAGATGTAGAGCTTTGATGAGGGATTAGCTGAAAACCAGCAGTAATAATCCCAATAAAACCAATCTTTTATTTAATGCTGAGGTCCTACCAAGGGTCAGACACATAATGCATTGGGAAATAGAGAAAGCCATAGCCCCCTTTGTGCCTAGAAAGACTGGGAGACCTTGTATCACTTGCCTGGGCTGTGCACTGGGAACCTCACTCCATAGCTGGGTTATTTCTTGTGGCCCAGGCTCCTCAGACATCTCCCACCAACTTCAGCTGGTAATAACTGCCTTCCCCTCCTTGGAGTCTTTCTCACTGTTATCCCTGCTCAGTGCCAGAAAGGCATGCCCACCTTCATCAGAGATGGCTGATACCAACCCAGAGATACCAGCTGGAGGGGTTAGAAACAGAAGATCAGTAAGACTAGTCTGGCTGAAGAGAACCTGGCTCTACCATTCAGCCACAGTTCAGTCTTGATCCATTGCCAAGGACTAGGCAGAGACAGGCTCATGTGCCTCCCTCTAGGAAGGATGGGGCTGGGGACCAGGCTCTGTCTACATCCTTCCTACTTTGCATATGCCCTCTCTAGGTGGAGACACCCTCTCCAAAACCCCTCCCTTCCCAAGCAAACATTCCACACCTTGAAGGTTATTTAAAAAACACTACCAGGAATGTGTGAGAGGATAGTGTTCAGGTCCACTATGATGGACCCCAGAGACTGAGTGTCTCTGCCCTCTTGGGACCTAGCTACAGCAGACAGAGTTGGCTTTGGGCTAGGACGCTTGCACAGTGGCCCTGTTACACGGAAGGCTGAGTCACTGCAGCCAGAGTGGAGTTCCACAGAGGCCACTTACTTGATGGGAAGGGCCCAGGAGCTCCTTATTCTTCTACCCTTCTTACTTCATGTTACTGGCACCTCAGTTCCTTATCTGCAGAAGCAGCTGAGAAGAGTGGGACCCACATGTCCCATATACCTGCTCCCACTTTGATTTCTCCACCTGCAAAGATTACCCAGTCATGGTGGATATGTCCAATGATAGGGCTCTCACCACCTCTCCAGTAGTGGACCTCATTGTCTCAAAAGTTCTAAATCTCAGGCCATTTGTCCTCAGCTCCAGGACATAGCTACATTTTCATAAGTCCTATCCATGGTTATGATGTTGTGTACACTTGTAAGTTCCCTACAAGTGCAGTACATATGACTGATTGATCTTTGTTCATCTGTCCAACCTCAACTCTTTTGTCATGAGCTTTTTGATATCTTTGGTCTGTAGAGACAGCTCTGCTCTGGACCCACCCACATTCATTACTCGGCAGCAATTCTATATCAAACTTTACTAAGAGATGAAAGAAGGTAGAAACGAAGGACTAGAGACACGTTTGGGTCTTTGTGGACCACTGAAAAGATGGGAGCTCTCATCTCCATAGCACCGTAGTTCCTAGAGAGCTAGACAGTTTTCTTCCTCCCACCAAGATGATGGGCATTTCATCATCTCCCAGATTTTCAGGCCAAGTGATACCGAGGAAAGGCAAGAAATTAGCTTCCCTGGGAAGGGCATGGGCCACAGGATGACCTGGGTCCTGGAGCAGGGTGAGGAAAACGAAGGTCATGAGCCTACTGGAAGGCAAGGACTGCAGAAACCACACATGAGGGGGTCCGGGGAGTCCAGCCTGCGTCCAACTGCTCCTGGCTGATGACTTTGAGAATATAGAGATGTGGCAACCAAGTGCATGGTGCGGGGACCTCCTAGGCAGTTTGGAATGAAGGACTTAGCTGAGGTGCCTATCCTCTGTAGTCAAGAAGGCAGCATCCTCAAAGATAGGCTAACTCAGAACCCTGTACGGTCAACTAACCGCACCCCTCCGTGCATAGTGCTGTAACTCTTTTCCTCCCTCCCCAGGCCATGTCCTGTCGCTCAGCACCACTGACGCCCTCACTTCTGAAAGTGCAGCCATGACCAGTGTGACGTTCCCTGCACCGATGAAGAACTCTCCATGTGAGGCAAGTGTCTGGAGTCCTCTAGGTCCCTGACTTCTATTCCCGTCCCTTGGTCAATTCCAGGTGATTCAAAACAGATTAAGAAAGTAGGCTGGGTATCTGGACTTAGCATGCTCCTGCGGGAAGACAGGAGAACGGTTTCTGCCATGTTATACGCACATTGCGTCTGCACACACGGTGAAGTCCCGTCAGCACAGAGTCTTAATGTCCATCTACACCCAGCTGCACCACACTCTTTGCAGTAGGACCTTGATTTAAGCAAACCCAGAAAAATATGTCTTATAATAGGCACAGTAGAAAAGAGTAATAGGATTCCCAAATCTTTCTGTAAATTCCGTTTTCAAAATATCAAGCTCTTATAATGCATTTTGAACACAGCACATTACTTTCCTAAGACATCAATGGCATTTTGTCCGGTACAACAAATGATTCCTGAAGCTGCTGTCTCTTGAGTATGAGGCCTTGAGGTCTGGTGACATGTTCTTTAACATATGAGTCATAGTGTCCATTGGCCAAGAAATGCACATAAGACTCCCCCGCATACACAATAGCTCAATGTGCTCTCCCTCAAGGACCTGAATCTGAGACAGCTTCCACTCTGACTTCCTGTACCATTTATCTGGGCAGCTAACTGACCTTGGAGCATCAGTTTCCTTACCTGGAAAGTGGAGATGCTATTACTGTATCTAGGCTAGCCCACATAGATGAGGATTGACCAGGTTAAGACATGTAAGGGGCTTAGGAGGCCAGAGGAGCAAAGACAGTACTATAGTCATAATGTTACTACAGTGCCTAGCAACCCGTGTAAACACAAGGAGCCTGGTTTCTGCCAGACGTGAGACACAGAAGACAGACCATACCTGGGGACGTTTGCACACCCCATGGCTCCTACACCTTCATCTTGCACACCACAGAAAACCTTACTCAGCCAATCATCTTCTTGTGGAAATCTACAAAAGAAACTCCCGTCTGAATTAGTTTTAGCTATGCACCCTCTAGGTGGCATGTTTCCTCTCAGGCTGTAGCTATTCTAAAGCTAAGCAGGCTTGCATCCTCTTCCGGCTGGTAAAAATCCCAGGAAGGAAAGCTTTAGCCGGCAGAAGTACGCAAGACTCCCCTTGCTAAGGGCCCAGATTCAAACCCTCCAGGATTCTTGTCAAACAAAAACTCAACCATAAAACAAAGAACAGACGCATACGAATGATTTTTAATCAAATGAATAGTTAAAGCAGAGACTTAGCAAGCAAACACATGTGTTCATAGCTGCCTAACCTTACAGCTATGCAAGTGACCCCTCTTGCTTCCTCTCTTCTGCCCGTGTTCTCTTGCAGGCTGTATATCTCTGAGCCACCTTTTTTGGAAGGAGTCTGGGCAGAAATAAATAGATTCATTAAAACAAATTGTATTGGAGAAACCCTGGTATCTGGGGCAGATGGTGGGATTACACGGCCACTGGTGATATGTCTCAGAGCAGGCAGGTAGAGGGGAAGGCTGCTTGGGAGGAAACCTGAATGAAGACAGATGGCCGGCCCACCTGAGAGGACAGGAGGCTCCTTAGGAACATTTGGTCTTTAAATTTATTCTTTGCTGGGTTTAATATGCGCCTGATTTCAGAGGAAGAAATGTCAAAGCGAAGCGATATTTTCCTAATATTCTGTCACTTCTGTGATAACCTTTGAGTTGATCAATAGCTGCGCCAGGTTTCCTTGACTTTCTTTTTCCTTCAGTTGGATTTGCTCTAGGCGGTTTCTGTTGTTTCCTGCCCTTTTCCAGAACTTGGCTGGGCAGGCGCAAAGGAAGGAAAGGAGTGGGTCCCCGTGCCCACGTTCACATCATTCATGTCTGTGTATGTGTATGCTACCATGACTTCACAGCCAGCTTTCCACACTGTCGATCGTCTGGGGTTGCTGGGCTCTCAGCATTAAGAGCAATGTGTTGTTGTTGGGGGGCAGGGCAAAGAACCCAAGCAGAAATGTGTGTGTCCAGGTTTATAACATCTGTCATTCACTATACCCAAATCCTTAGTGTAGAAGGTACGAAGTGGATTTCTTTCTCCCGGGTAATTGTGATCAAATAGCGGGGACACCAATGAATGTCACATTGCTGTGCAAGGCCATGAGCTTGACTCGGGTCTGTAACCTCATATCTCCTGAAAAGGCTTCCCTAGATTAAGAGGGCTACTAAATGCGGGCTGGAGAGATGGCTCAGTGGTTAAGAGCACTGACTGCTCTTCCAGAGGACCCAGGGGTTAAATTCCCAGAACCCGCATGGCAGCTCACAACTGTCTCTAACTCCAATTCCAGAATCTGACACCCTCACACAGACTTACATGCAGGAAAGACACCAAAGCACACAAAATAAAAATTAAAAAAGGGTTAAATGCTAGATAGAGATATGAGGGATGTTCCCAATGAGGGGCAGATCCATAGGGACTGATAGCCTGGTTGATCTGGACTTCAGGACTGATGCCTAGGGTAGCGTACCTTCTCTCCAGACACCCCACACCCATCAGTGGATTCCCACAGAGAACTGACGTCCTCTGACAAATTTCCCTCAAAACCTAGAAATAGCTGACTATTAAGTCTGTGTTTCTCCGCTTGTATTCACTTGGGAAACGGGCAAATAAGGTTTCTTGGGATTCACTTTTGACTTCCTAAAAGATGTCTGTATCTAGGTCTCTGTATCTTCAGTCTTCATCTTTGATGATATAGTTGTTGGCACTGGATCGTGAGATTTTGGGGGAGGACGGGGGGGGGGGGCGGAGGGCTGTTGATGTGCCTGCCAATGGTGAGCAAAATCCATCCTGAATGCGCACAGAGCATCCCCCAACACCTTCCACCACAAACAGGGTATCTTACCAGATAGAAACATAAGTCAGGAAAGAAGACAGAAACGGTGGAGCAGAAACAGAGATGGGGGAAACAGAGGGGCTGGAAAAGCGTATAGAACCAGGTCAGATGCCCCACCAACAATGAAGACATGGCCAACAAAACCAGCTGGGCCTTGTGCCAACCCAGCTTCTAGAGCTTTCCAGATGCCTCCTATGCCCTCCCTCTAGCTACCTACAGCCACTACTGCCACCTCTCTTGCCCAGCCACTACCATAGGCACCACGCCTCCTGCTCTTTGCACAGCTGCACATAAGGCATGAATATTTAAAGACCCCTGCCTAGCCCAGCCACAAACAGAGAGAGCAGTGTGGCCCTTTTTCGGTTCCTCTTCCCTGCCACAAGCAATTCTCTGCAGGAAACTGGGGAGCCACTTACAATATATTCTGATTTTTATTTTATTTTTATTTTTATTCCACTGAGCTCCGGTTCAAATAATTAAAGTTGCCAAGGGGGAGGGAAGCCTTGCCGTGGCTTTCATGTGCCTGCGTGCCGTCAGGCCTGCTCCAGTCTGACTTGGCTTTGAGACATTCTGATGTGTCTAGCGTTGCAGCTGCTACTAATACAGAGCAGGACAAGAGAGGGGCAGGGGCTGTCCCATCCCTCCCCCAGCCTTCCACACATCCTGAAAGGCTGACTCTCTCAACAAGCCCTGTGCGGTTTGAAATTCTGTTTTCTTTGAATAGCCTGCCTGTGACTAGAATATTTTAAGCCATGTTCTCTGGCCAGAAGAAGGCCTGGGGCGGGAGAGAGTAGGTTTCTCTCATTCCTTTCCGCCCTCAAACATGGGAGCAGTTTTTCCTTCATGGGCTGCAGGAGTATGAAGGACCCAGGAAGATGAATGTGATACACCAGCTCTTGTGAGGGTCAGTTCCCAACTGCTGGTTTGCTGACCTCGCCGGAACTGCAGCTCTGTCCTTATATCCAAGTGCATGTGAGCGCATGCACATACACATATGCACTTGTGTTCATGCTCACATGTGCACATGCACGCATGCACACACTCATGCATGCATACCCATGCCTGCATGCATGCATATACCCAAAGGTAACCTGGAACACATCCTTTCCATCCCGAGGTCAGCCCAAGGGATGAAAATAATAATGATGATAATAACTTTAATTCGCTGCTGTGGCCGCTAAGCCCAAACAGAAGGTCTTCTGTGGGATTCTGCCATGTCTATGTGGGCTCTCTGCCCTAAAAGGAAGGAGACCCACACTCTGTGTCTTTAAGACTGGCAAATGTGACCTGGACAGATGTGGGAAAGAAGACTAGCATGGCAAATTCCCTTCTGCCATCTTTCAAGCTCTGTCCACACCCCGCTAAGAAAAGATACCCTATAGTGATTGTCCCATAGAAACCGTGGACATTGCTATTCCCTCATGGGGTTCCTATGCTATTTGCTCCCTGTCTGTGCCCTGGTCTTAGCCTTATGTGCCTAGACAGTGTCAGCTGATGAGAAAGAGAAAAGCGGCTGCAAGCGACCATCAATTGTTTAGATTTTTAAAGTCTTTTCTGGTGACCATACATGGAGCTCTTCCTTCAACGGCGTCTCAGCATGAGACTCATCAGTGTTGACCAGACTCAAGCAAAGCTGCCCCCATGTCCTTCTGAGCAGACAGGAAAGGAAATACAGGGGGGACTCTCCTAATGCCTGGGTTTTCAGTTTCTCAAACTTCATGGCAAAACAAACCTCCTATGGAAACGCAACAAAAGAAAAAAGGATACCAAGAATAAAGAGGCTTGAAGGCTTGATGCAGAGGAAAAACTAAAACAGTGGGGGCTCTACTTCCGCAGCCTCTGCCCAAACAGGGTACAGACAAGGCAATGTACAGGAAGAGCCAAGAGCTGATACAGCCCATTTCAGAGAGCAGATTCTATGCATGTCCATGTCAGAGTCTTCTCCACCCATGATCTAGTTTAGAGTACACACCAGGTTGCCCCAGAGAGGGAAAAACTCTTCTTAGCAAGACAGAAAAGAAATATACCACAGCCCCAAAGCAACACGATAAGTCAAGACCAATGGTCAGACCTCCTGATCCTGAGCGTCATGCTGCCCTGTGGAATAGATGACACCTTCTTAGCGTAGAGGGGGCTGATATGAGCCACCATATGCCTGGCATCACAATTGCCTATCCGGAGCTCCACCACCCACCAGAGGGATTCTCACTTGTAGAGGCAGAAGGAACAGCACTCTGTTTGTAATAGGAGCATTGCTGTTCCCTCATGGGGTTCCTATGCTATGTGCTCCCTGTCTGTGCCCTGGTCTTAGCCTTATGTGTCTAGCCAGTGTCAGCTGATGGGAAGGAAAACGGCAGCTGCAAGGCCTCCTAAACTTGATTCTAAATTTCCATTTCCAGAACCCACACAGGTCCCACGAAGAGGAAAGTTCCGCCCTTCTCCCGCCTCACCCATTGTCCCCACTTAAGAGGTGATCCCTAGCAGGGTCTACCCGAGCCCCACCTCTGTTCTTGTGTGGCCAAGCAGTGCAGCACACTTTGTGGTCGAGGGAGAACTCCTCTTGTAAGCCCATTAGGGACTAGCACTATCTAGAAGGGACTGGAGGGTAATATCACCTCCTTCCCTCCCACCAAGCACGAGGACCGAGATACCCATTAGGCAGAGCTCCTGTGGGTATCCAGCCACATCTTATCTGATGCTCAGAGGTCTCTACAGATGCAGTTCCTCATCTCAGGAAGAAGTCATCCCAGTGCCCAGGCTTCAACCTTTGCCTCAGTTAGGAGCAAACACACTGGTCTAGCCAGGGGCTGTTCACACATTCACATTGATGCTTTCTGCATATTCAGTATCTTTGGGGAAAGCCATTTGGAAAACACCTTCCTTCTGCCCTGGGACTAGGGTCAGGAGCACAAGCTGGATCTATGGCATCCATCTGGATTATGCATTCTCTGTCCAGGAGAGCATGAGTTGGAGGTCAGCAGGAAGTATGAGGCCTCTCTGGCTCCTACAGGATGGTGCAGTCATCTGAAGTAAGTCAGAGCAGCATGGGAGGAGCTTCAGGTAGCTGCCTCCCCTTCCCCATATCCCACAGACATACTGTCTCCTGTGCCTGGGGAGATCCAGCTGGCTCTGTATGGAGCAGCACCCCCAGGGATGGAGACACTAATCTCAGAAAGCCTTCAATAGGCAAATGCTTTTTGCTTTGGGTAGGTAGGAGAGGGGACTGGAGTGGTGCTGGAGGCACTTGCCAAATGGCTTTTCTGAAGGCCCATGGTGTGTGCCTAGCATACAAAGCCCTCCTTTAGGTTTCCAAAAGCAACTATCCTGTAAAGGCATCACTGTAGTGAGACTCCATTGTACATCAGGGAGAGCAGAGCTGCTCCTTCTGCCTTACACTGGCCCTGGGAGTGAACGGATCTTCTCTGTTCTACATATGAAGAAGGCTGGGTCTGTGGGCTTGACTGCTTAGACTACTTAGCTCACAGACATCTATTGGGAGGGTGGAGCCAGTGGCTAGCAGAACAGGGATGCTGTGGTTTGGAGAGTCAACAGGGTTGAGCCAGCAAGCATTGATCCTAACCCTGCTTGGAGTGGGGAGGGGCCACCTCACAGACGATCCTGGGACTCTTTCTGGAGTGCTTACTTCATAGGAAAGAGAAGAGAAGTTTGCTTTCAGTAAGCGTCCAGTCTTTGTGTTTCTGTGTGTCACTCATCTCTGTTACCCTAAAAGCAAGTCAAACATCTCAGAGCCTTCAGAGACCCGCATCCTTGGCACCTATGAGACAGAAACCCGCCCTCAGCCAGGCTAGAAGGGACTCTTTGTGTATGTAAAGTTAGCTCAGGATGGGCTTCTAAACCCTGGTCCCCTAGTACCCAGCTGGCTCCTGTGCTCAGCATTTTACTTCCATCGCCTCTTTATCAGGACAAACTGGTAAGAGGTGTGACCATTTCCTGATGTAGAAACTGGGGCTCAGAGAGTTCAATGTCTTGCCCAAGGTCAGTCTGTTGCCTTGTGGCCTAAACCAGGTCGGTCCAATGTCAGATCTCTAAACACTCCAAGGTTGCTGAATTCAGTGTTGGTCACGTGGGTTTAAATCCCATCGCTGCGTCACCAAGGACCCATCTGACCTCCATCTGACCTCTGGCAAGTCATGCCTTCAAATTGGGGGGAAAAATGCCTGTTTTACTGGCTGTGTGAGACTGTTGCTACCATCAGAGGAGAACAAATGTTGTAGTCCTCACGATGCTATAATGAATGGAGGCGATTATGGCCCTTCCCCCTCTTCCTGCCATGTTCGGATGCAAGAAAGATCTCCGCTAAAGCCCACTGTGTGCTCTCCTCCCCTCAGGCCATCAGCAATGTGTGGGCAGGTTGCGGGAATTGTTCTACTAGCAATAGTGCCAGAACATGCTGAGAAAACCCACTTTATTAATAAATAATTAAGTAAGTAAGTACACAGCCCCTCAAGGAGAGGGGCTACGAAAAGCCTCTTCCTTGTGTCTCAGAGACCTAACAAAGAAAGGTCTATGGAGACTTGTGAGGCGAAGTAATTCTTACCTCAGCACACGGAGCTAAGAAACTGGAGACCAGCATTCTGTCAGCCCCTCACTGTGATGTGTTGAGCTCTGCCAGGGTACATGCTAATTGGCTGAAGTAATCAACAGCCATTACAAGTCCATTCGGACATAATTCATAATACCTTTAAGCCATCCGAACTCTGGATCTATAGACACGCACACACTTCCTTGAGGTCACAGTCTTCCCAACAGCTGTCCATGAAGGTTGGAGAAATGTTACCTACACTCAACCCCGCTCCCCGGAGGAGGATTACAGGTCTGTCTCCCAGCATTGTCTCTAAAATTTATAGAGAAACCGGCTCAGAGGAAGCTGTTTGTCAGAAATCATACCAGTATAATCTTGAAGAAAAGATCATCCTCTTTCTATAAAATAGAAAGAGAAGAATGGAAAGAGAATTCTCTAAAGAATCTAGGAGGGAAAAAAAAACCCTAAAATCCTCAACACAGACTCTTTCTTTCCACCCTGTTCTGTGCCATTGCTTGCTATATCTCTAGCTTGGGTTTCCTACCTGCCCTTTCTCACACAGGAGAATAAACCCAACATTTACCAAATATCTTTGCTAAGCTGAGCCAGGGACTCACAGAATCTGATTAAATCCCTGCAAGGACAGCACCACCAACTGACCCCACTCTCAAAGACCCTGAGGCTCTGAGATATTCTATAATAAGTAAAACGAAGCATGATTAACAAAAACTCAGAAGTAGAAATTGAGGTTCAACCTGAAGACCAGAAAAGCAAAGCAGCCAGCCACTGGCTCTTACCTCAGTCCGAAATGGCGATCCTGCCTCCAGGAATCTCAGAATGAGACTGAGAGCTGTCTCCTCCCATTTTACAATCCTCTCTAGTTCTGGGATTAAGGGTGTGCAACACTACCGCCTGGTTCCTATGGCAAGCTATGTGGCTCCTGGGATTAAAGGTCTGTGTCATTGCTGTCTGGTCTGTAAGTCTAGCCAATGTGGCTGTTTTACTTTTCTGATCTTCAGGCAAGCTTTGTTTATTAAAATACAAATGAAATGCCACGACAGTAAAAGACATGCCACTGTCTCTGAACCAGTGCCCCTGCTCTGCCACCTCCTCCCTCACAGCTCCTCTCTCTCGGGGGCCCTCACAAAGCCCACAGCTCAGCTGAGAGCACTGACCCTTTTCTGAGGTGGCAAAGAGAACTTTTTGTTCCTACTTTGCCAGCAGAGTCCTTCCTATGCCTTTCTAAATATAGCGTTTATTTTTCTGATTATAAAGGTGTGTGATGCTCATTTGAGAGCATTAGGGAAATACAATGAAGCATGAATAAGGCGGATGAAATTGCCCAAGACTGATATACTTCCAAATGAAGAAACAAAGACCTGGACACAGAGACAATTAAAGAGCTATATAAATTTGGGGTCTTCTCTCTTTGCTTGTTCTTGTTGCTCATACATCAGTATTCCTCCTCATAAGCTTGATTTTAATAATTATATATCCTAAATTAATTTTAAAGTTTTTGTCCCAGTTATCAAATTTTGTAGATGTTCACTCTAAAAAAAGGGGGGGGGGATAAAAAAGCAATAATTTTTATTGGTGGTGGAACATGCCTTTAATCCCAACACCAGGGAGGCAGAGGCAGATGGATCTCAGTGAGTTCAAGACAAGAGTGGTCTACAAGAACTAGTTTCAGGACAGGCTCCAAAGCTACAGAGAAACCCTATCAAAAAAAAATACAATAAGAAAAGCAAATATCTGTGACTTCATAGCCTTACTATCCAGGGATCCCAGGTTGTTGGGTATTTTTTATGAGCAATTTACATGAAAAACAATCTGAAAAGTCCCTGTCTGGGGTGGTCCCTAACAATGTTTTCAAGAAGAAATTTGATCTTTAAACCTCCTAAGTAGCCAGGAATCCAGCATTTCTTAGATGTCTATAATTGCAAGTACTTGCTAACATCATATTTTGTCTGCTATCAGAAAAAAAAATCTGCATCTGGCCAGCCTCTTGCTGTCTTGGGCTGATTTTTCCATTAGGCTATTTATAGAGCATTGGTGTTTACTCTCTCCAGGTGAATTAGAAGATGGAGAACAGAAAACAGTGGATTTTTGCCAGGAGTCAATATTCTCAGTTCAAGTTAATGGGATGCCACACTGAAATCAAGGAATTCTTAAAATTATAAGTTCATACCTGGAATTTCTTCTGCTATCTTAGGTTGGAGAAGAGCCCTGAGCACTGTGTTAGCTGTTTTTCTCACTGTTGTGACAGAATATGTGACAGGGAACTGTTAAGGGAGAGAGACTTTCTTGTAGCCTGCAGCGTCAGGGTGAGAAAGGTACGGCGATATTCACGACGGTAGGAGGGGCTTTTGTCATCCGCAGTGGCCGCGGGAGCGTGAGGCGGCTTGCTCATATCTCTGTGGATCAGGAAGAGCTCAAGCCAGAAGCAGAGCCAACCTGGAACCCTCAAGGCCAGCCTCTGTTGTCCTACCTCTGCTAGCTACACCCCATGTCTGGAAGGTTCCCCTAGCTTCCCAAACAGCACACCATCTGGAGACCCAGAGCTCAATACACGAGTCTAGGGGAGAGAATTCACATTCAAACCTGACAGCTTGCACCCAGTGCCCCTGATAGCAACTCTAGCCTTGGGCATCTATTCTTGGGCACATGACCCCTGATGCAGGGAACATTTAGAATACCTGATCACGCTCCAGTCAAGTTCATCTTTGCACATCTTTGTCTAGTAGAGTGTGTTTCCCTCTACTTCTGTGAAATGCACAGTGAAGCATCCTTCCTTGATTCGGGGCTCTAATAGTGGGAACTCCCACAGCCCTTTGGTAATTTGAAAAGCTATAAAAATCCCCTCCCCACGCATTTTTTTCCATTTTCAGGGGAGGGGTGCGGACGCTGCAGGCAGCATGAACAATATTTGCTGCCATTGAATCTTTCAGCCTAAATTCTACTACGATTTCTTTTCCTTATGAGTTGAAGGGATTGTTCTGAAACAGACATGGGGTATGCATAGCAAACGCGGGGCACATTCTAGACATAAAATTGCGGTAATTACCTCTGGAGGAGGAAAGGGCCATAGAGAAATAATAGCATTAGGCCTAGCCACAATGCTGGGCCTGCTTTACATACAGAACTTTAATTAATAAAATGACAAACACTGGTACCACATAATTGGAAAGTCTATCAGGCCCCACCCAGAGGCAAGGGGGAAAAACGGCCCTGGTGAAAGGGCCAGCTGGAGCCAGGAGATATAATTGCTGGTGGCACGGTCCCGGTGGCGTCTCTGTTCACTTGTCTCACCCGCTGTCTGCATGCAAAAGAGTTTATTAGTCAGAAGCTGCCGTTTATGCCATGTATCTATTAGAAAACATCCAGAAGGATTAAAAAGAATATATTGTTACAAGCTTAAACAGGTGGGGTTTTTTTTATAAATTTATATTTATGCAAGATTCTGCATGCTTGTGTAAATACGCATATACCACTAATTGGCCGACAGGGACAATGGTGAGTCATGGCTTAAAATTCACTGTCTCCCTAATGCCTCCTATCTCAGAGTCTTCAGATAAGATCTTGTTAAAATAGGGATTCCAGTTCAGCTAAGCCGGGTTGGGATGGGAGACCCCATACTTGTAGGAAGTTCCCAGGGGATGCCAACATCGTTGATGCAAGGACCATGATTCATGAAGCAAGAATCTAAGCTCCTAAAGCTTTAAGGATTGCCCCGACATACTACATATATGTGCAGCATTGTGTGGTAGAAAGAATGCATACAGGCAGGGTGGAGTGTTCCGAGCCGCGGCATTTGTGTTTAGTGTCCGTGGGTGACTGACTTCACTTCTCTCTATCCCAGATTCTTTTTGTGAAAAGTGGGTACCTAGTAGCCAAACTTCTGTGGCTGTAGAAAATAACCTGCAAAAAATAACGTAAAGGACAGAGGATTCTTTTTGGCTCGGGATGTCAATGGTCTTAGTCTATGAGCTGACACTATTTCATGGCGATCCTTGGCCAGATGAAAACAGTATAGAGGAAGGGCATGGCAAGGGATAGCTGTCCTCTCTATGGCAGCCAAGAAGCAACGAGGAGATGTAGAGAGGGTCCAGGACATGATGCACCCTTCAAGGCACACCCCCAGTGACACACTTTCTCTAACCAGGCCCCACCTCCTACTTTCTGTCCTCTCCCAATGGTGCCATCACACACAAATAATTCATTCATGAAGTCAATGTTCCTGCTACATTTCCCCCAGTGATTATGTCTACTGACTGAGCACCAAGCATTCAATACGTGAGTTGTTTGTGGTGGGGGGAGGCATTTGATATTCAAACCACAACAAGCTGGGATAATACCTCCATGAGTTGGGGGATGTAGGTACAAAAATAAGACATTCTGCGGGAAAATGCAGAATGCAGCTTTCAGGCATTCAAAGTCAACTAGAAAATGACTCCATTCTTCACTCCTCATATCCACTTATGAGTGAGTACATACCATGTTTGTCCTTCTGGGTATGGGTTACCTTAAAATGATGTTTTTCCTGTTCCATCCATTTGTCTGCAAATTTCATGAGGTCATTGTTTTTTATAGCTGAATAATACTCCATTGTGTAACTGGACCACATTTTCCTTACCCATTCTCCAGTTGAGGGGCATCTAGGTTCTGGCTAGTATGAATAATAAAGCTATAAAGATAGTTGAGCAAGTGTCTTTGTGATATGTTTGAGTACCCTTTGGGTATATGTCCAGGATTAGTATAGTTGGGTCTTGAAGTAGATAGATTCCCAATTTTCTGAAAACTCACCATATTGATTTCCAAAGTGGCTGTACAAGTTTTCCCTCCCACCAGCAGTAGAGAAGTGTTCCCCTTACTCTACATCCTCTTCAACATAAGTTGTCATCAGTGTTTTTGATCTTAGTCATTCTGACAGGTGTAAGATGGTGTATCAGAGTCGTCTTGATTTGCATTTCCCTGATGACTAGGGATGTTGAGCAATTCCTTAAATAAATGTCTTTCAGCCATTTGAAATTCTTCTCTTGTGAATTCTCTATTTAGGTCTGTACCCCATTTTTAATTAGATTATTTGGTATTTTGATGTCTAGTTTCTTGAGTTCTTTATGTATTTTGGAGATCAGCCCTCTGTCAGATGTAGTGTTGGTGAAAATCTCTTCCCATTCTGTAGGCTGCCATTTTGCCTTATAGAAGCTTCTCAGTTTCAGGAGGTCCCATTTATTAATTGTTGATTGCAGTTTCCGTGCCACTGGTATTATGTTCAGGAAGTAGTCTCCTATGCCAGTGTGTTCAAGACTACTTCCCACTTACTCTTCTATCAGGTTAAATATAACTGGATTTAAGTTGAGACCTTCGATTCACTTGGGTTTGAGTTTTGTGCAGATCAATAGATATGGATATAATTGCATTCTTCAACATGATGACATGCAGTTATGTCAGCACCATTTGTTGAAGATGCTTTCTTTTTTTCGTTGTATAATGTTTGGTGTGTGGATTTAGGTCGGGGTCTTCTATTCAATTCCATTAATCTACAAGTCTTTTTTATGCTAATACCAAGCTGTTTTTATTGCTACAGCTCTGTAGTAGAGCTAGTATAGGATAACCAACCTACAAGTCACAACCTCAGAGAAGCTACATAACAAGGAGGACCAAAAGCGGCATGCATGGATTTCCCTGGGAAGGGGAAATAAAAGAGATCTCCCGGGTAAAATGGGGACAAGGGGAGGGGAATAGAGGAATGGGAACTTGAGGGAGCAGGTTGGGCTGGCTGGGTGTGGGAGGTAAGTTGGAGTCAGGATGGAGAGGGAGAGTAACCAAAGAGACATCTTGATGGAAAAGATTTGGGGGTTAGGTAGAAACCACGGAAGCCCCCAGGAACTCACAAAGATAACCCTAGCTAAGATTTCTAGCAATCGTGGAGAGGGTGCCTGAAGTGGCCATCTACTGTACTCAAATTAGTGACTACCCTAATTGCCATCCGAGATATTCTATCCAGTAACCGACGCAAGCAAATGCAGAGATCCACAGCCAAGCACTGGACTGAGCTCTGGGAGTCTTGCTGAAGAAAGGGAGGAGGGATTATATACACCAGGGGGATCAAGGTCATGATGGTGAACCCACAGAGACAGCAGGCCTGAACTCATGGGTGCTCATGGACTCCGAGCAAACAGTTAGGGAGCCTCTGTGGGACCAACTTATGCCCTCTGCATGTGTGCGACAGTTGTGTAGCTTGGTCTGTTTGTAAGGCTTCTAGCAGAGAGATCAGGACATGTCCCTGACATTTGGCTGGCTTTGGGGTACTTGTTCCCTATGCTGGATTACCTTTCTCAGCCTTGATGCAAGGGGAGGAGCTGGGTCCTGCCTCAACTTGATGTGTCATGCTTTGTTCCACTGGGAGGCCCATCCCTCTTTGAAGGGGAGGTAGTGTAGATGGAAAATGAGAGGAGAGGAGGAAGGGGAAACTGAGGTTGGTGTATAAGTTATTTAAATAAAATTAAATTAAAAAAATAAAGAAAATGACTCCATACCCTATAAGCCACCCAGACAGAAAGAAGTATTAAGATTAAATTCCAAGAATGTTTTGTGCCTGCCATGGGCACGGGAACTTGCTGTCAAGTTGCACTGAGTACAGTTGGCTTGAAGAATCTACATCAAGTGACATGCAAGGGGCTCTTTATAGCTGGATAAGAGAAATGTAAATCATTAAGAAGAGCTACAGCCTACAGTCTGCTTTGAAACTTTATCTAAATCACCATCTTAGTGCTTTTAGATACAGCAACTGAATGGGATCCTCGGTAGTCTTGACATAAGTCCTCCAGTTCTTGGTACTGAGAAGTTGGTGAGCCGAGGAGATGACTCAGCTGGTGAAATATTTGTCTTACGTACCTGAGGACCTAAATTTGGTCCTCAGCATCCCTGTGTGGCGGCTTGTTCTTGTAATCCCCTCCATGAGATGTGGAGACAGGCAGAGATTCCTATGGGTCACTGGCTGGCCAGTCAAGCCTACTTTGTGAGTTCCAGAACAGGGAGATACTCTGTCTCAAAACAAAACAAAGACCAAAGCTAGCAAACAACACTCCAGCTGTCCTCTAGGCCCTGCATGTACCCTTGCCTGTGCATACATGTGCACCTGTACATGCACAAACACACACACACATATATATATATACGCACAAAAATGAAGGTGATAAGGACCTTGGTATGCAGGTCGAAGAGGAGACAATTCTGACCCAGGCTAATCCTGCTCAGCCTCAGCCCTGGGACCTCACTGCCTGAATTATCCTCAGTCTCACCTGGGAAGGCCATGTGACATCCCGTGAAGGCCTCTACTGAGAGCTGTGACCTCCCCCTATTGGAGTGTCACCTCGTTCTGCTTTGGTAACTGTGGACATATATAAAGCCATTTCTTGGTGATAGAGAATGGCTTCTAACTTCAAGTCTAAGATGAAAATGGACCCCCTCACTGGGAGAGCCAAGCTATTTCCTTCATTAAGTAGTCCCTTCTCCATGGTGGTCTCACTTCAAAATCACCTGGAGGGACTTTAAAACCTACCACTAACCAGAACCTTCCAAGACTTCTCAACTGAGAGTCTCTGCAGTGGAGCCCAGACACTAGCAGTTTGGAAAACTCCATAGGTGTTTCTAACTCACAGCCCGGGTTGAAAAACCACTGATTTCACGTTTGGTTCATGGTATCACATTTATTATCTCACTCAGTCTCCATAAGAACCTTTGAAACTAGGCAAGGGAGTGGGGGCTCGGAGGAGGTGAGGCGAGAAGCTTGAGGTGGCACAGTTAACATGCCTCAGTCTCGGAGCACAGGCTCTCAGTTCACCCTTAGTCCTCAAGCCAGGAAACTAGAGCAGTTTGAAGAGCCCCGAGAGAGCCAGAACTGATGCAAAGGCAGTTGCTTCCAGTGAATTCTGGAAAGGTGGTAAAGGAGTCATAGAAACGCCAGGGAAGAGCCCCGGAGGCTGCCCTCTCCCTCAGCACCTCTCTGCAGACTCTGATTCAGTAAGTTTGCAGACAGCCCAGAGAGTCTGCCTTTCTAACAAGTTCCCAGGTTAACACTGCAGGTCCTAGGGTAAGGATCAGGCTCAGGAAGGAAAAACAGCAAGAACTGGCTCAGAGGCAGAAGCTAGAGGTCACAGGGGGGTAGCTGCGGATTAGAAGATCTGTTCTGGAACGCTGCGTCTTGAGGAAGCACACGTGTGTAGACGCATCTCCCTGCAGACTCAAGGATCAAGGAATATTGAATGGTGCCGAGCCCGTTTACTAATGGTTTACTGACTGCCAGTTCTCAGTCTTAGTTTAAGCTTTCTTTATCTGTTTCTGAAAACCTGCCACTACGGTGGCATGTCTTAGATTTCATGTTGACTCTAGGTGTGTTTTCTGTTATAAATATAAGCGGTCCCATATTAAGATGAAAGGAAAGTTTACTTGGCTGTTTTAACTCTATTTACACATCACTCTTTAGAGTTTGGAGGAATGGCTTTGGTGACTGAAGTCTCGGGAATGCCAAAGGTCTTACATTGTCTTGTGTCTCTTGTGTGGACTACCGAGTGGCTCTACAGCACTCTCAGACAACACTATTTTCTTTTTCTAAAAAATATTTATTTATTATGTATGCAATATTCTGTCTGTGTGTATGCCAGCAGACCAGAAGAGGGCACCAGACCCCATTACAGATGGTTGTGATCCACCATGTGGTTGCTGGGAATTGAACTCAGGACCTTTGGAAGAGCAGGCAATGCTCTTAACCTCTGAGCCATCTCTCCAGCCCCAGACAACACTATTTTCAGTCTAACTTCCAAGTTATATCCCAATAGGAGAGTAGGGAAGTGTTGCATGGGATGAACCACAATAAATATTTTAAGTATTTATGAATATGGAGATGATCATCTCAGAGGCTGATGACATGAAGGAACCTTATGCATTTCCTTAGAGGTCTAAGAATGCTTCAAGCCAGTCCCCCACATCTCTATCTCTCTCTTAGACGCACACACACACACACACACACACACACACACACACACACACACACACGTGTCTCCTCCTGTCTCCTCTCTCTCCGTTCCTTTCTCACTCCTCTATCCACTCTAGAGTCTCTCTCTTCCACCCTCCAGCCCTGATTGAACTAAAGCGTATTCATGGAAGATAGAGAAAGCTCTGTGCGTCCGTCTCTGTCACATACACGTGACGCAGTCTGGGGGCTCCATTAGTATTCACTGAAGAGCTAGCACGTTGATTTCCTTAGATCATAAAGGACCATGACTGCCTTGATTTTTTTCCCCCCAGTGGAGAATAAGAAACCATTGAAAGCTGTCGAGCTGAGTCACAGATGACAGGCAGCAAAAAATACGACAAAGGTCCACGTGAGGTTTCAGAGGGGAGAGGGCAAGGAAGGGGTCCTTTAGGAGCCATGGCTGGATTCAGAGGGTAGGTTCTAAAGGCAAGAGCGGGCCTTCTGTTGTTGGGATAATGAGGAACTGAAGCGAGAAGCCAGTCGGGGAAAGATTGAAGAATGAATGGAAATGAAGCTCGGTGGTACTGTGCTGGCCTGGTCTGCACAAGGCTTTAGGTTCCCTTCCTAGCATAAAAGAGAATAAAAAGGAAGGATCATTTACTCCCTGTGACTAGATATGTGAACATCTAAGCAGAGGCACAGGAATGGGTTGCAAGCCAGAAGAGCCACAAGAATCAAATAGAAGTAGAAGGTATTTTTTTTTTTTTGGAATGGGTGAGATCTGATCCTTTGTGGACAGAGGAGATGGAAGCAGCAAGTTTGGAGATGGTGGATAAAGAAGGAGATCAATTGAAAGGGCAGGGCCTAGAAGGTGGTGGAACAGGAAACCACACAATGGAGAAAATGAAGAATTCCTCTCTTCTAGGACAGAAGCAAATGGATAAGCAAGCAGACACTTAGGCTGGGAAGGGGAGGCGAGAGTGAACTTTCTCATGGAAGTGGAAATCACAACAGTGCATCAGGAGCTGGGGCCCAGGACTGCACGAGGAAGAATTTGAGCTACCCAACGTGTTAGGTGTGCCCAAAAGTCAAATGTAGAGATGTACAGAAAACAAGGAAGTAGCGTGCATGGTGATACTTCCTTGTTTTCTGTACATCTCTACATTTGACTTTTGGGCACACCTAACACGTTGGACTTCCCACAGGACAGGGAACCCTGATTGCTTTTCGGGCTGGGGGGAGACTTAATTGGGGGAGGGGGAGGGAAATGGGAGGCGGTGGCGGGGAAGAGACAGAAAACTTTAATAAATAAATAAAAAAAAAAAAAAAAAAAAAGAAAACAAGGAAGTAGCATCAGCCACCAAGGGCACCGAGGCACAGCAGTCTGACTTTACAAGTCCAGATCCACTGTGTTCTGGGGCCAGATGAGAGACGTGTGAGTGGTATGTCCCAACCAGGACACTGCAGGCCATAGATGATAGGAAAGAGAGTTTCGTATTACCAAAGGTAGACGTAAATTCTCCAATCAATGGCATCCAGACATACAAGAAAACTGGGTAGGGATAGAAAAAAATTGACAGATTCATTCAGTTACCTTGGGAGGTTTCATTGGAAGCAAGTATTTGTCCTCTTGGAAAGGTATCTGTGAGAAGGCTATCTATGACCGACTACAAATCAGACTCACCAGACTGGGACCCCGGGGTCCAAGCAGGGCTTGGTTAGAGACAGGTTTTGTAGGTAGGACACTGTGAATTGTCAGACTGCGGTAGCCAGTGGCACCGTCCTCTTCAGTCACACGGTCAGGCAGCCGCCAGGGAAAGGTTAGGAGACGAAGGCTGGGAGTTACAGAGAAGTGTCTCTTCACACCAGGAGAACCCAAGAGCCATAGCTAATGAGAACTCAGCGCGCTTTGCCTTTCTCTCTCCAGACACCTTTTTCATTCAGAACCTGAGCAGGGGGAGAGTTCTTTTACAGTTCAGCTGTTGTTTGAAGATTATCACGATCAGACACAACTTCTATTATCTCAAACCTCAGTCTGTGGCATGTACTGCCTCTGAACATGACTACATGTAAAGTTTCTTAGAAGATGATTAGTAACAATTCCCTTCTAAACCTCTAGGGAAGAGTGCCATAGAAACCTTTCATAATAACACAACAAAAACATACGCTTGCAGCTTCCTCCTGGCAAAGCAGCATCCTCGTTTGGGAAGATAACTATATTAAGAAACCGTGATATATAGGGGTGTGTGTGTGTGTGATTTTTACCTACCAACATGTGATCTGACACTGTTCAAATAAGACTTGCAATTATTAGAAGGAATACAAAAAAAATCTATTATACCTAAATTGAAAGAAATTGAATGAAAAAAAGTTCCTCACATGAAGTCACATAGTAAGTTGAGTCCATAGGCAGAATCTTTGGCTGTGCTGAAGGAAGCTCACTGAAGAGCCCCACTGATCCATGGCGGAGGTAGACCCTTGTGAAATTTGGGGTGATAGCATCAACCTCAGTAAGGCCTCAGAATTGTTCACTGGTGGTCCCAACTCAGATCCGTGAACTTGAGCAGTGAACAAGAACAGGCAGTGGGCACCCGGCTGCCCTCGCTGGATCGAGTCTGGTGAGCCTCCAACAACGTTCTTTAAGCCTCAGCAGAGAGCTCCAGGAAGGGTACTGGAGGGTTTCCATCAACACTAACGTTTTAACTGATGCTTCTCTCTCCGACAGCTCCGCATGTCCTGGCTTATCCATGGGGCGTTAAGAGGAAATGTATCCCTGGTGCTGGTGGAGAACAAAACTGGGAAGGAACAAAGCCGAACGGTCTGGCATGTCGCCGCCGATGAGGGCTTGAGCCTGTGGCAGTGGACAGTATTGTCGCTCTTGGATGTGACTGATAGGTGAGTTGCTATCTGCCCCGCCTACTCCGCTTTACTTTACAAGTGATGAGGTAGGATGGTCTCACCCTTCCCATACCCTTTATCTAAGACATTTTCTTAGTTATTTGACTCATGGCTATGACAAAGCACCTGACAAAGGCAACCTGAAGAAGGAAGGGTTTATTTGGGCTCAGAGTTTGGGGGTTTAATCCACCATAGTGGCCATAACTTGATAAGAGTGTGAGGCAGCTGCTTACCTTGTATCCACAGTGAGGAAGCAGACAGCGACAAATGCTGGTTAGTGCTCAGCTGACTTTCTCCTCCTACTTCAGTCCGAGTAAATGGACAGGTTGAATGGTACTGTCCGCATTTAGATTAGATCTTCCAACCTCAGTTAACCCCATCTAAAAGTCTTTTTCACGGAAATGCCCAGAGGTCTGTCTCCTAGGCAATGCTAGGTCCTGTCAAGTCGGCAATCAATATTAACCATCACAAGCGTGTACACGCACAGGTTTGCACAATCCCCTGCCCATTACTGGGAGTGCAAGATTCTTCAAGAGATGTTGTGCTAATGAACACTCATCTCCTGTGGCTCTCACCTGGCCTGATTAGCTTCCTCCAGGATTTGCCTGCAGAAAGAGCAGAAAATGAGGCACTCGAGCTCCTACCGAATAACACTCAGGTTTCATGTCTCCATGGCATTTCCTCTCGCTTGGTGGCTGTTGCCTTCCTTTCCCATTTGCCAGTTTCTTTTCCCTGATTAACAACAAAACCTTGGTAGGTGAGAAAGAATTATCACTATCCCCTACTACTCTCTGAAAGAGGAGAAGCTGGAAAATCAAAGGAGCAAAATACCCACAAGTTGGCTTCAGAACCAAGACCGAACCCAAAAGCTCTATTGCTTCCACCCCAGAGATGGGTTGACTAAGGTAGATGCCAGAGACTTCACTAAACAAAGATGAGCTTCTGCCAGGGACCCTGGTCCTCATTGGATTTGATTACTAATGACCTCTGTGACCTTGGACAAGATCCTATGGTCCTTCGCACCCCAGTTTTCCCCCTTCTGACTGGATAGGGTCAGGTGACAAGATCTTCACCTCCACATGGCACTGGATTGGAGCAGATGCCCGTGGAGTTCAGCTGCCCCTCGTCTTCCTAAGATGGCACTACCCTGCCACCTGCAGTCAGTCTGAAGCAAGCCGTGCTGGAGTAAAAATGACTTGGCACCCTAGCAATCCTGTGACGCTCTACCGTGCTATGCTGAATGTTCCGTGGGTGGCGCAGACATGGTCTACAGTAAAAGACAGGGTGGGGTCATTTCTGCAGAGAGGACTGGGAGGGAAAACCGTTTGATATTGGCTAAACATCATACTCTACTGTTAGGTGAAGCCTTCAGAACAGTCTTACCGAAGATACTCAAATTGCCGTTCTGGTGACCCCACCTCTGAGATATGAGGACCAAAGACTCGAGGCAGGGTAGGGAGTGATGTGTGTTGTCATGAGACTTCCTAAGTGTGGGTCTTGGCTTTGAGTTCTTCTCCCAAACCTCAAAATGTGCTGTTCCCTGCAGTTTCTAATGGGAGCTCTCCTGTGGTAGGGAGAAGCCTCCTCCCAACCCTGAGCGGCAACCACCCACTCCTTCAGATGCACGTGGCATGATGATCAAAACCCATGGATGTCCCCAGGCTCAATGTCCCTGGGACAAACATATTTAACTAAAGTGGAGGAAGACTTGTGGGTGCTGCCTCCATAGGCTGGTCTTTTATTCTTTGGAATTGTGGAGGGCAGGGGGGTCACACATGGGAATTGGAAACTCTCTGGAGATGCTGGAGCCCTCTCTCCTGGGAAATGTAGAATTAATTCCAATGAATCAAAGTGTTGTTTCTCCCCTCTCTCCACAACCCAGCAAGCTCTCTCTTTCATGGCCGTCCCAGGAATTTAAAGCAAGTCAAATGTTGACTCTGCTCACTCCTTTCTTCTGAAGGTTCCTTTGAAAGAGACTTTGTTCCCAGCCTTCTTCTCCTGCCCCCACCCCACTCCCAGCTGAAGGCAGTTTAGCACACTGATATTTCCATGCTATTTCCAATATTCATACCAAGACCAAAGTGTCCAGTGAGGGCTCAGACAAAACCCAGCTTGGTTCTAAATGCATTGTGACCTAGTTCCTGCATAATTACGGGTTGAGGGGGGGTGTCTCCATTCACAAAGAACCTGCCAGCCATCAAGATGTTTGCAAAGCCAGAGGCGGTAGAGAGGCCTGCCGCCTGGAGGCTTACAATGAGGAACTGTGGGTGAACCGACTGACTGTCACTTTCTAAAGCCTAACCAGACTGAGCGGTGACTGGAGGATAAAGCTGGGAGGGGAGCTCTGATGAGCGAGCATGCATGGGCTTTCGACGCAGACAGTCACTAGTTTTGCTGGTTGCATGACCTCGTCCTGTTGACTGCACCTCCCGGAGCCTCGTCTTCCCCTTCTGTAATCAGTCCATCTTCACCAGATTGCTATGGGAATAAGTGATATAATTATCTAAAGAATCTATGTGTAATAGTGTGTTAGAGCTTTCATCTCAGCATCATTTATACCAGCCTTTCAGTGGCCGCGTATGGAATGTATTGAACAAACAGTGCAAACCCAGCCCCTGATCTTCCAGCCTAAGGCGTGTTGTGTAAAATAGAAACTTACAGTTGCCTCTCAGGTGTGGGGAAGAAAAGTGTTTGATGAGCTTCTTGGTCCACACTAAAATGCTTAATCAGTAAAAAGTACTAATAAGGAATATAATTAAAACTGACAACAGCTCCCTCTCACCCACATGGTGCCTCAGAAGAGGCAGGCATAGTCAGATCAGAAGTGATATCCAGTTGTATGAACCATAAAGGTGAGGTTCTTGCGACTATGTAAACCGTCAGTGTTTTGTTGGGTGCTAGTCTCTAATGGAGGGGCAGAAAGCACTGTCTTCTGCCTTCCTCCCAAGAGAGAGAGCTGTGGCTGCCTGGGTTGCCACAGAGTGAAAAGGCAGAAGTGTGGGGGGGGGGGACTGGAAGAATACGATTAGGGAAAGAGAAAAAGAGAGTGAGCGAAGGATAATGGTGAACCAGCTCCCTTCCCTAACCTGGGAGGTCGACCTTAAGACCTTAATACTGTATATATGCGTATGTATCTGCAGCCTTCATCCCACGACACTCACTCCCAGTGTTCAGCACCTTCCTCTTCAACCCTAATCCCAAACCTTGAAATCATTAGGAACTTTATCCCTATGCTTCCTCAGATCACCTCCACTCCCAGCTTCTCCACCCTCTATGTGTTAGGAAGTATTCTATCAGCCCATAGTCTCTGGAGGCTGTTGAGCAATCTTTCTAAACACAAATCTGTCCTTTTCCCTGGCTTCCTTCTACCTTCTCTAACAAGGCCTTTATTTAAGTGTATGGGCATGTGTCCAGCCCCAACTTCAGCATCTCCTACCGTGCATTCCCTCTGTCTGCCCAAAACTCCTCTCCACTCAGTGGTACCATGCTATAAAATCTTTTACATCCAGGCTTCCCATCCTCCATTCCCTCCACATTAACATTCTTGCCATCCACGCCTTCCACAAACCACCCCACTTTCACTTTTTAAAGACGCCTTCCCTGAGTCCTGGGCTAGCTGTGGCCCACCGTGTGTCCTTGTGGCTCGCGAGACATCCCTGTGCTTTCTTGTCACTTTATGATTTTTTTTTAAATATTTGACTCAGCTCCCAAGGCAGAGTTCATGCCCCTATCTTATATGTCACTGATTTCAGAACCTAATACCGTGCCTAGCATCTAGGACACTCCATAATCCACGTTTGGCAGAATATGTATTGAGAAGAATCGAATATGGTGCCCAAGACCAGCTGAATGAACTATGAATTCACAACTCGCCCCTGGACTCTATCCAGCACACCTCCTCTATTCAACCTCTTCTAGCAAAACAGACAAAACCACTTTATAATAAATACGACCACAAAGTGTCCCATACATCAGAGCAGCAGCTGCATCCCGTCAGTAGAACCAAAACAGCATTTGTTACTCTTGTGACAGGGAACCCTCTTTAGAGACTCGCCCGGTGCCTGCACTCTCTTTGTCTGTGGTCACTGTCCTGTCAGAATCCTTTTATAAGAAAGACTTTGATCTTCATCGTGTGCCCTGGTGCCTGTGAGTGGGGAGTGAAAGCTGAGCACGGAGGCCAAAGACACGTGGTCAGATGGCTCCCACGCCACAGCAGGCTGTAATATCTCAGTGGCTGGGCCATGGGTGTAGAAGGCTAGCGGCTGGGAGCTGCACATCCTTGAGCGGTGTTTCTTCTGCCCATTCACAACTATGCGAAATGATAGAAGTGACATAATCACCTGTTATCATTATGAAATTACCATAATTCTACAACCAGACTGCAAAGAGTAACAAGGGCAGCTCCAAGGATGTTTAGAGCAGTGGCAACATCCCTAGACTAGAGATGTGTCCTCTCAAGGTGACTTTGAAGGACAGCACCAATTCAAATGTGAGTTTGGTGAATGTTGAAGGGCCGTGTCATGGTTGGGCATCTACCTTGGGTAACTAGGGTTCCTCCCTTCATTCTCTCCCCGACTCTTCCCCCTCCTCACATGTGGATGCCATTATTTCTGCTGAAATTAATTTTGCCTTTCTTCAAAATGAAAGAAAAGCAAGTTCTCTCCCCTTGCTGTAACCTCCAGTCTTTTCCAGGGTTTTCCTCTCCTCAATCACCTATCTTCCTAAACCCGGTGTTCCCCAGCGCCCTACGCTTTGACGCGCTTCCAGAGCGGAGGCTGCTGCGCGGAGCTCATTACGAGATGGATCTGGAGACACCATGGATCAAAACGTGTCCCACAAATCACTGCAATCGTACAGTAAAATAGAAAGTGTGTAACTTATCACACCTGTGCACGCTCCTCTTCCCCAACACTGCCATTAGGAAGGCTTTTAGCTGTATGCTGTATACATAGTCTAACAAGAAAAAACGTTCCCTCTGGAGATATTTAGGTTTCCTGTTCCCTTTTGCATCCTTTGTCCTAAACGACAAGCGGGATGTTTCACAAATGCATCTTGTAAACGAGCTCAGTTAAACTGAGAGTTATGTCCCTGCGCCTTCATTCCAGATATGCCATAAAGACTCTCTCTCCCTAACCAACTTTTGGCTTTAGCCCACAACATCCCTATTTTACCCAGAAGTACCATGGATACAAATGGTCTCCCTCCGTGTACCATCTTTCTGCCCTCAGAAAAGCATTAATGGGGTACTTTCTTATTCTTGTCTATGTAAAGAAGCAGAGATGCCGGACACTGCAGATGATCCCCGGTATAGACATGACCTTGGAAATGTTGTGTTTAGCTCGTATTTTTTTCAGAAATTGCATCAAGGCTTCCTGGTACAGCCATGGATGAATTTCAAACGCTGGTTAGAGCTAGCTTGGGTTGAGTGCTTCCTGCTGGCCAATCACTGTAACAAGTACTTAGCAAGCATTGTCTCCTTTCATCTTTCAAAGAGCCCCTTGGGGTCCAAACTATAATTAACTCCCTTTATGTATGAGAAATCTGAGTGCAAAAGAGGTTAAATGATTTTCCCTTAACCCTTAGGCCAGTCTGCTCCCTAGACCCGGCCTGAGGAGATACAGCACAAAAGTTGGAGAGAGGTGGGAAACTGGGGACACATAGGCCTTGTGGCTGGCAAAATATCTGGGTTATTTTTAGACCGTATCCCTTACACATGTTAAGCTTGTTGTTCGTTTTTCCTTTGTTTCACCATCCCTTGACGTTCCCACGACATTTTATTCTTAAAATCTTTACACAAGTTGGCTTCTGGTGTAAAGTACTCACGTGCATGCATAAGTTCGAGTCCCTGGGACCTATGTTCATAAACAAAAACAAAGCCAAGCTAGGCTTGGTCGCACCTACTTTTGATTCCAGCACTCAGGAGGCAGAAGCAGGTGGATCTCTATGAGTTCAAGGCCAGCCTGGTCTACAGAGAGTTTCAGACTATCCAGGCTTACACAATGAGACCCTATCTTTAAACAAAACAAAATAAACAAACAAGCAACAGCAACAACAACAACAGCCAGGCATTGCTGTGATCACAGCACTGGAGGCAGGAATAGGAAAACTCCTGGTCCATGCTGGCTAGCCACTATAGCCGAATCAGAAGGATGCAGGTTTGGTCCGAGATCTTATCTCATAATGTGGGAAATGATTGAGAAGGACATCAACTTCTAGTTTCCACTCGTGTGCATCGGCACTCATAGCTACAAGTGCACACGTGTGCACAAGTACACACACAAACGTTAGCTATGTTCTAGATTGTCATAACCATTAGTGCAACAGAAACCAAAGCCAACGCTTCTTCTCCATGTTGTTCCTTGTCTGCCATGTTAATCCCCATCACTACCTCCTGATTTCAGCCCAGAATACTCTGCCTATTTTCTTTACTTCCCGCCTCCAGTGGGGATAGCATCACCCAAAGAGGATGGTTCCCCCTTCCTTTCCTGGCCATTGTGCCTCCTTCCGTGCTTTTCCAAGTCATCATGTCATCATTCTAGATGCCTTTGTCTGTCCCCATACCATCTGCTCCCACGCCAAAACCAAGCATAGATTTTGACAAGGATTTCTAATTGCAAATATTTTAATGTACCATATCTAACAAAGGCATAAAAGTTAAAGACATTTGCTATACATTTCATGAATCCCCTCCCTGTGGTTAGGAATAAGCTTCAATGCCAGGAGGACACTGAAAAAACCCAGCCCTAAAACTGTACACCAGGTGGGACAGAAACCTCTTTAGTCACCAGGGGGACACAGCAGAGGGGACTGGCTCTGTGTCCCTCCTCTCCTGCCTGCCCCCTCCTTCAAATTCCTGATTATTACTATTTTGCCTCTAGTGTAGACCCTCCCCAGAAGAGAGGCATGCAGAATAGGGGAAAGGCATGTCTCCAAGCAAAGCCCCACAAGCCAGCACGGACTGTCCTCTGCTAGGAAGGCCGCTGTGACCTAAGGCTCTTGTATCCCCTTATCGTTTACCCACAACCACCCTGCACCTCCATCCAGGGGGCTATACCCTCTCCCAACACAGGATGCTCGCTCAGGTCCACAACACTGGGCTGCTAGGATATACTTTCAGATAAGAAGATTGGGTTCCAAGGTCCCACAGGTCCCCAAACATAGCAGCTTCTCAGTGGAGGTCTCCGTTCCATCCCCTACTTAGCCAGACATGATCCTATGAATCTTCTCGGGATGAAATGGTACCAACCTTCATCTTTACCCAAGCTTTGTGTATTTATTGTTCAACCAGTATTTTCTGCCTATCTAGTGTTGGCTGGTGGTCCCCCATAGATGTTCTGGAACAGCTTAGCTTTCAAGGAAGGCTGTCTCACAGGGTCTGGCCAGGAAAGCAGTGGCCTGGGTGCGCGGAGGAGGGAGATTGTGAATCCAGAGCAGCGTGGACGCTAATAAAACTGGCAGAGGGCCTTTCTTCCCAACAGACACCTCTCTAGGTGCTAGGCAGGGCCCTCTCTCTGCCAGCCATGCAGTGAGGGTTTCTCAGAAACTGTGGTCCAGTGAGATTAAATAATGATCCAGAGTCACACTTTAAGGAAGAACACAAACCAAGGGTTCTCTTCCAGTCAGCAGTCACATGTAGGGACAGCCTAGAGAACCCCACAGACTCCAGAGAAGAAGTAAGGAAGGGCTACTCACATGTTCATCCTGAGGTGAGCCCACATATGCAAGAAACATTAGAGAAAACTCAGTTCTCCCGATAGGTGGGTCAGGGCTGCAACAGCTGGAGCTTCCAACACACTGTTGACAACATCAGCCTGAGTCAGGACCCTAAGCCTAGAGAAAACCATTGATAAATTATATCACTAAGCCTAACAAGCCTTCACCCAAAGGGGCTCAAATCCTTACACACACACACACACACACACACACATCTTCATTCCCAAAGCCCACAAGGGATGAGGGATAAATCCTTTGGCTTCATTGACAGTCTTCAAAGCGAGGGCTCTTGGCAAGGAAGAGTCCCGCTCCTTCTGCCTTTGTCTTGTGCTTCTTGGAGGGCTGAAGAGAACCTCACTGGGCGGTGTGCACGTGGGCCCGCAAGCTCTTGTTTTCTCCAAGAGAAGCCGCGGAACAGTTCGTACAGAGACACACAGGAAGCGAAGGAGTTTGTGCTTCAGAATCCAGCTTCTCTCAAACGTCTGCTACCAGAGTCAGGAACTGAATTCTGGGATCTTGAGGATCAGAGGCAGCAGTGTTTTCTTACAGAAGAAGCTGCGATTCCAGAACCAGGTTATGGAGTCCATGCCTGAGCCACCTGGAGGCCCTATAGAGAGCTTGTCAGCCATGAGGAGATCAGCCAGCACCTACACGACCTAGTCATTCAGAATTCTAGAAAATGACTGGCCTGGTAGAGCAAGCTGAATGTGGCCTGGGTGGAACCAGGCAGCCACGCAGGTCATCCAGACAAGGGTTTAGGCCTATGATCAACACACAGGTAAAAAGTTAAGGACAAGAGGAGGGCCCAAGCTTCCATTATGAGTCCAGAGCCTTGTGTACAGCACACAGCCATAGAAACTGTACTAGAATATTTTCCCTCAATGCACCCTGCCTGGCTCACCAGGGTGCCCCTGGTCCTACGATGATGCCAGAGTGTGTTGTGAGGGAAAGGCTTCGGCTAAAAGAGAAAGGTCATGTGGTCTCCTGCAGCCAGCAAAGGACAGAGCCTACCCATCACCACAGGGAGCAGGCTAGACACCCACCTACCTGTGCCAGGAGTACAGACAAATCCTGAGTGCCTTAGCAGTAACCCAGCTGCGTGGATTGTAATAACAGTACATCTTCCGTAAGTAGAGTGCTGTGTGAATAAAATGCATTTCTTTCTCATGTACAATCAAACATGGGTGTGCTTGGTGAGTTCAGGAACCCACACCCCTTCTACTTGTGGTCCTGACCTTTTCTCCAGCCTTGGAATCCTTCACATTCAACTAACCCGTAGAGAAGAGAGCATGGAAAGAGACACTTAAAGGGTTTCATGTGTTATTACTTCTCGCTTTCTGTTGACTAAAATTCAGACTTCAAGGATGCTGGGAAATGTAGTCTATCTGTGTGCCCACATGAAAGAGAAGTTCAAGCAGGAGGAGGTGGTGGCAGAAGAGGAGGAGAGGAAGAAGAAGGAGAAGGAAGAGAAGAAGGAGGAGGAGAAATAGCGCTCCCATTGGGGGGCATCTATCAGAGTGTCACTTGAGAGTACAGCGCCCTCATTAGCTGCTCTGGGCGCTGCTCAGCCAGCATCTCCACAAGCTTCATAATTCAAAGCTGAAATCAATTCCAGGATCTATTCCGAGGTGTGGATGTCTCGTTCCCAAAATTTTATGATGCAGCAAAGTCTTAATTTCTGGCAGAAATCATCCCAGAATTTCTCTCACCAAACTTCCTCTTTTCTAAAAATAAATAAATAAAACATAAAAAAAGAAGAAAAGAAGAAAGAAATAGAGAATAGGCAGGAAGAGCGTACTTTGAAATGGCTCGAGGCTGCCAGGAAAGCTTCAGACCCACACGTCTGAGTGTTACTATATGCCAGAAAGCTCTCTTCCCAGCTGCCACCAAGAAAATCCCTGTGCCCCACACATGAGAGATTGATTAGAAGACCACCTTTTAGGCTTGGAATCCCTACCTTCAAGAGGTTCCCCAAATGCTTCTGCTGTGTAACTGTATTTGGAAGACAGACTGACGATAAAATGACAGCTCCAAGTCTCTTGTGGGCCAGATGGAGAAGCCGGAAGTATCTGGAGATGTATCACTGACTGTCAAAGTGTCAACAGTCATATACTAAGTTCCCGCCATGCGTATGGCCAGCCTTTTGCGAAGTCAGAATCTGAACGGCCTTGAGAACATGTGCGCGCAGAGGCAGCTTAGCCCACTAGCCTTGTGCAGGCTCCCAAGAACTCCCAGAATTCCAGTAGTCAGAGCCACTTGAATGGGAGAGATGTACTAACTGGCCAGCCAGTCCCCAAGAAAATAAAACAGACCTTAGAGAAATGAGAGTCAAGGTAACTCATTCCAGCGGCAGCGGCAGGACAAGCAGAGGTCCAAAGACAGGGATGTTTCCCTGTTGTTTCTGGGATGTGTTGGGACTGTGGGGAGCCAGCTTGAAGGAGAGGGGATGGATGGTATGAGGCCATGTGCTTTGAACTGTGAGCGTAGATAACAGCAGTACAAAGCCCAATGGTACTCACTAGAGCCCTGAGTCTGATGGGGACTCCCAAGGAAAACCAACTGTGGAAAGAAATGATCAGAGCTTCAAAGTGGAACTCCAAGAGGAGGAGTCGGGGAGCCATTAAAGCAGAGGCCCTAGTTTCTGCTGCCTTCCGAAGGTTGCTCAGGAACAGGTTTGGTGTTTTTCTCTGAGAAGAAGGGAACTGTGGCTGATGGCTGAGTGTGCCTCCTGCACCAAACCAAACACACTCGTAACTCTAGAAGATCTGGCCCTGTTTCCCGTCTCAGAAAATATCTCAGATCACTGGAGCAAGGAGTAGATTAGTAATTCTGAGCTCTAAATCCCATTCCTAATGGTGATTTACTGTGACATTTGGGACAAGCTGTTGCTTTTGATTGCTCAGTTTCCACAACCAGGAGTGCAGAGCACTGAGGCAGATCAGGCCCGTGAGCCTAGCTCACGAGGCGGTTGTTCGGAATGGCACGACGTGACCCCCTTTACAATAACTGATGCTCAGATCAGCTCAACATTTTCTTGGAAGCATTCACAGCTCAGTTTACAAGGCAACAGATGTGTGTGTGTGTGTGTGTGTGTGTGTGTGTGTGTGTGTGTGTGTGTGTGTCGTGACTCTTAATGCTTGCAAAAATGTTCTCAGCCCTTCTCCCCCTAGGCATAAAGTCTGGAATCTAGGGAATAACTGAGCTTCTAATACTTGGAGCAAAGCAGACTCCAACTAAACACATTTTGTCCCCACGAGGAGCCCCACAGACATCACTTCTACCCCCACTTCCAAGCAAATGATTTGCACATCTTCATTGCCACATGAGTCCCGGACCCACGTTGCCAGCTGCCTGACTGGCATCTCATGACGTCACAGTATGACTCCCCCATGCACCTCTGTCCGTGGCTCTGCCACTGTCGTAGACATTCGTTCCTCCCTATTTTCTCTCTCACCAGTCACAATGGGCGTGCTCCCTGGCTTGAGTAGGCGTTAGTTCTGGAGGGGGTCAAAGCTAAAAGGAAGTTCAGAAGTCCCATGGTCATTGAATAATATCAATTACACAATGTTCAAACTCTTTATGACAAGGTCGATGCTCTATGCTCCTGGCTGCAGACACGGGCATCTGACTCACAACATGGGCTCGGATGATCTTTGCTCCAAGGCAAAGGATGATGTGTAGAATTTGTCATGCTGTCCAAGGAAGCCCAGATTTATCGTTAAAACAGAATATGAAACAGAAACAGTGAAGCACCATCTCTCATCCTAGAGAAAGGCAGGGTGAAAATACTGCTATAAAGTGTACTTATAAAGTCCTCATGATTTGCCCGGGGTCCCACCAAGTTGGTAGCCCTGCCCTACCAACTTTACAGTGTTTTAGAATTCACTTCCCCCCAAGCAAAGAAGGCTACCAATCCACCTCCATCAAGATGTTCTCAGGGATGAAGAAAATTAAAGTCACCCTTTTCATAGGTCCTTTCATTGTTCGAAGGCTAACATATATGGGTATCATCTCGGCCCTCAAAGTCACAAGCCAACAGACAGAAATAGAGCAGTCACCATGCCTGCGTGTCCTGAGACATAGGTGTGGACAGTCCAGGCTCTGAGAAGAGTGGGTTTGGTGCCTTCTAACCTAGATAGTCTTCCACGGCCTCGGTTTTCGCTAAGGGCTGGTTGAACAGTAGAAGGTACATGATCCTAGATGAGATTCAATGAGCTAGATGGTTCGGCAACAGATGACAGAACCTGTGACCTGGAAATGAGAGGCCTGCTCTTTCCTGGTACGTAACTAACTGTCCAAGGCAAATGATGCCCCCAAGAGATCCCCAACCTTCTTCATAGCCTTTGGACAATTCTTACATGCATGTCTCTGTACGTGAGTATACAAGTTGGGGTGGGGTGAGTGGGGTGGAGTGGGTGTTCTCACGTTCTCTATGTCTGTTTCCTCCTCCTCCCTCTTCTCCTCCTTCTCCTCTTTCGCCTCTTCTTCTCTACCTCACTCTCTCTCTCCCCTTAACTTCTTTTCACATTCTGCTCCCACCGAGGACTTAGCACAGTAAAGCCTGTGGACCAGGCATTTTTGTCTGTAGCCACCTCCCCTGCTGGGCCAAAGTTCCATAAAGCAAGACCCCCTATCCTTTGCTTTCTCCTTTTCATTCCGTTCCAACACACTAGAATGCCAGAGCTATGACACAGATTGAGGGAATGAGATAGCAAAGAAGGAACTTACAGGAGATTATCTTCTACCTGGTTTCTCTCTTTCAAGAATCCTTCAGTGCCAGTCCCTAAGAAGTGAGCACAGAAAGCTTAAGCTTAAGGGTGGGGAGAAGGCTCACTGGGTAAGAACCCTTGCTGTACACTTGCTGAGGACCCATCTTGAGTCTCTCATGCCCATGTAAAGCACTGAACACAGCAACACCCTCCTGTAACCAGCACTAAGGAGGGCAGATGAGATCAGAGAATATGGAGCTTGCTGGTCACCAGCCTAACTCCGGGTTCAGCAAGAGACCCTTTCTCAAGGGAGAACGGTAGAACATGGTGTCTGATGTCTTTCCCTGGCCTCCACAAGTGCACACATACATGCGTACACCATCCAAACGAAAATAAAAATAAGCAAAGGAAAGTCAATGATCGGAAGCCTTGACCTGCTGGCATGGAAGGGTTCTTATGATTCTCCATGCAGTTTATATGAAGATTTATATTCTCTCCTCTTTCCCCAAGGTTCCCCCACCACAACCAGCCTCATTGTTAAAGAAAGAATTCACTTGCACTTGGCAGCCCTGGAAACTCTGTATTGACTTTTCTCCTATTCTTGGTTTTATGCCCAGAGGAGAAACCAAGTCTCTATGTGGTAAATTACTCTGGAGAATCGGGCTGCATGGGATGGGGAAATACTCCCCACTTAGCCTGACCTTCAGCATGGCCTCTTCCCAGGCACAAACGCTCACAGCATCTGTACACATGTCCAGCCCCTGACTGCTCTGATCCAGCCAGGGCTGATCCTGAGAACCCAAAGCCGCCCCTCCAGCCCAGCCCCTCCTCTGCAGCCGGTAACTGAAGTCAATTATGCAGATAATGGGAGGGATGTGGCAGGGTTTTCCATTGCAGACGTTATTCTAATAGACATGCACACCACAACCCCAGCCTTGCGACAGTCCATTTCAGAAGACTTTTACTGCGCAAATCAACTGAGCAATAAGAAATGGGAGAAAGTGGTTTTCTCTCGGCAGCATCTGCCAGTCCTGTCCTAAGCAGCCAGATCCCAGACAAGCCCCAGCTGTAAAAATGGACCCCCCCTTTTTTCAGATCTGACTAAATGGGCAGGGAAGGAGTCTGAGCTATGGTGCCCATCCATCACACGCCTCTTACACCATCCGGCTTTCTTTGCCTCTCTCACCAAAGCCTTGTTATTCCCTCGGTCTACATTCAGGCACACACCTTTTTGTCAGCTACTTAGAATCATTAAGTGAACTTAATTAGGTTTGTCAATCCCTGAGGCTGGGAGGATGGCGAGTAAGGCCTCATATTCACTGCCCATTAACAGTCTGTTGCCTGAAAGAGATGGTGCATTTTCCGGGCTGTGCGTGAGCAGCATCCACACATCCTCGGCAAGGATCTGCCCGGTGAGTTCAGAGAGCACCCACTTCCAGAGCTGCCTCCTGGAAACCTGGCCAGGGGCCCAAAGTATCACCTCCCAGAATCCCCCTGGGCTAATTTTCAACAGGCTGTCTGTAAAGCTTACACAAGAAGGAAAGGTGGGTGCATTCTTATGCAAAAACAGGCTTGAGCCAAGATCTCTAGCCAAAGCTGGTTTAGACAGGGAAAAGAAAGAAAGCAAGGAAGAAAGAAAGGAAGGAAGGAAGGAAGGAAGGAAGGAAGGAAGGAAGGAAGGAAGGAAGAAAGAAAGAAAGGAAGAAAGAAAACCAGCACCAACTCCAGCATTCACAAATCTATTTTGGAGAAACAGAAAGAACCAAGCAGATCAATAGTTACAGTTACGGGGATGGCAGCCAACTCTACACAGCCAAAGAAAGGGGAGTCCCACCTGCCAGGCTCTCAGATAGCAGGAGGAGCCCCAAATGTTGACTCTACCTTTTCCTTAACCAGATGCTCTACTTGAGAGGGGGAAGTGTCTTCTAGCTGTGGAGATAACACTTCCCTCACTATCAAGAGTGAAAGTGTTGGGCAAGGGAAACTGGCATGTTTGTTAGTCTGTTGTGGTTTTAGCAATAATACGCCATGGCCCTTGCTATCCATCGGTCCTAGAATGTTCTACCTGTGCATAAGAGTAAGTGCTAGAACCCAAGGCCCGAGGCCACGGCTCACTCTGAGAAATGACCTGGCATCTGTATCTCTGGGAAACTGGCCATAAAAGAGTAATAGGACTGGATAAACTCAGAACCCCCAAGGAAATCTTGCCCATATCCAACCGGGAGAGGCTATGAGAGCCTCTTCTTCTGTGGTTCTGCTGAAGGTACTCAACCAGACAGCATCCAAAGTAGAGAATCCTAAACCACAGCTGGCCTAATTAATGCCCACCTCGTCTTCGTGGCCAGCTCCCTCATAGGCGATAAACTCCGAGTGTTTGCGCTCTTCCACATTCTTTGCTCACCACCTGCTATTCCCACGTTAGGTCTGCTTCCCCTCCATCCTGCCATACCTGTTTACCTCCGTCTGACCTTCATCTACCCTGGTCCCACCTGTCCCTTACTGAGTCTCTAGAGTGGACAGAAGCAGCGTCACAGGTGCTCATGGTATCATCTGACAGGGTCTTCCCTGCCTGTCCTGAGTGCCCCCGACACGAAATATGGGCAATCCCCACCGTCAACTGAATGTTTTCATACAGCAACTTCTACTGCCAACATCTTGCGGAATGCTTTAGAGACTCATATATAAAACCCCTGCAGCCCCAGCTTGTATCTCCTATCCATGCAAAGAGGCCTGGTGGCTGCGAGGGAACTTTGCAGCAGCTCCAATCTCTCAGTCATCGAGAATGAAAGCAGGAAAAACCGAGCAAGCGAGGAGACTAGCGGTTTCCACTAGGGTCCGTGGTGAGAGCAGTGGAGATCTTGTCTCTCCTCCTGCTCTGCAATCACATGACTCATTTATTTCTTTGCAAAGTCCTTTTAGGCGATGTTCTGATGATGCAGCTTAGGACAAATCAACATGTGCCCTCGGCCTATTGGTAATGGATAAAGAGAGGAGGACCAGAGAGGAGAATGAGAATCTAGGTTGTTATGGGATCAACCCCCGCTACAGTGCCTGGTATCTTACATTCCCAACCAAAGAACATGATTCTTTATAGTCATATTTCATTAATTTATAATAATGATAATAATTTTTGTTTCATTCACAATGTTTTGTTTCATTTGAGACAGGAACTCACATAGCCTAGGCTGGCCTCAGACTCGCTGTGTAGTTGAGAAGGGCCTCGAACAACAGACATTTCTATTTTAAAAACAAAGCACTTGGGCTTTCTAATTGTGACCTTTAGACGGAAAAGGCTGTATCTGACAAGATTTTACAAGATAAATGAAGGCACAGGCAGATGTGGGGATAGAGCAGTGGAGAATAATTGGCCACAAACACATTGTTTAGATAAAAGTTCACATCTGATTTGGAGAGTGGAGCAATAACTGTCCTCCGGCCAGAAAGATGTAAGCCACAGTCTATCCCTTCTAAGTGCTGACCAGGGTTACAAGCTCAGCTATGATGGGAGCTTCCACCTGGATGCAATTCACCATCCAGGCATGTCCAGCCCTGTTACATCAGAACAGGACACTGCCATCTACAACGTTCACACTCAAGAAAAGCTCGATCAAGTTACAAAAAAATAAAAAGGATAATTGCTTGAAAAGAGCCTCATAATGTTGTCAGTAAGCTTGTGATTCTGTGTTGGGTCATGACTGCATGTGACCCAGGTTGAACATGCAGGGACACTTCACTCCCTTCTTGAGCTGATGTCTAGAAGAAAAGACCTTCCCCTGACATTTCTTCTTGTATGCCTCTTCCACCTCCCCAAAGAGTATTTTTTTTCCTTGTTCACTTCCTACCCTGGCCCACATTATCAGAGAGCCTGCACTCTCTCTCTCTATTCCATAGATAGATAGATAGATAGATAGATAGATAGATAGATAGATAGATAGATAGATAGATCGATCGATCTTCCTCTCTCCTGTCTGTCTGCCTCTCATCCCCCTCTCTCTTTCTCTCTCTCCCATTTTCCCTCCTTGTTCCCCAACAGTTTTGGCAAACGATAATTTACATGCCATAACATTTACCCATTTTTAAGTGTGCAAGTCATTGACTCTCAGCAAGTTTCTAGAATTCTACAAAGAATACTACAACCCAGTTTTAGAACAATTTCATCACCCCAAAATGAGGCTTTGTGCTAGTTAGCAGTCACTATTGCTCCCCTGCTAGCCCCAGGCAAGCACTAATCTGCTCTCTGTCTCTACAGATTTGCCTCTTCTAGATGATTCCTACCCAGAGAATCGCTCAATATGAGGTCTTTAGCTTACTGTCTGCCTTCTTTAACTTTGCATAATGCTTTTGAGAGGCATCTATTTTACAGCGTGTCTCCTGGTCCGTTCTTTTTTATTGTAGATTAGCATCCCAATGTGTGGCTGGATAACCACATGCGCTGTATCCCGTCAATGATTGACAGCCATGGCTTTCCTCTCTTACCATTTCAACCCCCCACAGCAGACACGGCGCTCTATTCATTGGGTTATTCTGGAATCTAGGGAAAGAGTGCTTAGGGTTCTCAGGACACGGTCACTTTATCGCAGAAGGGGGAGGTTGACTGATGGCAGTAGCCTTCCAGGAAGATTTCCCAAGAAAACAAACCAGGAAACAAATGAGTCCGTGACCTCTTTCTGTTTATCTCAGCCTCATGCTTTCCCTGACTGTAGTCAGAGGACCTGCACTCTAAGCCATGAAATGGCTGGGAAGAAACATGATCTCAGTGAGTTACTGTCCAGACGTCATGACCCACTGTGGCTTGATAACAAACACTCCCAGGGGAAACAGTCGATCATCTGATATTTAACCACCAGTCAGAAAGCAGTATCTGACACTGGACAAGCACCAGGATGCCTCTGTTGTGCAAGAAATTAACCCTGTAGTTGCTGGTTGATGGGGTCAAACCGCGGGTGGGGGGGAAGCCCCGTTGCCTGAAGCAACAGAGACACTGAGGAGTTCTCCATCAGTTACTATCATACAAAAGCACTTTAATGTTTAAATAGTGACTTCAGCCTGCCCATGGGTGAGCATGAACACAATACCCAGCCACCATGCATTTCTACCCAACACGCATGCCCAGAAAGCAAACGTCTCCTAAGTTCAGAACTCCAAACTGGCTCTAAAGGTTGCATAACGGTCATACTCAGGATGGAGCACCCCTTCAGAAAGGGATATGCTTCTGTGATGGAGAAGTAGAAGTCGGGAGAGGTTGAGTCCTGCCCTCTTACTGCTGCTTTCGGAGGAGAGGTAAGGCTGATCAAGCTAAATTTCTGCCCCGCAGAACACGCCTACTGCCAATGACGCCTAGGACTTTACCTATGTTAGTGGTTTCTAACACTCGTTCTTCTTAACACCATACAGGTTCTGGCTGCAGATAGTCACGTGGTGGGGTCCAGGATCCGGGGCAACAGTGGCATTTGACAACATTTCCATCAGCCTCGACTGCTACCTCACTAGTGAGTTTTGTTCCTCTGATGCTTTGTTCCCTTAACCCAGTGACCCATGGTGTCTTCTCTAGACCCCCAATCAGCCATCTTGCCTCTTCTGCTTTCCCCACTTCAACCTATTCTCTCTCCCTACAACTGACTCTGCCTGACTCAGCCCACTGGCTCTTCTCTATTGCAGTCAGTGGGGAGGAGAAAATGCCCTCGAATGCAGTACCCAAATCCAGAAATCTGTTTGAGAAAAATCCAAACAAGGAGCCAAAATCCTGGGCAAACATATCAGGACCGACTCCCATCTTTGACCCTACAGGTAAGGGTTATTCTGGCACAGCCAGAAAATTTGAACAGCATTATTTCTTGCTGCTGAAGGCAAAAGAATGGCCTGTGTTGTGATTGGGGTGGGTACTGTGGCTGGTCTCCAGGAGAGGCATCACCGCTTTTGTTATGGGACCCCAGAAAGAAGCTGTGTGGTTCTCTCATCCCCCAAGCCGTGGCACTGAGACCTAACTACTAAAAATATACAAAAGAGGAACTTTTCGCTGGGGAACCCAACACACAATGGCAGGGAGGGTCAAGCTACGGCCAGTTGTTATGACACACACCAGCAGGCAAATGCTATAGAGGTGGAAACAGGAAGATCGTGAGCTTGAGGCCAACTTGGGCTTCACCTTTAGGGACCTAGGGAGGTGTAAAGTGCTTGACATACAAGTTCCAGTACCCAGGGCCCAGTTTAGATCCCTAGTACCCATGCAAAGAGCCAGTCATAATGACACAATCCCAGCTCTGGGGAGATGAAGACAGGAGGATCCCCGTAGCTTCATGGGCAACCAGTCTTGCTGAATGGTGAGCTCTAGATTAAGGAAGAGACCTTGTATCAATAAGATTATCTGAAAATAAATTAAAAAAAATAAATAAAATCTTAATATCCAAAAAAAATATAAGATTATCTGAAATCAATCTCTGGACTCTGCATGCATGTGCATACACACATATACACACACAATACACACACACACACACATACACCATGGATCTTGGTTTCTAAGCCCTATCAAAGTGTGTCCAAGATCCCCTGCATGCTTTGGTGCATTGGTACTGACACTTCTCACATGAGAAGCAGGTACGGTACACAGTCCGCCACATCCTGTTGTATACATCTTCTTTAGAATAGCGGCATATAGATGATAAATCTCTAATTTCTACTTACAAGATAGAATCCTGGTTCTGTTCAAAGTACAAAATAATTAGAAGCTTGTATCTTTGACACCAAATTGGTTAGCTCTCTGCTCATTAGCAAAGTTTTAGTTTTGCTTCATTTTTGAAATAAGAGACAAAAGCTCCTTGAAACTCTCTGTAACTCCTTGATGGTTCCTGCCTGATCTGGTCAGCTACCAAGCTGAAAAAAAGGGGGGTTGTGTCTCTTTTTACCCTTAAAGCCCTTCCCCCAAAAAAACTTTCCAACCCTCCCACAGTGTACCTGGGAACCTAACCTAGAGAACACTATACCCTGCTGAGTGAGGGCCCTTCCCAAAAATCTATTCAGTGTCCCTTCCTGTCCCCCACACCTGGGGGACTCACCTTTGTATACTGCCTTGTTATAAGCTTGTGCACCTTGCAATTCCATCAGTTCAGGAAGGGGAGCACCGTTCCCTTTCCATTCCCTGCGCTAAGTACACATGGTGGCAACCCCCACCCTGGCCTCGTCACCAACCAGGACTCCAGAAACATCTACTGATTGGCTGGTGGGAATCTGGAAGTTTGAGCCAGGTGTCTGATGTCAACAGCCACAACACTACAGCCAGCACTTAGGGAGCAGTGGTCCACCCAGCCCTGAGTCTGGGCTCCTTAGCGCGTAACTCCCACTGTCCCCAAAAGAATAATCAATAAGGGCCCTTTGGCCACTCAGACAAACAAAATCCCATGGGAGCTGGGAAAGGCCTATGAGTCCCCACCATCTCCAAACAGAATTAGAAGCAGACAGCTCCCAGAGGGCTACCCTAGTGAGAAGCATTATCTCCGAACAACTGACTCCAGGTCAGAGGGAAGAAGAGGGTACTGAACCAAAGTTGTCTAGGGGTGGCCTTGAGGTTCGCTGAAAATGCTCTAGGACCCTGAACATGGGGCCGTTATTTTCCCAAGAACCCAGTGTCACATCGGGAGCTGCTTAAGGCAAGAGAAAGGGGGCTCAGCTCACACAACCCTTCCCTCATGTGCTCTATTGTGGGATGTATTTGTCTCCATTACGATTCAGGTTCCCTAGTCCCCTCTCAGTGTAGATCCCTTTAGATGTGTATTAGAGTGCAAAGGACATCTGTTTGGGGGCGACAAGTTTTCTGGAAAGAAGGCCACTTCCACTAGACTTAGCCATATAGCCAGTGGGGAGAGCCCTACCTAGTCCAGGACCTCCTGACTATCATCCAGACCCAACTTCTGTTCTTATGCATTTCTTCTGCAACCCATTCTGTGCTCAGAGTCACTGATCAGCACAACTCCAGGATGCAGCACGAAGAACTCATGGTCTGGAAGAAGGAAAGACAGGTAGACAATGTAACCAGAGCAGGAGGGCGGGGAGAGGCTGCTGGAAAGGCAGGGATGGGGCACATCCACTTGGCGGTAACCACTCAGCGTGCACAGTCCTGGTACTTCCCTGTAGCCATCACTGTGTGTACCATAGCAGGGAGGAGGTCCAGCAGTCCTGGACACTCTGAAGCTTCCATCCAGGGTAGGAGAGTAGCTGGTGGGCCAGCAAGATATGTCTGCAGTGTCTGGTTTGATCAAAGCTCAGGGCATTGCCCTGGGAGGAGAAAGCTAGAAGAGGGCGAGGGAAAGGAGGGAAAGGGGGAATGGAAAGAAAAGAGAAGCAACAATAAAGGGAGGAGAGGGGGAAGTGACGAGGAAATCAGACAATGCCTGCCCCTGAGCTAGGCTTTGCCACCAGGCAGTTTGATGTCACACTGGCCTGAGGGTAGTCACTTCTACTCTGAAGGGAGGAAAAAAGGTGGATTAAAAGACGGTGAGTACATATCTGCTAGGGAGGGGACCCAGGATGTGAAACCCAAAGTCTATAATCTTTGCACCAGCTCTGCTACTGCCAGTAGAGAGATCTCCAATCAGAGAGAAGGGCTGTGTGGGAAGGAGGTGGGGGGATGGTCCCAGAGAAGAGCCCCTGCGTGAGCTGTAAACAGCTCCCGACCCTCTGACAAAGAATCGAGGTGACAAGATAATAAGATTTTCTCTCCAAAGTTCAGCGCTGTCGGTTTGCGCTGAGTTGGAACAGGGGTGGTGGGTGGCATTTCTGCTGTCCTCCAGGCAGTCAGCACAGAAGCGACTGAACGCACAAAAGCCAAATGAAACCCGGCCTTGAGAAAGCTGTTACTCCCAATGCTCCCCAAACTCCTTGTGTGCCACCCTCCCAAGCCATCCAGGCCCACTCCAGAGGAGTGGGTGGCCAGGGGAGTCTCCAGCCCAGGCGCAGGGGGAAAGCCTGACCAGGTGACCAGGTGGTTGGCACACATGGCCTTCTCGGAAGCCTCTGAGTCACTTTAGTTAATCAGATGAAGAAGCTGGAGGAGAAAATGGGGCGAGTATTAAGTCCCGGGAAATTACGTTTCTCAGCTTTGCACATGCAATTACACTAACCAAATGGTCGGGCTAATACAATTAGGGCTACAGAGTCGGGCTCTTCTCTCTCCCTCTCCCTCCAGCCCTGACTCTCTCCACCTCCCTGCCCCTGTCCCCACCTCAGTCTCTGTCTCTGTCCCTTGTGGTAACAGATGATGCTGCCACTGAACGGGTTACAGTCAAGTTCTAGCACCCTCCCTCCCTGAAATGTTCAGCTGAGGATTTGAAAGCTTCAGGGCCCTGTACCCTTCTCCCTTCTACTATGGGCTCAGGTGCAGTATAGGTAGGACCAAGGGAAACATAATGCCACAATTTTGGAATTTTGGCAAAATAAAATCACAACCTTGCCTCTTCCAAATCTAGCCCTGGGTTTGTTTACCATGTCCAAGTATACAACATGAACAAAGAGGGAGAAAAACAAACCCATGTAGAATCTGGAGTCAGTGAGATGATTCAGCTGGTAAGAGGGACTTCCTGTGCAAGCCTGTGACCTAGGTTTGATCCCTGGAACCTGGCATGAAAGAAGAGAACCAATACCTGAAAGTTAACCTCTGACCTGTACATAAACACCATGACCTGGGCACACACACACACAAGCATGCTAGTGGTGGTGGTGATGGTGGTAGTGGTTATGGTGGTGATGATGGTTTTATATATATATATATATAGGATATACATTTATATAGTCCTGAAAGGAAAAGAAGCCTGGCCTAGGAGTCAGAACCTCCATGCTATGGCCTGGCACATTCGCACTAGCCATGATCCTAGGGTAATCCAGCCTCATATACATGCCAGCAAACACGCAGGGATGGCTCATATGGGAGAGGCTCGTGTGGACACAGTGCCCACTCTTTCTACGCATTCCAAGTTTGAGACTGAGGCGGTGACTCGGGAAAGTGCTTACCACAGAAGCAATAGGGTCTGAGCTCAATCTCCAGAACCCATGTTTTAACCATACTGTAACCCCAGAACTGGCGAGGTACTGGAGCCAGCTAACCAGCCAGCCAATCAAATCAGTGAGCTCCAGACAAATCAGAGACCCTGTCTCAAGAAGCAAGATGAAAGGCACCTAAGAAACAGGTTGACCTCTGACTTCCACGCTCATGCACACACAGGTGCACATGCGTATATACACACATGCTCACATGTGCACACAGGTGCGTATGCATCTGCATACACAAATGCAAACACACATGCACATGTGTGGACATGTACCTACACACACATGTAAACGCACATGCACACATTCATCAGCACACATGCATGTACATGTACATAGAGAGAGAGAGAGTTAAGGTTTAAAGCATTCCAGTCCTTTCTCATTCCCAGCTCCACGATTCCAGGGTCTGAGGCAAGCTGGAGTAAAGGAACCGTAGCTTTCCTTGGTCCTTCTCTCCCATTAACTCATGGCTCAGCTAATGTGCCCAGAAGTCATGGTGACAGACTGCCCATTTCCACACGTGCTCCTATGATTCAAGAACAGATGCCAATTCCAATGAGAAAGTTCTATGTGTTTCATATAAATTGATTGGGTCTATTTCTGCTAAATGCATTATCCACTCAGAACAACTATCAGAGTTAATAGAATTTGTAGCAGGAGCCATTATGCTCCAAGCACGCCCTTCTGGGGATGACGACATTGTTGGAAGGAAGTCTTCCCAGGTCCCAGCCCCTCTTTCAGAACCCATCTTTGCATTTGGCGTCTTTGTGTGCCTCCGAGCCTTCTGTACTCAGACCCTATAGGCTTGGCCAAGTTCACTAGTGGTGCACACGGTGGGGTGAAGTAGCTTTGCCTTCTGATTAGCCCCATCCCTAAATTGAGACCACTTCATGGAGCTCCAGCACATTCTGTCCCCTTCTCCCTTGATGGTATTGTAGACAACCCCGTGGCAGGCTAAGGATGGGGAGGGAGCCAAGTTCCCATCTTTAGCCATAGCTCTTCACTGGGGACTGTCTGGGAGGCAGGGAGTTCCAGGGTATGAGAATGGCATGGGACAAGGGCAGGAGATCAAGAGGACCCACTCACACCCACAGGGCACCCATATTAAAGTCTTCGGTAACCTGCCAGTAGCAGCTTCCCCAAGCCTGATCATGGACATTCTTGGGGGCTTCCCTACTCCAGGGGCATCCTCACCTAATCTTCATAGGGTGCCCTGTCTGGAGGCGCTACCCCTGTGTGCTGCCCATTGAACACACAGGTGCCTAGGCTCCTGCATGCCTGTGGGATATCTGACATGGTACATTAACCATCCACTTTTCACCAGGCGGTGGTGGTGCATGCCTTTAGCCCCAGCACTTGGGAAGCAGAGGCAGGTGGCTTTCTCTGAGTTCAAGACAAGCCTGGTCTATGTCTGAAAAAAAAAGAATAAATAAATAAATATCCATACTTCTCACAAACCCTTCAGGAATGTCTTCTTAGCAACAAAGGTTAGAAGAAACCCAGGGCTGCAAACAAAGAGTCCTAACCTGGAGAAGGTGATGAGGTGGCATAGGGCATCTTTCATCCTCAAAGGCCCTAGCACCATGCAGTAATAATAACCATTGTTCTTCAGAGGTGCCAGGAGCCAGGAGCTGGCTGAGCTTCATGACTGGTTATCTCACTTGCTGCTGTGACACTAACCCCTTACAGACTCCGGTCCCCAGAGACTAGCCCCAAATTATAGTTTAAATGGCTCAAAGATCTATTTCTTAAGACTCACATAAAAGGTAACACTTTCTAAGCCATGTAACACCTAGAAGAACAAAGCTATGATAAAGTAACCTTAGAAGGACCCCATTGTTAGAAAGGTCTCCTAGAGGGACCTTATTACTGAGAAGACCCCCAGTTTGTTATGTTACTTTGCTGTGTTCGTCTGTTTGCTCAAATAGACTATACCTGTGTCTTCGCTAATACATAAGGCAGCATGCTAGGCAAACAGTGCGCGTGCGCACACACACACACACACACACACACACACACACACACACACACGAAAGCTGATCATTGAAGCTCACTATTGTATCCCATGCAACCCAGCCTTCACTGGTACACCCCCACTCAATTGGGAGAATAACCCTTTAGGAGTGAAAGCCATGGTGTCGTAGATATAACCCTTGTGCCTCGTTCAAAGACTGGCCATTCCCCTGGTCCACTTCCCTGCTGTTGAAGCCTGCGCTGTGTGTACTGTCTTTCTCTGGCTTTAGATTATCACCTATTTAGAATAATTATGGTAGTGGTTATGCATGAAGCACCTGCTTTAATAAGGCTCGGGGGTTCCCAGTCATTGCACAGGCTTAGCGCCCCCTGAATTAACATGTCATTCTTCATCAGGGTATGTCTCCCTTCCCCAGGAGCTAGTGTGGCTGGGCTCCAGGAAGAGAGGTGATGTGGAAATAATGAGTGACTCATAATTCTCATCACTGAAATCAATACATTTCTTATAGTGAAAGTGGTTTTGCATGCCCGGGAGACAGTCAACACAACACCCCCTGCTGGTGGCCAGCTCTAATGACCTCCGTCTCATTGGTAACCAAGAAAGGGAACCTGTGGACAGTAATGGCATAAAACTGGAGATTGGGTTGAAGGCATTCTGCTTACCAGAAAGAGCCTCTTGGTGTATTCTGGGGATCTGAGCTCTGGCCCTCACGTTTGCACAGCAAGTGCCCACTGTTGTAGGCCGCCATGCACACAAGAGTAGACACTAAGGTCATGCAATGTCTCTCTCATGTTATGCTGAAGAACTCTGAAAATAAATATTGGTTGAGGAAGAAATATACCATAGTTGTGGTGTGTGTGTGTGTGTGTGTGTGTGTGTGCGTGTGTGTGTGTGTGCATGCGTGCTTGCATGTGTGTGTACATATGAGTATAAGCATTTGGTTCACATAGGTACAGGTTCATAACTACTCGATGACCATATTGGGAGATCACAAGACAACCTCAGGTGTCAGTCCTCAGATCTTCCACAGTTTTTTGAGAGAAGGTCTCTCATTGGGCTGGAACCTCCCCATATAGGTCAAATTATCTGGCCCATGAAGTTTCAGAGATCCCCCTGTCTCAGGGTCACTGGTATTGCAGGCTTGTGCCACCACATCTGGCTTTTGTAGGTTCTAAAGGTCTGAACTCACAACCTCAGGCATCCGAGGCAAGTGCTTTATCAACTAAACTACTTCTCTGGCCTCCAGACCCCAGACACTTAGACCTGAATCCCAGCAGTGCTGATCACTATAGACAGCTTTCTTCTCCTGTCTCTCTTTTTTTTTTTCAAATCAAAAACATTGCTTTATAGATCCACAGCTAAAGAGCTTGCTGCACAGGTTCAGGTCCCCAGACTCCGCACTAGGAGGTGTGGCAGCCCACCTGCAATCCCACTGTGTAGGAGGGAGAGGCAGGATCCAAGAGCAAGCTGGCCAGCCATATCGCCAAAATATGAGCTTCTAGTTCATTCTTGGTCTCCAAAGTCAAGAGAGACTGAAGAAGACATACCACGCCAGCCTCGGGCCTCCACACTCGTGTGAACAAATGTGAAGGCACCCACATAGACACACATGTACCCACACATGTGCAAACATGAACACACACATACATCAAACATACTCGAAAAAATGGTTTTTACATTATTAGTAGTGATATCACATAGGTCTTCTATAAGGACCACAGAAGTTAATGCACACCAAGGGTTCAGAAGGATGTCTAACGTTGTATCCCGGTGAGCCTTTCTTACTTTTTCCATTCTAGGATTGAGAAAACTGAGGGTCAGAAGGCAAACGACTCACCCTGCTATCTCTACAGAGTCAGGGTTCAGCATCAAGGCTGCTTATTTCAAAGCCTTCCCCACAGTGCACAGGGCAGTACCAACTGCTACCTACTTGCTGGCAAACATCAAGGCAGAAGACTGGTTTCATTGGCTGGTTTCTTTTTCCATCCAGGGGGTTCAGTGCAGCATCCAGTGCACAAGACAGCACCGCTTCTTCTGGTACCCAATGCCGGAAAGCCTATGTTTTCGGTGAAACAAGTCTGCATTGGGAACCTACACTGTGCTAAGGCCTGTGGCTGGGAATAAACCAAGCACTGCTCTTGCAAACTGTCCCACCAGATCTGGCTCACACAGGCCCCCATAGCAAGCCATTGTTCCCATGTAGAATTAAGGCACGTGCCCCAGCACCCCTACATAGCTCTGACTTCATCCTGCCCAGATGGTGCACTGTGAGTTATCCTGAACCAATCGTTCCTAGAAAGCAGGTCCTCAGCTCAGGTAGAGGGGCACTTGCCTATGATCTCAGCCCTAAGGAGGCGGGAGAAGATGAGTAGGTAATTCAAGGTCATCCTCTGTTAGAGAGTGAGTTTGAAGTCAGCCTGCGCTACAGGAGGCCTTGTGTTTAAAAGGAAGAGAAGGAAAAGGAGGAAAAGGAGGAAGAGGAGGAGGAAGCAAATGAGCGGAACTTCCACACTATCACTTTAGAATCCCCACACCACCCTGACATCAAGGGGAATTATGAGCTCCTAGCAAACACCTAAGGTTTACCTGGGCCGCCGCCGCCACCCCAAGCGGCAGGCAGGAGCCACCACAGTCCTCTCTTCCTGCTGGCCCTGAGAAAACGTGTTGTTTCTTCCCCCCATTTGTTTTGATGACAGGTTACCTAAGTGGGAGACAATAAATGATCCAGGAGCTTTGGGCTCAGCACGCCTTGATTAAGATCATTTAGCTCGCGGCTGGCAGAACACAAAGGCCCTCCATCAATGCACACAATAAGCACTTGTTTAGGAAGTCCGCTTTAATCATCATTTTCCTCCCAGACTCCTTGCCTCAGCCCGCAGCCCAGCCCTGTGTCTCCCGTCGCCGCTGTCTACCTCTCTTGCTACACTTAAGTTTGTTACACTAAACCTTTACCAGGAAGTCTTCTATTTATAATTCATCGGAGCCAGGAGGTAGACTAGGCTCTAGGAGAAGCACCAAGAGGGCTCCTCTGCTTGCCCCTCCCTGGCCAAGAGAAAAAGAGACTCCAGGTAGAACCACATGGTGAGAAAACTGGGGGGAAGGCAGAACTCCACCAAGTCAGGGGCTCCTCAAAGGAAACAGACAGGAACAAAATCTTCGCTATGGGCAGGGACTGTGTAGGAAGGAGTGAGTCCTTTGTAGGAAGTGGCCATAAGTCTGTGAACCTCAAACAACACGTATTTGTCTCTCAGTGCCAGGACCAGCTCAGATCCTCTACCTTGAGATCTCAGATGAAACTTGACTGGGGAAGGAGTCATACCCAAGCCCAGCAGATTTTTGGTAGTTTCTGGAGGGTGTGGGAGCACACCAGTTCCTAAATGGTGAGAGGCCACCATCATCAGTTTCTGCTCTCCTTGGCAGCCTACTTCCTTCCAGGTGTGTTATGGGCAGGGAAGGACAGACGGAGAGAGAAAGAATCTGCTAGCAAGGCAGAAGTTGTGATCTTGAAAACAGTATCCCATCATCTTGGCGTGTTCTGTTGGTAGAAGCAGCTTACAGGTCTCACACACAGGAACCTCAGAAGGAGATTGGCTCAAGACCACATACAATGGCTTCATGCGTATGAGCAGCCACACCGGGAGACCCTCAGAGACCACTGAACTCTCAGGCCCAGTTCGAAAAGTGTCTATTAGCATTCCATGGGCATTCATCTATTCACAAAGCACCTACTGAGTGCTACATAACACCAAGACGGTGGACACAAAGCACCTACTGAGTGCTATGTAACATCAAGACAGTGGGCACAAAGCACTTACTGAGTGCTGTGTAACACCAAGACTGTGGACACAAAGTACCTACTGAGTGCTGCGTAACACCAAGACAGTGGACACAAAACACCTACTGAGTGCTATGTAACACCAAGACAGTGGGCACAAAGCACCTACTGAGTGCTATGTAACACAAGAAGGTGGGCACAAAGCATCTACTGAGTGCTGCATAACACCAAGACAGTGGGCACAAAGCACCTACTGAGTGCTATGTAACACAAGAAGGTGGGCACAAAGCATCTACTGAGTGCTGCATAACACCAAGACAGTGGGCTGGCAAAGAGGCCTGGAGACCAAGGTTCTTTCTTAGAGCTGACTGTTGTAGTAAGAAACTGAGATCATTTGTAACAGGTGATAAAGGATACAAAACGAAACATTCATATGAAATGTTGTGTTACTGTCAATTCTGTTATCAAAATACATAACCAAAGAATTGGGCAAATTCACTTCCATGAACTGTATAGTGTGTGTGTGTGTGTGTGTGTTATGTGCATGTATTTTCCCTTCGTTTTTTCACTAAATTTCAAAAAAATTCTAGTTTCTCGCCTTTATAATCTAACCATTTTTTTAAGTGGAGAGAGGGGGCAGTAGTGCATTTAGAGTTCACACAATCAGTTCTCCAACCCAACCAATTGTCTATTTGCAAGTAAAATCGTTACACTTGCTTGTGTGGGGGAGGGGCGGATGTCTTGTGAGGGGTTCTGAAGGACTGCCTGCTATGAACCTTCTCATCCATATTGATGAACAGAGTAAGGTCTGTCGTCTTCCGAAACATGTCTGGGTCTCAGGAATCATGGAAACTCCCGGACCTTTTGTTTTCCAAATAAATCCCAGGTGACTGCTCCAGAAAGGCCTGGTTTGTTTTTAAGAGTGAATGTTTACTGTGAGTTCACAAGAAGGTGAAAGCAAACCTGTTCTTCTGATGATTATTGTTTTAGTAGGTGACTGGTAGTTTTAATGATCGCACTCCAGGATTAATGTTAGCATGGAATGAAAACAAGGCAGCGCTCTGGGCTGTCTACCAACCTGCCTGAGGATCGATAGCAAGGCCTCCCTGTCATTCGGCATCCTGGGAAAGAGGACTGTTTCTCCTCAGCCAGCCGTGTGACTCTGACCTTTCTAACTAGTCCGCTCAGTCTATTAGCTGATCTGTTCCACCAGCTCTTGGGTTCTCTCAAAGACGGCCATTTAGTTATGTCTGTGCTTGGGTCCGTCTGAGTGTACGTACCCTTGGCACGAGTGTGTACTGGGCAGTCCTAGGGAGACCTACCCTACCCCCTTCCAGTCAAAGTAGCTTCTAGCAAGCATATAGCTATACTATTAGAAATTGTTCGGTTTAACAGCCTTTATACCGTTCTTACACAGACTCTCTTACCCGGCAAAGTCTCGGACCCTTCAGTGTTCATGACATCTCCCTTGTAGGTGTGCACGTGGGCTTGTTATCGTCTTTCTGTTGTGTTTTGTTTAGTTTTTATTTCCATCTAATAAAGATCCACGTGCCACTTTCTATGAGTCTAGCACTCGTTTAGGCTCTGGACATACGGCAGTAAACAGAATAGACTAGCCCAACTCTTGCAAGACTACACCAGTGTACAAATTTCGTCTTGTCCTACGCTGACACAATAAAAAGAAAAGGAAGCTAGCTAGGGGACAGAAGCAAGAGTGGCAAGGGACTGTGGTAACTCATGGGTCGTGGCAATAAAACACTGAGTAAAAAAACTTCGGGACACATTAAGTGTATCAGGTAAACATTTGTTTACTAGTACTGGGATCCTAGGTTTTACAGCTGGGTGTAGGGGTTAGGGAAAGACTTTTGCCTCTTAGCTTCTGCTTTAACTTCGAACAGTAGAGGCAGGTTAACTGGCCAAGTTCTGATAGTGTAGCTATGCGCTTTATGACTGAAAGAGGGGTTGGTCTTCCTAGGACCCCAGCTCCACCCCAGTACATACTCATGCCAAGTGTACACATACTCATACATACCCACTCCAGTACACACTCATGCCAAGTATATATACACTCATAAATACCCACCTCAGTATATACTTGTGCCAAATATACTTACACACACATACCCACCCCGGTATACACACATGCCAAGTGTACATACATTCTCACAAACCCAAACATATCAAGGTTCTCCATGACCAAGCCACAACCCTCATAAGGTCTAAAGGCCTTGACCATGACATGTACCATAACATGTACCATGCAGATGGTAGAATAAAGGAAGGACTGTCTAGCAATCTAAGGCAGTGGGGTGTCTCTGATGTCTGTCTCTCCACCAAGGAAGCCACAGGCCAGTGTCTAAGGAAGACTTAGGAGCCCTCTCTCCTTCACTCATGTCACTGTTTAAGGTCTTGTAGCCATATCCTTGGGTCAGCGGTGTTTCCATTGCAAGTGAGTGGAAGGCCTTGATCTAGCATGTTCTGTTCAGGTTAAACCGGGACCCAGAACCCATTAAAAATTTAAAATAAAGCCAGGAGGTGGTGGCACATGCCTTTTATCCCAGCACTCAAAGCAAGTTCCAGAGCAGAGCTACACAGATAAAACACAATAAAAATATCATAGACAACTGTTGATGTCTATTCAGTGGCCCTATTAGTGACTGCTGTTGTTAGTTCAGTACCTGGTACTATAAAGACCACATCTCTGTCCGTCTAGGCCTTTTCCTCATGATCCTAAAATGCCCATTGCGGCTCCGGCCATCACACCTGCACTGCAGGCAGGAATGAGAGAAAAGCCATCTCTCCTTTCTTGCCTCTTGCCTCCTAGTCTTGCAGGTATCTTTCTTTGGGTTGACCATTTGGTTCTAATATTTTCCCACTGTTTTCAACTCTGCCCTTGGCTTTGGGATGCCTCGCCCTCTCATGGGTCTTCAGTTGTCTTTGAGGCTCTGACACCAGACCCGACAACCAAAACTGTCTTTTCTTTGGATTTTTTTTTTCTGCCTTAAAATCTTCTGACTAGTTGGGCCGCACATCCTCCAGTGGGGTCATAATCCCACCAGCATGGAAGGGCTGTAGCAAACTGAGTCAGGGGCACACAACCAGCAAAGCACAGGGGAACTAAGCAGTTAAGGTGTGGCTGCCAACACTGTGCTCTCTTGGGACGCAGCGAATCCCAATGATGGTGGTGCAGGCAGAAGTCTCTGGTTCTTCTGGCCTGTGTGGGGGCAGAGCCAGTATTTGAGCTACCATCACTTCCCACTTAAGCCCTTGCCACCGAATCCATTATGTCTAACCTGCAGATGGCTGAGTCCACAGTACCCATGTCAACATCAAATACTTTATTAGCCCAGCTCTGGTCTGAAGCCAATTTGGGAATAACTGAATTAGCCCCCAAAGCCTCCCTTAACTTAATTTTTACAGCTCTGCTTTCAAGAGAGTGAGTTGGTTTTTTGGTTGATTTTTTTTTCCCCAGTGACCTTTTTCTTCTCCTGTGTGTGACTGAGTTTCCCTCAGGGAGCAGGGGGTAGCTGAGAACACAAAACAGCAGCCATCACAGGCGCCATTAAAAGCTCCTGCAGATTGCTGGGTGTCAGAGCTGTTTAAGGGTAATTCAGTCCTGAAAGCAGCTTTTATCTCAACAGCCCTGACTTGGGGCCCGCTGGTGGGGCGGTCCTTCTCTAGGGGGAGTTGTTGGCCTCCCAGCAGCAGGGCGTGGGCCTCTGGTCTCTGTCCCAGGATGCTCCACTGCTTATGAGGCATCCCGCATGGCTAGAGGAACTTCCTACGGAGCAAAGGAGGCCAGAGGGCAAAGTCCAGTGAGATCTTCTGGGACAGCACATAGCAAACCAGGGCTGGTGTCGCCACCGGCGGGGAGGTGTCAGGGGCAGCTGCACACAAGTACATGCATAGCATAGGTGAACATACGAGAACTGTGTATGTACAGGCAAATAATTCCCATTGAAGCAAACTGGAAAGACAGCAGTTGAAAGCGCAGGCAGAGACTGGGAGTGTGTCTTGGGATGGCAGCGCCATGCTTCCTCACCCAGCCTCAGCTCCCTCTCGCACCCCAGGCTTATGGTTTAACTTTTCACAGAGCCACTATCTTAGGGCATGGAAGCAGCAACCTTTTTTCCTTCCTTTTCTATTGACCTAACACGGTTGTAAATCCGAAGCTCACTGAAGGATGGAGATGCTACTCATATGCACTCTGATTAAATATGCTGCCCTCCCGAAGGCCTAAGGGCAACCCAAGCGGGGTAGGTCAGAACCGTGGTGACACCCTCTTATCTGGAGTGACACCCACCGCCAGTGCTTCCTGACAAGCACCAGAGAGGAAGTGTAAACACATCCCAGAACCCTGAGACAAAAAGTTCGGGACCTACAGTCTGAACCATGGAAAGTGGAGATCCCCTCTCAAGCCCTTGATATCGGATACAAAATATAGCAAAGCACAGTAGAACGGGGTGACCTTCTGAGAGAGAAGGAAAACAATTTCATAGAAAGTATTGGTACCCGGGACCATCTAGTGCAAGTTCAGATGGCCCTGAACGACTCATTAAACCTAGGTGGCACTGCCAAGCCAAGGCTCAGCTGTATTCAGTGGGGAATATCCCACGAAAAAGAAGTGTGATTAACATAGCAAAAGGTTCCAGACCCTGAAGCAAATTAGGACAGCAGCTGCCAGAGGTCAGAGATGGACGCAAGGGGTCTGACCGGAAGGGGCACTGAAGGGTGAGCCTAGCAAACGGACTAAATGTTGCCCAAAGGCTTTTGGGTTTGGTTTACGTTCTGTGTTTATGAAAGATTTAGAGAGGTTGAAAACAAAGCAAAACACCAGACAAATTATGCTGTTGCCGCCATCGGTACCTTTCTCCCAGAATCTTTGGAAAAAAACAAAACACCTCTCTAAATCTTACACAGAACTCAAATCAAACCCAAAAGCCTTTGAGGAACATTTATAACCAAATGATGATAAATTAATTACATTCCAAGATCCTCAGACCAGTAATGAATGAAGACGAAGTGTGACCTCGTATTCTCACCCCCAGATCTGTGTGGTGGCGGGCGTGTCTGGTGTGTTGACTTACATGTGAGTTTATCCCCAAGAATGACATGGCTAAGTCTTACGGCAGATCTCTTTTGAGTTCTCAAGAGGAGCCTCCGTGCTGATTTCCACAGTGGCTGACCCTATCTGCTGTCCCACCAGGAGGGTGTGAGGCTTCCCTTGTCCTCACATCCTCACCACCGTTTGCTTTGGTTTCTCTGTTTTCTGACTAGAGTGAGGTGGAATGTCAGAGGTGTCTTAATTTGTATTCCCCTGAAGGCTTAGGATGTTAATTTTTTTTCATGTTGCTTGGTCATTTACATTGAATCTTTTAAGAAATATCTGTACATTTCATTTGCTCTTGTATTGGTGGTGATTTAGGTTGTTGTGGGGTATTTTTGTGTTTAGGTTTTTTTTTTTAGTTCTTTATGTACTTTAGAGAGAAATCCTCTGTCAAATATATAGGTAGCAAACATGTTTCTCTCGTGGTATAGGTTCTTTGCTGAGCAGACAGCTTTTCATTTCACACAGTCCTGTTTTGTCAGTCCTTGGCATTATTTCCTGAGACATTAGAGTCTAGAGAAAGTCCTTGCCTATGCCTGTGTCTTGATGAGTTGCCTATGCTTATGTCTAAGCCAAGGAAGCTCTAGGTGTCTATATAAAGACACCAGTCGCTCCCACTGACCAAAGATATGGCAGTTTGAGCTTCCAAAGCATACTGATTATGATTAATTAAAACTCAAAATATATATTTAAATTCATAGATTTATAATGATATGCAAATATTTAATTGGACAACCTCAGATAATGTGAAACGAATTCCATATCTTGAAAGTCAGAAACAGGAGATGGAATTGAATGATAATAGTGCCTTTATTACTCCTGTCCTGCCTCTGAGTGACCATGTTGCACAAGAAGGTTAGCACCTTGTCACAGATATACTCCAAACAGTCAGTGAGAAAAAGGTATAATTAAAGCAACATTGGTTTGGAGTTTCTAGTAAATGTTTCTATACCGTGAACTTCAAGAAGAGCCAATATTAAAAGAGACAGAGCAATGATCAGGCATTTGGTACCTTATGAGAAAGCACCGCCCACATCAAGCAAAGAGATGTAGCTCGCACACTTTCAGGATAGAGCAGCCTGTCAACCTGAACTGTGTGGATGCAAAACACAAAAGCCAAACTCTGCGAAAAGCCACAAATAAAATGGTCCCTATTCCTCAAAAGTTAAAATCAATAAAAAGAAAATATATAGGGGAATTCTATTGATTTAAATAAACAAAAATTATGTATAATATATATGTATATATCTTTATTGTATTATATTATATACATACGTGTGTGTGTGTGTGTGTGTGTGTGTGTGTGTGTGTGTGTGTGTGTGTGTGTAAAATCTCCTGGCCTACAATCTCAGCAGCTTGGGAAACATAGTCAGGAGTAACCGCAGATCCAGGGTAAACCTGGGCAATTTTGTAAAGCTTTGCCCCCGAAAAAGGGGGAAATGGGGTAGGGAGCTAGGGCTGTAATTCACTGGTGAGTGCTTGCCTAACATTTGCAAATCTTGGGGTTCAGTCTTCAGCACCACAAAATCAAAATCAATGGACAACGCTAGAGAATGCTACTTAGCGATAATGCACACTTAGTGGGATGGTAAAACTACTGAGAAATTCAAAGAAGTGATTATAATGTAATCCAGGATATGGTCCCTTTGAAGAGCAAGGAAGTAGAGATTGGAGAGACCACGAGCCCACTGGCCAAGTTCTATTTCTTGACCTGGGTAGTAGTATTTGCTTTATAATAATAACTCATTGATTATATAATATACACCTGATTTGTGTTTTCCTCCATGATTTACTTTAAAATTAAAAGGCTTAAGTATTTTTTAGCATTGTCAAAGGAACTCCTGTTGCACCACTAAACAGAGAGAATGATTTAATTCCCAAGTGGCTACTTAACAGGCTGGAGTCTTTTTTTTTTTTTTTTGCTCTTGCAGCTGAACACAGGAACAAGCCAGGACTTTAAAATAAAAAAATAAAAAACAAAGCTATCTGTTGTAATACTACACAGTAAAATACCAGGGGTCTAGTTGCCATGGTCACACTGTCTGACTGATCAGGGTTGATGGCGGTGGAGTTGCTTTAGCCCAGGAATGATTAAAAGTATATACATGATTTTCATTTTTGTCCTAGCTAGGGAACAGGCTGACTTCCTGAATACCAAAGGTCATTCTCCCTGCTTTCGATAAGGAATGGTTGCCATATACATTCATAGATGGACGACAAACCAGATTTTGGGCCTGATATTTATTTAATGGGATGTAGGGGACCATGAAAATAGACCACGATGCACAGCTTCAGTGAAGTTGAGCTCAGTCAGTGGTTATGGCTTAAATTCAATTCCGATGGAGTCCAATCAAAATAGCACAAACGGTCCACGTGACCTTCTGAGCACTGTTCCTCGGCAGGACATGCAAGGCCTTGAACCTGAGGCAGAGCCTCGTTGTTGTGATTAATAGAGATAGCTGAGAACTGATTTTCCTTTGTATTGTACTTTATTTCTTTGGCCTGAGTCGAGCAGATGAGATGCCTCAGCCACAGCAATAAACCCGTGCAATCACTGTCTGGCCTATTTTTTAAACATTGCGCTGCATATTACTAATTGATTTGTTTCTTCTTGAAGGGCTCTGCAACAGACTTAAAATGAAATTCAGTGCGTAATGGATTTTTCTTTACTCGGCTGTCTATAACCAATCAGTATCTTCATGTGTGTGGGTTCTTTGTACAATTTAAAAGTGAATGAGTATTCAACTGTGTTTCCAGTGTGTGGTGTGTGTAACAAGATAAATATGGGCTCTCTTCTCCCATAAAAGGCTTTTAATAAAATAGGAATTTTTTAAAATTTTTTTTAGAGAAGGGAAAAGTGAGCTTCCTACCTCCCTTGACCTCATCATGTGTCTTCCCTGGGGGAGTTTCATCGCCTTAAGGCATCACAGAGCTTTGGGAACCAATAAAGAAATTTAGCAGAGGAGCTAGGGGAGGTTCAGATTGGCCTCTCAGCTTTCCTTTGCCTCTCTCGTGACCTTGCTGTGACCTTAATCATCTCTCCTGACTCTGATGTGACTGTTTACCAGTGGTGCTAGCCTTTCCCTTGGCACTTCTGATCTAACACTTAACAACCCAACGACTGGACTTCCTCTTGGATACCATCTAAATCCCTGGGGCACCTCTGGGACTAGACCCCCTAGTCTTGGTTCCTGCTTTCCTTGCCTGATTCTCATGACTCTATGAAGCCCACACTCTGCTAGGCTAAGGTACTGGTGTGCTCACTGTGGGACTTTCTGGGACTGAGAGTCCAGTCACAGTGGTACCCTGACTAGATTCTCACCTGCCCCTTCAAGGGTCTGAGCAATTTTGATGTAGCCATTCAGGCCTGAACTGCAGCCAGCCTGAGGGGCTGAAAAGGCAATATTCTATGACTTGGAAATGTTCCAGCTAAAGGGGCTGAGAGAGGGAGGCATTCCTGGTGATCCTGGTATCTTTTATTGTGTGTGTGTGTGTGTGTGTGTGCACGCGCGCGCATGCGTGCGCGTGCTCTTGTGTGTGTATGCACGTTTGTGTTGTTTCTTCAGGGGCCACCTACTTTTTTTTTTTTAAAGCAAAGTCTCTCACTAGATCATGTGGCTCAACAATTTTAAGCTTAGCTGGCTGGCATGTGACAACCCAAGGCATTCCCAACCCCTGCTTCCTCAGCACTGGAGTTACAGGAACATGTTACCATGCCCATTGAACCTGGAACTCATTGATATGGCTATGTGCCTGGCCGATGAGCCCCAAATATCTACCTGTCTCCCACCCCGAGCCCCACCAGTGCTAGGATAGTCTGGCTTTGTACATAGGTACTGAGATCAAACTCACACCACCCTGCTTGTGTAGCGAACACTTTCCTGGCTTAACTGTAGCCCCAATCTGCCCCCTCCCCCCAGCTCCTTTGTAATCCTCCAAATTGGCATAGGAGAACTGCCCTAAATTCCCAACTTGACCAATTACCCACTTACTTGGCTCTTCTGAACTTGCATTTCCTGATTCTTTTTTGTTTTCCTTTGCTTTGCTTTGTTTTTTAAGACAGGGTTTCTCTTTGTAGCCCTGGCTATCCTGGAACTCACTCTATAGACCAGGCTAGCCTCAAACTCAGAGATCCATTTGCCTGTGCCTCTGGAGTGCTGGGTTTAAAGGTGTGCACCACCACCATCCGGCAAGGCAAATTTCCTAATTCTTATGGGGATAATACAGCTCTACCTTTAGCACATGGAGTTTTCACAAGTTCAAAGGCATTGAGTTTGTGTATGGAAGCACAGCGCCTAGCCCACTGAGAGAGTGTGCACCGCATTCCGTGCACCGTAGACACTGGAGGATTGTTGTTCCTCATGTAGACGGACCTGCCTCTCAGGTAGCTAAGGTTCCGATCCCCCATACACACATTCTCCAAAGAAAACAAATAGCTTCCATCCAAGTTTCAAAGCTCGCCTTGATTTCTGCTCCCTGGAGCTACTACAGCTAATTTCCTCCCCCCTCGGAACTTAGACCAGTCTCTTTCAATTACAAGACCATGCCATGACCAATGCCTTCTACTCCAGGGACACTGCTGCATTGGTCCTGCTATCTGCCTGGCTTTTGTGGTTCTAACCTATCTTGGCCTAGAAGTCATGCCTGCCTTGCTTCCACAAACATCCCTTGTTCCAGAAGACTACCTAAACTCACCGTGGTCAATATCACCAGCGTTGTGCAATAGTACACACCTTGGGTAAGGCTCTGGAAACAGAGCCTGTTCCAAGTGAGCAACTTCTCAGGAACGCTTGAAATAAGGAATAACGATTGTCTGCTTAGATGAAGTCCCAGGGACACGCAGTTCCATTCAGGGGACCCATCTCAATGAGCAAATTATTCTCTTTAGAAAGACAGAGGGCAGCAGAGACTCATGTGTAAACAGTCTTGAAAGGCTGAAGTCTCCAAAACAGAAAGTTGATGGCCCTTAGGGGGTCCTAGACAGAGATGGAGTAATTCTCAACTTGGATCCCTTCTCCAGTGCTGACAAGATCACAAGAGTCACTAACATTCTTACATCAAGACGATGAGATAGATGGGACTAGTGTACAAATCTAGTTAGGTATCAGAGTCCATTAGAAGAGTTTTTATATAAAGATTCCCTCCTGACTCCAAACAAAATCTACTGAATCTAAATCCCCAAGGCCTTGGTCACCAGGTAGTTTGGGAACGACTGTATGTCCTGTGTTAATGAGACATCTGGGCATGTCTATAAGATGTCCAGAAAGAATAAAGAGAATCAATGGCACGAAGCTGGAACAAGACAAACCCAGTAGAGAAGCAAGATAGGCCTTGCACAAGAGGCAATAAGCTCAGAAAGACCATATCCCCAAGAGGTGGTGGAAGTAGGAAACATAAATTGATTCCAAGCAAAGTTAGGCAGATTTACAGTGGGCAGAGCTATCCACAAGAGCGGGAACCACCATCGTGCTCCAAAGGCTGCTGGGAGCAGCAAAATTCTGCCTGGATGAATCATGAGTCTGACCCGGGATGGCAAATCCTCTAGTCCCAGGGAATCCACTTTCGAAAAAGTTTCCTCTCTGGACCTTTCCATCAGAAATTGCTGAAAGTAAAAACAAAATTTTTGTGTATGGAAACCACCTGAGACTAATATATGTCCGTTGAGTTTGGGAAAATACTGGCGCCTCCGTTGAGAAATGACCCTAGAGTCTCTCCTTCGTGGAATGGGGCTATGAATCTCGAGGGTGGGTGTCTGATCCCCACAGTGAGGAACTGAACACGAAAGGACCACGTGGGTAACTGTCTTGACTGCCTCTCTCTGGTGTTACGTGTTATGCCAAGCACTTGGTTTAGGTTCCTCTTTTAATTTTCATCAGAAGTGTAAGCAATAAGTAGTAGAACCCCATTTGCTCAGGTTAGAAAAAGCAAGGCTCAGACAGGTCATGTAATCTGACCCAGGTCTTCTTAAACCTTGCCTATTTGCAACCTTCTTTAGTCTGAGAAATTGTAACATGACCTTGGAAACATAGATAGAAAATGGGTACAAAATATCAAGCATTTGTTGATAATAAGTCACAAAAAAAGGTTGTTTCAAAACAATTCTTTGGTATACACATAATTTTACCAATTATTAAAGAGGGAAGCAAATTTGCATACTAATGAGAGATATGCTTGTTTATCTAATACAATACAATCCTAAGATATATCAGTTTCAAGCCTACTTGCTGAAGAAGTCGGCAGGAAAGCTGTTCAAGGTCCATTTATGATGATTAAACTACTCTGTTGGATGAGAGGGAATTTTGTATGTGTAATAAGGATGCTGCAACTCACAGCATGCAATAGTTCTCACGTGTGAGCTTTGGTACTTCAAGGCAGCATTTACTGGTATTGTGCGATGTGATGGCACACAAAGCGTGTGTGTGTGTGTGTGTGTGTGTGTGTGTGTGTGTGTGTGTGTGTGTGTGTGTAATTAAGACAATGGTAAAGTCACAGGATACAACATTGGTGATCACTGCCAGAAACATCTCAGATTCAATATGTGTTTGAATTTGAATGAATTTTTGGTCATCGTACCTTCGTAAACCTTCTACTGTTGCCAAATTTCTCACTACCCACATGTTCTGTTACATGACCTCATATTGTTATGGTCCCCAACTAAGGAGCTTTTATCTAATTCAGGTCTCTCAGTTAGGCAGGGGCAAAGTTCAGAATGAGACACTTTGGTTCATTTGAATCCGAAGCCCATAATCCTCTCCCTACCTCATCAGACATGGCATCTGGCCAAGAAGTAGATGTCCAGCTTTCCTTGGAATATCCCAGAACCTCCAAATCTGATAATGAACAGGGGCTGAAGCTAAAGAGGGTTCTACTCAGGGTGAGGTACTCAGGCAAGGTGCAGATGTTATGTCCAGAACGGAATTAACTAAAGGAAACACTATTCATCCGAAGCCAGGTTGAGAAGGCTTCTCCACATCCAGGCTGTTTGCTGTAGACAAGGCTGTCTGTAGTATGGGCTTCCAGCTAGACATAACAAAAAGGTGGGACTTGTGACTTCATTTCTTAGTTTTGCATTTATTCTCTGCCCCAGCCTCATACTCAACTCACTATGGGCATGAGATTTATAGTGATAAAAACTCCCCTGGATACATTCGTTGTCCATTGCCAGTGACAGGATCAACTTTAGACTCGGGCAGTACCTGTCGACAGAGCTCCTATTTGTAGAGTTTGGGACTCTACAATGACCTGCCCTACCCCTTGTTAATTTTATCATGCCAGCCAGCGCCTTTCGCAGATGATGGAACTAGATCAAAGTCTCATGATACATCATTGGTGAAGGAACATTCTCCCCAAACCAGGTGTTCTTGAAGATGTCAGAGCCCACGGTCTTTTCACCTCTCCTCCACATATGTCATTTTGGCTTTGGAACAGGTAAAGGGCCAACTGGGTAAGCGAATTCTGCCAAAATACCTTTTGTAAGCAGGACATGGTGAAACAAGCTCATTCTCTTAGCACCGAGGCAGAATAATTGTTCTGAATGTGAGCCAGTCTGAGTTATCCAATGAGACCCTGCCAGGAGAGCAGGAAAACAAAAATCCAGAACCTTCCATAAATAGTTAGTTCTTTGCATTAATAGATTTGACCAGAAAGCTGACCATCAGCCAATATGCTCCTTAATTCCTAAACCTTGAAGTGACCTTCAGAAACCGTCAGAAACCCTGTGGAAGTCAACCTTTCTATCTAGATGTATGCATCAGAATGCCACTGGGACTGCAGACCCCAAGGCCAGAGTTCTATCACAAAAGTAAACCAAGGCTAGTTGAGACTTCAGTTGCTCAGCCCTGCCAAGGTGACCTTCCTCTGACTGTCAAATCAGCCTCTTACACGTTCATCATCAAATTAGTTCAAAGCCTTCAAGAAATTTTCTTTTGAATGCTTTAGTGATGGTGCTACATACACTCAAATTAATTTTCCATCATTTTCTGTGCACAGAATTTGACTCAATCTCTCTTTAAAAGGGGAAATAATTTGGGCCATCTGAAAATGAGATTTATTTTAAGTAGAAGCTTATTTATCAAGAATACAGTTCTGAAAGCTTTTATGAGTTGTAAAATGTGTTAGATTTGAGGCCAAGAGATCTGACAGATTCCCCAAGGTCCAGCCTGGCTGAAAGAGAGGACGTTTGAAAGGAAATATCCCCGTGGTAGAAGACAAGGTGGCAGGTAGGGCTTGAGTTGTGTTCCTGGGATGTCCCTAGAAAGCTAGGTAAGGACACTGGGCAAGGACAGACCACAGTAGGGAGGCAACGGGGGCCTGGGAAAAGGAAGAAAGTTTGACCAGTCTGTGACTAGGGAGATGGTTGAGTCAGAAAACTGCTTGTCGTGTAAGCACAGGGACAGGAATTCAATCTCCAAGACCTACATGAAGAAGCCAGGCACACCCTTGTAATTCCAGCATGGGACAGGCAGAGATGACGTCTTAGGGCCTGTTGGCAAGCCAGTCTAGCCTAAATGGTAAGCTCCAGGCGAATGAGACCCTGTGTAAAAGGCGATGAAGGATGCTCCTGAGGATGTCACCCAAGGTTTCCACTGGTCTGCTACATATACTCTCACACGTATGCACACGCAGAGGCGTTCATAGGTTGAAAAATTCAGCTTCTCTCCATTTTTGACACTGTCTGTTGTAGGACGTAAAAGTCACTCATTGCATTTCCAAACCCGGGCTTAGCTGGCCTAAACAGGTTTTGGGTTGCCCCATTGAGGGCCTGTTGCCAAGAAAGCATCTCTGGACATAAAGCCATATCTGGAGAGCTTGAGGCTTCCTCCTCCTACCCTCAGGGTCCCTGAGCCAAGTGTGGGATCGTAGGGCTGAGACTGTGTCCAGCTGGCTCTTTCTAGCCACTCAAGGCCACAGCGCTCTTTTATGTGCGCGCAAGCCTCTGGGAACAGGTTCGATGCTGCCATAGTGTCAAACTTAAGTATCTGGGGCTTGCTCAGCACCACACTGGACACAGCCATTGCCTGGATGGGGATGTCACTTCCTCTCTGTGACAGAATGAGTCTGTGGTGCTAGATGTAACTTCCTGTGCCCCGCCCCCTGCTGTCCTGAGTTGTGGTTGGCTGCATCCCTTGTGATCTAAGTCTTTTTCATCTTCATGTCTTCCTGGGCACATGGGCATATGACCCGGGTTCTGGCCCAGAACAGTCTCTTTACAGAACTATCCAGTTTGAATGACTGCTGGTCTTTTCTTCCCACAATCTCGGGATCTTGTCTGAATTTATGCCTCTAGCCATGGATCACACACCGTGGAGACAGCCCAGGGAGGCCTGTGGAGGAGGTAAGCAACTGACTCCCTCTCCTTTTATGTCACAGTTCACTGGCTGTTCACCACATGTGGGGCCAGCGGGCCCCACGGTCCCACACAGGCCCAGTGCAACAACGCCTACCAGAACTCCAACTTGAGTGTGGTGGTGGGGAGCGAAGGGCCCTTGAGGGGCATCCAGATTTGGAAAGTGCCAGCTACTGACACCTACAGGTATGTATGGTGATAGACCAGCTCCCCTGAAGAAGACTAAAGTCCTATTTGGGGGGTGCATGTCCCTGGGTGCCCAAGCATGCCAAGGGCCACAGAGTCTGGTCCGTTAGTGGAATACAATGGCTGAAGGTGGACTATGGCAGCAAAGATGTCTTTTGCCTTCGAAGAAGCGCACAGACTGTTAGTGGAGCTGATAAACATACGAGCTATCTTTAGAATTATTACTAATTATAATTAGGGTGGACACAGAAAGCTAAGTGTCCAGTTTGACTGGTTTGTGTTTTACATGTGTGTGTTGAGGGGTGGGTGGTGGCAGTTACATGTTCACGTGCGTCTGGAGTTTTCTGGCCCCATGATGATCCTGAGAATGTGTTCCACTTTACATTTGAGGAAGGGTTTCTCACAGAGCCTTGCGCTCACTGACTGGCTAGGTTGGCTGGCTGGTTAGTGTGTTTGGGGTCTCCTCCTGCAATTTCAGGCCTCCAGGGGTCTGCCTGTTTCTACTCCCACAAGCGTCAGGCTTACAAGAACGCCTAGTTTTTCATGTGGGTGATGGAAATTCAAATTAGTCTCTGGACTGGATTGAGCCATCTCCCCAGCCTAAATGCTAATGTTTCTTTTCCTTTCGTGGCCCTTCTGTTTTTGTGGGAATCACGACACTCTTGAAGTTTGTCTTCGGCCTGTCCCAGCCTCACAGTTTTCCAGCAGACCAGGCAAGAGTAGACCAATCTCATTGTGCCACCTTGAGTCCATGGTACCAAGCAAAGCTAATGGTGAGATAGTAGGGCTGGTTAAGAGCCAGGCTTCAAGGATCTATCTCTGTAGGCAGGCTCTTGGCTTGGTGTGAATTCTATAAAGTTCCCAGCTGAGGATCACTAAGTTGCACCAAATCCTGGACATGTCTGTGTGTCCTCAGGAGGGCTCTGGGATGGAGGCAAGACCAGTTGCTGGAGGCCTCATTTTAGAGATGAGAAAACAGGCTCAGAGAAATCCAGAAATGGCCCCCAACCTCAGACACCTGAGAGTGAGCATGGCCTGGCTGCAGCTCCTGCCCAGCACTATCAGCTGTGCTAAGAACATCACCGTTAAGCGGTGCTGATGTTGATGTTCCCCATGGTTCTCAGAGCATCCTCCCTCTCCCATCCAAAACTCTTCTCAGATTGCCCTCCTGTTTTCCCTTAATGAATCTTGTGGTAGGCCCATTCCTGAAAGAAAAAAAACGTGCTCCAGAGAAAGTTCTGGGTGCCTTGTGTTATTCTGGACAAGGATATGAGAAAGTTCCATCCCTCCCAACCACCCTTAAACATCCCAGAGATTCCAGCCGTTCTTCTGTGCCACACCAAGCAAGCCAGACCTCCCAGCAGAACCTCCATGCATGATGGGTCAAGGAGAAAAGGAGTCTTGGGGAGAAAGGGGCGGAGCAGGCTGAGGACCTACAAGGTGTCTTGTGCCTTGTTGTGGTTATCACCAAGACTCTTCATAGGGAGAAGTGAGTCAGAGGTGTTCTCAGCCCAGAGCAAATCCAAAGCCACAGTGAGAATCACTTGTCTCTCCCGCAAAGGTCACCTTCAGGGCACCTTTAGGCAAGACATTATGAGTCTTGCCTGTTTTCAGATGTACCCAGGTTGTGGACTCTCTTCCCCCATATTCCATTTCCTCCCCATCTGAGACACAATATGCTGGTACATACAGGTTCCCATTACAGGATGTGTGTGTGTGTGTGTGTGTGTGTGTGTGTGTGTGTGTGTGTGTGTGTGTGTTAGGGGTTTCCTGGCCTTTAGGAAGAGAAATCACCTGGAGAAACAAGAGGAGCTAAGGGCAGAATTTTTAAGAATAAATGGTTCTCACACTCATCTGGATCTCACATTCACCTGGTTCTCACACTCATCCGGTTCACCTGGTTCTCACACTCACCTGGGTCTCACACTCCTCTGGGTCTCATACTCCTCTGGTCCCCTCTCTTCAGTCTGAGGACTTTGCTCTGACTTTTGTTTTGGAAGAGGCCAGCCAGACCAACTATACTTACTAAATAATAATAATAAATCCATTTCCTATTTATTATTAATCACAGCCTATCTAATTCTAGTGGGGTTCTGGTCTGTATGAAGCACACAGTCTTAGCACACTGTTTACAGAACAGCTGCCGAGATCAGATAGCTGTTAACGTTTGCCTTGGGAGAGGATCTCCTAGCCCCAGCCTTGTCTGGCCGATGCCTTCCTGGACACATATGCATTACACTTTGAAGTGGTCAAGTTAGTAAAGAGAGAGTTATGATCTGGCCACGTTAAAATGGGAAAACCCAAACAGAAAGGGAGGTTGAGTTTTTGCCTTTGTTGCTGTTGGATACTAGAGCTCAGCTCTAAGACATGTCCCTGCCCTCACCTCATTCCTGACCCTGATGATACTCAGGGCTTTGATGACAATGGCTACCATGGTTATACTAACTTAGTAATCTAAATAGATAGTTTAGTGCTTTGCTTTTTAGGTCATATAAAAGTGTCCTCAAGTCTAGCGTGTGTGAGGCCCTGGGCTCAATCCCCAGGATGAGAAGACAGGAAGGAGGGAGAGAAGAGGGTGAGAGGGGAGAAGAAGGAAGGAAAGGTGGGCAGAGGGGAGCGTAGCAGAGAAGAAGGATTGCAAGTGGGTCCTTTAAACTCTATATGGAAGACCCGGTGATGGAAACACACACACACATATATACATACACACACACATACAAATACACACATACATACACACATATATACATACACAAACACATATACATATGAATATACACATACATACACACATACACATATACACATACACTTGATATATAGCAGTGTTCCACATAGGGAACTTCCGGTCCTCACGTGGAGGACTTTTTCTCCTGAGTAATTATTATTTAATAAATACAGTTCCTCTGAAAGGAAAACATAGGCTATTCCAGAGGACTTGAGTTTGGAAAGACAAAGGGTGAAATTGTTTGCCTTGCAAAATCCATCTCTCCTGGAGTGTGGCGCTCACTTAGTACTGTCTGGCTGCTACCTGATGCCTGATGCCATGATGGTTCCACTGGTCAGGGAGTTGGAAATGGGGGCTGATACTGGCCACTGCTGTGCGCCAAGGTGAGGCCTCCATTCCTGGGGCCTCCTCGAAGAGGTACACAGTTGAAACTCTCTTTTTGCTTTGTTCTATTCTGTTTTGTGCCTGAGAGTGAACCTAGAGCCTTGTGTGTGCTAAGCAAGCTAAATTTTTCACTCTTTATTTTGAGTCTGGGTTCACTCAGTTTCCCAGGCTGGTCTTGAACCTGCCAACCTCTTCAGTCTGATGTTCCCAAGAAGCTGGAATTGCAGGCTCCCACTGTCATACCTGGCTTTCGCTGGCTCCAAATTGTATCCTGGGCCTATCTGTGTTGTGGAAAATAGCCGCAAAGAGGGAAAGAAAAGGAAACTGGGAAGAGGCGAGGGCCAGGCTCCTATAACAGGCTCCCAGCTTCTCCTTTACACTGGAGCAAGACAAAACTAGCTGGAGCAAGAAAAGACTAACTGGGGGTCCCAGAGCTGGGATTTCTCCTGCCAGGCACCTGTGTACCCCGGTGAGAGCAGAGGGGGAAGTGAGAGGCAGGTAGAAAATGGTGACTGTCATCCAGAAAAGCATCAAAAGCTACAAACTAGGGCAGGAGAACCAGGCATGGCAATGAGGGACTAGGCCAGGAAGGGCTTGGAAGGTGGGGTGGGAAGAAGTTGGCAATGAAGCCGGATGGTTAAAGAATCAAGGACCTTGAGTGGCCTCTACTCTCCTAGGGAGCTTAACTGAGAAAGAGAGGTGAGGGCTGGGGACAATGGGTAGTCTCTGCTTTGTGGACCTGATTGCGCAACAATGCCTTACGGAATGTTCCCAGTGGGGGACTGCAGTGGCTGAAAGTGGAAGGAGGTGGCACAAAAGGAATGTGAATTTGTGCTAGGCAAAGGACAAGAGCCTTAGCCTACTCAGACAGGGAGACCTGGGCAAGTGAGGCAGGAGGGGAGAATGTGGGGGTGGAGGAAGGATTGGAGCCAAGTGGGGAGGGGTTAGCGAATGAATCCAGCACAGGGAGTCAGCACTCCACAGAAGCCAGGCAGAGCTCTGCTCACTCCCTCTGATTCCCTACTCAATCCCTCTCCCTACTCCAGCCTCCCTCCTTCCAGCTTCCTCCCTCTCTGGGGGCCCAGCATCCTTCTCCACACTCAGTTCCCTCACATATACTCAAAGATCACATATAAAAAATTTGTCAAACACAGACTGTGGCTCCCGTTATCAGTCTCCCCACCCCCAGCCCCAGTTCCCATGCTCTTCAGGAGGTACCAGATCTCAGGTGGAGCTGGCTGACTTGGCCACAGCTATTTCTGGTGTTCTCCATCAATGACCATCATTTTCTCGCCTGGCTCCAGGGACCAGCGTGCACAGCTGGATAGCAAAATTCAACCAAATCACTGATTGGCCAGGAGACCTTTCAGGGGAATGGGGAGCCTCATTGAACTATGGGACCACTCCTACAAACCCAGCACTAAGCTATTGGGGCCATACTGCGAGTGCAACACTGAGCTGTAGTCCCTACTGTGTGTCGAACACTGAACCATGTGCTCAGTAGTGACCTATGAGGCCCTTACTATGCGCCCAGCACAGAGTATGTATTTCAGGACTCAGTGAAGACAGACTGGAGAGCCTCACAGCCTCTGGGACGAGCAGATACAGGGCAGGAATTCAATAACCGTCTACAATGCCAATCAAGTTCTAGACAACAGTAGAAGAGATGTCACAGGCATGATGAATTGCCAGAGTAATTGTGCAGATAGTCATCGCACAGAGCCGGGAAAGTCGGAGGTGGGGGACCAGGCGAAGATCAATGAGCTGCAAGAAGAATGGAGTTTGGGTCCAACTTCCACCACCCACCAGCCAATGTGACCTTGAAAGTTGTCTTTTTTCCTCTCAAAGGACAAATCCATCTGCAGCATTAAGGGCTTCAGAGAAAGTCTTTTTTGTGGGTGCGTAGAGTTGTGCAGGCCAGGTGGTGAAGGAAGAAATGGACAGCTCCCCACCAAGGTGCCCACACTCCAAGGTGTAATTCGCTCTTTCATCACTGCCCTGGGGGGAACCCTGATGCTTCCATTGAATTGACTGAATCATCAGAGAGCTCCTGCTGGCCATGCCCTCATCTGGTCTTCCAATAATCCTGTAGACTGTGTGGGCTGGGTCTGACCATCCCCGTTTCATAGGGGAGGAAGCCAGTGGGGGAGGGGCTTGCCAAAGGTCCCACCCCAAGCTAGAGGTAGAGCCCAGAATGAAGTGTGGGTCTGTTGCAACTGGAGAAGGCTACAGATGAGAAGTGTGTTTCTCTGAGTGTGTACGGTGGGGGGAGGGGTGGAGTCCTTGCCTCCTCTTCCCCATCACCCCTCCTAGGTGGGCGCCATCCCTGCCAACACGCTAAAAACCCAACTGTGCTGTTGTTTCAGAATCCAGCAGGCAGCCACTTTGATCCACTACTAATTCTTTATTTAAGAAAGATTCACAACTCAATTACACCAGGTAACAATAGCTCACAGTCAATATCACAAAACACAAGCCCAGCCAACATCCCATCTGACCAGGGGACACGGATTGAGATGAGGAAAAACAAAGGAATTACAGCATCAACGCGTTCGGAGCGCTAGCTTGCAATTTCCAGTAAATTGGAATCACTGCGAGTCATTTTCCCCACTTGACTGGCAGGTATATTAATTTCTCGTCATTTGTCAACCATCAAAAGTAAATTGTTTACCGGGTTTGGGGAGAGCATGTCAGAGGCGGGGCTGTGGTGGTTATTCTGGCGTGGTTTGGCATGGGAGGATTCGCTGAATCCAGGCTCTGGAGCACTGAGCCAATAGGTGCTTTATCAGAGGACAGTTCTAGGTGAAACTGGACAGGATTGGACCCAGGACCTCTGGCTGTGCCCTGATCTACCCAGCTCCCCACTCTCATTTGCTCATCCCTTCTGCCTCCCAGGAGTGACCCCCAAGAAGAGCACAGGCTGGCAGGGGTGCTCTCTAAGAGCCTCTACAGGGGCCCCTCACTGACTGTCCTCCAGCCCTCAGTTAGGTTCCATATAGAATTCTCACCATCACCAATATTATTATTCTCATCCCCCCTTTTAAACTACCAAAGGGCCCAGAGAAGGAAGGTAATTTGTCCAAGGTCACACAGCTATTGAGTAAGACTGATAAAGCCAGGACAAGAAAGTCAAAAGCAAGACGCCTCCACCATGAACTTGAAGGAGGCAGTGGTTTGGTCTCATCCAGTGGAGGGTCAGCACCTAGAAGGAGGAGCTGCACCATCTAGGTGCTCCCTGCCCTGAGTGTTAGGGGAAAAAAATCCCAAGACAAGCCGCTCCTCTGGCGCAAAGAAATCAGATTAAACCAAACTAAAATGCCCATGTTTTATTAAGTACAGCGCTCTCCAGTGCCCGAGAGCAGGGGAGACAGAAAAGCAGGGAGCGCATGCAAACCCGGACCACATGTTTCTTCTCTGGATGCTCACTTAAATACCCTGTGGGAGTTCAAATCCTGGTATGCTGGGATTTGGAGTCCAGACCAATGCAGCTCCCAGGCCAGGGGGCTGGGATGGATGCCAGGGGCTAGGGTGACACTCGGAACTTACCACTGAGGAGCAAGGCTGGGATTGGCTCCAGGTTTAAGTGAAGGCAAGCCCTGGTTTTTCTCACTGTCACACGTCACTCTGAGGCAGAACCAAACTTAGAGTATTAAGAAAGTTAAGCTCTAGGTTTCAGGCCTTGGGGAGAGGAGGAAGCATCCACATCTTCCCAAAACCTCCACAATCCCCTAAACACTGAGTTCCTAACTCAGAAATGTGTGTCTGAGGCCACCACCGGGAGTAAGTGCCACTCACTGACACCTGGTGGTCAAGCTTTGCTATTGACTCTGGAGACCCTGCCTTGGCCTTGCCTAGACTAATAGCTGTTCCTTCAGTAGTGGGAGGGGAGGCTCCTACAGGTCAGCTCGGTTTGCTCAGACCACACAGCCAGGACGTCCAGGACTAGAGCCAGTGAACGGCTCATAGCTCAGGGCTCTTGCCAGCCCACCTCACTGCCAAGAACTGAGCTGAGATCTGGAGGGAGGTGGTGGAGTTTGGATCACTGGAAGAACAGGAGAAATACGAAGGCAGGCCCGTGAGGTGGGGGGATGAAGTCAGGAACAAACAACTTCCGAAATATAATAATTTGGCTAAATTTAAACCTGTGAAAGAGTTCAGAATGATTCATAATGCATGCAGATTGATGCAAATGAGTATGCAAATAATGCAGGCAGGAATGAGCTGCCTCCCTCTCTGCAGTGAGCAGGATGGAGCAGGACAAGGACTTAGGCAGAAGTTTTCCAGGCAAACCCCATCTCGGAGTGGAAATGAGACCTTTTCATGCAACCTGACCAAGCCCTAGAAATCATCTTTCAAAGCCAATATTATCATTATCTCTTTTTTATATTGCTAAGAAACTGGGGCTCAGAGAGGGAAGGTGATCTGCCCAAGGTCACACAGCTATTGGACAGAGCTGAGGCCTCCTGCACATTTCCATCCTGAGACTGTCCTTCTCTGGAAGCCACACTGCCTACTCCACAGCCCTCTGCTCATGTTTCTCTTGGCTGAATAATTCTGTTCCTTCTCCCCTTCCACCAACGAGCCCCGCCCCCGCCTCTGCTTTTTGCCATCCTCACACCTTTGTCTCTCCCTCTCTCTCTTTGAGACAGGATCTCAGGTAGTCTAGGCCGGCCTGAAACTATGTAGCTGAGGATGGTCTTGAACTTCCCGTCCTCCTGTCTCCACCTCTCAGGTGCTGGAATTCCAGATACATGCCCCTGCGTCTGGCTTTAGGCAGTGCTGGGCATTGAACCCAGGGCACATGTGTGCTAAACAAGCCTAACTACATCCCCAGCCCATTCCTCTTGTCTATCCCCCCCCCATCTTCCCAATTCAGGGCATGTGTGTGCACGCGCATGTGCGTCCCCATGTATGTGAGTCTCTGCACAAGACTCATGCAGAGACCAGAGGAGAACACTTATTCTCTTGAGACAGGGTCCCTTACTGAGTCTAGAACTATGGGGGCAGCCCCAAAAGTTCCAGCGATCCTCCTAACCCCACAGTGCTGGAGTTACAGGTGTGAATTCGAACTCATATCCCTAGGTGTGCACAGTGAGCTCTCTCTCTTATCTGCTGCGCCTTTTTCTCAGCTCTCTCTTGTTCATTTGCAATGTATCAAGAGTGTTTGGTTGAAGGTCAGAAGGCATTGGTGTGTGACTTCTTGGGCCCCTCTTCGTTAACATTCATGTGTCTCCCAGCTGCACAAATGGGGGAGGAAGAAGTGGACCTCAGTCCACCACTGGCCAGCTGTGCGGCCTCAGCTGGCTTCATCTCCCTGAGCCTCAGTGTCCTCGTCTTTCAAATGAGATTAGTCACCTTTACCATGCACCAGCATGTGCCACAACAGGCACATCAGAGCGTGTGCCCTTCCTTCTCCAAACCTACAACCTCGCCTTCCCCAACACGAGCCACCAGCTGCCTTGGGACATCAGAGAGGCTCCCTGCCTCTTCATGTCCGATCATACAAGCCCTGACTCATATTGTCTACTCTTTGGTCTTGTCTGAGAGTCCTCCCATCTGTCACCCCCCAGCACAAAGTCACCTTCAGACCTCCAGTTCACCCCGCTGCCTCCACCTCTGGCACCTGTCAGTCCTCTGGCCTCCTGGCTCTGAGAATCTGAGGACATTTTCTCCATACTCTCTGTGGACATTTGCTGCACCCATCACCGCCATTACGTCATCTCTCTTTGTTTTGAATGACCATATGGGTTTGAAAGGGAGTATGACGCTATTCCTCTATCGGAAAAGAGGCTGAGTCCCCAAAGGGGGCACCAAAGCTCTAGTCTCGGAGCCCCACAGCTGCCTCCACAAGAGAGAGCCACCCACTCATATGGTGAGGTCTCTTTGCATTTCCCAGTTTCTTCAGAAGCGCTTGCAGAACCTGGAACCCATCTCAGGTCTTAGCCTGATGCCCATCCCAGCATTTAAGAAATGCAAGCAGGTGCCTGAGCAGCCAACTCAGTCATGAATGCCAGATTCCACTTGCACTGCATGGAGAACCCAGGTTCTTATCTGTTGTTTTAAAAAGCAGCCACCGTTGCATTAGAAACCAGCTGTTCCCAGGACTGTCCCTGCAGAAAGGACCTGAACTGCACCTTGAGAGAGACTTGAGGGCGGGTCTCTACATGTTCGGAACACTGGGTGTTTACAGAGCCATTGGAATGGGGACAAAGCTGCCTTCCATCTCTTGCTGGCTTCTCATTAACAAACCTTGCAACTGAACACACGGGGACGTGAGAACCCTCCCTGGGCCCCTGGCAACCGTCTTCAGGGAGGCATTTGTTAATGTTTGTCAGTCGATACGCTGACTGTCTTCAAGACATTCCATTCCTCTTCTGCCACGGTTCACAAATTGAGTTTCCCACCCCCCCCCCCCCCCCCGATCCTTGCTTGGCTTCATCTCAGCCATCTCAGAGGCGGCGGCAGATCTAATCCCACGTCCCCACGCTCTGTTTTTATTTTCATCGTGATCAGTTGTTCGTTGTCTGCACAGATTGCTCCAGGAGGAGGTACTGCTGGGATGGTATAAACAGTCTGGGCTGATAAGTACCCTCTCCTCGGATGATGCTCCCTGTTTTGGGGCCCCAAGGAGAGACTTTCAAACTTCCTACCAAGCCAGTTTCTGCTAGCTGCTACAGCGGTTCACACCCATTAACAACAAACACTTACTGAGTGCCTGTTGTGTAGCAGCCCTGGGGACTTCAAGGCTGAATTCCTTTATCATCCACAACACTTGTGGGATAAGAGAGCGGGTCTCTTCTTTTTCCGGTTATATATTAGAAACAGAAAGGCTGTTTGCTAGGGTCTCATGGTCTTTTGATTTTGGGTTATGAAATCCCATCCTGAATAGGGTCTAGGTGCTCAACCCCTTCCCAAACCTGCTCCCTCCCTATCTCACTCTCTTGAATATCTGGCTAACCCCTCACCTTCCTACCTTCCCACCTTCCTAACTCTGTGACTGAGTAACTCCACCACCCCAACCCCGGACTGGGACTGCGACTGCTTTCTCCCAACAATGGGGAGTGATCTCCCTCCTGGAGAGGTGCTTGGGCCCCTGAAAACCCATGGGTTGACAGGTGGCTGGGGATCGGTCTCCGACCGCCATCATGTTTTCTTCTGTTGCAGCATCTCAGGCTACGGAGCAGCTGGTGGGAAAGGCGGGAAGAACACCATGATGCGGTCTCATGGCGTGTCTGTCCTGGGCATCTTCAACCTGGAGAAGGATGACACGCTGTACATCCTTGTTGGCCAGCAAGGGGAGGATGCCTGTCCCAGGGTAAGCACCCAGAGCAGGGGCTTGTCCCAGCACCCAGGGGAGGTGTGACCTCTTGGAGGACAGTAACCTCCCATGATCCTTCTGGGGGACTCACATTCAAAGTCTTGCACCAGCTCCACCTGTGAGTCCCCCTCCTTTCCTAGGGCCATTTGATGCATGAAGACACAGGGAATGTAGGCCCATGGGAGTTTTATAGCCCTATAGGAACCACGGCTGAAGCTTGCGTCTCATAATTGACTTAAAGCCAAAGCTCTGAATCCTAAGTTGACCAAGGGAAGATGTTCTCCACAGAAGTAGGAGAGGGAGCCCCCTTCTGAATGCTCTGGCTGACACTCTGTTGTCCTGTATTTAGCCATATTATTATGAATAGTGAGAAAAATTAAAAGACTTTACGTTCACTCAAAAATTAGACATATGACCACATCTCAGTGTACATACAAGAAGCAAAAGAGTGTCCTGAAAGATTCAGCTTCAGTAGCTGTGCTTCTTGGGATGACACTGGATTGGGGTGGCCACAAATAGTGTCCGAAATGATACAAAAAGAATGTTTTTGGGCCTTGGATGCAACTCAGTTGGTAGAGTGTTTGCCTAGCTTGCACGAGTTCGTGGGGGACGGGGGAGGTTGTTTGTTTCCCTGAGCATGGCGGAGCTCATCTGTAACCCCAGCATTTGCGAGATGGAAGAAGGAGAATCAGAAGTTCAAGGTCAGCTTTGGCTTTGGAGTTTGAAGTCAGCCTGGGATTCATGGACACAGAAACCCCTAACTCAAATATATGTAAAACCTTCAAGGCCCATTCCTAATGTCCTGCTTCCCCCAGCTAGGCCCCACCCCTTAAGCACCCCACCACTTCCAAAACAGCATCTTCAACAAGGAAACAAACATTCAGACTATAAGCCCGTAGGGGATGTTTCAGAATTAAACTTTATACTCCCATTTTATAAATGAGGAAGGGGAGGGGAACCATGAAGGTGAAAGAACTTGCCCAATGTCATTCACAAAGTGGCCCAGAACTCAAGAGCATTTGTTTTGGCTGCATCCTACACTTGTCTGAGCCTTTGTTTCTGTGACCTTCTTCCCATTTCCACTTATACAGCCCATTGCTGGACAAGCCTCTGTGATCGCAAAGACAGCCTGGCTTTGTGTTTCTAACCCCACTGGGGTGTCTACCAGTCAAAGACAAGTCCAACAGCAGAATCTGAGACTGCCCAGAGCAGTTGAAAGGCAGTGCGGACTCACTAGAGAGCAGCTAGGGAAGCCCCAGACAACCCCCCCCCAGCTGTCTGGCTCTTGCCTCACCAGTGTTAGCAAGGTGGCAAGACCCTGGCTATGCTGGCAGGAACTCAGGCCCCAGGATGGCAGATTATCCTGCTTGGGTCAGGCTAACGCCTCCCTGAGGCATAGCTTTGCTGGATCCTGGGGGGACAGACAGGAAGCAGGGACTACCAAGAAAGCAGTTCAGTTCCACCAAGAAACTCAGCTCCAAAGAGTCAAGTGATGGACTGTGAGTTCAGGGGGCAGCAAGTTCTCACTTCCTGGTACCCCACTCCTCCCTGCGTTAGCACAACACTGGAGGATCTAGCATGGTGTGTACAACCTCCCATCTGAGAAATGCCTCCACTCCAACTTTTATTTAGGAATTATAATCAGGATTTTGCAGGCTGTTATAATATATTAAGTCATTAAATTACATACTGCTGTAATTTTCACAGGAATTTATTGAGTGCTAATGTAATTCTTTCATCTAAGTAGAAAGATTGCATTGACTTCTGCAAGGGACTTTTACTTGATTGGATTGTAATCAGTTATGTCTTTTCACAGGACTGTGTCCTTTTTTTATTTAATTCAATTGTAATCTACTTGCTCCTCTTGGTTGCTGCACTTTATCATTCTTATTAATCAACCTACTTGTTCTCAAACTTTGTGGATGCATAGGGAGCATTCCCAAGGGGACAGGAGGAGGCCGTCTCGGTCCTGAGCAGAGAGAAGCGCCCAGTGTTGGTCAGCCAGGCATGCCATGCACACTTGGCATGGGAAGGGTCTTCCTGGTTCCTCTACACCCTCCCTGTGAGTCCTTAGGCAAGAAGGACATGCTGTCTTCAGGCGTTGTCTCCACCTCCAATTTCCACTAGGAAAGAAAAAAACAAATGAGAATGAAGTAAACTCTAAGAACTGAGCTACTACAGTTTAGCTGGCCTAACTGCCCTCTACCTGGTGCCTGGCCATCCCAAGCTCCTGGAATAGGAAGTTGGCTCCAGCTGCTGCTGGAAAACACCTCTGCGCAGACAGACAAACAGAGAGAGAGACAGACAGACAGACAGAGAAAGACGGAGAGAAAAACAGGAAGAGAGACAAGCAGAGACAGACAACAGAGAGATCGAGAGATAGGGACAGAGAGAGGCACACAAGGAGCCAGGCAGAAACAGAGAGATCCTATTTCCTACAAGGTCTTGCCTCCTAGCATGGGGTTCTAAACCAGGCTTCTTCCACAAAAAACACTACTGGCATTTTAGAGTAGAGTTTCTATATTGCAGCGAGGGGCCTGCCCCTTGTTCCCTGTGGTGTTTAACAGCAACCTCCTCCTTCTACTCCTCCAGCAACAACAAGCAAAATGAGCCTCCTGGAAACCCCCGCTGGCCCCTGGATGGCAGAGTCACTAACCTAACTGCCAGTTCCCATACTCTCACCCATCAACTACCAGGAAGCCCAGTGCCTGAGCCAGACAGTCCTCTGTTCATTCAAAGTGATTCCACAGACATATACTGAGTCACTGTGTGTGGTATCCATCATTCTAGAAAGTGAACAAGGGAGATCCTTGCACATAACTTACACACAAAACACTTTCCTTCCAGCAAAGAAAGGAGTTGGCCAAGGCCCAGTCCCCGAGGTGAGGGTGTGCCTGTGCACCTGAGGGGAGGAGGAGAGGAGCAAGCAGGTAGATAAGAGAAGAGGGCCAAGGAAATAGACTGGGCCAGGCCACTAGAATGGCACATTCCACATCCTCACAGCCAAATGATGATATAATAGAACGTGCCTGCAAGGTCTCGCTGTGACTGCACCGTGAAGCTTGGATCTCACAAGGACAAGGAGTCAAGTACCAGAGTCAAAGGCTACTTCATTCATCCAGCAAGAGATGCTGGTGGCTTAGTCCAGAGTGGCCAAAGCGGAGGTGGTGGAAAGTGATTGGATCCTGGGCATGTTTAGAATGTGAAATTCATAGGGGGGGATCCTGCCTGATTATATGAAGAACTGAGAGAAAGAAAGGTCAAGAGGGACTCCAAGGACTAGGACTGAGTAGCTTCTGTCACATGCCGGAGAATGCTGCAGAAGGGACAGCTTGGGCTGGACTCACGCCTAAAATCCCAACAAGTTTGAGGTCAGAAGCCTGAGCTACATCATGAGTTCTAGGGTAGCCTCAATTACAAGTGAGACTGTAAAAAAATAAACAAACAAACAAAAAACCAAAAAACAAAACTCAACAGATTTTGTGGCAAGGTCAGGAGGTCAAGGTCAAATACACTGACTATGGTGATCTAGTAGACAACGGGAGATGGCAGGTGGACAACAACGATAGACCTCTGGGGTTTAAAAGAGAGGACCAGGGAGGAAGATATCAGCCAGCATCGAGTTCAAACGAGGGCTGAGGTTGCCTATGGCGTGATACAGAGGTGAGGAGGAAGCGAGGATGAGCCCTGAATCCCCAGCATTTAGAGATTAGAAGGAAAAGAAGAGGAGAGAACAAGGAGCCAGGGAGGGAAGAGGGACATGGGGCAGGGGACATCTAGGAATCAGGGGACGTGCTGTGTCTCCACCAGAGCGGCTGCTAAGTCAGAGCGATGCTAGCTGAGAGTGGATCATTTCTTGGGTGCCCTCTGCCCTGGTTTCAAGGGCTACATGGAGCAAGCACATGAAAGACTGGCCATCTCGAGCCCTACTGTTCTTGCCCAACACTGTATCCAAAGTCCCTAAAATCAGTTCTCTCAGAAAAAGCATCCCCAGGATGTGGAGGTCACACTGCTAGCTGCCGGAGCAGAGTCAGGTGTGGAAGTCAGTCTTCTGAGCTCTGCTGGTCCACGCCAGACAACCCTTTGGTTTAGAGGTGGAGGAGACTCCAGGTCCCTGAGAGCCTCACGAAAGTACTGCTCACCCGGCAGCCCCCATGCTCTCCCTCTCCCCCTGCACCCAGCCTTAGGGCAGGCTTGCTGCCACTCATTCCTGTCCCAGGATTCTCCCTACGGCTCTGGGCATCGCTACCTACACACAAGAAAAGTGTTTAGCTCTACCCCAGCAGTCCAGGACTTTCCATGCGCACTAAATCCAGTCTAAGAAATGTCAAATTATTTCCATCATTAAATCCAAAATGCCATAAAACAAATTGCATCTCGGCTGTTTATCTGGAAATTTCTCAAGTACTCACTGCCGGCACTCCTGAATTCTTTAGCATAAGGAATGGCTCAAGATGGATAGCCGTGTCCACTGGCTGGTTATACAGCGGCGTTTGATGAAAATTTGATGTTTTATTGGCTTTTATTCCATTAAGTGAAAGGAAAGTAATTTTCTTCTGAGGTCAGTCTGGTGTTTAGAGAATTCATCTGAGCTGCAGCAGCCAAACCAGGTGTGACTGTTCTTCAGCCGGTAGACTCTTCCTCCCAGGATCCCAGGGTTCTGTGTTCCAGACATGCCAGCACGGTCACTCCCACATCCCACCAGGAGCCTGTGGGGCCCAGAGGTGAATCGAATGAAATGCTAACTCAACCATCTCCCCATCCTTACTTAACAAGTGTGGCACTCAATGGTAGTGGCTCACCTCCAAATCACCATACGGTTGTTGCTGCGATGTCACTGTTTCCTTCCCACACCTAAAGACCACTGGGTCACCCAAAGTGGTGCTGTGTGTAGCTGTCGGATCCCAAGGTCGGCTCCCTCTTCCACATGGCAGCCAAAAGACTCTACCCTCTTCCTGGGCGTCCATGTTGGAGATTTCTGGAAACAAGAAATGGGACATTAGGTAGGAGGGATGAGATGTCTAAGATGGAGACATGACTTTCCCAAAGGGGATCCGAGAATGAAAATTCCTCTACTGGGTTTTGTTTATTTGTTCTGTATTTATTTTTAATTCTCTGCATAGTACTGCAGAACTGAAACTTGAGAGAGAGAGGGCTTCTTGACTCTCCACTCCCAAATCTAATTCTGATCATCCACGAGGCCCCTTGCCATGACCAGGCTGCTCGTCTAACCCTTGAAGTTACCCCAATTCATGTGCCCTCCACTCTGTCCCACAGCCCCGGGTCTTCTTCAGCAGCCACAGGATCCTCACCGGTCCGTCTAGACTGAGTTAGACTTGCCTTAGCAAGAGAGCCTTAAGCCTTTCCCACACACCCCACTTACCTCCTTTCCTGTGGGTCATGCTACTCTTTCCTCTTGGGATGACCCGAATTCCCTTCTCTGTCCTGAATCCTTTCCTGCACTCCAGAGCCCACCTAGAAGCCCCCTCCTGCGGGCAGTCCTCAAGCTGCAAATCCATCCCCCTAGCTTCTCCTAACATTTGTATGCACGCTGGCCTCGTGGCCTTTCTTAACACTGCACAAAGCGTTTGTGTGGATTTGTTTTCGTCTTCTCAATTCAACCATAAGCTGTTTGACACGTGATCAGAACCCACCTTCAGCATACAAGGTCCAGGTCTTGGGCACAAACCCAACGAGGTGGTTTGTTTTGTTGGCACAGGCGAACCAACTGATCCAGAAAGTCTGTGTTGGCGAGAACAACGTGATAGAAGAAGAGATCCGAGTCAACAGAAGCGTGCACGAGTGGGCAGGAGGAGGTGGAGGTGGGGGTGGAGCCACCTACGTGTTTAAGGTGAGGTCTCCTCTGAAAGATGAAGCAGTGACTTCTGCCCACCATGATGTTATAGTCCCAGAACAAACCTAAATAGAAACCCCCGGCATGTTCTATGTCAAGTTAACGACAAGAAACCATGCCCAGAGGGAGTTCAGGTTTGCCCACCCAAGAAAGGCTATCCAGGCTTGCTACACCTAGTCTTTGCCTTCAGGGCTCCTTGTCTGCCCAGACCAGGCAGACTTTTCTAACACTTCCTAGGCCAGGCTATAGGCTGAGAGCAGAGTTTCTTGCTGGACGCTCCCCTTGGAGATAGCAATGCTAAGGGCTTATTCTTCAGCTTGTGGGGGTCCAAGAGATGACTGAAAGTATAAAAAAGCAAGACCCGCTTCTTTCTAATCACCAGCAACAAACCTTCAAGGACTTCAGAGAAGGGGTTGGGGAAATGATTCTCCAAGATCCATCCATTTGTAACCTAAGAGGTGGGTGCCCTAGTGGGCTTGCATCACGGATTGGACTCGAACTGATATAGATAGCAACTGATCAGAGAAGGTTACTATAACATCAACTTGGGGCTCTCAAACCCCCACAAATGGAGAAGTCACCCCACTGGTCTGCACATTGTTAAATTTAAGCATTGAAACTGGGGCATAGCGTCTCCCGAACGGATGCCTAGCTCGGTCTCTCCATCTCTGAATGTCTCCCCCGGGCAGATGAAAGATGGAGTACCTGTACCCCTGATCATTGCAGCCGGCGGTGGTGGCAGGGCCTATGGGGCCAAGACAGACACGTTCCACCCAGAGAGACTGGAGAATAACTCCTCAGTTCTAGGGCTGAACGGCAATTCCGGAGCCGCAGGTAAAGCCCCACCCTCTCCCAGAAATCTCTCAGGGACCCTGAAGGCATCGTTGTCACTATTCCCATTGATGCCAATATCAAGGGAAGGGGGCACGCATCACCCTGCTGCCTCTGAAGCTATCTCGCTAGCTTGAGGCTTGCTGACTAACCCTAGGAAGATCCAGCACCCCAACCCTTCAGTTTCTAGAGCTGACAACCCCCCCACACACACACACGCACACACATACACACATACCTTGCCAGGGGGTCTCAACCCAGATTTACTTGCTATTGTCATGAATTGGAGGGTGTTACCCATCTGGGCTCCATTTGGGAAGCCTGGTTCTCTAGCACTAGCATCTGGACATCTTTACCAGAAACCCTGACTCCTTTTGCCCTTCTACTGAGTTGCTCTCTCTGAGTCAGGGGGACCTCAGCCAGGTCTGGTAGGTTAACTCCTACAGTCCCAGGGGGTCCACTCATGAAGTGACTCTATTCCTTCTGCCTGGGTTTCCAGATCCCACTGAGATCATCTATTGGAGTCATTGGGTTAGGTGTCGATGGGAATGTCATATGGAAGAATAAGGGAGGGGAGGGCACTGGACTCTCTAGGACCAACAGGAGACGGTCCTTGGGGTCAAGTGCTAGGGGCCACATACAGCCTCAATTCCCTTTCCAAGAGCTCAAAGCAGCCCCTGGGATTCCCAGACACATTTCAAGTGATTACCACTATCACGGGGCATCACCCACCCTCGCTGAGCTTCTCTATAACACTGAAGCAGGCTGAGCCAGGCACGGGGCAGCCGGCAAGCAAGAGTTCTTCCTGTCACACCTAACTGGCTCCACACTTGGCACTTGGAGGGATGTTTCAAGCACTCACTCTGGAGGCTCTAATATCAGTGCTCAATGTGATTTCAGTCTCACTATCTCTAAGTCACAGGTGGGGCACCTGAGGCTCAGAACGGGGAGGTCCATGTCCTGGATTTTACATCCAGCAAACAGTGAAACCCATGGAACTAGTTAGATCCTGAGCCTGCAAGAAACCAGTGCAGTGACCCAGTAGAGCAGGCAGGGTCCCAGAAATCTCTCGGGAACCCTGAAGACATCATCGTCACTGGGCACTGAGTGATGGAAGCTGTTCCCATTGATGCCAATATCAAGGGAAAGGGACAGGCAGGCATCACACTCCTGCCTCTGGAGCCATCTTGCTGGCTTGAGGCTTGCTGACTAACCCTATGAAGGCCCAGGACCCCAAACCTACCAAACCTGGTACTCACCAGTTGGCCACCGAGACAGTGGGCCACAGGTCTCGTTAAGACAGAAACCGTTATGTGAAAGCACACCTTCAAGGGGTGGCAGCCATGCAGTAAGAAGTTCCACCATCATTCTGCCTGTCCCCGGTGTCCCCCAAATACCTACTGGAGTACACTGCCTACTCCTGAGCTAGAGAGGCCTGCCAGGAAGCAGGGCGCCAAGCCCCACAGGGGTATAGGCACAGGGTGTGGCCTAAGCAGTATCCCTAGTGCCAACAGCATGCTACTCTTAGCTTCCACCATGAACTAGGCCCCGGAACAGAGCCAATGGGAGTACCCCCACCAACCAGCGCCCACCACACCCTCTTTCCACCTTCCCCAGCTCTGTTCCCCCTCCAATCCTGCCAGCTCCTCAGCAAGACCTCTCATCTCTCCCGCAGGTGGTGGAGGCGGCTGGAATGATAACACTTCCTTGCTCTGGGCCGGAAAGTCTTTGCTGGAGGGTGCTGCTGGAGGACATTCCTGCCCCCAGGCCATGAAGAAGTGGGGGTGGGAGACAAGAGGGGGTTTCGGAGGGGGTGGAGGGGGGTGCTCCTCAGGTGGAGGAGGCGGAGGATATATAGGTAAAGATGATTCGTGTTCTAGGTGTCACTCTTTCCCCCTCTTAGTCCTAGGCTCCTCCCTCCCTGTCACCTCCCTGCCACCCCCCTGTTCCCCCAGTGTGGACTGTGATGTGACTGCACGCTCCCCTCCCCCCACCCCTCTGCCTGGCTTGGGCCCGCCAGAGGTAGGGTGTTGGCTTCTGAGCCAGCATTCTGCCTCCAGGCTTGTGTAGAAGCAGCATCAAGATCCTATGTGATCCTTGGTCCCTCGCCCCTTCAAAGCTGAACATGAAGTGTTTGGCTTTTCAGATGGCTGTGTAAGCCACCACAAGGATCAGGCAGCCCTGAAGAGCAGACTCTTTTAGTCCCTACTGCTCCTTTTGGGGTTCCTGGCCAAGCCGGCATTGACGGGAACTGGTCTGCAGTTTCATGGGCTTCCCGCTCTCTGTTTTCTGCCCAGCCCGTTAGCTGCTACAGAGCGGGGCTATCCGCTAGCGGGTGGGAACCACTCCCAGAAGCCACCTCCAGGCATCTTCATCCCAAACCTGCAGCAAACAGCCTGCTGCTGATATCCCCCACTGCCTTGGGAAGAGCTAGCAGCTAAGAACCTGGCAGATGATCCCCCACCCACCCTCCCCCAGACTAGGATACACTGCATGCCCGCACTGTGACGTTCGTGTCTGTGTTTCGCTTTGTCGCTGTGTGAAAAATGCTTGTGCTAACCACACAAGCTTCCTTTCCAAGCTTTGGGGTGGATGGGAGGACCCCAGGGGGGGAGCCCTGAGATCACCCAGTCCCAGATGAAAGGAGGGACAGGAGCCTGAAGGCACAGCAGCTAATCTCCCCCTCAACCCTGGCCCATCTTGACCCCCAAGTGTCTGGAGAGCAACTTCTCCAAGCCATAAGGATGCACCCCAATTTCAAGAGACTAGAACCTTCTAGGCTCTTGTTCACTTGTTCCACTTAGTACTGGGACCTCATCAGTGTGGTGGAGACTCCCCTGGATTATCTGGCCCCAACCTGGAGAGGAAACTTACCCACACACCCAACATCTGCAGGGCTAAACCAAAGTGCAGTCTCTGTGCCTAGAACCTCCCTTCCCTCTCCACCTCCCCACCCCACAGGCCCCCCAGTGACCCACAGCTTTGGCAAGAAATGCATGCTTGTTAATGTGCATGTGTGTTGAGACTTGGGCACCCACCTTTTGGGGTTCAACTCTTCTCTGGTTTGCCATAGGTGGCAACGCAGCATCAAACAATGACCCCGAAATGGATGGGGAAGATGGGGTTTCCTTCATCAGTCCATTGGGTATTCTGTACACCCCGGCCTTAAAAGGTACCCCCTCTACCAGGTGACAGTACAAACTTAAGCCACTTCTTCCACCAAGCCAACACCTGGACTTTATTGGCATGGGTCAGGACACCAAGGCATGGGCTACAGGCCGCTTTATGATACAAGTCTTCATATAGCTCATCTTATCATATTTTCTGGAAGTTGGGGTATGTGGTTGAATGTAGGGAGAGGGAGAATGTGGACCACCAGGCAGGCAGGTCCTAGAAAATGACCCAAGAGTAGCTAGAACACCTGTACCAATGTCAGAGCCCTGAATTGGGATCTCTCACTTACACAGAGACAAACATATATCCTCAATCTCAGCTCTGCTCACCAGGGGCCTCAAGATGCTTCACCAAATAGACATGTGCTTGGAGTGGCAGAGGGACCTGGGACAGGGAGAATAAGAACCCTCAGCAAGTAGCCAGAGATAAAGTTCAAAGTTGGGGAGCTGAGGGTTCAGGGCGACCGATCTTCCTGTTAATCCTGAGACTGCTCCTCCCCTCCCCCTTGTCACCAGTGATGGAGGGCCATGGGGAAGTGAATATCAAGCATTATCTAAACTGCAGTCACTGTGAGGTAGACGAATGCCACATGGACCCCGAGAGCCACAAAGTCATCTGTTTCTGTGACCATGGGACCGTGCTGGCTGACGATGGTGTCTCCTGCATTGGTAAGGAACAGCAATGGGAGATGGGAAGAGGGCCAAGGCTTGAGCCAACTGAACAAGCCCAGCTGGTTTCTAAGTGTCTTGCCCCTCTCTTGCTCATGTTCTGGTAACTGAAAAAAGAGACCTTGTACACAAGGTGGGTCATAACACCTGAAGGGGTCTCAGAATCTCCTATGCCCTTCCCTCAGTCAGGAGACAAAACCTCCGACATCTTCACCAAGGGGCTAGGCATTCCTTCTCCACCTAAATACCCAGCAACAGGGCTTGGTTTAAGGAGTTTCAGAGCCAGGTCCATGCCTTTGAGCTTCCGGTATATGGTTCCTGACTGGACCCAGCCTTAGCACACACATTCCATAAGGATGCTTCTGTCTTTGAGACTTCTCCAGATTCAAGAGCTAAGTTGTTCTGATCACACAGATAGAGCCCTAAGCCTGTTTGCCACGCTGGAATCCCTCTTCTACACATGTCCAAGTCAGTCCAGGGCTTACAGCCCTGTAATCCCAGTAGAAACAGAAGAATGGAAAGTTCAAGGCCTGGCTGCCACAGAGGGAGTTCAAAGCTAGCCTGAGTAACTTAATCAAAGCCCATCTCGAAATATAAAATAACAAAGACCTGGGGTTGTAATTCAGTGGTACAGTGCCTGCCAGATGTACACTAGACCCTGAGTTCAATCCAAAGGGAGATTGTGGGTGGAAGAAGGGAAAAAAGGAAAAGAGAAAAATATATATGAAGAAAATGGAGAGGAGTCTGGAAAGGGTAGGGACGAGGAGGAGAGGAAGAAGGAGAAAGGAAGGAGGAAGAAGAAAGAGAAAAGGAAAGAAGAGAGGAGAGGAGGGGTAGGGAGAGAAGAGGAGAAGGGAGGAGGAAAGGAGTAGAGGTAGGGGCAAGGAAGGGAAGGGAAGGGAGGGGAGAAGATGGTAGGGAAGGGGAGGCAAGGAGAGGGGTAGATTTTTGAATCAGATTATAGCCTGGCTAGGAGGGAGCTTCCAGGACCTTCCCCTGTTCTGGGACCATAAGAAGTAATTCCAGGTCTGGGGATGTCACCAAGGGACTCTCCTGCTGGGTCCTACTGAGTGTGGAGTCCCCTAAGGTCCCCAAGTCTCTTCCATATCCACTTCTGTTTCTCCTTCTGTCCCCACCCCATCCTTGTGCAGCTGACATTTGGGACAAACACCCAAGATTGATATTCATCCCTGTTGAATTTTCCCTCTACCCCAAAGCTACTTCTGGGAGCCTGTGAAACCAGGATGAGCCTGCTTAGGGCCCATGGTCCCCTGAAAAGGGAGGTGTGACAAGATCTCCAGAGACGGGAAACAGCAGGTGGCTTTTCCAGCTGGGGAGGGTATTTCTGACTTGGGACCTGCTCAGAGGAGAATCAGCATGGTGGTCAGTGCCCCATCGGGACCTGTCTTCCAGTGTCACCCACCCCGGAACCCCACCTGCCGCTCTCTCTGATCCTCTCTGTCGTGACCTCTGCCCTGGTGGCTGCCCTTGTCCTGGCGTTCTCCGGCATCATGATCGGTGAGTGTGCCAGATCCTCAGGGTTTCCAAACCAGGACCCACAAGATTAGGATCTCGGGATGTACAAGGGACATCCAGGCATCACCCTGCCCCTCTGGGTCTCTGCTGGGTGAACTGCTAGGCCAAGTAAGAATAGAAGCATCAACCCTCTACCCACCATAGATTCTGCAGTTTTTGAGAGAACTCTCTGATGCCGATCTTTGACCCTGCATGACCTCCTGGCTGCCCACAGGGATGGACACCCTTCAGTGGCCAACATGATGGGGAAAGCTCTTCCTGTACCCTCACCTTCACTGGCAGCTCTTCTGTGCTTGAGGGAACCCTGGCCATGGCTGGGGCTACTCCCTGTGTAACAACTCAAGTCAAACTAGCCAGGTCCTCCCATCCAACCAGAGAGTGAAAGCTGGTTTCTGAGCCTTTTCCATCCAACCAAGGTGAACTGATCTCAGGTCACAGAGGTGCAAAATGGACTACCTGACTGTATGATGCTCTGACAGATAGGCAGAGACAAGAAGCTAGGCAGAGGGAATGTTCCAGAAGCATGCAGGCAGAATCATTCATAGGAGACCTGAGATACCTCTGATGGTCATTATGGTTCTCAAAATGCACCCCAAGAACCTCCCTAAAACATCCTTCCACTGTGTGGCCTCCCTCATGCCCTAACTAACCCTTCCCTGTATGGTTCCTTCATGTTTAATGGATCTCAGCCATCTTCCTAATAAAATTCTAGCAAGTCTACCTGTGAGGATTAGTTTTCATTTTCAACTTGACACTATGTGTAATCACTTGTGAGGATCATCTCAATGACAGATTGTCTAATTTAGGTTGACCCATAGGCATGTCTGTAAGGGATTTTCTTAAATGGATTAATGGACATGAGATGACCACGCCTAAAGGTGGGCAGCACTATTCCCCCCAGGTTCGGGTACTGGACCTGTATTTAAAAAGAGAGAACGGGAGATAAGTGCAGTCACGCGTGTATTCCTCCTCTGACCTTGACGGTGGGAACCACTTCAAGTTCCTGCCTGCCATGGTGGCTCCCCATAAAGATGGGCTGTATCCTGGGACTGGGAGCTAAATAAACCCTTTCTCCCCATCATTGCTTCTGTGGGGCTATTTTATCACCACAACAGAAACAAAACACCGTCCCCGTGTGACACGGTCAAATCTCCTCCAGTGAAGCATTTGTAAGCTTCAGGCTTCCTTTCCACGATGAAGGGATACCCTGGTGTACATCATCACTTGATTAGCATCGCTAACAGTGACAGGAAAGTTTGAGGCCCCCTCACGACAGACCCCATCTGTCTACAGTGTACCGCCGGAAGCACCAGGAGCTGCAAGCTATGCAGATGGAGCTGCAGAGCCCCGAGTATAAGCTGAGCAAGCTCCGGACCTCGACCATCATGACCGACTACAACCCCAACTACTGCTTTGCTGGCAAGACCTCATCCATCAGTGACCTGAAGGAGGTGCCACGGAAAAACATCACCCTCATCCGGTGAGCTTCCTGTCGCTGCCCCAAGGCTGGACAGTTTCTCTATACCTTTGACTCCTCTAGCCACAAGGAGTGTGAACAACATACCTGGGGTATACCTGCAACCTCTCAGGGAGACAAGGCTCATGGGGGCATTTGCTTATTTCTACCCCCTGCGTGTTCGTACAGTTTATGCAATGACAAGAATAAATTGATAAGAACAAAGCTTCTCAAAACCCATCATGCACCCTGTTCTGAAGATTCCCCTCTGTTCTCTGAGTGCCCAAAATACCTATCATTTTCTCTATCATTCACTACAATGCTTCACAGCAGGGAACTGTCAATTATCCGTCCCTATCCCTAGAAGGTGTCACCTCTTCCAGTCCAGAGTCATCTCTTGCCTTTGTCCCCGGCAGTACTGGAGACTCTCTAGTCACTGGATGGGTAAACATTTGATCACCTTCATGAATCCCTGGTTAGTCAATGAATGGAGGCCCAGGGTGACATAGGTGTAACTCCTGAGCATACCAGTTTTGCCTCTTGTCTGTGACACTGAACGTGACCCTTAGCTCCTGTGGCTCACTTAACTATCTATGCCTTATCTTGTCTTCTCGGTACAGGGGCCTAGGCCATGGCGCATTTGGGGAGGTGTATGAAGGCCAGGTATCTGGAATGCCCAATGACCCAAGCCCTCTACAAGTGGCTGTAAAGGTGAGGGGTGGTTCCACCTTTCGCCCAGCCTTAGCCTGAGGTCCCTGTAGGCTACAACCCACAGCTCACAGCCGCCGTCTCCTCCCGCCCTTCCTTTCAGACACTGCCAGAAGTGTGTTCGGAACAAGATGAGCTGGATTTCCTCATGGAAGCTCTGATCATCAGGTAAAGTCACAGAGGACCCCCCCCAGCCTCTCTCCCCACCCCTTGAGGCATCTGAAGGTCTTCCTAATTTCCCCTATTTCTCCAGGGGAAATAGGGTATGTTGGTCCCAGCATGACCGCCCCCACCATCCAACAAGCAGAAGGATCCCTGAAGTGGAAGGACCCCCAGATTATCTCAGAAATTATCAGAGTGACCTAACCACTGATAGCCCTCGGCCTACAACCAGCATCCCAATGTCAAAAACTGATTCTTGTTCCTCTCTTAAGAAAGCAAGTTTCTTTCTGACATTAGATGATATAACCCATCCCTCCCTACCCAAAATAACTCTTCCATACCTGAGGTCCCTGGCCCATCCCAGCTCATAGGTTCTGTATAAAGGAATGGACGCCATAACGTGATGAAAGATAGCAGACTATCTTACCCCACATCTACAAGGACAGGACTGGCTTCACCCTGAAACTGGGGGGCCAGGCCTGGATCGAAACCAAGGGCAGCTACTCTTGACATCAGGTCTCCCGAGGGAGGAAGCAGACTGTTATCCTTGATACCTGAAGGAAGTTTACAGTCTCTGCTGGCACTATGCAGCCTCCTCACATCCTGACCTAGAGAGGTGGACAGGGTGGTCCGGGTTGAAGTAGCAAGAGAATACAGCCAAGGCTGTATGAGTGATATGTTCATGAGCTCTGGGACACCAGAAAGATATACATTCAGGATAGCACTTGACTTTAAAAGCAATATTTATTTTCTGGATATATATATATATATATATATATATAGAGAGAGAGAGAGAGAGAGAGAGAGAGAGAGAGAGAGTATTAAATAAGACCTAAAAAGTGTAAAATTATATAAGAGAGCTTAATTATGTAATATTCCTACTAGGTAATAATAAATGGTAATAATAAATAATAATTATATTTCGGCATATAATCACTAGTCTCTCAGCTCACTGTGTGTGTGTGGGGGGGGGGGGTTCCCAGTCTTACTGTTCTACATATCCTAAAATGACAAGGTAACCCAAATCTCGGAACCTCATATTCCAATCAGTCCCTACCTATGTGGAATCCACAGGTGATTGCAAAAACCAGTGGGGCCATCTTCCTGACTCTTTCACAGACTGTCTGACCCGCTGCAAGTCACATGCTCTCCCTGTCAGAAACCAGTCCTTCAACTTCTACCTGAGACCTTCCTTAGAAAACTCAAGTATATATTCATGTAGCAAAACACATGTGTGCACTCACACACACACACGCATGTATATATACTTTATCACTTTAAGGTCCCCCTCACTCCAGTAGAATTCCTTCCTGCTAATTCACCACCCACCAGGCCTACCCCATCTACCCCTCAGGCTCAGCCAGGCACCCCACAGCTTTACAACATGGTTGCTGAAACTGTGACTCTTAATGTGTCACATCAATGTGTCCGGCTTCTCTTAATGGTCCCAGACCCAGCTCGGTTAAACTTGGCTGTACCCTCTGCCCTGCAGCAAATTCAACCATCAGAACATTGTTCGCTGCATTGGAGTGAGTCTGCAAGCCCTGCCCCGCTTCATCCTGCTGGAGCTCATGGCTGGTGGGGACCTCAAGTCCTTCCTCAGGGAGACGCGCCCTCGCCCAGTGAGTGAGACCGGGTCTTCCCTTCGGCGTTCATGTCAGTAAAAGAGCAAGGGGCAGGGGGGGGCGGGGAGTGGGTTGCCGAGGAAGTTGCAGGGTAGACGGGATCCTGGAAGTCATCAGTACTATGGTCTGAACAGGAAGCGAATGGACAGGACCAGGTTAACAGAAAGAGCACCAGTCAGAAGGAGCAGAGCAGGCTGGGGTCAGGAGAAGACTAGGTCAAGAAGAGCAGTGGCTGCCAGCCCTGCCAGAGAAAAGCAAAGTGAGCCTGACACCCTAGTAACGGAAGGTCGAGAGCTGACCACACTGCTTACGGGGACTAGAAGAAGAGGCAGGGACCCTGGGATATCTGCTCTAATCTCCATCTCCAATCAGGCTGTTTAAAACACCCCCCCAGGACGTAGCTCATCTGTCTAAGATCTTGCCTCGCATCCATGATGCTCTGGGTTCAACCCCCATCACTAAATCAGGGCTCGTGGGAACATAGCTGAGAAACGGATGAAGGAGAATCACGGGTTCAGGGCCACCCACAACTGCATGGTGAGTTTGGAGCTAGCCTGGCATAACCGAGCCACTATTTCAAAAGGAAATAAGTAAATAAAAGCAATATAGTCCCATTTTAGGATCCTCCACGGTATTTCCGTGAACAGCTGGATGACACATCTGGACACCTAAAATATCCCATCTTACCCCCTTGAAAAAGAACGGCATGATGCTGGGAGACAGGAGGGAAAGACTAACCCCACTCGTAAACTGTTCTTGTGGACATCATTGTCAACACCGTTGTCCTCTGAGCGTCCACACGTAACACTGCCCTGTGAAGCAAACAGTGCAGAGCTCATGCCATTTTACAGATGTGAAAACTGTGACCTTAAAGGTTATTGGCATGCCAAAGCCACAGGAAAGAGAAAACCAGGACTAAAACCGGGATCTCCTGGTTGAACGGTCATGTGGGTGCCGAGAATTGAACCCAGGTCCTCTAAAAGAGGAGCCAGTGCTCTAATCTTTGAGCCATCTCTCCAGCCCCATGTTTGAAAACATTTTAAGCGCTAGAGAGATGGTTCAGTAGTTAAGACACTGGTGGCTAAAGTGCTTGCCCTACAAGGACTGGAGCTTGCATCCCCACATCATCTCATGGAAATGTCTTGTGGGCCTGGTAACCTGCCTGCAGTCCAGTCCCAGAAGGTTGAGACAGGGCATCTCTAGAGCAAGTGGCTAACAAGATTAGCCATGTTGCCATGTCTAGGCGCTCTGGCATGCATAACCACCTACACACACACACACACACACACACACACACACACACACACACACGGAAAAATACAATAAATACACAGACCATTTAAAGACATTGCAATAGAAGATTTCAAAAACATTATTCTCCATTGGCTTTCTCCAAGGCTTGTTTCTCATGCCCAGGAAGTCTGGAGTAGAAGAATTGTAGAATACATGAGAGTAAGAATATCTGTTCTGTTGGATTCCTGTGGCCTAGGCAACCCTAGCCCTGGCTGTACATTAGACTCACCTGGGGTGCTTTTAAATATACAAAGCCATGCCTATGCAAAAGGACGGATTTCTTGACATTGTTGGGGTAAACCCACTTGTTTTTAAAGGGGTGAGAGAACTGGGAGAGCAGTGTGGGCTCGGCTTCCTCACAAAGAGAAGCCCATATTCCAGCTTTCTCTCTTCCACAAAAGCCTCATCAGCACACGCCTCTTCTCTGCCCACAGAACCAGCCCTCCTCCCTGGCCATGTTGGATCTACTGCATGTGGCTCGGGACATTGCCTGTGGCTGTCAGTACCTGGAGGAAAACCACTTCATCCATCGGTGAGCCAGTGACCTTCATATCCTTGTAACCCAAATGATTCCCCGTTGGTCCCAAGAGCACCTCTTTGTTGTCGAGGTTCTCTGGGATTGTGACTTGTAGGCTGATTTTTCTTTGCTTTATGTCTAAAAGCCACGTATGAGTGAGTCCATATTATATTTGTCTTTCTGAATTTGGGTTACCTCACTCAATATGTTTTCCAGATCCATCCATTTGCCTGAAAATTTCAAGATGTCATTATTATTTTTTCTGCTGTGTAGTACTCCATTGTGTAAATGTACCACATTTTCCTTATCCATTCTTCAGTGGAGGGGCATCTAGGTTGTTTCCATGAACCTTGTGTTTAAATGCTGTGTGGACTGCGGTATCCTCATACTCAATGCTCATGAGCATCATAGATCGCGTCTTTCCTCCCTCATGGACGTTGATGATAGCCGGATCTGAGATCTGAAAAGTCATATATATATATATATATATATATATATATATATATATATATATATATATATATATATATATATCTTCTTAATGATCTGTTCCAACTTGGTAAATGGTAGTCCAGCGAACTCACAATGATTTATTAGCCCAAGACTTCAAACCATCTAAGTGGTGCTCATCACCATTAGCGCACATACATAGCCACGGAGCTGACAAGAGTCCTGTGTGCATTTAGAAGAGAAGTGTGGAGGCACACACCAGCCAGGCTTTCTCCTGCTAGAATGAGGAAGCTGGAAGTCAGGATCTGGACTTCACCCAGGTTCTCGAAGTCACTCGCAGACAGTAGCCTCCTTAACCACTTTCTCCCTTCCCTGCCCATCCATTGCTTTGGTCCTCGGCCCTGCCCCTTGTTTTTAACCTTTTCCAACTTGCAGATCTTTCTGCTTGATAGAAATAACAAGAGCAAGAGGGCAGCCGGGACCACTCCTTTGTGTCTTCATCTAAAGCCACATAGTCTGCTGCCCTTTGTATTGTGCCCAAAACTTTCCATAAAACCCCCAGCCCCAGGCTCTTCTGTTTCTCAGTTGAGGCAAGTTTGTGCTCTTTTGGGAATGAGCCTCCACTCAAGCCACTTCTTTATTTTTTGCCTATGATCTTTAAGACTGGACTCATCTACCAGCAATCTGTGTGTCGCCTGGGTGACTTCGGGGTCCGCCTTTGCTTCCTATGGAGATGGCTTCAATGCTGGCATTCCACACATGTTGAGCACCATAGCGGCAGAGTATCCGACTGCAGGAATCATTTCCTTTACTGACACACTGAAATCACTTCCTTATGATGCTCTCCCATGCTCTATAAGAGATACCAGGATCATATTCTTCCAAGACGCTCTACCACCTCCAGGTCTAGAAATGATTCATGAAGATCAGAATCAATCTCTCTCTCTCTCTCTCTCTCTCTCTCTCTCTCTCTCTCTCTCTCTCTCTCTCTCTCTGTGGGGGGGGAGCACATATGTGTTTGTGTGGATGTATGCACATATGACTGCTCGTCCAAGTGTGCATACATGCATGTGGATGCCAGAGCTTCGTACCAAGTGTCTTCCTCGGTCAACCTCTATCTTACAGCTAAGACAGAGTCCTTCTCCTTGCCTGGAGCTCATCACCTCAGCTAGGCTGGTCAGTCAAGGAACTTCAGGGATCTATCTGCCTGTGTCCGCCTCCCCTGTGCTAGGTTACAAACACAGGCCACCACCCCTGGCTGCTTATGTGAATGGTGGGAGACCCAAACTCGGTTTCTCGTGCTTCCACGGCAAGCTCTTTCCCAACTGGGTCATCTCCCCAGCCTCTCATTTTGTCTTCTTCAAGAAATTGAATTGTCAAAGGTCAAGCAAAGATTGTATTGGATGACCTGTTGGAAACAAAAGGGACCATCTGGAAATTGCTCACCTCCATAAGAGCCTTTCTCCTGGGCTCCTGTGGTGCTCTGTATCAGGGAAGGGCCTTTTGCAGCTCCCCACTGGCTGAGAAGCACGTGGGATGCTCCTCACAGTTGGCTTTCCCTCCCACTGTTCAGAGTCCCCGGCTGCCCCTCAGTAGACTGGTTCAACTGGAGCATACCCCCCCACCTTCTCTCGTCACCAAAATTTGTTGCTTTTGGAATGGTTTGCTGAGATTTCAAGATGTATGTGCCGCTCTACCAACTCCTTGTATGCTTTATGCTATTATATTTATATCCTCATCATCATATTCAAAGTTGCTTTTTAAGCAGTGGTCTCATATACTGCAGTGTAAAAATAAATATTTTTCCAGATCCACTTAATATTTCTCTTTAGAATTAATGGCTGCTTCCCTTTGTCTTGATGCCGTACATCTTGTGCTTTTAAGGGTCTCTTTGGACGTTTTGTGGAGCAATGCTCCTTAAAAATTCAACTTCAACCTTATGAACTGGGTTGGTGGCATTAACAAGCATTTACTTCTCATTCCAGACCATTTTTCTGAATTTTAAGTCTTTATCCCTTGGTCATACTTTTAAAAATACTTAAATTTAACCTTTGATCTTCTTAGTTTTTTGTGAGTACATGTGGTTTGCCTGCACTTGTATGTAAGTATTGCACAATGTATGTCTGATATCTGTGGGAGTCAGAAGAGGGAGTCAGATCCACTGGAACCGGAGTTACAAATGACTGTGAGTCACCATAGGGGTGCTGGGAACTGAACCAGGTTCTCTGCAAGAACACTAAGTGTTCTTAACTGCTGAGCCAACTCTCTAGCTCCCTCTTATTTTACATTTTTAAGATAGGGTTTCACCAGGTCGCCCAGGCTAGCCTAGAACTTGCCAGATAGCCCAGAATTGCCTGAAATTCAGGTCCTTCGATCTCGGCCTTCCAAATGCTAAGAATGGATACATAGACTACCTTCCCAAGCTTTCTACTTTCTTTTCCAGTGTGTGTGTGTGTGTGTGTGTGTGTGTGTGTGTGTGTGTGATGTTGCTGTATATACATGCATGTTTTCCATAAACAAGGGCACATTTGTGTAAGGGCATGCGCACCACATGTGTTCTCATTTATGTGGAGGCCCAAAGAGTGATGTCAGGAAGTATTCTCGTTCACTTTTCCACCTTATTCACTGAGGCAGGGTCTCTCAATCAAACCCAGAGCACATCAATACAGTTAGTCTTGCTAGCCAGCCTCCCTGAAGATCTCCTGTATCCACCTTCCAAAGCTAAAACTGCAGGCGTGTCACCAACCATCCCTGGCATTTATGTGGGTTCTGGAGATCTAAACCCAGTCCTCCTGTCACAGAATAGCACAATGTTCCATAACCATTGAGAAATCTACCCCCACCACCCATTCGCATTTTTAAAAAGCCATCTTAGCCAGTTGTTTATCCTCCAACTTCTCCCTCAACCAAGGATAAGAACCTCCACGAAGCCATTTAAAAGTATAAAACACCATCTGTGCCCATAAGGTGCTTGTTTTGTTTGTTGCGTTTGGTTCTAATTTTTCTGCATAGGGTTTAACAGGATTAGCACTGCGGGCTGGGGTCTGGTTCCCAAATGGATGTCAAGGCAGAAGCTGTCTGGGGTCATCAAGGGGGACAAGTCTGGGAAGTTCTGCAGTGGGGCCTCAGAGGCGTGCTGAAGGAAAGTGAGCCTCCTGGAGCCTGGGAACAGAGTGCCAGTTTCTCCACTCAGAAGTGTCTCTTCAGCTGCCTAGCTGCATGGCTTAGCAAAGGCAGTAGATACAGTCACCGGTGGAGGAACCACACCGGCTGTTACAGAAACAAAACAAAACAACAGTCTGGCAATGGTGGCGACACACGCCTTTAATCCCAGCACTTGGGAGGCAGAGGCAGGCGGATCTCTGTGAGTTTGAGGCCAGCCTGGTCTACAAAGAGAGTTCCATGACAGCTAGGACTACACAGAGAAACCCTGTCTTGAAAAAAAACAAAAGCAAAAACAAAAAACAACTAGAAATGTTTGGAAATATGGTAACCTATTTGAATTTGAAGTCGTACTATTCTGGAACATTTCTTCAAACTACTGGCGAAACACTAACCCATACTCTATGTATAACACTATACTCTATGTATAAAAATATCCCAAAGCCAGGTAGCATTTCTTATGCCCCTGTGTTGTCTGGCTTTAACTTAGATTTTTCATAAAATGAGGATGATTATAATACTCTGTGTATTGTAATGAGAATTAGCCTTTAACAGTGTCTTGTTAAAGACCAACAAGTTCTACTTTACATTGTAGTTGACTTCATGACTCATATCTCACTAAGCATTGTTATATGTATAAGGAGCCTCGAAGTCAGCACAGAACACACTCAGACACTAAATTCTCGCCACAAAGAAGATTTATAGGCTGCAGTGGCCAGTGAGGGGGGCACCTCTGGATCTGCAGAGGCAGAAAGTAGGTGTTTCTGCAGAAGTGGTTTTAAGGAGAAAGGGGGAAGTCTGATAGGGTGAATTAGTAAGTCCTGGTTGGACAGGCTAGCCAGTGTAGTCCAACAATGAATTTTAATTGCTGGACCATGGTGTTTTGATAGTTGGACCTTGGAGTTCAGTCTCAGGCATGAGTCAGTAGTCAAATAAGGGAATGAACCCTGGGGGCTAGCTTTAGGAATGTAACCTAATGGTTGAGCAAGGAAGGGGGAAGGGGCAAACCTGTTGGCACCCTGAGTGCCATGTTTGGGCCTGTTAGAGAGCCCTTCAATATTAGTTGCTTTTTTGTTGCTGAGATAAAACACCATGATCAAAGGAGAGTTTATTTGGGCTCACAGTCCCAGAGGGAGAGTCCACAATGGTGAAAGAAACACAGTAAGCTAAGAGATCACGTCTTCACCCACAAACACAGAGAGTGAACTGGAAGTGGGGTGAGGCAGTAACCACTTAAAGGTCTCCCCTAGTGATGTACTTCCTCCAGCCTCCACCTCCCAACGATTCTACAACCTCTCCCCAAAACACCACCAGCCAGATACCAGGAAGTGTTCAAATCTGTGAACCTGGGAGGGGCATTTCTCATTAAAGCCATCACAGTTCCCCTAATCTTGGTCTGGAATTGGCATTGCTATTTCATCCACTATGCGGTATAATACAACAGCATAAACACAGGGAGAAGAAAAGAACACTTTGAACTTCACCGGAGGTGAAGGTGCTAGGACGTTTTATAGGACGTTTTATGAATGAAATTCAGAAACCTATTTTCTCATTCAATCCTCTTCCCAGGGATATTGCTGCTAGAAACTGTCTTCTAACCTGTCCAGGAGCTGGAAGAATAGCAAAGATTGGAGACTTTGGGATGGCCCGAGACATCTACAGGTGAGAGAATTGCCTTGGTCCCCCAAGGGCTTCCCCCACCATCCAGTCTCCTCAAATAGATGCCTATGCTGGCCTGCACCTTACATCATCTGGTACCTGGTCAACCCCCCACATGGACTTCCAATGAGTGCCTTCCAAGAGATAAGAATCTCTTATTAGTGCTTCATCTAATCTCAGCAGCTATTGATAGCATGTTTCATTTGGCTTATCTCTCTTGCTCCAACTCTCTCATCCTGCCGTGTTCTAACCGAGTAACACGGACACTTGCTGTGTGACAAGCTTTGAAGTGGTCTTTATATCCTTACTCAACACATGCCCTCAACTCTCAAAAATTCTAAATAATTGCAGTGACGTTCATCGTCAGAGACACAAGCTCCCTGGAATGAAAAGGGTCCTGGGCCTTGCCAAAACTCAGAGGCATAGAAATATAGTTCAAAACACAAAAGTCCCTCTGAAATTCAACTTCATTGTTTTTTTCCCTCTATTATTGTCTCAAGACTACATAAAAATTACCAGTGAAGGAACGATGATGTACCATAGTGGGAGAGCACTTGTCATACACATATGAGGGCCAGCCTTGGCCCTCAACACTATAAATGATCATAATGATAGTATTAAATAAAGGGTTTTTGTTATAAAATGTAGTGGTTTTGTTGTATTTTATTTCCCAACATGTAGTCTCTTATTTTTCTAATTATTTGCAACTCTGCCTTGCTAGACAAGATGAGCAAACTGTTGCTTTACATGGTCACTCATTGGTCCCTTCCCTAATGCCCAGAAGCGGGAACATGGTTCCATAGCGCTTTCGTTATCTGAGGAATGAGGACAAACATCTGGAAACTCCATAGGACTTAGGTGAGAATCAAGAGGCATCTCCAGGGGCCAGGACCATCAGTTCTGCGCTGAGACCTTAAGGCCACAGAGTATGGAGGCCGGAATCAGTGAAGGGTTCTTTGGAGTCATCTACTGCTGCCATCTGCGCATGCCTTTCCCATCTTAGCTGTTTTCTCATCTCTGTGATCAAATACCTGACAGAAGCAACTCAGAGATGAAAGGGTTTATTCAGTTCTCAGCTCAAGGGTGCAGTCCATCATGGTGGGGAAATCAAGGCAGAAGGGTCTTGCAGCGGCTGACCACACCATGCCCACAATCAGGAAGCAGAGAAAGATAAATGCATGCTCAACTTGCTTTGTTCTTTTTTTTTTCAGTGCAGAACCCAAGTCCAGGGAATGATGCCATCCTCCTCTAGGGTTGGTTTTCCCACCTCACTTAACCTACTTAAGATAATCCTTCACAGGCTTACCCAGAGAGGCTCATCATCCGGGAGATTCTGGAGTCTAGGAAGCTGGGAATCAGCATTAATGGTCACAGCCTCCCCCGAGTCTCTGCACACCTCCCTGTACCTTCTCAGAACATTGGGGGCTGCCTCCAGTTTCAAACAGAGCAGTGTAGCATGTTGTCCAGCTTGTCATCCCTTATTGGGGCTTCCTCTCTGATAGCTTCCTGTGACAAATGTGTGAGCTAAATGAATTTATAGGGATGAAAATATTGACTTTGGACCACAGTTAGAGTACCCTCAGTCCATGGCCATATGTTTGACTTCTTTGCTTCTGGATTATGGTATTACGGCGCATGGGGACAGGGGCACATGACATCATGTCACCTCATGGTAGACAGAAAACAAAGATAGAAAAGGGGATGAGTGGACTGTGGTCCACACATCTTCAAGAGCCTGCTCCCAATGACCTCACTGCCTTCTGGTAAGCCCCACCTTTTAAAGGTTCCACCACATCCCAGAAGTGCACCAGGCTGGTGACCAAGGCTCTAGCACGTGGCTGCTAGGGACCCTTAAGATCGAAACCGAAGCAATTCCTTTCTCCAGACTTCAGTCATCCTTGCTGACCTCGATGTTCTGAACCAGGAACGGTCTTTGGAGAGAACTCCTTGGCCAGCTCTCTGTAACGCCACCCCTGTATGTGCCCTTACTTTATATACAGAAAATCAACCTTTCATCATTATCGCTGAACTCCATACCCACCCCATTATCATACGCGGTGTCAGTACCGTGATTTCAGGGGTGTGTGTGTGTGTGTGTGTGTGTGTGTGTGTGTGTGTATCTTTCACTGAACTGTATCCTTGGGAGGAGGAGAAATTATGATTTATTTATGTCCTCAGTACAAGGCAGAGCACTTGATACATCCTAATACTCAGAACATCTTCATTGAAGTCATTAATTAGTGCAGACAGCTGGTGGAAAGCCGCCTCCCATAACACGCACAGGCACAGAACATCAGGCTAGGTGTGGAGTTGGCTTAACGGGTAAATGAGTTAATTTATTAGTTCTTATTAGCTAGTTGCATCGATGGCATTATTGATGAAACTAATAAGTTAATTCATCTATGTGTTAAGCCAGCTCCATGCTCAGACAGCCCTGTGCCCTGTCTGGATGTGTTGCGGGAAGCGGCCTCTGGCCAGCTGTCTGGGTTATTTGTTGAGTGCCAACAGTGAATGAAATGCCACTGTCTCAATGTCACGGAGGATCAGAAATGAATAGGGCGCGAGCCCTGTCCTCAGCCCTCCCATTCTGGAAGTCAAATTACTGTAGGTCATCACAAACATGCTGTACTTATAAGGCTGGAGTAATGTTATTCATTGTGAGTTATAATAAAACCCAACAGGGAAATCTAAACAGCCGCTAGCAGGGATCTTAGCCACTGCATAGATCTTTTCCTCTGTGCCTCCAGTGGGCCATTAAGTGACACCAAGATTCTTAACTAAATGATCTGTGCTCCCCTACTCTCCTCCCCAGACACCCAGGACCTGCCTTTAAATTCAGTGTTTTTTGTTTTTTGTTTTTTTTTCCACCGACAGGCAGTGTTGCAGTGTCTTTCTCAGGCTTCCAGGCAGAGCTGCTGTTCATTGACCCCTTCCAATCCAAGCTTGGTCTCTTCTTCCCCCACAGGGCCAGCTACTATAGAAAGGGTGGGTGCGCCATGCTGCCAGTGAAGTGGATGCCCCCAGAGGCCTTCATGGAAGGAATATTTACTTCTAAAACAGATACATGGTGAGTCTTCCCTCTGCCCTCCTCCACATATCACTGTGACTTAGTGAGGATCTTGGACCAACTGGACCACGCTCCTCTGAGAAAAGGTGTGTGATACAAAACAGGAGAGACCTTGGTGGGTCTTATGGCAGGTGAGGAATGTGGGCGGGAAACAGAATACACCATGCAATGAGAGCTTGAGTATAGAGTTTATTTAGAGGGTATTGGGAGTAGAGGGGGGAGAGAAAGAAAGACAAACAGACAGAGAGACAGAGATAGAAAAAGAGGAAAGAGGAGAGGACAGGAGAGGAGAGAAGATTGAGATGAGCTTGCCTTGGTAGGAAGAGAGAGATTAACAATGGGCAGAACTTGTCTCTTAAAGGGACACGATACTACCCGGGTTCATCCTGCCTGGTGACAGGCCAGGCCAGCAGTATCCTAACATTCCCATGTATCTTTCATCATAAAAATGTGGGGGAAATTAAAGAGGATAGCAAGTGGGACGGGGATGGGGCACCAGGTTCTCAAGACTGCTTCCTGCTGATTTGTGGCCATTGAATTCTTGGAGGATGCTGGCCATGTCCTGGGGTGTCTGGCTGTTTCACTTCTGTCCAGACGCTGTGGAACTGTTCGGTGTCTCTTGAGCCTGGCAAGGTGCTGGCATAACAGAGGTTAAGTTTAGGGGAAAAAAATATATTTCTTTCAGTCCTGGTGATTGAGGGGGAGGGTGTTAGGACCAGGGAAAGGTGGGAAGCTTGGGCTCTGAGGGCCTGGTAAATGAAGGAGGGGTGCATATGACCTGTTTAAGGTGAATCCTCCAAGTCGGCTAGCTCCCTGGAATTTACAAGAGTTATTTGAGCTTGTGAAAACGTAAGTTTTAGACATGTACATTGTATAAACGGCAGTCTAGTTATGCCGGAAATAACTGTGACGCATGCTTTTGCACAATGAAAAGTGTCTTTGAGGTTTAGAGTTAGAAAATGACCAAAGAGAACTTAAAATATTGATCTTGCAGAATAGTAGTGATAGTACTCTGCCAGAGCGAGATTAATAATTTATCAGAATTTTATTGATTAGTGTTAAGACCATGAACGGCAGTGTAATGAGAGAGAAATCTGATTACTTGCATCTGTACACCTTACAACACTTTTTAGATTCTAAAACTTTCTCTGACCCTCACATCATAAAACACCTTTCATTGAAACGTGGTAAAACGTTATGCTGAAATCTGTTCTGTGAGGTTTTAAACTGGTAAATCTTCCAGCCGTCAAACAGCATCAGAGTTCTTGAGAAGGATAACATTTTACCTGAGTTATTGATTTAAAAATTGGCCCAAAACATACTTGATTGGCTACCTAGACACCACTTCCCAGGGTCCTCCATGGTCGATGAGGGCAGGAGCATTGGGGCAGCATTTGCCTTCTGCTGTTAGCACAGGGCCTGCCAGGCTTCAGAAGATCCTATGTTTCAGGAGTCTGTAGGAAGACCAGCCTACCTTGCCCTGGGCAGTTGATTCCAGTGTCTTGTTGTCCACTGTCTGGAGATCTTCAGCAGTTTAGATGAAAGACAGTTTATCCCAGTGGCTAGCGCTTTCACTTGATGAAGTGGGTTGCAGATAGACGTTCTTCTGTGCCCATTTATCTTCTTTGGAGGAAATGGGGAAGCTACCAGAGTCAACCTGGCCCTCTGTTACAAAAAGCTTTTTAATAATTAAACATTTAAATGCCATATTCTCCAGCTCTCTGAGCATTTGAGGGCTGTCTATCGGATATATATGATTCGGCAAACTTTGTCTTTAGTTACTTGTCTTAAGCACACAGGTGGCTAGTTAAGGCTTTACCCCTCTGATTAATTGCATCAGTACGCAGCATGGCCACAATTAACAAGCTTAGTCATTTATAAGATGACTCTTGACTTGCATTCCTCAACAGTCTACAACAGGTTGGCAGAGTCCATAAGATTAGAACTTTACATTATATTCCTGCCAGGTTTAGCCTGAAAAGCAATGATTTTGAATTGAAGCTCCTTTATTGTCAAAATAAAACCTTTTAATTAGCTCAGAAAAGAAGTCAAGATAGCCATTTTGATCAACAAACACATGCTGTTACTTATTTAAATTCTCTAGAAGCTTGGTGTTGAACCCCTGGCAAAGACATAAGTACTTAGCTTTTGTTAGTCTGAAATATATCTTTATAATCTTAAATTTTTATCACCATGTAGAATACATTTTAAAACAGAGTTGAATCATATATACTGTATGTTGGAATAGATCTAACCATATTTTTATCATCATTTAAGAAGTACATACCAATTTAAAATACTTGAGACTTATTGCTTTCTTAGTCTAGAAGGAGATGCAATGAACAGAGTTCATTAGGACTGCTTAAAACATTTTTTAACAGTAAGTACATGTGCAAATATACATGGTTGAATTCAAATTGCACACACATACACACATACAGAGTTAAACCTAGTTTATATTTGCACATAAAGTTAAGAAAGAGAGAGAGAAAGGAAGTGGAGAATCAAAGTCGAAGATTCCTAGCTAACAGATCTGCCTCAGGGGGGTGGGGTCCCTGCAATGTAGAGCTAAAATGCAGCAGGCAGTGGGTAAGTGGTTGCCCAGAGCAAAGATGGCAGTGAGGTGCCTCCTTGCCCTTAGACAAGATGGCAGTGGTCGCATGGTCACCCATAGCAAAGATGGCGATGAGATCTCCTCCTTGCCCTTAGTCAGATGGTAGCAGTCACAAGGCACAAGGCATGGAGAAACCACATGTTTTTTAGAGCAACCCCAGGAATTCTGTGCAAATTTTAAATGGATCCAAATAACAAGAGAGACATACGGGACATGTAAAACATACATTTAAAACAGAATCACATCCATGTGGTCATACGGCATTCACACATTATTTCATACATGTAGTAGATCAGAAACTTCCCCAGCATAAATTGCCAATCCACAGGCAGGCAAGAAAGAGGACCCCGCAGTGGCAGTGGTGGCAGAGACAGGGCTCCATGAAGAGTGGGCATAGGCCAGGTAGAAGAGAGACATTTTTAACAGGAGAACAAAATAGAACGTTCCCTGGTGGAGAGAGGATCGCACTAAGAAAGGCTTAGCCGCGGTGGGAGGCGGCAGGAATCTGTCTGGGGGACAGAGTTTAGCATGGCTGGGCTACACGCTGGGAAGGAAAGGCAGACAGACAAGCAGAGAGAAGGGACAAAGAGCAGAGACCGCGTTTCCAACTACCAATCACTGCAGAATGTTATAAGGGATGGGAGTGGTACCATTTCCATGAGTAAGATAGGAAAGAGAAAGTCCAAGAGACTGAACTCCAGCATCTCATAAATTCAGCATGAACCATGGCTCAAGCTGGCCCTGGGTCACCACCTACAGGGTCCAGGGGTCGTGGGACTGGGTGGGCACAAGCCATACCCGTACATGTCATGTGAGGCTGGGGGCCCGAAGGGCACGTGATTGCCCAGTACCGGGGCTTTTCACGCTGGGAACCACAGCTGGGACAAATCTGCACTTCTGGAAGCACAGCCAGAGGTGGGGGAGGGACCTACTGTTATTGCTGAAGTTGAGTGAAATTCCAGCTGATGGGCAGGGAGGGAGTTGGAAAGTGAGCTGTCGGTCCACATCCAGACCTCTGTGTGCCTCAGCAGCCTGCCTGCAGGCGGAGAGAGCCTGGCTGAGTCAAGGCCAACATCAGCATCATGTCACCGTGGTAACACATACTCCTAAGATGAAGGGGTACAAATGTAGTCCTCCCCACACTCCTTAGCCCCAGCTGAGAGGTATCCCACTGAACCCCTGTCCAGGACTGCTCAAACCTGCCCAGTGAGAAAGAATAAGGACATCCAGAGAAGCCTAAGGGAACATGACAGCTCAGTGTAATATGATGTCCTAATGGGATCTAGGAAGAGAAGAGGGAAATTCAATGAAAACTGAGGCAATCTGAATAAACTATGGGTTTTAGTTAATAATGCCTTAATGCTAATCCATTCATTGTAATTAATGTACCGTGTTAATGTGTTGTTAAAAATAGTGAGAATTGGGTATAGAGTGTATGAAAACACAATATTGATAGTACAATCCTTTCACAATGTGAAGCATTCTATTTAAAACATGTTTCTTTTTTTCATCTGATAACTGAGATGTAAAAGTCGTGGCTGGACTGGAATACAGAATTTAGTTAAACTTCTGGGAAGTGAAGCAATTCTAAAGAGATGGGAGGTGGAGGAAAGAAAAGAGAAGACCATTGAGAGGATTAAGTCAATTGATCTGATAAGCTAGCAAAATAAGAGTCCCGGGAAGAAGGACACAGAAAATACAAAAGATAAAAATGCCAAAGCAATAAAGGAATGTAGTCCAGAACAGGATGTACACAGGGTAAATGTATCCACTAAGTGTCAAGCTGCACAGCTCAGGAACCACGCAAGCGTGTCGCCTGAAGTTCCAGGCCAGAGCTGATAATGACTCTGCATTATTCAACCAGAAAAATAAATGAGAAACTGGCCAGAGGTTAAAAAGTCAGGGAATCAAAGTGGCGTGGAAATGGTTCCTAGCACAGAAAGCACAAGACAATGGAAATGTCCTTGAGTTCTGAAAGCCCCATATTGAGATAATGTCCCAAGATGGAAGACTCCCTTCCTGACCCATGCTGGCTCTTTTGAGCAAGTGGCTTGTGTTAAGAAAAAAATCTTAAGAAGGGCACCTCCGCCGGCGCAAAGAAATCCAATTAGATCAGATCAAACCAAATCAAAATGCCCATCGTTTTATTACATACGGTGCTCAACAGGCATGGCAGAGAGACAGGACAGAGGGGAGGCCCTGCAAACCTGGAACCATGTGCTTCTCCTCTGGGAGCCCACTTAAATACCCTGTGGGAGTGGAGGGTCAGGACCTGGCATTCTGGGATTTGGAGTCCAGACCAATACAACTCCCAGGCCAGAGGAGCTGGGATGGATGCCAGGGGTTGGGGCTACCCTCCCAACTTAACAGCTTGGTTATTTCTAGGCCCGTGAGATCTGCCTTGGCCTAACTAATCCACTGAGTCTCAAAGTGGGTCGACAGGCCAGAGATAGAGAATAACCTGGAACCCATCATTAGCAGCCCTGAAATCACCTCCCCTCCCTCCCACCCACCTCAAGCCTCAGCAGCAGGAACTGCAGGGGTGGAGCCTACCCACGTGTCTTAACAAGCTCTCCAGAGGAATCATGTGGGCACCAAAGAGAGCGACAGCCGCCTAACCTACCCAGAGGCAGAATAGCGTCAGCAAGTTAGTAATTGTTCCGAATAAGTGAGTGGCCTTCGCCCAGTCAGTTCTGCCCTTGAGAGTGTCACGTCAGAGAAGCGTTGACACAGGTACACTTGGGCAAAGATCCCCACTGGATTACGAAACAGGAAAAGCAACAACAGCCTAACTTCCCCTCTATCGGGGATGGAAAGCTAAAGGGGACAGAAACTGCTGAGCAATATAAAAAAGAACACACTAAGCCTACAGCGTCAGCACGGGAAAATGTTCAGCCATACTACAAGATCCAGTGAGGGGAAAAACATCAAGCCACAAAAAGGACCTGGGAATATTTAAAAACAGTGTTACAGTGGAAAACACAAACCAAAGTTGACTTTGTAATACAGAGTCTTAGTTGCAGATGTCTTCCCGTGGTAAAGAATATGAAAAATAACAAGGGACACACACTTTGAACTTCAGTGGAGGGGGCAGAGGAAGAACGGACAGTGAGGGCATATGTCTATATCTGTTTATTCAAGAAGCAAAGCAAACACTGACATCAGGAAGGCAAAATAACACCTGTCTTCTCTCAAACGATCTGGTGGCCCACACCTGTAACCCCAACACTGAGGAGCCTTAGGTAGGAAGATTGGGAGTTTAAGGCCAACCTGGGTTAAACAGTTTCGGGCCAGCCTGAGCTACATCCAGGCGTTGTCTTTAAAATTACAAAAAGATGACTGCAATCACCAGTTAGTACCTATCTGTATGTGCCTACCTGTCTTTAGACAGGCAGAGAATCTATAGCTGGGGCTCTTCAGCCAGCTTCCTTGTTGCCTTTTGGGTTTTGTTTGTTATGTCATTTTTGTTGTATTGGGGGGAGGGTCTCCTTTTCCCCTAAGAGGTCCAAAGGACCACATGAGAGGGGATAATTCATGTCCCCAGCAGTTTGCAGACGGCTAATTTCACCAGCACAGTAACAGTAAAAGAAACCATTCCCGCTCCACAGAAGTGTGCTTTCTCCACCACGTTAGCGCAATATTTACAGAGAGCAGAAAATGCGTGGAGATACTAGAGCAAACACAGATTTTCTTTCTCCAAAATCTGATCATTAAGCTAAGAGTTGGAAATAAAAATGTCACCAAAGTAGAAAATATTATTTCTGGAATCTAATAAACTGCATCTCCAAAGTCTTTTAAAACAAGTAACAGGAAATCAAATACCTTTTTAAAAAGCAGAAAATGTCTTATTTGTTGTCAAAACACAGATAGAAAAAGCAAAACAGGATATTGTCAATGCAGAAAGCAAATGGATGGAAGGGATAGGTAGGTGTGCCTACTAAAAACAGCCCTATCTTTAATCAAAAGCCAATAGAAAAGAGGGAATCATTTTATAAAGTGTGGGAAGAATCGTTCAGAGAGACAAACCAATTTTGACCCTTCCCTCCCACCATACATAAATTCTAACTAGATTTAGGTAAGAGAAAACAAACATACTGAAAAAACAGTTAACATTTATTTAATCCTTGGTGAAGAGAAGATTGTATAACTATAAAACAAATAAAAGAAATTACAAAAAATTCAAGGAATATATTTAACTACCGGAAAACTCAAGCCTTTGATACACTATACAGTTACATCATAAAGCAAGTAATAAGTGTGTTTTGGCTAAGCCTGGTGGTTTATTCTTGTAATTATAATTCCTTGAGGAGCTGAGGCAGGAGGATTGCGATATCAAAGCCTGCCTGGTCACAGAGTGAGTTCAGGGCCAAAATGACACTACCCAGAATTACATTTTAAAAAAGGAAGTAGGGAGACTCAAGTCAGTGGTAGAACGCTTGCCTAGCATATACAAGACCCCGGATTCAGTCCCTAGCCCTACCTCCAACTCCACCAAAAACTAAGCATTATTATTTTTGATAAAGGACTAACATCTTTTCTTTAACTTGTTACTGATTCCTTGTGGATTTCCTACCATGCACCTCATCCCATTTATCTCTCTGACCACCCCCCCCCAGAAAAAAAAGAAAATCTAAAAGAAAAAGTCTCATCATGGTTCTGGACCTGGTTCTTGATTGGTCAATCCACCAGCTCTCCCTCATCCTCACCACCAGGCAAGCTCCCCATCACTGCCCCAGCTAGCTAAGCCAATGCAACAGGCCTCAAGGAGTTGGGGGGGGTGGGGCATCTCTTGCTCTCACACCCTCAGGACCAGCTTACCAGCACTCACACCACCAGGGTCATCTCTGCTGTGCTGAAGGGCTAACAGATTTAATACATACAAAAGACGTCTACAACTCAAAGGCCAAATACTAAAATATTCTGCCCTGACAGATGAAATCATGCAAAAGATGTGAACAGACAATGTATAGGAGAAAAGTAGGGAATAGCATAGCAAATTCTAGTAAAACACTCCACCACGTGAAGTCAAGAGTTACCATATTCCAGCAGATCTGGAGAGATTGCTTGGTAGGAAAATGCACTCCCCACCATACCTGAGTTCAGTCCTCAGAACACACACTCCTGAAAATTGTTTGATTTCCACATTGCACTGTGCCTTTAATTAACTAATTAATTAATTTAAAATGAACACAAAATATTAGGTTGGAAACACTTCTGCCCTGAGGTCTTTGTATGGGATTTTTGTTTTGTTTTTCTTGCTTTGTTTTGTTTGAAGGGGGAGGACTCTGCTGTTGGGGAAATGCTCAGTGGTTAAGAGCACTGGCTGCTCTTCCAGAGGATCTGGGTTCAGTATCCAGCACCCACCTGGCAGCCCACAGACATCTGTAACTTTAGTCAGACTTTTTCTGTCCTGCCAGCCAGCTCCCAAATAACCACATGGAGACTTCGTATTAATCATGAACATTGGGCCGATATCTTAGGCTTATTTCCAACTAGCTCTTTTTTATTGATATTTATTGAGCTCTACATCTTTTTCCTGCTTCCCTCCCTGCCTCTCCCCTCCCCCCATCAACCATTCCCCAAGGTTCCCATGCTCCCTATTTACTCAGGAGATCTTGTCTTTTTCTACTTTCTACTTTCCATGTAGATTAGATTTATGTAAGTCTCTCTTAGTGTCCTCATTGTTGTCTAAATTCTCTGGGATTATGGTTTGTAGGCTGACTTTCTTTGCTTTATGTTTAAAAACCACCTATGAGTGAGTACATGTGATAATTTTCTTTTTGTGTCTGGGTTACCTCACTAAAAATGTTTTCTAGCTCCATCCATTTTCTTGCAAAATTCAAGATGTCGGTATTTTTTTCTGTAGTACCCCATTGTGTAAATGTACCACATTTTCCTTATCCATTCTTCAGTTGAGGGGCATTTAGGTTGTTCCCAGGTTCTGACTATGACAAACAAAGCTGCTGTGAACATAGTTGAGCATATGTTTTGTGGCACGATTGAGCATCCTTTGGATATATATCCAAAAATGCTATTATTGGGTCTTGTGGAAGGTTGTTTCCTAATTTTCTGAGAAATTGCCACACTGACATGCAAAGGGGTTGTACCATCTTGCATTCCCACCAGCAATGCAGAAGTGTTCCCTTTACCCCAAAACCTCTCCAGCATAAGTTGTCATCAGTGTTTTTGATCTTGGCCGTTCTTACAGGGGTAAGATGGAATCTCAGAGTTGTTTTGATTTGCATTTCTCTGATGACTATGGATGTTGAACATTTCCTTAACTGTCTTTTAACCATTTTAGCTTCCTCTGTTGAGAGTTCTCTGTTTAGGTCTATGCTCCGTTTTTTTTTAAAATGGATTATGTGTTCTTTTGGTGTCCAATCTCTTGAGTTCTTTGAATATTTTGGAGATCAGACCTCTGTCTGATGTGGGGTTAGTGAAGATCATTTCCCATTCTGTAGGCTGTCGTTTTGTCTTGTAGACCATGTCCTTTGCTTTACAGAAGCTTTTCAGTTTCAGGAGGTCCCATTTATTAACTGTTTCTCTTAGTGTCTGTGCTATTGGGGTTATATTTAGGAAGAGGCCCCCTGTCCCAATGCATTCAAGTGTACTTCCCACTTAATGTTCTATAAGGTTCAGTGTGGCTGGCTTTATGTTGAGGTCTTTGATCCATTTGGACTTGAGTTTTATACATGGCGAGAGATATGGGTTATTTTCATTCTTCTACATGTTGATATCCAGTTATGCCAGCACCACTTGTTAAATATGCTTTCTTTTTTTCCATTTGATATTTTTTACTTCTTTGTGAAAAATCAGATGTTTGAAGATGTGTGGGTTGATATCTGGGTCTTCTATTCAGTTCCATTGGTCCTCCTGTCTGTTCTTATGCCAATACCAGACTGTTTTCAGTACTGTAGCTCTGTAGTAAAGTTTGAAGTCAGGGATTGTGATGCCTCCAGAAGAAGTTCTTTTATTGTACAGCCAACTAGCTCTTATAAGTTGAAAATATCCCTTATTTTTATTAATCTACGTTCTACCATGTGACTTTTAGCTCTATCCCATTTTACGTGTCCAATTTGTCCTGCATCTAACTGGCTTCTCTTCCCTTCTTTTTCCCAGACTCCTCTGTGCCTGGAAATTCTGCCTAGTTATTGGCTGTTCAGCTTTTTATTAAACCAGTCACAGTCACAGATCTTCACATGGTATAAAGGAATAGTCTGCAACATGTAACTCCTGTTCCAGGGGGTCTGACACCCTCTTTGGGCCTTTATGGGCACTGGAGGCATGTAGTGTACAGACATACATGCAGATAAGATACCCATACACTTTAAATGGGTCAACATTATTATTAATGTATATACCAAGAGTTGGTGAGAGTAACACTACTGGGTAGATAGAATTGAATGCCCAAAATCAATAATATGTACCAAGAAAATTTCAGGGTTGGTATCTTTAAATCTAGTTATTATCCTTTACTATTCTATTAGTTTCAGATGGTTTATCCTAAGGAAATCTTTAAAAATGGACAAAAGCCAGGTGTAGTAGCCCACCCAGTGGTCCCAGTACTCAGGATTTTGAGTTTGAAGTCAGCTGGGTTATATAGCAAATTTAAAGTCAGGTTAAAATATGAAATGAGACTCCCTCACAAAATTAAATAAAATCAAAGTGCAAAAAGTGTTCATGCAATGCTTAAAATACTTTGAAAACTGAAAGCAGTGTGATAAGGCCAACCATGTTACATCTCAATGGAATATTTCCCAGGCATTTCAGACCCTATTTATAAAATGTTTAGTATGGAAATGGTGCTACAATGAAATGAGCAAAATCATCAAGGTTCTATAGCTATGAGTAAACAAAAGAAATCTAGGCTCAGGGCTTGACTGGGATGAAAAGAATGCTAACAGGTTATCCTTTAATAGAGATTCCTATGGGTACTTGGGCATTCTTTTTTGTTTTTTGTTTGTTTGTTTGTGTTTTTTTTTCAAGGCAGGGTTTCTCTGTAGCTTTGGAAGCTGTCCTGGAACTAGCTCTTGTAGACCAGGCTGGCCTCGAACTCACAGAGATCCGTCCGCCTCTGCCTCCTGAGTGCTGGGATTAAAGGCGTGCGCCACCACTGCCCGGCCCATTCTTTCCAGGTTTCTGGATCTAGGAAGTCCTCTGGAACTGGAGAGATAGTTCAGTCCGTGAAGTGCTTGTAGATTACAAGCCAAAGGACCTGGCTCAATCACCAGAACTCATGAGAAGGAAAAGAAGGGAAAAAAAAGTTGAGGAATAGTGTGGCTTACAATGTACAAGATTGTGGGATAGAAGCAGACCGACCCTGGGGTTCATTGACTAGCCAGCCTAGCCTTCTTGTGAACCCTGAGACACTGAGAGACCATATCTAAAGATATATTTTTTAATCTTTAATTAACAAAACAAGTTAGGGACAAGAGAAAAGACTTCATGGTTAAGAGAGCTTGCTGGTCTTCCAGAGGACCTGGGTTCAATTCCCAGCTCCCACACTGAACTCTGATGCCCTCTTCTGGCCTCTATGAGCACCTTCATACACATGAGCGGACACACACACACACTCAAATACAAAGTAAATAATTATTTAAAACAAAAAACAAGGTAGACGGTTCCCAAGAAACAATACTTAAGGTTGTTGTGGTTTGAGCTCAGTGTATATGCACAAGTGTGTGTACATGCAAGTGTGTGTACATGCAAGTGTGTGTACATGCAAGTGCATGCAAACATACAGCGCCCTTTGTTACAGAAAATGGTAGAATCAAAAACATACTAAAAACGTAAGTGTCTGTGTGTGTGCATGCATGCACATCCATATCCGTGTCTTCTGTTCCATGCCCAGGTCTTTCGGAGTGTTGCTGTGGGAAATATTTTCTCTTGGGTATATGCCATACCCCAGCAAGAGCAACCAGGAAGTTCTGGAGTTTGTCACCAGTGGAGGACGGATGGACCCACCTAAGAACTGCCCCGGGCCTGTGTATGACCTTTGGGAACTTCCTACTAGAAACTGTGCACGGTCTTGGTTTTAAGTATTTGGATCTTTTACTATTAAAGGGGAAGTGGTAGCCTTCTTTTAAGATGTCCCCAAACACAGGGTGCCACAGACTTCAGTAAGATGAGGTCTTCCAGCCCTTCAGACACAATAATGTCACCCCAGAAAGGTGTCCATTGCCAGGCTGGAGGCTGTGGACTTGCTAGTCTTCCATTTCAGAATCGCCCCTCGAAATGTGCGTCCCAGACACCCTCGGTCAGCCCAGCACTCTAACGGCCCTTAAGTAGTCCCCCCCCCCCCACCGTGTGTGTGTATGGTTTGTTTTTGTTGTTGATGATGTTTTCCTTGTTTTTTTTTCTCGGCCCCCTGTGGACCCCCTCACCTCTTTTCCAAAAACAAGATGGGGAATAAAAATATCCCATCCTAAACATGGCTTCAGGAAGTGGGATTTGATGTAAACAACTGGGTATCTTGCAGGAGACTTACGTTTAGACGTGATTCCCTCTCCCACCAGCAGGGGGCAGAATAGGTCAACCACGTGGACTTTGATGGCTTCCCATCATTAAAGCTTTGGCTTGGTTGAGAAAAGAGCTGGGGGCGGCGACAAAGCCTTCCCCGGGTGCACCTGATCAGTTACCGTACCTGTTCTTTCAGCTACCGGATAATGACTCAGTGCTGGCAGCATCAACCTGAAGACAGACCCAACTTTGCCATCATTTTAGAGAGGATTGAGTACTGCACCCAGGTAAAATGTTTCCTCCCCTTGTCCAGACTTTAATCTCCATTGGAACGTTTTCCATTATTCGATATTTTATATTTATAATCTAGGATTGGTGATTGTGAGGTTCGATACTCGTGATCTCTGAAATGGTATGACTGGCATCTCGTCTTGCCCATGCCCTACAATAGACACTGGAAACGCCCCGTGTTAGTTACAGCGTCAGGCAGACTCTGTTCACTCCAAAAGCATTAGCTAATCCTCTAGATAGTGAATGGCTTTCGCTGTCATCGTCTAACAATTAAAATATAATTACATCATTTTCCTTTCCTCAACCTCTCCAACCACCCCCACCCAGCTTCTTTACTCAAATCCATGACCTCTTTTTCTTTGACTGTTATTGTTACATATTTGTACATATACATACAATCTCTTGAGTCCATTTTGTGTTCCTTGTATATATGTGATTTCAGGGTCAACCACTTGATATTGAGTTACCAATTAGAGGACTCCACCCTGGGGAGCCATCATTATTGACCCACAGTTCTTTGTCTAGGCTTGGAGCCTCTGAGATGTCCCCTTTCCATGTTAAGTGTCTGTTGATGTCCGGGTCTTGTTTAGGCAGCCATCTTGTTGTGGCATCAAGGATAGCTAGAGAGCTAATGATCTGTAGCTGCAGCTGGGTTTTCCAAGGAGAATGAAAGCTCTCAAGACTTCCAACCTGGCCAGACAAATAATCACATTAAGTAGATAGATAGTAACTGGATAATTGCTAAAGCAATCAGGAGAAACCTTCAAACCATCCATCAGTAGCACTTGCATGGGATTATACCACACAAGCCACTTTTCCCGGGTCTTTTTAGGTTGTTCTCATGGAGGGTTCATTTTACCCCATTACACAGAGGAGGGCACTGGGCTTGGAGAAGCTCGCCAAGTCACAAGGACTCCTAGCAGTCCTGGGTTCTCTGTAGATCCCTCTCCCACTTCCCCCCATCTAGACTGAAGTGTGAGTGTTCACCTTCATCTTCAGCAGGCACCCCCCACTCATCATCACATGGGGATAGCGGTGGGGGGGGGATGCTCTCCTCCCTCTCTCTGGCACATACTTGCCAGCAGCGACCCAGCTCCCTGTCAGGACGTCACCAGCTACCCCTCAGGACTTCATGTCAGTTTCCGCTTTTCTCTCTGTTCTGTGCAATCTTCCCCTCCCTCCAGACTCTGAGCTTTATCAGGGTTCAAAATTCAATCAGCATATTCTCCCTATACCTCAACACCCTCGCCCTTCGACTTCTACTTACGTTCTCCCTCCTCCCCACCCCCACTGCGTGCACTGTACCCCCTCCATCTCCTTGGCATCTCCCAAACATGGCCCCTTCCCAACTTCGAGTCTTCTTTTTGTTGTTGCTCATCTTTGTTGCGTGCCCGTCGGATAACCCATTAGTCCAGTTAGTGCTACTCATATGTGTCAGTTAGGGTTACCATTGCTGTGATGAACACACTGACCAAAAGCAATCTGGGGAGGAAAGGACTTATTTGCCTTACACTTCCATACCATAGCCCATTAATGGGCAGGAACCTGGAGGCAAAAACTGATGCAGAGGCCATAGAGGGATGCTGCTTACTGGCTTACTTCCAATGGCTTGCTTAGCCTGCTTTCTCATAGAACCCAGGACCACCAGCTCAGGGATGGCACCACCCACAATGGGCTGGGCCCTCCCCCATCAATCACTAATTAAGAAAAAGCCCTACTGGCTTGCCTATGGCCCAATCTTATGGAAACTTTCCTCAGGTGAGTTTCCTGCTCTCAGATGTCTCTAACTTGCGCTGACTGACATAAAACCAGTCACACACCGTATTTACATGGGGATGGGGTCGTCTGCTGGAGCGTGGAAAACCTACGGGGTGGCCACGTCACGGAGATGTTTTAGAAAAGTCAAACAATGAGCCGCCATGTCTCTAGGTTCTCCCGACTGGGACCAGGGACTGACAGCGTCTCCAGACCTCAGCAGCTGTCTATCTAGTCATACTATCTCCACCCTCTCATCAAGATGGGACTCAGTGACCATGTTATCTCGGGGCTGTTTCAGGGAACCTTGATTAATAACATTTAATTTATTATGTTGTAACAGGAATAGGATGCACTCATAAACACATATACACATTCATACCTTTCTTTGGGGTGTTTTCTCCAAGATACATTTGCAAAAGCAGGTGATTCTACAGCTGTTTATTTTAATCACTGTGAGAGTCAGAAACAGGCAAGAAATGAGATGGCTTTGTTTTTGTTTGTTTGTTGTTTTGGTTTTTCGAGATAGAGTTTCTCTGTATAACAGCCCTAGCTGTCCTGGAACTAGCTCTTGTAGACCAGGCTGGTCTCAAACTCATAGAGATCCACCTGCCTCTGCCTCCCGAGTGCTGGGATTAAAGGAGTGCACCACCACCGCCCAGCTATGAAATGGCTTTTTAAAAGATATCTGATGCTGTTTTCTTAAGCCCTTTGCTGACAGATACCGGACCTGTGTGCTCTTCTGTAAAACTTAAGTAATGGAGGTTTTCCCTCCATTTTCATATACTATTACTGAACTAAATTTCCCCCGAGTTTTCACCCACAAATTTTCCTTAAACCCTTGGCAACTGTGTCCGCTTTCCTGTTACAGTCTATGATGACGGCGATAGTCTAGCACCAAGTTGCTTTTGTGAATGGCTTTTCCACATCATGGTTGAGACTTTGCTCGACTCCACAAAAGCCCCTTCACGTCTGAATGAGCAAATGTGTCTCTACAGGGGGACAGCAGCACATGCAATAACATACAACACGAAGTCACCATCAGGGGCCGCACAGCAGCACATGCAATAACATACAACACGAAGTCACCATCAGGGGCCGCACAGCAGCACATGCAATAACATACAACACGAAGTCACCATCAGGGGCCGCACAGCAGCACATGCAATGACATATAACACGAAGTCACCATCAGGGGCCGCACAGCAGCACATGCAATGACATATAACACGAAGTCACCATCAGGGGCCGGACAGCAGCACATGCAATAACATACAACACGAAGTCACCACCAGGGGCCAGGCAGCAGCACATGCAATAACATACAACACGAAGTCACCACCAGGGGCCGATCACCCAAATATGAGGGAAACTACAGGTGTTGGGGAGAGAGCAAAGGACACCCTTTGGAAGCCAAGCATGGCATCCTTCTCCTCTGCCACCCTCCCTACAGCAGAACAGAAACCACACTACTTTTTGTCTTTTAAGTTGCGAGACTATTATTGGAAATAGACCATAATATTGCTAAATCAACGTTAAAAACAAAACCAACAAACAAAACTCAGGAACCTCGACTAGTTAAGGTTTTTGCTTGCCAGAACCAAATAACTTAAGTTTGATCCTCAGGACCCACGTTGTGGAAGACAGAGAACCCACTTTATAGGGCTGTCCTCGACTTCCACACACACCAGGCACATGAATGTCCAAAGGCATCTACATACACACAATAAATTAAAACCTAATAAAGTTTTTTAAATCTGTAAAAGAGAAATTGTCCCAGGGCCTCTGCTTCATGGCTCCTATTCCACTGTCCCAGGGGTGGGTGCTTACCAGCACCCATAAGCCCCTGGTACCCTCTCCTCCTAAGATGGTTTCTTCCAAGGCTTTCAAGAACAGTGATGCTCAGCCATTGCTTAGGCCTACCCGTTAATGTATTTACATTACACCACGAGCAAATGCATCTTGGGAAGGAGAGGTTCACTTCATCTTAACACTTGACAGTCTGTAGTCATGGGTAGCTGGGGCAGGCGATCAAGGCAGAAACCTGGAGGCTGGAACTAAAGGCGAGACCATGGTGGAAGGCTGCTCATTGGCTCGCTTATTTTTAAGACGACCCTGAACCTCCTGCCAGGGGTGACATTGCCCACAGTGGACTGGGCCCTCCCACATCAGTCATTAAGAAAAGAACCCACAGACATGGCCACAGGCCCATCTGATGGAGGCAAGAACTCAGTTAAGGGTACTACCTCCCAGGCGACCCTAGTTTGTGTCTAGTTGACAAAAAAAAATGGCTCATCTGCAAACAGATGTTACTCTCTCTGAGATCTCTTTCAGATCCGACAACTCTGTGATTCCATTTTTATCCGTCCTTTCCCGCTCTCCTTCCTTCCCACAGGATCCGGATGTCATCAACACAGCTCTGCCCATAGAATATGGCCCAGTGGTGGAGGAGGAGGAGAAAGTGCCCATGAGGCCCAAAGACCCCGAGGGGATGCCTCCTCTGCTGGTGTCCCCCCAGCCCACGAAGCACGAGGAGGCGCCCGCCGCCCCCCAGCCCGCAGCCCTGGCGGCGCCAGGTCCCTTGGTGAAGAAGCCCCCGGCGGCGGCCGTGGGAGTGTTAGGGGGTGTGGGTGCGGCTGCGAGTCGGGTGCCCCGAGGGGCGGCCGATCGGGGTCACGTGAACATGGCGTTTTCGCAGCCCAACCCTCCCCCGGAGCTGCACAAGAGCACGGGCTCCAGAAACAAGCCCACCAGCCTGTGGAACCCCACCTACGGCTCGTGGTTCACGGAGAAGCCAGCCAAAAAGACCCATCCCCCACCGAGCGCCGAGCCGCAGGCGCGGGCCGAAGCGGCAGAGGGTGGCTGGACCGGGCCGGGCGAGGGACCCCGCAGACCGGGGGCTGCGCTGCTGCTCGAGCCATCGGCTCTGAGCGCCACCATGAAGGAGGTGCCGCTATTCAGGCTGCGCCACTTCCCCTGCGGGAACGTCAACTATGGCTATCAGCAGCAGGGACTCCCCTTGGAAGCCACCGCTGCCCCTGGAGACGCCGTGATGAAAAGCAAGAATAAGGTCACCCAGCCAGGGCCCTGAGCCCTGCGGCCACACTAGTTTCTCCCCCTGGAGGAGCCGGAGCCCTCCCGGAGAGAGACGGACTGAATGGCTCCACCACAAACCAGAGACCAAATATCACTTTCATTTTGTGCCAACTTGTTTTGAAGTGCCACATTAAAAAAATAATAATAATAATAAGGAAAACTTGTATTTTCAAGATGCGTTAGAAAGGTTTTTGAGCATGGGTTCATCTATCCTTTCAAAAGAAGAAAATGCCATTTTTAAAAAAGCGATCAGTACAAGGCCCGGATTGGTTGCGTCAAGTTTCCGTGCATGGTCCGCTGTACAGTCCCCTAAGGCTTCTTTCCGAATTTGTGTGCTCTCTGCTTCCGTGTAGTCAGGACTAGCTGCTTCCGTGTCTCATAGAGGGAATCGTAGATGTTTCCTTGCCTGGTGGACATGAGCCATTCAAGGGACGAGGGGACAGAAATGAAGGAATTAATTGCAATGACTTAGCATGGGGAGAGACATTAATTATTTGGAAAAGAAAACTCATAAGCTGACATCGCTGTGGGTTGTGGTTAGAGGCTTTTAATTGTTCTAACTCATTGCCTATTGTAAAAAAAAACATTCGTGAATAGTTCGTAGTATAGTGAAAACGTGTATATATATTCATCTAAGTGAAATGCATACATCTCAAGTGCTTTGCGTAGAATGAAACACCAGTAGCGATCCAGCGATTCAAATGCCCTGTTAACATACCTCATGCCTTAAGAAAATCTTCCTACTAAAAGTTAAATACCGAGTGTGAGGTTTCCTACTGGATTTAAAACTCAAGATTGAAATTCTTGTATTTCAGACTTTCCATTAATTCAGATCTGATCACCTTTAAAAAAAAAAGTAAGTAGCAGTGATCCATAGAAGCATAGAAAGATGCCCAATTGTGGACATGGATGTCAATACGTGGGAGGCCCCAACCTTCCCATCCCAGTGTTCCTCCCCTTGGTGACTCACTGGACCACTCCAGGGGCTTAGACTCTGGCCCATCCTTCCCCAGTTCCCCCCAGCTTTCTCTCCCTTAGCCATGAGGTCCTGGTGTGCTAAGAACACAGATGTGATCATATATTCATAGCATAATTTATACAGATCTCAGATGCAGATTACAGCAAAGCATTTTTCCTCCAGGTGGCAGTGAGGACAGGAATTACGTGTTGCTTGGACAGTTGAGGTCGTTGAAGTTGATGCTGTGTTTCTTTGGCGTTCTGAACCTGGTTTTCACAGATGAAATTTATTTCTATGAAATGGAATCGGGAACCCATTAAATTTTATACACATGCTTATGCAATACCGAGTTTATCTGTATGTTTTCATTCCCCTTTCCTCCGCTTCTGTTTCCTCACGTCCAGTTCGCTGCGAAGCATCTCTTTGGGGGAAAGGGTTTGGTTACTTGCTATGTACAAAGCATTCCCAAGCATAGGGACTGGGAGTGTGTATGCGCGCGCGCAGGTGTGTGTGTGTGTGTGTGCACGCATGTGTGTCTGTGTGTCTGCGCACACACGCACAACTTTCTCCCCACCTCCATTTCATTTACTTCAAAAGTGCCACTTCTGAGTGTAGGAGATCCATTGTGTTCTATGCCAATTCCAGACAACTTTTCTGTTCCCTTAAGGCAGTTGCCTGGCCCTCAAATTGGTTCTGAACATGTAAGGAGTCACCGGTAGCTCCAGAGACTACTTTTCCATAACCGCCCCAAGCATTTCCCATCTGATGTCCCTGAAGCTGGAAGCCTTGTGCAACCGTATACCCGGGTAACAGTTCTGAAAACGTTATCGGTAAAGTCTCCGTCTGTGCCAGCCTTGGCTCAAGTTTTGATGCAAAAGTAGCCACACAATCAAAATAGCCTTGTTTCAGCTCACAAACCACTCCAAGAGGTTCCAGAATCTCACATTGAGAAACACTGTCCTGAGGTGGATGCCAGAGGAGCTGTCTGTCGCTGAGAAAACAGCTCCGGTTTCTGACTGTAAAGTCACTAAACAACTGAGCAGGCGGTGTGCCCCGTGGCTAAAGAGCTAAGTCTGGTATTAATGGGGAGCAGGGACTCTCGCCCCTTTCCTCTCTACAAACCCTCAGATTCAGGTTGTGCCTTACTACCACTGATACGGATTTGTCGCTTCTCTCTAATCGTCTTTATTGGTATCGATGTTCATGTAAATGCCGGTCAAATCTTCAAGTCTGTGTACATGGATAAGTCAATAAACAACTCCACCCTGAGCCGCTGCGATGACATTAAGATGTTTCATTGAAGTTGGGTAAACCCTAGATGCCATGAATCTGAATTAGTGTCCACTAAATATTGTGCCAGCCATATAGTTAACGGCAATTTATACAGATACTGGACATTAATACATTCATTAACCATGGTAGCAAGTTCCTCATAGAAAGTGAACAGGCCCAATTAAGGTTTGCAGGAGCCATGCTAATTAAACCATGAGCTAGTATAATTATTTGTATCCCATGTCTGTAAAGAGGGAATCAAAAAGGTCATGGCTGTTCTGCTGTGGAACAGGCGATTTGTAAGGAATATCCAGTTTGATAATATGTGACATCTCTAAATTATAGCCAATCAGAAAAGCTGGGACAACCTTCCTCTAAAGTACATTCTGTTTCGCAGACAGGACCAGTCTCTCTTGCCCACAGTGGTGTCTGAGTCCTGGCCATCTGGAGGTAAATCGACCTGTGGCACCTCCATGCACAAAGAGAAAACACCGGCCCTGCCCTGCTACCCCTGGGGGAGAGCATAAACTGTGAACTCACAAGCAACCCTCCTGCCCTGAGATGCTCTGGGGCTGGTTGTGCTACCCATACCCAGGGCTCTCGGCTTTCCCACTGGTGGCATGGTTTCCCTTTATCTGTCCCTTGTATAACGACAGTCACGAGAACACCACCCTGACCAGTTCCATTTTTGCTCAAAAGAAGACTGTAGAGACTCTACAATCCCAAATATTAAAGATAAGCACCGCAGAGAGGAAGCCATTTCATCAATTTAAAGCAATCTTTGGAAACAGTCATTTCCATATAATACTTCGTGAACCCTAAGACAGTAAAGCACCATATAATTGCAGAACAATTTTATTAGTTTAAAATGTGGGGCTTTTCCATCCAGATCCACAGGGTGCACCTGTAAGCAATTCTAACAGCTGGGCTATTTTGATAGATTTTCCTTCAGTCATATAGCAGGATTAAAAGCCTTCCTGAGCTCCACAGTCCAAAAACAACATGAATGTAAATCCAGGCTGCTCCACATCCGCGCTTTCCAAGACAAGATTCCCGAAGCTGTGTGAAGCGCTGTCAATCTGTCTTTAGCTACCAACTTTTTTTAATGAGTCCCTAGAGAACCAACAATTTGACTTAAGTACATCACAGCAGCAGATGGTTGCCAAGTTGTGCACACACACAGACACACGCCAGTGTTCCTGAATCCCTTGACATGATGCCCTGAAATCAAACGGGATGCCTGAGAAACGACAGGAAGGTTGTTATTAAGATTCTATTTTCACTTGGTACCCTGAAGCAGGTAAATTTAATTTCTACTGCATCCTTGAATACACACTGGAGCTAAGCCGGAAACACTCGGAAAGTCAGACAGACACAGACGGAAATAGGAGAGAAAGCTAAAGCCACCCTGCTCTCTCACACATGTGAAACACGTGCACCGCCCCACCGTGTGGGCCACAGCGGTGCTGCCACGCTAGGCTCAGAAAACCACAACCAAAGCCTGTTCTCCGCTCCTTCCCAAAGACACTTCTTGCAGCCCTTATCGGACACTCCTGTATGCTCCCCCTCACTCCACCAATCTTCAGAGACCTAAGGCCCCCTGCAAACACTCACCCACAGGGGCCTCTCGTGCTGCACTCCTCTGCCAGCTGGGGCCAGACAAAAGGCGGATTCTTATTAAACTCACTTCATTCTGAGCAGCTACACCGTCAGGTCTCCCTAGAATATTTACACCATTGAGGAAGCCATTTGCCAACAGAGCTGAATGTCAAGCCAATGGACTTCAGATGGTTATGGCGTGTAGGACGGTTTAGCATGCATCCATTGCTTTGCCAATGGTGAGCAATCTGGGCAGGAGTTTGGGGACTGTGTTAGATGGCAATCACCCACTGGCGAGACTCAGGCAAGGGACTGGAATTTTCTTTTAAAAATTAAGGAGTCCAAAGCCGGGCGGTGGTGGCACACGCCTTTAATCCCAGCATTCGGGAGGCAGAGGCAGGTGGATCTCTGTGAGTTCGAGGCCAGCCTGGTCTACAAGAGCTAGTTCCAGGACAGGAACCAAAAAGCTACTGAGAAACCCTGTCTTGAAAAATCCAAAAAAAAAAAAAATTAAGGAGTCCAGACACGGTGACACAAACCTGTAATCCCAGCTCTCAAGAGACTGAGACAGAGGACTGTGAGTTCAAAGCTAGCCTGAACTACACAGAAAGACCATCTCAAAGGAGGGGGAGGGGGAGCCCATGCAGAAAAATGAAGAGTTCGGTCTCAAGGGATCCTTTCAATTCTGAATTGTGTGATCTATGAGACTTCAGCTTGGTCAGGTAAACCCTAACGGTCAGCCCATAATCTGCAGAGCATAGCCGTGTATCCCTTACCCTAATAACTCACTTAGTGCCAAAGATAATGAATTCAGGGCTCAATCCCAGTGAGACAAATTAATTAAATGTAACCTTCACAGAGAAGCAGACCAGAAGGGTCAGCATCCATTCACGTTTCCCCTTCCTGGTCAAAATCATAAAACCATTAGCAAAATGAAGTGGGTCCGGTGGCCTCCTGCAAGCCACAGCCAAAGGACTATCAGCCGTGTCTGATGACCAGAATGCCTTCAGCATCACGTCATTCGAAGCTGGACACGTTGCAGCCACAGCCTGATATCTGAAAAGGAAACTCCTGAAACATCTGTCTCGAAGCTGGAATGGTGATGAGGTGCCTGGCGCGCGGGCAGCAGTCAATCTGCTTTTCTTGGGGCCCATTCTCAGAGAGAGGTGTCAAAGCCCAGAATGGACAGATGTTTCGATAGGGAGGACATTCCTCAAGTGTTGTTCCAGTGCCCTGATGACAGGGAATTTCTTGAGGAGTCACTCTCCCTAACTACCATAGGACAGGAGAGCCCCTCCTCTCGGATTTATAGTTTGCCTTTGGGTAGCAAACGCTAAAAGCCTGTTTACAGTGACGTTCCTTTATGGCATAGCTGGAAATAGAAACTCCAAAGGACAGTCAACTCAACATCACACAAAAGTAGGAAGATGAAGACTGGAGGGAATTTTCCTACAGTTTAGTATACCTGCTACTTTGTTCTTATAAAAAAAATCAAGTATTTTCAAAGTATTATTTATGTAGTATTCCAAAGACCTCAAAAGAAGTCATTTGACATGCGGAAATTCTTTTCCCTCGGACATACCGATAAGCAGCTGGTGATGGCGATAAAAGAAAATAAGCCAAATACGACAAGGGATTTTCCCTGTCACAACATGGGACACGAAGTGAGATCACAAGACTCTCGGGCAAGCTCTTAATTCCCTAACCTCCATTCCCTTCGAGAAAGAGAGAAGAGCGGGGGTGGGGGCGGACTCCAGCGTTTTTTACCACCCTCAATCTGAGACTGGCAATGACTTTGAAAGCTCTCTCTAAAGTCTCAAGGGGTGTTTTCCCCATAAAAGAGGACAGCAACACTTGTCCATCACTATTTCCACCTGTACCATCGGAAACAGCCAAGGTCACCGACGATGTTGACCGGGTTTTAAGATGGACCTCTGCGGTGACACTGGCAAGCGGACAAGAACGGCTTGAAGCCGTGCGTGTAGTTTTAACATGATTCAGTCTCATGTCAGTCTGATTTGATTTGTTATGTGAAAAATAACAATTAGCTCAGCCTTCAGTGAGGCAGTGCATCTGGGTGAAGCTTCGAGGAGTCCTGTGAGGCTAGACAGACAGGGCTTGGCTTCTGTCAGACTGACACAGAAGGGGACAAACCCCTAAGGTTGAGCAATACCTAAAGTTCAAATTCAGAGAGTCTCTATTTGATCTCATTGATCTGGTTGAGACAACTGATAACTCACCCAATCTTGAGATCAAACTTGTCCTGACAAGTCCATCAGGATACATGTATGTGTGTGAGATATTAACATATAGGACTGCTCTACAGCTGTCCTTAAGTCAGATTTGTGAGCATGTCTTCAATACTGGAGATGGCTAAGAACAGATTATAAATAATAGCTGCAAACACTCAGAATATCATACACACTTCGAGACCCTGCATGGTGCACCGTGACCACACACTTTCTTATTGGAAAGGTGCGGTGAGGTAGGTGATGGGAGTCACGGCTGATTTATCATTGTGAAAATTCAACTCATGGAAGATAGTGGAAAAGGGGAAAAACCTCCACCCCTTGGTGCTTCCCCCGAGGGAGAGCTATAAAACAAGAAGTTTCATTCCCATCAAACATAATGAGACCACATTAATAGCAGAAACACATGTTCATCTTCTTTAGTCTCCCCAGATGCACTTTTCTCCCTCTGGTATAAAGCATGCACAAAAATTTGAATAGAAAAAACTTTTTTTTTTTTTTTTTGCCTAGGTAAAGGCATCATGTCATACCGTAACGGAATCTTAGCGCATCCTATAAGCACAGTGTGGCCGACCCAATCATGAGCCTCATTAGATATGAGCTTCTTACACTGTAAATGGGGACTGGCATACAGAAGGGCCTTAATTAAAAACAGGTGACAGGAGGAGCCTTTATTAACAGTGTACTTGTATTACAAGTAAATCAAAGGGCATAGTTTTTAAAAAAAACTTTCCTACTGGCTTGCAATGTTACATTGTATGTCTCTGTAACAAATATCCATCCAATAGTTAAAATTACTGGATAACATTCCTCACTTAAAATGATTCTGTTACGTTTCTAGCCATTGGTCAATGAAATTTAAGCACTATTAGCACGGATTCTAAACAGCCTCAAGCAGAAGCTCTAAGAGGAAAGTGTTTAACACGAGACACCAACGCTGTGCACACTTTCCTGCGGTCCAGTTAGCTCTCTCTCCATTAGAACCAGGGTACCACGGTCCAAAGCATAGTCATGGCAGAGAGGGAGCTATCTCAGCGTCCCTATCTGTCTTCTTGCCTCCCTTCTCTCTGCCACTCAGCGTCTTTCCATCTCTCCCTTCTCACTCCTCCAGGGTGTGGTGGTTTGAATGAGAATGCCACCCTTAGAGTCACACATTGGAACACTCGGCCCCCAGCTGGTGGCATGGTCTGGGGAGGTTGAGGAAGTCCCACCTGGTTAGAAGTGTCACTGGAGGTGGCCTTTGGGAGCTTAAGGTCTCTCCTACTGCCAGTGTGCTCTCTCTGCTGCTGAAATGGGGCTTCTCCTTTCCTGTTCCTGACTGCATGCCTCCCACCAACACAATGGTGGGTGACTGACTCCCGTCCTTCTGTCAGCTGCCTTGGTCATGGTGTGTTACCATAGTAACAGAAGAGTAACTCAGACCTGGGGCAGAGCTGGGATGCTGCAAATGAGCCTTCCCTGTCCTCTTCCCTCCTGTATCCAGTAAAATGAACCTGTCCATGACCTAATCACTCAGTGTCACCTCTCTGACATAGGTATCTAAGCCATCGGTGCCTTCAGTGCCTCTGTCTGTTCACTGGGCATTGTTGAGCGGCGGGCAGGTGCCAAGGAATGGCCTAGGCATGAGGATAAGGTGATGAGCAGAGCGACCAAACTCCAGCCCTCCACCTAGTGCAGGAGAGGAGACACAGCAGATTGTTGGTCATGGCTTTTGGAGAGAAGTGAACCAACATGGGGCCTGAGACGTGTAGCGAACGTGACGGGTGTGGGTGTGAGAAGTGGGGGAACATGAGAAGTGAGGGGCGAGGGGGCATGGAGGCACGAGGCACTCTGGGGAGAAGGATAGAGAATTCCCACCAGATTCTACCGTCTCAATCCAGTTTCACTTTTAAAGAAATAACTTGAATTAGAAAATCTGAACACTTAAAATCATGCCTCCCCAAATTACTCTGAAATATAACACAGCGTTTGGGGGGAAGGGGTTAGTCCTTTTTAACCAGAACTCAAATTGCTCCCTCATGCTCTGGACAAACAAATGAACTGCAGCCCGCATGCAGGAGAGGAGAGGAACCTTACCAAACTGTAGAATCACACTCTTAGGAGCTCCTCGCATACGCCAAAGAAGGGTAATTAAAATCCCACTTTGTCTTGGCAAGTAAAAAGTATGAAACCTCTGGACACGGCAGAACAAAAGCACCCGGGACCCACACCAGCTGCCACCGCCTGTACAAGATCAAGCCAGCATAAGCGAGCGAGGGGCTCAAGACGCCCCCCCCCAAGCTGAGGAAGGAAGGGTCAGTTTTCTTCAAGAGGGTGGCTCTTAGGAGGTTGTCCATGTTCTAGTAAATGGCCCTATAACCACACACAAATGGGCAGAGCTAATTAGAATTAGTGAGTTTTTCAAAATAATAAATAGATTAATAAATCAATAAATAGATCACATGGTGTGGTCAGGGGGACACAGTGAGGGGCAGCCAAGAGGAGCTCCAAGTAGAGGGTGGATACATATGATCAAAATGCATCCCATACATGCATGGAAACCTCAAAAAAATGAAGTGCTGGATTAAAGACCATTAAGACTCTTCATTATGAGGATAGGGCAAACCTTAACCATTACGACGGGGTGGAGCTCAGTGCACATGGACCCCAAGACAGGATAAATGACATAACACCGTTCCAGCATCTTCCCTTTTTATTAGCATTCAAGAAGTGAATCTGAATGACATTTAGTAAGTAAAACACACACAGACAAAAACACCTAACCTGTGCATGTAGCATACATAAGCATATACACTATTTGGATTTAGTAATCCCCATCTAAATATGAAGAGAACAACTGTTTTTTGACCTCAAAAATAAGTTTGGTGTTGGCATTGTTGTCTTTAACATACAGTGGTTAGTATTTAACAGAGAACTACAGATCCCAGGCTCGCTACCGTCGTGGATTTTTTATTATGGTATAAATAGATTCTAGGAAATCATCTATGTAATAAAATAAGTTCACTTTTGAATTGCAGCAGTCATTTTCTTCAATCAATAAAAATATTCCTTGATTATAAAGCAGCTTGAGTTTGCAAATATATTTCAGGAAAATAACTCTATTTGAAATACCACACTTTAACAAAAGGCAACCAAGTGACCGGATTCAGATTTTAAGATAGCATATTGCAAAACAGTTCAGCAGAGTGTGTTTCTAAGCACAAAGCCAAGTTCCGTCCTGAAGGATACTTTTAATTTCATAGAGCAAACTGTTCCAATATTTGTCTGGTAGTTTCAAGTCTAAATATTTACAATAGAGGATGAGTTTTGACACGGAACAGGACAGAAACGTCAGAACATATCCACAAGACGAATGTGTAACATTATTGCATCTCTATCATAAAGCTTAACTGAACATGTGCCCAGTGAATGCATCAGAGCAGCTATGCAGCAGGCACAACTCCGCAGCTACAGCTAACCCCGCCCCATCCGAGCCCAGACGCCACGAACATCCAAAGGGACAACACACCCGGTCTAACACATTTTCATTTGCTTTCTTCTGTGAAATGCTTTTTTTTTTTAAGTCTTTCATATCCCAGGAGGAAATGATGGCAAAGTCTCAAAAACAATAAAATAAAAAGAAGAAAAGTGCATCATGTTTCAAAAGTGCTGTGCGTGTGTCAGGAACAATGTTAAATAAGTGTGCAAAACTCTGCCTTGAATTCATAAACTTAACTGCAGCTGCTTGCCGTGCGCACCGACGGGGCGGCCCAGCAGCAGAGGTGACCTGAGAGCACGCGGGGTGCAGAGGCGTGCGCCGAGTCAGGAGACCCGTTCACTCTCAGCTCTGGTTCTGGTAGAAGGAATTCCAGCGCTGTGCTTGGCAATGGGTGCAAGGTGGAGCCAGACGCCACTACAGCCACCCTCCTCCCGCATCCTAACTACTCAGAAAAACCTTTCTCCAGAAAGGGCAAGCGAACACATAAGACACACCCATTATCTAGCGTCTGCGCTCTAGGTACCTTTTAGTAACAAACCACAGACAGACAGGAAGGTTCCAGAACACTTGGACAGGAAACAGATCGCGTGAGCATCATGAAGCTTGTGAATCCACCTCTGTGAAGACTGTAACACCATGTGCAAAAAATGAAGCCAAATGGCAAAGTTGCCACCATACATCGCTTAGTAGCGCATTCCTTTTTCTCTTTTTTTTTTTTGTCCCAGAATTTTCTAGGGATCTAGTTTTTAAAAGTACTTATTTTGAAATTTTTGAAAGTTCATATGTGTGTTCCTTTGGAGTTTTTTTTTAAATGAAGATTACTGTGTTTTTCAGCTTTTGCATGATATCTAAATAAAGTAAACCCTTTGCCATATACTCTATTTTACATCTAGCACATATGCATATTCAGAGGAGTTCACTGAATGCCTTAGACATTTAACTTAGCAACTCTCCTCGACGAGCTTTGACCCATTGATTCCTCGGTAGGTCACTCTGCTTGGTCTAACCAGCACGCCATAGTTTGGCTTGCAGGTAAAATAACGCTTGTCGCCCACGGCGCCGTCATTTTTTCCCTTGGCACTGCGGAGCTCCAGTCCAAGCCAGATGCCTGAGGCAAAGTCCGTGGGACCCACATACCTAACGGTAGCCATTTCGTTGGAGCTTGTGAGCAGGACCTGAGACCCCTCATGCAGCTTCGCGGTCCCCTCTAGGCCACCTGCCGTGGTGGTACTGCTCCAGCTGCGGCGCAGAGTGGACTTGGACCTGCCCAGAAGGAAAAGGAAGAACTGGCCTTAGACATCAGAGTCACTGGATGCAATTTCCACATCCACAGTGGGAACCCCTACTGTTACCTCCGCATCCACAGTGGAAAGGCCCACTGCTACCTCCCCACTCACAGTGGGGACGCCCACTGCTACCTCCTCATCCACAGTGGGAACGCCCACTGCTACCTCCTCATCTGCAGTGGGAACCCCTACCGTTACCTCCGCATCCACAGTGGAAAGGCCCACTGTTACTTCCACGTTCATTTAATTTACAAAAGAGAAAAGTTTATCATGACAAGGTTATTTTTATTTTTGAGCAATACAGCATTAGATATTTTTATTTAGGTTGCGTTTTCTATTTCTCCGAAGAATCTAAATTATAGGTGAAAATCTTGTTCTTTTTTTTCTATTGTCACAAGGACATTTTTTTAATATCATTTCTCTTTAATTAAATGTAAAAGGCAATTTCCATTCATACAGCTAAAAGACATTTGGATCTTTTTCCTTTGTTTTTATTTTTGAAATTATAATTTTTAAGATTTATTTATTATATATACACAGTGTTTTGTTAAAGTGGGCACCAGGTCTCATTACAGATGGCTGTGAGCCATCATACAGTTGCTGGGGATTGAACTCAGGACCTTTGGAAGAGCAGTCAGTGCTCTTGACCTCTGAACCATCTCTCCAGCCTCAAAATTATAATTGTTAAAATTGGAAATAGCAGTATTAGGAACATACTTCTAATTTATAGATTTTTTTCTTTTGGCTCTTTTAATACTGCAATTTATAAAAATATATATTCACACCAAGCGGTGGTGGTGCAAACCTTTAATCCCAGCACTCGGTAGGCAGAGGCAGGCTGATCTCTGTGAGTTTGAGGCCAGCCTGGTCTACAAGAGCTAGTTCCAGGACAGGCTCCAAAGCTACAGAGAAACCCTGTCTCAAAAAACATATATATTCACACACATACACAGTGAAAGAGAATTTCAATAATTAGGAAAGTTACATATAACTTTAAATATCAATATTTTAAAGAAAAGGAAACTGGCATTCTAAATGTGGTAAATTAAAATTTCCTCTTGTACTCTTTAAACTTCAAAATATTTCTTTATATGAAAACAAATCTTAAAACCTTTAACTTTGGGAAATAAATTTTAAATGAAGACACGGGTCTCTCTCATGGACTCATCTACCCCTCCCTTCCACTAGCACAGCAGGGCCTGGGCTGTGCTGAATAGCATTCCTGTCCTACAACACATCCGCTAAGATGCTCTGGGTACCCTTAGCACCTGCCACCTACCTGACTAAAACAAAACAGGCCTAAGACCCTACTGCCTTGGAGAGCTCCCTCCCCTACCCAGAGAGCCCTCAGGGCTCCTTCTCTACCCATACTGCCTCCCAGGGCTCCCTCCACTGCCCACACCCCCCACCTGTGTCCACAGGAAGCTATGGACCCTGATATTCACAACAGAGACTCTACTTGGACCACCCAGCATCATTTTTTAGGGCCTGCCAAGGTTACCGGAGTCTTCTGCCTTGGGGCCCTGGTCCCTCCCTTCCCGTGCCCACTGCAGGCTTAAGGCAAAGGCTTGGTGCCCAAAATGCCTAACATCTTCCTCTAAGAGGAGTGGGTCCTACTTCCTTTACATTTGTTTTATTTTCTACATTTTCAAAAGATTAATTCATCGTATGTCTGAGTCTTCATATGTGTGTGTGTTAGCCTGTGCATGTCTTTGCCTCAGGTGCCCTCCATTCCACTTAGTTTTTGAAGGCTATTCTCACCCCTGAATCTAAAGCTCAAACTGTTGGAAGTCAGCAAGTTCCAGCCATCCTCCTGTCTCTGCTCACCTTAGAGTGGGGGTCAGAGAGTTCCCTGGCACACCTGACTTGTGTGGGTGTGAGCTCACGACCATGAAGCAAGGTTAGGAGGGCTCTTAACCACTGATCCACCCCTCCAGCTCCAACTTCCTACAGTTTTGAATATGACGCTACCACACATAATTTCTTATTCATTTCTATTAATTACCTGGTAAAAAAGGAGAGGATTCAAAATTCATAGCTAGGACGCCAGAGCTCAGAAACTTCCCTAAGATACACCTTCCAAACAGTGAAGGAATTGTAACCTGAAGATACTTTTTAGAGCCCAGCATGATAATACACATGTGTAATTCCAACAGTCGGGAGGCTGAGGCAAAATGATCATGAGTTCAAGGACAACCTCAGCTACACAATGAGATCTGGGCTACCAGGGATATACAGTGAAAATAAAATGCCAGGAATGGTGGCTTATGTCTGTAATAAAATGAATCAGAAGGCTAGGGCAGAAGGTCACAAGTTCAAGGTCAGCCTGAGCAATATGAAAAACTTCAAAAAGGAAAGAGGGGTCAAAGAAAGGGGGATGTGAGTAAAACAAAATGAAAATACAATTATTTATCACATCAAATTCATAATGTAGTAACACAGAAATCAATTTTTACTGAATACAAAAAAGAAAAAATTGAGTTCTATTCCTATACAAAAGCACCTGTTCATTCCTTCTTCAAATTCACGCCAAATGGAAGCTTTTTTGCAACCTGGTGATGAGTTTATCTGAATTTTTCTATTATTAATAAAAACTCTGAGTCAAATATTAGGGTAAACACCTGACTGATCAGAGAAGTGGCAGAAAAGCCACCAGTTACCTCCCCTCTCTCTCCTTCCCCAAGGCCCTGGAGATTCTTTCTAAGGCCCTTTTCTACTACTGTTGAAGGAGCGGTGGGCCGCTTCCTGCCTCCCAGCTCCCAGCCACTGGCTAGCTTTACCCAAAATAATTACACGGAAACTGTATTCTTTTAAACACTGCCTGGCCTGTTAGTTCCCGCCTCTTATTGGCTAACTCTCACATCTTGATTAACCCATTTCTATTAATGTGTGTAGCATCATGAGGTGGTAGCTTACCGGGAAGATTCTAACCACCATCTGTCTTGGGTGGGAGAAGCATGGTGACTGCCTGAATCTGCTTCCTTCTCCCAGGATTCTGTTCTGTCTACTCCGCCTACCTAAGGGCTGGCCTATCAAAGGTCAAGGCAGTTTCTTTATTAACCAATAAAATTAACACATCGACAGAAGACCCTCCTCCATCATACTACTTCCTGTATCTCTTTATATGTATCCTGGGTCATCCAAAAACTCTATGGCTAATTCTGGTCAGCTAGTTGCTAACTCCACCCCCTGATTCAAGGTTAAACTTTATTAGCAGTCTCTGGGTGTCAGTGTGAACAAATATCCCCCAACATGACAAGCTGGTGCAAATTTTTAGAAAAACAACGGCCACAAACTGTATTCCGTGAACATTCACCATGTGCCGCTGCATACAGTCTCGCTTGGCCTCACGCGAGCTAGGAATTTCACACTCTGTTTTCCACATTCGCTCTGAAGGGATTATTTATCTCCAGACAAATAAAAACACACAGCACCACATTGATCAGTCATCAACAACTCAGTCTTGGACACAGATTCCTCCAGCACGATAGCAGACTCTCCTGTGCACTGCCCAGTCCTGCCGGACTTCTTGTTCACAGCCAGCGGCCAAGTCTCACGCTCCCAAGATCAGTGATCAGGAAACACTGGGGTCACATGTTCTACGTAACGAAAGCATTTTTCTAGCCAGGCCTTGAAGCTCTACACTGAGCAGGAGAGGGGCAGTGGGCATCCTTGTCTTCTTGTGTTAGTGGGAATACTTCTCATTTTTCTCCACTGAACGAGATGGAGGCTGTCGGTTTGCCATACATAGTTTTTATTATCTGAGATATGTTCCTTCCATGCCTAGTTTCTCCAGAGTTTGTTATCACAAATGGTACTGGATTTTTAACTGAAGTGATCAAGTGTCCCTTTCTGCAGATGACATGACTCTGCATAAAAGACCCCGGAGACTCCATCAGGAAACCCCTAGAACTGACCAACATGTGAAGCCAAGTGGCAGGTTACAACATTAGCATGCCTCGACCAATATCCTTCCTCTACACCAAAGACAGCCTGAGAAAAAAACCACGGTAAGAGTCACATTCACAAAAGTCAACAAACAAACCTGGAATAAACCTAACCGAGAAAGCCACAGGCACACACAATGAAAACTTGAAAACGCTAAAGAAATAGATTGGAGATGGAGAGACCACTCATGCTCCTGGCCTGGTAGCATTAATACTGTGAAAACAGCTGTCCTGCTGAAAGTAAACTACAGCTTTAATGCAATCCATACCAAAACTCCAATGCAATTCTTCCCAGAAATTGGGAAAAAACAACAATCTTAAAGTTCATATGGAAATACAAAGACCCCAGATACCCAAAACAACCATGAACAATCAAAACTCTGCTGGAGGTATCACCATTCCTGACTTCAAATTACCCTAGAAAGCCGTAGTAAAAACACACATCACTAGCACAAAGCCAGACACACCCAACAGGTGCAGTAGAACCAGGAACTGAAATATAACCAAGGCCCCGTGCCTACAGCCACCTGATTGTTTACAAAAATGCCAAAACACACATTGTCAAAAGACTGCATCTTCCACAAACCGCGCTGAGAAAACTGGATGCTCATACAAAGATTGAAACTTGATCCTTCTCTCATCCCCTGCACACAGATCAATTCCAAATGGATCAAAGATCTTAGCGTTAAATCCGAAACACTGAGACTGCTAGAGGAAAGAGTACAGAAGACACTTCAGGACACAGGCTGAGGGGAGGACTTGCTGAGCAGGACCACAACTGTCCAGGAAACAGAACCAACAATCAACAAGGGCGACTTCACAAGATGAGTTTCTGTATCACAAAATAAACAGTTAATTCAATGAAGAGGCAGCCCATAGAAAGGCAAAGATAGATGAGAGACAGACTAGATAGATAGATAGATAGATAGATAGATAGATAGATAGATAGATAGATGATAGATAGATAGATGATAGATAGATAGATAGATAGATAGATAGATAGATAGATAGATAGATAGATGATAGATAGATGATAGATAGATAGATAATAGATAGATAGATAATAGATAGAGAGAGAGATGATAGAGAGATAGATAGATGATAGATAGACAGATAGATGATAGATAGATAGATAGATAGATAGATAGATAGATAGATAGATAGATAGATAGATAGAGATAGATAGATAAATTAGTAGGTAGGTGGATGATAACTACATAGGCATCTTAAGTATGAAGGTAGGTAGATAAGTGACGATATAGGGACATATATGTGTATGTGTGTGTGTATATATATACATATATACTATATATCTTTGTATGTATATAGTATATATGTGTATATATACTATAATGTATGTGTGTATATATGTATATATGTACATATATACATATATATGTATATATATACTATACTGTATGTGTGTGTGTATATATATATATATATACATATATATCCTAAAATATCTTTTCCAATTAATTGTACATCTGATAGAAGACTGACCAGTGTCTAGGATATACAAAACCTCAGAAACTAAACATCAAGAAAAAAACAGCTCTATTAAAAAGTGGGCAATGGAAATGAACCAAGATTTCTCAAAAGAAACACAAATGCCTAAGAAAAATTTTTTAAAGTACTCACCATCCATTTTTTGTCATTAGGGAAATGCAAATTAAGGCTACTCTGGGCCTGGAGAGATGTGTCAGCAGTTAAGAGCACTGGCTACTCTTCCAGAGGGCCCAGGTTCAACTCTAGCACCCACATGGTGGCCCACAACAGTCTGTAACTCCAGTTCCAGGAGATCCAATGCCCTTTTCTACCTTCACTGGCACTAAGTGTGCAAACTATGCAGATATTCATGCAGGCAAAACACTCATAAAATAAATGCTTAAAATAACTACTTTGTCAATTATATATGTATGTATGTTTTGGTTTTTCAAGAGAAAGTTTCTTGGTGTAGCTTTGGAGCCTGTCCTGGAACTCGCTCTGTAGACCAGGCTGGCCTCGAACTCACAGAGATCCACCTGCTTCTTCCTGCCAAGTGCTGGGATTAAAGGTGTGCGCCTACTGCCAGGCAATATTTTTACTTTTTAATATTTGTTCTACCTTACAAGAACGGGTATCTTGCCTAAAGGTCTGTCTATGTGCACATGTGTACAGCGCCTGCAGAGGCCAGAAGAAAACATCAGATCCCCTGGAACTGCAGCCACAGGCAGTTTAAAGTGACTGTATAGGTGCTGGGAATTGAACCCCAGTTCGATGAGAACCAGCACTCAGCCACTGGCGCTACCTCTTCAGCCCTGATTTCATCTTTCTTAAGTGATGAGATTTGGGGGAAAGGAAACATTCGTTATGTACTGTTGGTGAGAGTACAAACTGGTACAGTCACTATGGAAATCAGTGTGACAATTCCTCAAAAAACTACATCTATCACGTGACCCAGCTAAAACTCCTTGGTATATATGCAAAGAACTCATTTCCTACTACAAAGGTAGATGCTCATCCATATTTGTTGTTGATGTATTCACAATGGGAAGGATATGAACAGTCAAGATTTCAATCAACTAATGAATAGATAAGAGAATGTGGTGCCACACACAATGGAATCTCATTTATCTATAAAGAAAACTGAAATTATGAAATTTGCAGGTAAATTGATGGAAGTGAAAAGCATTACACTGAGGTAACCCAGACCCGCAGAAGCAAGTATCACCTGTGCTCCCTTATATGTAGATACTAGCATTGGATCTTTAAATTTGTTAGCCAGAAAACTAAAGGAGGCACAGGTGCGGTGAGAGAGAATTTTCAGTGGCGGGTAGTAGAACACAGGTGATAAGAGGGGTAAAGGGGAATAATGGGAACGGATGTTTAAGTGGGGAGAAGGATGGGGGCGTAGGTCACTGGAGGAGGTGGGACAAAGGATAAATAATTGTAAGGATGCTTGGAAGAGCCACACAGAAATCTACCATTTTATAAGTGTCGTATACATGAGGCTGGAGAGATAGCTTGGTGCTCCATGCTCTATCAGGAGGACTAGAGTTTGGATCCTAACACCCATGTCTGGCAGCTCACAAATGCCTGCAATTCCAGCTCCCAAGGATCTGACATCTTCTGGCCCCCACTGGTGTGTGTGCACCTGCGCATACATATATGTGCACATGCATAATAATAATAATAAAAACAAGTCTTAAAAATTAAAGCAGTGTATTTGGAGTTGCCCTATACATGGGATTATTCTCCTACAAGAAGTATAGGTTGACAAATAAAAGGTCCCGTGCCAGGTATAAAACTCCCCTCAAGTTTCTAGCAAGGGTGGTCTTAGAAACTCCCGAAACAATACCAGCTATTGCCACTGCTCTTAGGGGACATCCGGAAACTGATGGTTAAACCCTGCTGCTGAAGACACCAGACAATTTAGTCACAAGACATGGAGAAATGAAAGTTGGTTCTGAGTGAAAACTATGTAGGTTCCTGGTAAGAAAAGTCCAGACAGTCTTTGCTATCTGTGTATCCTATGGGTCACAGTAAGGACCAATGTTAAACTACCCCCAAGGGAGCAATAGTGGCATGAATGTTATGAGGGTAACCAATTGCTTTCTGATTGAATTAAGGGCCCATTCCATGCCGGGTACTGTAAATCTGGCCAAGAACCCCTGTTTGGGAAACCCACCGGTCACAGGGGTGGACCAACTACTATTATTTTCCTAAATGGATATAGTACTTAACTATGCCCCCTAAGTTCACATTCCTATATCCATAGATTAGTGCAGCTCTCAGACCACATCAAGTTTCCTTGTGTGGTGGACTCATTTGGCACAGATACAACTGGTCCAGGTGCAGAGAAAAAGTGTCTGTGAAGTGCTCAGCCACAGGTGCAACGCCTACATCACACCCCTTACCCCAAGGCTCAGGGACCACTGTGGAAAAGGGCCAGAGGTTAGGGAGACCAGAGTGAGACGGTGACTACTGGGCATGGCAGGACAGATGCAGAATGACCTCATGGCAGCTGTGGCTGCCTGCACTAGACCCACACAAGATCAAACCATCCAACATGTCTAGTATAGAGGGGTAAGGGAGTCACCAGCCACCATCTTCACCACCAGCTGAGGAACTACTGGCAGCTAATGGCTTCTTGAGGGAGAGTGAGTTTTCTCTAAGAGTGTGGCCCCTGGGTGGTCCATCCTATTCCAGAGAATGTCCCCACACTTTATGAGTATTAACTGGACTCAGTGGACATAAAAAAAAGACATGAAATTGGAGGGAGTATGGGATGAATGGGTGAATATGACCAAAAGAAATTGTGTGCATGTGGCGTTCTCAAAGGATTAATAAAAATACTGTATTTTTAAAAAAAGTGTTTCTCTAAATAGGTACCGGCGTCAATCTATTTACATATCCGTGAAGTTCAATTTCTTGCTATTTCCACAGGAAACAGGTGAGCACCAGTCCCTGCTCCATGTATCCACACTGTGTATATGGGACCTGCTGCTGTGCCCACAGGGATCAGTACCTCCCCCATTCTCTGTACCATCCGCCTGCTCCACACCTCCACAACTTCCACACCAGCTCTGCTGTCTCTTCAGACTCCCTTCTGTCCAGGGTGTCTCTTCCTAGCACTTCCCCAACTCTGCCTAAGAATGCTGGACTGTCTTCAGTGAATGGGAGCATAAAGTCTCCGTCCTTAATCTCTCAGCTATTTGATCGGGGAGGCCAACTTCAAACTCCAAATCAGTGATGAATTTGAGCAAGATACACTCCTAGGGGGAGCAAGAGCATTTAAAAAAAAAAATCCAAGCGATTACCTTAGGCAGACAGGCCTTACATTTCTCTCACGCATGGCTGAGCATAGTAAATCAGATCTGATTAGTTCAGTAAACAGGATTCAAAATCAACTCACCTTCGTCAGTGAAAACACAATGTAAATATGCCCAGCTCCTATGCGCGACCATACTAACCTCTTAGAAGAGAAAACACACGCGGTGCACTGCTTTTAGCCACTTGCGGCCTTTTTAATTGAGCTTTTAAAGGTGGGAGGGTGGACTCAACACACCGGTCACACTTTCTCTCTTGCGTGCTAACATTCTATCAAAGCAGGTGTAAGATACAAAACTCCATCTTTCTTCCTTCACGGAATCCTGGCATGCTTATCTTGAAAGGCAGTTTTCTAAGTCTTCTCAATACTCACTTGGCAAAAGCATTTCTCCTATTAATCTCCTTTTGGGAAGAAGCAGAGGTTGTGCTGAAACTTCTCCTAAAACCTAAAAGGGAGAGTGAAGGTCAGAAGAGGAAAATACATCACTCGTATTCAGCCTCTCACTTCTACAGATGTTCTATGACACCAAGAGGTTTTGTTTTGTTTCCTTTTTCTGGAGAAACCTGTTACGCAGCAGTTCCTCCAGGATAAAACCCTCCATCATGCAGGGAAGTGCCTTAAACTCAGGAAGTAAACAATTCAAAAGCCTCAGGAAGTCCCTAAAACTGACCAGATCCAACGGGTCCCTCCCTCCTGAGCATGCATAGGCAGAAGACACAAGAGACCAGACCCACTGCCTGAAAGCAAATCTGCCTGAAAGATACTCAGAACATCTGAACTGCCTAAAGGAGACAACCTCCAGCCCCCTGAGCTGCTGGTGGGCTGTGTACTGTATGTCAGGTTTCTAGCTTTCATAAGCTGGTCGCCACCTACGCTGGGGTGGGCTTTTGGTGATGCAGCTGACTTTGAGTCACTTCTGCTCCTGTCAAGAAACTCACCCCTATATTCCTCAATAGAACTCACTGGTTGACTAAGTTGGACTTTGGTGACATCCTTACTTTGGCCTGTTGGTTGGCTGGTTCCTACATGGGGTGAGCAAACACTTGTTCACATTTCCACAGGGACAATAGCACACAACAAAAATAAAACAGGTGCCTACTCAGAACATAACTAGTTTATATTTCTAGATAATTCCTCATCTCTTCACCAAGCTCTGCTCACACAAGGATAACTGATAAGCACAATATGACTTCCAGTGCTTTCTCCTGTAAGATTTCTTGAAAACTAAATAACACCAAGTCACACACATAAAATGGACTCAGTATATGATGAAATATTTCAACCTTAATATTCATATGGAAAGGATGTTTTTAAAAAACTATCATTAAAAATATTCCAGTAACAGAACACTGGACAACAAACTCCAGAGCTCCTCAGTGTCCACTCCTACAAATGAGTTCAAAGAGTAAAAGACTTTACAAAAGGGAGAGTTAAAAACAGAAAATGGATTTCCAATTCAGGCAAACCAGATGTGCTAAAGAAATCTTTTGATCAAAATAACTCCCACTTGGGCTGGAGAGATAGCCTAGTAGTTAAGAGTACTGACTGCATTTCCAGAGGACCAGGGTTCAATTCCCAGCAACCACATGGTGGCCCACAACCACCTGTAATGAGATCTAGTGCCCTCTTCTGACCTGGAAGGTCACACTGCAGGCAGAACACTGTATACATAATAAATAATAAGTCGTAAAAAAAATCCCAATTTAGAACGATAATTTTAGAGAATGTACTGTTGAGTATATAATGTTGAGAGAATATTTTCTCTCTTTCTCCCTGTCTCTGTCTGAAGTGGGCTGCCCCTCTGTATGCTGTGGATATGTTTTATTACCATTGGTTAATAAAGAAGTGGATTTGGCAAATAGCCAGGCAGAATAGAGCCAGGAGGGAAATCCAAACAGATATACAGGAGAAAAGAGGAAGAATCAGGGAGACACCAGCAGCCACTAGAGAATAAAGATGTGAGATAACAAGCCATAAGCCTCATGGTAAAATATAGGATAACAGAAATGGGTTAATTTAAGTTATAAGAGCTAGGTAATAAAAAGCCTGAGCTAACAGTCCAAAAAGTTTGTAACTAATATATAAGCCTCAGAATGATTATTTGGGAACTGGTAGGTGGGAGAGAAACCTCCAGTTACATTTGTCTCTGTCTCTCTCTGCGTGTGTGTGTGTGTGTGTGTGTGTGTGTGTGTATAAGTGTAGATGTTGGTGGCACACCCAGATCCCCAGAGTACAATTTCAGAGAGGACAAACCATAAAAAAGAAAGAAGCCAGAAGAGGCAGCTAGGTGTCCAGTGTACAATCTTGTATCACAGGGTTGCCGCTCAACCCCTGGGTACTGCACAGGACATGGAGAAGGAAGGAACAAAGACCTCTTATCAGATCCCACCCAAGACTCCTGGTAAAGGAGTTCATGCTCAATGTAACTTAGGGTAAGAAACTTAAGCTTTCTTATGAAACAATGGCTTTCTTATCAGTGTGAGACTAGAATTACTGCTCTGAGATTTGGTGGACATGAACAAATTCATGTTCTCTATGTCACTAAAAAAAGAAAGAAAAAGAAAACAGAAAGGCACGCAGAGAATGTAAGTTAAAGCAGATCTAGGGTAGCAATGCTTCCAGGCAAATAGCAGAAGTCAATACACTTGAAGGCATCAAAGAACTGCCAACTATTGCCATCTGTAACCTTCCAGTTAGACAAACACTTCCCAGCAATAAATTAGTCATAAATAAGTCAGGTTCAACAGACACAAGCTGCAGAGACAGACTCAGCAAAACTTTAAATACTGAATAAGCTAACATAAAGTAATCAATAATACGTAAGATTTTAAGGACATGAAAGAAAAGCTTGGGAATACAGGGGAGAGTAATAGTAAGATGTGCGAAAATAAAAGCAGACATTTTGATTATTATTGATGTGTGGGCTGGATTAAGCAGCAGAATAGACACAGTTGAATAGAAAAACAGGAAACGGATAACAGTAAAGGTTCCCAGAATGTGGTCAGAAATTCAGGTTGTGACAGATACAAAGGCGGCATGGGAAATATAGCAGAGAAGAACTTTAGAAGCTTGTAGATGCCAGCCTTCATTTCTAGGGAGACCCAGAATGCCAAACAGGAGAAACTAAAAGAAATTTCCACCTGCACACATCCTCATAAAACTGTGCAACAAGAAATGAAAGAGACCCTTCAAAGAGTCCAAACAAACGAGACAAGATAAATCACCTGCGACAAGGATTGGTCAAATGCCCGACTCGCATCAATGTCTAAAATCCTACACCTAGTCAAAATGTCACTGGAAAAGACAAAGACTGAGTGCACACTAGAGGAAGCTGTGAAGATTGATGAGCAAATATGGAAGTGAAATAAACTATTACAGAAAATTGTTATGACAATGCCCAATTTATAAAATAAAAACGATACAGCGCAGCTTCTAAGGATTCAATGATGCAGGAAGGGGGTAAGAATGACAAAGTTGTGTAAAGTGCGTACATTAGATGATGTATTCACAGTTTAGCATGTACACAGTAGGAGAGCAAACAGAATGCAGAGAGGGGGAGGGCAGGAATACAGCCAGAACAAAAGGAAGGAGGAAGCACCAACTAGACATGGTGGCACATAACTTTAATCGCAGTGCTAGGAGGCAGAGGCAGGGGGATTCCTGTGATTTCCAGGTCAGCCTGGCCTACACAGGAATTCTAAGTCAGTCAGGGCATCAAAATACAAAACAAAACAGAAGAGAAGCGCCATTTATGACTTAATTTAAAACTCACCATTTACAATATACTAAAACCAAAATGGACTGGGGGCTGTAGGGATAGCTCAGGGGTTAAGAGTGCTTGCTGGGGCTTGCTGTGCAACTGGAAGGACTGGAGTTCAGATCCCAGCCTCCACACAGCAAAGATCTGGAACTGCTCTCTGAAGAATCCAACATTAAATTCTGACCTTCATGGCACACAGACGCCCCCCCCCACACACACACACATGCTCAGCCACTCTCAAAGACACAAACATACAAATAAATATTTTAAATGGAATAGGAAGCAAATAAAACAGCACAAAAACATTGCTAATATATCAGTAATTAAAATAAATTAAAAGCGAGTAGAATTCTCTTGGAGTAGATGAAGACGATCAGATTTTTTTTCTCTAAGTAAAACCCTGGTATATTCTATTTAGAAAGGTACTGTGTTATGGCAGAAGGTAAATGGACAGAAAAAGGTCACTGGAGAAATACTTAACCAAAAGAAGTCTTGTATAAAGATACAAAAATGATTATAATAGCAGTAGCAAGAAGACCCTGATGGTGCCTCTCTGCAACCCCAGCACTCAGCGGCTGACAGAAAGAATTGAGTTGAGGCTAGCCTGTGCTACATGGTGATACTCTGTAGGGAAAGGAGAGTAAGATCAGGAAGGGAGAGAGAAGACAGAATGGAAAAGAGAAAGAAAAGTTATTACACTAGATACACCAAAAATATTAAATAATAAATAAAAATCTAATGGAACATGCACAAAAGCTGTAGGAGGAAAGCTGCAATATCCTGATGAGGCTAGGGAAGGCCACAGCCCACAGCGGTCTTCTCAGCCACAAAGAGTGCGTTCACGGGACTTCCACGGACCCTCAGATGTCCAGGCCTAGACCCAGTGTGATTTTCCCTACAAGCACATTCTGGTGGTAAACCTCCCTCTTCTCACTTCAGAGGACACGCTGGCAGTTTCTCTCTGTGATGCTCAAGTTGCCATTAACAGTACTTGTAGCATCCTTTACTAATAAAGCGGAGGACTGTTGGCTGACCAACAGGAAGGTAACGGGAAGATGGATAAGCTGAACAAAGGACAACGTGTGTCCTGGACAGGACAGTGTGGCATTTTATCATGCCATTCAGGTCTTAGGATTTCCCACTAATATTCTTAGATGATGACTGAATGCAGACAGTCAGTCCCACAGAAAACAAAGGGGAGGTTACATTAGTGAGTGGAGAGAGTCCATGTTCACAGACAAATCAGTACTAAGATCAGAGCTTGCCAACTTCATCAAAATCCGAGCGTGTTACTACGTAGATTTCAACAAAATGGTCATAAGGTTTATGTGAGAAGGCAAAGAACCCAGAACAGCCATCACTATTCCGATGGAGAATAAAGCCGGAGGACTGGCACCATTTACTGTGAAGAATTACTGCAAAACTACAGGAATCAGAACAGTGAGAGACCGGTGATGGTTGCTAAGGAACACGCAAGGTTGACCTCTGGTTCACGCACACACACTCACACACACAGCAGAGGAGGTCACAGACACAACACAGAGGACCACTGCAAAGATGGGAGGGGGCGGAGGAACATATCATTCACCTACAGGTCAGAGCAACCCAGCAAACTCACACAGCACCACACACCACCAAAAATGTCACATCAAAACAACATGTGCAACTAGAACGGTGACAATCCCTGGTCATGAGGTTGACCACAACAAATATCCAAGGATCGTCGCTATATGAATAGCTCTTTCATAAACAGTTATCCACAAATGGAAAAGAAAATCAAACTCACTCCTTATCACATACAAAATCAATTCTGGGTAAACTGAAAAATGTGAAACACAAAACCAAAACCTCAAAAAAAAATGTTCAGAAAAGAGCATTATGGTTTCTGTCTCATGGGAAAAAAATCTTAATATAAGAAATGCAAAGCATGAAATTTTTTTTAGTCTTTGACTACATAAAAGTTAAAGACTTCTTAACCAGAGAATGTCAGAAGAGTAAATACATGTCATCAGCTTGTACATATTCGTAACACACAAAACCAACAAGAGACTCCTTCCCATAATACACAAAGAAACCTTCAGATGAGAGGCAAATTGCCCCAAAGAAGAAGGAGCGAGAGACTTAAACAGAAGAAAGGAAACGTGTATCCCACGTGAAAACTGAAAGGACCAACTGCTTCCATGTCAACTAATTAAAATCTGGAAAATGCAAATTAAAGCCACAACAAAATACTGTTTAAATCTAGCAGAGTAGCAACTATTTCCACGCCGAACAAGATGGCAGTTGCTGAGGTTAAGCAGAACGAGGCCTTGCCAGCGGCTGAGGGGAATGCAGACACCTGGCGTCCCCCGGGGAGGGCATGGGGGTGGTAGCCATGCTTACCAACCCGGGGTAACTTCTACATGTATGCAGAGCAGCACAGCATGTAGTAATAAAGAACAGGGTGCAGCAAAGTGACCAGAAGCTAAGCAGTCACGCATTGCCCTGAAATGCTAAAAACAAAACATGGTTTACTGATACAGCTGCATACGGTAGGAAAGAGCAAGAAAAAAAAATCAAAGGAATTATGAATACAAAATTCAAGGCTCATAACCTTAGGATGGGACATACAAAAGGGGGGCAGTGGAGAGGGAGGTGGGATCTTGGGGTTCACACAACACAGCTGGGAGGAAGGAAACATATGCTCCGGGGTGCATGCACTATGCAGATGCATTTCAGAGTCATTCATAGAAAGATATTGATACAGATGCTGAACAATAAAAACACATTTCAATGTGTGAAAGTGAAGAAATACTTTAAGCCGAATTTAAAAACCACCATCTTACCAGGATAAGAACGATTCTGTTTATTTGAAGATATTTCTGAAAGCGTATCCAGGGAATCTGAAAGTCTGTGAAGAAAACAAGCAGAGTGTGCCTCGTTAGATGTAGCTGGTCTTCTGGTTAGGGTGGACGCGCAAATGATGCCTTCACGTCAACTGGCATCTGTTATCCCATTCATTCAACAACTGGGCAGTCACGTGAGTCAGCACGGAAGACAGGCAACACACAGATGGGGATCTTCACTACCAAGGACAGGCCGCGTGGAATTCAGTCATCTGAAACAGGACCCTGACTTCTGACATTTATTTGCCTGGTGACTTTTATGGGTCTGGGAGCTGAACCCCGGGCCTTGGCACATGACAGCCCTGCCATTGTGCTAGTCCTGCCATTGTGCTGTATCTGTGGCCCTGTTATTATTCTGGTGTTGTTGCTGCTGCTGTTTTCCAGGGCTAGGAACTGGGCCCACCATGATTTCTGATTTCCTTTGGAATTTTATCTTCAAAGGTAAAACTAAAACATATGAAGATAAGTTTGTTTTATACCAAGTTTAACAGATAAGGTTAAAATTATAAAAATATCACCAATTCTGATACTGGAAAAAAAAAGAAACTGCCTGAATCTGATAAACCTGGACAGCAATATAATCCAAGGCCCTCTGTGCTTGACTCTGCCCTCCACTGCAAGGGTTGCCTCTCAGGGTGTTTCTCTCTGTGTCTCTGTCTTTATCTCTGTCTCTCTCCCTCTCTACCTCTCTCTCTTTCTGTCTCTCTCCCTCTCTATCTCTCTCTATCTCTCCCTCTCTCTGTCTCTCTCCCTCTCTACCTCTCTCTCTTTCTGTCTCTCTCCTTCTCTCTCTCTCCGTCTCTCTCCCTCTCTCTCTCTGTCTCTCTCCCTCTCTACCTCTCTGTCTCCCTCTCTCTCTCTCTATCTCTCTCTGTCTCTCTCCCTCTCTACCTCTCTCTCTGTCTCTCTCTCTCTTCAGTCAAATCAATACTTTTAAAAACCCAGGTCCTGAAAGCCTCATTTTCTTTCACCCATTTACTGACCTAAATCTGCAAGGCCTTCATCTGTCAATCACTTTCCCCAACACACTTTACTTCCATCAAGAAGTCCTGCAGCCCCTGCAGTGTATTCAGCTGCATTCCACAATTCCTATGCATTATTTTACAGGCACACAATGCAGCACAGTCGAGCAGGGCCTGATGGACACAGAGCCCATCACCAGGTAAGCAGCGGGTTCTGGAAGTGAAATAAGTCCCAACAGCCACGACAGAACAACAGGAGTACCGTGTTCAAGGGGGCCCTTTAGGCCGTCGGGGGAGGGGTCAGATTTGATCTAGTGAGTGAGTTTCTTTAGGTTGTCTTTAAAGAACATTCACTGACATTATTACCCAAGACAATTTACTAAATGAAAATTGTGTCGTGATGGATGGATGGAGAAAGCTATTCAAACAGAGGAAGTCATGTGAGGGATCCCGGGACAAGCACCCATTTTAAAACTGCAGAGAGGAGAAATAAAAAGCCGGCTTTGATCCTGAGCTGAGCACTGGAGGTCAGAGTGTGACTAGTCACCCAGTCTCAGCAGCCCCTAGTTTAAACTCATCCCATCTCAAAGACCAGTGGGGCCTTTAAAGAGCTCACACTGGCTTGCATTAGAAATGCCTTAAAATCAGAGACCAAGTCTGTTGTTTGCTCATAGAATGCCTAGCACAGCACAAAGTGCTAAAAGACACTTAATAGTATTTGATGATGATGAATGAGACAATCAGAAGATGACAGGAAGACAGCTGGATAGAGACAGCGGTTCATTTCAACAGAAACCGTTTCTTTTAAGAAGCGGGGGTGCTTTCAAATGCACTACCTTGGAGAAGACTACACAGAAGGCAAGTGAAACAGAGTGAAGCCAATGTGTGCTCCGTAAACAAAACAATGAAAACTACAGGGGAAGGTGTGGCTTTATAAATGAAGGCGGAGCAAAGGCTGCTTTGGGCACAGAAAGCACAGGACTAGGAATCAACTGACCGGTACCTTCTGTGCCTGAAATCCATAAAATTCTGCACTCTGCGTAACTGAATGTGTAACAAACCACAGTCCTCATGACTGAGAAACAGATCAAACTAGTGTGAAGTAATGTGTCAATTATCTGCCAGACCTGGGTCCAGGGGGAGTCCCAACAGGGTGATGGGGAAGAGCTCACTTCTGACTCCAGACATCTGGGAGTTCACAGCTGGCATTAGCTCTGCAGGCCCAATGTTCTTCCATTATGAAACAGGGACAATTGCAGGGCAAGTCCCGTGGGTTGCTTTAAGTCACTGATACGGGGATAGCCCTGCGGAAGGTGCCCCGTGCTGGGAAGTGCTGTTAGTTAAGAGCACAGGCTTGGGGAAAGCAGTAAAATAACAAGCTGGGCTAAGTGCGGCTCTTCCATTACCCAGCGATGTGACTTGGGCTCTGCTGCTTTTTCTCAGGGAAACTGTTTTCCCACCTGTAAGATCGGCATAAGCGTAGCAGTTCATGGCTCCCTGGGTCTGCAGAGGACAATGGCATATGCCACTTGGGTGTTCAGTATGGAGCCTACTATTAATGTTCAATAAAAGCTGATAATACTTAGGGTTGTCTTCCAACTCACCTGTCCAGGTGTTTACTGGGATTAAGTGAAAAAACACTTAAGGGAAGACACCTTAAGAGCCACAAAGCACTGTCTGCTGAAGCTTTGTTGCTCTGAAGAATAATGTATCGAGTACACTGAAAATGAAGAAACTTAACATCAAAAGCATATGATGTTATTCAGTAAGAAAATGATACTGAGGAAGAAATATGTTGTTGTTTTATTTTTTAAAAAAATTGAGTTTGCCCAGACACAATCAGCATCCACATAAAAGGGAACCAACAGAGACTCCAGACAGCCGATATGGTTCTAGTCTCGTGAGTCTGGTTACATCTGTATGTAACCATCTTGCTCAGAAATTACAATCCCTTTTCCCAGTCTGAAAAACAGAACCAGCTTCTCCCAGCTCCATAGTGCAATGGAATTTCACGAGGGCCTGTGCTTTGGATCGGCCTGTTTTATAAAACCCGAGCGGGGTGGTGCACGATACACTGTCTTACTGAGGAACAGACTCTGGAGGTTTTGTTACATATAAATCCCCGAGACTCTGCTTCCCCCAGAGAGCTACTGCCTATCTATTTTTGAAAACTAAGGAAATCAGAGGAAAAAGCCATTTTGGTTCCATTAGGTTTGTAGGAGAATGAATGGGTGCCTGCTGGCAGGAAATTTAATGTAGTTAGGATGTGACTGAAGCAATCAGAGAGCATTTTTACTTTTGTTTGCATGACAGATTAAGCTTGCTCCTCGCACTGTTCTTAGCAGCACACGCCACTTCTAATAGCCTACACACACTCATAGGGTTTGCAAATGAAGGAGAAAGGAGGTTTTTAAAATTGCAAATCCTCAGCAAGGCAAATTTAGCTCCCCTTGAGCCTTCCCTCCAAAGAAGATGGCCTGTTAACCCATTGAAGGAATGTGTGTGCTTGTCTCACAGATGAACAAGGGTCCCCGTGCATGGCGAGGAATGGCTGAGCTTGTGTAAACACACACACCCCAGTTTCTACTCACCTCTGTACCCTGGATGGGGGAGCAAATATTCCATATCGCGGAGAACAACTAAAATACTGCACACCTCCAACCGAACCATCGTTCTTCCCGTGCGGCTTCTCCAGCTCTATGCCATACCAATACCCTAGAACATGAATATTGCATCTTAAAAGCTTCGGCACTTCATTCACAATCGTTATGCGGTAATATGAACTCAAAGTCTAGATGGCTTAGTGTTTGCACAAATGACCGAGATGATGGAAGATCATCATGATCACTGAGCTTTCAAATGATAAAATTATAAAATAAAACTTGGAAATTTGAAAAGTGGGAGAAACGTTTTAGCGGCATAATTGCACAGCAGTACATTAAGGGAGAAAAATAAAACACACAAACTCAGATTTGCAGGGAATTAGCCATTACGCAAGGGGAGCCCCACCAAGATATATCTTGAGACTATAATGCAAAAGAAGCCGTCCTTGACTCGAATATAGCAAGCTTCAGTGAGAGCAGCACAGATGATATTGAGACGCATAAATCCTAGCATGGACCGCTGTCTTTGCTTCACCCTCCCAGGAGTAGAACACCACAAACAGCCATTAAATTATTAAACAAGGGCAGAGATAACACGGAAAACACAGGGCAGCACAGTGACGTCGCTCCATCTTCTAGCCAAAGGAAAAGTCTTAGGCTCAATAATAGGAAAACCTGTCTAAGAGATGATCTACGGGCCTCACTCTGAGGCAGGCGAGTCTCTGGAGAGACAAAAGGCAAGGAAGCATTGCCGCACTCCCGGTAGCATGAGCTAAATGGGCATATTCCTACAGCCGGGATTCCTGGGGGTGCCCAGAATGAGCACATGCCTCACAGTTTACACACCCGTGGTCTGAGAAGACAGCACAGAGGTGACCATAACTGGTCTTTTACAAACAGTAGCAAATAAAGAATAAGCAAGTAAATACCAACCAACTTACTACATGGAAATTAGGAAATATAAAATATCCCTCCTTTCAGATTACTAGCCCGGAGTCAGTTTCAATTATAGGAACCTTAAAAGAATAAGTTCTCATTTTGTTTTCTTGTTGTTTTTGTTTGTTTGACAGTGGGTCCTACTATGACACACAAGCAGCGTCCACAAGCCTCTTGTCCAACCCCACTAATGCTTTGAAAACAGGCCATCAGTTTCCTGACTCACCTAACCAGGCTAGTCTAGTTAGAATTATTTCTGAGTGTCACAGCTATGACCTTCCAGTCGCTGATCCTTCTGCCTTTAAGGCGCCATGCCATGTAATGGTTTTCTTTAGTTGGAAGTCCCATTCCCGCCATCCCATGTGATGGTTTTCTTTAGTTGGAAGTCCCATTCCCGCCATCCCATGTGATGGTTTTCTTTAATTGGAAGCCCCATTCTCATCGGCTACATTTCTGCTATACAATCACTGCATGGCTCTGATAGCACATGGCATACAGCGAAAATAGATAAATTCTGGCACAGCGGCTGTGAAAATAGCCTAGCGGAGAGCTAGGTGAAGTACGCGCCATCTAGTGTGAGACCTAAGGGAGGCCTGGGCTCTGAAACCGCTCAAATAAGGCACCGACTTAAACTGAAAGTGGAATTAATCCCAAAGGGTGTGCTGGGAGAGGACTGTTCTTGTGATTCTCTCTCCTACACAGCAGGGGACGTTCCTGGTGAACAGGTGGGGTTTGGGCAGCCATGCTGAACAGCAAACTCAGCACAGAGGACCCTAAACTTATAAAGGTCCCTGTTTATCTTCTAGAACATAGGCTTCTCAGTGTGTGGGTGTCGGTTGGCCCTTCCTGCCCCAGCCGGTGGGAACCTGGGCTTGAGGATCAGGGCAGGGAGATGCTGATATTCTGCTCCTGCTATCACTGTGAGTACTACGTTCCTGCCTCCAGACTACGACTGTATGATTTTAGCCAGTATCTATGACACTGCGGCAGGCTAATTTGCTAGTCTGCAAATAGAGTACAATCTCAGCTCCTTCGTGGGTCTTGACAGACGCTACATTACAAACTTTCCTTTTTCAATAGACGTTGTCGGTAACCTTTTCCCAAAATGCCACAATGCCACCATGTGTTAATATGGCGTATTGCTACTTAAAATACAGACGTGGCTCCATGCAACTGGCCTCTGGTTAAAATTATCACCTTTGAAAATACAAAGGAAGATCATCTTTACCTTTTAAAAATATTTATTTCTGTTCATGTGTGTGTACATGAAACTGTGAGTTTTTATGCATCGTGTGTGCAGAAGCCCAGAGAGGCCAGAGGGCAGAGGCCAGAGGCCAGAGGTCCCCTGGAACTGCAGTTACAGGTGGTTCTGAGTCACCTGATGTGGGTGCTGGGAGCCTTTGCTAGAGCAGTAAGTGCTCGTAAGCATTGAGCCATCTCTCCAGCACCAATCTTTACTTTAGGAAACACAGTATTAGGTAGACTGGGCTGAACATTTAAGTTCACAAACATGCATTTTTAGGACCCAGGGTACACAACAACTTTTCTATTTTCTTTGCTTTTCTTTTCAGGGCATTCTGATAAAAGCTCAGGGGTCCATCTACCTGTTCAATTCCAGGATTATCCTGGAGGGGTGGAGGGGGGCTGACCCTGGAGTGCCTTCCAGTCACTTAGCACACGCGGCAGTCAGTGAGAATAAAATAAGGAAGCCAAAACAAATTTTAACATTAGGCAAATGTTAAACACAATTGCCAAAAGACTTCTACGGATGCCAGTCAGTCCCAGTGCAAACAGCTGGATCTGTGTCATTGTCCCTGCCCTCTGCCTGGCTGTCATCCAGTAGAAGCGGAAGTGACAACTCCTGGTGACTAACCACACCTGCGGCTGAAATTTTAAGTCTTTGCTACAGAACTCATGTTGAGCCAAGGCCATTCAGGTCATTACCTGGAGCGAAGTTTGTTGTCCCAAAGAACTTAATGGTGCCCACTCTCTGGCCCACCACCAACACTCTCTCTCCAAGGCGGAGTTCCCCATCACGGCGGGCGCTACTTGCCGCAGATGGTGCTGAAGAATTCAAACCTGTTCAAGTGGTGGGTTGGAGATTGGGGCAGGAAGGGAAAGAGGAAAGAAAACAAAGGGGGAAAAACTCAAAAAGCACATTAGTTTAAAAATATCACTCATCTGGCTAGTTGGGTATTTCATTATGCATTCGACACAGCAGTGACCCTCGCTCGGGAGGTCAAGGCACTCAGAGCAAGTACGGGTTCCCTGAGGAAACCACTAGGAAAGACTCAATTCCACTACCACAGCCAGGTGTATTCTCTGCTCCAACAGAGCATTGAATGTGAAGAACCAGAGCTGTGCAAGCCGTTCCTCCGTCACGGTGACCTGCCTTCGATGCTACGGCATGGAAGTAGATACAGACAACACAGGAAGAACATGTGAAACCAAGTGGTAGGACAGGTGTGACCAGCGGGCCAATCCCGAGTTGTATGAGGCAGAGTTGCTGTATTTACCCAGACCCAGTGTAAGTGGTACACAGGAATGTAGCTGCAGCTGAAACTACCGCAGGCTGAGCAGACCAAACTGAACAACCCAAAATGTCGTGTTCCAAAGTCTGAACGTCCTCAAGTTCACATTCAGATCAGAGAGCCACCTCTCAGAGCTTCGGATTTTGAAGGATTTAAGACTTCAGAGCTTCTGGTTAGAGATGGTCAAACAGCAGGTTGCATAAATATTCCAATACCCCAAACAGGACACATTTGGGGTAAGGAATTCCCAACGTTTGACTGGTCCTGATTGCCCTAGCTTGCTTCCTTCGGCTCAATCCAAAACTAGCCCTAAAATGCTCACTGTCTAGTATCTGGTCTTTGAGAAATACTGTCTCAAAGCTGTTCAAATCCAGAAGGTGGAATCCTGGGCCCTGTCCTATTGGTAACAAGTACAGTGTAACAGCCCCCATCCGAGAAGGCCTTGAGAACATTAAGTGAGGCCTGGGAGGGTCAACCACGGAGCGGGACTGAAAGCACAGGAGAAAACACGAGCCTGTGAAGATGGAGTCAAGGACGCCTGGGCCCCCGTGAAGCCCAGACCTCGTCACCAAACTCTGCAGCTCACTCTACAGTTTACACAGTGCTCCTCATAAAAGGCACGAGGAGGAGTAAAGCTTCACCTTAGGAGTCAACCAAGACAGGTGCACAGCTCACAGGTGCCACAGTCAGACTGACACCCAGTCCCAGGGCCAGGACACCTCAGGGCTGCCCACTGCCTTTGCAGCTCAGTCAAGGTCCAGAGTGAAGCCCTCCTCCCACCCTTCCCCCCTCCTGGCCCTTTCTTTCTGCTCCCATTTACTGTCCCTCCGGCCTAATCTGAGCTCTGCCATCTACCCTCCTCTCAGTGCAAAAATCCACAGGAAAAAAAAAAGCAGACTCACTCTAGAAAAATTTATGGAACTGTCTCTGGGGTTCCCACATCACCCCCACAGCCACGGACATCTCCTGTTCTCTGCTCTTTCCCCGTGAAAGGTGACTTTTTTCATTCTGATCCTTACCTTCGTCCTCACTATTATTAGGACAACATAATCCTCAGATTATCAAAAGGAAAAGGTAAGTACATAGTTACACTAGAACCGCTTGTTGGGGGCGGGGCATAAATCTACACTCATACAAATTCTAAAATCCAGTAAAGGTCAAAAGTCTAAATTCCAAATACAAGAGTATTTTAAATGCAAATAAAATAAGACCAGGAGGGTTCTCAGGACTCAGAAGAGAAGGTGGCTAAAGTGGCCAGGGAGTTGGAGAGGGAAGGCAATTGTACCCCAGAACAACTCCAAGCCCAACTTCCAGGCTCCCCATGTTTCAGACCTGGCTTCTAGGGTTACTGTATTAGGGTCACTACTGAGGCTTTGGGGACTCCCCACCACTCATAGGTGGCTTGGGGTTTTGCTTTTCTGGGGTGAGGATTAAACCCATACCCTCACTGTGTTAGGCAAGCACCTGAAAACTGAACCAAACTTCCAGCCTCCCCAAAATGTATTTTCAAACAGAAAACAAAGAAAAGCCAAAACCAAAACCACTGTCCTGAACACTTTCTATGATAAAACACTGGTTCTGTGCAGGTATTAAGTGGTGGCCATCGTGAGAATTGTTTAGAACAACCTACACCAAAAAAAAAAAAAAATGGTTCCACTCTCCTACAGGGCAAGGCAAACAGGGTTTGAGACCATGTAGGTGGACTTCAGTTGGAAGCCTGCCATGGCGCTTTCCTCATCCTCACACATGGAGGGAGAGTGGTCCCCTCCACAACACTGTCAACCTGGAGCCACCCTGAGCCTCTCCTGAACATGTCAGAAACGACCTTGGCAAAAGCAGAGCGAAGACATCTTTCTAAAGAGGAAGCTGATACGAAGGCGCATGAGAGAGCTGGATTAGATGACAGAATGCAGCTTCTGTAATCCAACTGCAGAGCCAAGAGTCCTGACTGGAGGCTGGGGGCGGGGGCACAGCAAGAAACTCTGGTGTGACTGAAGCCAAGGGGTACAGTGGTAAAGGGGTCCTGCATGGTGCCACCCAAAAAGCACAGCTCAGTCTACCTGGGAGGAAGGGAGAAGTGGGAGAGGGGAGACGGACTGAAGCAGGGCAGGGGAAAAGGGAAGGGGAGTGGGGGAAGGGCACTGGGGGAAAGGTGAAGGGTAAAAGGTGAAGGGTGAAGGGCTCCTTCTACACATTAAAAAGAGCAAATCCACTTACAAACAAACCAAGATAAAAAACACCAAGAAAGCCTGGTTGAAAAAGCCATAGATACCAGCACTGGCTCTGGATGGGAGAGAGGGGCTTTGGCTGAGGGTCTTCTTGCCCTGGCTGCTGCTTGTAGTCAGCTGCTTCTTGGGATGACTCTGCTTGTGGTCCAGCGAGGATGTGGAGGAGGAGCTGCTGATGGACCCAGGCTGGGGAGCTGACAGGGGAACAGGAAAGAATCATACTTGAAATGTTTTAAAAATCAAAAACAAAAAAAAAAAAGCAAACAAAAGAAAAGAAAGGGACGACTGAGATGTTTTCTGGGCAAACGCTTCTAAGACGCTTCACTCAGTTCTCCTCGACTGTGGATTAGCTAGTGTCAGTTTAAATGCCTGATTTCACCCAAACGCACAGCTGCTTACACACCAAGCAGATCGTTGTTTATACAAGCAGAAAAGTTTAAGGATTCACGGTGAGCTATTGTATTCACGGTGAGCTATCAACTAATGGAAGCTAATCTAACCCCCAAACACTCTCTACTGTCCTTAGGGGAAACTGATAGAGCCCCTTCAGAGACACAAGCACACACACACACACACACGCATGCACACCACCAACATGTCTTAAGGTGACAACATTTTTAACCTTAAAGCATCTGTATTCAACCTGAAGGTGAGTAAGACTGCAGAGGGTCTTCCCTGCAGACCCTGGACGGCTGCTGCATCTCCTGCTAAACTGGTAGTTCTTTACACATGGTAAGAAACGGGTTACGGTAGTTTGTAGTTTTAAAGGGGTTTTTCCTTCGCGGCTTTAACATGCGTCTGTAAGCTGTTCTGCAGTGATGGTACAGGAGTGAGGGTTACAGTACCATCATTTTCTGCTACAGTCTTCAGCTCTTCACTGGGAGGCAAGGAGAGCGTGGACTCTGAAGCATTCTCCTTTTTGGATGGCATCAATCCTGGTGAATAAGGACAGGAATGATTTCAGAAAAAGACAATTTTGCTAACATTAAGCAAGAAAAATGTATTTTCTGTAAAGTATATGCATCTCTCAATATCTAAATCTTTCCCACTTCTTTAGTGACTTGTTTTGTTTTGAGACAGGGTTTGTCTATGAAGCTCTGGTATCCAGGAACTCACTCTGTAGACCAGGGGACCTAGTCTCCCAGAACTCACTGAGATCTGTCTACCTCTGCCTCCCAAGTGCTGGGATTAAAGGCGTGCATGACTACTTAGTCACTTCTAAAAACACGGCGAATACACTTTCACAGACAGAAGGAACCAGCACCTCAATGTTTAAGGTAGTAAAAAGGAGCTGGACACACTGCTCAGTGCACAGCACCTACCGAGTTCTAGACTCCAGCTCTGGGAAACTAAGAAAAAAGAAGAGGCTATATTTGCAGTACATCTAAGAACTTTCCCCAGCGTTGCCCCACTAATCATCTCTAAAATATCTGAAGCATTATATCTGATGGTTAATAGGATTGCTCGGAAATTCTCTGTCACACCAGAGGGCATGGCAAACCTGTCACTGCTGAGATATGGCTGAGTAGGACTTGAAAACAGATGATATAACATTGTTTCCTACTACATCCAATTCCCACAACAATCCCATCTGGGCAGGAGGGGCAGGGATAGAAAAGCTCTTAATAATAAATAACGGTTGTTGGATAAGACTTTCTTATCAATTGTATCAACTTATTTAAAGAAACTAAATGGATCTCCACACTTGTATTTCCAGTCGATATTTGGAGTGAAGAACTGTCCAGGGGACTTGTCTACAAGCTGAAACCATACACAGTCTTCTCCCTGAAAAGTTCTCGGCTTAACACGGCCAAAGACCTGACAACCAGTGACTGTGTGTGAGGACACTGTTCATCCCAAGGTCTAGCAAGGGAGGAAGCGGTGGAAGCTCTGCAAAGAGCCAGGGGCTCATCAAGATCTCACCGAACTGGGGCTGCAGTGGGTCGAATGTCTTCCCCCAGAGTAGAGGTCTAGTAGGAAGAAGTGAGAGTGGGAATTCTTGAAAAGTGAGAGAGAAAAATCTCACAGAATGACGCGGCATATGGGAAGCTTGTCTGGAAAGGAGTCCTCTGGGGACTCAGATGAGGGAAACTGAACAAGCAGATAACAGTAAACCTCAGAGGGGTCAGTGCCTGGCTAAGGGTGCTGCCCAACTGGATAGTGCTTGCCTAGCATTGCAAGTTCAATTCCTAGGTCTTCAAGAGAAGGGGGGAAAGGACAGAGGATTGGAGGGGGAAGGGTGAAGATTGGAGAGAAAAGGGGAGAGAATTGAAGGGGTGGAAGGCTTAGAGGGAAGGTGGGTGCTGCAACTCTCCTGTAGAGAGGACAGGTGGGAACAGCCTGTCCAGAATGAGTCTTGTCCTGGACTTAAAAGGGAGGACTGGTCTGGATAGACAGTCCAGTTATGTGACATTTCTTCAGTGGCCACAGCAAGAAGGAAGGGGAAGGAAGGCTAGAAGCAGGAGCCAAGGGCAATTGCTCCAGTGGCCCAAGGAGGGCATGAGGTGCCACAGCAGCTGCAATGAAAGAAGACAACCTGCGGAGTGCAATTCCCAGTGATTTCATTTTCCAGCCCTAGAGTTCCATTTGGTCCTTTCATCTGAACTGTCATCAAGATGACCAAACATGAAGTTTTAAAAAATGATATAAAGATCTTTTTGTGTATCTGCCCAGCTTCCCGTTAAAACAGCATTTCACAAACTATAGAACAATGTCCCAACCAGGACACGTGCATTGTTCTCAGCCACTAATGTGTACTTGCCATCAGTGTGTGTGTGTGTGTGTGTGTGTGTGTGTATGCGCGCGCACACACACACACGTTCATACACACATGCACAGCATTTCAATCTTCTTTTTGTTTCTCCTGAAGCTTGTTTTAAGAGAGCTCACCTTAATTTTCTTGCTTTTTTTTTTGTGCCCTAAGCTCATTTATTGCACCTTAATTTTCATCCTGAGAACATGACTGTGATATACTCTCTAAAGTATTTTGGTTTGGATTTTTTTGAGGGTAAGATCTCATTATGTAATCCCAGATATGAAGTATCAAGAATATCTATAGATAAAAACTTTACAGCCATATTAAGATATTTTAAATTATCCTACTAAACAGAAAAATATTCCAAGCATATAATTAAAGATGGCTGTAACAATGTCAGCTCTTTTAAATTGGTAGAAAGATTAAATGTGATATCAGCTTAAACGTTAGTATATCTATTTTTAAAAGAAACTTAAGAACACATTCTAAACTATGTAACAAGTGGGACTTGCAGGGGACCCATAGAAGGGGGACAACAATCTTTAAGATAGGAAGGAGGCTTTTCTCTCTGCTGAGAGCAAGATTCTTTCTTAATTATGAAGAACAACCAAGGGCCCTTGAGCAAACAAGTGGAACAGAAAAGACACACTGCACATCTGGACAACATCCTTTTAGATGGCGGAAAGCCTTCCTGCTCCAGCTACCAATGGGTTAACAGATATTTACCGAGTACCTATTTTGTGTTATGTGCTCCTGTAAATGCTATATCACAAATTATTCTCACGGTCTACTTCAATTTAGAATTTGACTGAGAGCACAAAAGATTTACACAAACAAAGCAATCAGTGGGCAAGATAACAACCGGACTGTACAGATTATAAGAATACACATACACGGTTGGAGAACGAAGAGGTTAAACAAGTCGGATTTCTCAGCGAGGAGCAGGGTCTGTATGGAGTGAGGAACAGCAAGGACCTCTGAGGGACGCCCACAGGTGAGGAGAGACAGGGGGAGAGTGAGCACGTGCGTGCGTGGAGCAGGGCAGAGGGTCAGCAAAGCACGGCCAACCAGGGGAGCAGAAAAGAGGCCCCATCAAGCAACAAAGGGACATCCAGAAGAGGCAAGGAGCAGGAACTCGCTGGAGGCATAAAACCCAGCTCTGAGGCTGACCAGGGAGTGTTAGAAGCACACAGAAAGTAGGAAAGGATGAAGCCGAACCACCACTGCCAGGACTTACGTCCTTATTCACAACTGAGACTGAGAACACAGAGCCTTGGTTTTGTGAGGTTTGGCGTGTGCGGTGGACTAACAAAAAGAGTAAAGCAGTTTGAACACCATAAATGCCACAAATACAATCTGAAATATAGTCTAGGCGGTCATGATCATCCCAGCTTGACCTACCAGAATTCACTTTGGATGTGACGTGAGCTACATCAACCTTCTGGGATCGGACGTGAGGTGCCGCTCTCGTGGAAAGAGTGTGTGTGACATTTTTCTTCCCCTCTTTTACTTTACTTATCTTTGAAAGGGGTGCAAAAATACCTGAGGGCAAAAACAGAATTGTAGTTAGTGCGGAATGACTGAATAATTTCAAACACAGGGCAAATGCTAACTGCTCTAACTCAGGCTCTGTTTAGTACCTACCACACATCTTGTAAGGAGACATGGTACTCACCCTCAGAGACTGTACAATCATCTAGTGCAAAGACTAAATACATAAGAACTTTGGAAGCACACAAGAGATACATAATCTACTATGGAGTGAGGCTCAGGGGAAGAAGAAATGTGTAGAAGTTACCATCTTCTCTAAGTGACTGAGAATAAGCAATTACACAGCGTAAGCCACGCCACTTCATGTCATCCTCCCACACTGTGGCTCTTCATACCCTGTCTCCTCTTCCTTCTGTACTGCACACCTTTGAAAGGCAAATTCAAATGCTGCTCTTGCCTGAATTCTCCCGCTCTAACTAATTACAGTCCCTTACACACAGTACAGACACAATAAATCTGTTTGACTGTATAACATAATCTTCCCCAAAGGCCTAGCCTTCAATTCCTGCCAATCAGAAGCAACACAGTGTGTACTGGGGAAGGGAGGTGAACAGAGACAGGGGACTGACGACCTATAGCAGTTGGGAGTATAAAATCCCACTAAAGAGTTTATGGAGGCAATAAAATATCCAGTTTGAGTAAGTACACACAGACATTGAGGAGAGTGAATACGAACTCTATATGCCAAGATTGTCTCCCTAACACACTTAGAAAACAAAGTCATAATGTGTACATTACACTCTGAGTGTTTACAGTCTAACAAACACACATCATATAGAACGTGATCTGTTAAAGCAGGGTGTGAGCACTCTGCCCACAGCTGGGAAGTGCCAGCTGCCCTGCTTCCCTGAAAACCTTTGGTGTTCCTTTCTCCTTTGGACTCTGCATGACCTTCTCTTGATTTTCCTGACCTTTAGAACGTATTTGTAATTATCTTCCATGTCACTGACCTGAGGTTGTCCTTGACTTTCTATTCAAATTTCTTTTCATTGCAAGAGGGAAAGACGAGAGAGAGAACAAAACTTGAAAATGAGGATGATGGCAATGATACGATTAAATCTGACAAGGTTTGAAGAAGGAAATATTCTACTCTGTATATATGCGTTTCTACACTTTCTGGAACTCGGGAATTCTTACCTAATCCTCCTCATGGAATTAATTTTAAGGAAATGCACACGGGCTGTGAGGCTATGCTTGTATAAAAAGGATGGACCGCAAGAAGCACACTTTCTAGCTTATCAAAACATACTGACCTCTAACCATGTTCCAGGGATACTTTTTGGAGAAAATAAAATCTAGGAAAAAGGTAATTGTCTGGCAACAAGACAAACAAAATTGATCCCATCTGTGAGCTATAGCAGCCCCTCTATCTGCCCAGATACGTTCAGGGTGTTCTGCATAAACTATGTTTTTCCTACCCAGGCATTAAAATGTAATTTAGAAACCAAGTACAGTAGAAAATCAACACTGGCCAATCATAGCATAGACCAGCTAACAAGGTGCTATCAGCAATGACTGTTAAAAGGATGTGGTGGCCCCTGACCCTGGGATAGCTTATGGCACGGTACTATAATGTGGTTGACCATGGGGAACTGAAATCACACATTAATGAAGTCTGCTGTGCTGCATCACCACCCACAAGCAAGACAGTGAAGACAGAGTCATTCATGAAACACAGTCAAGAAATTTAAAAACCAGGCCAGTAAGAAGACTCATAAAGGCCACCAAGAGCCGGGCGGTGGTGGCGCACGCCTTTAATCCCAGCACTCAGGAGGCAGAGGCAGACGGATCTCTGTGAGTTCGAGGCCAGCCTGGTCTAGAAGAGCTAGTTCTAGGACAGGAACCAAAAGCTACGGAGAAACCCTGTCTCGAAAATAAAAAACAAAAACAATAAAGGCCACCAAGCCTGACAACCTGACATCAATCCCTGGGAACCACATAGTAGAAGAGAATCAACTCCTACAAATTGTCCTCTGACCTCCATACACCATGGTACACTAAAATGTGCACATGCAGGCATGCACACACCCACACACATACACACAATACACAAATGTAAAAAAGAAAAAATATTATTATTACAGTATAAAATTATATCCGTGGGAAACTTTGTGTGAATACAGGCAATCAAACCAAAGAACTGAATATTAGAACATATATATGAAAATAGAGTACAAACTTTACTTCTAATTTGATTAGTGTCAGTAACATCATACATGGCGCTCAATAAGTGACCTGCTTTCTTTTGTTTTTATTATGAGATAAAGTTTCATGTAACCCATGATGACCTGAAACTGGCTATGTATCCATGGATGGACTTAAATTTCTGATCCTCCTGCCTCTGCTTCCTAAGCGATTACAGGTGTGCAGTACCTTCATGCATTTATGTGGTGCCCGGATGAAATCCAAGCCTCAAGCAGTTCAGTAAGCGCTCCATTAACTGAGGCTGTACCCAGCCAAGGTTCCTTCTTGTCTTAATTTGAGGGAAAATGTGTGGGTTTTTTTGTAATCTCCAAAGGAAATTTCCATATAGAAATAAATTTGTTTCAAAGGTGATGGAGGAGGATCATCTGTCTATCTGTTGCTTTCATTGGTTAATTAATAAAGAAAATTGCTTGGCCTGATAGGTCAAAACATAGGTAGGCGGGGAAGACAGAACAGAATGCTGGGAGGAAGAAGGCAGTGAAGCAGACGCTATAGCTCTCCTCTCCAAGATGGACGCAGGTTAAGATCCTTCCTGGTAAGGCACCACCTCGTGGTGCTACACAGATAATTAGAAATGGGTTAATCAAGATGTGAGAATTAGCCAGTGAGAGGCTAGAGCTAATGGGCCAAGCAGTGTTTAAAAGAATACAATTTGTGTGTTGTTATTTCGGGTGTAAAGGTAGCCATGCAGGAGCTGGGTGGGAACACAGCCTGCAGCTCCTTCTACACAAAGGATAATCAAATATTTAATTCTAATGACTTAAAAAAATTATATTCACACAATTCCTCATTTGCATTGATCTTGTTTGTCTTTCTTTATCATTATTATTATTAATCAAGTCACTTGGGCAAGCCATGACTACATTTGAAGTTGTGGCTGGGAGCACAGTGAGCAGGCTCCCTCGCTGCCTGGTAACCCAACATGCTCACTGGCACAACTGTAAGGTTGACCAAACAGAAGCACATGGCCATTGCTTTTAAAAGAAGAGCAGTGAGTTCTCAGATACACACAGCTCGTCTAATGTGTTCGACCCCATTAAAAAATGTCAGCAACAAATAAAAATGCTATAAATTATAAGAGAAATTTACTTTTTAATGAAGAAAATGGAAGCTTCTGAGTGGAGGAAAAAAGACAGCCTGAAACTCCTAATCGGCAGCCGGAGAAGCTCGGGAAAGCAGCTGGCAAACTATGGTGGGTGAGAGAAGCATCCTGGCCACCGCTAGGCTCCGGCGTTGTCCTGGTACAGAGCCACGACAATCTGCTCACACTGTCTGTGCTGCTCACTCACAGTAACAGCGGAGCTGGGCATCACAACAGAGACCATGAGGCCCACCAAGGAGTCACTGTCTGGCCTCTCCAGCTTGCCAAGTTCTACACGAGATAATACCGTCTTAAATACTAAGGGGACATGTTTTACGATCAGTCTGCAGCTCCTCCTCCCTAACTACCTCGGCAAACAGTAGAAATAAATGTTGTCAGAATGGGGGGTTCTCATTTTACGCCTGAGACTTCTTTCAGGAAGCTACTGAAGGATGTGCTCTACCAAAAGGAGGGCATAAACTAAGAAAGAAACCGGCTGGACAAAGCAATAGCACCAAATCTTTCCCTTTATGGAACAAAGTGGAGAGGTGTCTAAGAGAATGAGCCATTTATATGGATTATTTACAAACACAAGCATTGATCTGCTATCAGAAGATACAGCTTGGGGACTTCCACAGAGGTTCTTGCTTCCGAAGAGCAAGTGTCAGGGGGAAGGAAGGCTTGTTTCTTTCCAATAAGCCTGACAGTCTATCCGTTAGTCAGAGTGTTTACTCTGGTAATTACTGGAAAGCACAACAATAATAGTATCCACACTATTAAATCAATTACTAAGAGGCTACAACTTAACAAACTAGTATAGCTAGCACAAACAAACTGAACACAGTGATCCTGGGATGAACCACAGCACTGACCCTAACTCAGTGTATAAACACAGCACAAAACCAGAGGCAGGAATGAAGGAGAGAATCCCCAACTGCACTGCCCTCCACCTCAGGCACCTTAGCAATGACCTCACTCAGTACACCAAGATTACTCAGCAGGAGCGTGACCTTAATTTTTAAATTATGGCCCCCACATCCCAACCTGCCTCTGATTATTTAAGGTCCAGAAGCAGAAGCCCAAGGCTCCCAGCTCTGCTTTACCAAGCTTGCCTGTCCTTCCAGTGAGCCCATGAGCCCATGCCAGCAACCTCACCACAAATCTGACTGACACCGTCCCAATGTGTGACTAAAAGTCTGTGATCCTGTTCTGAGCTTGGCTGCCAAAAGTAGTCATCAGAGAAAAATTCAGACTAAACCCCTGACCCTGTTCCAGCAAAGCTCCTAATGGGATCCATAATTATGTACAGAAAAATATAAACATTTCCACATGAATAAAATATGTAATTTATAACTAGCTCTTGAATTATATATCATCAAGAACAATTATATATTACATTTATTAACGAATGAAAATAAAATATAATCATCATAAAGGAAAAATATTTAGCTGTATATTAAATGTCATAATAGATTGTGAGTAAAGTTCAAACCCGAATACCAAATTGGAAAAATGAATTTTTTTTTTAACTTCAGCAGTTCCTAAACACTAATATTTCAGTTTAAATAGACAACCATGTATATACAGGAGCCAAATAACTCTGTCTCTCTCTCTCCTGTCTCTGTCACTGTGTGTGTGTGTGTGTGTGTGTGTGTGTGTGTGTGTATGTGTGTGTGTCTGTGTGTGTGTTTCTCTCTTACACAAGGCACAACAAAGTATTTAGGATCTTCTTGCACAAGGCTGAGAAGATAGCTTAGTTGGTAAAGTGCTTGCTATACAAACATAACATGTCTGAAAGCACATGCCTGCAACCCCAGAAGACAGACAGATCTCTGGGGATTGCTGGTCAGCCAGCCTCAACAAATCAGTGAGCTCCAGCCAGAAAGAGACCCTGCTTCAAAAAACAAGATGGTTCCTGAGGAACAATACCCAAAGTTAACCTTTGTCCTACACACACACACACACACACACACACACACACACACACACACACAATGAATATATACATAAAACTAAAATTAAAAATTTTCTGTCTCATCATAATCTGAGAAATAGGAGTGAAAAACAAGTTTTTAACCCATCAAATTGGAAAACTTAAAGGAAAAGAAGCCGTTTTTTAAAAATCACATTTTTGAGGAATATTTAAACACTTACACAAATTATAATAAGATATCCAGTTAAAATGTAGAATATATAACAAATATATATGTATACATACATATATAAAATCTATGAGAGCCAGAGAGAGGAATAATGGGCTGAGATGACCAAAATACGTTGATTAAATATGTAAAATTTTCAAAGAAAAACATTTTAAAAGTTTAAAACATATCAAAAATATGCAAGACTGGAGAGATGGCTCAGAGGTTAAGAGCACCGACTGCTCTTCCAGAGGTCCTGAGTTCAATTCCCAGCAACCACATGGTGGCTCACAACCATCTGTAATGAGATCTGGTGCCCTCTTCTGGCGTGCGGGCATACATGGAGGCTGAACACTGTGTACATAATAAATAAATAAATTTAAAAAAAATATGCAAGTGATTTCTATTTTCTTCCTTCTCCTGTTTTATGACTTTTATGTCTTACACACTGAGCATTTTTACAAGCAAAAAGTATAAATAGGCAAGGACAAGGGTCTACCCTAAGTGTGTGACAGAGAGAAACCAGGACTAATTATATGACCTGACAGGCGCCAGCTAAGCAGCCGGCAGCTCTGTGCTGACAGTTCCCACCCAGGTAGCTTATATCGCCCAGTATACTTTATCCTCACCTAAGCCTCGGGCCCTCTCCCATTTTATAGGAGCCAGACTGAGGATCACACAGCCCCAACCTGAAGCTGAGGAAGAGTCAGCAGCGAAAGCCCACAGTTCTCATCAGGGTGCTGCCCCCTTCCAGCTGAGCTGGGCAACCGTGGAGAGAATGTCAGAGAGGAGGAAAAACAACAACATAGTGAGAACAGCAGACCAACCTCAGCACGTCTGAGTGTGTGAAGGAAAGAGAAAGCAGAACAAGGGGGGGGGGGTTATGTGAGGAGGGAAGAGGGCAGAGGGAAGGCATTCAGACAAACGTTTGTCAGGAAGAGAAAGGACTGTCCCAGCTCAGGGACAGAGTCAAAGCCGTTCTCACTGCTTTTCCATCTTCTCACGTCCCTCAGGGCTCGCTGGCTCCAGAGAGCCAAGTCCCTCCCTGTGGCCTGATACCACCACATGCAGATCTACAGAACCCGGCTGCTAACCGGGCTACAGAACTGTGCTCACAGACATGCTATAGGCCCGCCCACCTCAACTGCTTCCTTTCACAGCCCCCCACCTACTCAACTGTTTGCCCCTCAAAACCACCCCAGAGAAGGTGAATAGACAGTCAACTGGGAATTGTAAGTATTAGGATGTGAGTTTAACACCCAGCACCAACACAACATGTGAGCATGTGACTGTAATCCCAATTCCTTGGGGCAGAAAACAGGAGGCTCCCCAGGGCTCAGGGCTGGCCAGCCAGAGTAGCTGAGTCCCAAGATCCAGCGGAACACCACCTCTGGCCTCCACATGCACACTGGTGTGCACACACAATCAGTTCCAGTGAGTCCCAGGGCAGAGAGGCAGAAATTCCCTCCCTGAAAGAACAAGCCAATCCCAGCATACTCCCCATTCACCACCAGTACCAGATGCCTGTGACTCCTGTGAACTGGTTCTCTAAACCACCACAGCATCGCTGCATGCTCCAACCTGGAATCAGGTCCCTGGGTCGGGAACCAAAGATCCCAGCATGTGGGCTCTCCTCCCTGACCACCCTGGATTCTAACATCCATCCCTCTACTCAGTCTGCTTGTCTGTCCTCAGCTCTCTTGCAGACTTCTTCTAGTAGAATATTCTGAAAGAACAACCGGGTAAACCAGTCTCTGTTCTTCGTCAGCACCCATTCCCAAACAGTGTGACAAACCTTGACAAGAAGAGGACCTAGCCTTGAAGCCTGCTAACTTCTCTACATTTGTGTCCCCAAGACCACAGTCGGTCCCTGGCATCCCGTGGCTGCCCCCTGCACTGCCCTGACCTGGTCGAGTTCCTCTCCTCACTGTCCACCTCCATCCTCCTCTCTCCCACCTCCATCCACCCCCCAGGTCCTCTCCTTACATCAGAAAATGACCTCACTTCTCATTTTCTGAGAAAACAGAAACATCTTCCCAGAATCTCTGTCCTTAGGGAGAGTGAGCCATGCCTGGACTGACGCCAGGCTAACCCTGGCACAACCCTTTCAACTTCTCAAGGACCTTCCTCCTCCAACCGTCCCCTCCTTTAAATCATTCCCATCAGTGGAAACAAGATATACCAGCTCCTGCATGGAAAATAGCCTCAGTCCACACCCTCCTATATAAACTACAAGAAAGGGTGAGGCAGAACTGATCAGGGGCAGAACGTGGTTCAACCTTACCATATTTGGGAGCACACTTGAAGTACTGGACTCTCCCAACACTTCCATTGTTTTTTCCTTCTGGCTCATCCAGCTCAACGCCAGCCCACTGCCCACTTGCAAATTCAGTTGTTCCACAAAATCTTAATGTCCCGACCTAGAGAAAACATAAAACTGGTTTTCAGTCTTATTAGTACTTCTAACTGCCCTTTTCTTAGCAATAGTACTTTGTAAGTCTTTCGAAGTAGACTTTTGAATAAAAAAAAAACAAATCTGCCAAGACTTTTTTAATGGCAAAGGAGTTTACCAGGAAGACATGGGATCCTTCCTAGGTGATGTTCTTTCCCAGTAGAACTGGAAAGAAAAGTCCATGTTGCAATGGGATCCAGCTCACCTCTCTCAGTTACCAAGAGCAGGCCAGAAATCAGTGATGATACATAGAGAAAAAGGAAGCCAGCTATAAACCAACTCAACTAAACTGCTATCTAAAGAGTACCCCACCCAAAACAGAGCATATAAGTGTCAAAGAGCAGAGCTGGAGAGATGGCTCAACACCCACAAGACAGCTCACAACTGTCTGTTACTTCCATTGTACATGTCTGACCTCCGTGGGTACCAGGTACACAAGTGATGTGTATACATTCATGCAGGCAAAACACCCAGACACGTGCAATAAAAAATAAATTTTAAATTTTATTTTTTTTGTTTGTTTTGTTTTGTTTTGATACAGGGTTTCTCTGTGTAGTCCTGGCTGTCGTGGAACTTGTTTTGTAGACCAGGCTGGCCTAGAACTTATAGAGATCTGCCTGCCTCCACCTCCCAAGTGCTGGGATTAAAGATGTGTGCTACCACTGCCTGGTTAAATTTTAAGAAAGAATAGAAATCACATATAATATGTTTTTGAACCATAACAGAGTTAAACTAGAAACCATTAGCAGAGAGATACATGATACTCTCTGGATACATGTAATTGTACCAAGTACCTATAAATAACCCATGGAAAATCAGAAGGAAAATTTTTAAAAAATATTTGAATGAAAATTAGTCTATCAGAATATGAGCGTGCACCTTAGAAACAGCCAAAAACAAGTGTCTAAATTTCCACCTCAGCAAACTAAGATTAAGACCCAAAGCCAGAGAGAGAAACTAATAAATATTCAAATAAACTGAGAACATAAAAATAATACAGAAAATCAATAAAACCAATAACACATTTTTTTGAAAATTAAAATTATTAAACCTCTATACATAAGCCATTTTTTAAAAGAGAGAGAGCTAAAAGACACAAATTGCCAACATCACCAACAAAAGGGGGACATAGCGGCCAATATTTGAGAAAATGAGCCGATATTATGAACAGCGCTGCCTGCCCGTTCATCTCACAGGTGCTATTAAACATTTCAGTTCCTTGGAAGATACAGACTCTCAAAATGCAATTAATGCCTGAATTTGTGATTTAAAACTGAAAAAAGAAAAAAGCTCCCAAGAACAGATAGCTCCAATGACGAATTTTACCAAAAATGTCTTAACAAAAACAAATTTTGTATAAGCTCTTCCAGAATTTAAATGAAGGGACTGATTCCCAAGGCATTTTAGGAAACCAACATAACCTTGACATTAAAAATGGCCAAAGACACAAGCAACTACATCTATATCCCTCTAGAGCACAAACATAGGCATCTTCAATTTAGAGTCAATCCGACAGCAATAAGTAGACTACTACATGGTGATGAAGGGACGCAAAGATGTCATGGAGGGAATTACCCAACACAATCCTCCTGTCCACACACTGAAGGGAAAGACAGAAAAGATGCCTGCAACCAACTGCAACACCCTTCCATGACGACAGCTTAAAGAGAAGGCACAACTTGGCAACTGAGGACCTCTTCAACTTAACAAAAGACCACACTAAAACCACAGCTAGCAATATCATGTGACCTCACTTAGAGAAAGGAGGGGAGAGGAGGGGAAAGACAAGAAGAAGGATGAGGAGACAAGATGATTCTGTACAGGGAATCCACAGAGTAAAAAATTAAGGACAGGTGGTCAATATTCAAAAATCAACTATTTCCATATACTAGAAATGAACAACCAGAAAAGAAAATTTCAACAATAGCACACAAAAAATTAAGTCTAAATCTAGCAAATTTAATACTTAAATGGTTAAAATCATGGAAGTTGATTAAATAATTCAAAACTCATATGAATACAGAAAGATATTGTGCTTAAGATGCAAAATATACTTGACCAAATCTAGACTCAACAACACTCAATTCAAAATCTCATAAGGGTTTTTTTTAATATAGAAATGAATGAATGAATTCTAAAACTTAAATGCTAAAAGGAAAGGAACTAGAATATCAAAACTGTTTGGCAGGGAAATTGAAGTCCTAACACCTGCTGGATGTTTGCCAATGCAAGCGATGATGGCATTGAAGACAGGGGAGTCATCAGAACAGGGCAGGACCAACACAGAAAAAAAAAAAAACCCACAGGATGTTTGAAGAGCCCAAAGCATGAAATAGCAGGAAAGAAGCAACCACATGGTTAAAAACAGAAGAAACAAACCCAAGCTATAGTTCGTCCTCTCAAAAATTAACTCAAGGGGGTCGAGAAGATCTTATGATATCTTACCATAAAGACTTAAGTTCACCACCCAAACTGAAAAGCCAAGCACTGTGGTACATGCCTATAACTTCAGCTCTGGAAAGATGCAGACAGAGGGATCCCTGGGGCTGCTGGCCAGTCAGTCTAGCAGAATCAGCAAGCTACAGGCTCAGCAGAGACTGGGTCTCAAGAAGTACAGTAGAGCGGAACTGAGGGAGACACCTAAAGTCATCCTCCGGGATTCCACGTTTATGCACATATACATATACACAGACATCCTCCTCTCTCTCTCTCTCTCTCTCTCTCTCTCTCTCTCTCTCTCTCACACACACACACACACACACACACACACACACACACACACACGCAGTAAACACAAAACTAGCTGAATGTAGTGGAAACACTACAATCTCAGCTTTAGGGAAGATGGACGATCTGGAGTTCAAAATCATTCTCAGCTACATAATAAATGCTTCTACTTGGATGTAAAATTATCCAACCAAAAAGTAAATAAAATAACTTTTTTCTTTTATTTTTGAGATAATAAAATTACGTCATTTTCCATTCCTTTCCTCCCTCCAAACTCTCTCATATACTTCTCCTGGTTCTCTTTCAAGTTCATGGCCTTTTCTTCCATTAACTGTTGTTATACAGAAATTAAAAGTCTATACATATATATTCCAAAATATAAACTGATCTATCTGTTCAACGTTACTTATATGTAAACCAGCATAACCAGAATAACAACCTAAAAAATGTACTTATACCCACAAGTTAAGTGTAGTCCTCAGTCCTCATCAAAGAAAACCCATCTCTGAAACACTGCAACTCTTCAAAGCCCCTCTAAGACACAATTACAGGAATGCTACAAAGACTTGATGTCCAGTAACAATTTCTTAAAAGCTATATATTCTATGTATTTTATATATTCAATTTCCTGGCATTTAATTGAACCTGTGAAAAGCTAACTAATGTCCTATTGCTTTGTAAAGAGTGAATTCCATTTATCCGAATCGGTGGTTGTTTCTTTGCAACCCAGTTTCCCATGCTAGATCAAGCTTCAGCTTCACGATTCTCTGAGAAGCCCTCATCATCCATCCGAACACTGAGATGTAAGCAGTTTTTGGAAGGTTAACATCCAGGCACATGTTCCCTGCTCCACTCCACGCCTGGAGCTTCTTATTACCTCAGAACTAAAAATAAACACTGCTGATGAGCGGCATGTGGCTCAGTGGTCCGGCACTTCCCACACTTCACAAGACTGTGCTCAAGTCCCAGCCCTGGAGGGAGGAGGAAGCCCCCAAAAGAGGTATCAAAGGAGAGAGAGAAAAGGTCACAGTGAAGGTCACACAGGAACTGCAGCTCTGCCTCTCTATCAAGCCTTTATGTAAAGAGGCACTGGCTGACCTCCCATCTGCAAGTTCTGTGGTATCTGAATGTTCCCTATTTGTGAGATTTCAAAGGCACACACAGAACAGTAATGAAGGTCTCCTTCGCTCGGTTGGCAGGAGAAGTGCCATTGGCAGGGACGATCCAGAGCAGACAGAGCGAGGCCATTTCTCAGCTCCCGCATCTAAATTCAGTCAGCCGTTCTCCTCTATGCCACTTTTCCCATATAGAGAACTTTCCTATCAAGTTCAAACACCTCATATTCTTAAACTGCTTCCTACAAGCAAACTTACACTTAAGTTTCATATTTTTACTGGGCGGAGATGGTGCACAGCTTTAAATCCAGCACTCGGGACCCAAAGACAGGTGAATCCCTTTGAGTTTGAGGCCAGCCTGGTCTACAAAGGGAGTTCCACAACACCCAGGGCTACACAGAGAAACTGTCTCAAAAAAAAAAAAGACTACACATTTTCAGGCAAGTATTTTTCTGTCTGTCCACGTGTGTTGAAGTTCTTCAAAAAAAAAACCTCAAAATTGTGACCGTGTGGCACACAACCCCTAGATACAGACCAGAGATGACAACAGTAAGAACTCCTGGGACTGCGATGACTTATTATACCTTCTGTCCTGCAATGACAACACGGTCTCCCAACTTCAGGCCAAGAGATGCCAGCATGGCCTTGCTGGTAGCATGATCACTGCTTGGAAGCACGGCCTTAGAGACGGAGCAGGACAGAGGCGCCGCATCCAAGAGCATCTGCTTAATTTCCTTAGCAGTTGCTGCAGCATCGGCCATCTCCAGAGGCATGTCCACTGGGTCCGGAACAACATCCACCGGGATCTGTCCTTTATCATTCTACCACAGAGACAAGGGGGAAAAAAAATCCTTAGTTCTTACGTGCTCGGAGCACTAGAGAACCACCTACGACTCTTAATGCAGGGTTTTAAAGTCAGACACAGCCGTTTATTTACTCAAATCTTCTCGAACTCTTCTGCAGTACCAGGAACCATTCTAGGTGCTAAAGATACCAGGGAAGGAATAAAAACACTCTGCTGCCCTCAAAGAGTGCACACCCTTGTGGGACAGCCAGAGCGTCAACAGATTATGTGGCGTGCTAACCAGGAGCTGAGTGGTAGAGAGACACCAGGGCACAGAGAAAATGGGCACCTGGGTGGCTGTAGGGGAGCTGGTGACATAAAGAGGGGGCGGGAACCCTCACTGACAAGATGCAAAGGAGATAAGAGGAAGGGGTCTGGTAGGCAATCATTCTGTACACTGAGAAGGGCCAGTACCAGGGCAGAGAGAGATGCCTTGGCCACACATGAACACGGTGAAGTAGCAGGATGCCTAGCTGCCCAATCCAAGACCCAGTTACATCCAAGAACACTCCTTACAGACATTTCATCTACCAGAGACCATATACACAGTGACCCCACTTCACAGCTACCTTAGTTTTCATAAGTTCCCTCAATCAAGTTTGCACAGAGGAAAAGAATCTCCCTCGCCCATGATGTCTCTCGGGACCTGTCCTGTCATTAAGGGCCAAAGACTACATTCTGCTGTCCCACAGTTGCCAAACTGGCTCTATGACCTCAGCCATCTGCCTGGCCATGCGGCAACTCAGACTTCAGAAATAGAGACAACGGTGTATCTAATATTGATTGCATCCTAAGCTGCAATCAAGAAACTTGCCCCATTCTCCCTAAGGAGAGACTGTATCCAGAAGGAGTTTATCTGTGACAAGATAAAATAGCCAGCTATAAACCCAGTTTGTTACATGGTATTTATATAATTCAAAACCTGTCATCTAAAAAATAATCTCACTTAGGTCTCTCAAGGAGGAGCTTGCAAACAGGATCTCCAGAAGAATTTTAATCATCTGCTTGAAGGGAGTTAATATTATATTTATAACATTATGTTATATATATGATTAATGAGGAGTTCATATTATATTAAAGCGGGAGAGGCAGTAACCAAATGAAAACATTCTGCGATGTCCAGTAGGCCAGTGAGAAAACAGGATGTGGGGAGATAGATAACAACATCCAAATTCAACTCTTGGTTGGAGACACCGTGAGATGTTTCATTCTCTTGCTTCAGCCTCTTACCCTAAATGCGGGGTTTGCTCCATGCTCCAGTAAGGTTTTCACAGCTCCTGCACACAAGTTATACGCTGCAATATGCAGGGCTGTCCCAAAATTAAAGTCGCTGCAGGTGGCGTCCACATCTACAATTAAACATAAAAGATATATTAACTCAAACTTTAAATTCAGCAGTCACAATTTACAAGATGATGGTGGGGCGTTGAGGAGGGGATTTTAGCGTTTTGGAGACTTAGCCCCCCAGATGCAGTATTTCACAGTGGGACAAATCTCCATAATTATAACTTGTCTAAAACAGCCAAATGGATATCCTCCTACTTCAGTGTAATTCCTTGTAAATGAAGTGATAAGCCACGAGTTTCCCAGCTATCCTAAATAATCTGCAGCAGAGGCAGTGAACGGCAGTAATTGGTGTCTGTGAAATGACAAGCTTTCCATGGCCGCTCACCACACTCTTACGCATTCCTCGTAATGCAATGCACCTTGTAAGACACAGTAAGGAAGTCAGCTTTAGGACAGGAGTCAGCAAATGAACCCTAGCCCCTGTTTCTCAAACTTTTATGGGAATGCAGGCGCACGTATTCACAGACGCGTTCTCTGAGCCTGCACCCATGCTCCACCTGCAGAAATGAGCGGCTGTGACAGACACCAGATTTCTGGAAAGCTAAAACAGCTATTTACTAGTCAGCCTTTGGTAGAGAAAGACAGATACCTGTGCGGAATCCTCAAAACAATAACGAGTCCCTGCAGATAGGAGCGCTTACATACTGATTCACGACACTACTCGACAGATGAAGTTGGACCCCACAGTAAGAAAAGGAACCTTGCAATTTAAATGTACGCTAATCACAGTAAATCACATTGCATTATACTTGAGCAGGAAATCATCTGGAATGGAGAATCCTATTTTGTTATGTTTCCTACAAGGGTTTAACAGTCTCTGGCTCCACAGTTGTGTGTTATCTGCAGGGGGCCACACTGGCTTGACTACACCTGTGACAACACAGGCCTGCACTACTGAACACAGGGCCATGGGGAGACTCTCTCCCCAACATCACTCGCAAAACGGAAAGAAAGAATTTTAAAAAGAGACCAGATGATTGTGCAAAGCAGACTCTAGAAACTAGCCTCCTGAGAGGACTGGCTCTTGAGTCTCTAAGACGTCTTTGAAACGGGATGGCACTGGGCACTCTATCTAAGCTAGAAGACTCCTTCTGTTGCTCTTATTCCTCTTAATAGAGGAGAACCAGAGAAAACATCAACTTTAGGATATCACCATCAGCATGTAGGGGCACCCTAAAATTTATCAAAAAAATTCTGGGAGGAATGACATATAAAAGAGTACCCCACAAAAAAAAAAGAACTTTCAACAGAGGAATCTAAAATGGTTAAAAGACAGTTAAGGAAATGCTCAACATCCTTAGTCATCAGAGAAATGCAAATCAAAACAACTCAGATTCCAACTTACACCTGTAAGAATGGCCAAGATCATAAACACTGATGACAGCTTATGCTGGAGAGGTTGTAGGGTAAAGGGAACACTTCTGCATTGCTGGTGGGAGTGCAAACTGGTACAGCCCCTTTGGATGTCAGTGTGGCGATTTCTCAGAAAATTAGGAAACAACCTTCCTCAAGACCACATTTGGGTATATATTCAAAGGATGCTCAATCGTGCCACAAGGACATGTGCTCAACTATGTTCATAGCAGCATTGTTTGTCATAGCCAGAACCTGGAAACAACCTAAATGCCCCTTGACTGAAGAATGGATAAGGAAAATGTGGTACATTTACATAATGGAGTACTACACAGCAGAAAAAAATAACATCTTGAATTTTGCAGGCAAATGGATGGAGCTAGAAAACATTATTTTGAATGAGGTAACCCAGACACAGAAAGACAGTTATCATATGTACTCACTCATAAGTGGTTTTTAAACACAAAACAAGGAAAACCAGTCCACAAATCACAATCCCAGAGAATCTAGACAACAATGAGGACCCTAAGAGAGACATACATGGATCTAATCTACATGGGAAGTAGAAAAAGACAAGATCTCCTGAGAAAATTGGGAGCATGGGAAACTTGGGAGAGGGTTGAAGGGGAGGAGAGAGGCAGGGAGGGGAACAGAGAAAAATGTAGAGCTCAATAAAATCAGCAAAAAAAAAAAAGAGTCATCCTCCCCAATATTTCAATGCCAGTCCAAACACACTGTTGCTCTATCCACAGGGCTCCACAATAAATCCCCACTACACTGGGGATCTGCAAACACAAGAAGGCCCAGAAAACACTTGTTTGGTTTTTTTTCCTTTGGACCAAGCCTTTGTGAAAAGACAGTAAAGAAATTCTTAACTACTTCAGAAGTAAAACAAAGAGCATTAGGAGAAAGCCCCCTCAACAGTGACTCGGATGTCATTATGGAACACCTGTTAGTAACGGGCATCTGCCAGCACTTGCCTTTTGGTTTCGATGTCTTCAAAATCACTCTTATAAGCTCTGGGACATCAAAGTATGCAGCGTAATGCAAGGCGTTCATGTTTGTCCAGCGACTCCGCAAGCTCGCGTCTGCTCCCAGATCAATAAGTTGAGCTGCAAATTTTACAGCTGTCTCAACATCACCTGAGGAAAAGAAACAAATTATTTTTCTTCTGTGCATATTTTAATTCCCAGGGCATATATCTCTAATGTCTTTCTTTAAAAGCTAAAGCAAACATCACACTGGACCTACATTTTTACTGCAAAAATCTTACCTTTTAAGAGTTAATCCCAAGCAAACGCTCCTATTCAGGAGTGTGAATTAACACAGTGAAGATGCTCACAGTGCCATTACTGATTATGAGTAAAATTCTGACAGCCTAAGAGCACGGTAGAAATTATTTAAATGAATTAAGACCTCCATACTATGGACTACAATGAAGACATTAAAAGAACAATGTCAGTTCAGTGCAAAAATATTTGGGTTACTATTTTGTCTTGCTATCATTTTCAGACTATAAATTCATTTTGATTTGACGGAAGTATAGCCACATTGTAGATTACAAGAAGAAAAGGCACTAACAATCTAAGTTCGGTATCAGATTACTGAAACAAGGACAGACAACCACAACATAGTCTAGTAAGAGAGGCAGGTTACTCCTTGGTAAAGCACCAAAGAACAGCAATTTTGGACATATCCCGCACATGTTTCATAAGTAGGAACAGAACTCAGAGATAAGTCTATACCCTAAAGTCTTGAAGGACTGCTATGCTAGAGAACTGACCTTGATCCAGCCTTCATGAAAGCATCTGGAAGATTCTTGGGTGGGATCTCAACTACTGGGCAGTTAGGGACAAAGCCTACTGCAGAAAATGTTGAGACGTAATCACAGGTATCAAGACTTCCCCAGAAGGTGGGGGAGGGATCCACGTATACTCAACAGATGGTCAGCTGGATGCCCCGCCCAGGTCACTGGCTGGCAGCAGACATCACACAGGCACAGATGCAGAGTGAGGAGGGGCCAGCCACATACTCACCGATGCCATGAGCCCCAGACTTGCAAGTGTAATGTAACAGAGTCATGTCCGTCAGCCCATCTCTATCATTTACATTGCAACCTCTCTTGAGAATCTGAGGAAAGAGGTGAAATAAGAGTAGGTATGTTTGAATCAGTCATAAGAAACCATATACCTATTTACCTAATTTACATACAATACATGAAAAAACCATATACATCTATAATTCAAATAAAAATTTTCCCATCTGGGATGACAACATTCCTCTACCCCAAAAGTCAAAGACAAACAAAAACCTCAACACCAGTCATAAAAACTCCCCTTTTGACTTGTTGGTCAGGTGTAGGTGTCCAAGAGACTCTCAAAATATCATAGGCTATGACTGCTGCCCTTGGTGACCTCGTAGAAGTGGAAGTTAAGTCCCTATTGCTGAAGCCACCATGCTTAAGACATAAGACCCAGAGAACCTGAGCTGGATCTGACTTGGCAGCCTCCTCCCTAAGAACTAGCTTCCATAGCACTAGAAGGCACCACACAAGACTCACAGGAATGAAGCAAGCAACAGTCCTACCCAGGTAAGATAGTATGAGCCACAGTGGCCCCCGTGGCATGATATCCCTAAGGGTGCAGCAGTGACAGCCATACCTTGGCAGTAACCAGTAGTTCAGCAAGAGGAAGAGAGGACCTGATACAGGAAACCCAGCCAACTACCAGGCACAGTGGCATCATGGACTGTGGAGAACCTACCATCGCCACTTTGCTGAACCAGAACAATTCTTAATTATATTCTAAATAGTGATCCATATGCCCACATTTAAATGTGTCTCACCCCTCGTCAAAATACAGAGAAAAGGTGTGTGAGACCTAGCCCCAGTTGAGCTACAACTCAGCTCCCAAGCCCAAGCTCAGAGACTGCAGCATAAGAGAGGACAGACAGACAATAAAAGCCAGAGGAACACGAAATTTGCATGAACTGTGTCTCCTAGAAACAGCAGAGAAACTATGCCCATGAAGTCTCATCAATATGACTGCTTGAGCAAGACCTGAACAAGGACACCCACAGACATGCTAGCATGGAAAGGGGCTATCTCATGGGGCCCCAACCTGACAAAGAATTCCAGGCAACTGAGAAATGCTGAGATCAGGAGAAATGGCCTTCCTCAGTGAGGAGTTCCCTATTGGCTATCCGATAACAAATGGTCAGCTCTAAAATCATACATACATTATACAGACTGAGCAGGTTGTAGTTATACTCAGTAATAGATATATACACATATATGTGTACTCACAAAAAAAGAGGTTATAAATTTGGGGGGACAATGGGAGTACCTGGGTGGGGTTAAAGGAAAAGAGGAAAATTATGCAATCATGTTTTAATTACAAAAAATAAAAAGAAATCAAAGTTGAAAACGTAATCTGAGAAAGCCCACGATTACGTGTGACGACCACAGCATCTAAGCCGTCAGGCTAACTTGGCCCGTCCAATCACATTGCGCTCAACCCTGTACTCTGCAGTAATGAAACCTGAGCCTGTCTGTGGGCAGGAGGCCATCCTTTTTTTTTTTTTAACTTTCTTTATTATTTAATCTTTGTGCCGTTCACATCATGCATCCTGATCCCACTCATCTCCCATTCCCTTGCATCTGCCTTCTGTCCCTGCAACCTCCACCACCGGCCCAAAATAAAACAAAATTAAAGATTTACAAAAAAGGAAGAAAGGGAAAAATCTCACAGAGAGTCACACAGTAAACCCCTTTGTCCATGTATTTTTACATGCAGGCGTTCATTGCAGAGAATCACTGGTCTGGTTCGAGGCCCCTGGTCTCTGCTACACCACCAACACTGGTGCCTCACCGGGACTCTTCCTGGACATCCCACTGCTGAGGAGGCCATTCTTAAAGATGACTCCAACATGATGTTACTCCAAATACATTCTTTCAAAAATGAGCAAAACTTTTTTCCAATGGCTACAATAATACTTGAAAAAATGTGTTTCTCCTACAGCATTACAACATGTGTCAAACTCTCCCTCAAAAAGATGAACATTTTAAAATGATATTTAAGCCTAGGTCATTACCAGACCCTCCCAAAGTGTAGAAAGAATGTAATGGCATTTAAAACCTTCATGAAACGGATGCACGTCTGCAGAACCACTTTGTACAAAGAAGGGGTGTGCAAAATGCCTCTCCCTGCTCCCACCAGAAGTCTGCGATGGCAGAGGACAGGCGCCAGAGGACAGGCTGGGACGTACAGGCAGACGGGAGGCTGTGACGGGCTTCTCCCCACAGGGATCTCTCCTCTCAGAAGGAGAAAATAATCTAATCACCAGCTGCATGTTGAAATAGGAGCGGCGGGGCTACGTTCCTGGCACCCGGCCGCCCGCAAGGCTAGCTTTATACCCGAAATAATTACATGGAAACTGTATTCTTTTAAACACTGTCTGGCCCATTAGTTCCAGCCTCTTATTGGCTAGCTCTTACATATTGATCTAACCCATTTCTAATAATCTGTGTAACATCGTGAGCTGGCTTACCAGGAAAGATCTTAACCTGCGTCTGTCTGGAATGGGAGAATCATGGCAACTCACTGACTCAGCTTCTTTCTCCCAGCATTTTGTTCTGTTTACTCCGCCTATCTAAATTCTACCCTATCAGAGGACCAAGCAGTTTATTAGTTAACCAATAAAAGCAACAGATTAGAAAAAAATCATTCCCATATCAGCTGCAGGAATGCAAAGCTTACCACGCCAGCTATGCTTACCTCATTTCCAATAATGTCAATGTTTTGCTGGACCTGAGGAACCCATTGTCTTAAAATAGCAAATAATTCTGAGACTGAAGTTTTGGGATCAAAGAGAATTTCCTGACATGATGCATCGTTGGGATCAAAGAAAGAAAACTCTGAAATACAAAACAGTGCAAGTTGGGTTTATTATTGGTTTCAAGCATTTTGGCTTTTTATTCCCCCAAGACAGGGTTTCTCTATGTAGTCCTGGCTGTCCTGGAACTCGCTTTGTAGACCAAGCTGGCCTCGAACTCACTGAGATACACCTGGCTCTGCCTCCCAAGTGCTGGGATTAAAAGGCATACGCCACCACTGCCCAGCTTGGTTTCAAGCATTTTGGAGGTAAGTGATGGGGCAAACACTCAACTGATACAAACATTTTCAGAGGCAAGAAAAAAAGCCTGGTAGCATCAAGCAAGTCTCAAGATCAAGAATGAGTCATGCTTAAAGCATCCTGGGAGTGAGGCGCCCAAGTACCATGCATTTAAAATCACACGTGTGAGCCAGGCGGTGGTGGCGCACGCCTTTAATCCCAGCACTCGGGAGGCAGAGGCAGGCGGATCTCTGTGAGTTCGAGGCCAGCCTGGTCTACAAGAGCTAGTTCCAGGACAGGAACCAAAAGCTACAGAGAAACCCTGTCTCGAAAAATCAAAAAAAAAAAAAAAAATCACACGTGTGAGCCCAGGTCTCAAAGCCTGAGTTGTGCAAATGTGATTTCTTGAGGCCCAGAGACATTATTAAATTTCATCAATATCTCTCTCAAAACACAAATGGCAGACAGCAGATTCTTATCGATGGTATAACACAGGTAAAAATAAACACACCAAGTGGGAGGTCCCCATGTCCTTTACTCTTCTGCATTTCCTGATGTCCTTTAGTAAACAAGCACCTCTTTCTTCCCCAAGCTGCTTTGGTCATGGTGTTTCATCACAGCAATTAATAACCCTTACTAAGATGACGAGGAAGCCTTTTATTGCTATTCTTCTGGCACACTGCTAAAGTATTTCTGTTCAGATCTGTTTATGTTTATTTGTGTCGTTAAATAGATGTAAATAAAAGATATTACTAAAACATCTAAAAAATTTAGAATTAACTCAAATGCTTCTCAGGACATGATTTGAGTAAGTGAAAATCCTATTCATTTACTTTTTTTAAAAAAAAAGATATGGCTCCAGAGTTGTCAGCAAGAAATAGATGCAGCATTTAACCCAAATTCTACTTGGCTTCCTACTCAAAAAAGCTTATTATAGAGTTACTAGTTAGCTTATGCTATCTTTACATTAAAAAAAAAAAGTCCTGAGTAAGAAAAATAAGATGGTTAGCTATGCAAAGTCTCGTAACATTTTTGAGAGTCATCTAATACAACTTTAAGTCCATTAAACTGATATAAGTCAACATGACAAAATAAAAATCCATTGCTAAACCTAAGACTATCCACCTTCAGTCAGAGGAGTAAACCATTATCTGGGTTTAATAACTATGTCTTGCGCTTCCCTGAAAAACTGTATGTTAAGGGAATGTGTGTCTAGAAATTATGAGATGATACATCCAACAACCTAAACACGGCAAGCACGACAGCCAAGAAAGGGTATTAGGTATGAATATATGAATATAGAAGCTTTCTATGGAAGAGAACAGAGCCAAATGGCCAAATGGCCATAGGGGTCTGGACGTGGAAAAGGGCTCAGATATGTGCACAGTGGCAAAATCTTAAGTTGATCCGTTGCCATTTGTTTCATAGCAGTGAGGTCTTCCTTCAGTCCTGGTCTGTTCTTGGTGGTAGAATATGAAGGGTTTTTTAATTTTGGAGAAATCCTCCTAGGAATGGAGATTCTGTCAAGGTACTCTTTTGTGCCTTGTGCAGTCTTCGAATGCTCCAGCTTTTTAATTAAAATAACCAAGAGGTTTTGCTCATCTTCAATGAAACTATATGGCCTTTTCTATTTGTGTTTAAAATTCCTGTCACTTCGGCTGAATGGAAAACTGGACTGTGACCCTTTTTTTGTTGTTGCTTTTTCGTTTTGTTTTGTCTTTATTATTTTTTCAAATTTTATTTCAAGCTCTCCCCATCCTCCCCTTCTCCCTTCTCTCTCCCCATCTCCCCTTATCCCCATCCACCCTCATCCCTGTGTTCCCAACCCCTGTCCGGCAATCTTGTCCACTTCCAATATCCAGGAGGATATGTTATTCTTTGGGTTCACCTTCTTATTTAGCTTCTCTAGGATCACGAATTATATTGTTTTGTTTTTTTCAAACTTCCCAAAACTCAAATTCTAAAGTTATTCTGACTTCATGTTACCTTTCAGGCTTCTCAGAGGAACCCAAAATTTTCTAATGAAAATGATTTTTGTTCCCTTTCCTTATATAATGGGGTGAGGTGGGGAGAGAGAGACAGAGACAGAGACACAGAGAGAGAGACAGACAGAGAAAGACAGACAGAGAGAGAGACAGAGAGAGAGAGAGAGAGAGACTCTACTAATTAGACTTATTTGCTTGGGAAGAATTATCAAGTAAAAGAGAAACTACTTAGAGGTCAATGTGTTATATTAAACTGAGCGGCTTAAACTGCCGACAAAAGGCAAGAGTTGCTTGACTCTCTTTATGATGTAACACTTCTGTTACAGACGGACAGACGACTGACAGATAAGTATCAGTGACTTGTCCAGAAGCTGTAGCAAATTCTTAGAAATCTGGTAGGCCCTGGTCCAATTTATCAGTTACAGTTCAAACAGTCTGCAACGTCAGGAGAATAACTCCTTTTCTACAGCAATACCATAAAGAACTCCTGAACAACCTGCAGCTTTCTTCTTTAATTTACTCCAATGCCTTTCTGAAAGGGTTATAAGCACTATTCTAAGAAACTGCCAGAGGGTTTCTGGGGGAGCCTGTAAACTAGGGGTTTCTGGTAACTTAAAGATCACACTACTGGCTGGGTGAGAGCCTCCAGCGCCCTGTGTAAGTGATCAGGAGGCAGCAGGCGTGGGCTCAGCAGGGCAAGGCTCACAGACAGGGTAACTATGACCTTGTTTGAAATATTTCTGGCACGTCAACGTTTGGCTGTCCAGATTTAAAGTGCCCTTTTCTCTTAAGGCCTGCAACTTAGCAGCAGTTTAGAAAAGTGAGCCTTTAGAAGTGAAAGGAGGCGGCATTTTTTGTCTCTGAAATCACCCCTGTCTGAATCCAGAATTCACGAGCTCTGCCGTGCGATCGTCATTTCAGGATGCTAAGCTCGGGAGAACCCGTTTTCGTTCTAACTGGTCGCGGTGGGTGAGGCTTTGTCTTGATGCCTTGGCCTGGAATGAATTTTAAGTCTGCTCTGAGGCTCCACATTACCCCATGGCCTGAGGAAACCTGGTGGACTCTGCAGCGCCAGTGAAGCCTGCTGGACTTCGGCAGAGCTCTGGTTGGAATGTCCTATTTGAGAGGGAGCACAGAGTTGGTTTCTCTGGCGCGCTTCTGTGAATACCCAGGCCAAGTTTAAATAGACTAAACTTACAAGCAAAGTTAGTTTCATTGTGATTGTCTCTGGTAAGACATGTGGATGGTAGGAAGAAATAAATTATCCTTCCATAGAGAACTGTGCTGCACCCATTGTCAGCGGCCTCTCACCCTGCCCGTTCTCTCCGAGGTTCCAGCCATCTGTAAGCCTGAGTGGATCCTATGTTTCTCTAGTTTTTTTCCCCCCAATACCTGGCCAGCACTTTCCAAAATGACATTTTCAACTTTCAGAATGTGCCTTTCCCCTGATTTCTCTAAGCTGAAACCAAAATATCCATGTGAACCTCAGGGAAAGAGCCACCAGTCACACGTGAACAAATCACATGCCTGCCGCAACACAGGTTACTCAAAAGTCTGCCGGAACATCAGGTGGTATCGCCAAACATCCACTGAGAGCCCCTGTCCTCACCTCATCTAGACATTCAGGCACAAATCCAGGAACCCAGCTGACTGGAAGTAGTTTATAGCACGTCTTCCAAACACCTTGAACTGTCCCTTAAACACCTTGACAGCTAATGTCACAAACTGGGCACACCAGTGGTTCTCAACCTGTGGGTCATGGCCTCTTTAGGGTCAAACAACCCTTCGATGGTTGTCATCTAAGGCTGTCAGAAAACACAGCTCTTTCTATTAAGATTCACAATGGTAGCAAAATTACAGTTATGAATTAATAATGAAAATAACTATGGTTGGGGGTCACCACAACATGAGGAACTCAGCACCAGGAAGGGTAAGAAGCTCTGGGGTAGAGGCTTAAGAGTCTTGATATGTCCTGAAAGGAGATGTTCTCTTGTTCATCATGTGTTAAGTGACCATGCCAGGTCCTGGTGTGAAAAGCATTACTACAAGATAGCAACGGTGAGTTTCCACCAGGGCTCAGAACCACACCTGAGCTGCTGCCAAAGACAAAAGCCCAGACATTAGAACCTGGCTTCCTAGAAAAGACGACAAACACTGCACTTGAACTTCACTGCAAGGAGTCTTATGTATGACAAGAACCTTTAGACTCCTCAGTCAGAATTGCATGAGGCACCACACGGCCTTGGACAACTCACCAGCTTACTTAGGAAGAGGGGTCTCCACTCGGGCATCTTGCTACGCATTTATCTCAATCACTCGGGAAAACTGAAGCCCTATTGCACAGTGTCTGGAAAAATGCAAACTGGACCAGAAAGGGGAAGCCTGGACCTGACTGTAGCCCACTTGACCTTTTCGGCTGGTTCAAGCTGGATAAGCTAATGCCTGACTTCACTGCACTCCTGGATGCCGCTTAATCCCTCCTGACAGGGACACTCACAATCTCTCCTGCAAGTCTTGAAGTCTTTTAAACATCTACTAACTTGTCAAACAGTCTCCATGGGAGTCAAACAACAAAACCTGCATGAACAAGAGTCACCAGGTGAGCCTGCTGAGGTGCCACTGCAGATGCAGAGAAAGGAGGAGAAGAAGGCAGACCTGGGAGAATGCCTCAGGGCTGTCACACCGTCAACAGAGAAGAATCTGGAAGAACAGGTTAGCAAACAACCTGGAGAAAGGCCTCACGTGGTTTCCCAATCACAAACTTAGGTGTATTTCTTGCAATAGCAGTTAAGGGATTTGTTTTTGGTTCAGTTCACTTGCTCATCCCCTAGCCACTTTCATAGGTATTGGCCATTTCTAATGGAGAGACACTCCTAAATATGTATGAGGACACAACTGAGGAGTCTCTAGTGCACGCCCTGTACGAATTCTCGTTCTTTGCTGAGAGAATTAGACATCCCCAGGGATGAGCTCCCTAGTTGGTTATCCAATACCAAGTCATCAGTCCTGAGATCATATGCATGCATGCAAGCAAGACTCAGCAGGTGTGTGCTCGCGTGTGTGTGTGTGTGTGTGTTTGTGTGTGTGTGTGGCAACAACATTTATAGGAAAAGAGGGCATAAATTTGAGAGGGATGGAGGAACTTGGAGAGATCAGAGAGAGAAAAGGGAAAGGTAAAATGGTATAATTACATTTTAATTTTAAATATTTTTAAAAAGTGAATGCCGCCGGGTGGTGGCGGCGCACGTCTTTAATCCCAGCACTTGGGAGGCTGAGACAGGCAGATCTCTGTGAGTTCGAGACCAGCCTGGTCTACAAGAGCTAGTTCCAGGACAGGCTCCAAAACCACAGAGAAGCCCTGTCTCGAAAAACCAAAATAAATGAATAAATAAATAAATAAATAATTAAAAAGTGAATACCTAGTCTAGCACTGATGGTACTAGGGGGAAATGATGAAATGTCTCTTTAGAGGAATTGATGGAATATGTTAACAAGCAAACAACTGCATTAAAAGATAACACATATGTTGATAAGAACAGATCTCAAAATGTGTATTAGTGACTCAATTAAGTTACAGAATTATACAAACATTTACATAAAACTGTCAATATACAAAATTATACTACCTGTTGCTGCAGGTCTTCACATAGGTAACAAAGTATAATAAATGATCTGATTATTCACACTAAATATAAGTATAAATAATCAGATAATTTATTTTATCTTGTTACCTATATGACAGTGGTTAACTCTGGGAATAAGAGAAAAAGTGTCAGAGGAGAAATAGAGAAGACTTGAACTGAATCTATGTGAAATTTTTTTTAGCTAAATCAAACAATAATATCTTAGTCAGCCAGGCGGTGCCTTTAATCCCAGCACTCGGGAGGCAGAGGCAGGCGGATCTCTGTGAGTTCGAGGTTAGCCTGTTCTACAAGAGCTAGTTCCAGGACAGGAACCAAAAAGCTATGGAGAAACCCTGTCTCGAAAATCCAAAAAAAAAAAAACTATGTCATAAATTCATCATGCCAACTGTGGCTTAGTATTGATACAAATGTGTGTAAGCCAAATGGATTATTTTCTCCAGAAAAAATATTCCTACATAAAAGGGGAAATATAATGAGAAAAACACCCCATATCCAAAGCACATAAAAATAACAGGCATACCAATAAATATAAGTCTCATTTAGAGAAAAATTTAAAAGTACAGGACTTGAGCAGAAAAGAAACATCATACTCCTGGATTGTAAGAGAAACAATTTAAAGCTGTCAGTTCTCTATAGAGCAGTTAAGTAATTTCAGTTCTAATCAAACCTTCGCTAGGATTTACTGGAGAGGGACAGAGATACTCATGTTCTTGTTCTGTGTCAGAGCTTCTCCAAAACTGATGGAGACAAGCCCTCGGGATCTTGGGGCCCTCGGGATCTTGTTACAATGTAGACTCTAACCTAGTAATTCTCTGCTGAGCCCAGACTGCCTTTCTAATGGCTCCAAGATACCATGCTAACAGCCTAAGAGACAGTAGCAAAGATCTGGAAAGCAAATGCAGGAGAAATAAGCAGAAAGTGTTGAGAGAAGAACACCAGCCCTGGAGGTAGGGAAAGCCTGCAACAATGTTTCAGTAACTGAAAACAATCAAATGGGGTTGGCGGGATAACTCAGTAAGAAAGAATACTGGTTGCTCTTCCAGAGGACCTGGGTTCAAGTCCCAGCACCCACATGACAGCTCACAAGTGTCTGTACCTCCAAGGGGATCCAATGCCCTCTTCTGGCTTCCGAGGGCACTAGGCACAAACATGGCGCATAGATACACATGCAGACAAAACATACACACATATAAATATGTTTTAATTTTTAAGACACTCAAATGATAAGGAAGTAGTCAGCTCATTTAAATAATAATAGCAATGGATTATACTTATTAATGTTTGACTAGCAGCTAGGATGGGATTACTACTCTTCTTTTTTATTTTTAGGTTTTGGTTTGGTTTTTTGGTTGTTTTTTGTTGTTGTTGTTGTTGTTTTGTTTTGTTTTGTTTGAGACAGGGTCTCACTATGTAGTTCTGCCTGTCCTGGAGCTCACTCTATAGACCAGGCTGGCATTGAACTCAGAGAGACTGACCTGCCTCTGTCTCCCAAGTGCTGGGTTTAAAGGTGTGCGCCACCATGCCCAGCATTCTGCACACTACTCTTTAAGGCAACACTGGTAATGCTTAGTAAAGAAACACCTGGGATGGGAGTCTAGAAATTCTGAGCACCCGACACTGACAAGGAGACAAGAAACGTGTAATCAAAGGAAGCAGAGAGTAAGACAGTGTTCTCGCTGTCCCCAGATCCTTGAAGGCTCTATCTAATTTAGCACTGTGAGTTCCACACACCAAACAAGTCCCAGAGTCCAGGGAGACACAGTTTGAGTCCACAGGCAAAAAACCTATAACTGAAGCTTCTTAACAATGGAATATTATCCCATTAGATTCTCGGTGTGGTGTTCTGAATGAGCTGTCTCCCCTGAGTCTCAGGCATTTGAATACTTGTTCCCTAGCCAGTAGCTGTTTAGGACGGATTAGAGGTGGCCTTACTGGGAGAATTGTGTCACTGCGGATGGGCTTTGCGGTTTGAAAAGACTCCCACCATTTCACGTTAGCACTCTCTGCTTCCTGTCTGTGGGTTGAAGTGTGAGCTCTCAGCTGTTCCTGCTGGCATGTCTGGTGCTTGCTGCCCTGCTCCCCATAGTGGTGGTGGACTCTTACTCCTTTGAAACCGTGAGCCCAAAATAAACCCTTCCTTCCCTAAGTAGTCTTAGTCATGGTTTTCTATCACAGCAATTGCAGAATAACTAATACACCCACAAATGAGGCTCTGCAAGAGACTGACTGGCTATGTCAGAGGTCTCACCCATGAAATGTCTCTATGGGAATGCCTACACAGATGCCAAGTGTCTGTCATCCTAATAGAAGCAATGTTTACTTCCAGTTAGGCAGAGGGGGCATTACTCATTATCATCTCCCTATGGATATATTCAGCCAACATTGAGCAGCTAACATCAAATGACTCCCTTACCCTTTATTAGGTAAGCCAAATAAATAAATAATATGCCTGTTATTCCATGCTAAGCCTGACAGTCTAGTTAAGGAAATACGGTAACTAATTCAAGATGGAGTAAGTATGGAGCAAGCACGATGTACTTTTTGCTCAAGGCTTCCCCCCATAACTAATTTGCTAGAACTGAAATAAATGCAGCCAACATGAGTAAATGCTGCACATGAATCCAGGTGTGTTTCAGGCAAGTCCTTGGAGAGCTATGACCAGAATCTAGACACAGAAAGGACACACTTGGAAATGAGGAAGTACTAGAATAGATATCAGGGTTTCTTAAGGCAAATTCCTAGTGTAGTAACTTTAATCTACTAATATATTAATATCCCAAAGTTTGTCCCTCTAGAAACAAACTGAAATACTGAAAACCCAACTACAGTGGAGATGTAACAGTTCTATATTTTTACAATTCTATATTCTATATTGTCATTTCTATAAAAATTACTTTATCCATTTATCAACTATCTTATAAAATATATTCTTGGCAGAAATAAATCAAAAAGTACAAAAACTAGACCCCTTCCAAGTTTACGTGTTACAGAGAAGACTTAAATGGATCAGCTTCAATAGAAGCTGATTTCATTCCGGCCCCCATGAAGATCTCACACTAGCCCTGCATAAGCACATGATGCTTTTGCAAGTCAGTCTGTTTAACCAAAATTAATACACCACTAGCAGAATGGTACATGTTTGAGCACCATTGCATTCTAAAAATAAAATCCTCCAAATCCATAAAAGTGTTTAAAAATCAACGTTTCTACATAATAAAAACGCTGACAGCAGAAATAAAGAGTTGAGCTTAAGAGGCAGAAACTGTGATAAGCAATTGTGGTTTTGAAAAAGGAAAAGCTTGAAATCTTATAAAAATCACAGCAAACGGTTTCAAAATAATATGAGTGCAGAAAGAACCTGATACAGGAGTCTGGCTATCAGTTCATAACAATAGACAGACCTGTGACATACCACAGTCCAAAGGCACTGATACAATAAACAGACCATGACATACCACAGTCCGAAGGCATTGGTACAACAGACAGACCGTGACATACCACAGTCCGAAGGCATTGGTACAATAGACAGACCGTGACATACCACAGTCCGAAGGCATTGGTGCTGCGGAAATGGAAAAGATAACCGGCGTGTCCGAGCCTGCGAACAAAAACGGGTATCTTCCGATCAGCGAACTTCCTTCCAAAGGAAAATCCGGGAGGTCCTCTATGGTCATCTTCTAGAAAACCACCTATAATGGGAAAGGAAAACTCAGAATGCATTTCACTAACACACAACTTAGGATGACTGCCTTCGGTCAACAAAACCCCTGAGAGTTTCATATAGTTAACCTGACATCGTCAATGGCTGAGCAAACAGTTATTTAAGAACTATGCGCCGCTTCCCACAGCCTCGCACCATCAGCAGCCCGTGTACTGTTGCAATACAAAGCCCATGAGAGAGAAACTCTAATAGACTTATTTTTAAAAAATTAACTTACCACTAAGAGATAACCTGTTTACAAGGCTGAGCTAACCCAAATGGGCAGCATTAAGCCAGGTCCCCAGTAAAGCGACCTTGGATCTCATAATGTGACATGGTCCGCCACTGGAGCCATGTCCCATGCTCATCCTCTGGGAAGGCTTTAGTTCAGCAGATGGCCATTACTTTCTAATATCTCAGAAAACATCACTGACAATTATTTCATTTTTACCAATGGAAGCAATGGCTGAGACTGTCCCACTTAGCAATGTGGGGGTCTGTCTACTCCACCGAGACAGGAGGAGGGCTGTGACTTCTCATAGCTCTTCTCCCAGAAAACATCAGTACGAAGAAGGAATTAGCTCTAAACTACACCTGTGTTATACACAGCCTACATCTCAGGAATACCACAGAAAGCAGAGAAATGCTATGTGAAGTTTAACTGTACAACTAAAACTTAGGGTTTTCTTTTCCGTTCTGAAATATTTTGAATTCTTTGTGTTTATTTTTAGAGATAAACAAGACCAAATGACTTTAGATTATATTAAACACAAAGAATATAACTAAGCAAAAAAGTTAACTAACAGCTTATTCTAGTAGGAGATATACCACATATATGATTCTGTGTATGCTTTTAACATTGGGGTAGCATACATCTGCTAGGTAGATTTATGTCACCTTAAAAGGCCGGAGTCATTTGAGAAGGACTCTCAGTTGAGAAAATGCCCCCAGACTGGCCTGTGGGCAAACCTATGGTGCATTTTCTTGATTGATGAATGGTAGGGGAGGGCCCAGCTCACTGTGGGCAGTGCTATTCCTGGGCTAGTGGTCCTGGGTACCAAAAGAATGCCAGTTGAGCAAGCCATGAGGAGCAAGCCAGTAAACAGCAGTCCTCGAGGCTTCTGTGTCAGCTCCTGCCTCCAGCCAGGTTCCTGCCCTGGCTTCCCTGGACAATGGACTTACAAAACTGTAAGATGAAATAAACTTTTCCTCCCCAGGTTGTTTTTGATCATGACGTTTCATCACTGCTATGGAAGCCCTAAGACAGCATCTTTAACTAAATCAGCTTACCAGCCCGCTCAGCTCCAAGGAAACAGTCGCTTGGAACTAACAGGTTTCCTCCCCCACTTAGTTCAGACCTTTTCTCTCTCTGAGCAGAACTAGTAGGAACAGTGTGCTCTCTTCTGGCTTAGAGAGTATACACTTATGTGCACAGGAATGTTACACAGTAAACAAACTAGCCTCGTTCTCATTACATTAAAGGAATCTCAAACTTTTGTAGAGGGAACTGGTGTAGAAATTACTTGCCACCGGATTCATGGACTCTTTCGACATTAGCCTTGCTGCATACATAGGAACAACACAAAAGCAAGGGATCAGTGTTAAACAGCAGCGGTGATCTCCATCAGTCATTCCAAACACTAAGGAATGCCATTAACACAGCCCCTTCCTTCTCATCACACACGCCCCATCTACAAGTTTCTACTTGCAGGCCCCTGCTTGCTTGGTAACAAGTCTGGGTAAATATTCCCCACAGTAGGTAGGAAGCGTCCTTTGGAACCAAAAAAATCTAACTTAGTAAACATCCATAACGGTCACCACACGCAAGGCCCCGTTTTGGATGTTTCAGAGATTACATAAAAGGGTGGCTGGAGAGCCATGTGTGGCAGATAGCTTACAATCTATTCTAAAATGAAGCATCATCGATGAACACAGTTGATGACACAGAAGGGGACGTGCTCCCATCAGTGAGTACCAGAAACTGCTCTGGGAATGTCAAAGGATCAGACCATACCCTGAGCTGAGCCTGGGAAGACACTGAAAAGGACCACATGCTGTAGGGTACACACAGCTGGGAGAGCCAGCGGATGTAAAGCTAACTCCATTTTGGGTTTGGAGTGGGGTTTTCTTTAGTGGGGAAGTAGCTACAATAGTTCTTAACTAGTTAAAAAAAAAAACCACTCAACTCCATAAGCACTGGGGAACTGGCATACCAAGAGAGACTGACACACTTAAAGCCGTGTTTTAGGAAGAGTAATCCAACTGTAATCACACTTTGGGGATTCAGACACGTTTCCTAGACTCTTAATTTGTCAGCAAAGTGATGAAAAAATGTCTTGCTGTGATCCCAAGAGTACCTTTCATTTCTTGCAGATTGTCAAGACCCTTAAAGAGTAACCTACATCTGGGGAGACAGCTCCGAAGGTAAAGCGTCTGCTGCCCAGGTCTAAGGTCTGGAGTCAGGATCCTCAAGACTTACAATAGAGCAGGGTGGGCGAAGTGACCCACCTGCAATAACAACACTCAAGGGATGGAGACGGGGACCCCAGGGCAGGCTTGTTTCCTAGACCAGACAAACCAAAACCTCAGGCTTAAGCTACAGGGAAGGCAGGTGACATCAACCTCTGGCTAGAAGCATGCACACATAGGTGCACACACATAACCAAAAAAAAAAAAACCTAAATTTTACACAACTGTCGACTACCACAAGAACAAAACCAGCATTCTGAACACACATAATAAACATTAAAATTCCAGATCCAAGGTGGAAAAGTAATTTACACAAGACATGGAATCCATTTAATTGTTTTACTTGACACTTCAATGATGTGGGATTCCCCTCTGTATACTATGAATATGTTTTATTACCACTGGTTAATAAAACAAAAAAGTTGCTTCAGCCTACAGCAGGACAGAATATAGCCAGGCTAGAAGAGATATATATAGAGAGAGTAGGCAGAGCCAGAGAGAAGCCACGTAGCTGCCAGACAGAACCTTACCACAGAAACTTACCAGTAGGCCACAAACACGTGGTGATTCACAGATTAATAAAAAATGGGTTAACTTAAGATGTAAGAGCTAGCTAGGAAGACACTTAAGCTATTGGCCAAACAGTATTGCAATTAATACAGTTTCTGTGCTGTTATTTCAGGTCTGGGCGGCTGGGAAGAATGAGCAGCCTCCATCTACACTTCAAGACCAGGGAAGTCACAGTGTTACCTAATCCGCATGAGGAACATTCTTTGTATCTTTGCACCTTAATGACAAAAAAATTCTTTGCCTTCTTGGGAAAAAAAAAAACACCCTTTCTTTCATTTCACCACAAACTACCCAGCACACAAGTTTCACATATTCCCGAATCCTTCCCTAGGCACAATTTCTAGATCTGAAAGGCCATGGTACCTGGAACCTTGATCAAGTATAGAGGCCTACTGATCTGAGTTGAGTAGGTATTGTTTGCAAAATCTCCTTCAGCTAGCTGGTAAGGGCTGGTTTGAGAACATGATCCCTAATTAACTGGGCACGCCCATGTCTTAGAGTTTTAATAACTGGAACTACGTCCTCCAAACTTTGAGGCCCATGGAAATTTCATCTTATTCCACTAACTCAAACCACTTCTGAGTAAAAGCATATTGTCACAAGGCTCCAACAGTTCATGGTTTTCCAAGCAGCCTGATCTTGTCTTTGCACATCAGTAATTAGAAGTGTCAAGCAACGTCTTCAGAGAGGTTGGGCCGTCGGGACTCCAAAAGGAACCGACCATGCCATGAAATTCTTTCAGAATGGTTTATGTCTGTGATGCTGGGGATGGAACCTGTGGCCTCACATATGCCAGGCAAATGCTCTACCACTGAGCTACACCTCAGCCTTTCCCCCAGTGCTTGAGATACGGCTGAAGGGCAGCATACTGGAGCTTCTCGCCTAACGAGGAGACCTAAGCTGTGTCCACGTTAGACTCACAGCCAGTTTCCCATCATAGTCAGTCATGGGTGTTTATTTTCAAGAAATCCCAAAACAAGACTAACTATGTACATTTTATAAGCACAACCCCAAGGGTCCTTTTATTTGCTACTTACAAAACATCTGCTCACCCACACACACATATTGCAAGTATGTGAGCCTTTATTCTCACGAGATCCGGGAACAAACCATGTAAAAGCAGGGCTCCAGTGACCCTTTCATTTGTCACAGGCAAAACACTGGAAAAGCAGTCCCAAGCCCTAGACAGCACATCAGACACCTGCCCTGAAGTTCCGTCATCACAGGTACGAATGTCACACATCCAATAACATTGTTTCTCATGAAGTCCTAAGCTGTGCATTCCAAAGATAAGGAAAGGAGTTCTGTCCTCCTGTAGATTCCAGCCTGGGGCTCGGATGCTACAAGGAAGCACAATTACTGCAGAGTAAGGGCTGTAACTGAGGAGAGCTGGGCACTATGTGGACATAGATATAAGACAGCTCGCATAGGATTTCTGGGACCTAATAACTAAAGGCTCGGATGGCCAACACGGTAGCTACAACCTACATGGGGCTTTTAAAATTAAAATTTCCATTGGTCTAGCTCAGAGTTTCTTAAACTGCAGGCTTGGGTTTGGGGATGGGTTCAGGCAACCAAGTTTAGCTGTCAACACACACACACACACACAAACGGTGATCTGAAATAGTTCAGGTTTCTAAATGTATGATCATCTAAAACAAATACAAAATCAAATACATAATGTATCGGAGGTGTTTGAGACAGTGCTTATGGTAGTATCATGTGACCCCACTCCAGCCTTGGTTCTGAAGACACCACGTGTGCACTTAGCACTGCACACGTGGACATACCATGCAAGGACACCTGACACTGCCTTAAACAGCTCCACCCAGACGCAAGCCCTTTTCACAGAGTTCTGCTCTTACCCAAATACAGGGGCTTAATTACGGAAAACAAAGGCTTTTTAGAAGTGCCCATTGTCCTTCCTCAGCACGGAAGCATCAAATTAGCATATTTTAGAATTAGATTTTTGTTAGAATGTTGATTTTGTTAATTGCTGTTTGTATTCTAAATTTTAAAAAAAAAATCACTAGCTGGGCATGGTAGCACATGTGTTTAGACTTGGATCTCTATTAGTTCCAAGGTAGCCTGATCTACATAGAGAATTCCAGGACAACAAGAGCTACATAGTGAGACCCTGTCTCAAAGTATTAAGATTATTTAAAAAAACATTGATACTAAAGAGATGACGCGGCAGTTATGAGCCCTGGCTACTCTGGTACCCAGGCTGGGTCCCACCACCCACATGACAGCACCAGTTCCTGTTACTCCAGTTCCAGGGGGCCCAACACTCTCTTCCGGCCTCCACAGGCACCAGGCACAAACATACATGAAAGCAGGATACTCATGCATGTAAAAGAAAAAATAAATCTTCTTTTTAAAAAATCATAAATCAATTCTGGTTTTGGATTAGGGCAGAATTTCCAGCCACTTCTGAAAGGGTCTTAAACATACATATGTTTATTATGTATACTTATGATATTTATATTGATACAAAACAGCTTTGTCAGCACTACAGATGAATTCTGCAAAACGTTGAGGATGTTCTGTATCCTGTAGCATCAAATGTTCGTCCAACTTAAATGTAAAAATAAACAATTATCTCTTTATCGTGCAAATCTGTTTCCATCTTTAATAAATAGTAAAATCATATGTATACCAAAGAGTGGTTCTAAAATATATTATTTATTGTCAGCAACTGTTTTATTTGTGTGCCTGTTTTATATACCTGGGGTTGTTTAATAGGCCCTGTTTTAAAGGATCAGTTTGCATGTGGCTGATGCAATCACAACCAGAAGGACATTTCAGCCATGGGCACCCTCCTACCCAGCACAGAAGGACATTTCAGCCATGGGCACCCTCCTACCCAGCACGGAAGGACATTTCAGCCACGGGCACCCTCCTACCCAGCACGGAAGGACATTTCAGCCATGGGCACCCTCCTACCCAGCACGGAAGGAAAACAGTTCGGCTTGCTCTTCAGAACACAAACAGCTTACCGATGCTTGGAATGAGAAATGAAGACTGAAGTGCCAAGCAAGGCTGTAGCACTATAATTATAAATAATTAAGAGAACAGTGAGGCTAAAAGCAACCAGAGGCTCTAAAGGGTTTTAACAGAGTGAAAGAAAAAGTGAAGCTGATTGTCAACACAAGCTCACAAGTATATATTCCAAACTGGGATTGTTATAAGCAAAACAGCAACAATATAATATAATAAGGACTTGCTATTGGGGTTGTATCTGGGAAGCCAGATCTGGATTTAAATCTAACGAACAGTGCACCCTGTACTAAATCTACTAAATGTACAAAAGAGATACAAACACCTCCGTTGTGTGTCAGGATCTTTGAGTGCAAGCGGTCCCTAGTCCCGAACAAATGAAAGCATTGCCGAAAGCCGCATCTTATTTATGTTAAACTTAAACCTGGATGGTCTTGCATCGTCAGAATGTAGAAAGCTGGAATCCTGCCATTTCCAAGTCTCCTCCGCTTTCCTTCCAAACACTGTGTGCTACACCACCTGCTCTTCTGCCACGTAATCAACTTAAACTAGGCAGGAGACTCATGACTGACAAACGTCAAAGCAAGAGTCAACTGCAGCTCAAGTATCAGATGGCTCAGGAACACACTTCAGAAGAAAGGGCACTCTTAACGCTATGCTGGTGCTACAATATACCAAACAGTGTAGCCCGGAACCTGCGCCAAGTTACAAACCCTCCAAAATAGCATTTTGATACATGAGTAAACATTGTCACAGAACAGGCTCGGAATCCCGTGGGCCTACCCAGTGTCTGGATGAGTGAACCACGTCCTGTCTATAGTTGTGAACCGGTTCGTTTAATTCCTGCGATTCTGCAGGGGACAGGTCTCTGCTCACACCCTTCTGCAACTTCCCAAATGCAAATCAGAATGAAGGAATCTCCCAGCAGCTATGTAAGGTAGAGGCAATTTAGTTTCGAACACGCGTGCCCAAGGATTTCTTAAAGATCTAAGTCAGAAGGGGAGGCGAGGGGGAACCTAAAGAGACCGGCGCGCGTGGAGAAACATACCAGGGTGCGCAGCCCCGCGCGTGGGAAATATTCCAGGCGTCCACGGAGTGCGAGCCCCAGCAGAGCACGCATCTCAGGCGGTGAGGAACTGACTCGAGCACCCACCTCCCCGCCCTGGGAACGGGGAGGCCTCTGGACGCCCTGATGCGGCCCTCACGGACAACCGCCCCGCGGCCCGGCCTCCCGGGCCCCGCCGCCCCCCAGTGTCCCGCCACCTGCCAGCTCCGGGTCCCCGCGGAGTGCCGGCTGCGGACGCGGGGCACAGAGGCGAGGCGCAGGGGCGCGCTCCCACCCTCCCGCTGGGGTCCCGTGGCCTCTGCGGAGCCTCTAGCCGGGCCGCTACAACCCGTCGTCTTTCACGCCGCGCGCGCCGGAACCGGGCCCCACGCGCGGCTCGGCGCGCGCGCAGTGCAGCCGCCTGGGCTGCGCGCAGGCCTCGGCCCTCGGCCCCGCGCACGCGCCTGTGGTAGCTCGGCTCTTGCCTGCACCCCTGAGCCCCTCAACAGGCAGAAGGTCTGCGGCCGCTGCACCTGCTGTCTCCACGCTCACGGGTGTCTGGAGGCTTTCCCGGGAGTTCTTGGCGTGCCCCACACACTTGGGGATCTGTCCAGCGCGGCAGAATCGGGTTCTAAAGAAACCTTGACTGACCTAGGCGGTGATCTGGGGCTGCAGCAGGCGTCCCCTCCTCTGGAAAACTTTTAGTTAGTTGGCCCAATTTGGCCTCCCTTGCTTCCTAGCACCCTGGGCTGGAAGACACCACCCCCTCATCTCACCCCATCTGGTAACCAGAGACCACATCTTCTCCTTCTTAGATAATGTGGCCAGGCATCGCCTAGGGTGGACCCACTCAGTCAACTGTTTCCAGGTTCTGCTGTGAAAACTCTTCTCAGTAGTGCCCCCCCCACACACACCCACGCCTGTTCAGAAATTACAAAGGACATGTGTCAGCCAAGGGAAGAAGTGAATAGTCACAGCGAGCACTTATATTTCCACTTTCTCCTCCCTCCTCACCTCCCTTCTATTCCTATCTCATCCATCTTCCCATAATGAAAAAGAAGTGAAACTGACCGCTGACAGATGTGGGACCTGACATTCTATGTCCTTGCCATGCTATAGGATGGCGTTGGCCACTAATAGGAAGATCTAATGTGATCGTGACATTTGTAACCTTGAGTTAAGAGGGTCAAACCACAGCCATGCACTGGTGATGTCGCTCTCACAGGCTATGATACTGTTAACGCTTCTTCTCTATCATGCCGTAACATGTTGAGAGAATGTGCGAATGGATGCCCATAGGTGCCACTGCAAGATCAGAGCTGAGTGCATAGCACACATCCGAGTGCCTTCTTCAGTTACAACTCTTGGCTCAAGGGATGAGAAAAACAAACACAAAACAAATACTTTCTAGTTGCTTGAATTCTTATAACAGTCTCCCACCAAGTGGCTCTGGTTGGGCACTTCTAGGAAGAAGGGACTCACTCCCTCTTAAGTAACTAGCCTTTTGAAAAACATTCTTCCGTGGGAGCTAAAAATCCAAGGTTGTTTCTGCCCTGGAACTCATAGATCATACAACTCCAACTCAAGGTATAATGAGCATTCTCTGTCTCTCAGACTGTGCGCCTATGGCGTAGTTGCAAGCCCACTCACCGGTGTGTTGAAGGACTCTTTAGGGTGCATCCTGGCTTGTCTTGAGTCCTCTTTAATGTGATGCTCGGGAATGAGCCAGCGTAATGAGTGCGGGGAGGAGAGAGCCTGCCACCTCCTTCTGCCCCTCGAGCTTCTACTCACACAGCCCAAGATATCAAAACAGTTGTGTGAGGCAGTTACACCACAATGGAGAACTGGGTGGGGCACGGGGCCAACTAAAACTCGGGGTGCTTATGCGGTATTCAATTCCACCCCCATCCCACGCCCCTGGGTGCCTGCCAGTTTCTCTTTCCCTGCAGACTCTGAGCCTTCATGCACTCTCTGAGAGTAATGTAAGACAGATGCTTCCTCCACACCAGGACTCCAGCTCCCTTTCCCTGTTTTTATCACACCCAATTCTTGACTAACCCACCCACCTTCTCAGCTGGTGAGAAGAGAAAGCAATTTGCCTCAAGTTGGCTCTAAGTGCCTTTCAATGAGTCGTGTTGCCACAGAAACACATGAATATCTGTTGTAACAGGAGCGACTGGTGACATTTCCAAGCTGCACAGGTTGCTTTTGTTGCTTTTTTGTTTTTTTACAATTATCCACCGAGATGGCCACTATTAGTAGGTGATAGGTGTGGCTAGGTGAGTGGTTCTAAAGTGTAACAAAGATCTGTTAGAACCAAACCAGACAGACCAGTGTCTCTTTCAGCTACACCCAACATATACACGACACAGACTAATTCCCAAGACACCAAGTCACAAGGTAGAATCTTCCACTCCTTAGTTGCCTTAGTCCCCCAAACTGAAACTACTCCCTACCCCACCCTGAGGAACACAAGCCCTTATTGGAGTCCCATGGCCTGAAATACACACACACACACACACACACACACACACACACACACACACGGCACAAACTTTGAGGCTAGGTCTTGCCAATAAAATGGGACAATAAGAGGCCACAATTGGGAGCTGGAACTAGCCTTTGGAACAGTCAGGCACTGGGATATGATCCATTACAGGTGCTCAGATTGAATTACATCTGAAGGCATGAGGTTCCTGAATAATGTCACAATGAATCAGAGTACCGGGAATGGAAGGCATCCATCAGTGGTCAGTACCACAGAGAGAAGGAAAGGTGTGGCCAACTGTCCACTCTGCAGAACTCTACCTGTAAGATCTTGTCTTTGTCTCACCAACGAAGTAGGACAGAAGATTCACACCAAGTCTGATCTGAAAGCCTCTCAAGTCACCATTTGGCGTCACCTACCTAGAATGTCCTGGTAAGCATAAGGGCTCAGAGATGTCTAAAGAGATGAGCAGGGATCACTCAGAAATTCAGACACTGGAAAGCTCTGTCATCGGCTGCTGAACCCTACACCATAAGGAAGAAATTAGAGGAAGTAAGCAAAAGAAGGCAGAGTCACTGTTCTTCCTCTGTGCACTGGGCTGGATAAAATTCATGGAAAAGGGAGAGAGACTCACTTTTCCAAAGTGAGCGCATCCCTTAGGACCACACGAGACAGTCTTCTGGATGCCTTAGGACCACACGAGACAGTCTTCTGGATGCCTTAGGACCACACGAGACAGTCTTCTGGATGCCTTAGGACCACACGAGACAGTCTTCTGGATGTCTTAGGACCACACGAGACAGTCTTCTGGCAGAGCAGGTAGATAGGAAGTCCACCAACAGCAATGGTTACAGCAATGAGCCAAACTCATAAATTATGTCTTCTTCTCTACTACATGTACAGGTGCCTTGACTCTCCACATGTAACGCCCAGAAGAAATCAGCAAATTGTTAGAAGCAATTAGTTCAGCAATGCTGCCAAATCCAAGATCAATTTATAAAATCCAGTTCTCAAAATAGAAACAAAGAAAACAATACAAAGAATCAATGAGGCAAAAAGTTGGTTCTTCCAGAAAATCAACAAAATAGACAAACCTTTAGCCAAACTAACCAAAAGGTAGAGAGAGAATATTCAAATTAACAAAATCAGAAACGAAAAGGGGGACATAACAACAGATGTGGAGGAAATACAGAGAATCATCAGGTCATATTTTGAAAACGTGTATTCCACAAAATTAAAAAAGTTAAAGGAAATGGACAACTTTCTGGATAAATATCACTTACCAAAACTAAATCAAGGCCAGTAAGCAAATTAAACAGACCTATAACTGCTGAAGAAATAAAAACAGTCATCAAAAGTCTCCCAACCAAAAAAAGCCTAGGACCAGATGGTTTCAGCTCAGAATTCTACAAGATTTTCAAAGAAGAACTAATACCAATACTCCTCAAATTGCTCCACACAATAGAAACAGAAAGAACATTGCCAAAATTACCCTGATACCCAAACACAGAAAGAGATTATTAAGAAAGAGAATTACAGAACAATCTCACTCATGAACATTGATACAAAAATACTAAATAAAATACTGGCATATCAAATCCAAGACCACATCAGAACCATCATCCACCATGATCAAGTTGGCTTCATCCCAGAGATGCAGGGATGGTTCAACATATGAAAATCTGTCAACATAATACACCGTATAAACAAACTGAAAAATAAAAACCACGTGATCATCTCATTAGATGTCGCAAAAGCTTTCGACAAAAGACAACATCCCTTCATGATAAAGGACTTGGAGAGAGCAGGGACACAAGGAACATACCTAAACATAATTAAGGCAATATACAGCAAGCCAACAGCCAACATCAAACTAAATGGAGAGAAACTCCCAGCGATTCCACTGAAATCAGGAAGGAGACAAGGTTGTCCACTCTCTCCATATCTAATTAATATAGTTCTTGAGGTCCTAGCTAGAGCAATAAGACAACAAAAGGAGATCAAGGGGATATAAATCGGAAAAGAAGAAGTCAAACTCTCACTGTTTGCTGATGATATGATAGTTTACATAAACAACTCCAAAAATTCTACCAAGGAACTTCCGCAACTCATAAACACTTTCAATAAAGTAGCAGGATAAAAGATTAACTTAAAAAAAATCAGTATCCCTCCTGTACACTGATGATAAATGGGCTGAGAAAGAAATCAGAGAAACATCACCCTTCACAAAATACTTTGGCAAAGGCTATTAAGAGAAAAGGGAGTTATTTTAGTTCATATTTCAAAGATACAGCCCATCACCAAAGGAAGTCAAGGCAGCAGGGCCTTGAAGCAGCTGATCACGTGACATCCACAGTCAGGAAGCAGAGAGAGACAAAAGCTGGTGCTCAGCTCCCTTTCTCTCTTTAAGCATTCACTGCCTGGAGAATGGCTCTGCCCACAGTTAGCTGGGTCCTCCCACATCAATCATCATAATCAAGATAATCTCCTGTAGGCATGCTCAGAGGCCTAGCCAAGCAGTTCTAGGTGCTGTCAGGTTGACCATTGACATGGTATGCTGCTAGTTTGATGGCAACTTGGCATGAGCTCATGTCACCAAAGAGGAGGGAAGCTCCATTGAGAAAATGCCTCCATAAGATTGGCTGTGAGCTGCCATGAACATAGTTGAGCATATACTTTTGTTGTATGATAGGGCCTCTCTTGGGTATATTCCCAAGAGTGGTATTGCTGGATCCAGGGGTAGGTTGATTCCGAATTTCCTGAGAAACCGAAACACTGCTTTCCAGAGTGGTTGCACAAGTTTGCATTCCCACCAGCAATGGGTGAGTGTCCCCCTTTCTCCACAACCTCTCCAGCAAAGGCTATCATTGGTGTTTTTTATTTTAGCCATTCTGACAGGTGTAAGGCTTTGGGGGAGCCTAGGCAGTTTGGATGCTCACCTTAGGAGACCTGGATAGAGGTGGGCAGTCCTTGGGCTTCCCACAGGTCAGGGAACCCTGATTGCTCTTCGAGCAGATTAGGGAGGGTGACTTGATCGGGGGAGGGGGAGGGAAATGGGAGGCGGTTGCGGGGAGGAGGCAGAAATCCTTAATAAATAAATAAATAAATAAAAAGAAAATATATAAAAAAAAAAGATTGGCTGTGAGCATTTTCTTAATTAGAGATCGATGGGGGAGGGCCCAGTCCATGATGGGTGTGGCATCACTGGGCTGGTGGTCCTGGGTTCTATAAGAAAGCAGGCTGAGCAAACCATGGGGAACAAGGCAGTAAGCAGAACCCCATCAGTGGCCTCTGCCTCAGCTCCTGTTCCTGCCCTCACTGCTTTTGGTGATGAACTGTTCTATGGAAGTGGGAGTGAAATCAGCCCTTTCCTCCCCAAGCTGCTCTTGGTCATGGTGTCTCATCGCAGCAATAATCACCCTAACTAAGACACGCAGACTGTCCAGACTCTCAGTCAGAAAGGAAAACCCAGAATGATGGACAAGCAGAGAAGAGATGGGCAAGAAATAAAAACAATTACCAAATTTGCAGGGAAATGGATGGATTTAGAATGTGCAATATTAAGTAATGTTACCCAGTCTCGGGAAAAAAAAACCCTGCATGTTCTCTATGATGTATTATTAGGCTAGAATCCACAAGGCCGTGGCCTACCAGCAAAGTTTCGGTGGGCTCCGGCAGGGGTGTCCTTCTCCTTCGATGGCTACATGGCTTCTCCCTGACTCCACCTTTTTTCCTCTTCTATCTGCTTGGAATTCTTACCTTACTCTCTCCTGCTAAGCCACTGTCCGAAACAGATTTATTCATTAACCAATAAAAGCAACACATATACAGAAGGACTTCCCACACCAAGGGAAGACAGATGGCAATAACGATGAAATAGCAACAATTACTGTTGAGTGAAGAGTGAGTCATCCTCTCTTCTTTTGTATGAACTCTTCTATACTCAAACTGTTTTGTTTTTATTTTGTTTCATGAGGGCAAGAATTCGATTGGATCACTGTCACTGCCATATCATAAATCCCCCAAATAGTCTCTGGCATAGAACAAATTCAGGAGCTATGTATGGGCTGATGGGAGGAAGCAGTCTTCAATTCCAGCCAAGACAGACTGTTCCATCCGAGAGCTCCAGAAGCCACAGTGCTTGCCTCCCTTCCTTGATAGTGCAAGGGCTTTGTGTATCACCAAAGCGTCTTTTTATTGGCTGTTTACAAAGCAGTGCAGCTTCACCCTGGGGCATGATAAACCATCAGTGGCTTCAATAACACTGTGATTAGGAGCTGAGAGACGATCAGACACTCCTGGAGCTGCACTGAGTTTGCACCCATCAACAGCCACCCACTGAGTCACCTAACCAAAGAATGCCATTGACAAACCAATTAGCTGGTTCTGAGTCACAAGGAAAGTCTCCTTTGTGACAAAAACAGCCCTGATAATGAGAGTGACTCTGGCAAATCTGAGGCTGCAAGGAACAGTCAGGGAGAAAGCAATGGGAACTGCCTTTGTTGATTCATGTGGAGTTCAACACAAGAGTGCGGAGTTCTCGCGTTCTGTTTTTAAAGGTCACCAAAGTACAGCATGTGCTCTCTTTCATAAAGACAATCAGGGCCTTGAGGCCCTGCATAGCACACAGAAAAGCAACCAAACTGCACCTGGTCCAGTAAATTACCAGAAATACATGGCTTGCCTTCTACTCCAAGCGTGGAAGCTGTGACCAGGTATAACTTAGTTCACTCTAGTTTTCCATTTAAGGAGGGAGCCCACAATGACCACAGAGCGCCACAGGCAGCCTGAACGGGAGCCCTGGGATCATCTCTCCCTAGCTCTGCAATCCTTGTCAGGCCTCTTCATGTACCTTGACTTTCAGTCTGTCCTTTGTAAAATCAGATAAAGGGTCTGCATCTCCTGACGGGGTTCACTACTCACAGGCTCATCCCAGGGTGATACTCAGTAACGCGTGATCGTCCAATGACACAGTGCCCATCAAAGAAGCCAAACACCTGTTGAAGAAATGGGCTAGCCTCAGGATTTTCCTAAAAGAGACTTTCCACACTGTAGACTGATGTGCTCAGGAAAGGTTTCATACAGAGGCATCCTGAACTCATGGGGACCATGAAGAGACCAGATGCGGTCAGGCAACTGGGAGCTAGCTATCCCGGAGGCTTTGTATATGCTCTAGACCATTATAAATTAAATACCATTCAGGTTTCGTTCCTGAAGTTGGAGAAATCAAGGCATAGAATGGCACTGCCTATATTTTCCCACTCAACTGTCTCTTTAACCCCCTGCATTCTGTCAGACAATCCATGGGGGGGTCATAGGCCCCGTTTAAGAACTGGGCAGGGAGAACGGCTGGCAACTTAGCCAAGAGCATGCACTAAGGAGCAGAACCAGGATTTGAAACCTGGACCACCTTGACCCAGAGGCTAAACTTTTCTTTAAGGTGCATTTATTTTTGTTTTATGTATATGAGTGTTTTGCCTGCATGTATGTATATGAACTACGTGTGTGCCTAGTGCCAGCAGAGGTCAGGAGAGGCATCAGACCCCTTGGGACCAACCTTGTGGATGCTTGTGAGCCACTGTGTGAGGACTAGGAACCAAACTCTAGCCCTCTGAAAGGACTGAGTGCTCTTAACCTCTGAGGTGTCTCTCAAGGCCCCGGAGATTAAACTCTTAACCATGATTGTTGGCCAGAGAGAAAGCTTGAAGACAGAAGAAAATCCAAAATGATTTTGGGAGCTTCCAGAAGAGTTCTTGTCCAGCTGATGGCAACAGGTGCAGACTGTGGGCTTCTGCACTGGAGACTTGTCTCAGGCCTAGAGGCTAGCCAGCCTGAAGTAGGGGCACCAACAGATTCTGAGTCTGGTGAGGATCTTCATCTCAGTTTATAGATGATGAATATAGTTTGAAAATAAATGGCCCCCGTAATCTCAAAGGGAGTGCCACTGTTAGAGGGTATGGCTTTGTTGGGTCAGGGCTTGTTGGAGGAAGTGTGTCACTGTGAGGGCTTGCTTTGAGATTTCCTATGCTCAGGATACCGCCCAGTGTGCCAGGCGACTTCCTGTTGCCTGCAAGTCAAGACGTAGCCAACACCAGGTCTGACTGCCCACCACCAAACTCCCTGCCATGATGATAATGGACAGAATCTCTAAAACGGAAAAAAAAAACACCATAAATTAAATGTTTTCTTTATAAGAGTTGCCATGGTCATGGTGTCTCTTCCTAGCAATAGAAAACCCTAAGACAACCTTCTTCCTCACCATACCCTCAGCTGGGGGAAAGCAAAATGAGCTTTCCTACAAATGCTCCAAATGCTAAAGGTTTCACCCCCAATAGCTCTCACCAGGGGATCAGCGGGGGACACCAACATTCAATCCAGAAGAGTCCCGCTGGAGCAGAGCTAACAGTAAGAAATGAGATGAACTGTAAGATAGGTTAGGGCTAGAATGACCTTGAATGTCAAGTTAACAGCCAGAAACACTTGCCCCACAGAGTCAAGGAAAACCACCAGGAGTTTCAAATGAGGGAACCAGTGGGCACTTTGTCAACTCTGTCCCTTCTCTGTGCCCCAGTACCTGTTACACTGTGTAAGGGGAAGACGACGACGATCGTTCTAAACACACAAAAGAACACAAACATTTGGAAGTAAAATTTAGAAACTGGAAATAAAGTTGTCTCAAGATGCCAGGACTTTAGTGGCTCAGATTTTTCAGAATAACAAGTGCATTTTACAAATGTATTCTCCCCAAATAGCTGAGTTTTCATATTTAATTTATCCTCGGTGATAACCTGCATTCAAAATGAAGTCGAGATAAGGAGCCCCGATGTTCTCGGGGGATGGAGCTCTGTTGCTCTGCCTTCCCCCACGTGACCATCCTAACCAGGGGCCGCTGTATAGTGATACACTAGTCCGTCATCTTTGAGATAGGCATCCATTGGCTCAAAGTGTAGTCCTAGCAAAGAAAGAGCAGCTGTGCCGCCTGCCAAAGTGATGCTCCATCCATCAATATGCTCAGGTTTTGCTGCCCACCCTAGGTACCCTTGCTCCATGTGGTACCCACACTTACGTTTCTCCAGCTTCAACCATGACCCAACCTGGACATTCCAGCAGGGAACCTCTCAAGTTCAGCTGAACAAGAACATGCCACTTAGCTATTTGGAAGCTATATTTTCACCAGTTCAGAGACGGTGTTGCTAGCAGGGATGGCGGAGCATCTTTGCAGGCCATATCCAGTGAGCTTACATAATTCTGTGACTCTGCTCTCAGGTCACCAGGCAGGTTCAGGTCTCAGCTGCAGAGGCAAATGGCCACCGCTAAGAACACTGATGCACCGAGCCTTCAGCCCAGAAACCCCAAGGCGCCCAAAATAAAGGACAGAAGACCCAGGAAAGCCAATACACTCTTTAGGGGAAAAATAAACTGGGAGAATTGACACAGCCCAGCTAAAAGTTTTCTATAAATTTACAGTCATTAAGATAGTATGAAAAAACTGACAAGTCAAGAACTATCTCAGAAGCCCACCCACACCAGGATCATCCCTGGGTCTTTGACAAAGGAGGAGACTTTGTCAAACTATTGGGGAGAAAACAATAGTTTTACCTTACACTGCTCACAAAACAACTAAAATTTGAGCACAGAAATAAATTAGAATTCAAAACTATGCACCTTCCAGGGACAACAAAGGAAAAAAAATCTAGGTAGCCTTGCATTTAATGATGATTTCTTAGATGAAATATCAAAGGCACAATTCATGGGAGCCAGAGCTGGGCTGGACTTCACTGGAATTAATAATTTCTGCTCTATAAAAGTCCATCTTCAGGGCTTTGGAGAGATGGCTCAGTGGTTAGAAGCACTTGCCCTTGCTGTGGACTAGGGCTTAATTCCCAACATTCACATGGTCACTCACCACCACCTGTACCTCCATCTACAAGGGAGCCAACACGCTCTGCTGACCTCTAGAGGCATCAGGCATGCATGTGGTATTCAGACATACGTGCAGGCAAAGCACTCACACACATCAAATTAAATAACTCTAAAAATATTCTTTAAGTGCCCATATTGAGAGGAGCTACAAACATGACTCACCAGGCAAGAGCGACTCACTGGAGTCTGGTTCCCAGGAGCTGTGTCAGGAGACTCACAACCTCCTGGAACTTGAGCTCCAGGCTACCCAATACCCTCTTCTGGCCTTCACCAACACACACATGCATGCACACAAAGAATAAAATATTTTTACAGCCATGTTAAGACAATGAAAACACAAGCCAAAAACTTTGCAAAGCTAAAAATTTTACAAAAGTTCCTCTCTGGTGTTATCCCAAAGAACTCTTTAAACTCGATAATAAGAAAATTCAAATTCTTTTTTTTTAATTCGAATTCTTTAGATAAGCAAAAGATCTAAACAGACACTTCGCAGAAAAACATGTGTGGCCAGTCTATGAAATCAACATATCCTACGTCATTAGGGGACTTCAAACTGGAATGAGACACCACTGTGCGCCTATTAGAAGAGCTAACATTCAAAACACTAACAAAGACTGATGGGTGTGGAGCACGGAGATCCCATTCATTACTTTAGGAGGCGGGAAACTGGTTCTGACACTTTAGAATACAGTCTGAGCCTAAGAGCCAGCAGCCAGACTCCCAGGCATTTGCGGGCGGGCACACACACACACACACACAAACCCAAATATTGAAGCAACTCAGGCACCCTCTGCCTTTAATAGATGAGTGGATAAACTGTGGGAAAACACAATATTTAGCAACAGTAAGTAACGGTCTATTGAGCCACCAAGAGACAAGGGCGAGCTTTAGTGAATATTGTTCAAAGAAAAGTCAGCCTGACTGTATATTGCATGTCTTCAGCTAACTGGCATCCCAGCTGGCATGGGCAGTAGTGAATGGAACTCTCTTTGACTGGCATCCTGGAGAAGATGAAACGATGGCAAAAGTAAATGCTCTGTGGGCTTGGCATGGTGGCATAAGCCTTTAATCCCAGCACTTGAGGGGCAAAGGCAGGCGGATCTCTGTGAGTTCGAGGCCAACCTGGCCTAAAAAGAGAGTTCCAGGACAGCCCGAGCTGCTACATAAAGAAACCCTGTCTTGGAAAACCAAAATATAAATAAATAAATGCTCAGTGGTTGCCGGGATTAAAGAAGAGTAGCGAGGATGCTCAAATTTGGAGCACTGTTCTGACTTTCTGATGAATATTATATATATATATATATATATATATATATATATATATATATAGTTCATATATATATATAATTTCTTTGCCATATGGCAGGGCAGTGTATGCATCCGATTACTAACACCCACATTCAATTGTCTGAGGCTGTTCTGTGTGCATTGATCAGGTTATCCACTTATGCCTTAGCAGAAAGGAGTTTCACTGGAGGTCTGAGTAGACAGATTCATTTTATAAAATGACTTACCCAAATCATGTGACTGTCTCCTCAGTGTCACCCAGAAAAAAAACAAACCAGTCCCTCATGGACCTTCCTCAGCAGAGTCCAGTGCTTAGTGTGGTAGTTGGGAGCTCACGGAAATGGGTGTTTTCATAATGGGCTCCCTCTGGCTCTAAGAAGATTCTAGTTACAGAAAGCCACGATGGTAATGGCAGGCTTTGACTTGCCTCCCTTTGGTGGAGTCCCCTTTGAGAGTCCCAGCTAGCCAGCATCCCCACAGGCAACAAACGCATAACAGTGATATAGTTATGATGCTGTAGATGTGAGATTTAAAGGGCCAAGCACTACTAATTATGACCCTTAACCTACTGTTAGGCAGGCAGGATTAAGAGGGGACAACTCTAGTTACCCCAACAAGCCCTTTGCTTCACAATGGAGAAAAGCCTATGCTTAGAGAGAGAATCTTACAGTGACTGACAAGTTACTAAAGAGATCCATCACCCTGACTTCCCACTCAGGCCTCCCTCCACATCAGCTTTTCTGAAGCTGGGTCCAATTTCGTCAGATATGTGAGAGGAAGCTTTGCTGATTCCATGGGATTGACCATCATAAGAAAAATGAGGCTGCAGGAATTTAACTGAAGTAACCGAAGACCTTTGGCTATGTGCGGTTGCTACCAGGACCCACCTTGGGAAAACAAAACAATCCTCTTTGTCTAAATTCTCACATCACCCAAGACAAGGCTGGAGGACTTCCTTTGATTAATGAGAGACAAAGGGCACCCCAACATTTTGAAGCTGCTCCCTTCTGGTGTGCTCTTGGAGACAGGGCCAAGAAATGGAAGTTGCTGAGTCTTTGTTGGGCATCTTTCCAGCAAACAGATCAGCTTCAGAATGACATCACTCCCGCCTCAGCCAGGCCCAGGGTTTGCAAGTTATGGCAAGTCTCTGGAGAGATAAAGACTGCTTTTCAGATGAAAATTGCCTGAATGGCTTTCCCAGGATGGGTACTGTGGAGGTAAACCCAACACACAGCACAGACACACGCTTGGCACACTTAACCATCACCCTTTTCCACCCGGTTGTTGCTGTGTGGTATCTAGAAGGATGCTACCTACCAAGTGCCCCCCACCAAAGCCTCTTCGAGTTATCAGGATGGTATGTTTGTTATTTTCAGACCAAAGTGTTCAGCTAATGAAAAGTAGAATGTTAAACATTAAGGCAATGTCCTTCTATCTTGTATATCAAGGTCGTGGAGGCCTTCAAGCTTCTGGAATTTTCTGCAAATGGGAAACTATTGCCTAGGAACTGGAGGGATCACAGTTTCTATTGAAATAATACCACTGGCTATAACAGAACAGAGGCTCGACATGGCAAGCTGCCCCCACCTTCCCTCTTCCTATCCAAAGGCGAATTCTCATCTCTTGTCAACTCAACATAAGCGCTCAGCTTAGGAGTCGTTGCTGATCACTGTGAACTTTGTATTGATTGTCATTTTCCGCATCTGTAGGAATTACTGTTTATAATGAAGGATCTGAGAGTTGATAGACTTGGAACCACAACCAGAACTTTTACTAGAGCAGGCTCGTCAAGACTTGACAGCCCTTCTCACGTAGGGCTTCAGATTTGTCTGCCTAAGAGAATCTTTCATTTTATCAGTATTGTACACCACCCCTCATCCATGCAGACAGCACGGGATGTCTTATACCAGTCCCCAGAACATCGGCCAGGACATCACAGTAGACGACAGTGAATTGAGGAGAATTTACAAAAGGCAGGATTTTCAGGATGGTGGACAAAGCCTTGGAGCCTCCCCAAGAGGAAGGGGAGTTTAAGAATGAGTTTCTTTTGTTTCTGTTGTTTTTGATTTTTGTTTGTTTTGTTTTGTGAGACAGGGTTTCTCTCTATAACCATCCTGGCTGTCCTGGAACTCTCTCTGTAGACCAGGCTGGCCTCTAACTCAAAGATCTGCCTGCCTCTGCCTCCCAAGTGCTGGGATTAAAGGCGTGCGCCACAACTGCCTGACTAATAGTGTGTTTCTACCTGGAACTAAAAGCATACAGAGCAAGAGTCCAGGAGCGAGACCAAATGACACGTGAATGTGTGGAGAAGGAAGGCCGCCTTGCAGGAGCTATGATCTCCCAAGGGGGTCTGCAGCAAAACCACAGAGACCAGGACTGGAAGATAAGAGAATTTATATCCAAGCTCTCTCTCCTCCACGCTCCTCTGGGTCTTGGTGGTGGTGGGAAGAGGTGTGGAAGAGGATTCCAACACCACCCACAACTTCCTGTTTTCTTCTTGCTAGTCATAGGCTATAACCTGGACCAGGGTCTGAAAACTCTGGAAGAATAAGCTTTCTCGGCCTCCTGAGACCTGACTGCTCTCTGAGGTATAGAGAAGATGTGCAACCGGAGTTCGAATTCACTTCACCGGGACGTCTAGTGATGACAGCTCACTGACCTCCTCAGTTACGGCGCAGATCAGGCAATAACTTGAAAAAAACTGCCCACAATGATCTTTCGGTCTGTTCTTGAGATTTTACTGACACCTGGCTGCCTGTAATTATTGGAGCCAACACAAATTTCACAGCTACTGACTTGAGTGTGCAAAAATGTAATTTTCTCTATTTTCCTGTAATTGACTGCAATTTCTTCCCTGAGCCTCTGTTCTGCCTCAAAGCAGAGAAAATTTAATCTAGCTACTTTCAGATAAACTCATTCAAATACAGTCATGTCTTAGTCAATTCAAGTTTATAATTCACTCACAATTAGGTTGGAAATTCTCTCTCTCTCTTTTTTCCCTTCTCTGGAATTCAATCTTAAGTTCCAGGGGTCTTGTATAATGGGTCCCCTTCTTTGTGTGAACTTGTGCTGTCTGCATCTGGGGATATCACAGGTGTCAGCTGTTTTGCTTAGGAGGAAGAGGCAGGAGGATCACTGCTGGTTTCAGGCCAGCCTGGGCTTTAATGAACTTGAAATCTAAATGCATCATCTTCATGAGACCCAGCACATGTATAATGAATACATACAGACCATGAAAAGACGCAAGGGTGATAAGAGGTTTTTGAAGTCAATACACGTGCTGAGGGTTTATATTATACATCAGGACTTGATAGGAACGGTATCTGCTACTAAACCTGCTGAATTTGTGGAGGATCAAAACTAAAGTCTTAAGAGATAATAGAAAGAGTCAGCTATAAGTATACTTTTTGTAAAAAAAAAAATTTAGAAAGATGAGATACCTTGTACCATGACTTCTCTGTCCTGAGTGCCCTTATGTCCTCCTGGCTCCCATATCTCATTCTAGACTGACTTATTCATGCTATTTATTGCTCTAAAGAAATTTTTTTGCATGGTAGTCTTTAGAAAAGTGGTTCCCAACCATCCTAATTTTTTGACCCTTTAGTATAGTTTCTCATGTTGTGGTGACCTCCAACCATAAAATTATTTCATTGCTACTTCATAACTGTAATTTTGCCACTGTTATGAATGTAGATATCTGATAATTAATCTCCAAAGGGGTGTGACCTACAGGCTGAGGACCACTGCTTTGGAACATCACAGTGTCCTCCTATGCTGCTTGGACCTGTGGGAGACAGAGGCAGCAGAGGCTGGAGGTCTTTCCATTATTTGACACACAGGCACCATTCCTACCCTGCCTTGTCCACACAACAAAGGACGGTTCTGTCCAAAGCTTGATAGACTGTTTCCTCCTAAGCATCACACTCTCTACTCTCAGATGAGATCAGACATGGGACATAAAGAAGCCCTACTCACATGGGGCCCTGTGGCTTCCCTCCAACACTTCCCCAGGCTCTGATGTTCTGTATAATACTGGCTTCTTTCAGACATCCCCACCTTACTCCAGAGTGCAGTCTGTCTCCAGTGGGGCTACATGACTTCTCTCTGACTTGCCTCCTTTCTCCTAGCATTCAGTTTAGTTTTCCCTACCTACCTACTCTATCAGGCCAAACTAGTTTCTTTACTTACCAATGATAGTCACAGCATACAGAGGGGAATCCCACATCATTTCCCCTTTTCTGTTTAAGTAAAAAGGAAGGTTTTAACTTTAACATAGTAAAATCACATACAAACGACCGAGCAGCCCTCTCCCACAACAAATTGGCACCAACTGACCAACTAAAATCCACTTAAAACCTGAGAGAGCTTGAAAAGGAATTCTATACACACAAAAGAACAGTTAAGCATGGTTTGGTAGCAGCAATTTCTTGGGTGGGTTCTGTTTGCTAGAAGCAAGCAGAGAAACATGGCTTCTTTAAGAGAGGTTTTCCTGACTCAGTGGTAGCAGAAAAAAGCCACACAGCTTTGAAATGCCAGCTTTCTGGGCCGTGCTGCCAGCATGACCTCTGGCTCTCTCAGGAGGCTGAGCATTTATAAAGTGAGGTTTGTAAACAGCATGTTACAAGCTGCTTAGTGGCAACATAGACTTGCTGTGTGCCTAAAAATGGAGCTGTGAGCATGGCTCTCAGAGGCAGCAAACAGCTCTGCCATGCTGGGCTGGGCAGAGCAAGCAGGTAGGGCCGTATATACCCTAGTAATGCTGCAGCTTAGGTTTTTAAAAAGCACATAGCATTTTAATAAGCATTCCTGGTCAGAAAATAATTGTAACTACACAATAAAGACAAATTCAGATGGAAAAGACCTCTAAATGGGTGATAGTGTTGGATAAATGTACGTAGGCTTGGGAGAGAGAAGAAAAAGACTATAGACAGTTATAAAAAGAAGTAAATGGTATTTTTTAAAAAGTAAAGTCTTTAAAGAGACAGTACAGACAGTCATAGATTAAATGAGTAAAAAAATAATAAGCTACATGAAAATGAAATATACACAGAGAGTCTGGATTATGTATATTATTGTGTTTACTTTGAATTTTTTGACTGTGAAGGAGCTAAGTACAGAGAGACATTTCATTGCATGGGCTGCTAAGCTAAACCAGCATAGATATTTTAAAGATTTCTTGACTTCAAAATTTGAGTCTAAGGATAAGTTGCTTTGTAAAAGAAGTTCTTCTTTTGTTTCCACAGAGGATGAGAACCTGTAGATTATTTCCAGACTAATATGGCTTAATGCACCAAGACGCCCCAGAAAGGTCACCATGAACATCCCCAAAAATTTCTTCGCCCAACAAAAAACAGAAAGCAGTTTGGCAGCATATTGTTTATAAATGTTTGTTTATATTTAAAGAGGGATATGCTATACAGATTTGCATTGGTATGGATCTTGGTTTATTGATACAAATTTAAGGTCAGTTTTGTTATATGTATATTTCTGCTCTTGATTAAGGTATTGTAATTGTGCAGCTCATTTAAAAATATAATGTATAATCAAGAAATATAGGTTAATAGAGTCATCTATAACAGTCAAGCTTGTAGTCATGTTAGTTAGATTTTCTAGATGGACAGATAAGTATTTCAGATGGATAGGCATTCTTCAAACCTTTTAAAGGCTACAGAATATGGCATAGAAATGTTTAAGAACTTAGGACTTTTCATGACAATGAGACACAGATGCTCCTGGCAACACCAATCTATTTTAAGAGGAAAATGGGCATCAAAGAGGCTTCTTATGGAGTTTGTTAGCCATTTGAGCAAGAAGCTGCTCTTGCCTGGACTGCCTGATGAACTGGACATGTAGACCCACAGAGAAATGACTGCTGAACTTGACTAAAGATAAGACAGTCCTTTCTGAAAAACCCAGCTTTCCATAGTGGCTGTGTACAAGTTAGCACTCACACCCTCGTCAGCACGACCTGTCACTTGTTTATTGATCTGGCCATTGTGATTTGCATTTCCCTGAGGGCTAAGGATGTTGAGCATTCTTCAGTGTTTCTCTGTCAGTTGAGTCTCCTCTATTGAGAATTCTCTGTTTAGATCTGTATCTGTTTTTTTTTAAAATAAATAAATAAATTGTTTGTTTTCCTGATATCTAGGATTTTTCTTTTTTTAGTTCTTTATACATCTTGGATATTAGCCCTCTGTCAGATGTGATGTTGAAAAAACTCTTTTCCCATTCTGTAGGCTGCCACGTTGTGTGAATGACAGTGCCCTTTGTTTTACAGAAACTCAGTTTTATGAGGTTCCATTTATTAATTATTGATCTCAGTGCCTGTGCTGTTGTATCCTGGTAAGAAAGTCTTCGCCTGTGCTAATTAGTTCAAGGCTATTCTCCACTTCCTCTCCTATCAGGTTCATTATTCCTGGCTTTATGTTGAGGTCTTTGATCCATTTGGAGTTGAGTTTTGTCAGGGCGATAAGAATGAATCCATTCACATTCTTCTACATGCCAACGTACAGCTAGACCAACACCATTTGTTGAAGCTGCTGTCTTTATTCCTTCTGGCTTCTTTATCAGGTGCCCAAAGGTGTGTGGATTTATGTCTTGGTCTCCGGTTCAATTCCATTGATCAACGAATCTGTTTTTGTGCCAATATCTTGCTGGTTTTATTACTATAGCACTGTTGTACAACCTGAAAGTGGTTGGTGTTGCCCCAATGTCTTAGTTAGGGTTTCTATTGCTGAGAAGAGACACCATTAGTATGGCAGCTCTTGTAAAGGAACGCATTTCATTGGTACTGGCTTACAAGCTCAGAGATCTAGTCCATTATCATCATCATGGCAGGAAGCTTGGCAGCACACAGGTAGACATGGTGCTGGAGAAGGAGCCAATCAGCAGGCAGTAGGAAGAGAATGACCCTGGGCCTGCCTTGAGCTTCCTCCAACAAGGCCACACCTCCTCCAACAAGGCCACACCTAATAGTGCCACTCCCAATGGGCCTGTGGGGGCCATTTTAATTCAAACCACCACACTCAACTATGGTGCTTTATAACATAACATAAACTAATTCAAAGAAAAGCCAATCTCTTGACTTCACAAGCTCAGCTCTCCCCGACCTACCATTTATCCTTACATCTCCAGTGCTGACGGTCAATTCTACTATTAGTTCATCATTTTATTAGTTTTAGCCCAAGAACTTATCATATGTCATCCAGTTCATTTCCATTTTGAGATTCCTTAAACTAGTAAAGAATCCCCTAAGTACCTAAGGGACCATAATGTAGAGTTATCCATCCTGAAATATATACATTGTTTCCTATTTGTGCAACAAGGTTCAAATCCATGAAACCAGGGCCACTTATGCCATGGCTCAACTGTTTTAAAAGAATGGCTGTTTCAATATAAGCAGATTTGAATAGTTCACAAAGTAAAAACTTAATCTGGGAAAGTGGCTCAGTCAGAAGAGTGTTTGCTATAGAAACAAGAAGATCTGAGTTTGATCCCCGGTGCCTGCATAAAAGCTGAGCATGGCAGCACACACCTGTACTCCCAAACTGGAAGGGCAAAACAAGAGGACCACAGGGCTCCTGGCAAGCTAGTCAAATTGGTGAGCTCCACATTCACTGAGAAATCCTTTCTCAAAAGTATGAGGTGGAGAGTGATTGAGAAAGACAGGTACTATTAACCTCTGACCTTTGCAGACATAGGTAGACATGTACCCAGAGCTGCACATGCATGCACACCTGTACATACATATACATACATGTATATACACATATATGCTGTAAAATAACAATGAAGAAAGAAATTACAAAGAGAAAAGACTGATAAATTACATAAAATGCTAATTACACTATATAATAATGTTTAAAGGCAAGACAAAACTTTAAAACTATTAATACTAGTTAATAAATAATAATAAACTGACTAGGAATGTGAGTAATATTTTTAAACTTTATTATACTTAATTTGTGTGTGTGCATACGTGTGGTCACAGCACTGTACGTGGGAGTCAGGTGACAGTGTACAGGAGTCTAGTCTCTCCTTCCACCACGTGAGTCCTGGGATTAAACTCGAGTCATCAGGCTTGGCAGTGAGGCCCTTTACCTGCTGAGCCACCTTTACCGACCTCCACAGCACAATATCGTGAAGATTCACGAACACGTCATTCTCTTAATGAACGAAGGAAATGTACAGGTGATTTCTGAAAGCAAGTAAGTAAATGGTGAACAAAACACATTTTTAAATATAAGCTAGAACGAGATGCAATTCCTCTCTTGAACCCACAGAGACTTTAAATGAAGACGAATAGCAAAAGCCAGCAAGCTTGCAGAAATCCGGATGTTTTCACACTGGTGCCAGGATTCAAAACTGGCGTCGTCTTTCTGGAAAGTCAGGTCACAAACTACAGCAACCCCTTTAAAAGTGTTTACCCCAGGGGGAGTGTAACTCCCCACTCCCTCTAGGCAGCTGTACATAGTGACTTATTCCCAAACAGTGCAGATGGGGGGGGGGGAATAATTCTAGGGAAGCATCCTCTAGAAACTGCCTCACTGTAACCAGGTGAACAAGTTCATCGTCCAGGGTCACAAATCATATTGACAGACTGCGTGGTGGAATGAACCTGGCACGTTATCTCTGTAGGCATCCTCTCCAAACCCGTGACCCCACCTAGTCATGGGAGAACACACCAGATAAATGACAACATCACCTGCAATAAATCTGACTGGTACCGCTCGAAATCGTCAAGGTCACCAAAACCAAAGGACCTCTGAGCAACTTTACCTCCAAGAGGAATCTAAAGAGACATGACTATCAAATGTAATGTGCCCAGAGATGGGAACTCAGGACAAAAGGAGACCATGGTAAACTCTAAGTCTGAGCAATAAGGTATGGGGCTTGGCAGTGGCTTGCTTTAAACAAGTATGTATTGTTAGTGATTCCTTAATTGTAACAAGAGTACCATAGTAAAGTGAGACATTCATGGCAGGAGAAACGGAGCATGGAAGTGGGGGTTTACAGGAATTCTGCTCTTTTGTTCTAAAACTGTCCTAAAAAATAACTCTGTGAGTTTCTTCAAATATTTATTTGGTATCTACATGAACTTTAGCACGTTAATAGCCTATTTTTTTTTCTGAGAAAATGGTTACAGATGCGGGCAAAGAATTACACCCAAGAATGTGTCAGCATTATTCATCATCGATCTAACCTGAGTGTTCAATACTAGTCCGGACAGAGAAAATAGCCTTCAATTCAATGATTATTTTAGCAGTTAAAAATGCTGTAGCCAGCATATGACAGACACCTGTAATCCCAGCTACCTGGGTGACTGAGGCAGAAATAAAATACAAGCCTGACTCATGTAGCAAGACCCTGCCTCAAAAAGAAAAAAAAAAGCCAGGGATGTGGTGTGGTGTGTGCCTAATATCTGTGAGGAGGACCTACGTATGGCCCTTGGTACTGAAAAAAAAAAGTCAAGTATATTGAACAATATGAATATAAACCAATGACATAGTAGAAGAAAACTAGGTTGTAAAATACATGCAGAGAAAATTCTGCATATTTATATGAGTCTGTTTTGGATTTCATAGTTTGACCTATGACCTCATTTTTAGTGACCCCTTGAAGGTAGAGCTTACCTTTCCTCTTGAGTGTGATTGTGCCTAATGTCTTGTTAAGAGTACAATATGAAGAAAGTAAAATGACCTTACGAAGGTTGCATGGTGGTCTCTTCTCTGCTCTTTGGGAAAGCCGACTGCCATATTTTAAGAACACTCAAGCAGCTCTCTGGAGAGATCCACACAATAAGGACAGAACATGAGATAGTATTTGTTGTTTTAGAGTGCTCATATAACAACAGCCAGTGAAAACAGGGACCCTTACCCGAATCAGCAGCGCCATAGTGAGAACTCTCTCTGACACAAAGCAAAGTATACAAGGCTGTGCTGTAACTAGGAATGTATGTGTAGTGTTGGTGAAGTGGACAACAGCGCTGTGTAACTCGAGGATACATATCCCTAGAAAACCACCACGCAGATCAAGACATAAACTGTTTCCACCATCCTAGGAAATTCTCCATGTCCACATAGTTCTCCACAGCCCATAGTTCGGACTAGAGAAACCGTTCTTCTGATCAATAATCATAGGTTAGTTTTTCCTGCTCTTGACCATATACACGAACTCTTTCCATGTGTACCCTTCAACGCCTGGCATCTTTCACTCGTTCTTTTTTATGTTTGGCTTTGCTCTGTTTTGAGACAAGATGTCAGCATGCATCCCAGGCTGGTCTTGAACTCACTCTGCAACCCAACTCACCATGAACTCAGTAATTCTCCTGACTCAGCAGCCCAAGTCGTGGTATTAGAGACCTGCAACACCATACCTGGCTAAGGATTTGGAGGGGAGCTGGTTTTTGTTTTGTTTTTGGAAACAGGGTCTCGCTATGTAGCCTTGACTAACCTGGAACTTACTCTGTAGACCAGGCTGGCCTTGAACTCGCAGAGATCCACTTACCTCTGCCTCCCGAGTGCTGGGATCAAAACTGTGTGCCACCACAATTGGCATGTTTTTCCTTTTGAGGCAGGTGAGAATTAAATAAGACTTTCTGTATTAGCCTCCTGAGTATCCAGGACTACAAGTGTGATCCACCACGCCCACCACATCATCACGATCATTTTTAAATTTATCCATGTCATGTATATTTTTTTTATTTTCTCCTTTTATTGATGAGTGGTGTTCCATTTTGCACAAATATCAAACTTATCCTTCCCTGTTGACAGACAATTATATGGTCTCCAATTTCAGAATATTATGGATATGATTACTATGAATATTCTCATACTGATTTATCTGTGGACACATGCATTCAATACTCATGATTTTTTATCTTAGAACTGATGAGCCAAAGGGCATGTGTTAAAATGTGAGTTTTATCCAAAGTAGCGGTATTTCCCTTTCTCACTGCTAAGAGGTTTGTGTTGTTTTGTTTTAAGCATGTGAAACAACCCCTTTAAGGAGGAAGAAAAGTAAAAGTTGGTCTTAAATGCAAAATGAATGGCAACAAATGCGCAGCTTTCTGAACTATTTGTATGCGGCGAGAAACCCAGCCTGGGAGGTCTGCAGTGCTGACACCTGAACTTCGGGCAAATACTGTGATTCCAGTCATTGGTTTAGAAACACTTTCCGTCATTTAGATCAAAGGCTTGTACACAGCTAATTCATGTGGGACCCTCCAGTCCCAAAAGGAGCACAATTTGCATAAAGCATTCTCCAGATGAGCTTTCTGCTCTATTCGTTGTGAGATCCAGCGTGTAAAGGATGCCTCCACGCAGAGTCCATGTTTACCCACCAGCCCAGGAAGGTGACAAATAAAACATCTCACTGCCTAACATAGCTCGCCCCCAGGCACTGCTTCAGTCAGCCTTCCCTTGAGCTCTGCTTCAAATCAACAGACCTGGGAACTTGGCTAATGATGCGCTCTGGGGCTCCAGCTGTGCTGGGCATGAGGCTCTGCACAGAGCCCCAGCAGCCAGGCTCCCGCTTGTTCCAAGCAAGGGAGGTGGCTTTGCCGTCCATTCTGTTCCAAAGGCTTCCGGGCTGCCCAGAACTCAGTTAAGCAAAAAATGATGGAGGTGGGAATGCCAACTCCAGTCTCAGCGCCCTCGGGGGATGCCCAACGTGAATGTTCTTGTTCTATTATAAAAAGTTAAAACTGACAATGAACTAGTCATCCAAAAATGAGAAATGGTTAAATAGCAGCCCTCTGCAGAAAGATGGAACCATTATGTGTAAGAGGAGAGAAATGTCAGTGTGAAGCCTCAGAGAACCAGCCAGGTACCCAGCATAGGACTTTTCCATGTAGGTGGGTTGGGGGAGGGGGATCAAAATAAGACGGATGTGGATTCAGAGGGCTCAGAATACGCTGTTGGCAGCTCTTCCAGAAACTTTCAGAAAAGATTAGGCCTTGATAAACCATTAGTTTCCAGGGGACTTTTCCTATTATAAGTGGTGTAGCATGGGCTTTGGGGGAGTAATAAAGTGAGTTGAGTGGTTATTAGACCATTGATTGATTACACCCCATAAGAACCCAGCGGATCAAGTACCATTGTCTCCACTTTAAAGATGGCCTCAGCCAAGCATGGTGGTACACACTTATAATCCCAGCATTCAGGAGGCTGGGGCAGGAGGGTTGTGTGTTTCAAGCTAGCCCTAGCCGCATAGAATGGCCCTATCTTTATTAAAACAAAACAAAACAAAAATCCTCTTCCTCAGTAGAGTTAAATAGTTTTCTGACATTCCCCCAACTCAACCTGCAAAGCTGTATACTGTAATTCTCATCTATCCAGAAGACTAAGACAGGACTATGGAAAGCCCAGAGCCAGCCTGAGCTACACAGTAAGGCCTGTCTCCAAAAATAAAACATTAATAATAATAATAATAATTTCCCCCAAGTCAACCCATATCTCCCTTTGTCAAGCCTTATTTTCTAGAATATTTTGACATTACAACATGATGGTGTAGTCCACAAAGTTCACACCCACCTGTGAACTGTGCAATCAAGCTAATAATAATAATAATGTTTTAAGTAAATTTCCTATTTCATGTTAGATGGCAGATTAGACATATCTGCTCTAGACTTCCCCAACAGCAAGGAATTAGAGCCGGATGTAGCGATACAAACTTTTAATCCCAGTACTCAGGAGGCAGAAGCAGGGAATCTCTGTGAGTTCACGGCCAGCCTGATCCACATAGCAAGATCCAAGCCAGCCAGGGCTACATAGTGGGAAGGGGTGGGAAAGACTATGTTATGTGTTAGAATTATGTTCTTAGGAACAAATAACTCCACTGCCAAGGATTTGTTTGTTTTCCTATAAGGCAATTCAACAGAAAGTCTCTTCTCAGAGGAGCATGGCCCTGAGCCACTACAGGTTCTAATGATAAGGCATGAGCCTGTATGACGGTTGACTTTCCCCGCCTTCCTTCTCCAGGCCAGGAAGCACACACTTCCTCCCACCTGACTCCATTTTCTCTTTCTTTCTTTCTTTCTTTCTTTCTTTCTTTCTTTCTTTCTATTTATTTATTTTTCTGTTTTTATTTTGTTTTGTTTTCAAGACTTGGTTTCTCTGTGTAGCCCTGGCTGTCCTGGAACTCACTCTGTAGACCAGGCTAGCCTTAAACTCAGATTTCTGCCTGCCTCTGCCTCCCAGATCCTGGGATTAAAGGTTTGTGCTACCACCGCCCAGGTTCTGACTCCATTTTCTATTGTCGCTTTTCTTGCTTATCCTGGTATTTTTGTTCTTTTTTTTCCTGCTTTGCTTTTGTTTTTTAAGACAGCATTTTACTCTATAGCCCAGGCTAGCTTGGAACTCACTATGTAACCAGACTAGCAATCCGCCTGCCTCAGCCTCCTGAATGGCAGAATTTCAGGCACGCACCACTGTGCCCAGCATTTGGGTCTTCCTGATAAGAGCAAACTGAACCCTTAGCTGCTTTGCCCTTATTAAACAGTGAAGGGCACGACGTTTCCAGGGTTTATAATCAGCAAGCCCTCATTTCCCTCCCACAACATCTTGCCGAGCCTTTCGCAATTATGGCTCATTTCTCTAGGTTTCCTATGGCAGGCATCGGAACAGAATTAAAGTATGAGCACGTGCAAAAATAATCTGCTTCCCAAGATAGTAAATGCTGAGGAGTTCTATATTAGAACACGCGCAGTGCTGACTGGCTGGGGCATGATTACCCTAATAAGCTTAGAGCTCCACTCGCCATCCACATCTGTCAGGGCAGGAGCAAAACACAGGTCCATAATCCGTGAGCCTGGGGCCCGTCAGAACTGTCCCGCTACTCACTAACAGCAGAAGCTGCAAAATTTAGGACTACGGCATGTCTTCCTCTTCATCGTGGCACGGGCTCCAAGTCTAGGAGTGTGTACCATGGACTCAGTTTGGACTGGCGTTGCCGGGATAGACTAGCCACGGAGACTTCTGTCCCCAGTCCCAAGGATTCTCCAAAGACTGCGAAGGGAGAAGACGGTGAGAAGCTGAAACCATGGGGTGCACGCCATCACACAATGTCCTTGTGAACAGCGTGGCCAAGAGTGGCATTCAGTTTTTTAAGAAGCCCAAAGCAATTTTGCCAGAAGGTCAGAGGGGCAGGCAAAAAGGTCCCATCCCTTTGCTGGTTCAAAGTTCCACCTTCTGTGACCCTGGTTGGGAACCGCACCTGGGACAGAGGCCAGCAGAGGAGTCAACGAGTTCCAAGAAACCCCAAACCATGGCTGAAGGTCTTTGTCGGCTCACAGAAGATATGGAAGGCCCAATTCCAGAAAGTCAAAGATTCCAGCTGAACATTCCACAAAGCCGCACCGCTGCGGACATGTCATTCAAGACAGATGGCTCCCTCGGGATACAAGGAGCAGATTCTGCTTGGCGAGAGAGTGAGGAAAACATGCCCCAGGAGACCTCAAAATGGGACAACAAACCAAGGTGCCATCAGTCAGACAACCAGAGCCATTGCTACCAAACTATCCCTGAGTCAAAAGGCCAAGTGGACTTCCCTGAGCCCCTGGTAAAGGCCCACCAGCACACGTATGCCTATCTGCACGCTAGCCTCTCCAGATACGAGGCGATTCTGCGTCTCGTCCAGCAGGCCAGCCACACCCGGGAGCTGTTACAACCCATGCTCAGCTTCCTGCTGCTGTGTTTCCAGGAGGTCAGCCAGCTCCTGGGAGAAATCTCCAAAGATGGAGAAGTGCTCCTCCAGGAAGTTAGAGGGGATCTGGCCTGGCCGTCCAGGACAGGTGAGCCCTGGGAACAGCCAGACCTCCTGCAACAGTTGCTGCAGTACACAGTCAACAAGCTGCAGGCGGTCCATGGCACAGTGGCTGACCTCACTGGGACCTTGCTGGAGAGCTCCAGCAGCTGTCTCAGCACTGCGGCTAGCCACCTGAAGGGTAAACTGAGCACCCAGAGAGGTATAGACGAAGGCCTCCTAAGGGCCCTGGGACAACTAGAGAGCCTGACCACGGGCCACGGTGACCCTGGGCTGCCGGGTCCACCCTTGTGCTCTGAGGACAGTGGCATCGGTGCCGACAATGAGTCTGTGCAATCCATGGAGAAGCTGGGCAAGCAAACCAGCTGGGACTTGGCAGCAGAGCCTGGCGAAGGGAAGCCAGGGACTGCACCCCAAGTGGAAGTCAGGATGGCAAGGCATGCCTGGCAGAAAGGTCCATGTTGGACAGGTTCAGACGGACACCAAGACTGTCCCCTGTCGAAGCCTAGGATAGCGAAGGTTCAGCCTGTGGCACAGGATAAAGCTAGGCACTCTCGTGCCTCCAGCACCGGCTCAGAAGCAGTCACCTCCAGGCCTCCAGAGGCTACCAAAAGCATTCTGCGGAATTCCCTCGGGTTTGAGACCCCTGTGCAAACACATTTTTCTCAGAGTTCTGGGTTGGTGGATGCTCCATCCCTGAGCGAAGATGAGGACAGCAGCCCGGAGGAGGAAGATGAAGTTAGCAGCACGGATCTGCATGCTGAGCAACAGAAAGCATCACCTCCAAGACCACGGTCCTCACCTCCCACCCGGGAAAGCCTGTTTCAGCCATATTCCAGGAAGCTGAGGAGCCCCCAGGCTCAGGAAATGATTCTGAAGATGAAAGAAGCCATCAGTGAAAGGATCAAGTTTGTCCCTGTGCCTTCCAGACCCCACGACTGGGATGAGGAGGAGGAGAGGACAACAATAGTCCCTCCAAGACCTAACACAGCCTGTGGCAGCAGGAGGGCCCCTGAGAGACAAAGGAGGTCACAATCAGAGGGAAGTCTTAAGAGCCACATGGAAGACCCCACCCTCCAGGAGCTGAAGAGGGTTCAGACAGACCTCAGTCGAAGGCTGGAGGTATTCTATGCCCTGGGTCGTACACGGCAGAGGCAGAACAGGGAACAGCTTCTACAACCCAGGACGTCAGTGCTGTGGCCCCCTTCCAACTGCAGGGTAAGTCCCGGTAGTACCATCAGCAAGTTCAAGGCCTCCCTCACCAAAAACTTCAGCATTCTGCCCAATCAAGACAAGAGCATCTTGCAAAGAGGTGGTCACCTCTCTGACCGTGAGCAGCCCTGCCAGAAGAAGGCTGGGAAGCTGCCAAATGCCAATTTTTGTGGTGAGAATAGTGGGGTTCCCAGGAACACTGAATGGGACATCAGGGACTGTCCCACCAGAACATCAGTGAAGAAGCTCATTGAGGCCTTCAGTCCCAATGAAAGTCTGAGGATGCCAAGGGACTCCAGGAACTTGGGGTCAAGCCCCGGCCTCAGAAAGTGGGGGGTCCCTGCCATCCCTCCCAGATTTCCTATATACAGAGGGCTAGCCCCTCTTTATGCTAAGCCCCAAATTTCTCCAGGAACAGGCAGAGAACCTCTCAGGGTGAGCATGGGCTGGAGGCCTTCTGTACCCTTTCCCCCCTTTCCCTCCCTTCCTACAGCAGAGGCATTCAATAGTGAGGAAAGCAGCTGGGAAGTGGAGGAAGACCTAGAGAACCTCCCCCCACCTCCTCTGGAAATCCTAATGGACAAGTCATTCACTGCTCTGGAACACCCCGAGAGCAGTCAGCCAGCACGGAGCCCAGTGGACGAGACCCTGGTACCAGGGCTGCAAGAAGCTGGCCCACCAAGGAAAACATGGGCTTCCCCCAAGCTGAGAGCCTCCATGAGCCCCATGGACTTGCTCCCTAGCAAAAGCACTGGCAGCTCCCTGAGGCTGCACAGCACTGGGCCAGGGATCATCAGGAATGTGGGCAATTCCAGAAAGCTGACCTTGGGCCTGAACTCCCAGCAAGCAGTGAGCTTAAGCTCAGAGGCAGAGGCTGGAGCTCAGATTCAGGTACCAGAGGAAGACGCCGCAAGGCTCTCTGAACATGGCCAGAAGGCAAACCCTTGGCACCACCCTAACCCCACATCTGGGCAAAGCAAGACCTGGGAACCAAGCCTGGCCCCCTCTTCACAAGGTCCACACTCTCCAGAAGCATCCAGGAAGGGTCCAGAGAGAAGCCCTCCAGGGATCAGGAAAACCTCTCCCACGAGAGCACAGCGGGCATCCCCAGGGAACAGGAGGCTGCAGAGCCTCCCCTCCTCTCGTGGATTGTCCCAGCCAGGTCTCCCTGCGGTTCTCAGCTCCCCTAGCCCACCTCTGAGCCCCAGGACACTGAGCCCACCAGCCATAAAGAAGTCAACGTCCCCACCATGTGGATACCTGCAGCTTAACCAAGCCCAGGAGAGCCCACCTGTCTATCGGACAGAAACAAACACTTCTTCCTCTGCCTCCTCCTCATCTCCCTCAGTGTCTGCCTCTCAGGGCTCCAAGGAGACGAGTCACTTTGAGGATGGTGAAGCCACTATGACTAAAACACCCAGGAACAAGTGTTCCATATTCTGCCCATCTGCCTCCTCTCCGTTTGAGGCTAAATCGTCATTTTCACTATCCCTTCCAAGGACGCTACCAGAACCTGGAGGCCCCAACAGGGCCCCAACAGGAGGCTGGAGGGGCAGCTCAGGGTCACGACCGAGGGCAGATCCGCAGAGGAGAACAACTCTGAGCACTCTCAACCCCTTGCCTTTCATCAGAAGGACAGCTTCAGAACGCCAGCGCCAGCAGGCTCACCCTCCTCAGCTGCCCGGCTGCTCTTGGGAGACCCACCCTTGCCAAAGCAGGTAAGAGATGCCTGGCCACCGCCCAAGCAGCCGGGGTGGGCTCTTTGTACTGTCTAGGGTAGTGTTTTCCAAACTGTTCCAAAGGCAGACACAGTGTGGAAAAAAGAGATGAGATGCATTGGCCAGGTCTCCCCTTGACCATGAACAACTGCGTTTTCAGCCCTGCCCCAGTGGCTAGCTCACTGCCTGTCTGAGCCCAGAAGCCAGAGTCTGTTCTCTCTTCCCACAGAAGGTCTCTAACCATCAGGTACCAGACCCCTTTAAACTCTCAAAAATTTTGAGAACCCAATAGTTTTTACATATGTGAGTTACAACTACTATTTTTATCATAAGTTTAAACTGAGAAATATTTAAATATTTACAAAGAATATGCCCATTCCATATTCACACACAAAAAAGTGTGTTGTTGTTGTTTTGAGATGGGGCTGGCATTAAATGCACAATCCTTCTGCCTCAGCCATCTGAATTTTGGAATCACAGGAGAAAGAGAGGGAGGCAGAGAGAGAAAGAGAGAGAGAGAGATTTGATGAGAGTATTGCCATCTTGCATTTTGCAGACTTGTTGGTATCAACTGGTTTATTCTGACAGCTGGACTCTCAACTCTGCTTCTATAGGCCATACTGTGCATCCATGGATTCAAAACTCTCCCCACATTCCCAAGAGTGTGGACCAGTAACACCTTCGAATTACAATGAAAATTGTAACACCCCCAGAAATGTCACTGGGATACCTAGGGGGTCCATAGATCCCATCTTAAAAACAGGTCGTCCTGAAAACAGGCAGAGAAATAGTGGAGTGGACTTCCCAGAGCCCTGAGGCCTTGGCTCCACTTCTCCACCGGTTTCCAACGTCTGTAGGATGAGGGTGTTCACGAGCACGAGCATCCAGAGCATGAGCTGCCCTTCCTGCCCATAGGAAGACTGAATGCCTAGCATGCCTGTCTCAGCAGAGACAAGTTGATCCATGCTATGGGGCCCAGCGTGCAGGCAGTTTGAGCACACTGCCACGGGGCCCGGGAGCCAGCAGAACCGTCCCATGGGCACAGAAAGGGCTCCACTTCTTGATTGGTTGTTTAAAAGAATACCCAGGGGTGGGTGTGGGGGTCGTGTCAACCCAAGGTCTTTTAGAGAAACACTCTACAGGATGACGGATGTAAGATAAGACGATGCTCCGACAGCAGCGCTGGCTCTGTCTGCAGTACTCACGGTCCTGTCAACCCACAGTTAGTTTCTGCCGGGGTGATATGCATCACGGGCCTCACGATGTGTCCAGGCATAAATGGTAAATTTTTTTTACAAAGTATTCAGCAGTCAATTTTAAGTAAAGATAGTATCTAGGGAAAGTTGTGCATTGTAATAGTTCTGTAACCTTCCCCAGCCACTTGAAAGAAATGAAATATTGATTACTTTTGCGAGAATCTTAACGTCACACTGCCCTTTTCTTAAATCTAAAATGCACTTTCTACATGGCAAGCACGCTGGCTTTCAGCTAAGAACCTCGATAAACACTACCTACTCTGTTATTAGATTTCTAAAACTGTGCCCTTCAGGAGAAGAGCTTGAGAGAACAGGGACAATAAAGAGGCATTAATTAAAAATACTAACATTTTAAAGCAGCCGGGGCATAAAACTGCTCAAGAAGAAAATAATGCCCAGGCTTCTCCTCCAAATAGGGCAGCCTAGAAGACTGTTTTATGTTCTGAATCTCAAGTGTGTGTGTGTGTGTGTGTGTGTGTGTGTGTGTGTGTGTGAGAGAGAGAGAGAGAGAGAGAGAGAGAGAGAGAGAGAGAGAGAGAGAGAGATTTTTGTAATGGCAAGGAGGCACACTTGTGACTTGAAAGCAGAGTCTGCTCACGGTCAAGTTGAAGTCACTTACTACTTGCCCCCATGCCCCTCCCTTTGGGTGTGGCTACACCCTGACTTCATTCCAAAGTCTGAAAACACGAAGGAGAAATGCCTGTCTCCCACCAACCACCCTATACCAAGGTGTGCCTTTAGCAAGTGGAAGCTGAAGGCCATCTGCAGTAAGAGCTCTGAGTCTTTGCCTCTGTACATACAGGGCACAAGTATAACTTTCTGCCATTCTACATTAAAAAAAACCATACCAGGGGGTTAAGCATGGCTTCACCAAGACCACATGACAAGCGCCGGAGAACCGGACAGTGCTTCCGAAGCTGGGGTATGCGGGGATACACTAAGTCACACCCGTGTGTCTTATAGCAGGCACACCGGAGTGCCCTGGAGTTGTCTCTGACTTCATTTCCATTGCTCCACGCTAGGCACAAGCTGTTTTGTGGGAAAAGGATGATGTCTGTATCCTCCTGTTCTGGGGTACCTGGGTATCGGGAACAGGCCTTGGCAGCATCCCCAGGAAACTCGGCCACTGACCTTTGATTCTTTGTGTGTATGCAGAATCCCCAGGTGAAAATCCATCTCTAGCATCAGATATTGGAGTCCTTTAAACACCCCAGAAGCCTCTACCCCAGCGCTTCTCAACCTCCCTGATGCTGGGACCCTTTAATATGGTTCATGCTGTGGTGACCCTCAATCATAAAATTATTTTCACTGCTACTTCATAACTGTATCTTTGCTACTGTTATGAGCCATATGTAAATATTTTTGGAGATAGTGGCTTGCCCAAAGGGGTCGTGGCCCACAGTTTGAGAACCACTGGTCTAGACTTTCTCCCCTACATGCAATTCTTCTCATCACTGCCTGGTCCCGATTGGTAAGAGAGGAGCATTGTGCAAGTCCCATGAAGTGCTTGGCTCAGGCTGCCCAGAGGCCAGCAGGGCAGCAGGTGGCCAGTCTGTCTCCCTAACAGTTCCAGGAACGGAGAGAACCTCAACCGCAGAGCGACAGCCTGTAAAATTAGCAGGCACCTGGCCTCGGCTTTTCGCAAATAATGGAACTCCGGTGGGGCTGAGAAAGAATTTAGATCCAATTTTCATGCCACCCGATCAACCTTCACAGAGCAGCACGTCTCCTTTCCCTCCTGCCAGCCAGGAACAAAGACCAGGGCATGGATAAAACACAACCTGTGTGTGCTTCCTAGTCCCTCGGGGTCTCAGGGGAAACGAAGAGAGGAGGCAGCTGTGAGCTGTGGACCCTGAGCACACTAAGGTAGAGCCCTGTAGCAGCCTAAGGCCATCACTGGCTCTAAGGCACAGTGGGCTCCTTGATCCAAAAACATACGCATGTGTGCCTCTCTGTGCATCCTCTTCTCTTCCCACCTTGGCCTTGCTCATATCCAAACACATGCTTGTTCACTGGTTTGACATCCCACGTGCAGAGCAAGCATACTTCATTATAAAGGGCAAGAGCGTATTGTCATGGGCCGAATGAAGGCCATATGGGCTATGCAGGTGGGAGGCAGGGCTCTGGTCCTGCTTTTGAAGTGACCAAGAGCTCTAACCAAGGCCCATTCTCTGAGCCCCAGATACCCAACTACTGTACAATAGTTGATCCCTAGAGTCCCTTCTGGGTACAACTTCCTATCGCACCGCCCCACAGAGACAGATTCCTGTTATCCTCTGAACTGCGCACATGGGAATTGTGCGCACAGTTTTCCATTTCACCCAGTACTGGCACCTGTGAGTCCTGGCTCTCTAGGTGTTATTCTGATTTCCAGTGTACAAAGGAAAAAAATCAGACTCTGTGGGATTGGTTGACATGCAGCAAGGCACACAGATGGCGAGAGCAAGAGCCAAAATTTCTGCTCAGGCAGCCAGACACCAGCCTTCCCTAAGCAATCCTGCGGCCAACCTGCCAGCAGCCGGCCCTGGGTGGCTTTCAGAGTTCGTCCTGTCTACCTAGGCTTGTTCCACCCTTGGTCACAGCCACGTCCCATTCTCTCAATGCATCGCCAGTTAGAGTTGGCGGTCTGCGAAGGTCCCTCCTCCTTTCATGGCCCTTAGGCATGGTACTCAGCACTGGGAAGCTCTAATCTAACCAAACACGGGGCAAGACTAAGCCAAGTGGTTCCTCTTCGATTCTATTCAGGAAAAAAAATGACAATTGTACAAAGACGAGATGATTTTTTTCCCCTTGCTTTTATTGTTGTTTTTAATTCAAGCAACTAAGCCTAGCTCTTTATTAAACAAGAAATGCATTAGAAAAACAAAATTAAACTAAATAAGGGCCCAATTCCCCCAGGCCTGTTCAGAGAGCTGCAGGAATCTAGGCATAGAGGAAAAAGCATGAATGAACCTGCTGGGAAGTGCTGGGAGCTGGTTCCCACCACATCTAGCTAGACCAAGAACACAGAAAGGATAATCTAGCCTGACAAGTGTGAAATGGAAAGGCAGGGGGAGGGGAGGGGAAGGGAGGGGAGGGGAAGGGAGGGGAGGGGAGAGGGGAACAGGGAAGGAGCGAGAAGGAACAGCAGAGGAGTGTCTGATCTGTGACTGTACTTTCTTCTGGCAGCGGCGGCAGCAGCAGCAGCGGCGAGGAGAGCCCCAAGCAAGAGCCCCCACCTTGGAATAATTCCTGTGCCCCAGAATTGCAGGGCAGCGGCACCAAGCGGGCATCTCCTTTGGAGCTCTGTGTGCTGGGTCATGGGCTGCAGCCAGAAGCTCGCATCAGCCGCAACCAGGACAGAGCCCAGCCAGAGTCACAACACTAGCAGAAAGAAGTGGACACGGGAAACCGTCATGAGGTGTTTGCACTGCTCCATGGACGGTTGGGCAAACCGACTCGAACCGCAGTGTCTTGGAAAGACCTTGAGGATGCTCTGCCTAGCGGGCTGCAAAGTCTTCAGCAACAACTGGATTCACTTCGCAGCAATGATCCTGCTTTGCCTGAGGTTTCGATGTTAATGAAAACCTTAGCGCCTACAATAATACCCTTTATCTTTTCAAGAGCCTGGCCTTAATTAGAGGGAAAATATATTCGTTCTTAGAGGGCCACGTGATAACCAGGGGCGATGACACCATTTAAGCCACAACCATGAGTGAAATGGTATCCCCTGGATAAGGAAAACCAAAGTCGTGGGGAAGCGTCCCCAGGAGGGCACTGCCCCCCAACCAAGGCTCTTGCTGGAGTTCAGACAAATTAGAAGAACAAAGCACAAACAGGTACAATGTGGGTGGCCTTGGACTCTGCATTCTTCATTAAATTCCATTGCCTTTGGTTAATCTGTCACTGTACCTGCCTACAGCATAAGAAGTCAGACAAACAGTGGGACAAGCTAAAATTTTTTTATTTGTCTTAAGGTTAAATGGCATGACGGTTAATGTTGTCAACTTGACAGAATCCAGAACCACTGAAGAGACAAGCCTTTGCTCGCGTCTGTGAGGGATTTTCTAGGTTGAGTTCGATGAGGTAGGAAGCCCCGCCCTACTATGGTTGGCACCTTTCCATGGGGGTTGGGGGGTTCAGATCCTGAACCTCAGAAAAGAGGAAGAAAACTAACGACCAGCATTCATTTCTTCCTGCTTCCTGACTGCGGATGCAATGTGACCAGCGACCTCCAGTTCCTACCACCCCATGATAGACTGCACCCCTCAACCTATGACGCCAGGATCAACTCTCCTCCACGAAGACGCTTTTGCCAGGCTATTTTGTCCCATATGTTAGCAGGGAAACCAATTACATGTGGTTTGTCTCAACAACACAGCATTGAAGTCTCCACTAAAAGCTTTGTTTAGAAGCAAATTGCTCCTGACACTGGAAAATGAGGCAGATTAGAACATCCATCCCCTCCCACCCACACCTTGCTTCTCCTGTTCATGCCTACTTGTGGCCATGCCACCCTTGGCCTCAGTGTCTATCAAATTCTCTGGCTGAGCTAAACACCCACACACTCTGGGTCTGAGCAAACACAACTGAGCCTCCCAAACAAGAGGCCTGTTCTTTGCGCCGGGTAGGGGCCCCGAGCCCAGAGATAGGGAGGGTATAAGGCATTCTCACAGACCTCCCCACCCCCCGAGATTCTTGCCAAGTTTATTCCTAGGTTATCTGCAGAGAAGTTCTGTTGGTGCTGGAAAAAAAAGCCAAGGAGCACCACTCCTGCCAAAAACCCTACTTCTTCCAATGAGCCAGATACTTGCTGCAAACCCTGGAATTTTTCCATCAGGAGCTGTGGAGTACTTTCTATTTAGAAAAGAATTTGCAGTGATTGGGTGATTCAATGCCTGCTCAGTGGGTTGTCAAAAGACAAGAATTCTCACCCACGGGTACAGCTAAGCAGGCTCAACTTCCCAGATCTGCCTCCAAGCTGAGGTTTTTCAGTTTGAGAAAATTACAGACCTCAAATCCGTTTTTGTTAAAATAGATCGTGGGCTCAAGCACGCGTTATACTGGGTCCTGGAGCCTCCGCCTCCCTCCTACTTCTCCCTCCCCAGGATCAGGCTTGTGAGTCTGACTATGTGAATCTCACCTGACCTGTCACGTGTTTTAGAACGAGAGTGGCAGGGCTTCAGGGACCCCCCCTGAAGCACCATTGATGAAATGACCCGGAGGGACGGTGCTCACCCCTGTTATGCAAGGCTACTGACTCGTGTTTGCTCGTGGGACTGTGTTGACATCATGGTAGTACCTGAGCCACAGGTGTAGTTCTGGGATGAGCCTAGAATGTGTTATCTTCCATTTGGGTACCACCCTAAGTGGTTGGGCGGGCAGCTTGGGAAACACAAAGGCAGGGCTGAGCAAGCAAAACACCTCCGAGCTAGCAGAAGCAAACAATGTCGGTAGCCTCTGAAAGTTTACCCATACGTGAGTCACTTTAGGCACCATGGTTCTGGGACCTAAAGCAGTGTTTCTCAACCTGGGGGTTGCAACCCCTTTAGAGGTCATATATCAGATATCCTGCATACACTATGATTTCTAACAGTAACAGAATTACGCTTATGAGATTAGCAATGAAATACTTTTATGGTTGGGATTCACCACATCATGAGATACGAAAGGGTAGCAGCCTTAGGAAGGTTGAGAAACACTGGTTTAGAGGAAGATACCTGGGGATCTTATGAAACAAGGCAGAGCTCCGACTACTGGGATTGCATAGACACATTCTGAATGAAACTGGGGTGTGGTGGTCTCTGTAAGCATCACGGTTGGCAAGAAAATGATCCAGATGGTGTAAGAAAGAAATCTGGTTCCGCTCAACCAGCTGGTTAGTCAACCAACGCTTGGTCAAACTTGTGAACTCTGATGCCAAGTGAATTATTTTTTACAGTAAAACTTTGAACAAACTTTCCCTCATGACAATTATCACAACAAAGCTTTAGGTGTGGCACTGGGGTACTTGTGGGTATAACACAAGAGAATGTTTAAAGATCGTAGCTTTGGAAGCCCAGATGTAAAGGCAAACCTGATAATCCTGGGGAAGGCAGATTACCAACCCAGGCCTCGCTCATCAAACAGCCCAACTGTAGAAGTTCATTAGTCACTGAACGTCCCACGGCAGTGATGAGAGCTAGACATGACCAGCCTGAAACCAGACGACATGCTGTATCATAGAGAGTCAGCACCCCAGACAACTTTCTGGAAGAGCCAGGTAGGAACTCCTGCTGTGCCCATGAAAGTGCATGCTAGGGGCCTTCCAGAGAGTAAGGCTGCCTCCCCCAATCACACACGCACACACACACACACACACACACACACACACACACACCATGCTACACTGCAGGTAGCAAAGCCAGGGGACAGCAGCTTCTGTTCCTGCCATCAGTCATGGATGGCACTTTCTTACCCCTCTACAGGACATCCTTGTGCCCTGAGAGCCTTGATGACTTGCCATATGTCCCTACATGAGAGGCTTCAACTGCCACTAGGACCAGGAAGCAATGACAATATGTTGATGTGGTTCAGTGACCCACAGGCTATGGGACTTCTAAGCCACCTTCTACCAGAGCATGTCAGGGGAGTGTAGCATGAGGACCATGCTTGTCCGGGTTTCTGTCCTGCCCAGTTCTCACAGCCAGTAAGCCCCCAAGGAAATATCACATAGAGAGTCTATATTAGTGATAAACTGATTGGCCCATTAGCGCAGGCTTTGTATTAGCTCTTACAACGTATATTAACCCATTATCCTGATCTATGTTAGCCACATGGCTTGGTACCTTTTTCAGCAGGGTAGATCACATCTTGCTTCTTCCGTGATCTGGGCAGGACTGGGGGTAGAGCTTCCTTCTTCCCAGAATACTCCTGCTCTCGTCACCCTGCCTCTACTTCCTGTCTGGTTGACCCGCCTAATCTTCCTGCCTGGCCAATCAGCATTTATTTAAAACATGATTGACAGAATACAGACAATTCTCCCACACCACTTCCCCCTCTTTTTTTCTTTTTAAAGCAAGCCCTCCATGTTACAGGAGAGAGTTGCCAATACTAAGGAGCTGGGAACAGGAGAGGCAATGAAGTTCAAAGGTCAGGCCGTGTTGTGCAGACACCAGAGCAGATGGGTTGCAAGAAGTAAAGACTTGGTCATCATACAAACATCACCTAAGCAACCCATGAGTTAAACTCTGTACAAAAAAATTAAACCCATTTCAAGCTGCCAGGCTTATAGTATCAACTCAGCTATCCCTCCTGAAGACCAGGCCCTCCCCAAAACCCATATCTACCATTCTACCATAGTAAGTAAATTCCTGGTAGCCATGAAGGGCAAGGTCAATCCCACAGGTTCTCAGATCCTTTTATCTATGCTTATCAACTCTGTCAAAGAGTCGTGCCCTTGCTGGGACAAATCCACTTCTTTCACTCAATAGGAAGACACAGTTTTTGTTTACCTTTTTAGTAATTACACCAATGGGCCCAACCCACCAAGCAAGCACTCAGAAGTGTGCTTTTCCATAGTAGAATTAGAAACCAACAAGGAACATTGTTTTTATCTGTCATTCTTACACCAGACAAGGGGGTGTCTCCATGGGGTACATCATACCCTATTCTTCTTTGGACCAACTCTCCTCTGTGGGTGCACACACAGCATTCATCCTCCATCCCTCAGAGCTGTAAGGAGGGGGGTATCAGCACGACTTTCACCCAACACATTTAGTAGCATAGCAAACAGATCTTCCCCAGGGGGAAAACACAATCTTTTCTTTCCATCAAAGCATTCACGAAGGTGGGGAAAATGGCGCAAATATTATTCTAGCAGAGCAGTAATAGCTTTTTTGCAAGTATAAATACAATCTTCACAATGAAATATAACATCTCTATGGGCTGTGCTGTTGTTTACTAGAAGCAGTATCTATTTTCCTTCCACATGTCACGTGCCCAGTCCAGATCCTCAACTATTCCAAACTGATAGAAATGCATGGCAGACAGACCAAAGAGATTTGCCCCTTCGTTGCAAAGAGCTTATGCTCGGCGAGGCTCAATTCATAAATCCTACAGTGTGAATGAAAGGAGTTTTGAGAAATGTATTCTTTGTCTAAAATAAACCAGTGTTTTGCATGTACCAGGGGAGCTGGTACAGTGAATGATGCATGTTGACATGCTTGTCAATTGATCATCTGGTCGACCGCTTACAGGCTGCCAAGCACCCACTCCGTCTTCCAAAGGAGATCTTTTCAAAGGTAATATATTTTTAAGTAGCCCCACATCAAAGATTTTGTTGAACCACCATAAAGTAAATGAGTTCTGAACCTGTAGTAACAGAACATGGTATATTGCGCTATCGTTTCCTTCCTGTGCCTGCCTAAAGTTTAAATAAAGTCCCATCAATCCATCCAGACATTTTTATGAAATGTAATTAAAGATGCCTTGCACAAGAGGAGGCGCAAACAGTTAACTCACTCCGCTCTCTAATTCAATTTTATGGAGGAGCTCGGATTCTACAGGCTTGGTTACACCCGTGGACTTTAGAAAGTCAGTTCGAGGATCATGGGTGGGCCCGGCATCAGGGGACAGTGACGTTCTACTGATCCGACAGCCAGGGTTCTAGATGCTTGGTGTCCCAAACACCTTGGCAGTCTTGGTATTTCAACCAGCATTGGACCTCGGTTGTAATGGCACCGGCAGGACTTCATTCATAGCCAACTGGGGTAAAAATAACCAAGAACAGAGGAGAATTGGAGACGTGGAGAACAGGAGGTAGATGTGGCTCACTCTTTGAAAACCAAGATTGGGGGGGGGGGGCACAGCTGTCTAATCCATTTTATTGAGACATCTTAGAGAACTCAGAATACCGTTGACTCTCTCTCTCTCTCTCTCTCTCTCTCTCTCTCTCTCTCTCTCTCTCCTCTCTCGTGTGTGTGTGTGTGTGTGTGTGTATAATGTTCACAGATGTCTGTCTTTACTTCACAATTCTGGTTAAGAATTCATTCTCATGTTCCCCTCTTTCCAGAGCTGCACCCTGACCCATAAAAAAGGGAAGAATGACTTTCAGAAAGCTGGGCCCAGTAGCCCAGTCAGTCCTAGCAGCAGAGAGGTGGAAAGAGAAAGACGTGAATATCAGACCAGACTGGGCCACACTGGCAGGTTCAAGTCACCCTAGGCTATATAACAAAACTTTGTCTAAAGAAAGAAGGAAGAAGAGACAAAGGGAAGGAAGAGGGGAGGAGAAAATGGGAATGGGGGTGGGGAAGAAAATCAGTTGTCAAACTCACTAAGAATTGACTGGATTCTTTGAAAGTGTCCTTGACATTCTGTGTGAAATTAATAAAAGATTAAAACATTTTGTTTAGAGATACAAGTCTTCGTGTCAAATATACCAAATGGGGAAATTAAGTTCCTAACTCCCATTTATCTGAGGCAGAATCTTGGGGAGATCTATCCATCGCAGAGATGGTCAGAAATTACTTTGGCCCCTAAATGTCCTCCCAGAGGGAGGATAAAAGACCTGACAATATTTACACCTTTTCTTTGTATGCAAGGCTCTCCCTTTCCAAAATACAATCACCTAAACTTAGGTCCTCCCAGAGTATGAACAAAGTGTCTCTTCAGCTCCTCTTTTACAAAAATAAACAAACAGTAAGGTTGAGAGCTTGCCAACGTGTTACTCCAAAGATGTGTTACTCCAAAGATGTGTCGCCAGCTAGTGGCGGGAGACACACACATATGCCCAGTTCCAAAACAGCTTCCTTCCCAATACACCTGCAACCAACCGCTTCTGGGTTGTTCCAGGGTGGGGCGAGGCAGCTCTGGAAGACAGCGCAGCCTTCTTGGGGAATTCCATTTACAAATAGGAAACTAATTTTCATACCCCACCACAGCCCCACCATAGTTGCATCCATGCCTCCTAAACTGGCTTGGATAGAATTTTAAACAATAATCCCTTGTGGACCCAACTAGTCCTTCTCATCTCTCCCCAAACACACGTATCAAACTGCCCCTGGCATTAAGGGAGTAGGAGTCGTTTTCCAAAAGCTCTTAGCTCCTCACTGCCATGAACCCAGGAAGTGGCTACCAGGTGACCATATGGCATTCCCCAGCAGTTGCGGCTGCATCTTCCTGCTGGGAGCAGCCCTGGCTTTACTTCAGTGCCCCAAAATGGTTCAAGATGGCAGATTCAACAGAAAAAAAAAGTAAGCCTGTCATGAAAATTATTTATCTAGCGGTCCCTTCCTTTGAAAGGGAAAGGATCGACTGTGTTTACAAAACCTGGGGCCTTTTGTTAAGCTATTGTTTAGTTAACGTTTCTGACGCCAGCCCTGGAGGTGCTGGTTCACTTTCTGCACGCAAAACTTCTCAAGGAGAGCCCAAGGTGACGCTAATAACAGCTGTCAACCCGCAGAGAGGTAATTATAAAGCCATGATTAAAACAAAACAAAGCCTCAAATGTCACAGCCTTCTTCAACGGAACAGGGGTTTGACAGGGAACCGGACACCAGACCGCCCCCTGAAAACGCCCCAGGAATAATGACCCAGCACATCCTCCGCAGGGCCCTGACTCAGAAACACCCTCCCTCCCCCCCGCAGGGGACAGAGAGTATCCTGTGCCCTGATACTGCAGCCTGGAGCCCAGCTAGTGGCAACAAGCTCTCTAATCTGCCACCTCTTGGGACTCACCAGCCTGGCTGCCTGATCCTCTGTAGATTCCTGGGCCCTTTCCCCCAGAGCCAGATCTACGGTGAGGCCAACCCAGCAACCACCCCTGCCTCCTCTTCCCTCCCCCTCCCCAGAGCAGTTTTCTGCAACCATGTTTGGGAAATTCTAGTTTAGAAAATTCTGACCCCTTGGCTGTAGGGTTTGCTTGGAAACTTAACCATCAGAGGATTAAGGCCAATGCGGAGGTCCTGAACCCTAGGCTTGTGTGGCCTGGTTCTGGACTGGGAGTATAACTCAGCTGGAATAGTGTTTACTTGTGCAATGCGCCCACATGATGAAGTTGGGCACAGTAATTTGTACCTGCAATGCCAGAACCAGGGAGGTCGAGACGGCTAGGTCCCAAGAGTTCCCTGACCACCTAGCCTCATGACCATCAAGCCCGGGTCAGGGAGATACCCTGCCTCAAATACCTAAGGCTCTCTCTGCCCTGAGGTTTTGACAGAAAATCTCTGAGTTGAGAGTAGATGCAGGAACCCATGGTATTTCCATGGGCTGTGACTGACCTGGGGGCAAGAACTGTCTTAAAGGTGTAGAAGACCCTGATGGGTCAAGATCCATAGAGAATGACAGACCTGGGCACATACCCAAGCTCCAGCTACATTCTAGGGCCCGACCCTAAAGCAGACCCCCCAGCCAGACCCATGGTACCCATGTCTTATTGGGAATGTCAAAACTCAAGCCCTGGTCGGGTCTGTCAATCAGTCTGTCTGCACTTGACCCAACTCCCTGAGAACTCTACACTGGCTGAGGACACTCGCTCTGCACCCCTGGGTCCCAGCTTTTTCCAGCAAAAGAGAGAGGTGACCTCCTTCTTCGAGGAAATCAAGAAGAGTAACAGAACCCAGCACGTTGCAGGCCTTTGATTAGCAGGCTGCCTTGTTCTCCTGCCTCCCTTGTCCCACTCCACAAGGAGAGTGGAAAGAGTGTCACCCTTCCCATCCGCTCCTCTCCATCCTGGGGATGTAGCTGAATTACAATGTAAGGAAAACACTTTTCTTTTTTTTTTTTTTTATTTTTCGAGACAGGGCTTCTCCGTAGCTTTTTGGTTCCTTGGTTCCTGTCCTGGAACTAGCTCTTGTAGACCAGGCTGGCCTCAAACTCACAGAGATCCGTCTGTCTCTGCCTCCCGAGTGCTGGGATTAAAGGTGTGCACCACCCGGCCTAAGGAAAACACTTTCATCTAGAAAGCTCAAACCCTCCTGCTTCCAGCTGTGAGCCTCCAAGGAGATAGGAGGGGCCACCAGGGAGGGAGGGGCATCCAGATCTTCTTATCCACCCTCCAGTGAAAGGCCTGAGAGTGGAAAAAGGCCAAGGGTGGCTGCAAGAGTCTGTCAAGCAAGGACAAAGGAACAGAAATGACAGACCCCAAAAGTGAGAAGGTCCCTGCCTCCTAGTAGAGACGACAGAACACTTTGTTTGCCCTAAGCTTGCATAGACTCGGTGGGTCTCAGGTTCCACCAAGCCCCAGCACTGCAAGGAAAACAGAGCTCCACATCACTAGTTTCTCCAAACACTGACCCCCTCAGAATGTCACAGCCATTGTCAAGGGCTCCCCATGTTTTATGCTAAACAGTTTATAAGAATTACCTCAATAATCTTCAGAGCAGCTGGGTTAAGGTGTATATTATACACCTCACCACCACTACTACCACACACACACACACACACACACACACACACCATACATACACACACACAGGAGAGAGAGAGGTTGACAAAACGTCACACATCAGCAAGTCAAATGCCTAGATTTCTTAAGCTGAGACCCTGGGCCTCTGTACCTGACCTCAGTCTCTATCTCCAATGGCTGGACACCCAGAGGTGAGAGGAGAGCAGACCTGACAGCCTGGAGCACCCTAGAGCCAAGGATATTGTGCAGGGCCCTTTTAAAGAGGAACATAGTGAATGTGCACAGGAGGTGCTCTTGGTGGTTGCAGCTGAGGATGTACACCCAAGGTCAGTCAGTACAGACGCCTGAAGACTCACAAGTCCTGGTGGGTACAGTCTATAGACGTCTCTATAGTGTGTTATTCTCACGCTGGGGGTAGAGGGGGAGAAGAGGACTTGCCATAACCAAAACCTACATGCCCACCCCCAGAAGCATCTCCTGTGTCCTAGTTAGGATTATTATTGCTGTGATGAAACACCATAGCCAAAAGCAAGTTGGGCGGAAAGGGTTTATTTTAGCTTACACTTCCAGATAACAGTCCGTCACCAAAGGAAGTCAGGACAGGAACTCAAGCAGGGAAGGGATCTGGAGGTAGGAACTGATGCAGAGGCCATAGAAGGGAGCTACTTATTGGCTTGCTTCTCATGGTTTTGCTCAACCTGCTTTCTTATAGAACCCAGGACCGCCAGCCCAGGGATGACACCAACCACCATTGGCTGAGCACTCCCCCATCAATCACTAATTAAGAAAATAATTACAGGCTTGCCCACAGTCCAATCTTATAGAGGCATTTTTCTTAATTGAGGTTTCTTCCTCTCAGATGACTCTAGCTTGTGTCAAGTTATTACAGCAAACCAGCAAATCCTAGAAGTAGAGTTTCTGGCTCACTCACAATAAATCAAAGGATGGGGTGAGCCCAGCCCTCAGCCACCATCTCTGAGGTCTAGCAGGACAATGTTTATGGCCCATGAATGGCCTTCATATGAGGCTTTTGGAGGATGTCCCAGCAGGCTGGGGCCCTGGTTGTTATTGTGCTATCCTCTCTGTGGTTTACAAACAACAACCTGCAGCCAGAGTTCACCTGAAACTTCAATTCACCACACTTGATTTGGGCTTCCCAAAGCCTGCCAGATCCGCCCAGTTCTTTCTCGGTAACAATGTACCAGGGGCATGGGCTGCAGACCTTGACTGTCCAGCAAATATAAACCCTGAGATCGTGAAGGAAAACAGAACAGAGCAAAGATTTACCCTTCTTTTCTCTACAGTTGGTGGTTATTTTCGACACATCCACCCACGAGAGCCCTAGGAACAGGAAGCTTGGGCTTGAGGTGGGTACAGAATTATTTCCTCTCTCTCTCTCTCTCTCTCTCTCTCTCTCTCTCTCTCTCTCTCTCTCTCTCTCTCTCTCTCTCCTGTGTGTGTATGTATGTGTCTGTGAAAGTATATGGGGGCGTAAGAGAAAGACCCTCCATCTGACTCAATGAGGCAAGGTTTTTCAGTCAAACCCAGAGCTTGCCAGTTTGACTAGTCTGCTAGTTGGCTTGCTCTGGGGATCCTGCCCTTGCCTTCTGATCCTGGAATGACATAGGAGCTCCTGTGCCCACCTAGTATTGACTTAGCCTCTGGGGCCCTGAATGCTAGCTCTCATGCGTGCACAGCAAGTTCTTTAACCACTGAGCCATCATCCTCCAAACTCGGCTTCATTTCTGTCTTCAAACATCTCTGCCAGCCTCCACGTCCCTCAGCCCTTACCATTCCAAAGAATCTTGAAATACTCTCGTCTCTCCTTGGATCTTGACAAGCAGAAAATACGGGTCTTCCCCCTCCACACAACCCCCCCCCCAAAAAAAAGCTTGCTCAGACAATAAGCAAACATGGTTAATTAAATAGCATAAAGCCTTAGGAAGATTTACAAATCAGTCTCTTTGAGTGCTTCTGCACAGCTTCCTTTGTAAGCATTTCTCCTGGCCCAGACTGAGTCGGCTTCCGGAAAGCCCTGCTGGGGTCACCATGAGGTGAACAGCAGCTCACAGTGGCTCTGGAATGACCCGCAGTCACACTTAAGCTGACTATTAAAAGCCAAGCCCTAACCTGACCTGCAATCTCCCACTCGGCATGGGGAGGGGCTGGCCAAGTTCTGGTTTGGCCCAGAGCTTCCCTGGCTTAAAGCCAGGCTCCCCTGGAGAGACTCAGAACAGTATAGAACTCATATCAAACCTGGAGATCAGATGATGGATGATGCAGGGGGATTCCACTGGGTGGTGGGCTGGCACTGCCAGAAAACCTGCTGGCATGAGGCTGGACCTCAGGACTTCACCATCTGCAACTGGCCCTGTATGGTGCTATGTCTGAGTCCTTGGCCAATGGTGAAAGGTCACCCCTTCAGCCTTCTCCACATCACAGCTGCCTGGCCGTATGTTCAAGGCAGTGACCTGAGCTCTTAAATCCCGGGCATAACACTGTTGACCTGTAACTAGTCAAGGCAAACCAAGGCTACTACAGGGATGCCCAGACCATGCCTACATGGTCAGGACCCCTCAGTGGTTTATCCCTAGGGACTAATACTATTCTCTGTTTTCTCACAACCTGGCCCACACTGAGCCAGACATTCCCAGGATTCAGCCCATCTATAGCAGCCGATGCCATTTTGTCTAGTCCATGAGACTAGTAAAGTAAAGTACGGCATGCAGACTCCATCCCACAGTCCCATCCATGCTGCTTTAAACATGAAGCATCATCTAGTCCTTGTCAGAATGAGCCAGATGGCCAGCTTCTAGCAAAGGTGTCTAGTAGTGCATTTGCTAATTCTTATTTCTCTGTGACAAGCTGGGCAGATCCCCACAGAAAGTCCCACGGGATACACAGAGACTTAACTCAGGTTCTGCAGGGCTGAAGCAGGATGGGCCGGAAGATGCATGGCGTGCAATGACTTCCAATCAAGTCAATGAGAAGCAGAGCGTATCTGAGTGGGCAGCGAAGGGCTCTTCGATGCAGGAGTCTTCCAGCTGTGCACAGACGTGGGGGCTGGGCTGTATTCCTGCGCTAGGTTGGCCTATGTGTCCCCCTTTCTTTCCTAGCTACTTGTCACTATCTTATCTAAAACTAGGGTTGCTGTTTTCATGTTTCATAAACCTGTCTGCTGGGAAATTTTCTATGGTTAAAAAAAAAATGTAAGATTAAAAAAAATCTTAGAAAAATAAGCAATTCTTTTATTTCTACTTCAAAATATACTGTATACAATGGGGACCCTAATGAGGAGAGTAGGCCGTGAGGTGACTCGATCATAAAAATAAAATAAGGTAAAAAAATGATAATTTCCCACTTCAGACCCATCTTTAACCCGGCTGCTGGGGGCAGGTGGTTCAAGTCATCTGCTGTCAGGGGGCGTTCCCCCACCGGCAACCTTGTCATTGCCACCCAGAGAGTCAGAGTCTACAAGTCCCTGGAGCGTCTTGACAACATGCTGGGGCTGACTGGCAGCGAAGTCCTGCAGGCGGGACCCCATTTGCTCCTGGAGGCTTCCAGCCAGCCTGCGCACCACCGTGCGGACGTTCCCACCCCGTCCCGGCAGCACGCCGTTGCCGCTCATCTTGTTTAGGAAGTACCAGAGGACTGGAAGGATGTGCCGTTCCACAGCCTGAGGCTTTCGGGGGTACACTGAAGCCACCAGCACTGTCAAAGGAAAAAGGGAGGGTCATTTGAGCTGTGCACTCTCTCTTCCCACCTCTCTCCAGCACCACCAGTTCTGTGCTCAGAGCAGAGGGCAGGCACCCCTGCCGAGCTGACTTCCCACCTAGGCCCCATGCTCAAGCCTCACCACATTCAGGGACCCATGAAAATGTTTCAATTTATTTTAACATCAGAAGAGAAATATTGGTTTGTATTCACAACAGTTATAAAATATAATTTTATTTTCTATGAAGGAAAGGACCACAAAGCCAATGCAAATGAAGTAGGTCCATGGTGATCGCAGTGCATTCCCTCAGCCCCAGTGAGGGAGATGGGGCAGGTTGCAATTCCACCTCTGTAGGCAGAGACTGTTCTTATGTTTCCCGGCCGCCTAGACCCGAATAATCACACAAAACTATATGAATTGCAACACTGTTTAGCCAACGGCTCTAGCGTATTCCTAGTTAGCTCTTACATCTTAAATTAACCCATTTCTATTAATCTATGTATCACCACAAGGCTGTGGCCTACTGAGAAGGTTCTGGCATCTTTCTCCTTCAGCAGCTACATGGCATCTCTTTGACTACATCTACTCTCTCCCTATATCTCTTTGATCCTGGCTCTATTCTGCCCTGCCGTAGGCCAAAGCAGCTTCTTTATTAACCAATGGTAATAAAACATACTCACAGCATACAGAGGGGAATCCCACATCACTCCTATACTGTCTACCAGCTTTGTGAACTCGAGAAAACTACCGCCTCTCTGAGCCTTTTTACATCTGTAAAGTAAAAGTTGCCAGCCTAAGCCAGGCTCTCAAGATTGTTAGAGATTCCATTATAAATAAATGTCAAGTAAGCAGGTGACAAATAGCAACCAATACTAGTATTGCAGAAACGCTTTATTGCCACTCAGGAAAGTCATACCAACACAGAGAAATGCCACACGAGCGGTGTAGCCTAGAATGAAGTCCTTCTAGAGACATGCATATGGAGACTATCCACGTATGGAGACAACGGTCCCTAGGAAATAACAATCTCCCCAGGAACCTTGTGCTGACAGAAGGAGAAGACCCTGTCTCCCTGGTCCTTGTCAGACCACACTGCAGTGAGACTGGAGACAATGAGGATGGACATGTCTATGTCTGGTCCAGGACAGTGTGACTGTCTGCCTCTATTCCAACCTAAACCTCAGATCAGGACCCCAAAGATGAGCTGAAGGAGGCCACTGGACTTCTTTGCTGCTCTTCCCAGTGTGGCCATATTGAATAAGTCTCCTTTCTCTATTTTCCCCTATTACTTGTTCTTTAATTGGCTTGTTAAGGATGGGTTGCTGAAACTAGCTTGTTAGGGCTGCCAGGGTCCAGACTCCTACTTAGCGACTCCAACAACAGGGAGAAGAGTAAAGAGTCTCTGAAGAAGAAGACTGGTACAGCTACAAGGAGCAAACCCCACAGTACCTGGGCACAATGCTACAATCAGGCAGCTGTCCATGAGGATGGATGTGTGTGCAGGCTCTCGGGCTCTAAATAGACCCTCCGCCCCAGTGAAGAAGCCCCTGAACTGTTTTCTCAGAACTCAACCCTCTAAATTCAAGAATCCTCATCACCCACATGAACCTGCAGAAGCTCTCTATCACCAAAGGAAGTACCAGGGCTACAGCCAATGTCAAAAGCCTCCCCAGGCCTTCATGGAGAGGTTTCCCTGGCCTGAGGTTATGACTATTATCCTCAGTACAATAGTGCTAACCAACACTGCCAGATAGATAGATAGATAGATAGATAGATAGATAGATAGATAGATAGATAGATAGATAGATAGATAATAGATAGATAGATAGATAATAGATAGATAGATAGATAATAGATAGATGATAGATAGATAGATAGATAGATAGATAGATAGATAGATAGATATGATAGATAGATGATAGATGATAGATAGATAGATAGATAGATAGATAGATAGATAGATAGATAGATAATAGATAGAAAGAGAGACAGACAGACAGACAGACAGACATAAAGAAATATGCAGCCTAGTCTGCCTGGCATCCTAGTCAAGTGCTGGTCTGGAACAAGGAACAAGAAGTTTCTGGAAGACTATGAGGGCCTAGCCATATATAAAAAACTACTCCAATCTAAGACTTGGAACTTCAAGGCTTCATTTCAGGCCAAAAAGATGAATATGAGTCCATTGTTCAGAGGAGGAAAGCAAGACTCAGGCTAAGGACTTCTCTTCATGAAGACCTTGCTGAAGACAGAGGTTGCTTTGCCTTGACTCCAAAGCTTACACCCACACTGTCCTCCAAACTTCAAGGAGTCCTATGTCTCAGAGGCCAGTCTAGAGTTTTAAATGCCCAATTTGTCCTTCTCTCGCCAGCTTAACATCTTCCAAACCCATGGGTGCTCCTTTGACTTCTGAGACAGTGGAGAAACAGATAACCTGGATGTTCCCCTCAGGGAAACCAGATGACCTGAATGTACCCCCAGATCAGACTGATACTCTCCACAGCATTTTCAGGAGTGTAAATGTCAGATATGACTACCCCAAGGTTCCTGCGTCCCATGGGAGGGTCCCTTGGGAACACCAACAGTCACAGTTCACTTAGGTGTCCATGTGGTGACTGGGAAAGCAGGTTTGCATGCTGAAGCCATGTAAGCATCACTGGGAAAGGCTCCAATACAAAGAGCCTTGGAGGGGTTCCCTAAAGAGGGGCACTGGCTGGAACAAACTAAATGCTGTGCTCTCTGGGTTTGGAGAAGGCTATGTTGGGGAAGCAGTCACCCAAAGGCAGAAGAGTGGTCAGGTAGCCCTGAGGAAGAGAGGCAGGGGAGGCAGAAGAGAAGCGGCTACATGTATTCAACAGCCAAAATGTTTCTGTCTCTGTGGGATCTCACCCACTCAACCTAAGTGAGGCCATGAAAATTTTGCTTGTGCACTCTGTCTTTGTGTTGACATTACTCTCACAAGGTCCCAAAAGTAGGTGGAGGGTGAACACAGTCTGGGGTGTGCATATAACAGTCTGTCTTTAAGGTAGGAGTAGACTGATATCCATCACCAGGTGGAGAGTGAACACAGTCTGGGGTGTGCATATAACAGTCTGTCTTTAAGGTAGGAGTAGACTGATATCCATCACCAGGTGGAGGTGAACACAGTCTGGGGTGTGCATATAACAGTCTGTCTTTAAGGTAGGAGTAGACTGATATCCATCACCAGGTGGAGAGTGAACACAGTCTGGGGTATATATATAACAGTCTGTCTTTAAGGTAGGAGTAGACTGATATCCATCACCAGGTGGAGGTGAACACAGTCTGGGGTGTGCATATAACAGTCTGTCTTTAAGGTAGGAGTAGACTAATATCCATCACCAGGTGGAGGGTGAACACAGTCTGGGGTGTGTATATAACAGTCTGTCTTTAAGGTAGGAGTAGACTGATATCCATCACCAGGTGGAGGGTGAACACAGTCTGGGGTGTGTATATCGCCTTTCTTCCTTCAAAAGAAAATACTGGAGCTAAGAACATGGTAGTCAGTAAAGTGTTTGCTGAAAGCATAGGGGCCTGGGTTCATTTACATACATTTTTTTTTTAAAAAAGCAAGATGATGACGTTTTTCTAAGCCAGGCAGCAATGGGGAAATAGAGACAAGAGAATCTCTGAGCTGTCTGGTCTGCTAGTTTAGCCAAATTAATGAGCTTCAAGTTCACTGAGAGTTTCTGCAAAAAAAAAAAAAAAAAGGAGAGGAGAGGAGAGGAGACTGGAAAGCTTGCTCAGCTTGCTGTTCTTATAGAGGACACGGGTTCAGTTCCCTAACCCCCACATGCATATAGGTCAAACTCTGGCCTCCGCATGTACACATGTGCACACCCACCCATGCAACACACACACACACACATATGCAAATTCTAATGCCTGTTGCAACGTAGGTAAACCTTGAAGACATGATGTTAAGTGAAACAAGCCAGTCTCCAGAAGATAAACTATGTCGCAGTCCACTGACATCAAGTGCCAACCGCAGTCAGTCTCACAGAGACAGGAAGCGAATGGTAGTTGCAAGGTTACTGAGGGGAGCAGGGAGTTACTGTTTGACAGGGTGAGTTTTCAGTTTCACAAGATGAAAAGAGGTGGCTGGTAGTGATGGTTGGCCAGCACTAGGAAGCATTCAATACCAAAGAACCTCTTATGGAGATAGTGGTAAAGTTAAAATAATAAAAAGAGCCAGGAAGTGGTGGCACATGCCTTTAATCCCAGCACTTGGAGGCAGAAGCAGGCAGATCTCTGTGAGTTCGAGGCCAGCCTGGTCTACAGACTGAGTTCCAGGACAACTAGAGCTGTTACACAGAGAAACCCTGTCTCTAAAAAACCAAATAATAATGATAACAATAATAATAATAGATTTAGGGGAACAGAAAGGAAAATTAAAGAAATCCCAAGAACCATCCCTTACCTTGACTTTAACTCTAACCGAGCCCAGAAACAAGACACTGGACTCCGCCACGGCATCACTGGCCCTTCTAACAGACCCCTTTTCTGTCCTGCCATGTCTTGCCTCCAGACTCTCCTGGAGCCTGGCTCTCTAGGCAATGATGGGCACTCACTCTCTTGACCTCCAAAGACTAAGAACAACAACCTGCCCACCTCAGCTGCCCAGCCCACACTCTCTTTCCCGCCCACATCTCAGCCCCTGCAGGCTCAGGATACTGCAGAGTGTGTCTGTCAACTTCCTGTTGCCTGCAAGCCAAGATGTAGCCAATGCTATGTCTGCCTGCACACCACCATGACTGAACCTCTGAAACTGTAAGAGAGCCACCCCAATTAAATGTTTTCTTTATAAGAGTGACTGTGATCATGGTGTCAATTTATGGCAATAGAGAACCCTAACAAAGACAGACAGACACGGACACACAGACAGACAGGCAGATGGATAAATAAACAAACAGGTATGGTTGGTGTGGTGACTCGTGCTTTGTAACCCCATCACTGAAGAGTAAACTCCAACCACCCTAACCTACTTAACAAGTTCCAGGCCAATGAGGGACCCTGTCCTTAAAAAAAAAAAAAGGTGGATACTAGCCAAGAAGTCCTTTGGCTCCTATATGTATGTCCACCTCCACCTCCACACAGACACACACACAATTTTCTAAAAAGGTATTCAGTGGGATACAGAAATCTCAGTCTGTAAAAAGAAAGAAATACATTCTTAGGAACTATTTGGTTGTATATATATTTGCCTCACTTTCACCAAAAACAAAGATTGCCTTCTGGTAATGTGGAGAGTGTCATAGAAAAAGCAGACTATGAAAATTCTTAAATGGTCTCTGAGATGAAAAACTGCATTCCAGGAGAGAATAGTGATGAAGTCTGGGCTGGGTGGGATCATGGGTGCTCACCTGAGAGGCGTTCTGTGACCTCCAACACTGCAGGACCGCTCAGGAAACGCACACGACCTGCAAAGGCTTGTAGGAGGCAAAGGTGATCTGAAAGAGATGGAAATGCCGGTGATCGAGACGTTGCCAGTCATACCGACACACCAGGCATGCGCGCATGTGATTGGAGACTAAGCTCAGGTGCCGGCCCTCACTTTTCACCTTATTTGAGGCAAGGTCTCTCACTCACTGCTGCGGCACATGAAGCTAACAAGCTCACCAGCTTCCAGGACCTGTGATAAGTCTGGCTGGGATAACAGACTTGTGCATCCAGCTTGATCTGGGGACTAAGTCAGGTGTATGACAAGTATTTACCCACTGAGTTGTCATCTCAACCTAGGGCCAGTTTGTAAAACAGCGAATGAACAGGGTATTATGGGAAGACTGAGAGATCCAAAGCAGTGCGATTGGCTCCAGTCTTCCATTTCTCCCATAGGTCTGACACATAGTGTCTGTGATTTTCCAAATTGTCCTGCAGTGAGGTTTTGGATAAAATTGGTAGGCAGAAGACAGACTCACAACTAGTGATGCTAGCAAGAGATGAAAGGGGGTGGACACAAGGATATTTGGGTGTTTCTAGAGCCTCAGAGTAAACTGAGGCACTAAGTGCTGGTCACATGAAGGTCATTAAAGGGCTGGGGACAGCATTCAAACATACAATCTAGTCATTCGGATAATCCATGCCAGATCAACACTTAATCCCATAGTAAGCACTTCCTGGCGTCCTTTATGTAATGGATATGAAGCCCTAAACCAATAAAAAGGAGTCCTCCTACCCTCCAGGAAGTTTCTTAGATTTGAACATGAACCTCACCCAGGGAGGGAAAGTGTACCCATGTAACAAGAGCCTGAGTAAGGGTTGATCAACACCCCTAGGCCTGGCCATGGAAGGCATGAGAGCAGAACCTTCTCCTGCTGTCCCCAATTGCCCCTGCCATGAACCTGGAAGCACTAGCAAGCCCGGTTTCCAGCATTCTCAGCTCCCAGGATTTTGCAACCACAGCAGTCATGGAATAACTTGATGGAAGGCAGGGCAGGTAGTGAAATCGCCCTTCTCAGGGCGGTGGCTAGGGGCTTGCCCATACCTGTCAGCAGGGCAGGGCAGGCACAGCCACCCAGCGTGTGCGTCCTGGTGTCTTTGTTGATTTTCTGCTTCCATAATTTTAAAAAAACAGAATAAGCAATTTACAAACAATGGAGCTTTATCTGGCTTGGGGTTTGGAGGGTGGAAATTCGAAGATCATGTACTAGACTCTGGTGAAGACATGAGTTATGTATTAGTCCCTGGCAGAAGGCAGAAGTATACACCTGGGCGTGACGAAGACAGAAAGGAGTCCAGAGCCACCCTTTACATCAGGATCCCAACCTGTGATAGCCGAGCCTGCAACAATGTGCCCATCTGCCCACGACCGCAGAACCCCTTACCCGAGATGCTCTCAAAAGTCCTGCCACTCATCACTACTGCAGAGGGATTTCACTTTTAGTATGGTTGGCAGGGGACCTCAGAGCACAGCACCTGAGGTCAGGAGCCAAATAAGTGTTTGAACCAATATGGCACAGAGAGAGCAAAGCATTTCTCCCGCATGGCTCAGTTCAGCTCCTGGCCCTTGGCACAGACCTCCAGAGCCCGAAAATTTTCAAGAGTCCTTGAAAATGAACTACCAGCCAATCAACCAGGCAATGTCCTACGGCAGCCAGCAAGCAGCAGGGGCTTCACAAATGCTTGCAGAGTACAGGTGCTTGGCAAATGCTGGCTGAGCGTGGCCGCCTGGTAAATGTGTGTGGAGTCATAGCACACAACAGGGCACAGGTTTTCCGGGTTGGTTTATGAATGTCAGAGCACTTGGCCTTGTCTTGTTCTGGTCAACTCTGTAAGACTGGCCTTCTTGGGTCACACTCGGATTTAGTGAGATAGGAATACAGATTCTGGGTGCAAGTTGCCTGAGTTTAAATCCCATCTCCTTCATATCTCCCTGTGTAACACTATATGAGCCACTCGCTCCCTCCATGCCTCAGTTTACCCATCTGTGAAAAAGGAAAAATCCTAGTTTCTTTCTGAGTTGCTGTGAGGATAGATGAGTTGATTTAATATTTAGGATTAGACCCATATCATATACTTAGTAATGTATATACTGTTGTAATGAGTTTTATTATTGCCCTAAAATTCTCACAATGGAAAAAAAAATCAAAACAAGAGGCCAGAATCTTGAGCTGGCTTAGGTTACTCAGCAACAGAATGTTTGCCTAGCATGTGCAAAGGCCCTGAGTTCACTTCCAAGCACCATTTAAAAATAATAATAAAGGATGATGATGATGATGGAATCTAACATTGAAAGGCTAACATCAATACTCCGTTAGCTTGGCCCACATTTCCAGAGGATTCTTTCTGCCTCACAGGAAGGTCAAGACTCGCTATGCAGCAAAAAGAACCTAAGATGTCATGCAATGAGAAGAAAACAGGCCTGACCAGTCAGTCTGTCCTCCAGAGTCTCCCTTCTCTACGAAGGGACAGAGGAATCCCCAGGCACTAACAGAGTTGTTCCCCTTAGAGAAGCTGAGGCCACCAGGCCTTGTCACCCTCAGACACTTGAAAGCCACAGAACTCTATGTGTCATTTAAAAAAAAAAACTGCTGTTAACATTTGGCATCCTTTAGTTTTTTCTTTTCGAACCTTTCTGCGTAGCTCTCGTAGATCAGCCTGTTTCTGTCTCCCTCTTTCTGTGCATGTCTGTGCACGTAATTGTACAATCATACATTTGAAGTTGCATCCTGTTTAACCAAATCAGAGCTTTTGCGTATGATGACTTGAGTCATGGGCTTTCCTGGAGTGCATCTACTTCTGCAGGTAAGTCTATCAGTTCCCCTCCTCCGAGTTTTTCCTGGGCGGCCACACCCAGTTTGGGCCACCAGGAGGACATAGAGTGTCTTACGTGACTGAACTGTGATGAGTGTCCCCAGATGATCATCAGGCCACTCACGCTTTGCCATGTTTTCCTTTAAAAGTTCTCTATAGTGTGAGGTAGCTGGTTCAGTCAGGAAAGTACTTCCACACTAGCGTGTAAACCTGAGTTTTGTGTCCAGAAAAGACACGTACACACACACACACACATGCGCACCTGGGATGACAGCTATTCCAGGTCACAGTGAGAGGTCCTACATCAAAAGCTGAGGTAGACAGTTCCCAAAGAAATACTTCCGGGGGTTGTCCCTGGCGTCCACACAGACAGACAGACAGACAGAGAGACAGAAACACGCACACATGCATGCATGTGCACACACACTTTTATGAGTTGATAGTTGTCATAAATGGGTTATATTTCTTTCTAATGCTTTAGGTTTTTCCATTTCCCAATAATTAACAAGCATTTTTTTTTATTTTTGGTTTATATTTTTCTTTGAGACAGGGTTTCTTGTGTAGTCCTGGCTGTCCTGGAACTCACTCTATAGACCAGGCTAACCCTCAAAATCAGAGATCTGCCTGCCTCTGCCTCCCAAGTGCTAGGATTAAAGGCGTGCACCACCACCTGGCCCAACAAGCATGATTTCTATAGAAAAGAATGAGTCTTTATGTTTAAGCAATGAGCAAGACTATAAAGTAGCATTGGAAACTGGATGCAATTCACTTGTTTTCTCTTTGAACTTTTAGACGGGGCTCAAATTGGCCCCAATTTATGTTAATCTTCCTGCCTCGGCCTCCCAAATTACAGGTATGTACCATTAATATCTGTATTAAATGAAAGAGCCCATATGAGATTTGTATTCCCTTGTGGTTTCCCACTGGGAATACAATTTGAGCAAATATGGGCTTTTTTTTTTTTGAGCGTTTGGTGTGTTGGAGAGGTATCTTGACTCAGAGTCTAATCCTGTTGACAATATAATGTCAGTCACATGATTTACAGACATTTAAAGTCAGAGAGCAAACAGCAAAGCTAGATCCACAGCCACCCCAACCCAAGCTTATCTGGCCTCTCCAGCCCTGGCCAGAGGCTGAGCTAAATTGAGAGTTCCTCTGACTGTGAGAAACAGGAACACCAAGGTCATCTGGGGAAAGCAGAGCTGTCCGCAGTCTGAGGTTTTCATCAGGCGGATATCTTCTCCAACGCAAGAGTAACAGAGCCCAACACGGCCAAGCAGTCTGCTCCTGCACGTCCTTACTACTCAGAAAAACTCCCGAGAATTCAGGTCTCAGTGTCTAGTAGGAAAAACAGCACTGAGCCTCAAATTCAGAGAAACCCCAAAGCAGGAAGTGGGTGATGAATGGCAGAGACCAGGGAGCAAGCTGCCCAGTCTCCTTCCTGTCCCCACAAAGGGAACGCTGCAGAAAGCAGCACCAGTTATGTCAAGGGACATCCAAGTCACCAACCCGCGGGAGAACCAAGCCAGAGACATGATTGGGGCTGACGAGACCATGCTCTCAATGAATGTCACGATCAAGCAGCATCTTGAGACTCGTCCTAGGAAAGCCAGCCTCCCCAATTAGCCGTACCATCTGGACTTCGTGCCAGGGGACAGAGCCGGACTTGGCATTGTCATTCTCGATCCTCCTGACCTACAATTAGCAGGAAACAGACCGGGGGCAGGCCACGCTGTCGCTCTGGCCTTCCACATGTGAGTTCTGCCCAGCATTTGACAGCCCACCTCCAGCCTGGAGCCCAGCATCCCACCCCCCAGAGTGGGCAACTGAAGAAGCAGACTGTGGAGAAAGCACCTCTGTAAGAGAAACCCAAAGGCCCGTCAGAAATATCAGGTTTAGCGGAGTAGATTGGAAGACTATATTCATTTTCTATTCCCACTGCCTAGGCTCTGCAGCCACCACCGAGAGCTCTGGGCAGTGGGAAACTTGGTCACTCGTGTCTCTTCTGAGCTCCGTTCAGCTCATTCCAGACAGATGAAAGCCCTTCCCGGGGACGACATGAATTCTATCCTTGGTACTCCACGTCACTAACCTAACATGAATTCTATCCTAGGTACTCCACGTCACTACCCTAAGTCCTTAAGCTTGCACTCCATCATCATAAACACCTTCAGAATCAGAGTTGCTGCCGGGACGGAGAAGGTGTGTGGCACAGCAAACCCTGGTGGCCCAGACAACTCGTTCGCACACCTTACTACAACAGCACCACACGCAGGACCAAGAGAGCATGCTGCTCCATCTCAAACCTCAGCGCGGATGTAAGGAGTTAGAAGACAGCCCCCCTCACCACGGCCATCACTCTCTGTGCACCACAGTCTGCCTGGTGGGCCAAAAGGACTGTTTTCAGCTGTATCCAAAAGGACTGTGTCCCAACAGGGAGAATCACGTGGCTGAAACCCTGCTTGCCACATGCTAGTCCCCAGAGGTTTCTGTGTTGGGAGCATGGTCCCCGGCGTGGAAATGTTGAAACGTGATGAGGTTTTCAGGAAGCAGACGTTGACAGAATGTAATGAGGTCATTAGGAGCCCTGCCCTTGGAGGGGGCTTAATAAAGGCCTTGAGAATGAGTTCCCATGTACACTCTCTCTCCCTCCCTCCCCGTGTGTGTGTGTCTGTGTGTGTGTGTGTGTGTGTGTGTGTGTGTGTGTGTGTGTGTGTGTGTGTGGAGGGCAGAGGCAACCTCAGCTTTCAGTCTTTGCCCGCCACTTTGTTTGAGACATTGGTTGAACCGCTGCATTCACCAGGCTAACTGAGCTTCCCGAGATTCTCCCATCTCTGCCTCCCATTTCTCCACAGGGCACTAGGATTACAGAGGCGCTTAGGTTTCCATGATCCACTTGAAGTGGGTTCTGGGATCTGAAATTGTGGACTCACACAGAAAATTCTCTACTTACTGAGCACAGCCACCTTTTCCTGGTGTCTGTCTTCCTGTCTCACCATGTAATCTTTTTCACAGGAACTCCTGCCATTGTGAGACCATCAACCATTGTGACATCATCCACCATTGTGACGTCATCCGCCATTGTGACGTTATCCAGCCAATATTATGACACCATTCACAACTGTGATGCATCCACCACTGTGACATCATCCGTCATTGTGATGTCATCCACCACTGTGACATCATCCATCATTGTGGCGTCATCCACCATTGTGACACCATCCACCATTGTGACATCATCCACCATTGTGACACCATTCTCTGTGAGGTCTATCAAAGCTTATCAGAAACTAGCACCATGCTCTGGAACTTCCAGAACCATGAATTAAATATATACATATAAATATATATAAAGATTAAATTTCTTTACATATATATACATATATATGTATATATATTTCCCAGGCTTGGTGTTTTTTGCTATAGGAGCAGAAAGCAGACTAATGCACAGGCCACTCCCAGGCCTATTGCTTTCCAGGGTAGTCATCCTGAGTGGCTACAGCAGACCCTCAGGTAGAGCGTACCTGACTCTTGTAGCTATGGGAAACACCAAATTCTGTTGTCCAAAGTGCTGGGCTCTTCTATGCTAGGGAAGGTTGTCCCAGTGGCAAAGAGCAGGCTGAAGTCCTTGGTGCAGGAAGAGTTAAAAGTCCACTCCTAGACATGAGCATTCATCCTCCTCTGATACCTAACGCCCATTCTGCTTTGTGTAGGTTTCCCCCAATAAATCCAGAGCCTGGGGTGATTTACCAAGAGCCTTGATTATTGGCAACAGCAATCTCACGCACCCAGAGCAGCGCAGGGAACAAGCTGTAATTTAGGGCTCGATTTGTATTGTTTGTGCCACAGCCACAAACTCAGCAAATCATAAATTCCCTCCGAGATGAAATGTGGAAATTGACAATATTTATGAACTCGGGAGACAGAGAAGGGCTTGACCAAGCCTTTGATTTGTAACTGAAACTCCTCCTGGTGGTTCTAGCCAAGGACACAGCTTGCTGTCCCAGGCCCAGGAACTGGGCTCTGGCCAAGGCATGAGGGAAGGAAGAGAGGTGAGTCTGCCAGGGACGTCTCACCCAAAACGTTCTGCGAATGCCAGAGCCAGGTGCCACCCTGTGCCCATCAGATCTCCAGCAAAGGCAATCTTCAGATACCAGTTCCTACACACTAGCCCAGACATAAGCCTGCTCGGGTACTTCTTTCTCAGTGCACCTCAAGTTTTAAACTTGCCCTTCCCTCTAGGGAGCAATTAAATATCACCTTCCAGCCAGGAGGGGAAAGGCAGATGCATCGAAAAGGCTGCCAGGCAGTGTGGACCTGGGCTGTTAGACTGCAGGGTGCATAGGATCCGACACACTCTTGCTTCTCATGATGACCGCCCACTGTGCCTTCCTTCTTTTCTCCATGTTCTGTTCCCCTCTGAGAGTTCATCACCAACCGCTGCCTCTGCTAGACCTTGCCAGCTCCCCTCACGCACCCCTGTGCTGCCCTGTGTGGCCCTGAAAAGCCACTTTCCTCATGTGACTGACTATAGGGAGGCTACACCAAATCCTCTCTCGTTCCCGATCATGCAGGGCCTAGTAGACTACAGTGGTTTGAAGTTCTGGTCTTTAGGGAGTGGTGCTACTTGAGAGATTAGGAGGTGTGGCCTTGTTGGAGGAAGTGTGTGGCTGTGTGTGGGCCTTGGCGTTTCAAAAGTTCCGATCAGTCCCCAGCATCTCTCTCTTCTGCTGCCCAAGGACCCCGTTGTAGAACCCTCAGCTACCTCTCCAGCACCATGTTTGCTGTGTGCCCCCATGCTTCCCACCATGGTAATAATGGATTAAACCTCTGAAGCTGTAAGCCAGCCCCAAATAAATGCTTTGCTTTATGAGCTGCTGTGGTCTTGGCGTCTCTTCACAGCAACAGACCAGTGACTAAGACATAGACAGGATGTGGGAAAGCCTCCAGCCAGGGCCTCGGGGACCCTACAGTGTTAACACCTGTTCTCCACAGCGTCAGACAAGCCAACCAGAGCTGTTTACCACACAGTTGATCCCCAACACAAGAAGATGGGTGTGGTGCTGGTACCTCCCGCAGCCCCACAGGGAATGCTCACCCAGGCTGTCCATCATGGCATCCAGCACAGTGGAGGCAGCGGCGGAAATCCCAGAGTTCTTAGCGTTGAGGTTGTCTGTGACTGCAGTGATGACGGAGAGCAGCATGGGATGTATGCTGTCTCTCAGGAGCGGAACCATCTGTGCGAGGGACTCCAGGGCCCACTGGCCCACTTTCTTGTTGGGATCCTGAAGCCTTGGGGTAAAAGCATCAAAGACCTATTGAGGGGGGAAAACAATCAAGAGTTTGTGGGAACTCAGGCTTGGCAGGAGTTGGCTGGGACCCCTTCTGTATCCCTGAAAGGGGTCCCCAGACCTGTACTAGAGCATTCCCAAGGAAGAAGAGCTCAGCTCCTCAAAGAGGGAACAGGCAAGAAGATGGGACAGATGTGTGCTGAGCATTCTCCACGTGTCAATCATCCAGAGCACTGGGGTAGACCCTCTTCGCTGTCTCACACTGAAGACCTTAGCCACCCGTGTTGCTGCTGCAAGGCCTCTTTCCCATTCACTGTGAAGGCTCATGGAGGTTAATGAGTCCCTTCAGATCATGTAGCAAGGAGGAAACCTGACTCAGCCTGGGTTTCCACACGCCTGTCAGCATGAACCAAGTGCATTCAGCCTGTTACCCAGCCTGTCCATCATTTCTGATGCAGCCGCTCTCCAGCCACGGGCTCTGATACCAGATATTATGCAGATAACTAACTGAATGTAACCCAAGATCTTGACCACAGCGCCCTCTCTGGCAGAGGGGCTGAAGTCAAGCAGGAAATCTCCAAGCATTCTAAAGATGTGCTCAACATCCAGCCACAGCCAACTTGTCATTGGACATTACAAAGACCATACAGGAAAAGTGAGTGCTTAGTAGGCTCCCCGCACATCCCCTCCAAACCAGTTCAGAGCTCTCCAGATTGAACCGGCACCCACAGGGAGAGATCAGGGAGGATGGGGTGGGTGCTCACCTGGACGAGGTTGGCAGCAATGAGCTCTGGCTTGGCCTTGCAGTATTCAAGGAGCTTCCCAATGCCTTCCATCCGAGCCAGGAACTCCTTGGCCTCCAGCAGCCTGGTCAGCTCCCGTAGCTGCTCTGCCATCTCCACACCACCACGCATGGAGGAGCGTAGCCCCATCAGCCGTGGGCCATTGGGGCCAAGCCTAGGTGGAAGCAGGACCTGAGCCCTGGGGAAGAGCCCAGGGGATGACCACAGCTCTCATCTCAAGCCACATCCTACCGCCAGGTAAGACAGAAACAGTGGTGTCTCTATAGCTTTGTCCAAACCCTGCCTCTCTTCTGAATGCTGCTTGGGGACACTGTACTTGGGGACTGTGGGCATCTCTTTTCCTCAAAGGGCAACAAGAAACGCTCTCTCTTCCTGATTTTCAACTCTCCTTTCTGAGGACATGTAAAGAATTGGAGGTGGGGAAGATAAGTGGGCGTGTGCTGCGGAAAGGCGACCGTTGCAAGCGTTGGGAGAGAGGGGATCCTGAGCATGGAACCCTGGGTCTCGTGCACGCCAGACAACTATTGTACCACAGAGAAGCACAGCCTGGCTACTGTATATTTAACCTAAGACTAAGGAAAGATTCAAGATTCTGGAAGCTGTCACATTCTACCCCTGCTAGGTTCGCATTTCATGCCTCTGGTTAGCTAGGCTCTCATACTCCTCCAGGAACAGAGAGCATTTGGATCACATGTCCATCAGAACCTAGACTGTTCAGCCATCGTGAGAGAAGCTCCGCATACGATTCCTACCTCCCACACTTAGTTCAAAACCAGGGTCTCTGAGCTCCTGCCCCGTACCCACGTCCCGCCCGTCGTTTGTCCTGTCATCTGCTCCTGCATCTCACATCCTTGCCTACTGAAAACCAAGAGCTGTGTTTGGGTCCTGAGAACAAAGGGATGAGAAACACAGCCTTTGCCTTAAGTATCTCACAATGGATGGGATACAGAGGTATGAAGAACAAGGACAGCTGCCTACTCTGGAGAGATAGGGGCACAGTGTCAGAGAATGTCAGGGGAAGGTAACAGGCAAGCTGCGTCTTGTAGAATCAACAGGCAAGTTCTAGGTGCTTGGGATAAGCAAAAACAGACTGCAGCAGAGAAAGAAAATATGAGGGTGGGAAGGCTGGGGGCTGACTCAGTCTATGAAGGGAGAGGAGGAGAGTGCAGGACATCACTGAAGAGCTGGGCAGGACCTTCCCGGACATCCTGCTGTGGTCAGCTGGGATCCTCACAGGACCTGGCAGAAGGGTTCACACTTCAAGTAGAGAATTCCTGTCTCATTTTTAAATGTTCCCAGTACACATCCTCCAGCCCTCAAGCCAGGTCTTGTCTGCCTGTGTCCAGCTCTGCCTAAGGACTAGTCCTGGGCTGACCAATCTGGTTGCTAAAGGACATGTTGATCTAAGTGAACAAAGAGATGCTGAGCCTATACAGAGAGCCTGGCCAATACAGAAGAGCATTCCCTCAGTTGAGACTACCCAACTCAACATCTCTGGCAGATGCTGACAAGCTAGGATTTGGTATGTCTAAGATGTGGGAAAGGGAATGTATCCTACAAATTCATCATTATACATGCAAACCCAGCTAGGTTTCAGACATGTCCCAGACGACAATCAATCCCATGGGTCATAAAACACCCTTGGCAGCTTTGGCCATGGGGCCCCAGAGACACAAGAACAATCATACCCCTCCTGAGCAGGCAATCCGTTCTCACACACCACCAAACTCTTCAACACCTTACGGCCTTTGGCAGATGGAAGTTCATGATTGTCTTGTATTCCCTTGAGAAACAGACACAGAACATAAGCCAAATGGGGTAGTTTGACATTCCAGTATAAAGCATAACAAGATGGAAAATCCTTCCACCTGGGAGCACCCCCAAGTCTGGAGCTCTGGAAGTAGCTGGGCAGAGACCAAGATCTCCACTCAAGACAAAAGGGAAGAGGGACCCAAGGATCTTGAGACGCATAGGGGCAGACCTGGGTATAGATTCTGGGAGAGAAAGCACAAGCTTAACCCCGAGTGAGGATGAAATGGAAGATCCTGGAACCCCAACTCATTCCCCCGACCTACATGAAGGCTGTCAGCCACTTGAGTTCCACCAGCTCACCCGCTGTCTGATGGCCGCCATGACTTTCCGGAGGTCATGAGACGGGAGAGACTGCTTCAGAAATGCATCGAACTTTGCATTTGCCATCAAGATATTCACCATCTTCCGACCATAAAACCTGCCACCGGGGAAAGAACAAATGAAGAAACAGCCATAGAGAGGCCCAATAAATTCTCTCTACAGCTTTACACAACTTTCCCAATTATAACAGGAGAGGTTTGCTTCTTCTAATTAGGAAAGCAATCCCTACCCAGTTAAAAATTAGATTCATAAAAGAATAAACATCATCCATAATGCCATTACCAAGAGGAAATCACTATTAAATTTTTATATATTTTCTTAGTCTTTTTTTTCTAGGCATTTACATTTTAATAGATAGCATAATACATGGGCAACTCACTTACAAGTCTTTTTGCTTTCTTATTAACCATCTTCCCAGACTATGTAATATTCTTCATATACACCTTCTTTTCAAGATTTTCTAGAATTTATGAGTATATGTATATGTCTAGGTGTGTTGTACAGGTACCCACAGGGTCCAAAACAGGATGTCAGAGCTCCTGGAATTACGGGTCGTTATAAACTGTGCAATGTAGGTACAGGGAATCAAATCTGGGTTCTCTGGAAGACCTCACAGACATACCTAGCCGCAACCTATCTGAGTCACAAGCCGGACAATATTGATGACTCTGGCCATGGACATTAAGAGCAGCCATACCCTTCCTCACTGGAAAAGTGGCCTTAACCACTAAGCCATCTCTCCAGCCCCATTATCTTTTTAACGGCTATCGATTATAGCTATTTATCCAATAGAGCCAATATTCATATAGTTATCTATCCAATAGCAGAATACTTAATGTCCTTCTGCATGGCTATCAGAAGTGTTGGTAAGTATAGTGGCATTTCATCTGTATTTTAATAAATAAAGCTTGCCTGAAGATCAGAAAAGTAAAACAGCCCCACTGGCAAGCCTTACAGACCAGGCAGCCATGACACACACCTTTAATGCCACTTGCCACACTAGCTTGCCATGGATACCAGGTGGTAGTGGTGAACACCCTTAATCCCAACCCTAGAGAGGATTATACGATGGGAGGAGTCAGCTCTCAGACACAGTCTTATTCTGAGATTTCTGGGGGGCAGGGTCACCATTTTTGGGCTGAGGTTGAGGTAAAAGACAGTGGCTGGCTGCTTTGCTTTTCTGGTCTTCAGGATGAACCCCAATATCTATCTCTGAGTATTTATTAACTGTTCTTCAGGTAAGTTTTTTCACCTGGTTTGGGACACTAAAAAATCTGGGGAAGAGTATAGGAGGGAGCATCATCTCTACCGGGTGAATTAGCGCTGGCTGGGTAAGAAAATCCTGGCTTGGGTTTGGGATTCAACAGAGGAGTGTGAGTTCACTCATAAGACAGGACTAGGAAAAAAAGGGGAGGGGCATTCTAAAGTCTACAACAGGGTCTGACACACAGCCAGATATGGTAGAAGACTATGAGGCTGAAAGAATGCAGAGAACAGGGTAAGCTGTGTTTAGGGCGATGTGAAGGGACTGGGCTTTGGTCAAGAGGCCACAGGAAGCTGAGGAATGGCCATATGGTCATGTTAGTCAAAGCCTCTCCAGGCAATAAAGATATTTATTGCCTATAACTCCAGCTTCAAGGGATTCAACATTCTTTTTTATCCCCATGGTCACCCCATCACACACACACACACACACACACACACACACACACAATAAATCTTTTAACTCTAGGCAGGAAATGAGTGGCAACAGGGCAAGATTAGGAGCTTGGGGACCTGTTAAGAGGCCACTGTCAGAGACCAGGAAAGAGCAACAAAATGAGGATAAGATGGGGGCAGTCAAGTTCAAGACATGATAAAGGGGTTGAAACTGCAGGATTGCAGAGCTGACTGGAGATGGAGCAGAAAGCACCTAGAATGATCATATCCACCCAACCCGAGACTCTGCTCATAAAACACACAGGCCTTGATTTTCCACTAAGGAAAACAGGAACAAGAAAATGCTAGAAGCTTCCCTGTGTTCGCTGCCACTGCCCCATGTGTGAAGGCTATCAGAGGAGCGAAGGTCACATCATTGTGGTCTTCTCCCTCCTCTGGGTGACACTCTTGCTTTGCAGGAAAATGTGGCATCATTCTTTCAACATGAAGTCTTGTTTTCCTGATGTCTTGTGGCTGTCCTGATGCTCTATGTAACTTTGGTTTCAGTGCCAACTGATAGCATGGCCCCGCTAAGGAAAACAGGAACTAACTCAACATTCTCCAAACAATACCCGAAGGGACTTATGGAAACAAATCCCACAGTCAACAAGCAAGGGAAAGTTCCTGGCATCATTCCTACAGGCCAAACTCTAATCCCCAGTTTATGCAATGAAACTCTAAGAGGCAAGGAGAAACAGGAAGTCCAGTAACTCCAGAAACCCGGGTACTTTAAGGGAAAAAGAAATGCAGTTGGCTCCATTTGATGAGGGAATAGGAAGATATTAAGTCTTGATTTCCAACCCTCTCAACAATCACAGACAACCCCAAGCCTTCTCCTGCAAAACACCTCATTTCAATAAATGGTGCCCCCATTGACCCCGACGTTCAGTGTAAAAACTAAAAGTCACCCTTGACGTGTCTTTGAAACCCTCCCTGCCCATACCTGATGGTTCTGCCTTCAAAACAGACCTAATGCCCAACCCACCTCCTGGGCCCAGCCTCCAGTACCTCCTGCCAGGATTCTGAACTAGCCACCATCTGTCTGCGGCCATATGGAATACAAAGCCATTAGGAAGAAAGACGCTCTGAAACAATGGTGAGGTGTCACCTTCTCCCATTAGAGCCATTAGAGGGGAAGGAGGGAGGGAGGAAAAAGTGGATACTGCCAGTCATTGGCCAGACCAAGGGGGAGGCAGCACCTCAGGCATCGGGAAGGTCCTTGGAGGAGGCGCTCTGGGTTACCCAGAATGACCCCTGGAGAGTGGGTGGCAGTGCTATACTGGGTTTATTCCAGAAGATTCCCACTCAGCAAACAAAGAAGCCATAGGCAACACCCTGCACAGTGGGGGGTTGGGGAGAAGGATGGGTACTTCAGTTTCCCAGGGAACAGGGAGGTGTGGACAGTTTATGTGACCAACACACCACCTCAGCTCCACTGACTTCGGGGAATGGGACCTCTAGAGCAGAGCCTGGTGACCTAAGTCCCCTGATCATGCACCCCATCCTCTGAGATGAAGGCATTAGGCTTCACATCCAAACAGACATAGTGTCAACATCCAAGAAAGCCAGAGGGTGGGATCACTGCAGTCAATGGCTCCCCAACTCTACCTTTGGGAGACAATCAGCCCCCAACACACTTTAAAACTCTCTAGAACTCTCCCATTACACAGCCTAAACCCCAGCTTTTGACCTTGGCCTCCAAGGTCCTTCATGACCTTGGCCACAGCCGGTCCTGAGTCCTGTCCTACCTGGTGTCTTGGTTAGAGTCCTGTGCCAGCCTCACCAGGTTGTGCACCAGCATGTCTGTGTTGTCTCTGGAACCTGAGAGCAGCTTCTCCGCGCCGATCTGCTCCAGGACGGCAGAGAGATGCTTGGCGGTACATTTCCGGACTAAGGGGTTCCGATGGCTGAAAGGAAACACAACCGTGGCCAAGAGGTTGGTCACAGCCCCAGACTAACACACATGCAGGTCTGTAATTGCAGACTGTAAACCTGTGTTCATGGCAGAAATGACTATAAACCTGTCCTGTGGCGACAGGGGTGGTCTTTGAGTGGTCAGCTCCCAGCGACAGGGCTAAAGTTGACCACAGCATCAATGGAAGTGAGAGGAGCGGCTGCACGGAGTCACATGACAGCGACACCATTTTCAGGGCATCCACGAGCCCGAGCATTTCTTCCGTCCCACACACGCGTGTTACCATCAGTCTTCCACCTAGTCCCACAGGCAGAATTAGATGCTCACCCTGAGTTGGCACCTGCTTGGTCCCTGGTAAGTACAGCTGTGCTCTTGTATTCCCCCACCCCAGCCAACTCAGGCTGTCAGTTCCCTGGAACTGGGTACCCTGCCACCATCTTGGTTGTATCTCCCAGACTCCTGCGGATGCTAAGTACTTGCATGATGCTTAGTGACAGTGGGATACACTTGGTCACTTAACAGGTGCAACCCAACCTCTGGTGAGAGAAAGCCATCAAAGTGTTGCCTCTTTCAAGTAAGGCTCGTGTGTCCACAGACTACCAGGCTGTACCACCATGCTCCGCACAGAAGCGCACAGTGCCCCACTGCTGTGGACATAAAGGGGAACATCCGGGTTCTCCCTACTCAGTGTGACCCATGAGTCTATACCTTGGCATCACATAAGCAAGGTCCCCAGGAGACTTAAACATATAAGGCCTGTTCTGGGCATCTTGAGGACAGTCTACCCTGGTACAGTGATCAATGGTCACACCCCCTATGTCAGGCACCAGACCAGGCTCACCTTATCCACCATCTCCCAACAACCCCAAGTTACCAATGTCATCATACTGCAGCAAGGGAAGTTGAGGCAAAGAGGAAAATCTAGAAAAGGCACCATTCCCTCAAGTTCATTCAGCCACAGCCAGTATTCGGTAACGCTGGGGAAAGCGGGCTCTATCCTGCATGCTTATCGTGAAGCTATTCATTGATTCCTCAGAACCACTTCCAGGGAGAGATACCAATATTCTTTTCATCAGCTGAGGAAGCAAAGGCCCAGAGAGGTGATATGGCGATGTAAGGAGCGAATCTAAGCTGTTTGGCCCAGGAGCGGGCATTGCTTTGCAGCAGTTGCTGACGGGTACAACAGCCAGGGTGTGCTGGCAGGTGCAGCCGGCCCTGGGTAGGCTGAGAAGCTCCTGTCTCCACATAATGATTGACTTATAGGAACAGGGAGGTGTTTTGCCCACGGGAGGAAGGTTTGGGAAATGCCTTTTGATTTGGTTTAGACTTGGGGGGGGGGGGTAAATCTGGCTCTAACAGTAGACCATTCCCTCCCTCCTGAGAGAGGCCAGTTTTGGCCCTGGCTCTTCTTGCTTGTCCATGTTTCAGCAGAACGAAACACTGCTCCCCTGAGAAGGACAGGAGCCCCCGGGGAACTGCTGAGGCTGCTTCTACAGCTCTGTCTCCCAAGCGTTGCCATGACCACCAAGCAGAACAGCATCACCCTTGCCCTTCCACCCACACTTACCCGTTCTCCCCAGCTAGCCTATGATAGGTAGCAGGAGCCCACAGAATACGGGGTTTTGCTCCCTCTGCTAAATGTGTGAGGTGCTTTCTGTGAAGCCTTAACGTGGATGCCTTAGCATGCTGACCCCGGCAATCCAAGAGAACCTCTACAAACACAGTTTCCGCTTCCTCTTTCCCCGTCCCTTCCTCCCATTCTTCTTTGCTCGCTCCATATGCCTAGGCCTCTACCCTGACACACACAAAGAGAGAGAGAGAGAGAGAGAGAGAGAGAGAGAGAGAGAGAGAGAGAGAGAATACATACTAGACACCCGCAGATGTGAGAGCCACCAGTGCACGAGCAGGGGTCACATTTTCCACCATGGCGCCCAAAGCCCGGTTGGCTGCCCGCTGGATGAACTCGCTGGTGTTTCCCATCTTCTGCAGAAGGCATCGGGCAATCTCCTCAGCCTCCTGGTCCATGCTCTTCTTCAAAGACCGGAAGAGGTCTCCCAGGGTGCTGATGGCCAGGCGAGATACCTTGGAGCGGAGGTTGGTGACCTTGGAGAGAGGGGAGAAGGGACCTCCAGGACAACTGTACCTTTCCAAGGGCTCTGAGCACAGTATGTGGCCTCTCTGCTGCCTCTTCACTTATGCCAAGGCCCTGTCCTCGTTTGTCACAGTAGAAGAGGAAACCTTTCAGTATCTTTGGGCAGAAAGGTCTCTTTTGTTATGATAATAATATCCCCATTTTATCATCATCCCAACCAGTATTTCCATTTTCAACATTATCTGAAATTTGTACATTTGCTTTAAGTTTGAAAATTTCCCTCTAGGTCCATATTGTGAACACTTGCTCCCCAGTTGTTAGGGCTATCTTAGGACGATGGGGACTTTCAGGAGGTGGAGCCTAGGGTCACTAAAGGGAACAGTCCTTTGACTGTTCTAGCCCATCCCTATTTCCGCTGGGCTTTCTGTTAGCTGTCCCTGCCGTAGTGTGAACAAGCTGTGCCATCCACTTCCTGCCATAATGGGCTGAAATCCCCCTGAAACCAGGAGCCAAAATCTTTCCTCCCTTAGGTGGCTCCTCTCAAGTGGTTGTCACAGTGCCAAGAGAAGAAGGCGAGCAGCACATTTACAGAAATGACCTTTGCCCTTCACACTCACTCTGCAGAGGAAAAAAACCAACCCTCAATCACATGATGCCGTGCAGCCAAGTGTCAACACAGCGTCCTCTGTATTCATAACTGTCCCACCCTTGCTAGAGCAGTTGGTTCCCAAGGGTATAGCTCTACAGAGATGGAGCTCATGTTACTGGCTCTCAGGGCAGGACCTCGGCTGAGATTCGGGCCTTGGGAAACACTACAGCAGCCCTGAGGGTGAGGATAAACCCAGAGTAAACACTCCATCCCTCTTTAGACATTGCAAGTACAGAAGATGATGGGAACATAGGACTCCAAACGCTTCAACTTCCAAAGATTACACGATTGCAGATAAAGAAAACCTGGGTCTCAGGGCTGGTATCTGAGGGCTGGGTAGGGACCTCCTCCCTCTGTGGCTGGAGGCTGATGGATAAGCAGAGATGACCATACTTCAGAGAGCCATTGCCTCTCATGGCTGGGCTGTGGCTCACCTGAACCATTGTGCCGGGAAGGGGGTGTGACTAGGGGATGCGGCAAAGAGCAGAAACTGTGGGGAGGCCTCACCTCCGCCGTCACTGCCAAGGACACGTCGTGCAGCCGGGTACCGAGGACCTCCGAGTGACAAGCTGCCAGGCGCTGGATGCTCGCCAGGCCCTTCTCCTTCATTTGCCTGAGAAGCAAGGCCAGGCCTGTCACAGGAGGGGAGGAGGGAGGAGTCCTGTTTCTCTGCAGACTGCCCCCAGCAGGGTGTGATTTCACGGCCTCAGAAGCAGGATTTCTAAGGGTGACAACACCCAGGTTTGGAAACCCAGAAGGTCAATACAAGCTGGTTTATGGCCCTCCACTCTGGCCACCCAGGACCTGCTAGGGTCTTTGACATAAGACAGACAATGCCACGAAGTTGCTTAAAGTGAGGCCTGCAGATCGGAAGGCTCCTGCAAGTGTCCTGGGCCACTGCTTCCCTAATGACTAAGAGCACAATCTCATTTGCATAGTGGGAGGATACTCATATTAAACTTGATTCAGATGGGGACATATCTTTATTAGGAGGATGCTGTCCTAGTATGTGCAAGGCCGAACACCACATAGTGGCACATGCCTGTCACCCCTACACTCAGAAGGCAGAGGCAGAAGGATCAGAAGTTCAAGGTTATTCTCAGAGAGTTCAAGGACCGTCTGGGATACATGAGACCCTGTTTTAAAACATAAATTAATAAACTTGATGTAGAGGAATAAAGTTGTGGCTTTTCTTGGTCCCTTTGTTCTGTAGTCAAAGTCCTACTGGTCATGCGTGACTCTCATATGTCACAGAACAATACACAGGTTCATTTGGAAGGGCCCAGGACATGTCCAAGAAGTTAGCGACATCGCACATATGAACTACATGTGTGCATACACACACCTGCACATCTGCATACACGTGCACACACACACACACACACACACACTTCTTCCATAGCAGCAGACCCTAGGGGTAAAGGAAGAGTGAAGTTGGGGGCCAGGAGCTCTTCTGTAGCCCTCTAAATAATCCCCCAGTCCAAGCCACAGGTCATACAATGTGGGAGCCTCCTCACCAGTCACTGCTGTTGAGGCTCTGGAGGGCATCTGTCAGCCCCAGCTCTGGGTTCGAGAAGGGTCTTAACTCCCTGAAGGCTCGAAGGTCCACCTCCTCCTCCTCTTCCTCCCATTCAGGAGAGCCCAGGTTAAGCACGGCGGGTAGCGAGTTAGCTGCATTGGAGGAAGAGAGACAGCAAGCTTCACCCGGGAGGATGGAGAAGATGGAGGAGAGAGAGAGACTCCTAATTCTCAGACACTAAGCCTGACATTCAGTGCAGCCCCACACACAGAGAGGGAAGGAAGAGCCTGGAGGTGGCAAAGTCATCATCTGTGCCTCACTTGCCCTAACTTTCCACCTACTGCTCACATCAATGCCGACTGCATTACCTTAGGGACACACTGGCTGCTGGGCATCTTGTGAAGGCCTCTGAGCCTGTGCCTCTCCTCCAGCTCCTCCCAACCTTGGCTGGGATATGGCACAATAAGCTGTTGAAAGGCTCCCTGCCCACTTGATAGCAATTTAAGCTCACGCTCATCCCTGAACCGCTATTCCGTTCCTCCAAGCATCCCTCCTCTCGTGAGAGCGCCTGAGCATGGAAGTACTCCCGCAGACTGCTGAAGGAAGGCAGGGGGCAGTAAAAAGAGGAGGGGAGATTGTCACCTGCAGGGGCAGGATGTGGTCACACTTTCAAAGGCTGAGAGAAAACGGGAACAAAAATGGCTGGCGTGTAGGATGCTTGCCTAGTATTTGTGGGGCTCTTGGCCCAGTCAACACATGCATACACAGAGAGAGACAGACAGAAAACAGAACATGACTTCTTTCTTATGAATAGATGCTAGAATCACACAAAATTCTACAAGAACAGGGAGAAATTTCAGAGACACAACACAGCCCTCAGCTCCTCCATCACCCAGCTGGCATTGAGTGTTCTCCCCCAGGTCTCCCGCCTTGGATAGTTCTGCTGTGTGGGTTATCTGGCTCCCTTCCCACAGAATGACTTTCACTATAGTACACTCAGAGATCCTGGATCTGGGTGCACTGGTGAGTGTCTGTGTGTGTACACATGAGCATGTGTGTATGTAAGAGTGTGTATGTGAGTGAGCGTGTGTGTGTGTGTGTGTGTGTGTGTGTGTTTTACTGGAGATTGAACTTACAACCCTCCAACACGCCAGTCAAGAGCTATAACACTGAGCTATAACACCAGTCCCCTCTTTACTTTTTTTTTTGGTTTTTTGTTTGTTTGTTTGTTTATTTGGGATTTTTTTGTTTTTTGTTTTTCAAGACAGGGTTTCTCTGTGGCTTTGGAGCCTGTCCTGGAACTAGCTCTGTAGACCAGGCTGGTCTCGAACTCACAGAGATCCGCCTGCCTCTGCCTCCCAAGTGCTGGGATTAAAGGTGTGTGCCACCACCGCCCGGCCCCTCTTTACTTTTTATCTCTAGACAAAGTCTCATTAAATCACCCAGGCTGGCCTTGAACTCATTCTGCAGCCCAGACTGGCCTTGCATTCAATCTTCTTACCTCAGCCTTCCGGGTGTCTGTTGATATAGTTCTGCACCACCAATAGTACTAATAGCCAGCCTTCCACTACCCGCCCAGCCTCCACACCATCCTCCAGCATCATTTACACCCACCTAGATTTTAAGCACACACTTGCACACACGCAGAGAGAAAGAGATAGACAGACACAGAGAGAGAGAGAGAATTGAAGAAATGCAGGCGAGTTGATCTCCAGGCACCTGGTCTCCTGAGATAGGCTGGAATCTCAAGAAGTTTATTACAGCTGTGAAGACAACCAAGTTTCCAGTCCTGAGATTCCATCATTTTCAGACCAGCCAAAAACAAGGCACAGCTGTAACTGAGGAAGCAGCTGAAGTGACCCTCCCATGGCTGTCAGGGAGGGGAGAGTAAGAAGATTCAGACTCAGCTTCCAGGGAGGTCAAAGACGTTGCCGGTTCCTAATCATCCGCTCACAAGCCTGTGTAGCTTCAATAATGAGACAGTAGCAGACCCTACTGGATCAAGACTCAGCAGCCCAAGGCTCAAGCTGGTGGCCCGCCATCGCTGTGGGAGGCTTTGAGGCTTGGGCTCTCCAGTCTGCTTATCTACAAAGTGAGTGGGGTGGGTGAGACAGATCACGTTTGCGATTCATTCTCTCTCACACACAACCCAGGCCACGGGGCGCACAGGATGATGACTCCTCACGAGTTGGCTGTTGAGGAGGACATCTGCTAACCCCTCTCCCTCATGAGAGACAGACAGACAGACAGCACAGAGATAGAGACAGAAAGATAAAGCTGGGCCTTGCTCATCTAATCAAGTGCCGTACCACTAAGCTAAAGCCTGACTAGCCAAGCCCATCTCCTAATTACCTATAATTTTAATCTCTTTTGAACTCTCCTTGGAATCAAGCCTCTTTCTCCATCCTAAAGGAATTTACTTTAAAGGAAATTTTAGGTCACAGTCATAGCAGGTAAACGAGTACTGCTTGTGACAGACCATGATTTTTTTTTCTTTTTTTTTTTCCTTCAGACCATGATTTTTTATACTAAAACTGGAATAATCTTTAAAGGTGCAACTATGAAATTTCAGCTTCTGGAGCCTCTGAACCTCATTGTGGATCTCTTTGTTAAAACAAAAGCCAAACAAAAACAAAGGCCAGCACAGTATAACACACCTGTGACCCTAGCACCTGAGAGAGCAGGGTACAAAGATCAAAGGTCAAATAGCAAGACCCATCACACCGTGATAACAATAAGATGATAGAAACTAAAAAGGAGACCCAACTTAAGGCTTTCTATTTGACACAATTGAAAAGATACAGAGAAGGAGAAGAGAAGTCAGAAATATTTATAATACCAAAGCTCTGCCATCATTACATGACAGAAAACGAAATCTGAATCAGAATTATTCATTTCAACCTTTACTTTAAAAAAAAAAGCAAGGCTCCTTTGAAAGTGAGACACAGCTCCCCCTGGTTCATTGGCACCTTCCCTGAGGGGTCCTTGCAACATCTACAGATTCCTTGGTCCTAGCCAGCCCCATAAAGTCCCAACTGTATGAAGTCACAGGCAGGCTTCCAAGATCTTCCCTGGGAAGTTGTTGCTTGCCAGCATCTTCGGTTCTCATATAGTGATGACTTCTCTAAGACTCACACTAGGCTGGCAGAACTGCCTAGTCATCTTCTTGCTAGATGAGCCATCATGGGCTCCCTAGCCTGGCCCATGGATAATTATGGGCCCCAGACACTGTCTCTCTTAGTAAGACGAACACGACAAAGGTAGGCAAGGTCTCCCTGGCCACACTTCAGAGCGCCCAGAGACTGCCCAGATAGAGGTTAAGTCCCACCTGATGCATGGCGGGCAAAGCTAGACTCCTGCTTGCTGACAGGGATGCTGGGCAGGGAGGCTCGGTTGGCCCGCTTCCTCAGGAGGACTCCGACATTATTTCTGTGTGGGCTGCTCAGCCCGGTGGGCACAGACATGGTTCCACTGCCCCGCAAAGGAAGGAGGCCTGTGGGGGGAAAAATCCTACACTAAGGAGGTCTTCCACCTCCTGGCATCAAGTTTCCGTGATCAGCAGGTGACAAGGGAGGAGACATGATTCCCTATCCCGTCTCAGGATGGAGACGGGGAGGAGATAAAAGTAGCCCCTCTTTTGGAAGGCTGAAAACCCAGGAGTTGTCCAGGAGACTTTCCCGGTGGAGACATCCACCTGGTGCACCAGTACTCACACGCACGGGTACTCCACCCAGGGCACGGGTACTCCACCCAGGGCACGGGTACTCCACCCAGGGCACGGGTACTCCACCCAGGGCACTGGTACTACACCCAGGGCACGGGTACTCCACCCAGGGCACCGGTACTCCACCCAGGGCACCGGTACTCCACCCAGGGCACCCGTACTCCATCCAAGGCACCGGTACTCCCACCCGAGGCACCGGTACTCCACCCAGGGCACGGGTACTCCACCTGGGGCACCGGTACTCCACCCAAGGCACCGGTACTCCCACCCAAGGCACCGGTATTCCCACCCGAGGCACCGGTACTCACACCCAGAGCATGGGTACTCCACCTGGGGCACCGGTACTCCCACCCAGGGTATTAGTACCTTCCTTTGCTGAAGTTCTCCATGTGCCCAAGCCCTGGGAAGCCAGTTCCTGCTCCCGTTCTGGCTCCTTTGTCCTCCGAAGCAGCTCCATCTCCTTCATCTGCTTCAGCCGCATCTTTTCCTGGGCCGACTTAGAAATCGTGAATTGGACCTGGAACAAGGTCAAGGAGATGTCCGTTAACCTTGGGAACACAACCAGTCTTTCTATAGCTTCATCCATCCAGGGAACGGATCCTAGTCCCCTGGGAGTTTCACGGCAGGGGTGGGGGCACAGACAATAAACAGTGACCTGTCTATAAAGTCCAATGAGATAGGCTAGGAGAAAGTACAGCAACAGAGATGGTGGCTCTGACTTTAACGAAGAAACCCAAAGTCGTAGCTATGAGACCCCTGCAGGATGAAATTTAAGGGGAAACAAAAAGGAAGAGAGACAGCAGAGCAGAGTTTGGAGGAGAAAAGTGTTTTAGCAGGGTAATAGAAAGTCCCTGAGGCTGGGGTGTGCCTGGCACAAGCAGGAGCTCAAGACTTTAAGTGACCTCTTATGCCCTTCCAAGGAAAAGCCGCAGCCTTTGTCGTGAGCCCTAAAAACCAGTGTGAAATGTAGCCTGTCACCTCTTGAGCAGAAGTATGGCAGGATCCAACTTTCAGGTAAGGAGTTTCTCCAAAAGCTGGATTGTCAGAACATTTTATCTTTAAATAGCTTAATATTCTTTTTTTTTTTTTTAAATATTTATTTATTATGTATACAATATTCTGTCTGTGTTTATGCCTGAAGACCAGAAGAGGGCACCAGACCTCATTACAGATGGTTGTGAGCCATCATGTGGTTGCTGGGAACTGAACTCAGGACCTTTGGAAGAGCAGGTGATACTCTTAACCACTGAGCCATCTGTCCAGCCCCTTAGCTTGATATTCTTAAGAAGTTATAAAAATGGAGCCAGGTGTGGTGGCGGGTGCCTTTAATTCCAGCAGTACTCGGGAGGCAGAGGCAGGTGGATATCTGAGTTCAAGGCCGGCCTGGTCTACAAAGAGAGTTCCAGAACACACCCCAAAGCTACAGAGAAACCCTATCTCAAAAAAATAAATAACATAAAATAAATAGGGAGAAAGAGAGAGGAAGAGAAGTCAAAAGTGGACCTGGAATTTGGGGCCTGAGCAGCTAGGAATTGTCATTGGCTGGGTGGGCACCCTGTGGGGTAAGGATTCAGAAGTAGGCACAGTAGGCTCTGAACCTAATTAGATATTTAAGTAGTGATGCTGGAGGTAAGCAGAGAGTAGTAAAGACTTTGCGAGTCTTTCGCCTGCTGTACTTTCGGCACAGCTTTTGGTGCCATGGACTGCAGCGCACACTCTGGGATAATTAAGTAGGCCAGAGACCGAAGGACTGAGCCCTGGTCCTCAGTGTCTACAGGTGAGGAAGATGAGGGGGGTTACAAAGGAGGAGCTGGGTTGTCCATCATGTTCCTACACCTTCTTTCTCAGGTGGGAATTTTCTAGGTGGAAAAATTGAAGAGGGACATGTCACAAACGGAGTCACAAAAGCTGGCCCAAGGCAGACGAGGATTGAGATAGGGCATCTGGGACCTCAGTTGGGCGATGGGGAGTGAGGCTGCCAGACTGGAGTGTGCTCAGGAGAAACAGGTGTTTTGGGGGTGGGTTGTGGTGTTAAGATGAAAAGGCTAAGGGGTGATCTGGACTCGGGGAGAACGCTACTGATACAAGGAAGTGGCCAAAGGCTAGTGCTTGGGTGTTATGCTTGGGTGTTGATGGAGGGAGCCGGAACAGGAGATGGTGGTGAGCAAGGGGGCCCTTGGAGCTGGGATAACATGATGGGGACAGATCAACTCGCCATGCCGAGACCTGTGGAATGACTACGGAGAGAGCGGCTGCGGCAGACTGGAGAATAAATCATGTCACATAGACTTTTCATAGCCACCCCCGTTAGAGCGGAGCCTGGCCCTCGTGTTGCCAGCGCAGTATCTCTGGCTGTAATGCGGCACCTGCTCAGGGCAGGCCTTTCCTGTCCGGTTCAGATCTGAGCTGCTGTAGGCTGTTTCAAAGGACAAACACGAGGATCCCACAGCAATGACTCTGTAAGGTCGACTAAATTCATCTCAGTCAGGGAAGAGAAGCCACCTCCTCCTGAAGGTCACCTTCCAAGTGTGGGGTATTTGTCAGCCTGTCAAGTGCAGCTTGGGCCCTTGAGCCTCTGAGTCAGCTGCCTCTGGGCTGCTATCTTGGGGGTCAGTTCAAATTACTCAGCCTGGTTCACCTAAGCTTTCTGTGCTCTTCCCCACAGCCCACTCCCTCCCAGCCCACACATGACCTTCTTCTGTCCTTCCAGCTCTCCTTCCATCTGCATTCTCCCCTGTTCCCAATCCCAACCTCATCCTCAGCTCCCCATCCCCCCACCCCACCCCACTTCTACATTCCCCACCAGCTTAGCCCCGCACAGCAGATTTTAGAAGAATGCTTCCATCCAGCCATTCGGACCTCGGCTTCATTCTCCAGTCACTTCCCTGGTACCTTGGCGCTGGACTCCTTCTGGTCTTCTCCGCTCACCAGGGAGTGGGCTTCTTTGGCATCACTAGAGGGGAACGTTGTCGGAGTGGAGACAGACTGTGACGAAGCCAGGGACTTAGGGGGGTCTTCAGCAGACTTGGCTTTGACCCCTGGGACCAAAGGCTTTGGCTCTGAGAAGCAAGAGCAGGGATAGAGCTGAGGACCGTAGTGTGGGCTGTCAATGGGTCCCTGACCCTTGACTGTGCCAGGCCTCATTCCTTGCTTCTTCTGGCCCACACTTCCCTAATGGGGAAGTCAGGTGGCATTGCCAGGGATGTCAACGGTCACATCATTTCCCATTTACTCATTCCCTCCCTCCTTCATTCATTCAGAAAGCAATCCATGAATATTTTATTCTAAGAAGAGGAGAGGGCGGGAAAACAGAGTCAGATAAAACACACCTGTCAAACGTTTATGCCACTCCAGCAGACCCAGAAGGGGTCAGAGACTTTTTGAAAACTAGACCAACCCTCTCACTTCACAGATGGGAAAACTGAGGCCAGGCAAACTTCATTTCCAAATGCCAGTTCTATAGAATCTCACCATCACTCTGTATTTTCCCAACCAATTGATTTAAAGGTACATTTTTTTTTCTTAAATAGAGACAGAATAGGGATGGGTTCCTTAATTTTCTCCTGCCCTCTAAATGTCGTCATTCGTCACCTTGAGAGTGCCAGCTAACCAGGGTTCATTGGTACTGAGACTGCCATCTGGGGGTGCTCAGGACTGGAAAGGGCATTTCTGTGTCTGTTTCTCCACAGCTCTTTGGTCACTAGTTTCTCCCTCTGCCCCGTGAGGACATCACTATATGCTTGATACGATATCTGATCCACTCTGCCCCGGTGCAATCCCCAATGCGGTTCTGCTTTGCAGGCTGCATTTCGGGCTCTGAGAGCAGTACTGTGAGCTCAGTGAGCCTCCAAGTGGCCTGGACCAAACTACTCAGCCCAGTTCACCTGATTCATCAAAAAGCAACAGCACACCTCCCTTGTCTGGACTGTCATGAGCTATATGAACTGGTGTGTGTCTGGTGCTCGGTAGACCAGACACCTTCCTAGTCCCTGATACAGGCTTGTCACCCCTTGTCACCCTGTCGCCAGGGTGGTGGCATCTTCCCCATCTGTCTGTGAAATGAGGGGTCCTCAGATCTCCGCTGGTCTAATCCCACAACCCAGACCATGGAGAAACAAGATGAGAGTTGATGGGAACACGTACCCAGAGAGGAAGGGGTCTTCTCCAGAGGCCCATTCTCGCAAGTCAACCTTGAAGTGAGAGAGGAAAGAACTATATGAGATCCAGAGACACTGGGGCAAGAAGGTGGGGAGACAGGGAGATGGACAGAGATGGGGCCGGTTTCCCTGCCACAATGGCAGGAGCTATGGGAGAGTCTCATTTTATGGTGTATGACTTTGGTTTCTGCTGCCTTGGTTTAACTCTGTGACGCTGTGTTACTGTGCCTGTCTAAAACACCTGATCATCTAAGAAGGAGCTGAATGGCCAATAGCGAGGCAGGAGCGAGGATGGGTGGGACAGACAGGGAGTATAAATAGGAGAAACCAGAAAGGAGAGAGGAGCAGGAGAAGGAAAGGACATCCGGGGCCAGCCACCCAGCTACACAGCAAGCCATGGAGAAAGAAGTAAAGTAAGGTATACAGAAATAGAGAGAGATAAAAGCCCAGAGGAAAAAGGTAGATGGAACAATTTAAGATAAGACAAGCTGGCCAGAAACAAGCCAAGCTAAAACCGGGCATTCATAACTAAGACTAAGCCTCCATGTGTGATTAATTTGTGAGCTGGGTGGCAGACCCCCCAAAAAGCCAAAAGAGTAAAACACCACACAACTAGGAGATAGAGCTCCTTACACAAAGACTAGATTGGCTGATTATCCACCGGGCCAGACTGGGAGTCCAGGCACAGTGCTAGGCCGTTCCCTGGCTGTGCAGTCATCTGTTTCCTAGGTAACAGCATCCACACGAAACCTGCTGTCTTAAACTAGACCCACATCTTTGACTCTACCTGGACAGAGGACCTAGGACGCTCCCCCTCAGCTCCTGCCACAGTCCCTGCCTTGGCCTGGGCTTCATGGCAAGTGTTGTAGCTGCTAAGCCATCTCTCCTCGTCTCCACTGCTCACCACACTTTTCAAAAATATATGTATATGTTGTACATGCCTGTCTGTATCAGTGTTTTGCTGTGGGGGTGCATACACGGAAGGCACACATGCAAGTGTCTGTGCATGTGTGTGCATGTACCTGGAGGCTCAAGGCTGATGCCGAGTGTCTCCCTTCATCGCTCCCTACCTTACATTTTGAGGCAGGGTCTCTCACTGAACCCAGGACTCACTGCTTCAGCTAGTGTGGCTACCCAGCTTGCTCTGAGGGTTCCCTCTCCACCTCTCACACCCTGGGGTCATAGCATGGGCCATGATGGCCACCAGATTTCATGTGGTTCTAAGGACCCAGCTCTCACGACTACACTGCCAAGCCATCTCCCCAGCCTCACAGTGGCCTCCTAAAGTCAGAGCCTATCTAATCCCCACATCTAAGAGCTTTGGATGACACCTACTTGCTTCAAGACAGGGGCTGCACCCCTTGGGAGGGCATTCCCAGATGGCTGATGCCTGTCTCACGTGCAGTGTCTTCTTAGCTTCCCAAATACCACAGTCATTCCTCCCTGTGTATCTTTCTCTCCATCTCGTGCTGTCCTCGAAATTCCTCCAAGAAATGGCCCCAGCTTGACTGAGATGCTTTTCTAGCGGGCTTCCCAACATGGCGGGCAGCCTTCTGCTCCACCTCCAGTCTCGTTGGACTTGAACCCAATGATGTGCACACAAATCTCTCTCATCCCCAAAGACTTAGTCACCCTGGTTTCCAAAGCACCTAGCAGATAGTAGGCACTTAATAGTTTTTAAGTAGATAAATGGTCAGGTGGGTGAATGAATGAAGGAATTAATGAAGTGGCAATAGAATGATTTTCCCATCCATTTTCTAGACAGCCTTACAGAATTGCAGGACAGCATAAGGCAGGTGTTTTATTTTATTTATTTATTTACTCATTCCTTCATTTGGGTTTTAGAGATAGGGTTTCTCTGTGTACCTTTGGAGCCTGTCCTGGAACTCACTCTGTAGTCCAGGCTGGCCTTGAACTCACTGAGATCCACCTGAGGCAGGTGTTTTCTATGTGACTAATTCATGCCGGGCACCAAGCTTAGCATCACAGGTTTTTGAGCTACGGCCCTTGTCCTATAAAGTGCCAAGTTAAAGAATAGGATGAGGTTTAAACAAGACAAAATAAATAAAATGAACAGCATAAAAAGAAATTAAAATCAATTTAAATAGCCAAGATGTGTTCGTTAAACCGATGAAACAATGGAAGGGAGGTGGGGGTGGATACGCACTCTGTGTCATGTGGGCAAAGCAGAGGTGGCCACTTTCTATCCTGGCCAGCCGTGAAAGCCAGCTGAGGCCGAGCTGGAAGGACAGTGCTGTCATGAAGGATAAAAGAGTACCACATAGGAGTGAGTCTGTGAGCCGGGAATCAGCACACCCACAACAGCGCGAGATAGACCCTGTACGTAGCACAGGAGGGTGAGGGGCTCCCCAAGGTCAAACCAAGCAGGCTCCTCTCAGGGCTAGCAAGGGGTGTAGGAAGGAGGAGGTCGTAGAAGGGTTGGCTGCATGGGGGGTGAAATCAGGCGAGGCTGGACAGCAAGGGATGGAGACGGCAGGTCAGCACCTTTGGGTGACACTATGAAGCAGCTGTAAGTGCAACGTGGGAGGGAATGACAGGGACAAGAACATGTGGGAGCTTCTGCGCATCCTGGTGTTGTGAGAGGTATGGGGAGGGCACTCAGTGAGGGACGGGGGCACAGGAAGCCACAGTCAGGCTGCTGAAGGTGCCAGCAAAGGGCAGCTTCTCCACGAAAGGGCAATCTGGGGAAGCACAAGGTGCCTCGTGTTGCCATGATAATATGCATTCGCCCATTCCCCCTACTCCCTCTAATGATAACCAGCATCTGCCAAAGAAACCAAAGGTTCCCAGGGAGAGTGTGGGTCTCCAGGGCAAGGCCATCACCCAGGGCCCTTGGTCATGGAGGTCATGGGCTCCAGAAGAAAATCAGGAATTCCGAGGGCGTGTAAATTTAAGTGACAGATGAAAGGGAACATGTAAGAGAAGACATGGATGTAAAACCAGAGGGGAGAGGAAGGAGAAAAGTGGACGGCTGGCCACAGTCCAAAAGATATGAGGGAGTTAAGTCATGGTACGGGAGAAAGGACTCCACCACTAACGCTGCAAAGAGGAGAGGAGTCTGACAAAGGGGAATATCCCACAGTCAGGAAAGCCAGTCCAGAGGAGGAGGTGAGCTGCCGGTGACAGTGGAAATGGAAGAGAGCTCCCATCCAGGAGCTGGTACACAAACACGTTCTCACATCCCAGAAAGGCTGTAGAGAGATGGGGCCATGGGTGTACAGAGGAGAAGGTAGCACAGGAGACAGGGGATCAAGGAAGCCAGAGAGAAATGGGAGATCCTGGACCATCAGGCCAAAGATGTGGAAGGAAGATATGACAACTCTATGGAGTGGTATAAGTGAGAAACGTCCCCCGTAGTCTTGGCATTTGAACACTTGGTGCAGATTGGGTGGCAATATTTGGATATGTTTAGAAGGTGCGACCTTGCTGAAGGAACTATGCCATTTGAGGGCAGGCTTTGGGGTTTCAAAAGCTTCATGCTATTCCCAGGGCTTATGCTCTGCTTCCTGACCAAGGATCAAGATAGGAGCTCTCAGCATCCTGGGCCACCATGCCTCATGCTTCCCCGCCACAGCAGACTCTTCCCCACTGGAACTATAATTCCAAATAAACTCTTCCTTCTAGAACTTTCCCTGGTCCTGTGGTGTTTTATCATAGCAGTAGAGAAGTAAACTATTACACCATACTAGGAGAGCCAGGCTCGTGGTCAGCGAGCATACACTCACATATGTTCAGGCACATACACGCACATGTGTGTACCTACTTACACACATACACAAACATGATCACAGACATACACTCACAGACATGTGCTATATGAATCCCTGCCCACTCACCCTGACTGTCTGGGCTGGCCACTGCATGCTGAGAGTCATTTAGAAGGCTCTGCCTGGTTTTGGTTTTGTTTTGTTTTGTTTTTTACAAGAAGATTCATAGTACTCAGAGCCACTGCCTCAACTGTTTCTGGGTACAAAGAGCCCCTCTTTAAGTCCAAAAGTTTCACGGAAAATTCATATGCTCACACATATGCACACACAAACATGCACACACATGCACACCCTCATATACGTGATAATGGTGTTGGTTTTGGTATCCAGCAGTTAAGAAAATACATAGTAGCATGCAGCTGTGGCTCTTTTGGGAGATCCTGCACTCAAATGGGGTCTGTGAGCAGTGTGCTACTAATTGCTCAAAAGTGACACAGACCTGCCGTGTCTTTGTAGCTGAGGAGGTGAGCCTGGCAAAATTGAGAGCATGGAGGGGGAGGATCGAAGGGTGATTTGGGAGGAGAACTTGAGGAAACAGGAGAGTCGAGATGAAGGAAGGATAGAGATGAGTGCAAGAAAAGAGATATTTTGATTAAGGGAAACATTATGGGGCTAGCAAAAAACCTGACACTAAGAATTCCCAGGAATCCACAAGGATGACCCCCCCCCCAAGGCCCTAAGTAATAGAGGAGAGGGTGGCCAAACTGATCTTAGCCTGTAGTCAGATTGACGAATATCTTAAATGTCACCATAGAACCAACACTGGATGGAAACGGAGGCAGAGACGCACAGCAGAGCCCTGGACTGAGCTCCCACGGTTCAGTTGAAGAGTGGGAGGAGTGAGAATATAAGCAAAGAGGTCAAGGCCATGATGAGGACACGCACTGAAACAGTTTATCAGAGCTGATGGAAACTCACCAACTCCACTTGGACAGGAAAGGAACCAGCCTAAGACCAAGCGAGACCTTCCTAACGCGGGTGACAGTTGAATGGCTGGAGCAGACTGCAGGGCCACAGGCAGTGGCACGAGGATTTATCCCTACTGCTTTGAAATCCATTCTCTTTGGATGGATACCTTGTCAGCATAGATAGTGGGGAGGCCCTTCTTTCCAAAAAGCCATGTCACTTACTCTGTCTAAAGAGTAGATGGGGTGGTGCAGGGGAAATTTGGAGGGAATTAGAGGAGAGGAGGAACTGGGAACTGGGATTGGTATGTAAAATGCAAAAAGATATAAAAAAAATAAAACAAAAAGCACCTAAAAAAAAAGAAAATACATAGTAATAAAGATTCACCATGAACTTGATCATGCCCTGAAACAAACTATGTTATTCATCACTATGGCAACTGTAGACACTAAGAAACTAGAAAACAAGCTGCCCATATCGCTATCATCTATGCCTTCATGAGTCAGAGAAGCCCCAACATGAATGCTCCGGCTTCCATAGGTTTGGGGCTCACGGTGGGGCATTTTACCTGTCCCAAGCCTGACACCTCAAAGCTGTGCCTATCATGGTGGTTTAGCAATGAGGAGTCCAAGGGATTTTGGGGGGTTGTGGGTGCACAAATTACAGGAGAGATGTCTATAAACAGAACTGAGATTTGAGATTGACCTCTTACCGAGTATGTGGGGCCCTTGGTCCTGGAAGCACATCCAGGCCTGGACCCAGGGGGCTGGGCAGGGAGCCAGGCGTGCAGGAAGAGGTCCCTGTGGGCAGCCGGGCCTTCGGAATGGGCGGGATCACGATGCCTCCTAGCGACTTGTGCATCTTCTCATCGTGGCAATGCAGGTATTGCCTAGAAATCTGTACCTGGAGGGGAAGGGAGCCTGGTCCTTGGAAGCATGACTCACTGGAAGTTCAGCCCCTAGTAACCTCACAGAGTGTCTCCCGCCAGAAGCCTGCTGGGGAAAGGATGCCGGCCCAGGCTCTTAGCCCCACCCCAGCCCCCTCAGGAGAGGTCATTCCTTCCTGGCCACTCCAGTGGGAAGGCTGGCAAGCTCTTCTGTTGTTTTTATTTCCTTTTGCATTCTTCTCATCTCAGAAGAATCTTTGACTATCAGAGCTAGAAGGGGCCCTCTAAAACACCCGATCCAGAGCTCTGCTTTTACAGATGCACAAAATCGGGCCTGGGGGCAGGGTTGGTCCCCCATGCCAACTCATTGGCATTGAAAAAGAGGTGTCCAGAAAACCAGGCAAATCCTGAAACATGAATAGTAGGGAAATCCCTGGGGCTACCAATTATAGGACAGACAGTCTTGTAGTCCCTGTATCTCTCAGGTAGCACCCCCACCCGAACTCCCAGGCCAGCTGTGGGGGTCTGGAATGTTTCGGGGAGAAGTGTAATGGCAGCCTCGAGTCTCTCTCCGTGCCATTCTGATCTCGATCTCACAGAGATGCACAGAGCCCGGGACAAGGGTTGGTAATGGAAAGAAAAGCAGATAGGATAACTTCAGTAAAGACCCGGAGCTGCGGAACCTCCTTACCTCCCGGCCATTGGCTCCTGAGTCCTGGAGATGCTGTCTGCCCCCAGGAGGGTCCAGGTCCTTCTCCTTGGTACTGTTGGCCTCAGGGGTGGTGGGGATACTCTGGATGGGAGGCATTGGCCTGGCCACCCTCAACAGCCTCTGTGAGGTGGTACGGGGGATGGTACTCCTCAGAGGAACTCCTTTGGGGCCTCCCCCAGGATCCAGAGAGGCTGAGCAAGGGTAGGATGGGGAATGGGTTAGGACCTGGAGCATGGGGAGCAGAAGGGGTTTCCATACTAACCTACAACCTTGAGTCCTGGGAGAAACAGGGATGCTGAGGGGAGGAGACAGCAGGGCTCCCTCTAACCCGACACCCTACACCCTGCATAACAGCAGACAAGCAGAGGGTTTTGAGGGTCCCTTTTCATTTCCATAGAATTCAGTCAAAGTTGGCATGGGGGGGGAAAGACAAAAGCAGTGTTGGGCTTAGAGAGGGGACAGCTGACCCTGGCTAGAAGCTCTGTGACCCTCCATGTTCCTCACTTCAGATCTAAAATGTCCCTTCTCAGGCTCGTGTTTGGGGCACTCTGCCCAGCTGGCTGTGCTATTTGGAGCAACTGTGGAGGCTTTAGGAGATGAGGCCCAGCTGGAGGAGGGCAGAAGTAGGTCACTAGGGAGAGGCCTTTGAAGGTTACAGCTTGGGCCCTAGGTCCAGCCTTGTGCTCCGGCGTCCTGGTTTGTGAACTGCCTCAGACACATGCACCCGTTGCCATGAACCGAGCTGCCCCACCCTGCCTTCCCCACCGTGGCTTGAAACTTTGAGCCAAAGTAAATCTTTCCTCCCTTTAGTTGTTTGTGATCTATGTCCTGGTCAGAGATGTGGACATAATAAGATATCCACTAAGACCCAGAGAATAGACTCCATAGGCTGTCAATCAGGTGCCTGGTGAATCCCAGCCATTCTGTACGCTTCCACAAAATGCCAGTCTGGTGCCAAGCAGACACAGGGGCTGAGGGTGCACAGCCACCGACCTGGGGCAGAGCCGCCTGGACACTCCTAAAGTGGCCTCAAAGGCGTACTGCTCTCTCCCAGTATCTGTTCCTCTTTATCCTCACCGTCCCCCACATATCCCACAAAGCAGCACCCCATCAGTAGAAGCCCACTGACCAGCCCCGGTGAACCCCTAAGAGACTGAACCTCAGAGCAGGTAGTGGCGGAGTCACGCCTCACCTTGAGAAGATGCTGTCATGCCTTCTGAAAGCCGCCTCTTCTTGAGCTTGTCCTTAATCTGAATAGTGTCCCGGGCCACACTGCTGGCCTCTGATTCCAAGGAGGGGATAGCTACCACAGGGTGGGGCCCCAAGGGCAGAGCGCCAAGGTTCCTGGAGTAGCCGTTCCTGGCCTGCCAGCCTTTCAAAGGAGCATCCAACGAGCGGCTGCCCTGGTCCTTGTGTCCACTCAAGAGCTGTGATGGCTTCTCACCACTTAGCAGGACACTTGACACTGGCTGCAGAGAGGCTGGGAGAAACAGACATGCAGTGGCTTCCCAGCCAAGACCCAAGGTGGCAGCAGGCATGAGCTTGTTTGTGTGTTGTCTCCATAGAAAGGTCGGCCATGTGCCTGGTGAATCCCAATCATTCTGTGAGTTTCAGACCTCCCTGAGGACCGTTTATTGGTTAGTGGAGCCACGAGACACATAACCCTGATTGAGACCCATATCATAGGCCGGGCGGTGGTGGCACACGCCTTTAATCCCAGCATTCGGGAGGCAGAGGCAGGCAGATCTCTGTGAGTTCGAGACCAGCCTGGTCTACAGAGCTAGTTCCAGGACAGGCTCCAAAGCCACAGAGAAACCCTGTCTCGAAAAAAAAAAAAAAAAAAAGAAAGAGACCCATATCATGAAGTCTTCACAGGATAAAAGGGGCTCTATAGGCAGCCTTGGTGCAGAATGGGCAAGGAATGCTAAATACGTAGGAAAAAGGCTGTCTGCCCTGGGAATGCATCCACCAGGCTCCAGGAGCCAACCTCTGAGCACCGACAATAGCAAACGTGGATCCAGAGGACAAGCCCGGCCTTCTGAACAAGTAGTGTTCACCTGTAGACTTCAAGCCCTCCGCTCAGTAGGCATTGCCAGTGTACTGAGCATGGCCCAAACAGTAGGGGGACAGGGATGAGTGGAGCACAGGCTTTGTGACTAAGGGACTTTCAGTCAGAGGAATGTGATATGCTGTTAATAGGTTCAAGGGAAATATGAGATGAGCCCTAAGTCACGGAGAGAAATGTTCAGTGCACTCACTGCTGTGAGTAGTGATATAGAAGGAAGGTAACAGCAAACTACAAGACCCGGAGGAGTCCTAAAACCTGGAAGAGCAATGGAAAGAGTAGGTGGGGTGCTGGCAGAGGCGCTTCCATATTGTTTCACTTCGTGGAATCCCTGGACCTGAGTCCTAAGACCTGATGCTCAGTCTGCAGAGCTTGAGCTGGAGCTGGCATACAACCCAAGGATGGCCAAACTCCCTGACCAGCCACAACCTGAGAGAACATAAGTACCCAGAGTCGTGGAAGCCTCCACTCAGACCAGAGGGACTGAGCCCTGCCCTAGCAGTCCATAGCTGGACACAGGAGTGAAGAGTCCAGGAGCAGAAGGTGACAGAGGGGCTGAGTAGAGTCAAGGCAAGCAACAGAGCAGGCAGCCATGTTTGTGGGGCTACTCAAGACCGGCGCATTCCTAAACCCAAGATGCAGGCCCCTAGAGAGACCAGCCCGGTCTTGCTGGAGTTTGAGGAATCCCAGGTTCCCAGAAGAGCTAATTCATACCAATAGCACCACGTTCCCATCCCTGGAGACCCTCATCCCCTAAGGAGACATTTTTTGTTCATTTATACTTTTTGTTTAAGTTTTTTGGGGGGTGGTTCTCTGTTTTTGTTTTGTTTTTCTTCTCTACTCCCTAAAATGATTTTTAAAACTAGGCATCACTCCACACACATAAAAGTTGGTATATAAATGTTTTGTCAGATTTAAATGGTTACAAGTTTGAATAATTGTAAGTTTTTAACTTCTTTTTCTTTTAGACAAGAGTCTATGTACCCAGGTTAGCTTCAGACTCCTTGTAGCTGGGGATGATTTTGAACTCTGATCCTCCACTTCCTCCACTGTGCTAAAATTAGTCTCTAGGAACATTTTAAACGAGGGCCATGATACAAAAACACCTGCTCTAGTTGGAGAATGTCCCAACATCCAGATGTCATCCCATCCTCCTCCTGGCTCTGTGGTTCCAGCTCCAGTCAGTGGTCTTGACTGGGTAGTTTCTAGAGGATCATCTCCAATCCCATGCCAAAGACCCCAGAGAGGCCACCAGGGCCATTTGGTGTGACCCAGTCACCAGAGCAGGCTCTCACCTTCACCATAAGCGAGAAGACTAGAGTCGATGCTTCCAGGTGGGGGCACTCGGAGCCCAGCGCTAGTCCGAGGAACACTCCCACAGTTCACAGCCACTGGAGCCAGAACTTTGGCTGGGGACAAAATCACAGGATAATGGTACATTAGAGTCCTCTGGGACCAGAACTAAGGTATAAAGGAAGAATAGGAGTACCCATGCTCACTGTCATTCTCCCCCTTGGGGTCTCTGCTGGAAGAACCAAGGGCAGGTCCTAGACCTCACTCACACCAGAGCCTGGCCCACTGATGGGGGTGCCAGTCAGGCAGTGACTTCAAACAAATTCCACAAACCCTCGCTAGGTTCCCTCTTCCATCAAATTCTTCCTGCTGCATGGCTGCTTTCTCCCTCATGGCTGCTTTCTCCCTCATGGCTGCTTTCTCCCTCATGGCTGCTTTCTCCGTCTCTGACTGTTTTCCATCTCCCTCCGGCTTTGGGTCCAAGCCCTTTAGCTACAGTTTCTTCAGTCTCCTCAGTCCCCGTCCTCCAGCAACCAGTAAAATGATCCCTGCTGACCACAGCCCTGGCTTCTGTCACCGGGCATCTTGGTGCTTTCCCTGGACCATCCTCTGGTACCCACGACAGATAAATCCCTTAGCAGAAAAGCCTTGGCCTTGGCAAAGCCCCTGTCTCAGAGCATCCATCACCTGCCTCGCCCTTATGTGTGTGTGTGTGTGTGTGTGTGTGTGTGTGTGTGTATCCAAGGTTAGTAGTAACTCCACATTTGAGAGTCATCTAGTTCATCTGGGGCAGAGGTAAATCCCTCAATTTCCACCAGAAATCAGAGTGTCTGGGCTGTCTCCTGACCTGGCCACCCACAGGCTCACAACCACAAGATGGAATTAACCCTTCAAGGAACCAAACCACTGCATCAAAGCAGATACAAAGCCAGTCGAAGACCGCAGGGCACTCCAAACCCCTGCAGGCCTTGGAGCTTTGCAGACAGACAAGGCAATTGAAGTCAGGACAGCCAGTACCACCATGTGGCCAGCCGCCACCTGGATGCATCTCCCCAGTAGTGGGTGACCCCTAAACTATCCAAGGAATGTACCCAGCCCAACAAGGTTCCCTACCTGGAGGGACTTCATCATGGGTGTCCATGCCCTAGGTGGGGAAGGTGCCCACCAGGCTGTCTGGAGGTGGCAGTTGTCCCTGGACCCTGAGTGCAAGCCTCGGGGGTCCAAAGAGTGCTGGTCTGTGACATCCAGGCCCTGTGAGCAAGGGAAGAAAGAAAAGAAGGAAGGAAGGAAGAAAGGGAGGGAGGGAGGGAGGGAGGAAGGAAGGAAGGAAGGAAGGAAGGAAGGAAGGAAGGAAGGAAGGAGGGAGGGAAGGAAGGAAGGAAGGAAGGAAGAAAAACAAGAAACAAAATAGTTTTAAACCCTCTGCAGCAATCTACCAGAACTAAAGCCTGGCAGAGGTGAAAAGATCAATGCCAGACCCATGATACCCTTTGTCCTCTCTCAGAAATGCCACAGTTCCCAGAGCCCTGGAGCCATGTGACTCTGGAGAGGAATCCCGATGGAGCCCAATCAACCTGTCACTCCTTGTCACTTTCACAGGATGCCTTCAAGCCTCAGGGAAGGTGTCATTCTGTCGTTCTTTCCTAGTATTTTCTGTTTTCTTCCAAAGTCCTTGCCTCAGGAGCTGCCTGGGAGCCTGTGACAGATGCTTATCCTCAGCTCAAGGTTGGGGTGTTGGCAGGGTCTCCCCAACACTGGTCCTCCAGTTTTGGGGGGGTTGTTTGTTTTTCAGGTTAGGCCTGTTTACACTGGTAAGAGGAGCATGGTGCTTGTTCTCACTTCACTGGACAAGTTACACCTCTAACGCTCTCAGACTCTGAGCCACCTTGGCCACTCTAAGCCTCTTCATCTCCCTCAATCCTTCAGGGTCAGCCATCAGCTCTTGCCCCTGACTGACTGGGCTTCACTGCAGGCTCTGAAACTCCACACAGCTTTATCCAGGCCTTCTTGAAACAGGTGGAGGCGGGACACAGTCAGACCTGAGTCGTGGTAGAATTGGGCCTCCCGGTGTCAACCCCTGAGAGTGTTTCCCTCCAGATGCCATCTGGGGTCAGGCAAGAACACCACGACCCCCAGCTCAGGAGCTGAGAAAGCCAGCCTGGAAGCCAGCCTGCCACAAGCCCTGACCCGGTCTCAGAAGGTAAGGGAATTCCTGGCAACGTCTGGTCTGACAGGTTGAATGAGGCTCAGGCAGCTGTCCTGACCCAACCCTGTGCCCCTGCCTGGCAGTTGGGTCCTCTCTCCCAGAATTTTCCTCAGTAACTACCAGGATAAGAAAGATTTAGCCACATGGTAGTAACCGCAACCAGGAAGACCTGCAAGACAGCACTTCTTCCAAGCTAATGAGAAAATTCTAGCCCACAGAGACAGTCCTCACCCTTTGGTCAAGGGTGAAAAAGAGGTTCAATGAGCCGGCCAGGCCAGCAGTTTCCTGGAAGACCCAGAGTACCACTCTTGGTCTAAACGAAAGCCCACAGGCTGGAGTCTGGGGCTTTGGAGGCAGGAGGTATTAACTCTCATCAGAAAATCGCAGTATCTGTGGACAATCTAGGTAAATTAGCCACATTCATCTACATTCCTGTTCGAAAGCCTGGCAGAAGATCTCTGTCACCTAGAGTCTGGTTAAAATTCAGAGACACCACCACCGGGGCCTGCCCGTCCATTCATCCATCCCCCTCCCACTGAACTAGTCTAGTAAGCAGGCTACAAGAGTGTGTCTGTCGTTTTAACTCCAAAGTGACTTTTGATGTCCAAACAGGACTGAGCCACTGGCCTACAGTTCAGGTCCATCACACAGTAAAAATTTAGCTCCCCCCTCTCCCCTTAGGTTGCCAAGGTAGTCATTGGTGCCTCAGTTTACTCAAAGTGCTCTTTTCTAAACAGACCATTAGGAGTTGCCCAAGAGCACAGAATGAGTTCGTTTTTATAATCCTTCTACTGCAATGCCTTGTGAATAGGACTGTCCTCGCTGGCTGCCCCCGAAAGTCAATGTCCACAGACTGGGTCAGCCTCATTCCTCCATGCCTGGGAACTCACAGGAAGGAACCACTGGGCCATCACCTAGCTTCCCACAGTGCAATCATCAAGCCACCCCGCAAGTTAGCATCTTCAACCCCAGATCCACAGAGCAGGGTCTCCCATGCACCTGCCCAAGAGGAGGTTGGCCACGCTGGCTAATGGACAAGCAGTCATGTCCCAGGTGACAGCCAGGAGTGGCACCCCATCCCTAACACCGGAAGATCACCCAGGCCCAGGGTGTGGTGGGCCTACAAAGATCCCTGTCCCTCGGACAAAAGTCAGAATGAGGAACTCCAATGCACACGGAGCTCGGGATTTAGCTCAGGGGACTTTCAGCCACTGTGCCCTAGGCAGAATTCACTGAGGTCCCATTTGTACAAGACACTGTTCTGGCTACGAAGGCCTATGTCCTCTACTTACTGAATAAGCTAAACTCAACCTAAAGGGTTCAATGAGGCAGGAGAGTATAATAGCCAGAATTTTATTCTCACCCCTCCATGTTCCACATTGTCTTAAGTGTCTGATTCCTTCTCTCTCAGCCTCAGTTTCCCTCAAATAAACATTTTCTGCTCCTTTCCAGAAAGCTGTGGTGACAGGGGCTCCGTGATGGCCCTGACAGCAAGAATGAAGGTACAGGGAGGAAGGGACTCAGATTTCAAGTAGAAAGAAAACTAAGCTAGCATTGGCTCCAGAGTGTGTCAGCCTCAAGAACAAACTTCAGCCACCCCTGGGCCTCTCACAGACCACACAGCCAGGGCCCATGCTCACCTTGTTTCCCAGGGAACTACTGTCCCAAAGAGAACAGCAAACAGCTCAGGCAGCAAGGCAGGGCAAAACAAAACACAAAGGCTCCCTCACGCCATCTTGAGAGTTACAGTGGGGATGGCCTTCCCACCCTTCACAGAGACTGACGGGCATAAGTGTCCACGTGCAGGAGATGGAGATGCAGAAGTTCAACTAGATTCTACACACACACACACACACACACACACACACACACACACACACACCCTTTTGTTTTCCTTTTCTGAAATAGGATCTCAGTATGTAGCCCAGGCAGGCCTAGAACTCAGATCTTTCCATCTCAGCCTCTGGAGTGTTGAGCTCCCAGGCGTGTGTCACTGCACCTAGCTCAGAGGTCCCTTGGCCTCCTCCAGGGCTCACTATGGGTCCTTGTTTCTACGTGAGTGCTTATTGTCACTGAGGGAGGAAGAGCAAAGTGGGTGCTCACTGCCACCCGTGTGGGGCAAGTACTTCCACACTGACACACCAGTCAGGCCAGGGGACCAAAGGGGCAGTGGCAGTATCTGGGCAGGTAGGCACCTAAGGGGACCACATCATTGTCTGAGATGCCAACTGTGGGAAAACAGCCTTGCTGGGCCTGATTCAGGATGTCAATGGTCAAAACAGAGAAAGGCATTCCAAATCCAGAGGTGGAAGGACAAACACATCTGTGGGTCTGGAGACCCAGAGAGCCCCAGCCTGCGAAGGTTATGATGGCCATGGTGCAGACCCTGGAGTGGGCCCCTGGAAAAGCATGCTTGGGAAGTAACGGTTTTGACAGAATCAAGAAACAAGTTTACAGACTCTGGCTCCGGTGCAGAAAATAAATGGAAGGAAGAAAAGAAAGAAGGGAAGAAAGAAGGAAGGAAGGGAGGGAGGGAGGGAGGGAGGGGAAAAAAGAATCAAAACTTGACTGCTGATATAGACAAGGTACAGGCTGAATTGAAGACTTTTCCTTACATAGTGCCTTCTCTCTGGGGGTGAGGAGCAGCCACCCTCAAGCCTTCCACCCACCTCTGCTTCCCAGAGGCAGCCCAGTCACAGCCTTCCAGGGAAAACCCTAATGTCCTTAGGAGGTCTGCCGACTCTCATCTCCTAGCTGTTGCTGGAGGCCCGAGGGTCCACTCCAGCTCACCATGGCCCAAAGACCACAACACAAAGGGGAGCAAGGTCACACCCCACTCCTGAGCACAGCGTGACTGAAGCACGTTGCTGAAGGCCTCTGAACCCCTGGCAAGCCTCAGTAACACTTGAGAACACAGAGATGGGCCCTTCATTAACGTGGAGTCTGGGCCCTACTTAGTGATCAGTGCGGCTGGGCACAAGCACAGCAGCGGGGTGGGGAGACGGCTCTGTTGGCACAAAGCTTGCTACGGGAGCATGAGGACCTGAGTTCCAATCCCCCAGAACCTGGGCAGGGCAGCACACACCTGCCATCCCAGAACTGGGCGGAGGGGGGGTGCAGGGAGAGAAGGAGACTTGAGGCTTGCTGGCCACTTGTCTAGACAAATAGAAAGTCACAGCCAGAGGGAGACCCTGTCAGAAGATGACGTGGTGACTGACTGAGGAAGACGTCCAATGTCAACTGTGCCTGTGGCGACAGAGAGTGACAAGCAGGTGGGAGAAGGAAGCTGATGCAGCGAGCAAACGGTTTCTTGAAGTTGTCATGAAAAGGTCAGGGATGGAGGAGCTGGAGACAAGGGGAGGGTGGCCACTGGGAAGGAGAGGATCCTTTAAGGAGTCAGCCATAGGCAGTAAGAGATCATTGAGGGCGTGGCCTTGAAAAGGACATTAGGACCTCAGCTCCTTTCTCACTGTGTCTTCTTGTTCCCGTCTACCATGAGACAAGCGGCTTTGTCTACTCCATACATCCTGTCATGAAGTTCCTCTCACCACAGGCCCAGAAACAACAAAGTCAGAGAACATAGACCTCAGAAACCATGAGGCAAAACCAACCCGTCCTTCAAGTCAGTTTCCTCAAGTATTTTGTCAGTCACAGAGATGGGATGCTGACTAACACAGGTCCCAAGTCACCTCCGCTCTCACCAGGGAGACTGATGCCCACACCCACCACACCCTGGGTGGAGGTATCCCAAGCTCACCCATCTGCTCAGAGCCCTGGGATCCCACTGAGACTGGCTTGCAGACCATCAAGAAGATGGTTCAGAGAAAGCCTCCCCCCCCCACTGCACAACTGGGGCCCCCTCCACCGTCTCTGTAGCCACCCCACTGCCTGCTGGGACCAGCATCCGTCAGTCATGAGATAGGATGGAACTGATACTCCTGTAAGCCCTCTGTCGTTCAGATAACATGAGATTCGGGTCAGCTAGCAGCCTGCAGGGTCTGAAGAAAGCCCCGAGAAATGGCCTGGTTGTTGGTAAAATGCTAGTAACAAGCCTGAGCTATCTATCAGCCATGCATTTGTAATTAGCAACAAGTCTCTGAATGGTTATTTGGGAGCCACTGTTGAGACACAGAGCAACTCTGTCTACAAAGAGAATCCCAGTTCAAACCGCCAGAACCCGTGGGGGTGGGGAGGTAAGACAGGCACAGTGGCCTTGTAATCCCAGCACTGGAAAAGCAGAGACACATGGAATCCTGGGGTCACCAGCCGTCCAGTGTAGCCTACTCAGTGACCTTCAGGCCATCAAGACCCTGACTCATAAAACCTGGGGTTGGTCTCTGGCCTCCGCATGCACCCACACACACAAACAAGCATCTATACACACTTTCATGCACACACATGCACGCTCACAAGGGAATGCAAAGGGCCAAACACCATGACTGGTGCACAGCAATAAATAAGTCAATAAAGGTTAGTAGTGTGGATAAATGAATGAATTCAGGGCAGACGCGTGGCATCGCTGACGGTCTTGCCCAGGAAAGATTAAAAGAAGGAACGTGATGTCCAGCAGCCCTGTGTTGCTGTGCATCTGGCCCTGGACTACACGCTTCCAAGAATGCCATTTACCCCGGAAATAGAGCAAGAAAGTAGATGTTATGACCCTCACTTTACAGGTCAAACAATTGAGACTCAGCGAGGCTAGGTGACCAATCAAGGCACAGCGCTGCATCAGAAGACTCAAGCCGATGGCTTCCGTGGACGTTGCCACACACAGATCAGATTGTTCCCTCAGGAGCCAAAGACGTGCCACCTGCTACCCACGCAGCCTCAGGCACATTAGTAAAGCTCTGGGAACCTCTGTTTTCACAGCAAAATGGAATTAAAAACATCTCTTTCACAAGGTTATCAAGAACATTCAAGGGACGGGAGAGTGCTTGCTGATCTTACGGAGGACCTGAAGTCAGCTCCCAGAACCCACAGCTGGCAGCTCACATCAGCCTGTAACTCCAGCTCCACAGGATCAGACACTCCCCTTTGACCTCCACAGGTACCCACATACAGGCACACAGAGACAGACAGACAAATAGACAGACACACACACAAACATAAATAAATCATAAATCTTCAGAAAACGGACAAGTACTCAGAAAATATAACCAATGTTGAGTGCTCAGTCCTAAATGAGACACCAATTTTTCTCAATTTCCCCAAGCTGAGACACATCAAAGGAGCAGTCCTGTAGGGGCTGGAAGATGGGAGGAGTGCTTAGGAGATGGAGGATGGGGAGGAGCAGCGCTGTAGGAGATGGAGGATGGGAGGAGCAGTGCTTAGGAGATGGAGGATGGGGAGGAGCAGCGCTGTAGGAGATGGAGGATGGGAAGAGCAGTGCTTAGGAGATGGAGGATGGGAGGAGCAGTGCTTAGGAGATGGAGGATGGGGAGGAGCAGCGCTGTAGGAGATGGAGGATGGGAAGAGCAGTGCTTAGGAGATGGAGGATGGGGAGGAGCAGCGCTGTAGGAGATGGAGGATGGGGAGGAGCAGTGCTTAGGAGATGGAGGATGGGGAGGAGCAGTGCTTAGGAGATGGAGGATGGGGAGGAGCAGTGCTTAGGAGATGGAGGATGGGGAGGAGCAGCGCTAGAGGAGCTGGAGGATGGGAGGAGCAGCGCTGTAGGAGATGGAGGATGGGAAGGAGCAGCGCTGTAGGAGATGGAGGATGGGGAGGAGCAGTGCTTAGGAGATGGAGGATGGGGAGGAGCAGTGCTTAGGAGATGGAGGATGGGGAGGAGCAGTGCTTAGGAGATGGAGGATGGGGAGGAGCAGCGCTAGAGGAGCTGGAGGATGGGAGGAGCAGCGCTGTAGGAGATGGAGGATGGGAAGGAGCAGCGCTGTAGGAGATGGAGGATGGGAAGGAGCAGTGCTTAGGAGATGGAGGATGGGAAGGAGCAGTGCTTAGGAGATGGAGGATGGGGAGGAGCAGCGCTGTAGGAGATGGAGGATGGGGAGGAGCAGCGCTGTAGGAGATGGAGGATGGGAAGGAGCAGCGCTGTAGGAGATGGAGGATGGGGAGGAGCAGCGCTGTAGGAGATGGAGGATGGGGAGGAACAGCGCTGTAGGAGATGGAGGATGGGGAGGAGCAGTGCTTAGGAGATGGAGGATGGGGAGGAGCAGTGCTTAGGAGATGGAGGATGGGGAGGAGCAGTGCTTAGGAGATGGAGGATGGGAGGAGCAGTGCTTAGGAGATGGAGGATGGGGAGGAGCAGTGCTTAGGAGATGGAGGATGGGGAGGAGCAGCGCTGTAGGAGATGGAGGATGGGGAGGAGCAGTGCTTAGGAGATGGAGGATGGGGAGGAGCAGCGCTGTAGGAGATGGAGGATGGGGAGGAGCAGCGCTGTAGGAAATGGAGGATGGGAGGAGCAGCGCTGTAGGAGATGGAGGATGGGGAGGAGCAGTGCTTAGGAGATGGAGGATGGGGAGGAGCAGCGCTGTAGGAGATGGAGGATGGGGAGGAGCAGCGCTGTAGGAAATGGAGGATGGGGAGGAGCAGCGCTGTAGGAGATGGAGGATGGGAAGGAGCAGCGCTGTAGGAGATGGAGGATGGGGAGGAGCAGTGCTTAGGAGATGGAGGATGGGGAGGAGCAGCGCTGTAGGAGATGGAGGATGGGGAGGAGCAGCGCTGTAGGAGATGGAGGATGGGGAGGAGCAGCGCTGTAGGAGATGGAGGATGGGGAGGAGCAGCGCTGTAGGAGATGGAGGATGGGGAGGAACAGCGCTGTAGGAGATGGAGGATGGGGAGGAGCAGTGCTTAGGAGATGGAGGATGGGGAGGAGCAGTGCTTAGGAGATGGAGGATGGGGAGGAGCAGTGCTTAGGAGATGGAGGATGGGGAGGAGCACTATGACACATCTTCTGTTGGTGGCATCAGTCAGCATCTCATCACAAAGCAGACCCAGTGGGTCATTAGAAAGGATGGAAGGACAGGTGGTGGCACATGCCTTTAATCCCAACACTCAGGAAACGGGCAGGCGGATCTCTGAGTTCAAGGGCAGCCTGGTCTACAAAGTGAGTTCCAGGGCAGCCAGGGCTACACAAAGAAACACTGTCTCAAAAAAGAAAGAAAATAAAAAGACATGAAGCAAGGAAGGGAGGGAGATGCGTTGGAGAATCTAGGGGAAGAAGGGGATGGTGGGGATGGATAGACTCACTATACATTGTATACATGCATGAAACTGTCAAAGAATAAAAGTAAATAAATTATATATATATGTGTGTGTAAATTATATATAATGTATATATTATACAAGTTATATGCATATATTGTATATGTTACATTACTATATTAAAATATATATTATCTGATACATGTTACATATATAATATATAAATTATATATAATTTTTAAAGATGACCCGATGGTAAACTGAGACAGGAAAAGAGGGAAATTTCAAGGCCAGCCTGGGCAACTTAGGGAGCCACTGTCTCAAAATAAAAAGTAGAAAACAAAAACTCACTGTATGGTAAGCATTTTACCTAACATGTTTGAGGCCCTAGGTATAATCCTGAGAGCTGAAAAACAAAGGCAATCACCAAATGCTGTGCCTAGCCCTCGGTCAGCGGTGGGCACTGTTGAGTAGCAGCAGGTCCTGAAGGGAAACTCTAGGCCCATTGAAAGCTTCTGGGGCAGGACACTACCAAGGTCTGGCTGCGGTCAGAGACAAAGTGAAGATGTTCCCTCCAGAGGACAATAGGCACATTTCCTGGATTTTCTGGGATGAGCAGGGGATGGCTGGCAGGCTGGTTAGGGCACTTGGAATAGCAGATCTGGTGCCACTTTGAGAAAAGCTCCAGCCGGGTGGTGGTGGCACACACCTTTAATCCCAGCACTCAGGAGGCAGAGGCAGGCGGATCTCTGTGAGTTCGAGGCCAGCCTGGTCTATAGAGTGAATTCCAGGACAGGCTCCAAAGCAACACAGAGAAACTCTGTCTCCAAAAACCAAATATAAAATAAAATAAAATAAAAAGAGAAAAGCTCCCACAGACTCATTCAAAGAGAACAGTCTGTAGAAATCGTGACCTTGCAGTGACCTCCACAGACAGGATCAAGCATGCCACCAAGAATCCACATACCACACACCCTACACACAGTGCCTTACCTACCTTTCTTATGCCCTACAGAGCCAAGGAATGTGACCTCCGGTGTGTGTCGGTGTGTGTGAGCGTGTGTGTGTGTGTGTGTGTGTGTGTGTGTGTGTGTGTGTGTGTATGCTCGGGAGAATGGAGACCTCTGCACACATGCTGGTCACATCAGTACTCACATATATATAATATATATGTACATGTAACAACAGTCATCAATGAAAACTTTAAAGGAGAATGTCAACTGTCCCGACAGCAGCTCACTTGTCAGAGGCTGGAGTTCACCTGGGACTCTGAGAGCGCTCATGGAATGCCATTGCTTCCTAACCTTGGGTTGAAGAGAATCCCAGGGAGATGAGGAGGGTAAGTGGAGCCGAGAAGCAAAGGGTTAGAACCAGACCAAGTGGAAATCGCAGCTTCCAGACAGTTACCCTGGAGCCCGAGTCTGTGACAGCAGAGAAATAACAACCCTGGCCGGTGGCCGGCCCTCCAGGAACAGAAAGGCAGCTGGGGAGGAAAACAGCAGCCCACAGCTGTTCACAGGACCTTCATGCAAAGGAAAATGGGAAAGACTCAAGCTAGGTGCACATCCCTGGTGACCCAGGAAACACTAGAAACATGGTGTGGCCACTGCTCTACCAAGGTTGGCATGCAGTGAGATGGGAAGTGGTACCCAGCTGGCACGAGTGGAGAGTGACAGAAAGCCGTGCCGGCCGCAAGCAGGTTGCACACTGGGGCTTCACCTGGACTCTGGCTGGCTTTCTCTAGCTAAGCGCAAGACGTCTGCACCGGTGCCAGCAACTCCGGTCCTGGCTGTCTACCCGCAGGCAGTCTTGTGCACATGACCCAGGGGAGGAGAGGGGGACCGTTCCCAGCAGCCATGAGGTGGCTCACCACCGAATCCGGAAGCATTCCAAATGTTCACCATTCACACGACACAGCAGGGAAAACAATGATTGCCGTGGTCAGTATACCAAGGATGACCACAATGGCAAGTGTGGAGGAAGCCAGGCTCTGAAAGACGACGGACCTTGCCACTGGAAGGAAGGCAAGCGTGACCCGGGTCCTTGGCAGTGCATACGTGGGTGGTAGGGCTTTGCAATAAAACAGGGAGAGACTAGGAGAGTGATGAGCCCCAGCAGGGAAGTGGCTGTGATGAGGACAAGGGACAGTCCGTGGTTCTGGGATCTGCCGTGTCTGTGCGGGGAGTAGCCCCAGCAGCATTGCTTTGCCACCTTGTTACTGCTCATGGATCATAAACAGTAGACCTTTGTGTCTACAAGGATGGTGGCCCTGGGAGATGACGGGAGGCTATCGCTGCCTTCAGAGGCAGGTGTCTTTAGAGCCCAGGTTGATGTACCCTGCCCTTTATCCTCTGCCACATTCTCCCTGCTTCAAATATGCTGCTCCCTGGATGGAACTTAAGCCAGTTGTACCAAACTCGAGAAGTCCCAACTACAGGCCCGTCGCTTCCCCACCTGGGGCCAGGTGCCAGGATGGTCGGTGGCTACCTCACTGATGCTGGGACAGAAGGAAGCCCCATTAACCCTCACACTTCTGAAAAAGATCCAGCCTTCTGAGAGTCAGACAGAGTGGCACACCCCTGTGTCCACGGCACTCTGGAGATACAGAGATATCAGAAGTTCAAGGTCTTCCTCAGTTACACCCCAAGTTTGAGGCCAGCCTGGACTACATGAGACCCTGACTCAAAAAAGAGATAAAAGAAAAATAAACAAAATCACCCTTGTAGATCCCCTACCAATGTGAGCCTCACTCTGAAGGGTGGCCGGGAGAACCATAGTGTTGAGAGACCAAGATCAGACTAGCATGAAACGAGCTGAGCGCCACCCTTAGGATGAAATCGAGATAGGAAGTTCCGTTCTGTCTATGGGCTAGCCACATGCCCTCCTGTCTCCACTCCCAAAAGCAGGGGCAGGAGAGGCTTAACATACAAGGAAACGGAGGCTCAGAAGGGCCAAGCCAAAGCCCCATATGTCCCGCACGTGTGTGTGTGTGTGTGTGTGTGTGTGTGTGTGTGTGTGTGTGTGTGTGTGGTTAGAATTCAAACCCGGAATAGAATCGTTCCAAAATCCTCATGGTAACCTGGTGCCCTGGTCCCCGAGCTCAGCGCTGTCCCCATCCCTGTGGCAGCATCGGTCTCAGCACCCCCAGGGAATCTAGCCCAGAGGAGAACCACCCACCGCCTAAGGTCACGAACCTGCAGAGCAGATGGGTTAACAAGCCAGGGCAGGGAAGGGCAGCCCTGTTTCCTTTCCGGTATCAGTCAGGGGCAGCAAGTCTGGCCTCTCTTAGAGAAACCCAGAGAGGGGCAGGGACCACCTCCAGTCTCGCGGCTCCCTTTTCCCCTCACAGCACGCTTTGTGCTCGCTCCAAGTTAGAGTTTGTCCCTCCTTCCAAAGACTTCGGAAGCTCAGCACCCCGGTCCAAACGGCTCGGTGAACACCGTCATCTCTCACCTCTGTCCAGAGGCCAAACCCCTGCCAGTGGAGGAATCCAGGGTCCTCAGTCTCCCTGGAGACAATGCTGTACCTGCATCTAGGGAGGCAGCAGGGTCAGGGTAGCACCCACCTGGCCTGCCTTGGCCCCGGGCCCAACTTAGGAACCCTAGGCCACGGCCTCCCGTCCAAGCAGGCTCAAGGCTGCCACAGCCGCGACCGGCACACTCCTGCTTTGTGCCAGACTCCTCTTGAATAAACACCGCTGCGTGGCAACCGCTCTCTGAAGGAGTACAAGTCCCTGTGTGGGGGAGAAGACGAAGCTGAGACTTTTCCCCCTCGGTCTCCTTTCTCCCGTGGCTCCCCAGGCGCTGGGCTTGCCCCCAGCGGCCAACCTATCTACTAGGCCCATGGGGAATGGGGGAGGGGCAGCGCACAAGCGAGCTAAAGACAGCTAGGCTCCTCTGTGAGGTGGCTGCAACAGGAAGGGTACAGCAGACGGAGCAAGAGCCATAGGCTGGTGAGCCTGCGCACGTGGCCTCTGGGACCCCAGGTGCCTCTGCCCCCCTAGCCTGCCTCCACAGGCAGAGGCCAAGAAGGGTGGGCAGCAAGCAGCCCCCAGGTCAGACCCTGATTCTGCTGTTGCAGTCTCGTGCCCTCTGACCAGGACTTAACCTTGTCCCGCCTCAGTTTCCCTGTCTATAAAATGGGTATAAAATAGTACACGCTCGGAGGCAGAAATCCTTAAAAAATAAATAAATTAAAACAAAATAGTACACGCTCAGAAGAGCTGATGTCAGGATTAAATAGCGGCCAGAAGGGAGCGTGGGGTTTGTCTAAAACAAAGTAGGCCCTCTGCTCCTCCCCGCCAGGAATATTGACTTAGCAGAAAGCCATGGTCTCCTCCCCAGCCACATTCCCTTGCCCAGCATTTAGGAAACAATTAGTCGGTCATCCTGTGTGTGTTTCCTCACTGAGCCCCTGTGGTAGTGTGTCAGCCCAGCAGAGTGCGCCTAACCACTCCCGCCCCATGTCTCGTCCACTTCTGACCCTCAACAGCCCACTCTCCAAGGCACACAGGGGAGGAGCAGAGGTCTCTCGCAGCCTTTCGAAGAACGGCTCGCCCAAAAAAACTCGGCCCCTCCGAGTTCTCAGAGAGGAGTCAGCTTGGCAGATACAAGAATACAGGGAAGTATGGAGTAGGCTGCCCCGCTCCAGGAAGCCTAGCTGCTGAATAGCTTCACCCACTGCACCGCTCTCCTCCCCAGGCCCAGGGGCGCCACCCTGGAGCCTCTCAAAGGAGCAGCTTCCAGAAGCAAAGGGAGGCCCGGAGTGCCAGGGAGAACGGAGAACTGGGTCCACCTGCAGAGAGCGCTGGTCCCTCTAGAGGGCGCCAGCGGGCCTCCTCTAAAGGAGCTGGGAACTGCAGCCCATTCCCAAGTTTCGCCTGCAGATCCCCCCACAAATGAGGGGCCTCCCCTAGACCCGGCCTGGACTTGGGTTCTCTGTAGGATGTAAATATGAAGAAACCCAATGTTACAGATGGGGAAACGGAGGCCTGGTAAGTTATGCTTTGTGAGTGGAAGAGCCATGAGCATCAGAAAAAGGATGGACACGGAACAGGCCGGACTCTGTGTCCCATAGGTGGGAAGCCAGATATGCACCTCCCCAAATTCACCCCACACTCCAGCCTGCACGGGAGTTTCTAGGTGTGATCCGACGGTCGTCCCCCTCCCCTCCCAGTCCCAGTACCCGCTGGCTCTACTCTCCTTCCACTCGGTCCCTCTGCTCCCTTTGCTCTTTAGGGGCACTCACCTCTGAGAACGGGAGCATCAAGTTTCCCTAGAGCGACCCTGGAGCTGAGCAACCCAGAGAGGCCCTGGAAGGTTTACTACCCGCGCAGACCAACGTCACCTCCCCAGCAACTGCTCTCAGCACCTCCACAGCAGTTCCTTCCTTACATCCTCCCAGCCCCTCCCAGCCCCTCCCTCCCCCCAACCACAGGATCTTTCCATGTAGCCCTAGCTGGCCTGGAATTCTCTATATAGCCCTGGCTGCCCTGGAACTCTATATAGCCCTGGCTGCCCTGGAACTCTATATAGCCCTGGCTGCCCTGGAACTCTATATAGCCCTGGCTGGCCTTGAACTCATAAACACACATAGTCCTTCTCCCAAATGTTTGGGTTAAAGGTGTGTGCCACCGTGCCGGGCTCACAGTAGCTTCTGTGTGACTATTTGAAATGAATTAATTGGACAGTTTAAAGATAAAGATTTGCAAGCTCACTGCCACATTCAGGAAGAACTCCATCTGCCTTGGAAGCCTCTCAGGACGGTCACGGTAATCAGTACACTGTCACTTCACTTTAGCCACTGACAGACAATTCAGTTCTGACCCTAATCCAGTGTCTCTCACCTTCCTAATGCCACAACCATTTAATATAGTTCCTCGTGTTGAGCTGACCCCAAGCATAAAGTTGTTTCATGGCTACTTCTAGACTGTAATGTTGCTACTGTTATGAATCGTAATGTAAATACCTGATCTGCAGAAACACCCCAGGGGGTCCTGACCCACAGGTTGAGAACCAGTGGCAGGGCCTAGTCCTTCGACAAACATGTCACCATGGATCCTCTATCTTCACCTATCTGTAAAGTGGGTCAGCATCCATGTCTAGCAACAGGAAGATGTAGATGTCCTGAACACGTGCCCTACTACATGGCAAGCACACACACCATGGTGTAAGGCAACCTTTGAACCCCACAGCCAGGCTGGGCCGGGTTGGCTCTGGGTACCACTGCCCAGCCTCCTCTTGTGGACCTTCCTACCCCCTTCACATAAAGAACCTGCTCTCATCCTCTGGCTCAGGCACAGCCCGGCAGCCACACACGCTACCCTGTGAAGCGTGGGTCGGTCCCGCGTCACGTCTCTCAAATCCATCGCTCGCTATCCAGGCTCTCATAAGGTTAGAGAGGGACACAGATGTGACTCCAGTGGGGGCAGGGACAGTGAGACCCTGAGAAGTCTTCTTCTCTGAGACTGACTGCTGCCCCAAGACCAGACTGTGCCTCCAATCTGCAGCCCTGGGTTCTGATCGTTGCGGGTTGTGAAGTTTGACGCTCTGACTTCCCTACTACGGACCAGGATGGTCTCGGCCACATGGAGATGCCATGAAGCATATGGGGCAGGGGGATAGAAAGTGTGGGCTACATCTCTCCGTGCCTTCGCCTCATGGGTACCGATCAGCAGTCACTGAGTACACTGAGAAGAGGTGGAAGGACCACAAGTGCCCGAGACGGGAACAGTAGGGATTCTGCTCCTAACTCTGCCACTGATTTTACTCTGTGGCTTCTGATAAAGCCCTGGGCCTTCCTTAGCCGTCCAAACTGTCACTCATAACTAAGAGCCTCAGACACTAGGTGACCTCCATGGTCAGAGAGGATGGCTGACCTTCCTCACTTCCACAGGCAGAGAGAGACAGAGGCAAGTGGTATGACCTCCAAACTGACCTTACTGCTCATGGTCCCCAAAATCTCACTCTTGCCCCCAAACCACAACCCCTACCCTCAGAGCCTGGTCGATGAAGCTAATTGCTTGCTTCTATGAGGTATGTAGGATACACCTGTTCTCCTTTCTCCCCACCCTCCAAATGGGGTGTCAGAGAGGAGCAACTTCTGTCTCACAGTCACAGGAAAGGGTTTGAAGGAGGATGCTCTCCTCAGGGGCTCACTGAGTGGGGGCGGGGATGAGCAGATGGGATGGGGTCAGTGGAACAGACTAGGGGAGGATGGGATGGAGAGATGGGCAGGATGGTGTGGATAGATATGACAAAGTCAATAGCTGGTGTGGGATAGGAAGGGAAAAGACAGGAGGATGCAGAAAATTACAGGTGGGAAGCAGAAATGAGAAGGAGAGGGGATGCTACTGCGAATATGTAATTAGTGAATGACATAAATGAAAGTTAAGCAAAAGTAAAGAATGAGGTGGCAGGCGAGAGAGGAGGTCATTCTGAGCCGCTGGATCAAGCATGACCGGTGAAGGCCTTCATTACCGCGGTGAGGGAGGTGGGCTTGAGCTGAAGCTGACGGACTTCCCAGTGGAGCAATGGACGCCATCAGCGCAACTTCCACAGCCTCCAGTGCTGAGAGGGACATGTGGTGACCGGCAGAGAGCCTGGCACATCCTGCTCACTGACTGGTAACCCAGTCTGACCCCCATGAACCCAGATTACATCTCTGGTGTGGACTTCAGTGAGCCTTTCCCAACGTAGAAGAGAGCCACTCCCTGGGTAAGAAGGCTAGCAAGCGAGTCAGATGCGACCCACAGGGACCAGAGCCTGGGGCCAGGTGCAAAGGGAAATGCCACACCTACTTAAGATCCACTTCTCCTCAGCACACTAGAGAAGGATGTCAGCCAGCCAGCGCCATCCAAAGGGCATGCCATAATCAGGCTCAGAAAGGTAAAGACAAAAGAGAGAACCCTGAGAACAATTGAAGAGAGAAGGTCGTTGTCTATAAAGGACCATGGTATGAAGGATAATGAATTTCCCATAAGAAATGATGCAGGCCCAAAGAGGGGCCTCCAGGACACAGTGCGTAAGCAGTGGTGAAAAGAGAGAATAAGGACCAGAGGATGTTAGAGCCCCACTCGGCCATCAACAGAGTAGCAAGCCACGACGGCCAAAGACCCTGGGAGCTTGGAGTAGAAGAGGGTCAACTCCCTAACACGCAGATCTAAGTCAGCAGTCAAAGACAGGTCCAGTCCTCCACACTCACCCTTAGAGATGCTCAAGAAGCCAGATAACCTTCTAGAACATTCACTGTAGATCTGGACTCTTCCCATATCAACCCTCACTTACCTACCAACCCTACCAAGAGCCTTTACATCTCAGAGATTCTGGAATGCGTAGGAAATGGAAGACACAGTCTCCTGAACTCTGGGTAAGTCATATGCTCTCTTCCAACTTGAAGCATGCCCTTGGCCAGGCCCGTCCAGAGCCAGTGCTCCATCCCGCCCAGCAGCTCCCCAACTGAGTTTTGTAGAATAAATGTAAAAGCAAGAATAGAAGTTTGTATGGAGAAGGAAGAATAGACACAACGGGCATAAATGCCACCTCTTAGGGCCTTTAGCATGCTCTAGGAGCTGGGGCAGCTGAGCTCCATTACAGTTGAAGCATGAAGCAACTCCCAAATCCATACAATTATGGAGACCAGCTTATACGTGAAAGGCTTCTGAATACTGGAGTTTTGAAGGATCCTTGTGAACCTCATCTCTCATACATTTCAAAGTTTTCAAGGCAACAGACCAGACCTTGATGTACATAGCCAAATAACAAACTTATTCTTCAGTTCAGATACAAATATTGTACTACTTAAGGTCATAGAAAAAAATATAGAAAAAAAATCAGATGCCCAGGAAAATGTCCTCCTTTGACAAGGTCTCTCTCTGTGCCTCTGTCTCTGTCTCTCTGTCTCTCTCTGTGTGTGTCTCTCTCTCTCGCTCTCTCTCCAACAGGAACATTTTCATTGGCTCCCCTTAAGTCACCACCACAAGAAAAAGAAGTTCTCACCACAAGGAAGTTTGCGAAAGACATCCCCACCGCCACCAATGCAGTTTTAAAACCATAAACAGTCACCAGCACAAATCTACCGAGTGCCTCCCCCGAGTGACTGACAAACACTCCCAGGCTACCTGAGCTGCTACCTTCAGGCTTCCTTCCAAGATGCTGGTCCCCGGGGGTTCAAGCCCTCAGCACAGGTCCCCTAGGAAAGAGACAGTGAGTGGGAATGACGATCGCAGACATGTTGCAGGAGAGGACAAGCCGGGGCTGGCCGGAGGGACAGCAGCCCTATGGCTCTGATGTGAAAGGGAAGAGAAGGCGCTTGTTCCTCACTATTCGCCAGGGCGACAGTAACCATGGATATAAATCAATTTTTGAAGCTTGTCCGTCGCCAGCTGAATACAAAGAGCATTCTCTGTTGGAGCCACGGGCAGGCAGAGATAAACAGAGCAGCGCAGGTGAAGGGACAATCAGGTATGGAGGAAAGCGAACCTGGTGCCTTCACCACTTCTCCATCCTGAGGGACCAGTCTAGAATTTGTTACGAAAAAAAAATTATAGAGAGAGGGGGGGAGAGGAAGAAGCCCAGATGATGGGGGAAATAAATATTTGATATAATTAGAAAGGCATGACTGGATACATCTGTAGGACAAGAACCTGAGAGGCTGAGGAAGGAGAATGGCTTGGGTGCAGACCCTGTCTCAAAAAATAATAATAATAATCAATAATATTAATAATAGCCGAGTGATGATGGCACATGCGTTTACTCTCAGCACAAGGGAGCCAGAGGCAGGCTCCATGAGTCAGTGGCCAGCCTGATCTACAGAGCAGGAGAGCCAATGTTACACAGAGAAATTCTGTCTCAGAAAATAATAATAATAATCTACATACAAAAGCAAGTAAACAAACCTTTTAAACATACAAGGTTCAAGTAGGGGCTGAGAAGATGGCTCAGCAGTTGAGAAGACACACTGCTCTTGCAGAGGACCTCAGTTTGGTTCCCAGCATCCACAGTGAGTGACTCACACCAATCTGCTACTCCAGCTCCAGGGGATCCTACAGATCTGGCCTCGCTGGACACATGTCCTCATATGCCGACAGCCACACAGGTAAACACACGTGTCCTCATATGCCGACAGCCACACAGGTAAACACACATGTCCTCATATGCCGACAGCCACACAGGTAAACACACACATGTCCTATATGCCGACAGCCACACACAGGTAAACACACATGTCCTCATATGCTGACAGCCACACAGGTAAACACACATGTCCTATATGCCGACAGCCACACAGGTAAACACACATGTCCTATATGCCGACAGCCACACAGGTAAACACACGCGTCCTCATATGCCGACAGCCACACAGGTAAACACACATGTCCTATATGCCGACAGCCACACAGGTAAACACACATGTCCTATATGCCGACAGCCACACAGGTAAACACACATGTCCTATATGCCGACAGCCACACACAGGTAAACACACATGTCCTCATATGCTGACAGCCACACACAGGTAAACACACATGTCCTATATGCTGACAGCCACACAGGTAAACACACATGTCCTATATGCCGACAGCCACACACAGGTAAACACACATGTCCTATATGCCGACAGCCACACAGGTAAACACACATGTCCTATATGCCGACAGCCACACAGTTAAACACACATGTCCTCATATGCCGACAGCCACACAGGTAAACACACATGTCCTCATATGCTGACAGCCACACACAGGTAAACACACATGTCCTCATATGCTGACAGCCACACAGGTAAACACACATGTCCTCATATGCTGACAGCCACACAGGTAAACACACATGTCCTCATATGCCGACAGCCACACAGGTAAACACACATGTCCTCATATGCCGACAGCCACACACAGGTAAACACACATGTCCTCATATGCCGACAGCCACACACAGGTAAACACACATGTCCTCATATGCTGACAGCCACACAGGTAAACACACATGTCCTATATGCCGACAGCCACACACAGGTAAACACACATGTCCTCATATGCCGACAGCCACACACAGGTAAACACACATGTCCTATATGCTGACAGCCACACAGGTAAACACACATGTCCTATATGCTGACAGCCACACAGGTAAACACACATGTCCTCATATGCTGACAGCCACACACAGGTAAACACACATGTCCTCATATGCTGACAGCCACACAGGTAAACACACATGTCCTATATGCTGACAGCCACACAGGTAAACACACATGTCCTATATGCCGACAGCCACACAGGTAAACACACGTGTCCTCATATGCCGACAGCCACACACAGGTAAACACACATGTCCTATATACCGACAGCCACACAGGTAAACACACATGTCCTATATGCCGACAGCCACACAGGTAAACACACATGTCCTATATGCCGACAGCCACACAGGTAAACACACATGTCCTATATGCTGACAGCCACACACAGGCACACAATTTTTAAAAATGTAAAAATAAGTCTTCTCTAAATAGATTGAATTAAATGTCCTTGGGAGAAGAAGAAGAAAGGTTGTGGATCTGGTGCCTACTTGGCTCAGTGGCCTTGGTCTAGTCTTGGCCCTGTGCAGTACTGGTTCCTGGACACCTCGTAAACTGTTCTAGCTCCATCTGAGGTGCCCCATCCAGTCTCCATTTTGTAGAAGATAAGTTAGCATTCATAGAAGGTAAGAGGCTTGCCAAAGGCCACCAAGGGGGCTCATGGACTGGACTAGCACATCCCAGAGCTTTCAAAGTGCTCAGTTTCTTCATGGGAAAAGGCATGTCAGGTCAGTCCAGGGCCAGCTGTGCCGAGGCCAGCAGAGGACAATTCCAGGTAAGAGTCAGCAAGCTTTAATTTGTTCTTTCTTTCTTTCTTTCTTTCTTTCTTTCTTTCTTTCTTTCTTCTTAGCAGAGTGGTGTGTTTGTGTTGTTTAAAAAAAATTAAAGCTCTACATTAATAAATAAAACACAAAATCTTTTGAAATCTGATAATTTTTTTAAAAAAAAAGTTATCTGGTTTTGCCCATTCACTTAAGCAATGCTTTAAAAAAAAAACAAGCCCTCGGGATGCAGAGGCAGGTAAATCTCTGTGTTTAAAGCCAGCCTGGTCCACATAGCACATTCTAGGCTAGACAAGGTTACATAGTGAGACCTTGTCTGATGCTAATTAATTAATTTGTAAATGGAGGTTAATCTGTCTTGTCCTGCCCATAGTTGCTTCCAAATAATAACTTAGAGACTTATATTAATTATTAATGCTCAACCAATAGCTCAGGCTTATTACTTGCTAACTCTTACACTTAAATTAACCCATATTTCTATCTATGTTTTGTCACATGGATCAAGACTTGTTACCTCATTTTCTAAATGTCCTGTTTGTTCGGTGGCTGGCTGGTATCTCTCTCAACTCTGCCCTTCCTCATCTGAGTTCTCAGTTTGATTGTCCCATCTAACCTTATCCTGCCCAGCTACTGGTCAAACAGCTTATACTATTAACCAATGAGAGGAATACATATTTACAACATACAGAAAGATCATCCCACAGCATTAATTAACTAATTAAAAAATACACAAATAAGATAGCCCTGGAGTTAGAGAGACAGCTCAGCAGTTAAGAGCACTTCCTGCTCTTCCACGGGACTGGAGCACTGTTCCCAGCACCCATTTTGAGCAGCCCACAATTGCCTGTAAGTCCAGCTCCAGAGGAGCCAACTCCTTCTTCTGGCCACTGTGGGCACTGCACACACATGGCATATACAATTTCAGAGATGCACATGCATGCACACACATAATTAAAAATGAGTCTAAAAAAGAAACAAAGCAAGTGTACTCAATCCCAGCACTGACAGGCAGAGGCAGGAGGATCAGGAGTGAGGTTATCAGGGTTTGAGATCAGATTGGGCTACGTGACACCTTGACTCGAAAAGAAAAGAAAAGAAAAGAAAAGAAAAGAAAAGAAGAGGGGAAGGGAGGGGAGGGGAGGGAAGGGAAAGAAAGGAAAAGAAAAAAAGAAGAAAAAAATTAAGGCCCTTGTGAACCTGAAAATGTATTGTGAATTTCTAAAAATGAATGCTTTTTTTTTTTATAAACTTGTACATTTGCAGATCTGGAGACAGGGTTTCTCTGTAGCTTTGGAGCCTGTCCTGGAACTAGCTCTTGTAAGACCAGGCTGGCCTCGAACTCACAGAGATCCACCTGCCTCTGCCTCCCAAGTGCTGGGATTAAAGGCGTGCGCCACCACCGCCCAGCATATCTGGAGACTTTTAAACACAAAGCAAATGCAGTTTTCTGTGATACAAGAAATTTCTCAGCCCATTTTGACAAACCCTTCTGAACTGCAGTGCTGTCCTGTGAACACATGGGGTGCCTGCCATGCACAGCTAAAATGGGTGCAGTCAATGCAGGAAAACCCTCCTGTGGCAAGAGAGTCCAGCCTCTCTGCGTGCGTGCACATACAATCACAGGACAAAGTGCAGAAGAACATACGCCGTAACATTGATTTCGCTTACTGAAGCAAACGGGGGCGGGAATTATTGGTGATGGTGTTTCCACTGGTATTTTAAACCTTTTTAATATCGTTTGTTTATTTGTTGTTTTAAGGCAAGGTCTCACTCTGTGGCTCTGACTTGAACTCTCCTTGTAAACCAAAGAGGCCTCAAACTCATAGAGATCTACCTCCCTCTGCCTCCTGAATGCTGGGATTAAAGACGTATACCACCATTGCCCAATTTAAGACTTTTTAACCTAATTTGTCATTACTAGGGACTAAACCCAGGGCCTTGAACTAGCAAGGTCCTCTACCAATGATCTATCTTTCATAGCCTCTTATTTTTATTTGGGGATGAGGTTTTCCTAAATTACTGAGCCTGACCTTGAACTTACTATGTAGCTCATGCCTCAAACTCTGATCTCAGCTTCCACTAGCTGGAGTTACAGGCCTCAGCTAAGGTTTCCTACTTAACAACCAGATCCAGTAAGGAAACCTTGGCCCATCCTAGTTAGAGAAATAAAACCAGGTAACAAGGACATCACAGTGATGACTAAGGAGTATTAAATACAACCTGGAGTGGATACACACACACACCTTTAATCCCAGCAATCAGGAGGCAGAGACAGGCGGATCTCTATGAGTTGAGGCCAGTCTGGTCTACACAGTGAGTACCAGGATATCCAGGTCTATATAGAGAGACCTTGTGTCAAAACAACTAAATAAACTGGGTGGTGGTGGCACACGCCCTTAATCCCAGCACTTGGGAGGCAGAGGCAGGCGATCTCTGTGAGTTTGAGGTCAGCCTGGTCTACAAAGCAAGTTCCAGGACAGCCATGACTGTTATACAGAGAAACCCTGTCTCAAAAACAAAACAAAGCAAACAATAAAAACAAAAATGAAACAAACAAACAAAACTAAATAAAGCTGCCAGTTGTGGTGGATCTACAGATAGATCTCTATAGTTTCCAGGTCAGCCTGGTCTACACAGAGAATTCCAGGACAACCAAGAAATATAGTGAGACCCTGTCTCAAAAAGCAAGGGGCAGGGAGGGGAATGAAAGAGACATTATATATGAACTGGATATTTTATAATAAACTAAGAAATGTTGAGGCTGGAGAGTTGGTTCATAGGCTAAGAGCACTGGTTGCTCTTGCAGAAGACCTGGGTTTACTGGGCCCAGAGCACATAGCACCTCACCACCATGGGTGATTCCGGTCCTAGGTGGTCTGATGCCCTCTGCTGGTCTCCACGAGTACTGCATGCACATGGTGCACAGACACACATGCAGACAAAACACCGAAACAAAAAATAAAATAAAAAAGAAATATACCTTCTGACTTTGGGGGGAGGAGGTGGTTATGTAAGGAGTCATAACGTTTAGGAAATGTATGTATTTGGTACAGTGTCATGACATCTCTAACATGCCTTCAAATACAGCAGCAAAAATAAACACAGGCACACAGACAAAACATTGACAATGCTAACTGAATGTATGCAGATGACTAAAGTGATTAATTCAAATCTTTTTGTTTGTTTGCTTGTTTGCTTGCTTGCTTGGTTGTTGGGTTGGTTTCTCTGTGTAACAACCCTGGCTGTCCTGGGACTCACTTTGTAGACCGGGCTGGCCTAGAACTCACAGAGATCCCTGCTTCCCAAGTGCTGGGATTAAAGGCGTGCAATCACCACACCGGCTATTTGGTTGGTTTGGTTTGGTTTTTTTGTTTGTTGTTGTTGTTGTTTTCTTTTTTAAGGTCTCTCTATATAACCTTGACTGTCCTGGAGCTTGCTGTGTAGACTAAGATGGCCTCCAACTCTGCTTTCTGTCTTCTGAGTGCTGGGATTAAAAGCAGGCACCATCACGCCTAGATAATTCTCGGTTCTCTGTATAATTGAATTTTTCAAAAGTTTGGAAAAGAAAGGAAGTAAAAAACAAAACTTAGCGCTCATGCTACCATTGAGCAAATGTGAAATTCTAGACCGAAAAAAGTCCACGCGGGAAAACATGTCCGTCGTCGCATAGCGCAGATGGTTCCTATTAAGGAAACAGAGAAAACGAGAAAGCTCTGCGGCTTGACTGTTAGAGACTAAGAGTTGCCCATGCGGCCGCTGTGAGCAGGGTATTGCTCAGGTTAGTCCCGTGGAGAGTGCCCAGGTCCAGGAGGGGGGAATATCTGCTTCTGCGGGGCCTCTGTCCACCTCAGAGGATCTGCATATGCAGTCACCACTGGAAGTCCCGGTGTCCTTCGAATGGGGATGGAATTTCATTCCTGAAAGAAAAAATAAAACTGGAAGCCCCCCGGGGGTTTCTCTGGCCAAATCTAAAAGTCTGGTGGTACCAGAATGGGGACTTTCTTGGATGGCAAAGTTGCCCGAAGCAAGGCTGACACCTAGTGGTTTGTTTTGATTTTGACGATTTACACTTGGACCTCCCCCCAAAAGCAACACAGGAATACCCTGTAAAATCCACAGCCAAGACGTTCACTGGAAGAAGGAACCCTGAATACTGAATCCTCCCTACGTACACACTCATTTGGTTTCTTGCAAGCAGGAATCTCAGAAAACTGAATGAAAGGCCTCGATTCTAAAGAGTTCTTGTTGCAGGGTTCTAGAAGGCATCGATCAAGCAACTATTTGACCTTGGCTTTCCTTTGAACACCCCTACTTTCCAAAAGCCTCTCCCTCGAATTCTAGAGCAGCCCTGGCCGCTGATTAAAGATCAGTCCTCTTCTGTGGCTCCCGTGGCCCTCTACTGGGAAGGTTGGTTACATTTCCTTCACCGTCTCCTGTAGCATAATCAAGTGTTCCGCTGTGTCTCCCAACCCATCCTCATGCCTAAGTTACAAGCACCTTAGTCCCACTCCCAGGGACTGGAACCCACCTGTGCACAGAGCTATGCGAGAAGAGGTGCCCCGAGAGTCCTTCCCAAAGGGTATTCCCCTGAGGTACACCCCTGTCCTCAGGTATCCAGTAACCCGAAGTTTGAAATAAGTAGTCGTTCGTTCATGAGATAGAGCTGACAAATATCACAGGCTCTGGTCATCGCTTCCATGGTAATTACCCCAGGCTTCAGGGTGGAAGCAAGAGACGTGATTCTTCAAAGATTTAAAAAAAAAAATGGGCTGGAGATATGGCTCAGCGGTTAAGAGTGGTTAATGGTTGCTCTTCTTAGAGGACCCAGGTTCAATTCCCAGCACCAGCTCACAACAGTCTGTAACTCCAGTTCCCAGGGGATTCGACACCCTCATTCGGACATACGTGCAGGTAAAACACTAATGTATATAAAGTAAAGAAACAAATCATTTTTTAAAGATTTTTTTATTTATTATGTATACAACATTCCTTCCATGTCTGCCTGCGGGCCAGAAGAGGGCACCAGATCTCATTATAAATGGCTGTGCGCCACCATGTGGTTGCTGGGAATTGAACTCAGGATCTCTGGAAGAGCAGTCAGTGCTCTTAACCTCTTAGCCATCTCTCCATCCCCAAGAAATAAATCATTAATAAAATAAATAAATCATTAAAAAAAACCTATAATCCCTTCCAAACAAAAAGAAACATAAATCAATTCTAACAAACCTATTGGCTGGTCAAAAAGCAAATCAAAATTCCCATAGGATTTATGTTTAACTAGGTCAAAGGAAAGTGTCCCACATCAAATTCCACCTGAAATCTGTTCAAGCCAAACTAGGAGGCAACCCGACGGGTCTATGGGAATCTTAAGTACCAGAACCTGTACCCAGAATACTAACCATTGGCCATAGTTATCTTCATTGTCAAAACGGCTGCATTCAGAGCCATCCAGGAGACACTCTGGACATGCCTGTGAGGATGTTCCCTAAGAGGTTTTACCTGAGGAAGCAAACGCCTCCTTGGGTGTGGGTAGCACCATCTCGTGAGCTGGGACCCCAGAACTAATGTAAAGAGGAAAAGATACAGAAAGCAAATAAACACTTGCTTCCTGGCTGTGAACAGGGTGACCAGCTGCCTCGGCTCTGCTGCCTTATGGACGCTCAAACCACAAGTCAAAACAGAACGTCTTTCCTTCAGTCAAGAATCCAGCTCAGCATCCTAGAGAATCCAATCCAGCATCCTAGAAAGATGCTGACACAGCACCTACACAAGGAGCGTGAGCAGCCTCTGGAACCTTCCTTAGGACACTAAAAACAACCTATTATCATTGATCAGGAAATAGCCTACCAGTCTGAAGCTGGTGGGCGGGACAAAGTAATCTGTATTGGAGTCCTCCACCGCCAAGCTGATCTTCACACAGTTTAACACAGTGAAGCAGTTTTGTTGCTGCATACAGTATTACCATCCACGTCAGTGTCTTCAGCCTAACCCTGCGACCCTTTAATACAGTTCCTCATGTTGTGGTGACCCCCACATGATAATCATTAAAATTATCTTGTTACTTCATAACTGTTGATCTATGTGGAAAAAGAGAAACCATCCATTTCTCACCAGCACATCTGTCTACACACAGATCCACAGAAATATGGAGGGACCAACTATAAAAACCAGTTACCTCTGCATGCAGCTGTTCCCAGGTGGGATTCTGGAAAAGGATCAGAGGCTGTGGGCCTTCATCTTCTCTAGAGCAGTGGTTCTCAACCTTCTAATGCTGCGACCCTTTAATACAACCCCTCATGTTGTGCTGATCCCCAACTTATAAAATTGTTTTTGTTACTGCTTCATAACTGTAACTTTGCTACAGCTATGGATCATAATGTAAATACTTGTGTTTTCCAGTGGTCTTAAGCTACCCCTGTGAAAAGGCTGTTCAACACAGGGTCGTGCTCCACAGGTTGAGAAAACTGCTTTAGAGGCATGCATTCTACATCACTTGCCTACTTTATGTCGATTTTAACACTAGGCTGGTAAAGCTCAGCAGATAAAGGCTCTTGACCCCAGGCCTGACAGCTGCGTTTGATCCCTGGGATCTGCCCACAAGTTGTTTGTCCTTTGACCTCCACACATGTGCTGTGAGATGCTAGTGTGCGTGAGCCCCTCCCCAACACCTAACCATAACCTGTCCAGTCCATATGTTACTCGTGTTTCCAGGGCTGTTAGGTGCTGGACAACAAACTGGTGTGCTCTTCCCTGGGGAAGGCCACCTCTCTTGCTCCCAGCTTTCCTCAGCTATGTGTAGTGTTTTGGGTAGAGTTGAGGCCTTGTGGGCTTTTTTCCTGTCCACTTGAGCACATCCCTTGGTTTCAAGCTTGTTCAGCTCCTGTTTGGGGGGCCATGGCAGTGAGATTTTGTGGAGATTTTACTAGGAGACACAGCCTCACAACAAACTCCCTGGTCCTCCGGCTCTCACAATTTTTCCAGCCCGAGGCGCAGGAGTGTTTTGTGTCCATTGCCATCAGGTTCCACCGTTCTGTTTATTGATTGGTTATGGGTTTCTGCATTGTCTCCATCCGTTGTAAAGAGAAACGTTCTTGATGAGGGGTGAAGATGAGACTTATCTGTCTATACGGGTATTTATAATTGTTGTTAAGGACTATATTGGTTTAATAGCTTAAACGAGATGAGTCTTCTCCTCCAACAGCCATGGCTTCATGAGCACTGAGCTAGGTTTCCAGTACCAGGCATGGTTTCCCTCTTTTTGAGTGGGCTTGAAGACCAATTAGAGAGCTGTTGGTTACCATCAAGGTGAGCCGGCCACTACAGTACCTTTAGGGTCATCAAGTCATTCTGGTTACTGGAGTTATCGTAGCTGGGGAGGATGATGGAGTAAGATCTTTGCAGCCCCACCAACTGTGACATCCCTCCAGCACTTGTTGGTCAGAACAGTGTGCTTTTAAAAAGGAAATTCACCTTTGGAAAACAGGAATTTTTGTCTACTCAAGAGGTTAAATTTCTTTAAAGTGTCAGATTTAAACAGAAATTTTCTCTAGGACTTACCTCTTAGCCTTTCCTTCCCATACTGGAAAAATGTCTAACAATAAACCTAAAAACAATTGCTTAAACACGTCCACACTTGTTCCAAGGTTCCCTCAGTTACTGTCCCGTTGGGTTCTTGCAGCGTCCTTGAGGCAGATGGCATGATGGTTACTCTCCTGTCTCACAACAACAAAATGGCACTGAGGTTATCACAGTGGTGTGACCCCAGAATTTGCTCTCTTGGTTATCACATTGCGGTGTGACCCCAGAATTTGTGCTCCAGCTTCTGTCCGTTGGTTTGATCTTTCATGATGAACTTAATTGTATTCTGCTGATCTGCCTTTCTCATACCCAGATCTCACACAAGGCACCAATTAAACAGGCTGCCAGGTGTACAAATGACTTCCTGATACACAGAATTTCACCCTGAAGTTAGAATGTTCATCTTTGTCATGTGTTTCTAACTACAATCAAAGAAAGGGTTCTGCCTAATGGAGAATAATTAAAAAGATCAAAATCTAGCTGAATCTATTGTCTGTTCCTTGGGGGCAGCTACGTGTACTGTTGAGGTACCAACAGTCACAAGCTTAATCAACAGCTCTAAATGGTACCGAAGGAGACCCAGCACACCCAAATCTCAGTAACACTGTCCTGTGAGAAGAAAAACTGGGGTGGAAGGACCGCAGCTGTCCCTGGCACCAGCTGCGAAGACACCACCCACCCATTTCTCTACTACAGTGCCACAGTTGGTTAAAAAACCAATCATCTAACGATAAAACTGGGTTACTGTGTGACTTTTCTGTGTAGAAAGAGGACGTGTTATCACTCAGCATGCAATCTTCTGAGGGGTCTTTTTCCTCAGTGAACTTGAAGCTTGTTAACCCATTAATACCCCTTGTGGCTCTGTGAACTGGGGTCAAGTTTTGTCAGCGTAAGCAATACTGCTGAAGTACCACAAAGTCGAGACTCAGAGAGGAAAAGAAAACTAAATTACATGCCCGAGAGGCCTTCAATCAAAAGGCAACATGAAAATCCTTGCTGCCTGGGAGGGACCAGTAGACCTGTCGTTCACAGCTCGGAGAACCTAGAGCTAAGACAGTCAATTCCAATCTGCAGAATTCTAGCACTGCTGAGTTCTGTGCGCTCGTGTCTCCTCTTGATGTCCCGTTTCTCTCTTCCCGAAATGCTGGAGCACACTGTGTCTTGTGCTTCTTCCATTCCTATTACTACTCTCCAGGGAAACTTGGGAGCAATGCCATGACAACCATGTCAAGGCCAAATGGCTACCTCCATCCAAATCTCTCTCAAGATAACTAGTTGGCAGCATCGCCTTCGAAGTTCTGCAAGTTATCAGAAAATGTCAAATAACCAGCAGTGTTAGGGATGCCTGGGGGAATATTAAATAGTCAGGTCCTGCCAAAAGAACAGCGTGAGCAGTGGTGGTGGACCAGCCACCCGAAGCCTGTCACACCTTGCAGCAAAGGCTAACAACCTGACAACAACCAGTTCTCTCCAACTCCGTTACTACCAGTCCATGTCACCATCATGGATTACTTCAAAAACAAGGGCTTCTTCTATTGCAGTCCTGAAAAACTGAATTCTTAACTGCAAATGCTGAGTATTCTGCTCCAATATGACAAGTCTCTCCCTCTCAGAGAGAGCATAACTTCTGCAATGGTCTCCAGGCCTGACCTCAACACCTTTCTGACCTTTCTCGTGCTGGCTTCCAACACCAACTGCCCTTGGGCCTTTGCTCACTGTCTCCATCCACTTACTTGACTCACCTCCTCCAATGTCCAGATCTCAACAACCAGATTACACCTCATGTAATCTACGCCTTCACCCCTTCAACGCCCTTCCATACTCTGCTTTCATCCCACATTTATGTATCAGTTTCCTTCCCACCCCCCCCCCACACACACATACATACACACACACACACACACACTACCTCCCTGGCCAACTCTGAGCTCTGCATTATTCTAACAAGGACCTGAAGTGACTACTTTGGCTTGGCTTAGAAACTGGGGTTGCCAGTCCGTCCCTGAGGACATTTTGTCAGGGTATACACACAAAACAACAACAACAACAACAAAAAAAAAAGAGCCTGGGACACTTCAACCAGGAAACAAAGCTAAAGAGGAAGAGTTGACAGCACCTCTTGAGAACATAGTAGAAACCTTCAACTAATTATTAAGAAAAAGGGGTGAGGAGTGGGGCTGGGGGAGAGAACACCTGGCCTTTAAGGCTTCAACCATTAGGGATACTTATTCAAACCACGGCAACCAGACGCTCCGGGCAGCGGTTGCCTTTATCCAACAGTATATACATTAGGCGCCTAAATAACCCCCAGCATAGTGGACGAGTGAATATATCATGTTGGGAACTGTCCTTCACAGGGATTATGTTCATTTCACACGTCAATCGAATGTCCAAACCTCAGACCTCTTTTAAGGATTCAAAAAACCAATCAACATACTCAAAAGTTGTCTATACCTAAGGCAACAAACACACAAACCCAGAACTTACAGTACTGTACAGCACAAGTTAAGTGAACTCACAGAATATCAAATAACACAGGATGAGGGAGAATACTCTAGATTTAGAGTAAACACGACAACCAACTAGGACGTGTGATCATCGATGTGACAATGGTAGCAGGCTTCAAGACCCAAGTAACACACGCACAAACTTCACTGTCTCAACTGAAAGAACACCACAGTCAAATTCTCTATCTCTAGAAAAAAAGTTACAAAGGTCTTAATAAACAGTAAAAATTTCCCTTGTTGCTGCTGTTTCGTGATACCTAACTAAACATAACCACCTATTGTTTATGTCTAGAACCTTGGAATATGCAGTTGCAGGTGGCTCCAGAAAGAATCAACCATCACTGGCAGATTTAAAACAAGATGCCTGTTCCTTTTACTGCTGCAAACTTGAATATATAACAGGCCTTGAGAGTATTTACCTATGACTGCTAGGAGGGAAGCCACCATCATGCCATAAGCCCAAACACCCGGCTACAGTCTCTACACATACCACGAGACACACACTGGGTAAAGATGAGTATTTATTTACTTTACAAAGAGAATGGTATTAAATTGCCATAAACAACTCCATTTATAGACAAATAACAACTGTACATCGCACCAGCAGCCTGCTCTGCCTCTGATGGAGTCCTCCCAGATAGCGGTGATCTTACACATCCTTCTGCAGAAGTGAGCTCTCCATCTGCCCCTTAGTGAGCACTAAGTCAGTACTAGCTCACTCTTTTAAAAACAAGACAAATTATTGGTAATTTGAAAAAGCTGTGTAGCGCACCAAAATACTTATTTATACATACATAAAAAAATCTTGAATGAGATTTATCATTTTTAAAGATAAACAGATACCCTAGCCCTGCCAAGAGTGGGTAATGAAAAGGAAAGAAAATGTTAAATTACTGAATTATAAAAATAGTTTCTTTGGAAAAAAACTCCAGCAAGGTTATCATTAATATCTAAAACCAAAGAGAAAAAAATAAACAATTGTTCTCTGATCCATTAGTAATTTAAATAAAAATGGAAACCTCTTCAAAAGCAGCAGTGACTGAAGTTTTAAAAAGTCGCAGGTTAGAGCATAACTCATCTATACACAGATGATTCTCTCCAGTCTGCAGACAAGAATACCCTTGATATGGCTAAATCTTTGCTTCTTTAATTACCATTATTTTGTTTTGTTTAAAAAAATATCTCAGACGACACTTTAAAAAATAAGTGTTATTTTGGGGAAGCACTCCCAATATCAATCTGACCCAAGCCAGATGACCAGTTAGCAGACAAAACTAGGGGCACGGGGATTCTATTTCTGCAAATCACAACCGTTTTAAGTTTTAGTTATTCCTTCATGTTTTATGAAAATGTATCAAATTAGGTAAGCCGGATTAAAAACAATTCATTAGTGCTGCTTTGGCATCTGGACTGGATGAAGATACCAACCTGAGATGAGCCGACTCCTTCCCAAGCGTCCAGTTCCTGACCCCTATGGCATGTCTGTCTTCACCTAAGTCAGTCTGTGATAGAACCAATCGTACTAGAGTATTATATTATAAAAATATACCATATATTGGACACTCATGTCAGTACATGGAAGAAAGTGTGTCTATTTACTGTGTAAAGTTTATTAACATTTGAATGAAACACTCTTATTTACACAGTTAAAGTCTGGGGCACTCAGGACAGGAAGGTGGTGTGGCCTCTGTGAACTTGGAAGCATATGGCGGCCTCTGGTCTCCCGGCACAGGGCAAGCCTCCCTGGGAGGATGCGGCAGCATTGGGCAAGATGAGCCAGGGTTCACAGTGTGAACGGCTGCTGTCTTCACTCTTCTTCACTTTCATTTTCAGGATCTAGATCAGAATCTCCATTTAATTCTTTATCACTTGACACATCTCTGTCCTCGCCATTCTCTTCTACATCTTCAGCATCCTCATCTTCCTCTCCATTGTCTTCATCAACACCTTCATCTTTTTCACTGTCTTTCTCTTCATCTTCATCCCAGTTATCCTAGTGGAAATAGCAAAGGAACGCATTGGTGAAGAGCTTCCTTAGGGTGAAGATAAAAAGCAGCTGATCAGAAACCACCACTCACATCCGAATCCTTTTCTGCAATTTCATCATCGGACTCCTCTTCTGAAGACTCTGTAAGAGAGCAGCAGGCACAGTACTGAAACACAGTACAGCTAGCACCTGGGACTAAGCCACCACCACCGCAAGTCGATGAATATTTTTCTTTGTTGCTTGCATGGTTTGGGCTGGGATTTTGTGTGTCTCACAGGCACATTCTACAGCGTCAAATGGCCTGTCTTCAGCAAGCCTCCACCATCAGGAGCTCTCAAAGACTTTCACAAACCAGATTTGATGTTGGGGTGAATCTGGAGACTATTCTGAGTAAGCAGAGGCATTTTACAGAGTTGGCTTAAAAAAAAAAAAGATGACACAGGATAGGACTAAAGAATCGGGTTGGACAGTAGGTTCAGTGATTAAGAATGCTGTCTGTTCTTGCAGAGGACCCAGGTTCCATTCCCAGCACCTCCATGGCAGTTTACACATACAGACATTCAGGCAAAATACTCATACATGTAAAATAATCTAAAAAACAATTAAGGCATTAGCCACGCATGGTGGCACACACCTTTAACCCCAACACACAGGGAGGCAGAAGCAGGTGGATCTCTGTGGGGGCAGCCTGGGCTACAGAGTGAGTTCCAGGGCAGCCAGGACTACACAGATAAACCCTGTCTTGGGGAAAAGAGGAAAAGAAAAGCGTCACTGCATGGTGTCACCTCGCTGGTGCTTCACTTTGCACTTCTTTAAGGTCACCACACTTAGTAATTATTTTCCTCCAGGAAGGTAGCCCACACATGCTTTGTCATTTCAAAGAGCAAAGAGGCAGTGTTCACTCTGGGCACAATCTTTTTGCACCATTTCCTGAAAAGGCAGTCAGCCCTGGACACTAGACTCTAAGCCAGTCATGGATAGTGCTGACACAATACCACAGAGTTCTACAAATCTTCCAGGGCTGACCTGGCATGCAAGCTAAGCTTTTGGATCTTGTTCATCTAAATCAGTTACTCTAATTTTCTTGTTTCACTTAAATAAGCAAAATATTAAATAATTGTAATATTTTTAAAATTTATTTTATAATAAAAAATTTATAATTTAAATCACTTAAATATGCAAAATATTAAATAATTTGGACGTTACCAGCAACTTTAAAATACAGGATTTTCTCTTTGAAAATGACTTAATTAGCTACTGCTGAGGTGTAATGCTGCTGGATCCTTTCTGCTGCCTTTGGCGTGCAGGACTGGCTGATCTGCATACCACCTATTAATAACAGCTGACTGCAGATTCTACTGCAGTTACTGTGTGCCAAAGGATAGTATGTGTGAAGTCGAAAGTCTTAGACTTCTTTAGGAAGAACATCTGGAACTAATAAGACATATATTACTATCTCGTTCTTAGCTTCACTAGTGTTTATCTATTGTTTTATATGGGTTTACGATGAGGAAATTACTTTCAATTCCTCGGTTGCTCCAATTGTTAGAGATGTGTAGATGGTAAAACTTCTGAATTCATTTCTATGCCAGTGTTCTCCAGCGACATCTGTTATACCAATCACTGCATTAGAAGATTTTCTGATGCTATGTTACCTTGTAATATGTTTTTTAAAAGATTAATTTATTTATTATGTATTCAGTGTTCTGCCTGCACACATGTCTGCAGGCCAGAAGAGGGCACCAGATGGTTGTGAGCCAACATATGATTGCTGGGAATTGAGCTCAGGGCCTTCTAGAAGAGCAGCCATGTCTTCAGCTCACCTTGCAATAGTTAAATAAAATACTTAGCAAAAAGTTCTATAATCGATAAACTACCTGGGATATCTAAGCATTAAGTCTCAGGCTTAATTATAATTACTTATACATATTGACTATACAAATTCACCTAAAATATTCTGGACTCTGGCTGAAACTGTTAACAAGGCTTTACCAGATTCATAATACACCTAAACTGTATATGGAGGAGGGAATATCTATTATTAATAAGGCTTAATAAAAAAAAAAATCAGCTACCAAACTTCAACTTGGTATCTGTCAGGGGTTGACTAAGCCTATTTTATTACAGTTATCTTGTGTCTGTGTGCCTGCAACAAAACACATGTGCAAGTCAGGATACATCTTTTGGGAGTCAATTCTCTCCTACCACCATGTGGACCCTAAGGATTGAACTCAAGTCCTCCCTCAGCCTTAGTGGCAAGTACCATTATCTGCTGAGCCATCTCTCTGGTCTCTATTAAGTACATTTTAGAGCAAATGGCTTTGAAGTCAGTTTTGGTCACTAACATTCCTAATCACTAACAATGTCACGGTCTCCCAGTTTCAGGCTCTTCTAAGACTACAGCACTTGTCAGCAGATCACAGGTTCGCCTCACTTCCCTCAGGTTGATCAGGCTGATAGAGGAGAGTGAAGAAACAAGACTTCCATGCTCTCATTTATATGCAGAAACTAGGTTTAAAAGCATGTGTACATATGCAAATTTAAATGCATTATGTAAGTTACCAAAACAGGAAGAGGATCACACAGCACAGCTGTGGGAACTAGAAACAAGAAAAGAGGACCAACCGGCTTGAGGGAGGGGACATGGAGTAAGGCAGAAGGGATGTGCACAAGAGAAAACTATGAAGACACATATATTTGAAGATTCCATGAGAAAACCCACCACTCTGTATGCTAACCTAAAATATTAACTTAAAAGCTTATGTAGGCCTTTCCACAAAGGTAACAGAACCATCTATATGCAGCCTCTACCCCAACTGTTTACCTTCTTCATACACCAATTTTGCCTTCTGTTGAGGGGAAGGCATCTTTTTCATTTTTTCTGATGCTGTAACCTGGAAGGCAGAATTATGAAGCAATTATAAGCTTATCTCAAGTATAACCAACATCACACCTAGTTCCAACATTCAGCTAGTTCACCCTCCCTGCTAGACTTCCCCCAAAGGAATGAACAGCCCAAATACAAGTTGGAACACAGGAAAAATAAAAAAGGGGAAATTATTGTGATTAGAAAAACCACATGCAGTTATTAGAGCATTACTACACCAAAATGTTAACTCTACATGCCTGCAGCTACCTCACTGCTCACAGCCACAGGCTGAGCTAGAGTGCAGTATAAACGCCCTGTAACTCACTGAGCTAAAGATGCAATGGTGAGGAGGCTGGGGCCTGTAGCTTCAGCACTCTTGAAGGCAGAGACAACAGTAAAATCACCCTTAGCTACTGAGTATGTTCTCGCTAGCCTTGGGGAGGAGTAAGAGAATAAATACAAATGGGGAGGGGCACAGTTAAGATTTTCCCACTGTCACTCAAGAAACACTTCCAGGTTAAAGCCCGCATTCTAATTTGTCAATTTCTTACTCAACTTGAGCCTGTTACTACACGAATAAGTCCTCATTCCTATCAGTCAAGTCTGAGCTGGAAATTATTTTGATTTGCTTACTTGTGTGATAAGAAGAATGAGTTTTCCGTGCAGGTGTGAGAGTTTCTGGAAAGATTTGACTCTGCTTTCCATTAGCTGGTAGAGGGTCCCCAGCTGGTGCACCAGGTCAGGCAACTAGAAAAAGCAGACGAAGAAATGGCACCAATTCACAGCATCACCACACAGTCATGCTCAGCCCAGCGCAGGAGCTGGCCCTGCACAAGCATCTGTCAGAAGCACTTCTAGGGATAGTGGAGCTTTAGGACACAACCTAGCAACACCACAAATTTTCAAAAATGACCCTTGATATCCTGGCAGGAAAAAATAACTTCAAAACGGCACAAATCACCACCGCTGGCCAGTGGTGGCACACACCTTTAATTAATCTCAGCCTGGGAGGCAGAGGCAGGCAGATCTCCATGATTTCAATGCCAGACTGGTCTACAGAGCAAGTTCCAGGACAGCAGAAGCTACACAAAGAAACTACCTCAGGGAGGAAAAAAAAGACAACTCAGCTAGGGCAAAGGCAGGATGAACTCCTGTATACTGATAAACTATTGCAGACAGGAACAACACAGGGCAGATAATGAAAATTCTCCACCACATATCTCTGAGTTGAAGAAATTCCCTCTGAATCTTAGCAAGGACTTTCCTTTGAATCAATCTGGCACATTACCCACACTTGTCTCTGGAACACCAGAAGCTTCTCCCACACATGTGTGATTCTACACATGAATGCATACTATTTATTTTTACCACTAAGAGGAGGGGACCTATAACTTAACTGTGGGTGTTTCTTTTAAGTCATTTGCTAAAACCTTCTGGGAAAATATACCATAAATGCTAAGTAAATAAAAGAACAAATAAAATTTTATTTTTAGTTTAAAATGTAACTGATAGCCAGGCATGAAGACTAGTGCCTGTAATGCAGCACTTAGGTAACTGAGGCAGGATTGGCAGGAGTACAAAGCCAGACTGAGCCTCAAAAAAAAAAAAAAAAGCCTCATAATTGGGGCTGCAGAGATGAGTTAGCAATTAGAGAACTCAGGTTTGGTTTCCAGTACCCACATGGCGGCTCACAACCATTTGTAACTTCAGTTCCAGGAGATCCAATGCCCTCTTCTGACCTTCATGAGCATCTGGTACATATACATATATGTATATGTATGTATACGTGTACAGACAAAACACTCATACACATAAAAGGAAAAAAAACATCAGAACAGGTCAATGAAATGCTGCTAAGCCTGATGACCTGAGTTTGATCCCCAAAACCCACATTAAGGTAGAGTCAAGTTGTCCTCCAGTCTCCACACATCATGGTATAAGCAACCCCAAACACATACACACAAATTAACATGATTTTCTTAAACTCGAACGGAGTGCTGGTGAGATACAACCATTAATCCCAGTTCAAGGCCATCCTGGTCTACAGAGCAAATTCCAGGACAACCAGAAATACACAGAGAAACCCTATCTTGAGGGAAAATAAAAAAGGGGAGTAAAAATTATGTTCCTTATTAGGCATGGTAGTACAACAACTTTAATCCCAGCAGTCAAGAAGCAGAAGCAAGCAGGTCTCTTTGAATTCAAGGTCAGTGTGGTCTATCCACATAGCATGCTTTACGCTATATGGTGAGACCCTGGCTCAAAAACATATAATGATAAAATAAACTCTCTAAAGGAAGAGAAGGGTCATTTTAGTTTCTACCCCTTACCAAAGCCCAACCAATCACCCTCATAAGACTCACCGTGGACAGGTATGATGCATGAATTGTCAGCACACACTTCAGCCACTGAACCATTAACACAGCACTAGCAAAGAAGAGAAATCCACGTGAAAAACAGTTCACTAACTCAAAAGTACACACAGCTACACAGGAAGTCTATGAAGGTAACAGTCAAATATATTTTCCAGGCCTTTCATTGTGCTATGGAACCTACAGTGATTTCTGTAAACCAGTTAGCTTTTGCAAGCTGGACTAGTAAGTAGGACAACAACCCCCCCCCCAGACACACCCCAAGACTAAAGGCCAGGTTTTACTTCGTATAATTAATTTATACCAGGACAGTAACAATGATCCAAACAGGATGATTTTCTACGTTATAATTACATTTGAGCCCAATCATCTTGTTCACTATTGGGAAGCCTTCCACATTAACATTAACAGGCAAATAGGACCAAACCCTATAATGTGACCCTAATGACCTTTTTAGATTTCTTATTTTGTGAGCTCATAAGGCTAAAGGAGTCTATATAAAAAAACTGGAAAGGGCTAGAGTAAAGTACAACAGTACCTTGTACTTATAACCTCAGCCCAGCAGGGTGGAGGCAGGGGTATCCCTGGGGCTTGCTAGCGAGCCAGGCTAGCCAGATCTGCAAGTCCTACATCACAAAAAAAGACACCCTGTGCCAGGTTCTGGCTTCTACAAACACGTGGTGGTGCACTAATACGTACATGTACACACACAGCTAATTTTAGAAACTAGAAATGAGGACTGGAGAGACGGCTCAGTGGTTAAGAGCACTGACTGCTTGTTCTTCTAGAGGTAATGGCACACTTGGCTGGGGTAGGACCCTGTGTCCACCTTCACCTCTGAGTGTTGCAATTATGTCTGGCTTGAACCCATGCAGGTTTGAATACTTGGAGGTTGAGTAGAAGGATTTGTTAGAATTTAGGCAACCTCTATGTCTGTTACTGAAATCCTGGTACTAGCACACTGTCAATCAAAGCAATTCTTTAGTCCTATATTCTAAAATGAACTCATGCTGGAATAGTAGCTACCGATGTGCTTATAACAGAAATACATATTTGTATATTATTTGTGGTGATTTGAATGAGAATGACCCCAGAGGCTCACTCACAGGTTTGAATACTTGGTAGAATGATTTGGGAAGGATCAGGTGTGTCCTTGGAGGAGGAGGTTGTGTCCCTGGGGTGGGCTTTCAGGCTTCAAAACCCAAGGCCATTCCCAGTTAGTGCTCTCTGACTCCTGCTACTGGACTAAGGTGTGAGCTCTGAGCTCCTACACATTTCCTGTTTGTTGCCATGATGTATCAACTCTGTCCCTCTGGCACAGCGAGTCTCAAACAACTTCTAAGTTGTCTTGGTCATGATGTTTTACCAAAATGATAGAAAAGGACCTCAGAAGTATTCTAACTCAATATGCATTGTTTTATCCTCACAAATACACCTCTGAGGATGAAGGTATTTATCCTTTATGACTGATGAAAAGGAGGACCAAGGATGTTGGGATTTACGCAAGCACATACACTAGCCAGAAGACCCACAACTTGATTAGCTGCATGTGTAATGACACCCCACTCTTCTGTTTTCTCTGTAGCATCTAGCGGTCATATAAACACAATGGTAATTTAGAAAATTCATCTGTATCTTATTATCTTGGGAACTAAGAAGTATAACTATTCTTTTCACTTCTCAGATTAAAAAGTGTGGCTAAATTATGACCTACCCGTCTTTCTGTTACTACTGTTAAAAAACACACTTTGTTAAAGAACATGCGCTCCCCTTTTAGGTTATACGAAGTTACATAATTTGTCTTGTTGCACAATTAATAAAATCCCAGAAACAGATACTGGAGTTCAACCTGATGAAACACCTGAAGGTCAGAAAAGCAAAACAGCCAGTCACTGGCTCTTACCTAGACCTCAGTCCAAAAATGGCGACCCTGCCTACAGGAATCCCAGAATGAGAATGTGTCTGAAAGCTGTCTCCTTCTATTTTTATAATCCTCTCTAGTTCTGGGATTAAGGGTGTGCATGCACCACTACCACCTGGTTTCCATGGCAAGCTAGTATGGCTACTGGGATCAAAAGTGTGTCATTGCTGCAAGTTCTGTAAGGCTGGCCAGTGTGACTATTTTAGTTTTCTGATCCTCAGACAAGTTTTATTTATTAAAATACAAATAAAATGCCACTACAGTCTGTTTCTCTATTCTCTTTAAAAGCACATTTGCAAAGTTATTATTATAACCATATAAAGTTCATTGCATTTTATTACTCTGTGTCTGCTTTTTACACTTTAGCTCAGTTTTTCCTTTGGGTTTGTTTTAGTTAATTCCTTTTTGGGTTTTTTTTATTTTTATACTTTAGACTCATTTGAGTGTGTCTGCATGTACCTATGTGCACATGTGTGCCAGCTGTGCACTGTCAGGAGAAAGCATTGGATCCTCTGTAACCAGAGATACAGATGGTTGTGAACAACCACATTTATGCTAGGAATCCATCCCAGGTCCTCTGCAAAAGCAGTAAGTGCTCTTAACAGCTGAGCCATCTCACCAGCTCCACCACCCCGTTTTATGCTTGTTTTCAGTTCCCTCAAATACCTATTTGAAGAAAGAGGGACACAATTATGCACAGATTAAAAAACAAAACAAAAACCTCAAGACTCTCTCAGGCACCAGCCTTTAATCCTAGCACTTGGAAGGCAGAGTCAAGCACATCTGTGTGAGTTCGAAGCCAGCCTGCTTTACAAAGCAAGTTCCAGGACAGCCAGGGCTGTTAAACAGAGAAACCCAGTCTAATGCGCGCGCGCACGCACGCGCGCACACACACACACAACACACACACAACACACACACTTAGATATAGAAATGAAAACTCTACAAAAAGGAAGCAGAAAACTACCTAAAGGCAATAAGATGTTAAAGGCTAAAACAGATGGTGAAAATTTTTGTTTATAGTTTGTCTTTAAAGAAATGAATGAAATTTATGCCCTGGCAATGCTGAAGCATGCATAGGCAGTCGGTATATGACAGTTCTGTTGAACTTGTCCATATTGGGTTTCCTGGTCTAAGTTGACAAAGATGACTGACCAGGTCAGGACGGTACCAGATGGTTGTGAGCCACCATGTGGTTGCTGGGAATTGAACTCAGGACCTTTGGAAAAGCATCTGTTCAGCCACAATAAAATCACTTAGGAATAAAAATTAGACAAATTAAACATTGGAGGGAGGTAAGTAATACTTGACACAATTCTTCTGAAATTTTGAGGCTAAGGATAGAATCCAGGCCTTTGACACTGTCAGACAAGGACTCAACCACTAAGCAACATCTCCATTCTGGACACTGCTATTTTTAATTTATCTATAAAACAGTAATTCAGCTTGCAGTGATAGCTCACATCTATATTGAGGCAGGAAAATGCTGAGTTCTAAAGTTACATAGTAAGGCTGTCTCAAACAAGAAGACACTTAAGTCACAGAAACAGCTTACCTATTGGGATGTCCTTGCAATCTCTTCGTAAGCTAAGGGAAAGAAAATACTGTTAACATCAGCCAAGGCAACCTTTCTCCATCAATTCCCCAGATGCAGCAATGGTTGTACAAGCTATTCCACCTAGCAATCTAGTTTTACTCAATATTACATGTTTGAAATCATTCTCATAAAAGCAATTATAGGACAGAAGTAAAAGCTAGCACCCTACAGGCGAGTACATGGAAACCAAATATAGAATGGTGATTTCCTACAAACGGGAAGGTATAGGAAGAGGCACACAGAATCACTGCTAATGATGACAAGACTCTCTTTGGAATGACAACTAGACAATCTATGAATGTATGAGAAACTGCACGGTACACTAGAAAAAGAGTTAACTTCATAATGTGTAAACAAAATTTCCACTTAAAAAACACATAAAATGTATGGAGAAAATGCAGGGAAGGAAGCTTTCAATTTTGAGTGGACAATAACCCAATGAGTTTTCTACTATTTTCTAAAATTTTCCTACCAATGATATAAAAACAGCATACATTGCTACCAAAACCCCTCTCATAAAACACTTCATCATGTTAAACAAATAACTCAAGTACAACTTCTATATATCAAATATTCATTCTGTCTTTAGGAGTAATATTTGATAAATGGTACCTACTCTTTTAATGTTTCAGTGCAATTATACTTTTGTATAGTAAAAGTACACAGCAAAATGTACTTTTGAAGGAAAAAGATTTTTCCCTACTGTAACTAATGACCTAAAAAAGAACTGTACAGTCTCAGGAATCTACTTTACCTGATACACAGAATGAATGCAGATCCCAAGTCTAATCTGAATTGTGTTCATTTCAACATCTGGTACCACTTAATGTTTGGGTCCCACCATTCCACAACCCTTGCTTATAGCCTTGCTGCTTGCCCTTTCTGAATAAAGCTAAACAGTTATGCAAGCAAAGGCAAAACTAGCTCTTGCAGGAACTATGCAAGTTCAGGGGTCAGAGGCTAGACCAATAGGTAATCTTAATTTTCCCTCCAATACCACATTCCAATCAAGAGAAAATAAAACATGCAATACTTTCAATATTATGATAAGAGTACCCTACAAGAAATAAAGGTGGAAAAGAAAAACAACAAAAAATCTCAGGGTTCTCTGTTGAGGTATTCCACTACAACCCCCAAACAACAGCATCTATACCCAGTATTCTGTGGTTCACATTAAACCACAGCAGTTACCTCTTGTAACAATGGGATAACAGCATGCAAGGGCATCCTTAGCACAGTCTTCTTTATAAGATTTATATTTCTAGTTTGAAGCACTTTCTGTGAGAAAATAAAATGGCAATTAGGACAAGCATATTTCCAATAACAATACTACTGAAAAATCTTTTCTAACTGAAAATAGCCCAGGCAATAAAGTACTGATTGAACTGGGGAAATCAGGTTGGAAATCAAGTTAAGCTGCCTTCAGATAGCAATCCAAAGAACATCTCTAGACATCTAAATACAAGTATGTGTCATTATGGGATGTTCTTCAACTCCCATCTTAAAATAGAGCTGTCTCCATACAGAGTGAGCTCAATCAGTTTCTGTTTCAAAGAGGACTCTTTTAAATTGTCACCAACTGATAAAAATTTAAACCAATCAAATGATCACATAATGGACGCTTCAACCAAACCACTTTAAGACTTGATCTCTGGGAAAAACCCGATTCCACCCTGGATTGTAGAAAAAGCAACTGAGCAGATCAGTACTGAGCCTATAAGCTCTGGGCAGCTTCCATGCCAGAATTGGGCATGTTTCACAGTAGCAGGAAAGAAGGGGATGGACGAAGAGTCCATTCAGGTCTCTGATACATCCTTTCTCTTAAATACTTTTAAAATCTAAGCAGCAGAAAGAGACCAAAGAAACACAGGAACATAGTTGCCAGCCAATTTTCTCCAGTTCTTTTTTCTCCAGAATCCTTTCAGAATTCTCATCAGATTTTACTTTTCTTATTAAAAAAAAAACTACCTTTATAGCAACCTGATTACCAACAATGTTAAACTATCATAGAATTACAAGATTTCACAGGCTATAATATATTTAATATTCTTATTTTATACACAATCACTGGGAAATGAAGATACAGAATGCCCTGAGCTAATATAGTTCTTGATTGAGCTATATTTTTATCTTCAAATAAACAATATGTAAGATTCAAAGAAAACGATGAAGTTAAGCACAGTGGCATGCACCTGCAATCCCAGCTACTGAGAACTGGGGTAGGAAGATCAAATTCCAGGCCAGCCTGACCAACACAACAAGATTCTGTCTCAGAATTTTTGAAGTTCTAGGTATGTCAGACGACCACCTGCCTAGCACACGTAAGGCAGTTATTTTGCATATAACTCCCAGCCCTTAGGAGGCTGAGGCAGGAATATCATGATTTTAGGGCCAGCCTGGACTCCACTGTTATATCTTGATTCAAAGAAACAACAACAAAAACAACCAAAGATCTAACTCAGTGAGAGTACTTGCCTAGCACACACAAGCCATGAGTTTGATCCCGATCAGTACAAAAACCAAACAAGAAAAACTGATTCTATTAAAAGTATAATGTGCTGATTATAATACTGGAGGTACTTGTTGAATTTAAGTATTCCTAAAATAATTGCCTTACTATAAATCTGTGATCATAAAGTTCTAATCATCTAGAAGGCACCAGAAACATCTGTATTTGGGAATAGTCACATTTTTGATCTACTCACACCAGCATCTACTGTCTTACCATGCAAGGAGCATGGTGGAGCTTCCGGAAATATAAAATAATCTGGCCTACTTGAGTGGGGGTGATGCACTCGGGAGGATCTCTGAGTTGGAGGCCAGGACATATAGAACCCATCTCAAAAACCCAAAAATAATAATCCGGCCTGTCACACCATGACTTACACCAAGTCTCATCAAATTCTGCCACTGTCATATCTGCTGTTTTCTTTGAGGTTTGCAAAATAAGCCTATTTTTCTACTGGGGAGATGGGAAGCGGCAGGAAATCCGAGCCAGACAAACAGACACTGACACACAAACGAGCCAGACATGGTGACATTTGCCTAAAATCCCAACACGCAAGGGACAGAAACCGTATTTCTGTATTTAGGAATACATACATACATACATACATACATATATATATATATATATATATATATATATATATATATATTATACCAATTAAAGAACCTGAGGTCTCATATCTGAGACACAGAGGGTGGGGAAGATGAAGCATGGAAAAGGTTAGTTAGTGGAAAGAAAGGGAAAGGGAGAAACGCTTACAAAAAGAAAGGCAGAGGCCAACTGTAGGTTAAAGGCCAACCTGGTCTATAAAATGAGACCTGTCTAAATGAAAACAAAAGCTAAAAGAAAAGAGGGCTGGGAATGTGGTTCAGTGGTTGAGTGCTTGCTTAGCATGAAGTAGATCACAGGTTCAGCCCCTAGAACCACAGAAAAACAAGTAGTGGCCCAGCCCAGATTGGGAAGCTCAAGGTCATTGCCCGCAACACAGGTCCAGTCTGATATTTAAAACAAAAAAACAAAAGAGGGAGGGAAGGAAAAGATAGGAAACTAAGCTGTGTGAAAAGCAATCAGCGGTAGCAAACGCCTTTAATTCCAGCACTCTGGCCTACAGAGAAACTCCGACTTTTCGTGTTTTTTTTTTTTTTTTTTTTTTGGAGGCGGTAAACATGGACACCTGACACGAAACAAGGAACTACAGAAAGTTTTCTCAAGACCATATTTAAAGAAACAGCCCTATTAACCAGCTTTAACTACCAAGAAGATGACTCCCCTCCCTCCCTCCCTCTTTCTCTCCCTCTCTCTCTCTCTGTTGTTCGAGACAGGGTTTCTCTCTCTCTCTCTCTCTCTCTCTCTCTCTCATTCAAGACAGGGTTTCTCTATAAATTTGGAGCCTGTCCTGGAACTAGCTTTTGTAGACCAGGCTGGCTTTGAACTCACCGCCATCCACCTGCCTCTGCCTCCTGAGTGCTGGAATTGAAAGCGTGCACCACCACTGCCTAGGCATGACTTGTTAGTCCCTTGGTAAATAGGAGGGAGCAGAACAGTGAGGCTGCATAGTAGGTGTGTTCTTCACTTGTAAAACTCAAACTGTTTCATTACACACTGCCAGCAGCAAGGCATGGTTTTCAGCTGCTAAATACAACACAAACATCACCTTTTTCATTTTTAACAACCTATAACAGACATGCAGTATCATCTCACTGAGATCTTACTCTGCCACACTGAAAAAAATTTTTTTTACATGTGGGCTGGTGAGGTGGCTCAGAGGGCAAAGGAGCTTTCTCCCGCCAGGTCTGACAACCTAAGTTCAATCCCTAGGGTTCACATGGTGGAGAGAACCAACTCCCAAAAGTTGTCCCCAACCTCCACATGTCCCCTGTGGCACACCCTGGCATATAAGATAAGCAAACAAACGTAAAAAAAAAATAAACATTTTCTATACATTCTTATTGTCCATCTGACTTCTATGTGCTGTCTGTTCACTTCTCTACTGGATTTTTGAATGGCATCTTGTTAAGAGCTCTTTATATATACTAAGTAAAAACTGTGGTATAAAAGTGAACATTTTTCAGCCTACAGCATGGTGTTTCATCATGCTGTTTTGTTTCACGGTCCTAACACTGTCATTTAGTTCATTTGTTCAGAGAGGCTCTTGCTACGTCACAAACAGGATAGCCTGAATGAAGCATACAATCCCCTTGCCTCATCCTCATGTGTGCAGTACTACACCTGACTACCACTGTCCTTTTTTGAGACAGAGTCTCTCTAGGTAGTACTGGCTGTCCTGGGCTGTGCAGACCAGGCTGACCTTGACCTATGCCTCAGTCACCTGAACTGCTGAGATTAACAGAGTGCCCCAACAACCCTGGCATCCAGCATGTCTTCTCAAGTGGAGGAGTTCTGATTTTAAAGGTCCACCAAATGACCATGTATTTCTTTACCCTCGTGATTTCTATACACCTATCTGTACTCACACATAATAACAATAGTTTTTAAAAGTACTATTAACTTTTGTTAGGTATGGTAATAGATGGTGGTCCATTTTCTTAACGGCGTTTTTAAGTTAGGTAGGTTTGTCTATGGATGAAACATTATCTCATCATAAACTTACTCCACCCATGTTAGCATGTGAACAGATAAATGAACAAATGATGGCCTGGCAGGCATTTGTGGGGAGCTTATGAAACAGAGGGAGGCTCCTGATGATCTACAGTACAGTTCTAGAACCATATTCACATAAGCAATGATGTTTCAAAAATAATGTCAAGTAAGTATTTTGTACAAACTATTTTTCATCAAATTCTTCTAGGTTTCCAAGTCACCTAAAACAAATTACATCAAACTACTTGGAAAGTAAATTTATATTTTTATACTTATTTGCCCCCTCTCTTTGCACAAGACTACTTTAGACAGAAACATTAAATAATCACATTGAAATCAAGTGAAAAATCATAAGTTCAAGGTCATCTATACTGATTGAACTAATTCTGCTAAGATATAAAAAAAGCATTTAACAAATGAAAACTGCACTAACAGATCAGGCAGTTTAAGTACTCGGGTCCTACTGTTTGTCAATTTTTCTGTGTAGACACTGTCAAACTGTGGGTGTAAGAGAGCCAAACTGAGTAGCTTCCTGCAAGCAGTCACCAACTTACAGACATTTCTAATGCTTCCTTAAATTTCTAGAACTACATAATAACATAGCCCCCAACCCTCTTGAATCTTCCCCCGAACTCCTACCCATTGCCAAGGTTCCACCTCATTGCCCCCTCTCACGGCCAGGGGTAATAAGTTTCTGGAATCCAGAGTAAAAACTCAGGAACGCATTTTCCTACAGAAAAAGATATAAATTGTGATCTAGAATGCTAAGTGTTAATTAAGAGTTTAGCTGCACTTTATATGGGCTTTTGTAAACTAAAGCCTAAGGAATCCAACAATTCAAAATACCATTTCTATGAGAAAATGCATTCCAGGTTCAAGAGAATAAATAACACACTCCCATGGTAGGTTGATGAATGTCTGTATATTGCTACCAAGCATAACATTTGACTAAATTCACACACACAAACTAAGTTGCATGTTTCCTTATGCTATGACTACTCATTCTGTGAGTTGAGTCCACAGTCTCCACTTCTCAGCCCACTGAAATCTGCTGCAGTACTTACGTTTAGCATCTCTAAATCATTGCTTTCCAAGCCCTGGGTGAGAAGGACTGGAAAGCTGGTTGTCTGCAGAAGGTCATCCTTCCTTCCTTTTCTATCTAGATCCATGGCTTCAAGGCGCTCCTCGATGCTAGCCTACAGAGCAGAAACATCTAAGTTAACCAAACAGGGATTTAGAGGCTGCCAACAACTCAAGAGTCACACCTTGGTCACAGAAACACAAAGAACCTCACCACCACAGTAGTGCTGTGAAGAATCATGAAAAGAGCTGCAATCCAAATTCCCCCAGTCTAGCAAAAACAAAAGCCTAAAGAGGCACACTGGGGACTTGAAGAAATGACTCGGAAGTTAAGAACACTGGCTGCTCTCCCAGAGGACCCCAGTTTGGCTCCCTGCACCTACATGGCTGCCCACAAGTATCACTGGAACACCAGTTCCAAGGGATTGGATGTCCTCCTCCGGCCTCTACAGGCATTGGATGCACACAATAAAGACATACATGTAAGGAAAATAGCCATACACCTAATTTTTCTTTTTTACGTTTAAAAAAAAAAAAAGAGGCACAATCCCTCTTTGGGTAGATTAAAAAATGAAAAGACCTGGCATCTCACCATCAATGCATCAAGAAAACAGCTATTACCATGTTTCCCTAGTACTTGTCAAGAATACAAAGTTAGGGTGGCAAGATGGCTCAAGCAGGTAAAGGAGCCTACCATCAAGCCACCAGCCTGATTTTAATCCCTGGAACCCAAAGGTGGAGGAAGAGAACTAATTATGCCAAGTTGTCCTCAACCTCCACACAAGTGACAGGCAGGGCACAAATGTGATCTTCATGCCCAATCCTCCCACACAGATGCACTCATGCACACATATAAACTAATAAATAAATGTAATAAACTGTAAAATATCAAAGCTCTATTTTAAGACACATAACCAGCCAGGATTGCTCAGACAGCCAAGAGAAAGGAGGCATCATGGGAACTCAGCATATGCGAAACCCAGTGAAAGTCATCACAGCAATTCCTGACATAACCTACTCAACTTCTATCTCTCCAGCTACTGAGAAATGACGAAAATCTCTTCAGTTAAAGACTGGAAGGCAGCAATAACTGCTGCAGGATTCTGAAAAACTGCTCCAGCTCTACCCAATATGCTCCCTACAATTAATTCCTCACACTTCAAACCCAAATAAGCAGTTATTACCTCATTCCTGCCTAATTTCCTCTTGTTCTCCCCCTCCTTAGGCTGTGAGAGTGGGGGCTTGATCGGTACGTGATGTCCAGGAATCCCAGGCACCAGAACTTTTGCTTCAGAATTCATCACTGGTGTTCTCACCTGTCACACACAGATTCAACGTGTGGGAAAGATGTGACTTGGTTCTTGTGCTTCCTACTAGAGAAAGCAAGCGGCTCTCCAAAACTTTTCCATTCAACAATGCAAAGAAACATACTCACCATGACAGGAATTCCAGACAAAATGTGAATTAAATGTTGGCAAATAAACTTAAAATACTGGCTAAAAGCTCGTGGTTTTAAAGTTCACAATATCTCATTAAGAAAAATAAAACCTACCAAAAAGCTGTGCGATGCAAAAACTGCTCAAGTTACACACCTAACAACCTCCAAAACCAAATCTTTGCCAGCCATGCTCAGACAGCCAAGAGAAAGGTGTCATCTCTGAAACTCAGTCGGATGCGAAACCATGTGGGTATCATCACAGCATGGCTTGGCTTTCCTTCCTATTTCATCACCAAACAAGGTATTATAGAGCAACAGCAAGTTATACTGAAAACAGAATGCAGCAATGATGGATGGGCGGCAATGAACTCCAGATCTACTGTGGTCTGATTTTACCCTGAAATACAACATACATTTAAACAACGACGTGCTCTTTCAAGAGCAGAGACTAAATGAGCAACACTGAACTCTTATGAGCACACACTCCTCCAGAGTTCCCTGTCCAACTCATCTGCACATCATCAGCAGAGCGAGATGTCTTACATTTACATCTGAAAGCACAGTCTCATGCTGTGCTCTAAGAAAAGAGCATAAAGTGCAATAGTGTAAACACCTGCTACCCCAGCACTGAGGCTGAAGAATCATGAGTTTCAATTTAGGCTAAATAGCAAAACTGTTCCTCAGGAGACAGGATTTAAAAAAATAAATAAAGTCAGTCTAATATGGCACTGTATTCAACTCAATCTAGCCAAATCTATTATTCTTAATATCAAGCCTGTAATGTGCTTACCTTGGTTATTGCTGTTTCTACTGTTGGAGCCCAGCAATTGGAAATGTCTCTTTCCAAACATATATGAGTATCTTTGGCGTTCAAAGCCTGGAAATGGTTTTTCAAAGGGAAGAAGGGAGAGAAGAAAGGTCAAGCAAAGCAATCACCAATGATGTGACAAACAACATCACCTCCATAAAGAATAAAAGGAAGACCTCCAGGCCACCTGTTAGCCACAATCTACACTCAGACCAATGGCAGCTGAGTAGAAAAATAAATTGAAGGCACTGGTGCAGTGTGTACTTCCCTTGTTTATGGACCATCAGAATTTTTCACTCATCAAAGGCCAACAGATAATTCTTATTTACAGGAAAGGGTATATAGTCCAACAGTCTTATAAATAAAGTCCCCCCACAAAAATAATGGGTCCTACCCTAAATTTCCCTAAGCAAGTTCTTCCTACAAACAGGTTGAGGACAGCTCTGCCTACTAACAGACTGCTCTCAGAGGGACCTGTATGTCCAAGAACAATGCCCAACAAGGGCAGAGAAGTCACATGCAACAAGTTACTTATGTCCCCAGAAGAGCTTCTATGTTGCTTTTATGCCTAACACCTGCAATACCTAAAGAGATAATAAAGGCTATTATCCAGAAAGGGGCATCCCATACAGCCAGCAACTGTATCTTTTTCTCCTTGTTTAATCAAACTCTATGTACGCAACCAATTTTTCAGTGTACTTCTTGGAATTGAGGACACCTAAAGTCCCAGCACCAGGAGGCAGAAGCAGTAGAACCCCTTACAAGTTCAGTCAATTACGGCTACCAGGCAAGAGCCTGTATCAGTGGTACAGTGTTTGTCTAGCATGAATGAGGCTGAGTTTAATCCCTAGCATTACAAGGAAGAAAAAAAAGAATATTCTTTAATAAACTCGAGAAAGCAAGCTTATTTGGTCTTATTAAGTAAAAGCATTACAAACCAAGCTTAACCACTAGACATGACTAAGAACTCGCATGTCTTTAGAAAAAAGAAAAAACTCTGTAGTAAAAAAAAAATGTCAGGACACTATCCCTTACATTTCCATTTAGAAAATACAATAGGTACCACCACTAAAGGCTATTAGTAAGTAGTGTATTTTATGTAATAGGGCAAAATTCAAAACTCAAATCATACTCATGCTGACCAGAAACATGTATCCAGTAGGAACATGATACCAGGACTAGTTCAAAGTTAGATACACACACTGGAAACATCAGATTCCTAAGACATCAAGAGGAAAGAAGAGGTGACATTCTACAAACTGTTGTGTTTAGAAAAAGAATTCTCACAAACCACCCACTGAAGGTTTTTTTTTTAATTAAAGAATGTTGTTTATTTTTTCTAAGTATTCCAAAATGCCCCTTTTAAAATCTGAATTATTATCTCCAAAGTGGCATCTACTTACCACTCGCTCAATGGTAGGCTGAAACCAATTGCCATACACAAGCAATAAGGACATTTTATCTAAGCAAAATCCAGCTGCTAGAATAGGGATGGGTTTGGGTGTTGATCTCTTGCCTTTCCCAGGTGTTGCTATTTGAATCGTGCAATTTGAAGTCAAAGGCTTTTTGCAGTGTCTAGGAATAAAGAGAAAGTAAGATTAGAGAATCTCAAATTGCTATCAAGTTAGAAAATATGACCCTGCCCTTTATCGCTCTTTAATCTATTTTCAACAGTTTTGCCAAAACAACTATCATGAGCCTTAGGTCATGAATCAAATCTGTTTAAAACTCTTCCACAGGGGCTGGAGAGATGGCTCGTTGCAGTGGTTCTCAACCGTCCTAATGCCATGACTCTTTAATACAGTTAGTTTCTCATGCTGAGGTGAGCCAACCATAAAATTATTTTGTTACTTTGTTAACTGTAATTTTGCTGCTGCTGTGAGTTGTAATGTAAATATCTGATAAGCAGCATATCTGATATGATCTGATCCCTGTGAAAGGGTCATTCCACCCCCAAAGGAGTGGTGGAAAACTGTTGACACAGCACAGGTTAAGTACACTGGTTTCTCTTCCAGGACCCAGATTTGATTCCCAGCAACCACATGGCAACTCACAACCATTTGCAACTCCAGTTCCAGGGAACCCAACACCTCCTTCTGGCCTCTGTGTGCACCAGACATGAAATTGATACACATATAGGCATGGAGGCAATACCCACACAAATAAAATAAGTAAAACAAAACAAACAAACCAAAAACTCTTGATGGCCTACCTATGCCAAGGAGACTCAAAATTTCTGGAATATTTCCTTCTTGGTATGCTAGAGATGAAGCCTTAGCACCAGACAATCTAGCCCAGCACATGACATAGTTGCATTCCCCCACCCTCTAGAATGTTCTATAGTATGTGCAGGACTCTCCTTACTCTACCCATGGTATAAGGAAACAGCACAGGGACACTTCACTGAGTTAAACACACATAGGCAAAGGCAAATAAACCATGACGGAAGACAAGTCAAGGCACCACCCAAATCCATAAGCAAGTCCCCCCAACTGAGCAACTTTTGTTACCATTATCAATAGTCACGATAAATACTTCATAAAAGGCCATTCTCCTAACCAAAGAAATAACATGGCATATGACTTCAAAAATTTGAGCTCATGACATACTCATGCAGACAAGCAATCAAGAGTACTTTCAGATGGCTCAGTGGTTAAGAGCACTGACTGCTCTTCCAGACGTCCTGAATTCAATCCCCAGCAACCACATGGTGGTTGAGATCTCGTGTCCTCTTCTGGCGTGCAGGCACACATGCAGACAGAACACTGTATGTGTAATAAATAAACACTGTGTGTGTGTGTAATACGTTTTTTTAAAAAAAATCATATAAACTGCCAGGCGGTGGTAGCACGTGCCTTTAATCCCAGCACTTGGGAGGCAGAGGCTGGCAGATCTCTGTGAGTTTGAGGCCAGCCTAGTCTACAAGAGCTAGTTCCAGGACAGGCTCCAAAGCCACAGAGAAACCCTGTCTCGAAAAACCAAAGAGTACTTTCACAATAACTTATCAGAATGAGCAGAAATATAAACCAAAGAATGAGGTGGAACACAGGCATTTCTTGCTTAAACTTCTTACTTACCCATTTAGTATGTGTTCAAAAAGATGGACTTGACCGTCTCTGCAAACAACAGCTAACTTGACAGGCTAAAAGAAAGATGTAGCAGATTAATTATAGTCAATTATATATCCTGCCTTGAATTAAACTCATGAAAACTGAGCTCTTGTCCCACCTCCTTTGTAACTAGAATTTAAAAAAAAAAGAAGCAGCAAACAAACAGCAGCACATTTAAAAATCATTATCTAGGGAACAGCTAGATGGCTCAATCAACAGGTGAAGACACTTATCATGCAAAACTATCAACTTCAAGCTAACACCCAAAATCTATATAAAGATGGAGAGAACTGACATTACAAAATCGTACTCTGGCCAGACTCATGCAAATACACTTATTTTAGGGATCATGGGGTTAAGGCAGGATTTCAGCTGGGCAGTGGTGGCACATGCCTCTAATCTCAACACTTGAGAGAGGCGGAGACATGAGGCCTGCCAGGTCTACAGAACATGTTCCAGGACAACCAGGTCTACACAGAGAAACCTCATATGTGTTTGGGGAGGGATAGGGTTTCTCTACATAGCCCTGGCCTGGCCAACCTAGAATTATGTAGACCACACTACCCTTGATCTCACTGAGATTTACCTGTCTCTGCCACTTGAGTGCTGGGATTAAAAGTGTGCACCACCAAGCCCAGCTTGACACACAATTATTTAAATCAGTATCTCTGACAAAATGTTGTTCTTGTCAAGATTGTAAATAAAGCAGCACAAGGCAGCCTCCAAGGTCAGTGTGCTCTTTCTGAAAAGAGCATGGATGCGTGGTCCTGGGATGCCTCAGCACAGCAGCCAGGACTTATGTGAAGGAAGAGAAGGGCCACGTCTCCTCAAGTCTGCCAGCTCCCAGGGCCTCATAGTCTAGGGGCTCCCACCCATCATATTCTAGCTGTCATCTTCCTGTGCTGAGGACTAAACTTAAGTTCCGAAGCTTCTTGAGCATTTAGCACTTCATAAATCTTACCATTTATATTTTAAGTTATGTCTAGTTCAAGAATTCAAAGGCCACTAACACGCTAGGAAACACTGAAATACAGCTAGTGTGGCATCGAGAGCATAGAGAGCGTTCAGATCAGACCTCGGGAAGGAAGCAGTCAGAGTCATCAGTTCCCAGAGGAGCCATCCACACAGCACCACTTTTCCATGAGCCCTAACGGATACTCTCATCTTATACAAACTATCAGATGCAGAGTGTTGTCTAAGATCAGAATCAAGGGGCTAGAGAGATGGCTCAGTGGTTAAGAGCACTGGCTGTTCTTCCAGAGAACTCAAATTCAATTCCCAGCACCCATACAGCAGGTCACAACCGTCTTTAACTCCATTTTTAGGAGATCTGACATCATCACACAGATAATACACTAATGCATATAGAATAAAGATAAACAAATTTTTTAAAAAGACCAGAATCAAGACTATGTTTGGGGTTGTATAATTAATAATACTACCTAAAATTTTATAAGAAATAAGACTTTGGCTTCTTGACCCATTACTAACTTTAATATGTAAATGCCTTTAATGAGTCAGTTAGGGAGCTGGGGAGAAGACTCAGTTAAATGCCTGCCATAATCCTCCCATAAACCAGATATATGGCACACACCTGTAATCCTGGCACTAAGCAGGACGGAATGTTCAAGATCATCACTGTTGGCTACACAATGAGTTGAAAGACAACCTGGGATATAAGACCCTACCTCAAGAAAAACAAAATACCAAAAGTGATGATGGTGATGATGATGGTGACGACAATGACAATTAATTGGCCATGCTGGCACATGCCTATAATCATAGAGCTTGAGAGACAAGAGTCAAAAAATCGTCATGAGTTAAAGGCCAGTCTGAGATACCCAGCAACTATGAGGCTAAAACAGCAAGACTGTGTCTCAGGGCTGGAGCAATGGCTCAGAGGATAAGAACAGGAAGACTTGAGATCAAATTCCCAAAATCTACATAAAAAGTCAGGCATGACCACATGCACAAATACAAGCCCAGCACTGGGAGTGGGAAGGAAGAGGACACAAGGATCCCAGTAGCTTGCGCACCACCACTCTAGCGCCAAGCTTAGTGAGGCTGCCTCAAAAGATTAAGGAAGAGTGACAAAGCAGGGTATCCAAGGTCCTCATATGGTTTCCACAGGTACACTGGGCATGTATATTCTTATAGACACACAAGCACTTATCCACATGCAGACATACATACACATACTGTCTCAAAAAAAGTTCAGTAGCATAAATAGAAACAATATGTGTGCTGTGCATGCATGTATATGCATGTAGGGGCCAAAGCTGTTATCTTCTTCAATCACTCTCAGATTCATTTATTAGAGCATAATCTCTTGTTGAATCTCTACCTCCTAAATGATTACAGGCAGCTACCACACTGTAAAGCTTTGACATGGGTTCTGGGGATTGTACATAGCCAACACTTTTATCCACTGAGCCATCTCTTCAGTCTCCCATAATTTTTCTTGACCCTAAAATCACTTGTCACACATCAAGCCACTTACCTCTTCCTTGTTCTCTGACAAAGTCAAATCAATATAGACAGGTTCATCTGTGACTGTGAAAGACATAACCGCACTTCTCTCTTTGTTTTCTGAGCGGACCTGCCTAGATAACAAACCAGCCATCAGGTAAGACTTGCCAAGAACTATGCAACTAGTCCGTGCCTGACGCCCACGACAACCAGAAGAGGGTGCCAGGTTCTCTGGAACTGAAGCTACAAACCTGGTAGCTCTGCAAGAGGAGCAAGCAGTAGTAATTGTTGAACCGTCTCTCCAGCCCCCAAAGATTTTTTTATTATTCTATGTATCAAAATGCCTTCATATGAGTGTGCTTGCATCACACTCAACGTTTTTCAAGTGTTAGTTCATTTATGTGTTTTTTTAAGACAAAGTTTCTTTGAGTAACCCTGACTATTGTTCAACTCGCTCTGTAGACCGTACCTGCCTCTGCCTCCAGAGTGCTGGGATTAAAGACTTGCACCACTGCTGCTCAGCCATACTCAACTCTTTATAAAGTAGTTTCTGGAGACCAAACTCGGGTCCAGAAGCCCCAGACTCAAACTGTATACTTTAAGTTCTGCATCAACAAAGCTAGGTACAAGCTAAATGATAAAAAATTAACATGTGATTTAAAAGTATGCTTTGGGACTGAAGTGATGGCTCAGTGGTTAACAGTACTTGCTGCTCTTCCAGAGAACCTTGGCTTGATCTGAAGCATCCAAAAACAGCGGCTCATGGTTAACCGTCTAGACGTACAATGCAAGATCTGACACCCTCTCCTGGCATCTGAGGGCACTAGGTACACAGGCGGTGCACAGACCTACGTGCAGACAAAATACCCGTACACATAAAATACAAAACTTAAAAAGAAAAATGTTTTAAATTTAGTTACAACTATTGACAATTTATTTCCTATTAAACAAGTTTATATTTTTTTTGAGTCTAGAAGATAATTAAGCTAACTTAATATACAGTAAATACAAACACTTCTTAAAAATGTACTCTTTGAAGGGTGAAAAATATATAATTATTTTCAGATAATGTTGAAATTATAAACATCCATACTGATCCCATAAACTCTGAGATTCTTACAAAGCAAAGCTGTCTTCCCAATCCCAAACAGCTACGTACCAGACATTAAGTAACCGGTCATGTACTGCTCCAGATAAGAAATAGAGACCTGTAATCCCGTCAAAAGGCTGGCTTTCATTAGGTCTGATGGTAGTGAACCTAAGTGATGAAACAGGTGTCGAGTGGCCTGTGAAGTGCTAGAGAAAGTTAAATCTCATTTAGGCAAGGGTGGACTCAAAAACAGTGCAAAAATAAAAGTCTTTATGTATCCTGAGTAAGCTATATCATACACATCCTACAGCAGCATCTACAGCACACCAACAGTTAAAATTCATTCTAAGCAAAATTATTTGTGCTATATATAATCCTTTCCATAAAAAAATACCAGTTTGGGGGGTGGGGTGGTTGCAGGGTGGCACACACCTTTAATCCCAGTACTCACAAAACAGAGGCAGGTGGATCTATGAGTCCAATACCAGCCTGGTGAGTTCCAGAACAGCCAGGAGCTACACAGTGAAACCCTGTCTCAAAACAAACAAACAAACAAACAAAAAAACCACCAAATATTAAGACAAAATTAAGATGCCTCTTCTATTATTGATGTAGGTGGGCCTTCTACTTTCATTGGTTAATAAAGAACTGCCTTGGCCTTTGATAGGACAGAAAATTAGGTAGGCGGAGTAAACAGAACAGAATGCTGGGAAGAAGGGAAGTGAGCCAGACGCCATGCCTCTTCTCTCCAGGTCAGATGCCATGTAGCCAGCTGCCAGGTCAGACATGCCGAATCTTTCCCGGTAAGCCACCACTTTGTGGTGCTACACACATTATTAGAAAGGAGTTACTCAAGATGTGAGAGTTAGCCAACAAGAGGCTGGAACTAATGGGCCAGGCAGTGTTTAAATGAATACAATTTGTATGTTGTTATTTTGGGGTATAAGCTAGCCAGGCGGCCGGGAGCCGGGCGGCAGGAATGCAGCCCACAGTTCCTTTCTACATATTACCCTACCGCACAACCAGTTTCTCTCACTTCTGTATTTTCCTTTTTCCTCTCGCTGGCTCACCTTCCCACTACCTACCCACCCCAACAAGCTGCTGCTCTTTTTTTTTTTTTAAGAGACGGTACCTAGCTCTTTAAGCCACATAGTCCTAGAGAGAACTATGCTGCCAAAGCTGACCTCAACCTTGAAGTCCTCCTGCCTGAGATGTATGGAATCACAAGCATGCACAGCCACTTGGACTTAACTCTTTATCAGTTTTTAAGGGTGCTCAGACACAGCCAAGGAATTGCAGGTCCTCATGGTACTCTCAGAGAGTCGAAACCACAATTTTAAGGCATCATCACAGCACCGTAAGTTCAATACCCCGGAGTGAAACTTATTTAAAAGTCCTGATAGCAAACCCTCAACTTATTTAGTGTAAAGAGATAAAATGCTAGTTGCACACTAAAAAACACAACTGTAATCACTGCATAATGAAGTTTTAATTCAAATTCCATCTATTTTTCTCATTTTCAAATGTATGTGAGCATGACTGAACTATTTAATATCAAAAACCTTAGACTTGAAAAATGTTTTTAATATTATTTCTTTAAGAATCATTTTGTGTGCTTTGCCTGCAAGTATGTCTGTGAACTAGGAGCACATAGAGGCCAGAAGAGGATGCTGATCCCCTGGACCACCACATGGGTTCCAAGACTTGAACCTAGGTCCTCTGGAAGAGCAGCAATGCTCTCAATCTCTAAGCTAACAACTCTCCAGTCCTAATTCTATTATTTAAACAAATTACTTGACAACTGGTAACTTTTTTTTTCTCAGGAAAGATCTCTTGTAGCCCAAGCCGGCCTTGCTATACAGCCAGGGAAGACCTGAGACTTCTGATCCTCATGTCTTTGCTATCATTGTGAGCATTCATTACCATGTACAGTTTACTCAGGTCTAGGGACTGAACCCAGGGCTTCATGAATGACAGGCAAGAACTCTACCAACTGAGCTGACACCCTGCCTTGTCAATTCTGTTTAAATATCTACAAATAAAAGAACTTGGATTTTTTTTGTTAGTTTGTTGAGACTGAACTTATTTTGTCATCTAAGCCTCTAGAGCCTCAATTTATGCACTCCTCTACTACCACAAGACTATGATTGAGGGGAGGTGCTACTTGAGCCCACGCTTTACGTAAGGCAAGCCTTCTACTAATTGAGCTAGGATCCATACTCTTAAAACAATATTCTATGACTCCAACTTGTACATACTGGCTCTAGAACTGCCATTCTTAGAAACAATGTGATTAACTCACTCTGTAAACTTCTTTGGTCTCCAAAGCCCACAGTTTGATTGTTCGACCAGCCGAAAGTAACATCTTTCCATCTGGACTGATACATAGGGAATTGACGCTGCTGTTGTCTCCTTTCCATTTGCTGAACAGTGAAGAAAACCAAAACATAATGAACAAGAGAAACTTTTCAGAGCAGAAAATGACCAAATAAATAGGTCAGACATTAAAAAATACTAGGTAAGGTCCTTTGCCAAATGCCTTCCCTAAAATCTCACACCGGTTACTAGGCACAGACACAGCACTTAAAGCATCCCGAAAGGCAGGCCTCCCTTTTGTAAACACAGGTTAAAAAAAACCCTGACATGTCAGGAAATGGGTGGATAAATTATATAAGAACATTCTATAGGGAGCCATGTATCCCTATAATCTACCATGAGGTAGACTGTCAATGCCCAGGACACTACTCTGCTAGCTGGACTTCCACAAGTTGATCCCATCCCCACAAAAATTCCTGTTGTCTTTGACAAGCTAGTCTTTTAATTTCCTTGGCAACACATGGTTTCTCTGCAGCCCCCAAAAGTTACTTCTATCCTAGATTTTAATGGATGAAGTCCTAGAAGAATGAGTCTAATTTCTGTACATAATGTGATTAAGCAATAGGGAGCCTAGCTGTTCACATATCAAAATTATATATTATGAACAAGGGATAATACTTAGAATGTAGTAATAGCTCCTTTATATTGGTAAGAACTCAAAATTAAAACAAAGGCTATAAACTGGTAATTTGTAAGACAAATACTGTTGATAAACAGAAAATATTTGAATTCACTAGTAACCAAGAAACAAAGTACAAAAACCCTTCTTCCTTACTAGCTTCTAAATGCTTTCCAATTTCTTATCAGTGTCCAGTGTTTTAAGGCTTTTCACAAACATTATTCATTATGTATGCACCAAGTTGATACATATTAAAAAGGCATGTTGCTAAGAATGAAGAAATGGCTCGGTAAAATGCTTGCCCCTTGAGCATCAAGCCCTGATTTCAATCCTCAGTACCCACATTAAAAATTATCATAATAAAAACTAATTAAAATAACACTGTATAGGGTGAGGCAAGAGGTCCCTTGGGACTTGCTAATCAGCCAGTCTAGCCAAACTGACAGGTTCCAGGTTCAATTAGAGACCCTGTCTCAAAGAAAAGCAAAACAAAAAAAGAAAAAAATAGAGTACCTGAAGAAGACATTCTGAAATCGTCCTCTAGCCTCTTTGGGCATGCACATGCGTACACGCAAGGACACATACATACATACATGCACGCACACTCCGCACACTCCTCACACTGCCCTGAGAAACCTAAGGTACTTCCTGAATCTACCCTCACCTGTGAAGGGTAATACCAATGCCCCCCACCCTCCTGCTGCCAGTCACACCCAAAAGAATCCTAACTCTAATTCTGAGAATTTTGCAGTATTACAGATTACCAAGGCTCAACCTACTAGACATACTACAGATCTGTCTACACAAATCAGCTTTAAAAAGTGGTGGCACAAACCTTTAATCCCAGCACTCGGAAGGCAGAGGCAGGAAGAACTTTGAGTTCAAGGCTAGTCTAGTTTATAGATAAGAGTTCCAAGACAGACAGGGCAGTCACAAAGAGAAACCCTAAAGAGAGACAGAAGGGGAAAGGGCTAAAGAGATGACTCAGTGATCAAGAGCACTGGCTGTTCTTCAGGAGAACCCAGGTTCAAATCCTAGCACCCACATGACAGATCACACAACCGGGGATCCAATGCCCTCTTCTGGCCTTTAAAGGCACTTCATACATGTGGTACACATGCAGGTAAAACTCCCTTGCACATAAAATTAACAAAGAATATTTTTCTTGCCGGGCGGTGGTGGAGAATTTACTTATTGTCTGAGCATTCCCAATCTGAAATGACCTGTCAGTTCCTTCCCCTAGATGGATGCACGTGCCTTCAAAGTCAGCAGAAGCAGCAAAGCAGCCAGAAAACATCAGATCAACCCTCAATCAGCCATTGGATCCCAGTACTAGTCAAAACTATATGTTGTCTCAGGTTGAAGTGAATGTATATCAATATAAAGGTGTCTGTTTCTTCTTGAAAATAAAGTTAGGCCGGGTGGCGGTGGTGCACGCCTTTAATCCCAGCACTCGGGAGGCAGAGGCAGGAGGATCTCTGGGAGTTCGAGACCAGCCTGGTCTACAAGAGCTAGTTCCGGGACAGGCACCAAAGCAACAGAGAAACCCTGTCTCAAAAAAACAACAACAACAAAAAAAGAATATTTTTCTTTTTTTTTATTTATTATGTATACAGCTAGCCAAAAGAGGGCACCAGACCTCATTACAGATGGTTGTGAGCCACCATGAGGTTGCTGGGAATTGAACTCAGGACCTTTGGAAGAGCAGGCAATGCTCTTAATCACTGAGCCATCTCTTCAGCCCAAGAATATTTTTCTTAAAAAGGAATGCACTAAAGTAGAGCTTTCTCTGAGGAGTATGGCAGGTTGCAGAATAACAATCCATAAAAACAGAAACCTTCCAAGGCCTTCATTTTTTTTTTTTTGTTTTTGTTTTTCGAGACAGGGTTTCTCTGTGGTTTTGGAGCCTGTCCCGGAACTAGCTCTTGTAGACCAGGCTGGTCTCGAACTCACAGAGATCCGCCTGCCTCTGCTTCCCAAGTGCTGGGATTGAAGGCGTGTGCCACCACAGCCCGGCTTTCCAAGGCCTTCAGACTTCTACAGAATCCCAACAGCTGAAGAACCAAGCATGAACACACCATCTAGGAGTTCCAGTTTGCTTTTAAACAATTTTATGGGGGCTGGAGAGATGGCTCAGAGGTTAAAAGCATTGCCTGCTCTTCCAAAGGTCCTGAGTTCAATTCCCAGCAACCACATGGTGGCTCACAACCATCTGTAATGAGGTCTGGTGCCCTCTTCTCACCTACAGTCATAGACACAGAATATTGGATACATAATAAATAAATATTTTTTTAAAATTTTATTTCAAATACCAACAAGCCAAGAATCTTCAGCAATTTGAAGAATGTCTTCAACATGTAAACAGGGACTGTATCCAACAATTCAAAACACCCACAAAGAGATAATAAAATGAAACAAAAGGAAATGTTGAGATTCCACAATATCATCTTCACAATAAAAAGAAAATATAAAGAACAAAAACATAAAATAGAAAATCAGGGAAAAGGCCAGAATATAAGACCAGGATGTTCCAAGCACCAATTTATTTCCTTACACAGGCAAGTGGGCATGTGGGGCACGCCTGTAGTTACAACAGCAGGTAACTTCAAGACCTTTATGAGTTCAGGTTCTGAAAACTTGAAGTCGGCATTGGCTGCAGAAGACCATGTCCCCAGCTGTCCCTATTCTCTCCAGCTTGGTCTACAGAGCAAGCTCCAGGATAAGCTCCAAAGCCACACAGAGAAACCAAAAAAAAAAAAACAAAAAACGACAACAATCTTGGGATTTGAACAGAAGGCTCTGCTCTAAGTTAAAAATGTGTACTATGCTTGCAGAAGCCTGATTTCAAGTCTTGGTACTCAGCTCTTGAGCCTGCAAAAACTCAGAACTATAGCTCCACACACATGCATTTTTCCTCAGGAAGCTACACATTAACATGTCCACCAAAAAGGAGAGAGAATTGGGATTAGGGAAGCAGGCTTATCCATCTAAGGAGAGAAAACTTTCTGCAGGCTGAAGAACAGAACCCAGGCTGTAGCTGCTCAGCAAACTAAAGAGGTTGGAAGTCCTCCGAGACACACATAAAACGGATTAAAGGACACATCTAAATGTAATTGAGCCAAATTACAGTACTGTAAAAAATAGCTACACACAAGACCAAGCAAAACTTTCAGCAAAGAAATATAAATCTAAAATTCGGCAAGCCTCATAGTTACAGGTAAGTCATACTGCTAAAATAAAATATTAAGTAAGTAAATAAATAAAGCTGAAGTAAGCTGACAAACTAATGGAGGAAATGGGACAGGGAAAAATAAACCCAGTATTCTGGAGCACTAAGTTAGTACATAGTATTTATAATGGGAGGAAGATACCAATTAACAGTGGTGTAAGAACACTGTGGATAAAGCTGGAAATTCAATTATCTTATGAGACAGCACAATTTAGCAGGAAAGAGGCCAAACTTTAACCTATTTCTTATGTACAGAAGGGACACATCCAGGCTCATGAAACGATTAAATATAATGCATTGCTAACATACTAAGCAGTTTCTCTTTGAATGACCATGAACATTCAGAACATCAAGAGTACATGTACACTGCAAGCCCCATCCCAGACCACTGTCAAGACTCTCCCCAGGTGTTTCTGGTCAGCACAAGTGTGACCTCCAATAAGTTCAGTGCAAACACTGGTCCTCAGACCTGGACCTCCAGCCCCACACCTTGCTCAGATTTTAAGCCATCTGGGTCTTTCACTCCCTACTCCCACAATTCTCTAACTAAAGGACACTGTTACCCTCTACCATCTATTATCCCCAGCACACCACAACTCTCTAACTAAAGGACACTGTTACCCTCTACCATCTATTACCCCAGAACACCGACCTCTAAATTAATTTACTCATCCCCAAATTAACCATTCACTTTCCTGTGCTCCGCTCTGGTCATATCTTTACCTTTCTTGGCCTATCCCTAAAAGGGCTACCCCAACTTTCCCTAGCCAAACCTATCTATCTACTCTAGAAGGTCCAGCCTTAACCGCGGAAGTTCCACCAGCCCTTCCCATCTCTACCTTGCTGATCTGGTAAGTAATCTCATGCCACTTACAACATTTCTTTATTCTGAATCATTTAGTTGTTTTCCCTCCACCCCTCTTCAAACTCCTTCATTTCACTCTTAACATAATAAAACTTTGCATGCCCGATTTGCCTGAAAGTTCCTCAAGAACCATCTACACAGTCTTATGAATGTGTATATTCCCTACTGGATCCCAAAAGATGCTGGGTCACCTCCACCTCCAGGCATTGGTGGTACTCACCACTTTACTTTGCATGTCTGTATACTCCACTCCACAATATACTTATCATCTGAACAACTATATATGCAGTCATTTTCTGGATGCCACTGTATGCAATTGACTCTGTTTTCATGCCCACCACTCTACAGATTAAAAAAAAAAAGAAACAAAGTCTTACATAATAGTATGAATCCTGGAATTACCAAATATTTACCTCAAAAACTTAGTGTTTATGCTAACTAAAGTCTTAATTTATATCTTACCCATTTTAGTATTCTAACATCAGAAAAGAGGTAAACCAGCTAGAGCTTAATTCTCTGCAGGCAAAACGTACTTCTACATCCTCAAAGGCACTACAACACACGTCATTGTTTTGCACAGAAACATCAGTATAAGGTATGAGCAGTACTGGAAAGAACAAGTGAACTCAAATTATGCAGTCCAAAAATTAACTTCTCTTTAAGACAGGGACTTGTTACAAGGACAAGGATAACCTTGAACTTGCAGTGAACCTCTTGCCTCTGCCTCCCAAATACTTGAATCAAAGACATGCACCAATGTCTAGCTGAAATCAACTTAAGGTATTTAGTTGAAAATATTACACACACACACACAAAAAAAAAATCTGCCAACCAGGGTCGTGTTGACCTCTAACCATAGCACTGGAAGCTGAGGGAGTTTGAGGCCAGCTTGAGCTACACAACAATGTGGCATCTTGGGGGGTGGGGGGAGTCTTCAGGTAAATCCTGTTGTGTGACATAGATGACACCATATTGTGTGAACAAGTGCTTTTATCTTTGTTGTTGTCCAGCAACAGAAGTGGAACTCAAAGCCACCTTCCACTTGGAGAGGAATAAATACATTCTTGGTATATGTCAACATTTTATATCTTTAAAATCTTTAATGTAGGCAATTTTGAGGATATATATGTATGTTCATGCAGGGGACATTGTAGGTGCATGTGCATCTAAGTCCTAGCAAAGAGCAACTTTAGGTCATTTTTCATAACTATTACTTTTTTAAAATTTGAGACAAAGTCTTTCCCTATAGCCTGGAGCTTGCCAAGTCAGCTAAGCTGACTGGCCATTCAGCCCCAGAGCACTGTCTGCCTCTTCCCAGTATTGGGATCAAAAGCCTGCTCCACTACCCAGCTAGACTTTTTAAATTTAATGTGGGTTCTGGAGGCTGAATACAGGCAAGCATCTTAACCAGCTAAGCTATATCTCCCAGCCCAATGTTGACAATTCTAAAGGCAGATTTAAAGCACATCAATTTTTAGGCTGTACTTTTTGTTTGTTTTTGAGAAAGGTTTTCTCTGTGTAACAGCCCTGGCTGTCCTGGACTTTCTTTTTAGACCAGGCTGGCCTTGAACTCACAAAGATCTGCCTGCCTCTCAGTCTCTCAAATGCTGCAATTAAAGGCATGCACTGCTGTTACTGGCTTGATTGTACTTTTTTTAAAAAAAAAAAATCATGTGTATGCATGTCTGCCTATCTGACTACATGAGCATGGAGAGGCCCAGTGAGGCTACAAGAAAACCAGACATTTCTCATCCACCAAACACTAGGGATTTTCTTGTTGCTATTTGAATGGGCTACTCGGGGTGGCAACAATGCTGCTGAAACATAGATTTTTTTTTTCCTTCCACTAGTGATGACAACAAATAAGGAAGAGTCCAGGAACCATTCTTAATTCTAAAACTGACTCCTTAACTACACTTATAAATTCAAAGGATTATAGGAAGGGAGGGGTGTCATTCTTTTGTAATAGAAAAACTGGAAACCTTCAAATGGTTGACAACAATTATGTACTAAAGGGGCTATTCAATTTAATGTAGGCTTAGGACCATCATTAGAAAGAAAGATTAAAGTTAGTTTTAGACAAGATAAAAACTGCTTATATTATAACTTAAAAGAAAACAAAACAAAAAATCAGGATACAATAAAAATTAAATGATGAAATTTTTTCAATAAAATAAAAAAAATTTTTTTCAATAAAAAATTAAAAAAATTAAATGACGAGATAGAAGCCATCTATTTTTTAAGTTTATGAACTAAACATAGAAATACACAATAAATGGAGATCTTTCTTGGTAACAGATTTATATATAAACTTTTTCCATTTTCAACTTCATGTCACTCCAAATTTTCTATGGCAGACGCTGTTTAAAATGGAAAACCTACTGCCTTGTTCTTCCACAGTAAGTATTCCTCTATACAGAAACCCACTCAGTGAACTTCAAAGCACAGGCACAGCCTGAAGCCAATTACGCCAGCGAAGTGACTGTCTTCAAGCCTAACCCACACTTCTATAGCTTGAGGTACTGGGCTGGGATTCTGCAACACACAATTCTGCTTTGCCAGCTGGATTCACTACCAATGTATTTTGTGAGAAGTCATGGCTGAAGAGAGAGACCTATCTCTTCTGTCTTCATTTGCATCACCCCAAGACTTGACTTGTCTTCACCCTTGGTGGTACAAACTAAAGCCAACAGGCAGTCTGAAGGAGCCAGCATCACCCTTTTCCCTTCAGACATCAAGGAGAAGGAGCAATCTCCTCTAAAATATGCACCCCAAGCCACAGTGCTAGCAAAGTCACCTCTTATGGTCTCAACTTTAGCAATAACTCCAAATACTTCCTTTGTTCCCTCTAAGGGTAGAAGCGTCTTCCAGAAGCTGCTACGTATACTGACTTGAAAATCCCTCTGATCCCTTCTTTCTTTACCTTTAGTCATAGCTCTCTGTACTAACTCATACAAGTAAACATTATCTACTACAGCTCTTAAATGTTCTGTAGTTGTTTTAATGCAATGGGATGGGAAACTGTTTCTACAGACAGAAAGCTCATCGAGATCTTGAAGTATATTTAATAATCTCTAATAATTAGTCACATCTTTTACATAAAACATGTAAATATACTTACTATTAATTTACTGTGCAGTTCTCCTTTTACCGTACTATACAATAAAATGCTACCAACTGCTGTACCAAGAGCCAATAAGTCAACCTGGTCACTCGTTCCTATAACTTCCGATTTCCTTTTTTTCCTTTGATGACTTTCCTGCAAAAAAAAAAAAGGGTAAAAGTAAGATTCTTAACTTAATATTTCATACACGCAAGCAAAATTATCACTAATACATAAACACCAGTGCCCACTAGCCCTCAAAGACACGTCTTCAAACTTTTCTGGCCCACCCGTACACCTCTAGAAAGGTCAGACAGCAAACTGTACCTCTTCCGTGCTCTTAGCATTCTCCCAACACACCCAACAGCCTTATCACTCCTACTTCTCAAACACCAACAAATCTTCCTAGCAGGTCCCAGAAAAGCCTCCCTTCCCCAAGCTGAGATCTACAAGGGCTTATGAATTTACAAATCCAGGTCCAAATCTCTCATTGGAATAGCCAACTCTTCCATTCGTCTCCCAAATGTTCTTTAAGTTCTAGCTTTTTTTTTTTTTTTGGTTTTTCGAGACAGGATTTCTCTGTAGCTTTGGAGCCTGTCCCGGAACTAGCTCTTGTAGACCAGGCTGGTCTCGAACTCCCAGAGATCCTCCTGCCTCTGCCTCCCGAGTGCTGGGATTAAAGGCGTGCACCACCGCCACCCGGCCTAACTTTATTTTCAAGAAGAAACAGACACCTTTATATTGATATACATTCACTTCAACCTGAGACAACATATAGTTTTGACTAGTACTGGGATCCAATGGCTGATTGAGGGTTGATCTGGTGTTTTCTGGCTGCTTTGCTGCTTCTGCTGACTTTGAAGGCACGTGCATCCATCTAGGGGAAGGAACTGACAGGTCATTTCAGATTGGGAATGCTCAGACAGTAAGTGAATTCTCCAACACCTTACAATCTCTACTGCCTAGAAAACTCTAGCGGTCTCTATGTGGACACACCTCTAGTCTCCATTACTAAGGAGCTTGGAAAAGGGAGCAGGCAGGTAGTGGTGGCACACACCTTTAATCTCAAAACTTGGGAGGCAGAGGCAGGTGGATCTCTATGAGTTCAAGGCCAGCCTGGTCTACAAGACAAAACTAGTTCCAGGACAGACTTTAAAGCTACAGAGAAACCCTGTCTCAAAAACCACACACACACAGGCTTAAAAAATATTAGTGTGTGTCTAAATGTGTATGAATGCCCACAGAAGCAGGGTATTAGATCCCTTGAAGCTCTAGTTTTACAGGAATTTGTAAGTCACCCTATGCGGGCAGTAAATTCAACTCAGGTCCTCTGACTGGGACATAAGTGTTTATTCACCACCCCAAAACCTAGTGCTGTAAGTACAACTCCACACAAACAGTCCTGAATTCAAGAACTCATGCTACTGACTCTAGTTCCACACTTACACCATATTCTCTAAACTTTGCACACACTTTTCCTCTAGAAACCTCTCGCTTCTCTTAAGAATTCATACTCTATGTCACAGACCAGTAAATCCTGAGTTGTCCTTTTCTGTGAGTCATAGCTCTTTCGTCTACAGAGCTACGAATAATGTCACAAGAAAACTGACTACACATATAAAGCCTAAAGAATGAGAAAACTTGGTCAAGTACATGTAACTAGAAAACCTGCCAGAAGGCATTAGGAGAGAAAAACTAATAAAAAGACTGACTTCTTAAAGTAAAGAGATTTCCAACATGAGCTGCAAACCAGAAGCCTGTCTGATGGAAGCTTATAACACATCTGATCAAGGGCATCAGAATGCTGAGGTAGTCACACATGTGTGACTTCTAAAAGCAGCAAGTTATGAGATGAAGACAGGGGCTTAAAAAGCATAACTAGTCAGCAATGAAGCAATGGCTTTTCAGACTGAGACTGTGGAATCAGAGTTGGCATACACACAGAGATTGAGCCTTACGGCCTCCTTACCTTGCAATTCATCTCGCTTAACGCTGTTATAACCTACTAAGTCTACTTCAAATTCACAATCAAATATGTCTTAAAAACTGACCTCTAGACATTGAAAATTATGCTTAGTTTTTAGTAAGTAGCTTAAATCCATTTCTCGGCCTGTTTTAAAGGCACTTACTCTGGCATATGTGTTTCACAGGAAAAAAATATTGTATTTCATGAAATCACAAATACATCAAAACAACGTTCTTCTGTTCCTGCCACTAGGATCTAACCTTTACCTTCTTTTGAAATTAAAAAGCTTGAGACCTCTTGACAGAACACAGATGAACTGTGCTGTACCTCCAAGAGATGGCAGCGAAGAGAGATCAGATTCTTCCTAGAGACATGTCAAGTGTTTCAGTCCCATTCCCATCTAATGCCTGAAATGCCATGTCCTTCAGTCAGGCTCTGAGCTGTATGTGTTCGTGTTTTCACAAAGCAGCATTTACTGTGGCAGCCAACATCAGACATGACCTGCCTGACTTCCCCGGGGTTCTACAACCAGAGGATGAAGAAAGAAACATCTGAGAAGGGTGGGGGAGGAATCAGATCAGTTCCTAGGTGCTAATGATTAATTGTGCAGCTCTAGCCTGCCATTAGCATGACAGCTTCACAAATATAAACCAGAGGAATGCTAAAACTACCATTTCATAAACTTAAAGACTTGATGACCATTCTGGAAATGGGGAAAAGCAATCTAGCTTGTTTAACATTTATGAACCATTACTAGCATGAATCTATCTTTCTCTACTATCTCTACTGAGGATCACCACACATTATTGGTCTTGTGGCAAACTGCCAATTACTAAACCAAGGGCAGGACTCTTATGAACTTGTTTACATTGGAGAATACAACACTAAATGAGTCCAGACAGAACATTCACTGGTTCATATGACCACTTACTATGGGCCAGGGCTTACTACATATCTTACAACCATATATATATAATGTAATAGCATTAGTGCCTCACTCAATGCTTAGGGCTCTGGAAGTAGGATAGTGTTATCTGTATTTCCACATTGGAGAGTCAAAGTCCCATGCCAGACCTTACCAACATGATGAGAACATGGAGGCTTCATAATAACATATATTTTACATCTCTTCCTTTAAAGGCTCAAGAATGTAAAATGAAATGGGTTTGGTACAATGAGATTATCACAGTACTTAAAATAGAAGGGCACACAATCAAGGGAGCCCAAAGCAAGAGGTTGAACAGTTGCCACAAACTTTGATCCATATCCTGCCATAAACCCCCACCCCATTACAAAGTCAGACCCATTTGAAATATGTACAAACTCAATACAGAAGTCTGCCTCTAATTTTTCAAGCAAAACTGATGATGTTTTACCAAGTAAATCAGTAGGTAGCATACCCAGGATGGGAACTGTTATCTATGTGGTCACCTTGGCTCTCGATTCCATGACTCAAGTGCAAGGGAATAGTGTAAGGGCACTGGGCTGGGAGTCAGAGGCAGGAGCCTAGCGTACTACTTACAAGTGCTAAATAAAGCTTTTCTTAAAGCCGTTTAGCTTCCTGGGCCCTGACTCTCATCAAGTACTATCAGCTTTTCTGCTTAATTTTTATTTTTTGGTGCCTGAGATTAACTCCAGGGCTTTTTATGTGCTTGGCAAGTTTCTTTGAGCTACATCTCAACCCTACAAGTTTTTTTTAATGCAGTAATTTTGGACATTTTATAGTTACATAGCAAAAAAGACAACACACAGATAAAAGGAAAGTGAAACTTAACAAACATTTAGGGGCAGGACTCTGGTATGCTAATCACATGTTCCTCTGCACTACATACACACCCAGCACACCACTCTGTGTGTGATGTTCTGTAATATAAAGTTGCTTTAATTTGAGGGGCTTCCTTGAAAAGTTAAAGTTGGGCTCCTTTAAAAAACACTTTTTTTCCCTACCATAACACAGCGGATGAATATATAAAAAAACCAACCCATGATTTTTGAAACTTGGGTTTCGTTCTGGGGCATCAAAGATTAGAAGTCATCAGTAAAGCAGAGTGAACTAAGTTTCAGCCAACTAACATTAACTATCTGTCGCAGACAACCAAGAACTGGGTGTTTGAAGACCTGAGTTCAGGGGCTAGTTCCTTTTGGGCTTTATTGAAGTTGCTTGCTTTTACGCATCTTGGAGGGCTAACTATACAAACATAAGATACTAAAGAAAAGAATACTGCCCGGCGGTGGTGGCACTCGCCTTTAATCCCAGCACTGGGAGGCAGAGGCAGGCGGATCTCTGTGAGTTCAAGGCCAGCCTGGTCTATAAGAGCTAGTTTTAGGATAGGCTCCACAGCTACAGAGAAACCCTGTCTAAAGATACTAATACTGATAATAATTAACACCGCACTTGAAACAACGTCCACTAAGTGATTCTGCACTTTAAATACTACTCTATGAAGTGGGTTTGACTGATGGAGGGAACAAACAGCACAATCAGAACAGAGGCTGGGCTCGGGCTTCACAGCCTGGGACTAAGCGCTTTGCTAACCACTGCTCTGTGTTTCTCTGAGTGTTAGTACTCAACCGTTTACAGCACTGTTAAAATTACAAAGAAAACCTTATAAAGAAAGAGTACTGCAATTCTGATAATGACAGTCATGTAGCTTTTTCACAAGTCTGATTATGTTTGACTTATAGGGCCTGATAAGTGCTCTTTGTCACCAAGACAAACTGGAAATGTAGCTTAAAACCTGACAAATAGCTAAATCTACTCAACAGAATTACCACAAGTGAGCTACATGCCCAACCGACGTTCAAGCCGAAGATGGAAAGGTCTGTTCTCTCTGGTGAGCTATCCCAAACACTAACTTTGAAACTTTTACACCGGTGACAGCAAGCGCCACAGGATACTTTCCCGTTCGGAGCACACCGAAGTCTACCTCCTGCCTCACTGCAAGAACACGTGCGCGTTCATCTGACAGTGAACAGCATTTACCTGTCAGCGAAAAGGACTCCCTACTAGACAGATTCCCAACTACGGGGAAAATCACTGGGACGAGAATCATACACATTAAAAACCAAGCGGTTCTACTACTTCATTACTTCACTTTGCCTCTGCATCCTATGAAGGCCTCAGGATGAGCGGGGAGTGTTAGAAAGGGGGAACCGAGCACAAGTTTGAAGCAGCTGAGAGTGGAAGGAAGCTAGGAAAGTGACGAGTATGCGGGAGAAGCCCACAACCTAGAGGCAGAAGAGAACACGTGTTGAACACGCATCCGAGTAAAGGGGCTCCCGGAAGGGAAACGGGACTTGTACATTCCAAGTGCCCAAAGCAAGAACCAATACCCCAGGTCTGGGATGCGGAAGGAGACCGCCCCGAGGTACTTAGAGAGTGGATCTGATGAGGACACGCCGGGGAGCCCAGGCCTGGAAGTGAGAAGCCGCCCCTGGGGTAGTGGGGGGGCAAGGGCTTCGCTGAATATGGCGGCCCGGCTAAAGCCGGGCGCAGACCTCATGGAGAACGCGGGATCGGGCCGCATCCTCTGATCGCCCCCTCGGGACAGGCCGCACTCACGGCCGCGGAGCGGAGCTCAGGGGCGCCGCCGTCCGCTCCGCGCTTCCTCGCCCCGGGCGGCCCGGGCCACGCGCGACGTGCTGCCACGCGCCGCCCAGCCCGGGACGCCGCAGCCCGGCTGGGAGGGCGCCCTCCCCGCCGCCGTCCCGCTCGCTTTACCTTGGCCTGCAGCCGCGCTGGCGCCCAGGCCAGGCAGGTGCAGGTACCGCTGAGGTGCGCGGAAGGCACGTACTCCTGGTGCAGCCGGTTGTTGGCTGTCTCCCACACCCGCAAGTGGCCGTCGCTAGAGGCTAAAGCGAAGTAGGCCTGCCCGTCCGGCGAGAAGGCACAGGGGACCCCCGCCGGGGCCAAGGGGTCGCAGCTACCGCCGCCACCGGCCGCCATTGCTGCTCTGGCTCCGCGGCAGCCACGTGTTCGCCCATGCGCAGGCGCACCGGGGCGGGGCGGGGCCTGAAGGGAGGAAGTAGGGCGGAGGGAACGCTGGGAGCCTGGGGAGTGGCTGCTCGTGACGCATTAGAGCTTTGAGCGGGGCCCACCCTGTATACGGTGGCTCGGAGAGGCCCATCTTAAACTACTGTGAGAAGGACGCGAGACTGGAGAATTACGTACTGCAGAACAAGGCCCTTCTTTTAAAGATGTTATGTAAATGACTAGACAAAATGTTTAAAGGAAATATTAACTTACATCTCCAAGATTGTAACAACTTTTTTCATATTCTTTTAATCTCTTTAAGGATATAGTCATGTGCTCACAGTAATTATCCAAGCATAGAACTATCAAACCAAAAGTCGGGGCTTGGAGAAGAAAGATGCCTGTTTTGGCTATATTAACATACAGATGCTATAGGAAACGAAGGGAAGTCGAGTTGAACGTGAATCAAGAAGCAGTGCATGGCGGCACACGCCTTTAATCCTAGAGTTTGGGATGCAGAGAAGTCAGATCTCTGAGTTTGAAACTACCTTGGTCTACAAGTCAAGCTCCAGGACAGCCAGAGCTACACAGAGAAAGCCTGTTTTAAAACCAGACTCCAAAAAGAATGTTACTAAATAAGAGATTTTATGGGCTGGAGAGATGACTCCGTGGTTAAGAGCACCTCCTACTTGTCTACAGGTCCGGAGTTCAATTCCCAGCAACCACATGGTGGCTTACAACCATCTGTAATGAGATCTGGTGCCCTCTTCTGGCCTGCGGGCATGCATGTAGTTAACTAAAGTGTACACAATAAGTTTTTAAAAAGGGAGAGAATTTAATGCCAAGCTAAGAGAGCAATTAGAGAATATGGATTCTACAAAGTTGATTGAGAAGAGGTATCAGTGAAACGCGGTAAAAGCCAAAGAGTGAGATCCCCTGAAAACCTGGGCGTTTCAGAAGCAAAGCATGATAAAGCCATGTCAGAGGCTGAAAGATAATACCTGAGAACCATTATGCCCAAATCCCAGAGTACCCACAAAACAACCAGGAGACCAAGTCCTGTATGTAAAAGCAAAGAGCCTTTACTCTTACACAAGTTTGAAAACTCGGTCTCTCCATGTGTCCAACATATTGGAGTGATCAGAGAGCCCCAAGCTCAGAGTTGGGTTTTTACAGTAGCAAAGGTGGGGGTGAGGGATTTCTAAGGTTTCAGACCTCTGATTAGCTGAGATTTGTCTAGGGGTGTCCTGGTGAAAAGCGATGGGTGTGTGCTGGCAGGTGATCCCATCTACAATTGTTGGAACATTAAGAATTTCCTTTGGTAGCTGGGCGGTGGTGGCACACGCCTTTAATCCCAGCACTCGGAAGGCAGAGGCAGGCAGATCTCTGGGAGTTCGAGGCTAGCCTGGTCTACAAGAGCTAGTTCCAGGACAGGCTTTGTCCAAAGCTACAGAGAAACCCTGTCTCGAAAAACCAAAAAAAAAAAAAAAGAATTTCCTTTGGATGGTCTGTTCCTGGATAGTGCCAGGCAGTCTCAGTTTGGGGTCTTTATAGGAATCAGGTATTGCCTCAGGGTAAACTACTGAGACCTCGGGCCTCTATTGTTCTTGTCATGGCTGAGTCCTACAAGAACCTATGGACTTTGCTGTGGAATAATCTTCTTGTGCAATGTAAAGATTTGTCACTCAAATTAGTTTAATAAAACGCTGATTGGCCAGTAGCCAGGCAGGAAGTATAGGTGCGGTGATCAGACTAAGGATGATGTGAAAGAGAAGGGTGAGGTCAGGAGTTACAGCCAGATGCAGAAGGAGCAAGAGATGAACGTGCCATGCTAATAATGGTACTGCTTCGTGGCTAAACATAGATAAGAATTATGAGTTAATTTAAGTGTAAGAGTTAGCTACTAATAAACCTGAGCTACTGGCTGAACATTTGTAATTAATGTAAGCCTCTCTGTTAAGGTTACCTGGAACTGACAGGCGGGAGAGAAGCGTCCATTTACAGGACTTTGCAAGACCCAAGGTTGTCGGTTATAAAGGAGCAGAGAGGAGTCTGCATTAAAAGACCTAAGACAGCTACCAGTAAACACTATTGTATGTGGTAAGGTAGAAACTATCAGTATTATCAATTTCTTAAATAGGAAAACTGAAGTATTGTAGCTCAGATGGAAAGAGAACCTTTCAGTTAGGAGCCAAGGAATACCTCCAAACCATTGTAAGCACAGCAGTTTACAGCCCTGTTCCAGAGAAAGGTTTCCCCAATGAAACAACAGGGGAGGGTTTCCCCAGCAAAGTTGTTACAGTTCTGCTCAGGTGCCATGGAATGTAACAACTCTGCTTTGCTATGTGAAGGTTTTACTGCTAAAGTGTTACAGTTCCATTCTAGAGAAATGCTCCACTCCATTCTAGAGAAAGAAGACCTCACCCAAACCTCATTCACAAAGTTTATTGGGAGGGAAGAATCCAGTGGATAAGATTTCCCACCACCTCAGAAAGCTAAGGAATGGGCTGGAACCAGCAGTCAAAGTCACGATTTTAATCGTAGCCATATTGTTTAGCAAATCAAAGACTGGTGTGGTGAGAAAAAGAGAGATACAGTAACAATAGTTTCAGATGAAAAAGCCTCTAAATAGTTTGCAGTGTGTTTAAAAATATATGTAGGAGGCTGGAGAGATGGCTCAGTGGTTAAGAGCACTGACTGCTCTTCCAGAGGTCCTGAGTTCAATTCCCAACAACCACGTGGTGGCTCACAACCACCTATAATGATTTCTAGTGCCCCCTTCTGTAGGCTTGAGAAAAGAAAAAGAAGTGCTTAAAAGAAAAAAGAAAAAAAGAGTAGTAGTTGGGTATAGTGGCACACACCTTTAATCCCAAAACTTGAGAGGCAGACAGATCTCTGTGAGCTTAAGGTGTGGTGGCACACACCTTTAATCCCAGCACGTGGGAGGCAGAGGCAGGCAGATCTCTGTGAGTTCAAGAACAGCCTGGTCTACAGAAGGAGTTCCAGGACAGCCAAAGATAGACAGAAAAAAAAACTGTCTCAAAAAGCCAAAAATTAAAAATAAAAGAAATAGAGCTTAAAAATAAAGCCACATAAAGATGAAAAACACAGAGAGAGTCTGGATACTATATATTATTGTGTTGTCTTTGAATTACATGACTGCTGAGGAAGGAGCAACCGCTACTAAAAGACATTTGATTATAAATGCTGCTGAATTAATTCAACATATATATTTTGAAAATGCCTTGACTTTAAAATATAAGTCAAAAGGTATGTTAGTTTGAAGAAGAGGTTTTGCTTTTATTTCCACAGGAAATGAGAGGCTGTGGATTCATTCTGAGTTAAAAAAAAATTAGGTTTGATCAAGGAAGACCCCCAATAGGAGTGGATGGCCCAGATGTCTGAGTTCTACATCTAGAACACATTCAAGACTGCTGCCTGAGATGATCAAGCCTCCAAGGATACTCCAGTCAGGACTTGCTCATAATTCTAAATATTCTTTAGGCCCCCATAAGATTAACTGCACCCCCAATCATCAGGAAGTAGCCTGGAAAAAATACACCCACATTCCTAAAAAATGGACTATGGATATTTTCCTTTGTTTAGAATATTGGTTACAAGTTATTATGAATAATGGTCCAACAAAAAGCTAAACAAGTGATATTAGATTTAGAGTTCTTGTTTGAAAAGGGGGAGAGTGCTGTGGAACATGGTCTTTTATCCTGTCACTTGTATTATATTTAATAAAGTGCTGATTGGCCAGTAGCCAGGCAAGAAGTATAGGTGAAGCAACCAGGCAGGAAGTAGAGATGGGGAAATGAGAACAGGAGAATTCTGGGAAGAGAAAAGCTCATTCTGCAATCATGACACAGAGGAAGCAAGATGTGACTGCCTCGCCAAATGAGGTATTGAGCCATGTGGCTACAATAAACAAAAATTGTGTGCTGGGGGAGCACATTCTGTTCCTTCAGCCAATAGCTTTTAAGATACCAGCCCATTTGAGCATGGTCTCTTATACTGTAAAGGCAGTGGGAACCCTGTGCCCGTTCTCTTGCCTATGCTCCCACTTCCGGCTGCTAGACTTTTTTCCTGTTTGCACAGAGGGCTGTTGTCTAGGACAGTGATCTGTAAGTTTTCCCCTTAAATAAATAACCCTTTTATTATTCATAATTCTGAACTGGTGTGGGATTGTTTTGTGACTTACATCATCAATTATGGACTAATATAAGTTATAAGAGTTAGGGGCTGGAAAGATGGCTCAGTGGTTAAGAGCATTGCCTGCTCTTCCAAAGGTCCTGAGTTCAATTCCCGGCAACCACATGGTGGCTCACAACCATCTGTAATGAGGTCTGGTGCCCTCTTCTGGCCTGTAGACATACACACAGACAGAATATTGTATACATAATAAATAAATAAATAAATAAATAAATAAATAAATAAATAAATAAATATTTTTTAAAAAAGTTATAAGAGTTAATAAGAAGCCTGAGTTAATAGGCCAAATGGTTTATTTTTTTTATTGATAAAAGAAGAATAAAGGAAAAAAAACAAATTTCCACCTCCTCCCAGCCTCCCCTTTCCCTCCCCCTCCTCCCACTCTTCTCCCCCTCCTCCCACTCTTCTCCCCCTCCTCCCACCCCTCTCCCCTTCTCCCCACTCCTCTCCCCCTCCCTCTCCAGTCCAAAGAGCAGTCAGGGTTCCCTGCCCTGTGGTAAGTCCTAGGTCCTCCCCCCTCCGTCCATATCTAGGAAGGTGAACATCCAAACTGGCTAGGCTCCCACCAAGCCAGCAGATTGCGTAGGATCAAAACTGCGTGCCATTGTCCTTGGCGTCTCATCAGCCCTCATTGTTCGTCATGATCAGAGAGTTCAGTTTTATCCCATGCTTTTCTTGGTAATAGTCCAGCTGGCCTTGGTGAGCTCCCAGTAGATCAGCTCCACTGTCTCAGTGGGTGGGTGCACCCCTCGTGTTCCCGACTTCTTTGCTCATGTTCGCCCTCCTTCTGCTCCTCATTGGGACCTTGGGAGCTCAGTCCAGTGCTCCAGTGTGGGTCTCTGTCTCTATCTCCATCCATCGCCAGATGAAAGTTCTAAGATGATATGCAAGATATTCGTCAGTATTGCGCTAGGATGGGGTCATTTCAGGTTCCCTATCCTCAGCTGCCCAAGGAACTAACTGGGGACCTCAGCTTGGGCACCTGGGAGCCCCTCTAGGGTCAATTCTCCTGCCCACCCTAAAGTGGGTCCCTTAACTTAGAATTGTGGTTCCGTGTTCCCCTATCCAACCTTCCTTTATCCCGCTCCTCCTGTTTCCCCAAGTCCCCCCTCCTTCCCTTCTACCTTTTCTCTCCCCATCTCCCCTTACACCCTTCCCACCCCACCCCCAAGATCCCACTTTTCTCCCCTGCAATTTTGTCTACTTCCCTTATCCAAGAGGATAACGATATGTTTTTCCTTGTGTTCACCTTCTTACTTAGCTTCATTAGGTTCGCCAATTGTAGATTCTGTGACCCCTATTTATGGCTAGAAACCAATTATGAGTGAGTACATCCCATGTTCTTCTTTTTGGGTCTGGGATACCTCACTCAGGATAGTGTTTTCTATTTCCATCCATTTGCATGCAAAATTCGAGAAGTCATTGTTTTTTACCGCAGCGTAGTACTCTAGTGTGTATATATTCCATACTTTCTTCATCCATTCTTCCATTGAAGGGCATCTAGGTTGTTTCCAGGTTCTGGCTATTACAAATAATACTGCTATGAACATAGTTGAACAAATGCTTTTGACATGTGATAGAGCATCTCTTGGGTAAATTCCCAAGAGTGGTATTGCTGGGTCCAGGGGTAGGTTGATCCCGAATTTCCTGAGAAACCGAAACACTGACTTCCACAGTGGTTGCACAAGATTGCATTCCCACCAGCAATGGATGAGTGTACCCCTTCCTCCACAGCCTCTCCAGCAAAGGCTATCCTTGGTGTTTTTGACTTTAGCCATTCTGACAGGTGTAAGATGGTATCTCAAAGTTGTTTTGATTTGCATTTCCCTGATTGCTAAGGAAATTGAGCACGACCTTAAGTATCTTTTGGCCATTTGAACTTCTTCTGTTGAGAATTCTCTGTTCAGTTCAGTGCCCCATTTTTTAATTGGGTTAATTAGCATTTTAAAGTCTAGTTTCTTGAGTTCTCTATATATTTTGGAGATCAGACCTTTGTCTGTTGCGGGGTTGGTGAAGATCTTCTCCCAGTCAGTAGGTTGCCTTTGTGTCTTAGTGACAGTGTCCTTTGCTTTACAGAAGCTTCTCAGTTTTAGTAGGTCCCATTTATTCAATGTTGCCCTTAATGTCTGTGCTTCTGGGGTTATACCTAAGAAGCGATCACCTGTGCCCATCTGTTGTAGGGTATTTCCCACTTTCTCTTCTATCAGGTTCAGTGTTTTCGGGCTGATAATGAGGTCTTTAATCCATTTGGACTTGAGTTTTGTGCACGGTGATAGATATGGGTCTATTTTCATTCTTCTACAGGTTGACATCCAGTTGTGCCAGCACCATTTGTTGAAGATGCTTTCTTTCTTCCATTGTATACTTTTAGCTCCTTTATCGAAAATGAGGTGTTCATAGGTTTGTGGGGTAAAATCCGGGTCTTCTATACGATTCCATTGGTCGACTTCTCTGTTTTTATGCCAGTACCACCCTGTTTTCATTACTGTAGCTCTGTAATAGAGTTTGAAGTCAGGGATGGTAATGCCTCCAGAAGATCCTTTATTGTATAGGATTGTTTTGGCTATCCTGGGTTTTTTGTTTTTCCATATAAAGTTGATTATTGTCCTCTCCAGATCTGTGAAGAATTTTGATGGGATCTTGATGGGGATTGCATTGAATCTATAAATTGCCTTTGGTAGAATTGCCATTTTTACTATGTTGATCCTCCCAATCCAAGAGCAAGGGATGTCCATCCATTTTTTGGTATCCTCATCAATTTCTTTCTTCAATGCCTTAAAGTTCTTGTCAAATAGATCTTTCACTTCCTTGGTTAGATTTACCCCAAGATATTTTATGCTGTTTGTGGCTATCGTGAATGGAGAAGCTTCTCTGATTTCCCTCTCTGCTTCCATATCCTTTGTGTATAAGAGGGTGACTGATTTTTTGGAGTTGATCTTGTATCCTGCCACATTACTAAAGCTGTTTATCAGCTGTAAAAGTTCTTTGGTGGAGTTTTGGGGGTCGCTTATGTACACTATCATATCATCTGCGAATAACGAAAGTTTAACTTCTTCCTTTCCAATTCGAATCCCCTTGATCCCATTATGTTGTCTTATTGCTATTGCTAGAACTTCCAGCACTATATTGAAGAGGTATGGCGAAAGTGGACAGCCTTGTCGTGTTCCTGAGTTAAGCGGGATGGCTTTGAGTTTCTCTCCGTTTAATTTGATGTTAGCTGTCGGCTTGCTACTCACAGAGATCCGCCTGTCTCTGCCTCCTGAGTACTGGAATTAAAGGTATGCACCACCACCTCCCGGCTTTTTTTTTTTAAATTTGTTTATTTTTATTTGCATTGGTGTTTTGCCTGCATGTGTGTCTGTGTGAGGGTGTCAGATCTTGGAGTTAGGGACAGTAGTGAGCTGCCATGTGGGAGCTGGGAGTTGAACCTGGAAGAGCAGTCAGTGCTCTTGCCCACTGAGCCATCTCTCCAGCCCCTCTTTATTCATCATTTAACTCTATCTTTGTAATCCTTACTCCCTCTTGCTTTCTCTTACACGTCTGACAGAACTGCAACTGGGCAAAGTCTAGCTCTCCACCCACAAACACCTGAAAGGAGCTAGGGAGAAGCCACTACTACTGGGACTTCTGCTCACTTTCAGTTCACAATTCCTAACTTTACTTGAGAGGTCAATATTTCCAGGTTAGGAAATAGTTGTTCCCTTGGCCAGACTGTGATGGCCCATGCCTTAATTCCTAGTACTCGGGAGGCAGAGACAGATGGATCTCTGTAAGTTCAAGGCCAGCATTGTTCCCTCATACAACTGTTGCCATAATTGTGAGATACTAACTCACAACTTCCCTTACCTCACACCTCCTTCTACACCCTTGTTCTCACCATCCATCTTTTCTGCAGGTGACCCTGCTTCCTATTTCCTAAGGAAACAGAAGCAGTCAACAAAGAATTGTCACAGGCTCCCAGAAACACCAAACTGCCCCAGTTCCAAAGGCCAGCCTCCCCTTCAGTTCTAGGTTATATCTCCTGCCTGCCTAACTCCAGATGTCACTTAATTGAAAAAGTCTTCCCTTTCCTTGCTAGCATCAATTTTTACCTCTTAACTTCCTCACTATCAACATAAACGTTCTATTATTTCTCCCTTAAAATAATATTCCCTGCTAGATGTGGTGCACGACTTTAATCCCAGCACTTGGGAGGCAGAGACAGGTGGATCTCTGAGTTTAAGGCCAGCCTAGTCTACAGAGTGAGTTCCAGAACAGTGAGGGCTACACGGGGAAACCCTGTCTTGAAAAGAAAATAGGTAGATGGATGATGGATGGATAGATAGATAGATAGATAGATAGATAGATAATTAGATAGATAGTTTTTAATTTTTCTTTCAAAACAAAAGTATTTTTTAGAAACTAACCATTGTTACTTTCTTTCCAGGCAAAGGAGCTTTCACACATGCCCCTCTGAAACTAGAGCGGACACAAGAACCCCCATACAATGTAAATGTGTATCATCATTACCATCCTCCATAACCTCACATGCCCCCCGCCTTCTAATTTTGTGTCTTTGTCTTTAATCTTCCTCATTTCCCCCCACTCACTGACATGGTTCCTTGGGGCTCTTCTTTCTCTATAAAGCTTTGCCACCATCCGTGTGCTCCAACATTTGTCCTTCCCTTGAACTTAAAACTTGTATATTCAATTCCCTATCCACCATCTTCCCGTGGATATGGTGGTGAATTGGGTGTCACCAAAAAGGCTGTGTCTGAGTTCCAATTCTGTTCACTGTAGATGTTGCCTTATTTGGAAATAAGACTTTGCCTTTGTAACCTGGTTAAGGATCTCAAGATGGCATTATCCTGAAGTAGACTCTAAATCCAGTGACTGGCATCATTCTAAGAAAAACCTGGAAGATAGAGAGAGATACACATAACAAGGATGGCCACACAAAGACAGGCAAAACCAGGTATGAAGGCACATATCTTTAATTCCAGCAGAGATGGGTGGATCTCTGTGAATTTGAGACCTGCCTGGTCCACATAGAGAATTCCAGGACAGCTACACAGAGAGACCCTTTCAAAAAAGAAGAAGGAGGAGGAGGAGGAAGAAGAAGAAGAGGAGGAGAAGGAATGAAAGCATAAGTCACAAACAATCCCACACTAGTTTTGAATTATGATTAATAGAATGGTTACTTATTTAAGGGGGAAAAACTTACAGATCACCGTCCCAGACAACAGCCCTCTGCACAATCAGGAAGGGAGCCTAGTTGCCAGAAGTGGAGCCGGAAGCCAGAACACTAGCAGAGGGGAGTGGCCTCTTTTTTAAAGGGACAGAGACAACGCCCCAATGGGCTGGTATCTCAGTGGCTATTGGCTGAAGGAGCAGAAGGAGCTCCTGCAACAGAGGAACGAAAGGAAGGGGGTATGGGGGCAGGGGGGGAGCAGTGTGTGGAGGCCCAAAAATGTGCGTCTGTTTTTTTTAACCTTCTCTGAAGGTCAGAGCTTGTTTAATGTTGTTGACAACAAGTGCGGCCTAGGGTGTGGTTATTTGGTTTTTGACATTAAGATGACCCATACAGGTAGATCCACTCCACCCTGACCAACGGTCAGGATATTTGAGTATATTTTTGCTTCTTTTTTTGAACTAGGAGGTTTGACCTTGAGAGTGGCTTAATTAAGACATCCTTAACTTTACTTTTATGTATTATTTTTAACGTGTCTGAGTATTATACTTGCATGTATGTGTGTACACCATGTGTGCACGATGCCAATGGAGGCCTGAAGGGGGTGTCAGACCCCCTGGAACTGGAGTTACAGATCGTTGTCAGCTATCATGTGGGTGACAGGAACTGAACTTGGGTTCTCTGGAAAAGCAGTCAAGGCTCTTAACTACTGAGTCATCTCTCCAGATCCCTTTCCTTCCCTTCTTTCTTTTTTTCTTTCTTTTTCCCCTTTGGAATGGATCTAAAGCTTTGATAGGCAAGCATAGGGCAGATAACAACTGTCAGTAGCTCCATTTTCAGAGGATTGGATGCCCTCTTCTGGCCCCTGAGTTCACTGCATACACGTGGTACACAGAGACACATGTCAGCAAAGTACCCATACATGTTAAAAATACAAGTAAATAGATTAAAAAAAATAAAGTAGACTGTTATACCTGAAAATTGTGAGGAGAAAGGCCAAATCCACAATTATCTAATTAAAGCAAAGTTTAATAAATATTGGCCAGAAAGATGGACACTGGCCAGGTCCATAACCAGAATTCCCAGAGAATGGTGATGAATTAGGTTAATCAGGTGCTCATAAAGGCAAAATCCACAAAGTTACTACGTCCAATCAGGGGAAAGAACACCTCCTGAGCACTTCCTGCAGGTGCAACTCCTGCTGGCCTTGTGATCAAGCACATCCTGAGCAGTTGGGGCGACCAGTTTTGTTTACTGAAGCGAAAACACAACAGCCCAGCATTCCAGGAAGTTATCTGTCCTTGGGCAAGTGAAGCTTACAAACATTAGCTCTCTCAATAATATGATCAAAAACAAGAAAGATTGTTAAAGGCTGTTCTCATCAAACAAATGATCTGCGCTTAGGTGTCCAGCATCATTTTTTCCCCCCGTGATATTTATTGAGCTCTACATTTTTCTCTGCTCCTCTCCCTGCCTCTCCCCTCCCCTTTCAGTCCTCCCCCAAAGTCTCCATGTTCCCAATTTACTCAGGAGATCTTGTCTTTTTCTACTTTCTACTTCCCATGTAGATTAGATCTATGTAAGTCTCTTAGTGTCCTCATTGTTGTCTAAGTTCTCTGGGATTGTGATTTGTAGGCTGGCTTTCTTTGCTTTATGTTTAAAAACCACCTATGAGTGAGCACATGTGATAATTGTCTTTCTGGGTCTGGGTTACCTCACTCAAAATAATGTTTTCTAGCTCCATCCATTTTCCTGCAAAATTCAATCTGTCGTATTTTTTTCTGCTGTGTAGTACTCCATTGTTTAAATGTACCACATTTTCCTTATCCATTCTTCAATCGAGGGGCATTTAGGTTGTTTTCAGGTTCTGGCTATGACAAACAAAGCTGCTATGAACATAGTTTGATGTGGGAGTGTCATATATCAATTTGTTGATTTCATTGGTTAAGCAATAAAGAAACTGCTTGGCCCTCATAGGTTAAAACATAGGTGGGCAGAGAAAACAGAACAGAAGGCTGGGAGAAAGAAGCTGAGTCAGAGAGTCGCCATGATTCTCCCACTCCAGGCAGACGCAGGTTAAGATCTTTCCTGGTAAGCCAGCTCGTGGGCTACACAGATTAATAGAAATGGGTTAGGTCAATATGTAAGAGCTAGCCAATAAGAGGCTGGAACTAATGGGGCCAGGCAGTGTTTAAAAGAATACAGTTTCCGTGTAATTATTTCGGGTAAAGCTAGCCGTGCGAGCAGCCGGGTGGCGGGACACAGCCCAGCCCCGCTGCTCTTATTTCAACAATAGTTGAGCACATGTCCTTGTGGCACGATTGAACATCCTTTGGATATATACCCAAAAGTGGTATTATTGGGTCTTGAGGAAGGTTGTTTCCTAATTTTCTGAGAAATCGCACACTGACATCCAAAGGGGTTGTACCAGCTTGCATTCCCACCAGCAATACAGAAGTGTTCCCTTTTCCCCACAACCTCTCCAGCATAAGTTGTCATCAGTGTTTTTGATCTTGGCCATTCTTACAGGTGTAAGATGGAATCTCAGAGTTGTTTTGATTTGCATTTCTCTGATGACTAAGGATGTTGAACATTTCCTTAAGTGTCTTTCAGCCATTTTAGGTTTCTCTGTTGAGAGTTCTCTGTCTAGGTTTGTACTCCATTTTTTTTATTGGATTTTTTGGTGTCCAATTTCTTGAGTTCTTTGTGTATTTTGGATATCAGCCCTCTGTCTGATGTGAAGTTAGTGAAGATCTTTTCCCATTCTGTAGGCTGTTGTTTTGTCTTGTTGACCGTGTCCTTTGCTTTACAGAAGCTTTTCAGTTTCAGGAGGTCCCATTTAGTAATTGTTTCTCTCACTGTGCTGCTCGGGTTCTATTTAGGAAGTGGTTCCCTGTGCCAATGCATTCAAGTGTACTTCCCACTTTCTCTTCTATATGGTTCAGTGTGGCTGGATTTATGTTGAGGTCTTTGATCCATTTGGACTTGAGTTTTGTACATGGTAATAGATATGGGTCTATTTTCATTTTTCTACATGTTGATATCCAGTTATTCCAGCACCACTTGTTAAATATGCTTTCTTTTTTCCATTTGATATTTTTTGCTTCTTTATCAAATATCAGGTGTTCGAAGATGTATAGATTGATATCCGGGTCTTCTATTCAGTTCCATTGGTCCTCCTGTCTGTTCTTATGCCAGTATCAGACTGTTTTCAGTACTGTAGCTTCGTTTTTTAAAAAAATTTTATTTATTCATATTTTAATGATGAGTACATCATTAAATGTCATACAATGTTAGAAGAGGGCATCGGATTATGAGCCACTACGTAGTTCCTGGGAATTGCGCTCTGGACCTATGGAAAAGCAGCCAGTGCTCTTTCCCAGGGCCATCTTTCTCTTCAGCCCTGAGGTGGCTGCTGTCTTAGCCCAGGTTTTCTGTTCTAATATGGCTCTCTCACCCGCTGCTCTCCCGGCCCCTAACTTCCAGCGCTCCCGTGTGTCTGTATTTCAGAAGTTCCAGCGTGAGCTAAGCACCAAGTGGGTGTTGAATACAGTGAGTACCAGGGCCCACGTGCTGCTGGGGAAGACCCTACAGAACCACATGCTGAACCTCCGCATCGCCAACTCCAAGCTCTTTTGGAGGGCACTGGCCATGTTGCAGGTGGGAGCGTGACAGGAGACCCCCAAACCCAGACTGCCGTAGAAGGTGGATTTCTTCAATGTTGGGGAGGGGTGTAGGGTTGAGTGCTAGGTTTTCACAGGTGTGTCTTTCTTGGGCATATCATCCTGTCCTCATTGCATGCACACAAAGGTGCATCAGTGTGACACTGTAACTCCCAGTGGGCAGTCTTTAGCTTTCAAGGTGCAATAGAAACCCAACTAGTAGCCGGGCAGTGGTGGCACACGCCTTTAATCCCAGCACTCGGGAGGCAGAGGCAGGTAGGTGTCTATGAGTTCGAGGCCAGCCTGGTCTACAAAAGTGAGTTCCAGGACTTAGAATAGAATAGTTCTAAGACAGTAACCTCAGTGGGAAGGAATATTTCTGTTACTCATGACACTGCTAGCATCTGGCAGAGGGCTCTTGTTGCCTTGTCTTGGGTCATGTGCACAACTTTGAACCAATCACTGCCCTCCAGGGAGAAAGGGCACCTGCTCATCTGCTTTGTGTGTACTTTCAAGAAGCTGGTGGGGCAGGAGGGCTTGATTATATCCACGGTCTCAGAATGGAGACCAACAGTTATCCAGGAAAAGAAAGGGGCTAATGCCCAAATGGAGAGAGAATGGATGCTGGGCAGAGATCATGATGGACGGCCTTGAAGGTTGCTATCCTTTATCATCGATCTATGTGGGGTCGTTGGATCAGTTGTAAATCTCACCAACTTCCCATTCATTAACTCCTTTAACTCAGTTTTCCTTTACACTTTGTGATTATGGGGTTGCCAGGAGAGACAAACTCTCCACAGTGTCTTCAGCCAGTCTTCAGGATCCTAGCTGCCCCGCCCCCCCTTCTCCAATTGCTTTCTTCTGTGACACTATTCTCAGTTCTCCTTGCCCTCCACCCCAACACCGACCTTCCTACTACTCCCACAGGGGTTCTCTGGACAGTCCAAGGCTCGCTGCATCGAGAGCCTCCTCCAAGCAATCCATTTTCCTCAACCACTGTCAGATGATGTCCGGGCTGCTCCCATCTCCCACCACGTCCAGGTTGCCCACGAGAAGGAAAAGGTATCCTTTCTTTCCCCTTTGCTGGCCACTCCACAAACACTTTCTGAGGATCTTAAACATCTTAGGAACTTGGTGTGACACTAGATTTACAAAGTTCAGAGATCCGTGCCACGCGGAGCTCCCATTTGAAGGGGTAGGTGGATGGGGTGGGGGTGGGGTGAGGAGGCATGACAGTGGCAGAAACTACAGAGGCAAAAAGGATACCAACAAAACGGCTTCTGTTCTGCCTTGGAGGGGCATCAAGAAGGACTGAGAGAAGGGTCTTGGCACAGGAATTTTCCCGCTTAAGTGAAGGTTTTTTGTTTTTTTGTTTTTCGAGACAGGGCTTCTCTGTAACTTTGGAGCCTGTCCTGGCACTCGCTCTGTAGACCAGGCTGGCCTCGAACTCAGAGATCCACCTGCCTCTGCCTCCCGAGTGCTGGGATTAAAGGCACGTGCCACCACAGACCGGCCACCTTCCTATTCTTTTACCCAACCTAACTAACTCCTGTGCCCAATTCTTGTCTCCTCCAGGGTTCTTTCTCAAATGACCTTACCTTTTCTTCAGCTCGCCCTGCCCCTTCCCACAGGTGACCCCCACAGCCTTGCTGAGCCTTTTACAATGCTGCTCCATCACAGAGGCTAAGGCACGCCTGGCTGCAGCTCCTTCCATCTGCGAGGTTATCAGGAGCGCCCTCTCTGGGCCGGGTCAGAAGCGCACCACCTGAGCCCTTGGGGACCCAACAGCCTATAGTGCAGTAAATAGATGTTTCTGGGACCGTGAAGAGGCTCTGCCATCGGTCCAGTCCCATGAAGACTTGTGCCAGCGATACACGTGGTGGTGGGACAAACCCAATTTCTGGGGGTGGGGGTGGGGGCATTAACAGCCCGGGATCGGGGAAGAGTCACTGGCATCTTCTGATCTCAGAAATAAAACTGATTGTCTTGTTTTGGAACCTAACCTTGCCAAAAGTCAGTATCAGACTCAGCACACACAACACGGAAGTGGTGGCACCAGGTCATTCCGGGCAAGGAGAAGCCGTGTTTCAGCTATTATCCGCTAGAGAAAGACAATCCCGATGAGACAAGAGCCTTCTGACTAGAGTGAATGCCATACCCCCTCAGAGACCAGAGAGCAGAGGGTTTTGACGGCACCCTCTCCTTGTCAATGCAAGAAAGAGCAAAGGAACTCTGGCTGTGCTGGGGACCCTTTGGTGGTGGGACCCTACTAACACTAGAAACTTGTCTGCGCAGTTTTAGACTTCAGCAATCACGGTTTTGATAAATCAAAGACACCTGGACTCATACCAAACGCAGTCTTGAGTACCTCCAGCCAAGGCTCTTACTGAAGAGATCTGGCTCCCTCTTGTGGCAGAGAAATAGCCAGTTAAGAGATCTCCCCCCTCCACACACACACACACCTCCCCTTCCGAGAGAATTATTTTGGGATATGACTGGGGAAGTCAAGAATCAAGGAAACTCTTGGAACAAATAAGATTAAAGTGAAGCAAATAAAACCTGAGAATGTTTTGAAGGCTTACAATGTTACGTTGCTAGGGTTCAGCCTTGTCTTGGGTTCAGGTCCTGAGGCGGGAAAGGGACATCGGCCATGGAAAAGGAAACTTCTGACCACCAAGTGGGCTGCGCTCAAGTGGCCCCGAATAGCTCAGGCTGTCTTTATTTATACACACCAGAATTTTCCTTACCAGGGTTATGTGAACAACTTTATTATTGACTTCTATTTTTATTTATTTATTATTTTAATTCATTTATTTATTAAAGATTTCTGTCTCCTCCCCACCACCGCCTCCCATTTCCCTCCCCTCCCCTGATCAAGTCCCCCTCCCTCATCAGCCCGAAGAGCAATCAGGGTTCCCTGACCTGTGGGAAGTTCAAGGACCACCCACCTCCATCCAGGTCTAGTAAGGTGAGCATCCGGGTGAGCCTAGGCAGTTTGACTTCTATTTTTGACTTTAAGAAATACATCACAATTGAAGGAATACATTGTGAAAACCCCCATTGTTCCCCTTCATGCTTCCCCAAATACACCATCCCATCCGCTACAATACCTTACTCTAGACACAGAGTTCAGCATTTTTGCAGGCCTTAACTAAACATTGAGCCAGACACAGCCTGCTCTCCTGGCACACATGACAGCTGCTTGCAGTTACGAAGTTAAAAGTAACAGACATAGGAACAGTGCTTTAAGGACAATATTCAAACCCAGACATTGGTTCATGTCTGCAAGGTGTATTTTTATACAGTTCTTTTTCCTACAAGAGGGCCCCACGTCTCGATCTCTCTGTAGAAGGCAGACTTTTATAAGTCGCTCTTCCCATCTCTCTATACCATGCGTCTCCCACCAATGTAAGCTCCCGTGCATGGTAAGGATGGATCTCTCCATCCCATAGTTTGCATTGTCTGTTTCCTCTTGGCGCATACCAGATCCTACCAATGCTTCTATGTGTGATGTCCAGGGAACTTACTCTCAAAAGTTGGCACTGTGTGAATCCCTAAGGCTTTCCCCCATTCTGTGTACACATGCCTCACTCCCCTTTCTAGAACCGTGAGACAGAGTGAGCGTTCAAAGTGTTGTTCTCTCATGCGTACCTGTTTCTATCAAATCAGAAAAGTTCCCAGGATTGAGCGTTGTAGTAAGCAATTCCAGAGAAGAGATTTGAGAAGCGTTAGCCCCCTGTTGAATATTAGGGGAAAATATTTAAAAAAGAGCAAAATTTCCAGGAGAAATTACAGCTGTTGCACGTGTGGCTGACAGAGTAAAACTAAAAACCACCCGAAGAATCACCAAAATAATGAGAGAGAAAAAAACCTGCAAGCTGCCTGAATTTTGCAAATTCCTACCCTGGTCTTGCCGAGTAAGAGTCTGTTTCCACAGGTGCCTTGCCCTGAGGAAGCTCGTAGAACAGGGAGTCTTATGCTGATCCGAGACTAGGCTGCACAGCTCCCAGCATGTGGAGTGAACAACAGAGAGTTGGGAACTTCTTAGGGGATTCTGGGCTCTAGGTATAGCTAAAGCAGTTCGGAGATAGGCTAGAACTGAGTAAGGTGTGGTGGTGCATTATGTAATCCCTTCATCTGAGAGGGGCAGTAGGAGATTGTGAATTGGAGGCTTCATATTAAGAGCGCTCTCTCTCTCTCTCTCTCTCTCTCTCTCTCTCTCTCTCTCTCTCTCTCTCTCTCTCTCTCTCTCTCCCAAAGAATTATCCAGAGACGGATGGGCTACAACTTGTCTCCAAATAACTAGCACGCTTTGGAGAAAGCAAACATCTGAGAGGAGAGGAAAACAACCAGAGAAGGCAGCGGTGATCCCGAAATGATGACAGAAAGTTGACCACTGGATTGAAGAAGAGAAAAGCAAATGACCTCTTGGGTATCATTTGCTGGATCAAAGCCAAGAGGATTTGGCTTAGGAGGCAGTTGGATACTGACTGTACATGAAGTCTAATATACTAAAAATGGAACTCCATTCGTCCAGGTCAGCTAGCTGTTATTTTCACAACGTCGGTGGTGCTGGGTTTAGGCAGCCTTGTATAGGTCTTGAGTATGTTAAAGAGTCTGTAAGGTCAAAGAAGGGAATTTGAACCAGGTAGGGGATGAAAGTACCAACCTGGTTCCATGTATGGGCTCACAAACACAGCAAAATGCCCAGTATCCTATCTAAATTCAAGGCAGATTAGATCCTGGATCTAATCTTAGATCCATTTTGGATTAAACACATGGATTAGATCCTAGTGTTGTGAGGACAGACATTATATATGGAATCCTTTATGGGAGAGGGAAGAACGGGTCCCTTTGTTAGTTAGTGGCTGAGGGTTACAGAGTGAGAGAAAGACACAGGAAGATGAGCTCTGGTTTATAGGGTCCCCGAACTCCAGAATGATGGGACATATTAAAGACAAGCAGGCAGAAGAGCTTCTCACAGCTAAAGCTGGAAAAACTGAGCAACAAAATGAATAACAATAGTATCGAGTCATAATACAAAGTACAAAAGAAATATACATGCATCCATGCCAATAAATATAAATGGACAAATAGAATCTGGTAAGAGGGAGACACATCTTTCTTACTCATGAATTTCAAATACTATGTGTAGTGTTATAGTATTCTTCCAGGAGATGGAACTTAATCATGCCAGCTCCCGTACCCCCAATAGGCCTTAGATTTATAGATTTGCCCCTTCCAGAAGCAAAGTAGGAGCAAAAGAAAATAATAACTTCAAGTAGAGAAATGTGGCATGCACTACCCTACAAAGTACTTGAGACCAGTATCACAAGTTAATAACATGTCGCTCTTGGAGTGCTGGAATAAGAAGGAAATGCCACAGCTGTGTATTCTCCACTTCCACCCCACCCCACCAACATAATCTCAGTCTAAGCATACAGGGAACATCACAGAGACACAAATTTAGGGCTGTTCTTCTTCTATTATTGGCACAGTGGTTGAGCACTGGTGGAGCCCTCAGAGGACTCTGGGGTTTGGTCTCCAGCAACATGGTACTATGGGTTGGATCCTGAGAATCAGTGGGAAAACATGACATCCAAGTGAAGGCTGAGGCTCAGTTAATAGTAAATACGCCAGTGTTTTTATTTTATTTTTTGAGATAGGATTTATGTAGCTCAAGTTTGCTTTGAATTTGCAGTATAGCCAAGGATAACCTTAGATTCTGGATCCTCCTGCCTTCACCTTCCAGGTTTATCTCATGGCGTTGACAAGTGTACTAAAGTTTTATAAGATATTTAGAGTGGGGCTGGCGTCGGGCAGTGTTGGCGCACACCTTTAATCCCAGTACCCAGGAGGTAGACGCAGTCGGATCTCTGTGAGTTCAAAGCCAGCCCAGTCTACAGAGTGAGTTCCAGGACAGCCAGCACTGTTACACAGAGAAACCCTGTCCCAAATAGCAACAACAAAAACTAAAGTAAGCAAGCAAGCAAACAAACAAACAAACAAACAAACAAAAGAGTAAGATTGGAGAGATGGTTCAGTGGTTAAGATCACTGGCTGCTCTTGCAGAGGACCTGGGTTGAGTCCTAGCACCCACATGGTCACTCACAACTGTCTGTAACTTCAGTTCCAGGAGATCTGATGTCCTCTTCTGACTCTCTTGGGCACACATGTGGTACACAGACATATATGGAGGCAAAATATCCATATACATAAAATAAATTTTAAAAAAGGTGTTAAGGCTAGAGGAGCAAGGGTAAATGGGTTTACTATACATTTATTACAGCTTTTGTGATTACTCTAAAATAAAAAGTAGAATTCCTGCCAGGCAGTGGTAGTGCATTATTTAATCCCAGCACTCGGATACAGAGGCAGGAGGATCCCTGAGTTCAAAACCAGCCTGGTTCTACAGAGAGTTTTAGAGTGGGCAGGGCTATACAAAACGAACAAACAAAGAGCCGCAGTCCTGACTATAATAGCATGTTATGCATGGGAAAGGCTAAATGAGTTTAAATGATCTAAGAACCCTGAATCATGCATAATAGAATAAATGTTTGATGATTTAACACTCTGATCAGTGTGTATAGCACACTGAAAAAATACCCAGGGCTGGTGCGATGACTCAGCAGGTAAAGGCCCTGACTTCCAAGCCTGCTGACCTGAGTTTGATTCTCAGAAGGGGAGAGCGCAGGGATGAAGAGCTGGCTCAGTGGTTGAGAGCACTTCTTGTTCTTGCAGAGGACCTAGGTTCCCAGGGCCCACAGGCAGCTCACAACCATCTCAAACTCCAGTTCCCAGATATTTGATGCCCCTTTCTGACCTCCTTGGGCACCAGGCACACATGTGGTACAGACACATACAGGCAGACAAAACACATAAAAAGAACTAAATCTAAAAAATATATATTTGGAAATAAGGAGAGAGTTGACTTTATCAAGTTGCCTTCTGACCTCCGTATGTAGGAGTCAAGCCACAGTCAAGAATTCACACCTCTCTCTCTCTCTCTCTCTCTCTCTCTCTCTCTCTCTCTCTCTCTCTCTGACACACACACACACACACACACACACACACACACCTCTCTCTCTCTCTCTCTCTCTCTCTCTCTCTCTCTCTCTCTCTCTCACACACACACACACACACACACACACACTAAAGAGACAAGTGATAAATGTGATTTGTAAAAAGGCATTCACTAGGGGTAGCTTAGTAGTCGGGTCCTTGGCCAGCGTGTATGGGTCCCTGGTCTGAAACTCTCAGCACTGGTGGAAAAGATATTTCCTAAAGGCATATAAAGGTTTCCTATGCTGCTACCTAGTCCTTCAGCACAGCTACTTTCCTGTGACAAAGTGACATGAAAGCAGCCATAGACACTATGCAAGTGGGCCGAATGGACATATAGAGACTGGCTAAGCAATTAAGAAAGAGAGGATATCTTTTCTGTACAGACTAGGAGGTTACTTGATCAAGAAAAGAAGTTTATTTTGGTTCCGAGTTGAAGCAGTGTTGAAAGGCCACATCTGGTGACTTTTTGCTGGTGAAGTCTAGATGTGGAACAGAGAGAGTTGTCACATGGCAAGAGATAGGGAACACATGTGTGTACGTATTCCATTTTCATCTCTTCCCCTTCTAAGGTTAGCAGTCTTTGGCCATGGGGGCTCCGCTTGCTTAATTTTATGCTTAATCTCCCCTGAAAGGCCCCATTTTTAAACACCATAGTTGAAGTCAGGCTAGTGGTACTTAGGTTGCCCTTCCAGCACTGGGATGGTGGGGGCAGAAAGACCAAGAAGTTCAGGGCCCGACCTAGGCCCTCTGCGTGCGTGTGACCGTTGTGTAGCTTGGTATGTTTGTAAGGCTCCTAGCAGTGAGATCAGGACCTGGCCCTGGCCCTTAGCTGGCTTTTGGGGACCCGTTCTCCATGCTGGATTACCTTTCCCAGCCTTTATGCAGGGGGAAGAGCTCAGTGCTACCTCAACTTGATGTGCTATACTTTGTTCAAGCCCATGGGAGGCCTTCCCTTTCTGGAGAAGGAGTGGTTGGAAAAGGGGGTAGAAGGGAGTTGCAGGGGACGGGATGGGAGTGGAGGAAAGAAGGGAAGGGAAACTGTGGTTAATATGTAAAATAAATTTTAAAAAATTTAAAATAAAATTTAAAAAAGGAAGAAGTTCAAGACCAGCATTGGCTACATAGAGAATTTGAGGCCCAATTGGGTCCTGTATCAAAAATGTTAAGTAAAAATATTAGATAAAATAGTAAACATTATTTTATTTAATAATTAACAGCTATTTATGTAGTTGAATTAAGTTCCTACTCTCTTAATGCCTCACTTGGGATAAAATTTCCCCCCCTGGCTGGGCAGTGGTGGCACACACCTTTAATCCCAGCACTTGGGAGGCAGAGGCAGGCGGATCTCTGTGAGTTCGAGGCCAGCCTGGTCTAGAAGAGCTAGTTCCAGGACAGGAACCAAAAAGCTACGGAGAAACCCTGTCTCGAAAAAAAAAATTCCCCCCCTGAACCCTCAAGGGACATGCTGACATCATAATGTAAATGACAGGGCCTAAAAGCTCCTTGTTAGGCTGGAGGTGGCCCAGAGGTGGGGAATGAAGGCTGCTCTTGCAGAGACTCAAGTTCAGTACCCAGCACCCATATTGTGTGGTCCTCAAACACCTGTCCCTGCAGATTCCCTCTCGGCCCCTCTCCATAGCACCTGCACTCATACGTGCATACGCATACACACACAATTTAAAATAGTAAGAAAAGCAAATCTTTAAGGGTTCCTGTTGAACTGCACACAAATGTTTTAAGAACCCGAAGGGATATTTCATTGCTAATTATTTCCCAGGACTCCAGTATGGTTTACCCCTGGTGTACATACATCCATGCTATGTAGCTAGCACCTGCCCGGTGCTCAGGGTACAGGGCAGAGTTCTTGATGATTAAAATCCTTGTAGGGTTGCACAGCGCTTCATAAAGCACACACTCCATATTTATTTATTCTTTTTTAGTGGGCTTCCCAAGAATATTAATTGCGCTGCCCCTATAGACGGAAGACCCTGTGGGGAAAAGACCTAGTCTCCTAAAACGGTGCCTACTAGGCAGTAGTCCATTAGTGTTCTAGAGGAAGAAAAGCATTTTCTTTACCAACGATCACATCAATCTTGTTTGCACTGCCTTGACTCTAGGGAAGATGGAGTGATGGGTGGTATAATGACTGATCTGGGCAATGAGACCGTCGATCCTCTCTTAAGGCCGCTGCTCAGAGTGATGTGTGTCGGGGCAACAGCAACTAGGAAATATGGAGACCTGCAAACCTAGAAAACCAAGCACCTCCAAGTCCCTGAGGGATCCCACTTGATCTATCCCAGCTCTCTTAGATTCCACTTGGGGCTGTGTTCTAACCTGCAGTTTGCAATTTATGGCTATAGACCCAGTCCAAACTTGACAGTGACCAGTGACCGGCTCCAAAGAAAATGTGAGTCAGAACAAGTCATTTGGGAAGACCTTTGAAAGTCTGCCTCATCACGCCTCCCTTAATGACAAGTCTGAATTCTAGGAGATTCACAGATGGATTCTTCCCTGAGCTTTAGATATCAGAGCTCTCAGAGCCACGGGCAGACACAGGGAAGGGCAGCAGCTGGTACCTGAGCATGCCCACAGCCTGGCTTTCCCTGGCAGGGGCTATTGTGATGTCATGGAATCTCACTATAAAGGCAGAAGCTGTAGCTGAGAGGGGGCATAGGCTTGAGGAATGGCGCTACTGTGGGGCCTGGATGCCCCACTGCCAGCGTATCTCAGCCTGGTGTTACTTGGTTTTTTAGTTTGTGGTGCATGGATACTGGTTTCTAGGCATCAGAACAAGGGCCAGGTGGCAGCCAAGAGAAAGGTACGTGATAACCACTCTTTCTCAAGTCACTTCTCCCCATGCTGATGTCCTATAGGTTTGTCTGAATGCCTGTTCTCTGGGCCATAGGAGGACCTGGATGGAGGGCAGAGGGGAGTTGAGACATTACTAATAGATGCTTCCTCCTTTTTCTTTCTTTCTTTTGATTTTTCAAGACAAGGTTTTTCTGTGTAGCCCTGGCTCTCCTGATTTCTGTAGACCGGGTTGGCCTTGAACTCACAGAGATTCTTTAGCCTCTGCCTCCCAAGTGCTGGGACTAAGGGAGGCACTACCTGCCTTGTCTTTCTCTTAATTCACTTCAAGAAGCCTTAGGATGGGTATGGTGGTGCATACCTTTAGTCCCAACACTTGGGAGGGAGAGGCAGGAGGATCTCTCTAATTTCAAGACTAGCCTGGTCTACATAGTGAGTTCCAGGACAGCCAGGACTGAACAGAGATTCTGTCTCAAAAATTGAAGAATACGAAGAAGAAGAATATGAAGAAGAATACGAAGAAGAAGAAGAAGAAGAAGAAGAAGAAGAAGAAGAAGAAGAAGAAGAAGAAGAAGGAGAAGGAGAGGGAGAGGGAGAGGGAGAGGGAGAGGGAGAGGGAGAGGGAGAGGGAGAGGGAGAGGGAGAGGGAGAGGGAGAGGGAGAGGAGGAGGAGGGGAATGAAGGGAGGATGAGGAGGGGGAGGGGGGAGGAGGGGGAAGAGGAGGGGGAGAAAGGGGGAGGAGAAAGAGGAGGAGGGGGAAGGAGAAGAGAAAGAAGAAGAAGAAGAAGAAGAAGAAGAAGAAGAAGAAGAAGAAGAAGAAGAAGAAGAAGAAGAAGAAGAAGAAGAAGACGATGACGAGGAGAAGCCGAGGGGGAGGACGGGACGAGAAGGGGGAGGAGGAGGAGGGGGAGGAGGAGGGGGGGAGGAGGAGAGAGAGGAGGAGGAACGGGAAGAGGAGGGGAAGAAAGAGGTGGAGGAGGGGGAAGAGGAGGAGGAAGAGGGAGAGGAGAAAGAGGAGGAGGGGGAAGGAGAAGAGGAAGAAGATGAAGATGAAGAAGAAGACAATGACGATGACGAAGAAGAAGAAGACAACGACAAGGAGGAGAAGTCAAAGGGGAGGAGAAGAAAAAGAAGAAAGAAGTAGCTTCGGTAGCTTTAGGATCTATTATCAAATAGACACTGAGGAAGAATTACTAGTTATAGAGGAAGTGCTGTCTAGGAGTTCCAGCTGAAATGGAGCATTCATATGACTTAACTCTGGGGAAGTTAGGGAAAAGAATGTGGTAAGAGTGGTGTGGATATTGCCCATCGCATGGATGGGAGGCAGATGGTAGAGTGAGCTTGTCTTACGAAGAAAGATTTATAACCATATGACAAGACAAAGAAAGTCTCAGGGAGTGAATTGCAAGTGTCTATTTCCAGTGGGAGAGGGATTGTCTGAGTACATTGTTCATGTGTTTGAAACATCAGTAGATCACGGCTCTTTGAGTCTTCGATCCTCTGAGCAGACCATGAGCGGCTGGCTCTCCTACAGTCCTGCCATCTTCCCCAGACTTGGCACGCCCACCTCTTTATTGAGTCACTCCAGTGAGTGTGTAGTATTGCACTGTGGTTTCACATGCATCCCCCACCCTGCCCCCCGATAAATAATAACATTGAACAACATCTCAGGTTTATTAGTCGTTTGGAAATTCTCCTTTGTAAACTGCCTATTCAAGTCATTTGTGCATTTTTTGTTTGTGTGAATTTGTGTGTGTGTGTGAGTGTGTGTGTGTGTGTGTGTGTGTGTGTGTGTGTGTGAGCATGTGAGCATCTGGGTGTCTGTGTGTATGTTAGTGATGATCAAATTCAGGTCATTGCTCATTCCAGGTAAAGCAATGACTACATTTCTGGTGTATTTTTTCCTTGATTTTTGTTTGTTTGTCTGCTTTAGTTTTTTTTTCCTTTTGGTTCTTCAAGGCACAGTTTGTCTATGTAATCCTGGATGTCCTGGAGATCTTTCTGTAGATAAGGCTAGCCTCGAACTCACAGAAATCTGCATGCCTCTGTCTCTCAAGTGCTGGGATTAAAGGTGTGTGTCACCACCTGGCAACAGTATGTTTCTATTTATTTATTTAGTAAAAACTTTCGTTTCTCATTTTACAAACCAATCCCAGTTCTCACTCCCTCCCCTCCTCCCTTCCCCTCCACCTCCCCCCATTCACTTCTCAGAGAGGAGTCCACAAAGTCTAGCACATTGCTTTGAGTCAGGACCAACGCCCTCCCCACTATATCTAGACTGAGCAAGGTATCCCTCCAAAGAGAATGGGCTCCAAAAAGCCAGTACAAGCAGTAGGAATAAATCCTGGTCTCACTGTCAGTGGCCCACAGTCTTCCCCAGTCATACAACTGTCACCCACATTCAGAGAGCCTAGTTGGGCCTTATGCTGGTCCCCTCACTGTCAGGTCAGAGTTGGTGGGTTCCCATTAGCTCAGGCAAGCTGTTTCAGTGGGTAACCCCATCATGGCCTTGACCTCTTTCCTTGTATTCTCACTCCTCCCACTCTTCGACTAGACATTGGGAATTCAGCCCAGTGCTTTGCTGTGGGTCTCTGCCTCTGCTTGCATCAGTTGCTGGATGGAGGATCTATGGTGATATTTAAGATAGTCATCAGTCTGACTACAGGACAAGGCCAGTTCAGGCACCCTCTCCACTATTGCTTAGTGTCTTAGATGGGGTCATCCATGCGGATGCCTGGGAATTTCTCTAGAGCCAGGTTTCTGGCCAGAATGCTTCTTTATTCTAATCCTTTCTTTTCTTTTAATAGTTTTATTTAAGTATTGGATAAAAGAAACATTTCTCTAGATTTTATGTCAACATTTTGATGATCAAATACCCGTGCTGTGCAGCTGTGCACATGAGGACGATGCTATTTGGATTTAGTGGGTTATTAAAAAAAAGGCAAACATGAGGTTGGGAGTTGGATATGTTGTGGGGTATAGGGGGAAAGTTGGAGTGGGGAGGGGTGGGTATGATTATATTTTATTGTATGCATGTATAAAATATTTTTGAATTAGAAAAAATTATTGAAAAAAACCCCTTCATGTTGTGATTTGATACATTTTGCTGCCTCTTGTACTTCCTGTGAGTTGGGATTTTTCCAAAACTCATGTAGAAATATATGCATTTTCCAGGGGATCAGGGTTGCCAAGTGTGACCTTCAGGAGGGATTCATGCCATTCTTTGCAGACTGGGTAGGGTCTCCCAGGCGGGGCTCCTTACTCTCTGAGGACTGGGTTAGCTGCCACAGAAGTCGGATCCATTTTGTCTTCCGCATGCACCCACCAGCTCCTCTGCTTCTGCTGTGAGTTGAAGCTGTGCAAAGACGTCACATGAGCTAAGGACAAGCTAGCACTAATCTCTTAGACTTCTGGAACCATGAGGCCAACTAAACCCCTTTCTTCATAGATAGGCTGATGACAATACTCTATATTTTGCAACTCAACATGAACTAGAACCAGGAGGAATTTGTTTTCTGTTGAGAAGAGAGGACATACTTCATAGGTCACGATACTCACCAGGAGGCACATATTGTCTGCTCTGGTATGGCTATCTATATCTATCTATCTATCTATCTATCTATCTATCTATCTATCTATCTATCAATCTATCTATCATCTATCTATCTCCCTCCATCTCTATCTATCTATCTATCATCTATTTATCTATCTATCATCTATCTCCATCTGTATCTATCTATCTATCTATCATCTATCTATCTATCTATCTATCTATCTATCTATCTATCTATCTATCATCTATCCTCCATCGCCTATATCTATCTTTTTATGTATTTTTAGTGCTAGGGATCAAATCTGGGGTCTGGTGTGCTAGGCAAGCAGTCCACTACCTTTCTTTCTTTCTTTCGGGGGAGGGGGCGGGGTCTCAGTGTAACCCAGGCTGCCCTGGAACTCACTTTGTCACTCTGTAGACCAGGCTGGCCTACTCACAGAGATCCACCTGCTCCTGTTTCCTGAGAGCTTGCATTAAAGATACATGCCACCGCTGCCCCTTGTAAATCCCATTTTATAAATGATGCTGAAACCCCCAAACACAACATCTTTCCATAATGATCTACTTAGAGGACCCTGCTAAGTTTCTCACTTTGAATCTATTCTCCTGAAGGAATATTCTCTAAATCATGTTATGTGTAAATAACAACAGTTTTATTACCTATTTTCCAGTTCTTATTTATGACTTTGTTCTCCTTGCCTTCATTTATGAATATGACTTCCAGTACAATATTCAGGAGCAGTGTGTTGTGGGCATCTGTCTCTTTTATTAAGTCAAGGAAAGTTTTCAGTAATTCACCAGTTATGTATAATGTTTTCTGTAGCTTTTCAAATATTCTTTATCAAATCAAGGAAATTTTAGCAAGAATTGGTGTTAATTAAAAAAAATCTTCTAAAATTTTAAATTTAATCTCTTCATACTGGGTACTAAATATTAAGTATATTTCCTGCCTCTATTTAGATGGTCATATTTTTTCTTGTTTGTTTAATCAGTGTACTGAGTTGCATGAGAATGTAAGATAATAAATCAACTGTGAATTCCTAGGAAATGTATAATTCATTTGTAATGTTGGATCCAACACTTTAATTAGATTTATTAGATTCAGTTTGCTAATATTTTGTTTGGTACTTATGCAACTTTGCATAAATATATTGAGTGGTCAGGTCTTAATTAGATTTTAGAATGGTGATTGTTCCAGCTTCCTCATTTAAAACAGAAGCAAATCCACATTTCCATCTCATTAACGGAACAGACACCCTCAATGCTCATGGAGTTACAGGGGTTTTGGGAGTTTGTACTAAGAATCTGGAACAAAGACCAGATTGTTCTTTATTACACACACACACACACACACACACACACGCATGCACACACACATGCGCACACACACATGCACATACACATGCACACACACACATGCACACACACACACACACTCCAAAGGAATGTGACTAAAGTTAAGAAATTGGCTCTCAGCTGGGCCGCAGTGGTGCATGCCTTTAATTCCAGCACTTGAGAAGCAGAGACAGAGGGATCTCTGTGAGTTCAAGGCCTCTGGTCTACAGAGTGAGTTCCAGGACAGGCTCCAAGGCTACACAGAGAAATCCTGTCTCAAAAACCAAACCAAACCAAACAAACAAAAAAAACCCCTCTCATATCTCCTCTGAAATTCATAGACAAACTTGGGTAAGAGTTAATATTATTGTCCCCAGTCCAAAATCTGCAGGACAGGACAGGCTAGTAAAATAGGTATACTTTGGTGTGCTTCCGTTTTGTGGAAGGATTTGTTCCTCTTCAGGGTGTTCTGGTCTCTGTTCTTAAAGCCTTCAGCTGATTGGGTGATGCCCACTCGCAGTATGGAAAGCAATCTGCTTCAAAGTGTACTGATTCTAAATGTTAATCATATGTAAAATTACTGTCAAAGAAATGTTCTAGACTAATATATGACCAAACAACTGGGCTCCATAGCCTAGCTAAGTCGACATAAGAATTAACCATTACACTCCTTTCTCTTGCTTTGATTTATTATTATCATTCAGGCGGTGGTGGTGCACACCTTTAATCCCAGCACTTGGGAGGCAGAGACAGGTGGATCTCTGTGAGTCTGAGGCCAGCCTGGTCTACAGTGAGTTCCAGGACAGGTCCAAAGCTACACAGAGAAACACTGACTTGAAAAACCAAACCAAAAAATAAAAGACTTATCATTATTTTTAAAAGTGTGTGTGTGTATACAAAATTGTGTTTGTATAATTGTGAGTCTGAACATGAGCACAGGTACCAGCAGAAGCCAGAGGTGCTGAATCACCCTGGAGCTGGAGCTACAGGCAATTGTGAGCATTTGCTGTGTATGCTAGGAATCAAACCTGGGTCCTCTGCAAGAGCTGTGCTGTAACTGCTGAACCATCTTTCCAAACCCAGTTCTTTCTTTTCTTCTTTTCTATTTGTTTTTTTTAAGACTTATTTTTTTTTTATTGTGTATGCAACATTCCTTCCATGTGTGTCTGCAGGCCAGAAGAGGGCACCAGATCTCATTATAGATGGCTGTGAGCCACCATGTGGTTGCTGGGAATTGAACTCAGGACTTCTGGAAGAGCAGCCAGTGCTCTTAACCACCGAGCCATCTCTCCAGCCCCCTTCTTTTCTATTTGTAAAGAGTTTCATGACTTAAGTAGTTCTTACATTTAGGTTTTAACTCCATCTCAAGTTCATTTTTAAATAGGATATGAAGTAAAGACCCAACTTCATTCCTTTCCACGTGGTTATGCAGTTGTTCCAGCACCATTTGTTGAAGGTTCTTTTCTTTTTTCATTGAATGGTCATGGAGTCTCTATAGAGAACCAGCCGATTTTTAATATTAGGTTCTTAAACCACAACTATTTTTGAGCACTGTAGTTTTGTTTTGTACACAGTTTTTCTTTTTCTTTGTTTTGCTGTGTTTTTCAAGACAGGGTTTCCCTGTGCAGCCCTGCTGTCCTGGAGCTCATTCTGTAGACCAGGCTGGTCTCGAACTCATAGAGATCTGCCTGCCTCTGCCTCCCGAGTGCTGGGATCAAAGGTTTATGCCACCACCACCCAGCTCTGTACAAAGTTTTAAAATCAGAAAATATGGGCCTTCCAACTCTTCTTTTTCAAGATTGTTTTGGCTCCTGAGGGACCTTTGTAATTCCACAGGGATTTTTAGGACAGAGTTGTCATTTATACAAAAGAGGGGCTTGGATAAGAATTGTGTAGTATCCCTACAGAATCTATAGATTGTGTTGGTAATGTCATTTTAGCATCAAACCTTCCAATCATGAAAAAGAATGTCTTAATTACTATTTACTTTCTACAACAATGTTTTGTAGTTTTCTATCTCATGACATAGCTACCTCCTAAAGACCCCACCTACTAACACTATTACCTTGGGGTTAGGGTTTCTACATATCAAGTTGGGGGATAGCACTGGACCCAGTGTATGTCGGGGGAAGTTCCCTGGTATTTCTAATTTGTTGGATGTTTGTTTTTATTTTTCTGCACCAGTGATATGACATGACAGTTTCCTACTTATGCAGCTAGTATGGTGTAATGTATTGATCCTTATTTTATGTTTAAATAACTATGTGTTATTTAAAAAATCATCTTCACGGTGTATCTGTTGTATATGGCATTGTTCCATAAGAATAATTTCATAGAGTAAGTGTTGTACATTGAGCACAATCCCCCTCCTCCCCACTTGTCTTCACTGTCTCCCCATTGGTTCATTTACTCTTGCAGGTCATTACACAATCCCCCTCCTCCCCTCTCGTCTTTACTGTCTCCCCATTGGTTCATTTACTCTTGCAGGTAATTACATTTCTGCTTTAGTGGCATGGTTACGCTTATGATTTTTTGTATCTATATAAAATCTAGGAACTACAAATGGGAAAGATCATTTGGTGCTGGTCCTTCTGAGGCTGGCTTAGCTGGCTTCAGATGAGCCCCAGGTACATCCCTTTTTCTGAAAACTGTGTAACTTCTTCTTCATGACAGAAAAAAAAATCCATTGAGTATACAGACATATTTAACGCCCATTCCTCTGCGGCTGCTCACATATGGCTCCATAACTTAGCTGTTATGAATGGTGCTGCGGTAAACGCTGATGTGCAAGTGTCTCTGTCACATCAAACATCCATACATTGTTTGAATAAATTCCAAATATTTATATTCATCATCATTCTGTAAGATCTCGCCTACCCAGTTAGGTGTACTATGTTTACGTTCAATAGCAATTTCTCTGCCCTATCTTACATTTTTGAGTAGTTTTGCAAAGTGTAAGTCAGGATGGGCGGTTGTTTTCTTTTAGCACACTGAAGAATTTATTCTGCTATTTTCTGATGCCTGATATTTCTGAAAACACACCAGCTCTTCACCTCACTATTCATGTGGCTATGATAGCTCTTTTATTTGGGGACAAGTATTAGAATTCTTTCTCTTCCGCTTCCAGCAGTTTTGAATGTACTTAACTCAGCTGTTCTTCGGCATCTGCCGTCACAGCTCTTACACGACGTCAGTGCTTCTCAGTTCTCACAAGTTCCTAGTTATTAAGTCCAAGGACAGACTGCTTCAAAGCAGTTTTCAGAGCTGCAGAGATCAGTAAAGCACTTGCTTGGCAAACATGAGGACCCGACTTTGATCCTAGAATTATGTAAGACATCTGTGTTCAGCAGCACACGCATGTAACCTCAGCACTGGGGTTGAGGGTAGAGACAGGTGCACCCTTGGGGCTCCCTGCCCAGTTAGTTTATAAACTTCTTAGCAATGAGAGGCCTTGTCTCAAAAATCAAGGTGGATGGTACCAGAGGAATGACACCAAGGCTGACTTCAGGCTTCCATGTGCACCCGCCACATAGGCAGACACACCCTGTACACTTGTGTACCCACAGGGACAAGCATACCCACGCGCAAACATACATAAAAATAAAGCAGGTTTCAGAGTCTTGGAAAACTGAACAGAAAATACTGATTTTCTATGTAGTTCAGTGTTACTGATCTTCAAGTAATGTCTTGCTACATTCTTGCTGCCCTTGCCTCCTGGGCTCTTATTGCTGTATCTCCTATGCTCGTTGGCTCCACTGTCCATACCCTCTTCAGATCTTTCACCACATGGGAATTTTAAATTGACTAGGAGAAATTTTTAAATAGCCATTTCGCTGGGATTAAAGGCATTCATCAGCCAAGTTCAGATGTTTGTTTTGAAGTGGGGTTTCATTCTGAAGCCCAGGCTAGCAAGGAGTTTGCTAGATATCCTAAGATGGTCTTGAACTCATGGCAATCCTTTCAGGTCACCCTCCAGAGAGGAGGGTTTCTGGACGAGCCACCGTAATCTGGCTTTGTAGGGGTTTTGAAGCCTAGGAATTTCCTCAAAGGCATTTCATTTGCCTTCAAGGATGGCACCTTCAATCCAGAAACACTTTATAATTCACGGTTTGAAGGTAGTTTGAGGAGCACTCAGATAATGTGAACTCGACGCTGTCTCAAGTCTCCTAAGATAAACATGCCCGTGAAGGAGTTTGTAGACTGTGTTATTAAAGTGGGAAGACCCATTCTAAATGTGGGCAGCATGGCTCCAGGGACTTTGGTGTCAACGAGCTGACCGCCACTCATCTCTCTCTGACTAGGGCTGGAATGTGACCAGCTAAGGCCCGCTTTCCCCACCGTGATGGTCTGACCCTTATTTTCCTTATGAATGCAAGTCTCTAGAGTACAGGACTCATACACACAATAATCTAGGACTAATTTGTATGTGTGTACATCCAAGTACAAATGCCCATGGCACGCGTGTGGAGGTGAAGACGACTTGTGGAAATTGCTTTTCTTCTTTTACTCTGTGGGCTCCAGAGACAGAACTCAGGTCATTAGACTTGGTGTCAAACACCTGTGCCTACAGGGCAATCTTGCTGGTCCCTTAGTATACTTAATAAATTATTCACACGTAATTTGATGAGATGTAACTAATAATATGGTTACAGATGACAACCGTGTTGATACCTGATATAAAATGTGTCAATATCCCATAGATAAGGTGAGAAGTGTTGTCCATAAAACCCCCAATCTAGAGCATAAACTTGACTTTGTTTCTTTTTGTGTGTTTCTCTAGATTTCGAAGAAACATGAACAATTCCAGAAACATCAACTTACAGGTCAAAATGATTCTCTCCCTTATTGATCAGCTCAAGGCTGGTGACTGATAAACCGTGGGCCATGCTTTCAAACTCTAGTCTTGAACAGCGGGTGGAAGAAAGTGGAAAAAGAGGGTGTTCCTGGAGAGTACCCCCATCTTTCTGACATCTTCACTTCCAAAGTCATGCAGACAGCTCCATAACTCCTACATTGTTTGCTTTCCTCGGGCTTCTATGTCCCATACATTTTCATGGAAAGCCCAAAATATGGGGAAGGAGAATGGACAAAAATTAACTACCAAGAGTTTGGTGAGGGAGGTCCATCTCCTTATTTCGCTACCACGGATGTGGATGTGGGGTAGACATCTTTAAAGGAAAAGATGTATTGGGAACCTTTGTGTCCCTCACTACTGCATTCCGGGGTCACTTCTAGTACATGATGAAGACAGTATAGTTTGCTTGCAAAACAAAACTTGATAGCTGGGCCGTACCACTCATCAGTTTCACGATGTGACTTCATCTTTGCTCCCCTAATTGTTAGATGATGTCAGTAGTCGCTATGCTCATGGTCTCTTTACTCCTGTTATAGTTTCACAGCTGAAAAAAGCTGGAATGATGAATATCATTGAAGCTGATCTAACACAGTAAGCAGAGTCTGTCTCCAGACTGTCCTATGACAAATACCATGATGGCTGATTTCATGTCAACATGATCCAAACTGGCAGCATTTTGGAAGAGATTGCCCTCTCTAGATTGCCCTGTGGACAAGCCTGTGCTGCTTTTTTAAATTTTTTTTTTATTTTTGGTTTTTCGAGACAGGGCTTCTCTGTGTAGCCCTGGCTGTCCTAGAACTCACTCTGTAGACCAGACAGGCCTTGAACTCAGAGATCTACCTGCCTCTGCCTCCAAAGTGCTGGGATTACAGGTGTGTGCCACCACTGCCCAGCTACATTTTCTTAATTGATGATTGATATGGGAAGGTCCAGCTCACTGTGGGTGATGCCACCCATGGACTGTTGGTCTCAAGTAGCACAAGAAGGCAGGGTGAGCAAGCCATGAAAGCAATCCAGTAAGCAGGGTTCCTCCACGGCCTTTGCATCAGCTGCTGCCTCCTGGGTCCATCTTGCCCTGAGGTCCTACCATGACTTCCGTCAGCAATGGAGTGTAACCTGAGAACTGTAAGCTGAAACAAACCCTGTCCCCCTAAGTTTGTGGTCATCATGTTTCAATACAACAATGGAAATCCTAGCTGCAACACCATCTTAACCGTAAATGCTGTATGTAAAATCCTGGGACTTTTACTTCATTTACTGTGATAGCAATTGCCTCCTTCCTAAATTAACTTCCTATTCTTATTGGCTGGCTTACTGGTACTTTAATATCACTTCAATTCTACTGACATCCCCTTTTGTGTTCAGTATTTCAGGACCCTCTACTGGCTGGAGCCAGGAATATATATCCAGATCCATAGACGAGAGTTTTCAAAAGATCTTCCAACATTTGGAAAATGCAAGGTCAGGAAACAGAGTTTCTGGGTAGGGGAGAGAGAGAGGGAGTAAAAGGAGGGAGGTAAAAGAAAAGTGAGTTTGAGCAATGGAGAATAATATTTTAAGCTTTATTTTTTCCATGTTTTATATGGGTATTTTACTTGCATGTGTGTTTGTGCACCACATTCATGACTGATGCCCACAGAGGCCAGAAGAGGGCATTGGATCCCCTGGCACTGGAATTACAAATGTTTGTAGACTACCATGTGGGTGTTGGTAAGCAAACTTGGGTCCTCTGGAAGAGCAGACACTACTCTTAACTGCTGAGCCATATCTCTAGGCCCCAAAGTGTGTGTGTGTGTGTGTGTGTGTGTGTACACATCACATTTACTTAGGTATTTATTTATTATTTTTGTGCATGTGTGCACATGTGTACCACATCATGTACATGGTGGTCAGAGGAGAAGCCACAGGAGTCAGTTCTTTCCTTCTAAGATGTGGGTCTTAGGGATCGAACACAGGTCTTCTGGCTTAATGGCAAGCACAGGTTGTGCATGTGTGCATGTGTGTGTGTGTGCATGTATGTGTTTGCAAAACTTGGGTGTCATTTCTGGGGAGCCATGCAGCTGGATTTTTGAGATAATTAGCCTTGGCTATCCAGTGAGCCCAAGGGCATCCACTTTTCTCCGCTTCCCCAGCACTGGGGCACTGTGTCCCTTTCTTTTCATGTGGGTCCTGGGGATGGAACTCAGCTTCTCTTTTTGTACAGCATGCCCTTTCCTCACTGACTCACACATCTTGCTCTTGGTGGAGGGATTCTTTACATAAACAACTGATGTTTGTGAATGCAACCCCTCCTTTCATCTCTCCCTTAGACGAAAAATGGTTTGAACTTGAAACAACTACTCTCTCTCTTCTTACTAATTTTATGCCTACTGATCCCAAAGAAAATGAAAACATTTCTTTTTGTCAGGTCAACACTTATGAAAACCTTAAAAGAGTCCCAAGATTGGTCTTCCTCCGGCTCTGACATTGTGGGTACGACTGGAAACCGTTCTTCTGACTCCAGCATGTCTTCTGTATCATATAGTGACAGCTCGAACCCATCGCTTCCAGTCTTTCCTGGAAGAGCAACGTGGCAATTCCGGAGCCATAGCTTCCCTGCTTTCTCCCGAAAGGAACCACCTGCTCCCAGGAGCCGGGGCTCATCCCTGCCTACTTTTCAGAAGACAGATCTTAAGAAATCTCTTTTAAATGAGAGCCTAGGCCCTCTAGTATGGGCTCCACTCCAGCTCTCTCCTTTAGTCAGAGGAGAACTGGAAGGACACATGTCTCATAAGGTTTCTACTTTGCGGGCACAAGCGGTGCCTCTGCCTGTGAAGAAATCCCGGGGAATACGTAACGAATTGATGAATGTACAAGGAGTCCCTGAACAAGGGCTCCCTAAAACTCAGTTACCTACACTCCTCCCTCAGAGGGCTGAGAAAAATATCAACCAATCTCCAGATGCTCCATCGTTTTCATGTCCATGTAAACATTGGGGTGAATTCTGAATTAAGCAGGACGGAAGTGTCACAGCCGCTGACCTCAAACAAGCAGTTACAGTCTGCAAATGACCACCAGGTTCTTAGCTACAACCCTGTAGTTATATCAATGGGCACTCCAGCTCCCATTAACATAGTTCAGCTTTACTGAAAAATGATCCAAGGCATGTGTTAGAGCTGAATATAGATCAGAGGGTCCTCGGTCCTCCAGAACAAAGGATACAGCCACAAAGGGCACAAGTAACTGACGTGGAACTGACAGCCCAGGTACCATGCTCAGCCACGGACAGCATAAAGGTCACTCCAGTGGCACTGCTTCAGGTTATGGGTTTGATGGGAATGATCCCAGAATCACACGTGCAGGTAGATAGACTGTGTGGGGTTTCCCCCGCAGCCACCAAATCAAGCAGAAACAGTGAATCTAACTCCTCAGCCATCAGATCAAGTAAACAGTAAAAATTCTTCAGTATTCAGCTACGGAATCAAAGAGTATGGCCTCAAGACAGAGTCCAGTCACAGATAATATGAAGGTAACTCCTGCAAAATTGCTTCACATCATGGATTCGGATGATTAATGAATTACACCCACATGTCATAGAACCAGCAGAAATAGCCCCAAAGTCATGGAATCGGCAAAGGTGGATACATTGCATGGCCACCAAGCCATACGACCAGAAGATAAGAGTCTTATCAGTCTTATCATTCTTACAAAATGAGGAATCTATAAATGTAACACAACAGTCGTCTCTAGGAGAGGTAGGTCCTGAAAAGACAAAGCCAGAGTCAGGGCCACAAAGTCCATCCCCGAAGGAACTGATTGAGGAGACACAGCCCCCAAAAGTGAAATCTGTGCATTTCACACAGCAGCTAAGTATCAAATCAGATCCTCAGATTATATCCCGGCCCACAGCAGCTAAGTATCAAATCAGATCATCAGATTATATCCCGGGGCCAAATCTTCCAGAAGCAAAACTGCAACATGTGAAGCCTGTGGAAGTAAATGTAGGACCATGCTTGCAAGCTGTGAAATTCTCTGATCTGACCCCTGAGCCCAAGCACCAAGGTTTCAGATGTACACAGGTCATACCAGGTATTCACTTTCAAGATAGGAAGTCTGAGGGACTTTTGCCTGAATTATTTTTTTCTAAAATAATTCAAGAAGAAAAATCTGTAGGGTTGCATCTTGAGCCACAGTCACAGCAAGTAAAAACCTCTCCATTAGCACTAGGGCTTCAGAAAACAAAAACTTTGAACTTAACATCAGAGCCACAACCTCAAGGAATCAAAACTGTGGATCAAAACAAAGATCCACCGGTTGGAAGTGTAAGATCCATTCAGTGGATACCAGAACCTGAGTTCCACAGCATGAAGTGTTTAGGGTTAAATTATGGGTCACAATCTCAAGGTGTCAAATCTACAGAACAGAAAACATCCATACAGTTGGGAGGTGTGAAGCCATCAGAGACGGCTGTAAGGCCAAAACTTCAAGAAGAAAAATCTGTGGGTTTTAACCTTGAATCACAAGTAAACCATACGAAGACACCTGAATTGTCCCCAGAACCAGAGATACAGAAAGGAGAAAACGTCACATCCAATTCAGAACCACAGCCTCAGGGGATTAAAACTGTGGATCAAAACCAAGATCCATCAGTTGTAAGTGTTAGATCCGTTCAGTGGATACCAGGACCTGAGTTCCACAGCATGAAGTGTTTAGGGTTAAATCGTGGATCACAATCTCAAGGTGTCAAATCTACAGAACAGAAACCATCCATACAGTTGGGAGGTGTGAAGCGACCTGAAAAGACTGTAAGGCCAAAATTTCAAGGGAATAAATCTGCAGATTTTAACCTTGAGCTACAGCACATAAAAACCCCTGAGGCATCCCCAAAACCAGAGTTACAAGAAGGGGAAAACTCAGAGCCACAGGCTGAGTGTGTAAAAAGTGTGGCATTACACCACGGATCACAGCCACAGGCTGAGTGTGTAAAAAGTGTGGCGTTACACGACGGATCACAGCCACAGGCTGAGTGTGTAAAAAGTGTGGCATTACACGATGGATCAGAGCCACAGGCTGAGTGTGTAAAAAGTGTGGCATTACACCATGGATTACAGCTTGAAAATACAAAATCTGTTCAGTGGATCCCAGCGTCTGGCTATCAAGCTAAGAAATCTATGCTGAATCTTAGGTTACAATCTGAAGATGTCACGGCTAAAGAGTTAAACCCTTTGGCACAACTAAGGAATGTGAAGACTTCTAATGAGTTGACTACAGGGCTGAAGTTACAAAGTAAACAACAACCTACAGGGTCAACCCCGGAACAACAGTCTCACGGGTTCAAAACCATTGATTTTAAATCGGAGCGCCAGTTTAGAAGTATGAAAGGATGTGACCCAAACTTAAGGTCAAAGATTAACAATATAAAATTCACATTTGAACCCAGGTTTCACTTAGAAGTCACAGGCTCTCCTAGATTGAACCCTGGAATGCAGCCACAAGAAGTGACCTTAGGGTCACCCCCAGGAACACAACCTCAATCTGTGACATCTTTAGTGTTTAAACAAGAGTCACAGGCCTCAGAAGTGAACTATGGGGTATTAAGCCAAAGGGCACAACCACAAAGCAGTATGGAGTTAAAAAGTGCAAAATCTTCTGAGTTAGCACTTCAGACAAAGCCTTGGGATATAAAATCTGAGATCAACTCTGGGCCCCAGTGGCAAAGTGCAGAATGTTCTGACTTGACACCTGAGACAGAGTCCCAAAATATGAAATGTATCACGTCAAGTCAAGGTAAGCCATTTGCCAATCGAAGTATCCAGCTAGACTGTAAACATGGGTCACAGTGGCAAGGTATAAAATCCAATCCAGGTCTGAGGACAAAGTCCCAAGAAATGGAAATGGAAGACTGTGAATCAGGCCCACAGTTACAAGATCTGAAATCTTCAAGGACAATCATGGGTATAAAGGTCCAAGATGTCATATCTATGGGCTTTACTCCTGGACCACAATTACAAGGTATGCCATCTGAAGTCCTTACAGAGAAGAGGGTTCATGGTGTGAAACTGGTAGAAAGCAAACCTAGTACAAAGTTACAAAGTAAGAAACCTGATTTCACCCCAAGGAAGATGTTTTTAGGCACAAAATCAATAGAGCTAGACTCAGTGTCCCCTTTACAAGATATTAAATATTCCGAGCAGATCTTGGGCATGAAACTTCAAGATGTGAACTCTATGAAACATCACATTACAAGTATAAAATCTACTGAGCTGGTAACACAGATAAAATCCCAAGGCATACAAGCAAAGGACTTTAATTCAGATTCACAGCCACAAAATAAAAAGCCATCTGAGTTGGCTCATGGGAAAAAGCTCCAAAGTATGGAATCTTTGATAGTGGAGTCAAAGTCCCCGAATGGGAATCTGTGGAGTTAAACTTGGGCCCTCAGTTACAAGATGAGAAATCTATGTCAGTTCTGGGGATAAAGCAGGAAGATGCAAGATCTACAGAGGTCAGTTCTAGCCCATGCTTACAGGGTATGATGTCTTCTGAAGTATTTTCAGAGGACATGCTTCAAGGAGAGAAACCCAAGGGCTTTGTGGCCCAGTCACGGTGGCAGAATGCAAAATCTCTTAGGCAGACTTTCGGCAAGGCACTTGACAGGAAGCTTTTGCAGCTGAAAATCCCTCAGTTGCAGGATGGGAAAGGATCCGTGTTAACCCCAGAATTACATCTTCAAGGTATGGAACCTGAGGCAGTCAAGCCTGGATCGAAGTTGAAAGGCATGCAACCCAAGCCTACAAATGTCCAGGCAGTGAATGATATGAAGACCAATCTTGGTGCAGAATTGCAGGTTGCCGAGCAGGACTCGGACTCCACAATTTATAGTGTGGTATCTTCTGAACTCAGTGCCAGAAACCTGAAGCAAGATGGGAAATTTCACAAATTAAGTCAAAAGCAACAGCTTCAAAGTATAAAACCGGTAGTCTTCAGTCACGGGCCACATTCGCAATATATCCAGTCATCAGAAGTATGTACAAAGCTTCCAGATCTGAAATCTATGGAATTCAACTCAGAGCAACAGGTGCGAGAGAGAAAAGCTCCTGATGTGTGCACAGAGTCCAAGCTGTCAGATGAGTCATCTCTAAAGTTCAAGCATGAGTCTCGATTGCAAGTTAGGACGTTCTGTGACTTGAGTCCAGAGCCACAGATTCACTGTAAAAATATCGACATCAGGAAGATGCAAGATCTACAGAGGTCAGTTCTAGCCCATGCTTGCAGGGTATGAGGTCTTCTGAAGTATTTTCAGAGGACATGCTTCAAGGAGAGAAACCCAGGGGCTTTGTGGCCCAGTCATGGTGGCAGAATGCAAAATCTCTTAGGCAGACTTTCGGCAAGGCACTTGACAGGAAGCTTTTGCAGCTGAAAATCCCTCAGTTGCAGGATGGGAAAGGATCCGTGTTAACCCCAGAATTACATCTTCAAGGTATGGAACCTGAGGCAGTCAAGCCTGGATCGAAGTTGAAAGGCATGCAACCCAAGCCTACAAATGTCCAGGCAGTGAATAATATGAAGACCAATCATGGTGCAGAATTGCAGGTTGTGGAATTTGCCAGGCAGGACTCGGACTCCACAATGTATAGTGTGGTATCTTCTGAACTCAGTGCCAGAAACCTGAAGCAAGATGGGAAATTTCACAAATTAAGTCAAAAGCAACAGCTTCAAAGTATAAAACCGGTAGTCTTCAGTCACGAGCCACATTCGCAACATATCCAGTCATCATAAGTATGTACAAAGCTTCCAGATCTGAAATCTATGGAATTCAACTCAGAGCAACAGGTGCGAGAGAGAAAAGCTCCTGATGTGTGCACAGAGTCCAAGCTGTCAGATGAGTCATCTCTAAAATTCAAGCACGAGTCTCGATTGCAAGGTAGGACGTTCTGTGACTTGAGTCCAGGGCCACAGATTCACTGTAAAAATATCATGACATCAGGAAGATGAAAGATCAAGAGAGGTCAGTTCTAGCCCATGCTTGCAGGGTATGAGGTCTTCTGAAGTATTTTCAGAGGACATGCTTCAAGGAGAGAAACCCAAGGGCTTTGTGGCCCAGTCACGGTCACTGTAAAAATATCATGACGTCAGGAAGATGCAAGATCTACAGATGTCAGTTCTAGCCCATGCTTTCAGGTATGAGGTCTTCTGAAGTATTTTCAGAGGACATGCTTCAAGGAGAGAATCCCAACGGTTTGTGGCCCAGTCACGGTCACTGTAAAAATATCATGACATCAGGAAGATGCAAGATCTACAGAGGTCAGTTCTAGCCCATGCTTTCAGGTATGAGGTCTTTTGAAGTATTTTCAGAGGACATGCTTCAAGGAGAGAAACCCAACGGTTTGTGGCCCAGTCACGGTCACTGTAAAAATATCATGACATCAGAAAGATGTCCCCCAAGGGTCGGCTTGGTCTTTATGGGAGGAACCAACACAGTCCCCCTTTTCAGAGATGCCGCAGCCCCTCCAAAAAAAGCTATCTCAGTCCCATCCGGAGGACATGGGCCAGTCCTTCAGAACGGAGCCATAGTACTCTCTCTGAGAGACCCCCTTCCAGACGCTCTGGCAGGACAAGCCAAAGCTCTTCTGAAAGAGGCTACCGCAGTCCCTCTAGGTCCAGGCTCCACAAGCCTTCTTCCGGACTCCACCTCAGCCATTCTCAAAGAACTCACTACAGCCCCTCTGACAGCAGCCGCGGTCATTCTAGGAGCCGATACTTAGAGAGGAACTAGCAAGGTCACCATGCGAGACCCCATCACAGCCCCAAGGGAGGCTCCAGCACAGTTCCCCTAAGGAGAGACCCAGACATAGCTGGTCATATGCAACTCTTTACCTAGCGGCCTATGCCTGTTCAATCAAAGACCTATCTGAGAGGGGAGTGAGAATGGGTGGGTAATTAATTTACCATCAATAAAGGGGTAATAATTGAACTCTCTTTGCAGCCATAAGATCACTTGTGGGGTGGGTGAGACTGGATGTGCAAATGCCCGCAGCTCAAGGGTTGGAGTTCACGAGGACCCCTGAAATCTTCAGGCTTCGCCCACTTGCTCCAAGGAGTTTCTTGCTCCAAGGAGAAACCCAACGGTTTGTGGCCCAGTCACAGTCACTGTAAAAATATCATGACATCAGGAAGATGCAAGATCTACAGAGGTCAGTTCTAGCCCATGCTTTCAGGTATGAGGTCTTCTGAAGTATTTTCAGAGGACATGCTTCAAGGAGAGAAACCCAACGGTTTGTGGCCCAGTCATGGTCACCGTAAAAATATCATGACATCAGGAAGATGAGTGTTTAACAGGAGATTGCAGACGGTCCAGCACAGCTTTCACTGTTATCAAGCAAAAGTTCATGGGTTCCACCCCTAAGGAAGAAGACAGATTGCAGGAAACATGTGACCAAGCTCTTAAAAAGCAAAACATAAAGCTCTACAAAAACAGTAGACCCACAGAAGAGTATCCTTCTGGAACACTGACAGATCCATCAAGAAGCAAGTGTATCGAAACCACTCAAACCAGCACTGTTTCTTCAAAGAGACAACCGAAGAAATCCTCCCAGCCCAGGTTCATCCAGTGCTTTCTCAGGGCCTAAAGCAGGCATTCCAACGAGCACATAGAGCTATGGCTATCACCAGACAGAAGCCTGAGGACAGGGCTAGTCCAGACAATTAGGATGATTGTTTAACAGGAGATGGCAGAGGGGCCAGGACACCTGTTATCAAGCAAAAGATCATGGGTTCCAATCCTAAGAAAGAAGACAGATTGCAGGAAACATGTGACCAAGCTCAACAATCAAAACAAGTGAGCTCTCTCCAACCCAGACCTTTGGAATTGGCGAAGAACATTGTTTCTGAGAGAAATGTCGTTATCCAAGCTACTTCAATCCTACAGCCTTTGAGTAGAGTTCTAAATGTCAACAGCAGAACAAAGAAAAACTATGAATTCTTCAGTCCAGAGTCTAAGAACTGTTCTAAAGTAGGAGCCAAATTTCAGGTCCAAGAGACACTCGTGCCTGACTCCCTTCTCAAGAGAACCATGCAGAGTCACTTCAAACACGAGCAAGAACAACACAGGACCTATCACAGCCTGTCTGAGAGATCTCTTCGGAGACGCCACAGTCCTCAGAGAAAGCCTAGGAGTCCCTCTGACAGAACCCTTAGAAGCCTCTCGGAGAGGAGATGTCGCAGTCCCTCCCAGAGGAAGGATGGCAGTCCCTCTAGAAGAACCCCTCAGAGTATCTCTGACAGGAGCCCGCCCAGGCTGTCTAAGGGGAGAGGTCGCAGTCCCTCAGGGAGGAGCCAACCCAGCCCTTCTTGGAGAAGGCCTCGCAGTTCCTCAGGGAGGAGCCCTCGTAGTAGTACCCCTAGTAGCCCTCGAGAGAGAATGGGACGTAATCCCTCCCCCAAGGGTCGGCTTGGTCTTTATGGGAGGAACCAACACAGTCCCCCTTTTCAGAGATGCCGCAGCCCCTCCAAAAGGAGCCATCTCAGTCCCATCCGGAGGACATGGGCCAGTCCTTCAGAACGGAGCCATAGTACTCTCTCTGAGAGACCCCCTTCCAGACACTCTGGCAGGACAAGCCAAAGCTCTTCTGAAAGAGGCTACCGCAGTCCCTCTAGGTCCAGGCTCCACAAGCCTTCTTCCGGACTCCACCGCAGCCATTCTCAGAGAACTCACTACAGCCCCTCTGACAGCAGACGCGGTCATTCTGCGAGGAGCCGACACTTAGAGAGGAACCAGCAAGGTCACCATGCGAGACCCCATCACAGCCCCAAGGGAGGCTCCAGCACAATTCCCCTAAGGAGAGACCCAGACATAGCTGGTCTAAAGAGTTCCTGCAAATCTTTACCTAGCTGCCCATTCCTGTTCAAAGAATTATCTGAGAGGGGAGTGAGAATGGGTGGGTCCGTAATTTAAGATCAATAAATGGGTAATAATTGAACTCTCTTTGCAGCCGTAAGATCACTTGTGGGGTGGGTGAGACTGGATGTGCAAATGCCCGCAGCTCAAGGGTTGGAGTTCACGAGGACCTCTGAAATCTTCAGGCTTCGCCCACTTGCTCCAAGGAGTTTCTTGCTCCAAGGAGAAACCCAACGGTTTGTGGCCCAGTCACAGTCACTGTAAAAATATCATGACATCAGGAAGATGCAAGATCTACAGAGGTCAGTTCTAGCCCATGCTTGCAGGGTATGAGGTCTTCTGAAGTATTTTCCAAGGACATGCTTCAAGGAGTGAAACCCAAGGGCCTTGTCCTCCAGTCACGGTCACTGTAAAAATATGACATCAGGAAGATGCAAGATCTACAGAGGTCAGTTCTAGCCCATGCTTTCAGGTATGAGGTCTTCTGAAGTATTTTCAGAGGACATGCTTCAAGGAGAGAAACCCAAGGGCTTTGTGGCCCAGTCACGGCCACTGTAAAAATATCATGACATCAGAAAGATGCAAGATCTACAGAGGTCAGTTCTAGCCCATGCTTTCAGGTATGAGGTCTTCTGAAGTATTTTCAGAGGACATGCTTCAAGGAGAGAAACCCAAGGGCTTTGTGGCCCAGTCACGGTCACCGTAAAAATATCATGACATCAGGAAGATGAGTGTTTAACAGGAGATTGCAGACGGTCCAGCACAGCTTTCACTGTTATCAAGCAAAAGTTCATGGGTTCCACCCCTAAGAAAGAAGACAGATTGCAGGAAACATGTGACCAAGCTCTTAAAAAGCAAAACATAAAGCTCTACAAAAACAGTAGACCCACAGAAGAGTATCCTTCTGGAACACTGACAGATCCATCAAGAAGCAAGTGTATCGAAACCACTCAAACCAGCACTGTTTCTTCAAAGAGACAACCGAAGAAATCCTCCCAGCCCAGGTTCATCCAGTGCTTTCTCAGGGCCTAAAGCAGGCATTCCAACGAGCACATAGAGCTATGGCTATCACCAGACAGAAGCCTGAGGACAGGGCTAGTCCAGACAATTAGGATGATTGTTTAACAGGAGATGGCAGAGGGGCCAGCACACCTGTTCTCAAGCAAAAGATCATGGGTTCCACCCCTAAGAAAGAAGACAGATTGCAGGAAACATGTGACCAAGCTCAACAATCAAAACAAGTGAGCTCTCTCCAACCCAGACCTTTGGAATTGGCGAAGAACATTGTTTCTGAGAGAAATGTCGTTATCCAAGCTACTTCAATCCTACAGCCTTTGAGTAGAGTTCTAAATGTCAACAGCAGAACAAAGAAAAACTATGAATTCTTCAGTCCAGAGTCTAAGAACTGTTCTAAAGTAGGAGCCAAATTTCAGGTCCAAGAGACACTCGTGCCTGACTCCCTTCTCAAGAGAACCATGCAGAGTCACTTCAAACACGAGCAAGAACAACACAGGACCTATCACAGCCTGTCTGAGAGATCTCTTCGGAGACGCCACAGTCCTCAGAGAAAGCCTAGGAGTCCCTCTGACAGAACCCTTAGAAGCCTCTCGGAGAGGAGATTTCGCAGTCCCTCCCAGAGGAAGGATGGCAGTCCCTCTAGAAGAACCCCTCAGAGTATCTCTGACAGGAGCCCGCCCAGGCTGTCTAAGGGGAGAGGTCGCAGTCCCTCAGGGAGGAGCCAACCCAGCCCTTCTGGGAGAAGGCCTCGCAGTTCCTCAGGGAGGAGCCCTCGTAGTAGTACCCCTAGTAGCCCTCGAGAGAGAAGGGGACATAATCCCTCCCCCAAGCGTCGTCTTGGTCTTTATGGGAGGAACCAACACAGTCCCCCTTTTCAAGATGCCTCAGCCCCTCCAAAAGGAGCCATCTCAGTCCCATCCGGAGGACATGGGCCAGTCCTTCAGAACGGAGCCATAGTACTCTCTCTGAGAGACCCGCTTCCAGACGCTCTGGCAGGACAAGCCAAAGCTCTTCTGAAAGAGGCTACCACAGTCCCTCTAGGTCCAGGCTCCACAAGCCTTCTTCCGGACTCCACCGCAGCCATTCTCAGAGAACTCACTACAGCCCCTCTGACAGCAGACGCGGTCATTCTGCGAGGAGCCGACACTTAGAGAGGAACCAGCAAGGTCACCATGCGAGACCCCATCACAGCCCCAAGGGAGGCTCCAGCACAGTTCCCCTAAGGAGAGACCCAGACATAGCTGGTCTAAAGAGTTCCTGCAAAGCTTTACCTAGCTGCCCATTCCTGTTCAATCAAAGAATTATCTGAGAGGGGAGTGAGAATGGGTGGGTCCGTAATTTAAGATCAATAAATGGGTAATAATTGAACTCTCTTTGCAGCCGTAAGATCACTTGTGGGGTGGGTGAGACTGGATGTGCAAATGCCCGCAGCTCAAGGGTTGAAGTTCACGAAGACCCCTGAAATCTTCAGGCTTCGCCCACTTGCTCCAAGGAGTTTCTTGCTCCAAGGAGAAACCCAACGGTTTGTGGCCCAGTCACGGTCACTGTAAAAATATCATGGCATCAGGAAGATGCAAGATCTACAGAGGTCAGTTCTAGCCCATGCTTGCAGGTATGATGTCTTCTGAAGTATTTTCAGAGGACATGCTTCAAGGAGAGAAACCCAAGGGCTTTGTGGCCCAGTCACGGTCACTGTAAAAATATCCTGACATCAGGAAGAGGAAAGATCTACAGAGGTCAGTTCTAGCCCAAGCTTGCAGGGTTTGAGGTCTTCTGGAGTATTTTCAGAGGACATACTTCAAGGAGAGAAACTCAAGGGCTTTGTGGCCCAGTCACGGTCACTGCAAAAAGATCATGACATCAGGAAGATGCAAGATCTACAGAGGTCAGTTCTAGCCCATGCTTGCAGGGTACGAGGTCTTCTGAAGTATTTTCAGAGGACATGCTTCAAGGAGTGAAACCCAAGGGCCTTCTCCCCCAGTCACGGTGGCAGAATGCAAAATCTCTTAGGCAGACTTTCGGCATGGCACTTGACAGGAAGCTTTTGCAGCTGAAAATCCCTCAGTTCCTGGATGGGAAATGATCCGTGTTAACCCCAGAATTACATCTTCAAGGTATGGAACCGGAGGCAGTCAAGCCTGGATCGAAGTTCAAAGGCATGCAACCCAAGCCTACAAATGTCCAGGCAGTGAATGATATGAAGACCAATCATGGTGCAGAATTGCAGGTTGTAGAATTTGCCGAGCAGGACTCGGACTCCACAATTTATAGTGTGGTATCTTCTGAACTCAGTGCCAGAAACCTGAAGCAAGACGGGAAATTTCACAAATTAAGTCAAAAGCAACAGCTTCAAAGTATAAAACCGGTAGTCTTCAGTCACGAGCCACATTCATAACATATCCAGTCATCAGAAGTATGTACAAAGCTTCCAGATCTGAAATCTATGGAATTCAACTCAGAGCAACAGGTGCGAGAGAGAAAAGCTCCTGATGTGTGCACAGAGTCCAAGCTGTCAGATGAGTCATCTCTAAAATTCAAGCACGAGTCTCGATTGCAAGTTAGGACGTTCTGTGACTTGAGTCCAGGGCCACAGATTCACTGTAAAAATATCATGACATCAGGAAGATGCAAGATCTACAGAGGTCAGTTCTAGCCCATGCTTGCAGGGTATGAGGTCTTCTGAAGTATTTTCAGAGGACTTGCTTCAAGGTGAGAAACCCAAGGGCTTTGTGGCCCAGTCATGGTCACTGTAAAAATATGACATCAGGGAGATGCAAGATCTACAGAGGTCAGATCTAGCCCATGCTTTCAGGTATGAGGTCTTCTGAAGTATTTTCAGAGGACATGCTTCAAGGAGAAAAACCCAAGGCCTTGTGGCCTAGTCACGGTCACTGTAAAAATATCATGACATCAGAAAGATGATTGTTTAAGAGGAGATTTCAGACTTGAGTCCAGGCTCCACAAGCCTTCTTCCGGACTCCACTGCAGCCATTCTCAGAGAACTCACTACAGCCCCTCTGACAGCAGACGCGGTCATTCTGAGAGGAGCCGACACTTAGAGAGGAACCAGCAAGGTCACCATGCGAGACCCCATCACAGCCCCAAGGGAGGCTCCAGCACAGTTCCCCTAAGGAGAGACCCAGACATAGCTGGTCTAAAGAGTTCCTGCAAAGCTTTACCTAGCTGCCCATTCCTGTTCAATCAAAGAATTATCTGAGAGGGGAGTGAGAATGGGTGGGTCCGTAATTTATGATCAATAAAGGGGTAATAATTGAACTCTCTTTGCAGCCGTAAGATCACTTGTGGGGTGGGTGGGACTGGATGTGTAAATGCCCGCAGCTCAAGGGTTGGAGTTCACGAGGATCCCTGAAATCTTCAGGCTTTGCCCACTTGCTCCAAGGAGTTTCTGATCCTCCTGCCTCCACCTCCCAAATGCTGAAATTATAGGCATGTGCTATAATGTCTGGCATATGTGGTGCTGGGGATCAAAGCTGGGCGTCATGCGTGCTAGGCAAGCCCCAGCCCTCTAAAATTAAAATGGTCTTAAAAATTATTTTAGTATTTGTTTGTGTGTATGTATTACGTGTGTGTGGATGCAGGCATGCCTGTGTTATGCTGTGCCTGTGGAGTTGATTCTGTCCATCTACTGTGGGTCCTGGGGACTGAACGCTCATCAGTAGTAGACTTCTGCAGCAAGACCTTTTAACCACTGAGACATCTTGCCGGTCCTATATTGATGGTTTTAAAAAATATTTATTTTATGTGTATGGGTATTTTGTCTGCATATATGTCTATGTTCCATGTGGTCTGTACACCACATGCATGCCTGGTGTTCCCCAAGGCTAGAAGAGGGCATTGGATCCCATGGACTGGAGTTACAGAAGACTGTAAGTTTCTAGGTGGGTCCTGGGAATTGAATCCTGGACCTCTGGGAGAGCAAGCAGTGCTCTTAACTGATGAGCCATCTCTCTAGCCCCTTAGTTAAAAAAAAAATAGGTCAAATGTCGTGGCACAAGTTTTTAACCTAAGCACTGGGGAATCTGAGCAGATCACTGAGTTTGAGGTCAACCTGGTCTACACTGTGTGTCTCCACTGTGTGATGGGCAGATTTTGAAGGACATGGCTAACATCAGTAAGGTTAGGGAAGAGGCTTTTATATGACTGAGGTGGGAGACGCTGGCGGTCTGGACTGGTGGTCGTATGGCCAGGCAGATATCAGACTGGGAATACGTGTGAAGACTAAGACCTGGGCTGGGATGTAGCCCAGCTGGTAGAGCACTCTAGTGTTCGCGAAGCTCTGGGTTCATCTCCACCACTGAATAAATTGGCGAGGCAGTGCAAGCCTGCAATCTCAGCACTGAGAGGAAGAGGCAGGAGGATCAGAACTCCAAGGTCACCCTTGGCTATATATGAAATTTGAGGCCAGCCTGGGCTACACAAGACTTTGCTTAAAAACAAAATCTGAAAAAAAAAGACAAAAACAAAATTGGGGTTGGAAGGATGGTGTAGCAGTTAAGAGCATTTGTTGCTCTTGTAGAGGACCTGAGTTTGGTTCCCAGCACCTACAAGGTGGCTCACAACCACCTGTAACTCCAGTTTCAGGGGATCTGATACCCTCTTCGGACCTCCATACATGGGTACCTATGTAAGCAAAACAGTTATATACGTAAAAATAAAATAAATATACCTTAAAAGGTAAAAAGTAGACAGACGGATAGAGAGGTAGGTAGGTAGGTAGGTAGGTAGATAGATATAGATATAGATATAGATATATAGACAGACACACAGGCAGACAAGGTAGAGTCCTGAGAACTTGCGGACAGCTTACATGGGGTAAAGGGAGGAGGGGTATATATGAAAAAGCTCAAGGTGCTTCCCAGAAACAGCTGACATTACTAAGCCCTTACATCTAAGCCTTTTGCAGATTCTTTCTTGTTCTTCACCACCATTACCATCGCCACTCTCCTTTATAATACTATGTGGTAAATACTGTCATCAGTGCCCCCATTTTATATGAAGAAAACCAAATCCCAGGGTTGGGAAGGGTGAATGACCTTTCTAAGTTTATACAAGACGAAAAGTTGAACCAACGTTTGAACTCAAGGAATTTGAGGTCGCAAATGTGTTCATTACCTCTGTGCCACACCCAGGAAAGACACAGAGGTATGTTAAAAAGACTTGGGCAGGCTGCAGAGATGGCTTAGTGGTTAAGAGTGTGTACTGCTCTTGCAGAGGACCTGAGTTCAATTCCCAGTATCTACATATGAAGGCTCATAACTGCCTGAAGCTCTCGCTCCAGGGGATCCTACACCTCTGGCCTCTGCAGGGACCATCATTCATGTGGACATATCCACACATGGACCCTCACACAGACACATTGTTGCAGTGTGGATGGGACTGCCTCCCACTGGCTCAGATGTCTGAAGACTTGGTCCCCAGGAGGTGGAACTGTTTGGGAAGGATTGGGAAGTATGGCCTTGTTGGAGGAGGTTTGTCACTGCGGGTGAGACTTTGCTGTTTCAAAAGTTTTCTGCCATCTCCAGTGCTGTCTGTTTGCTGGTTCCACGGTGTGAGCTCTCAGCTGTCCAGGCCACTGTGCTCGCACTGCTCCTATCATGGAACTGTAAGGTCATTTCGTGCGGCTTTTATAGGCCTGCCTTGGTCACGGTGTTTTGCCACAGTAATAGAAAAGTGACTAAAACACACCCAGTTCAAAGTAACTAAATTTTAAAAATGTAAAAACTTTAAATATATAAACAGTAATAATACAAACAAGAAACAACCTCTTAAAGGAGAACCTTGCAAAGGAGAAGCTAAAACATTAGGACATATTCAGAGCTAGAGAGACAGCTCTGCAGTCAGGAGTGTGCACTGCTCTTGTAGAGACTGGAGTCTGGTTCCAGCACCTTTACCAAGGTGGCTCACAACCGCCTGGAACTCCAGCTCCAGGAGGTTCAAAACTCTCTTCTGACCTTGGCAGGCACTGGCACTCATGTGCACAAACCCACACATCGACATTCTTATTCACAGAATTTAAAACTATTTTTAAAAAGATATATTGATCTAGAGTAGGAAGGTGTTTGGAGTAAGTGCACCAGGAAGGGCTCATGTTGTTGGGGTATGTGGGAAGCAGTGCCCACACACAGGACAGAAGCAGCCCGTAGGTGACTACCCACAGGCCTCCTAGTGGCCAGCATTCAGTTCCACAGCTCTCACCTCTCAGCAGTGTGGAGCTGCCTTGCCTCCAGGGCCAGTTTGCTCAAGGTGGGGTCATCTCCAGGGTCTCCAAGAAGGCTGTTGCCCTGGAGAGGAAGGGAAGAAAGCACAGGAGTGAAGCAGGATCTGGAGGAGCAGAGGGGAACCCTGGTGCTGCTGGGGCAGCAGGAGGGGGGGAAGAAAGGCCAGAAACACCGTCCTTTGTCTAGGCCCCTCCCATGACTCCAGGGCCCCATTGAGCTGTGACAGTTTAATGGGTCACTGCAGGCGTCTGCTAGGCCCACACTGGCTCAGCACCACACTGGCTGTTAGCAGCTCTCACCGGGTGTAGTTGCCGTCATCGATGGCTGTTCCAAACTCAATCAGGCCCTCGTCCAGGGTGTAGGCCACAGTCGTCACCCCTTCGGTCACCATCACCTCTGTCTTCCCTCCACCTCGCTCCAGACCTACAATGTCACCCTGCACAGTATACAAAGAGTGGCATCCAGTTCTTCAGTAGGAAACAGACTTAGGGGTGTGTGTGCACGCACATACTGTGGGTGCGTGTGTGACTGCACTTGTCCTTGTGAGCAGGCCAGGAGACACGCTCAGGTGTCACTCCTCAGCTGCTTCCACCCTTTCTTTCTTCAACCAGGATCTCAGCTTGGCCCTGGAATTTACCAAGTAAGCTGGGCTGAGCCCTAGGGGTCTGCCTGTCTCTGCCTCTCCAGCGCTTCACTTTCTTGCTGTATGTTCTGGGGCTCAAACTCAGGCCCCTCTACTTGAACAGCAAGCACTTTACCAAATGAGTTATCTTCTCAACTCTTAGACTGATATTCTTTTTAAAGTATATTATTTTGTCAGGCAGTGGTAGTACACACCTTTAACCCCAGCACTCAGGAGGCAGAGGCAGGTGGATCTCTGTGAGTCTGAGGCAGAGTGAGTTCCAGGACAGCCAGGGCTGCACAGAGAAACCCTGTAATATATATCTATATAATTACTTTTTCACGTTTATTTAGCATGTGTGTGTCCATCCAAGTGGGCTCTAAAGAATGAACTCAGGTCATCAGGCTTGGCAGCAAGTACCCTTATCCATGAAACCATTTCCCCAGGCCCCAGACTGAGATATTCTTGGGGGTCCTCCAGTTAAATTACAACTTGAACCTGAACCCAGAACATACTTTTTCTTCTCCAGCACAAAATCACTAAGAATGTTCCCCACCTCTATGCTACCCATTCCCTTTAAAAAATTAAAAAAAAAACAACCAAAACAAAACAAATCAGTAAAATGACATTTTTTAGCTGGTTGGTGGTGGCCAATGCCTTTAATCCCAGCACTTGGGAGGCAGAGGCAATCGGAGCTCTGTGAGTTCAAGGCCAGCCCGGGCTACTAGAGCTAGTTTTAGGACAGGCTCCAAAGCTACAGAGAAACCCTGTCTCAAAAAACCAAAAAAATAAATAAAAATAAATAAATAAACAATAAAAAAGAGAAAAGACAGAAGGGCAAAGGCCAAAAGCTAAAATCTGGGCAGCAGGAAAGGGGATGCTGCTCTGAAGGCAAATGCATGTTTCTGACAATGAGCCTCGGGCCTTTAGCACGTGGATGGGCTGAGTCAGTCTCTGAGTAAACCCAGCCTAGCCGGTTCTGTAGCAAAGGGCACCAAAGCAAGCGGAGCACAGCCTTACCATGGATTCTGATTGCTACAGAAGCAAACAACCATCTCAGCGGGAAAACAAGTAGAGACTGCCTTCAGAGTAACATGAGGGTGTATGTGTGCAAGCACACGCACATACAACATAACCAGTATGAAAGAATAAATTGTAATTATAAACAATAAGTTTAGGTCTTTAAGCATTTTAGATATTAAAAATGGCAGTTATAGATAATGCATTGTAATATTGTAATAAAATTAAATATTACATATTTGAAGATATAAAAATGACATGGAAAATTAACTAAGGAAAGACTGGAGTGGCTGGGCATACTGGAAAAAGAATCAAATAAAATTTTATGGAAGTGAAGCCTGAGACATTGAACATGGAGAAGTTCCTGGCCCAAATTTAACTCTGAAGCAAAACCCCAATTGTGGCATAAGCAGCAGACAAGGCAAAGAGTGAGCCAAGGAGCTGAAGGAGAGATCTGAAGATACTATCTGGAATGTTCATGGAGCAGAAGAAGGAGACACAGAAGAAGCTGAAAAGGCAAACAAGACGGAACAAGAAACGTAGCATATGCTGAGTCAGAATTCCTGGGAGAATGGGAACAGCGTTCCGAGAGAGAGTGGCCGAGAAGTTCCCAAGACTGAGCACGATGTGTGTGTTCGGAACTACATGAAATCCAACATATGCTGCATGGGATATCATTTAAATTCATGTAAAAAGGCTGGAGTACAGCTCAGTACCAGAGAATTCACTTCTAATGTACAGGTTCAGTCGCTAGCCATACACTGCAAAAACAACCCCCAAACCCTCTAACCCGATGGGTGGCCCGTGACTACAGTCCCTGTCTCTCAAGAGGCAGGGCAGGAGGACAGCCTGGGCCCCGAAATCTGAGGCCAGTCTGTGTGATATGGCAAGACCCCTTCATGAGGAAAAATACTATGTACAAAAATTATAGTCAAGTGTCGTCAAAACATCCAAAAAAAAAAAAGTAGGTTTTAGGAGCAACCAAAGGGGCAAGAGTAGACAGCTCAGAGATTAAGAACACTGCTATGGCAGAGGGCCCAAGCTTGGTTCCCAGTACACATGGGCACTCACAGCAAGTGGCCGGTACCTCCAGCTCTGAGGGATCTGATGCCCTTTTCTGGCCTCAGCAGGCATTGCACACATGTGCACAACACATGTTATCTATTGGGATAACATGTTACAAAAAGCTAAGAAAAGTTAGCTGTCAGTTTGAAGTTGGGTACTTAGTCCCAAAGGGTTTTTAGAACAAAAGCTAAACAAAGCTACTTTCAGATCATCAAAACCTGAGAGAGTATAATCTTCCACTAAAGAGACCCTCACCAAAGGGATTTCTAAGTGATATTCTCCAGGCAGAAAATTAATTCCTGAGGGGAGACCAAAACTGCAAGAAGCAAAAGTAGGAAGAAATATGGTAGTGGGGAAATCTAAGTTCTGTCCATATAAGGTAATAGTGTCATGAATCACGTGTGGTGGCCCGTGTTTGTGATACCAGCACTCATGGAGGCCAGCCTGGGTTACAAGTTCCAGTTCCAGGTCATTCAGGGAGGAAGGAAAGGAGAGAAAGAATAAGACATTGAATATGAATGATGCCCATTTTGGGAGTTAAAAAAAATCTTATAGCAAGGCGTGGCGGCCCAGGTCTTTAATCCCAGCACTCAAGTACTTAGGAGGTAAAGGCAGGGGAATGGGAGGGAGGAGAGGGAGTGGGAACTGGGATTGGCATGTAAAATGAAAAAAGATAGTTTGTTTTCTTTCTTAAAAAATTAAATAAATGAATACATAAATTTTTTTAAAAAAAAATCCCTCAAAAACCAAAACCAAACCAAACCAAAACAACAACAAAAAAAACCCACACAAAAAAAAGGAAAGGAAAACAAAACAAAATACAAAAACAAAAACCCATCAAAACTAAAGGAACCCTTTACTACTCCTGGAAGCGCAGTGGTAAATACTTGTGCAGTGTGCTTGAAGCCTGGGTTTGATTCCAGCACAGCAGCAGCAGCAACAACGAAGATTAGCACTAAGAACCAGAGAGAAGGTTCGACAGGTAGAGGTGCCTGTTGGCCTGCATTCACTCCTGGGACCCGCATGGTGGGAAGAGCAGACTCCCACAAGTTGTCCTCTGGCCTCCAGAGATGCATACACACACACACAAAATAAATAAATGTAACTTAAAGATTTAAAGGTTAGAATGAAAATATTGTTCAACAAAGAAAAAAGAGAGGTAGCCAAAGCCAAAGCCTTGCAAGGTCCTATATTATTTGTGGGGAGAGAGAAAGTTACATGGTGGCTAACTTGAGAGCCTTCAAGGGCTTGCATATGAGTGTGAGGTATGTGTGTGGTGTGTGTGTGTGTGGTGTATGTATTGTATGGTGTGTATGTGGTGTGTGTGTGTGTATATGTGTGTGGTGTATGTGTTGTATGGTGTGTATGTGTGGTATGTGGTGGGTGTGGGTGTGTGGTATGTGTGTGGTGTGTGTGTGGTGTGTGTGTGTGTATATGTGTGTGGTGTATGTGTTGTATGGTATGTGTGGTATGTGGTGTGTGTGTGGTGTGTGGTGTGTGTGTGTGTGGTGTGTGTGTGTGTGGTGTGTGTGTGTGGTATGTATATGGAGGATGTATGTGTGTGTGTGTGTGTGTGTGGTGTTGCGATGGGACAGTAAAGAGTGTTTTATGTGTAATTTGAAAAATTACAAAAATTAAAAGGACAAGGATGATGGCATGGAACCATCCCTCCCACTGGGGTCTGTCTTCTAGACTGCAAAGAATGCCATATGGTGACTTTATATAGTCCCAGGGCCACTGGAATGTGGCCTCATCTCTAGGAATGCAACACAAGGTCAGGAAACGCAAGCAAGGATAATTCTGGAGGCCATGCCAGTATGGGGAGGGGGTGAAAGTATGGCTTGCCAGTTTTATCATAGCGATTGTGGGTGGTGGGTTGAGAACACCACACAGTCTCCACATACTTCTCCTTGGAGCGCTAATGAGTTAGAGCGACACACCTGGGCCTCCTGACACCAACGTACCCTGATAGAGGACATGGTGACTCTCTCGGGTGCCTCAATGTTGTACCACACACACAAGCTGTTTCGGTTCTGGGCTACCAGCACATCGCTCCCGGGAACCCACTGCACGTAGGAGCAGAAGTTGAGGATCATTGTCTTGGAGCAGCTTTCAATATCATATAGATGCAACTGGAGAGGGAGACAGCACAATTAGGAGGCGTGCACTGCTGACATTTGGTTCTGTCCCTTTCCCCCACAGTGAAATGATCCACCAGTCAGTTATGTGTTGAGTTGCCAGCCCTTGGAGTTTGTGCTAAGTTGGTATATCCTGACTGGTCGAGTATGAGATGACCAAACAACCACGATCTAATTCAAGGTATGGTCAGGTGAAGGTCAGACTATAGAGTAACCCTGGGCCAGATTAGCAGGTAGGGCTACAAACAAACTAAGTGAACTGACAGTCTGCAGTGAGGCTCTCACTGGAATGAAGCATCACAAGAAAAGCGACCTCTTTGGGGATGCCACCCTGACAAGAGACTGCTCGAGTCAGTGTCCATGCCTTCAGCTAAGTGTGGCTGAAGCACACTGCGGCAGTGGGATGGGGCAAAGAGCAGCTGGACCTGAGGAGGGGAAGCAGCTTCACAAGGACGCAGCCTGTAAACAATCTCTGTCAGGGTCCCTAGGTCAGGTTCTGACAGCGTATAGGCTATCCTTGGTCCACTTTGCTATGCTAATGGCATATGGAACCAAGAACTTATGTCCTGCATTGCCCCCATGTAGTAATAAGGGTGGCAGGGCTGTGTCCCCAGCACCCCGGCTGCCTGGCTAGCTTATGCCCGAAATAACAACACACAAACTGTATTCATTTAATCACTGCTTGGCCCATTTCTATCTAGCCTCTTCTAGGCTAATTCTCACATATTAATTTAGCCCATTTCTAATCATCTGTGTAGCGCCCCTAGGTGCACTTACCGGGAAGATTCTAGCCTATGTCCATCCTGGGTCGGAGCTTCATCGCATGCGTCTGCCTGGGAGCTGGGAGCATGGCGTCTCTCTGAGGCCTCTTCTCCCGAGAGGAGAGCTGGGAGTCTGAGCTCACTTCCTCTTCCTCCCAGCATTCTGTTCTGTTTACTCCTCCCACCTATCTTCTAACCAATGAGGGCCAAGCAGTTTCTTTTTATTTAACCAATGACCTTCCTCCATCACCCCCACAATCCCTGGTAACAGCTTGTGGACCAGCCCAGGTCTAAAACCCTAGTAACCCCTCTCACACGAAGTTTCCGATCCCTGAAGAGAAGCTTGTGCCCAGTCTCATTAAGTTCCAGTCAATCCACACGGCTCTCGTGACTGATAGTACCAATGTTGTAGCCGCCAATAAGATCCACTGCAAAGAAGGCAGGGTAAGAAGAACAAGCCCCGCCATGTAGAGGGCTGCAGTTGGTCTCTAGAATGCTGGCTTTATAATCATGTTGGGATTTAAGGAACATTTTATCAGTCCAGAGGTATCAATGGGGACCACAAATGACCAATATTGCACGATTTTTCTAAGATGCTTAAAAAACTGGGTCTTGCCAAGTGTGGTGGCACACACCTTTAATCCCAACATGCAGGAGGCAGAGGCTGATGGATCTCTGTGAGTTTGAGGCCAGCCTGGTTTACTGAGAGAGTTCAAGGAGAGTCAGGAACAGCTAAGGCTACACAGAGAAATACTGTCAACAAACTTGTCTAGAATTATAAATGTTTTACTTGGCTTTATGGGCAACTAGATAGAAGATCTCATGGAGAAATGGTGGTACACTGCTATAACCCAGCCCTCAGAAAGCGTGGGGGTTTGAGGCCAGGCCCTTCTATGTAGTCCAGTTCCAGCTGCCTCGTTTGAGCCTGTCTTGAAAAGACAGTGAAAGAGGGTGACCGTGTTACTGAGTACCAGAGAGCTGAGGAGTGAAATGACCTGGTGATGTCACCCTGGCTGCGCGGAGTCACCAGAGCAGTGGATGCACAAGTGAGGCGATGAAGAAGGAAGCCCTGAGGAGAGCTCACTCAGTGAAGCTCAGTGGCTCACACCCAGAGCTCAAGCACAAGGCGAAAAGGCTGAGGCAGGAGCATAACCAATGGGACCAGCCGGCAGACAGACTGATAACCTGGGGACAGAAATTATGACAGTAGACATGGTGACTCATATCTATAATCCCAGTACCCAGGGGTCTGAGACAAGAGGACCAGAAATTCAAAGCCAGTCAGGGCAACATGAGACCCTGCCTTCAAACACTGAAAAACAACACAGCAACCAAAGCCAAACCAAACCAAGTCTGTTAGAGCCTCAGACCACATAGGAACCCTAAAATTATATATAAAATTTGATATTTATGCATTTTTCCTGAGAAATGTTTATAATTTTCATTACATTAAAAGGGACCGGTGACTCAGAGAACCAACTGTCATTTTACACATATTGAAAAATATGTAAAATTCACGGCGCGAGCGAATGGACGTGAAAGACCCCCAAGGTGGGCTGCCTTTCAGTCTGGGGAGACCCTCCCAAAGAACAGCGAGGCCACTCATACGGCTGCAACAGCAAGAGGTTTATTGAGTTAACACAGGTACCTGCGGGCAACAAGTCTTTCGGAGGACTTGCGCACCTTCAGGTTGGAACAGTGGGTTTTTTATAGGGTAGGGAAGCAGAAGCGTGGGAACAGAAGCGAGATGCATAGTTACAGGGTTCTGATTGGGCAATTCAAACAAGGCTCGGGTTCAAACTGAGTACAATTTTGTGGTTTCCAAGAAATCAGATATACATGCTATTCTGGCCTATCTAGGGTGCCATTTTTCCTTTGGACCCCGAGTCCCCTGCTGACAGTCCGGATGGTTGACCAGAGATATCTTGCCTTGCTCAGCGCCCCTGCCCCTAAGCTGACCACAGCCCTTGTCTCTAAATTAAACTCCCCTGTCTTAGCTTTTAGTTATACTACTCAAACTTTAAGCCTTGTAAAATAGCGTTATTGCTGCTGCTAACTTAATGCTGCTAGGTAGGGGTCTTTCATCCCCCCATTTCTTTTTGTGAATTTGAATAAAATCATTTATTCAACTAGCGGGCATTCTTAACATGTTCTGGATCATATTGTTTAAGCTGATGATATTGCTGAGTGAGGACCAAGGTTTGGATAGCTGAAAGTCTGTCTTTTATAAATTGTACCAGGCGGTTTATAAACCATCCTTTAAACTATCCTTGTTGAGAAGATAGTAGAACACCTCTAGGGTGTGCAGAATAGCTCTTGGCAAAATTGTCTGAATGAGCTTGAAAGTAACTATATGGTAGACATTGTGAACCACTGTAGACCCGAGAATAGCACCCAACACTGTGGCAATAATAGTCTATTGACTACAAAGAGCTTAACTCAGCCCTAAGAAACACATGCCTTCTCATAAGAGACAAGTTTAATATTATGAAGACAAATCTCTTTTACTGTAGACACCGGGAGTGTTGATCCTCAACTCCAGAGAATGTGCCGGAGAGGTCAGTTTTGGTCCGGCTGGCACCACATGGCATTTACGGGTTTCCATTGCATCCTGTAGCATCAGCTTTATCCAAATGTACAGGGTTGTGTCCATTGTGAGAACTTTAACAAACAATGAGAGAAAATGCAATACAGGATGACAAATGTTTAAAACAAAACAAAAAGCCCTAAAGCCAGAGGACAGCCAATGAGGACATAAATACCCAGGCTTTAGAAAAACAAAACCTGTCCAGAGGTAAGGAGGCTTTAGGTGTGTTTGCTTATCTCTGCAGTTATCTGCACAAAACGGTCTGATCTGGAAAAGTCTTAAACAGTACAAAATAATTCCTGTCAATCTGTCCCAGACTCGCAGAGGAGGAAGAGAACAGAATTGCCTTTTGCTTCTGTTGTGTGATATTGTGCTTTAAAAGACATTAAAAAATGAGCAGAGCCCTGTGGGTTTCTGACTTTAGGAAAGAAGAGCCTTAAAGGTGATGTAAGCCCATCTTATAGCAGATGTGCCTGCCCTGTGTAAGCCTTGAGCTCAGGATTCCATCATCAAGGTCAGCCATTCTCAGCAAATACATGAGCGGCAGCTAACTAGCCAGGCAGCAGAACTAGTGGCAACGATGCCGGGGTGTTTTGAACCCAGAACAGGACAGGAGGGAGGGAGGTCTGTCCAGTCATTTTTGTTGGTCTCCAGGGCCAATTATGTCAATTTGTTTTTTTAGAATTTTATTTATCTTATCTATCTGACCTGAGCTTTGGGGTTGGTAAGCTTAATTTCCAATTGATCCCCAATATCTTGGCCACACCCTAACTTACCTGGGCAACAAAGGCAGGTCTATTATGGGACATGATTATCTTGGGCATCCCCAACCTTAGGATGATCTTTTTTTTTTTTTATGATCTTTTTAGCCATCATATTGGGTGTCTCAATCTTGGTCAATGTATGATGGCTATCTTCTTTGGCAAATGTGTGGCCTCCTGGAGGCTCAAAATTTCTGCAAATATATATTGCTTTGTGTATACAGGTGAGGGTAAAAGCATACCTGCTGTTAGTATAGACGTTTTCTCTGCCATCTGTAGAGCTTGTATCAAAGCCATAAGTTCAGCGTTCTGGTCGGGCCGCCATCTCTGAAGGGAGGCTACTGGCCTAGATCATTTGCTTCCTGTCCACCAATGCTGCCCCCGCCTTCCGCTTACCTTCAGTCTTGTGTGCCTGCTCAGCTTGGACCGCCAGCCTTGTGCCCCAGGCAAGCTTCGCCCTCATTTTCGGCTCTGCCTGGCACAGCTTAGTCTGCCATTTTGCCATTCGCCTGTCCTTTATGCAGATGCTGGTAGGATCCTTAGTCCATCGACGTCAGCCCAGCACAGGAGCAGTAGTCAGGCACAGGAGGGCACCTGTGGTAGCATGGTGACTGCTGTATCACAGTCTGACATGGGTGAGGGGAGCAAGACTGTAGGGTGAGCAGTCAGGGCTCATGCAGGCTTTAGAGCAAGCACAGCATCAAGGCAGTTGCTAGGAGGTGAGGATTTCTTCAGCGGTGACGGCAGGGAGAGGTGGTCATCCCGGTGAGGAGGGCGTGGTAGAGGCAGAGGTAGACAAGCAGCCTGTATCTCCTGCAGAACTGAAAACAGCATCGAAAGCAAAAGTCCCTCTTTTGGTCAACAAAAGGCGTTGGTCATACATTCAGAAGTGACCAGGGAGGAACGAGTCATTTATTTGTCTTTTTCCCAAATTTATAGTTTGTAAGGTGTCCAGTTCGTATTCTTTACTCAGTTCCAGTGTCCCTCTTCATTTGTCTTTGATCTTCTGTTGCCCAGGCTCGCTCCTTATCTGTCTGAGTCCTGTCTCTTTTTTTTTTTTTTCGCCTCTTTCTCTCTCTCGCTTTTTTTCTCTGTCCCTTGTTTAACATTTTTTTTTTCCAAATCTTTACTAAGTATAATCTTTTAACCTATCTATTTGCTGTATCTTTTTTTATATCTGATGTTGCCTGTCCTATGTAGGCCATGACTACTGCTGTCTGCTGACCTTCAGAGGTTGGGTAAAAATGCTTGTAAACTTCTATTAATCATTTAAGGAACACAGATTTTAACTGGCCCCTGGAGAACCTCTCTTATCTTGGCCGAATTAGTGGGGTGCCTTGCAGCCCCCCCCTGAGATTTGCCATGAGCCCAACATTTTGACTGTCAGTTTCTCCCTTTAAGAATTAATTAGACATTATCATGTAGAAGAATGAAAATAGATCCATATTTATCTCTATGCACAAAACTGAAATCCAAACAAATTAAAGACCTTAACATAAGGGCAACAATATAAATAGAATTTTGAACATAGCCTCAGTAGCGTAGACATTAAAGGAAACAATCAGTAATAGAAATCTCCAGAACTGAGAAGCTTTTTGTATAACAAAGGATATAATTAACAGAACATAATATCAGCCTGTAGAATAGGAAAGGTGTCTTTATCAATTATGTTAAAACCATATAAGGAATTTAGAAGCTTAATCCTCATAAAAATAAATATTTCAGTACAATTACGTCACAGACCAAAACTGTAAATTCTCAAAAAATGAACTTGAAATGACTGAAAGATATTTAAAATTTGCTTAAATATAACATCCTTAATCATCAGGGAAATGCAAATTAAACAATTCTGAGATTTTATCTTATTCCTGTAAAACTGACCAGGATTAAAAATATCATTTGACAATTTATGCTTACAGCTACTTTGAACATTAGCATGGTGGATTTTCAGAATTAGATAACATATTACCTTAAAAACTTAGCGACATCCTTTATATTATCATAGACAGAATCTGAAAACAACCTAAAATGTACCTTTTTATATTAATAATGAATGAGAATCTTTGCCATGTTTTTTTTTTAAATATTCATAAACATTATAAAGAGTCAAAAGGGCCATTTTATCTCTACCTCATCATTTAGTAACACCCCCTTGCAATTGTGGTGGGGTGAGAGGCTTTAGCAGATCTTTGCCATGTGGCCATGTGGGCGGGGTCCCCTCCTTATCACAAGCATTGTGAGCAGACAAGTGTTAAATTTAGATCTAAACATGGGCTGGCTTAGAAGCTCAGCTGGGCTGTTCATATGGCCCTGGCCCTGTGCCAGGGCTTTTACAGCAATAGTTCTTGAAGACAGTGTAGTCCTGCACCCATCTAAACAGAGCTGGGAATTCACTTTTCTCTGGACACACTGCATAGTAAGAAATATAAAAACCAACAATCTGTAGTTTTTTATAAGCATATTATTTTAAAGTGACTTAATTTAATTTTCCCAATTTTTAAACCAGAGGCTTTTACCTGGATGCAGCACATGATGACTGGTATAGAGTATCCCCAGAAGACAGATGTTATCAGGGCTGGTAGGCCCTTTTAATGTCAGCTTACTCCATTACCTGCCACTCCTGAATCCACATTCATCATTTACCAACAGCCACAGGGATATTTACTTGCAATCTCTTGCCCCACTGCCAAAACGGAAAGGTCCAGGTTCTTTAGGGGACCTTTTGCTTTTTAATAGGGTATCCAATCCCAGAGAAATAGCCTACTGCAGGTTCCCAGGCTTACTGGGTCCTGTGGGGAGGAATTAGCACCAGCTTGGACCCAACTGGCTGGCATGTGTCTCCACAGGAGGCCTTAGTTCCGTGACCCTGGCGTTAGCACCAGCTATTTCCCCTGGGCAAGGGCCATAGATCTTTGGCACAAGGTTTTACATGGCATTTGCAGATGGGGGCTGCCATTCAGTCTCTAGCACCTTATTTTCCAAGGAAAACAAGCCTTCTCCACAGGGAACCCCACTGGGGATCCTCCCAGGACCTGGCTTCAGCCTCAGCTCCATCCACAGTGAGCTCCTAGTTGTATAGCACAAGCTTCCCATACCCCACCTCAGTACTCACAGCAATCTAACAGCTTTTCTCTGAATGGGATTCCAGAGGCCCCAGGAGGCATTCCCTCAGGTCAGGTTTGGTGGGCCACCTGGAAGCCTCAACTCAGTTCAAGTGTCTCTGCATTGGCGCCCTTGGTAACAGCTAAGGCGGCTGCTGCTGGGCCGGGGAGGGGACTCACCTGCAGATGTGGGGGCCACAGCTGCCCCCTTCCCTGACTCGGGCCAGGGTTGCTGCCATGCCCCGCCCTGCATCCTGCTGAGAAGTTTGCTCAGAGCTGGAGCTGGTTGCCCCTCCTAGGCCTGGCTCCAGGCTGTGCTGCAGGAGATAACAGCCCTGCTCCCTCCCCCCTCGCAACAGCAAGCAGGGCAGTTCAGCAGCACAGCCTAGGGAAGTGAAGGAGGGGCAGGCTGTCAGCGTTCCTTTTGGATTTTCATAGAGTTAGGGTCAAAGAGATGGTTACTTACTGCCCCATGGTACCAGATTTAGACTCGAGTACAAACAGATATACAAAACAAAGAACATATTAAGCACAAAAATACACAGACAATACCGATGCGCTGGCGCGGTTTCGGCGTGATGCCGAAAGCAAAATTTCAGATGGAGACAGCGAGAGTCCGGATCTCTCGTCTCCCAGAAGAATCACATACCCTTCAGACAGCGGGGGTGCCCCGAACAGTCCTATTTTGGTAGGATTCACAGAATACGGACGGGCCACAAATTTGGCCCCAGACACTCTGGGACGTCTCCCAGAGTTGCAGCCGGGAGTACAAGCTCGTCAGCTTCTCCGCGAATCTGCCAGATACTGATTCTAGCTAGCTAACTAGTACAGATACAGATACAGATACGGTCGCATGCGCATACACAGAAACACAGAAGCACAGATATTCACAGAGAACGATCGCTGGCCAGCTTACCTCCCGATGTGGTGGGTCGATGATCCCTGGGCAGGGGTCTCCACTTCCCGGCCAATGCACCAAAATGAAAGACCCCCAAGGTGGGCTGCCTTTCAGTCTGGGGAGACCCTCCCAAAGAACAGCGAGGCCACTCATACGGCTGCAACAGCAAGAGGTTTATTGAGTTAACACAGGTACCTGCGGGCAACAAGTCTTTCGGAGGACTTGCGCACCTTCAGGTTGGAACAGTGGGTTTTTTATAGGGTAGGGAAGCAGAAGCGTGGGAACAGAAGCGAGATGCATAGTTACAGGGTTCTGATTGGGCAATTCAAACAAGGCTCGGGTTCAAACTGAGTACAATTTTGTGGTTTCCAAGAAATCAGATATACATGCTATTCTGGCCTATCTAGGGTGCCATTTTTCCTTTGGACCCCGAGTCCCCTGCTGACAGTCCGGATGGTTGACCAGAGATATCTTGCCTTGCTCAGCGCCCCTGCCCCTAAGCTGACCACAGCCCTTGTCTCTAAATTAAACTCCCCTGTCTTAGCTTTTAGTTATACTACTCAAACTTTAAGCCTTGTAAAATAGCGTTATTGCTGCTGCTAACTTAATGCTGCTAGGTAGGGGTCTTTCAGACGGGTCTGAGGTCTGAGTTATCACCGCCACGAGAACTAGGCCTCCTGGCCTACATATCATTCCCAGTGCAGATACCTGCGTTTCTGAGCTCAGATGTGAAATGTAATATTCATGAAATAGGAAACTATCTTAAGAAGAGGCCCATATGTATACAAAAGCTTGACTTATGACAGGGATGGTATAACAAATTAGTGGGCTTTCAGTAAATGGTTACACAGATGGAAAAAAATAAAGTTAAAACCCTACCACATCACATACAAAAATAAATTCCAGATGGAAAGCAAAACTTAAGAATGTTAAAATATAGGAGGGAATATGGGGAAAAGTTTTTAAATGAGACCTCAAAAACCAACAATTACTATTATTTTGGCAGCACTGGTGATTGAACACAGGGCTTCCCTGCACTCTGCCACTCAACTATATCCTTAGACTCAATTTTTTAAACTAAGAATTTGTTAATTACATTTTTAGCTCTTTGTTTCTATTTTGCAAGGAGCACACGTGGAAGTCAGAAGACAACTTGCAGGAGTTGGTCTTCTCCTGAGGGACTAAAGCTGAGTCATCAGGCTTGGACCAGTATCTTTAGAGGCTGAGTCATCCCATTGGCCCTTCAATTAATACTTAAAGGTGTGTGCTACAGGGCCTGAGTTTGATCCTCTAGACCCACACAGTGGAAAGGAGGGATCTACCGCCTCAGAGTGTCTTTTTCTTTTTTCAAGACAGAGTCTCTCTGTGTACCTTTGGAACTTGCTCTGTAGACCAGGCTGGTCTTGAATTCACAGAGATCCACCTGCCTCTGCCTCCTGAGTTCTGGGATTAAAGGTGTGTGTCACCACTGCCTGGCTTCTCAGGTTGTCTTTTGAGTTCTACTTGAGTGCCATGGCATAATGCTTCCCCAAACCGGTTCCATTACATAAATAACTACAATAAAATTTTAAATGTCTCAATTATAAAGATACCTAAAAGAGAGAAAACTCAAGCCACACATACTAAGAAAAAACCCTACAATGTAAGTAACCATCAGAGGTTATATACAGAATTTCACATCTCTAACAAAGAGGCCACTTGACTTTCACAATGCATAAGGGATGAGAAACTGGAAGTCACAGAAGAGAAATCCAAGTGAACAATAAGTAAGTGAAACGGCATTGCACACACACCTTGCATTTTAAGTCCTGGAGAGGATGTGGAAGAATAGGAACTCTGACTGGGAGAGGAACGGACATTGATCGTCCTCTTTGGAGAGCAATGGGAGACACTTAGTCAGGCTGAATGCACAGCTGCTCCTATGATTCAGCAATTCTGCTCTATGCATGGACCTCAGCAAGTAGCAGTAATGTGATTAAAACCACACCAAACAAGAAACCCCCCAAACAACTAGGGGTTGAAGAACTGGCTCAGTGGTTAAAAGTACTGACTGTTCTTACAGAGGACCCAGGTTCAATCCCCAGCACCCACATGGCAGCTCACACCCACCAAGTTCTAGGGATCCCACTGCCCTCTTTTGGCCTCCAAAGGCATAAGGTATGCACATGGTACACAGCCATACATGCAGGCAAAATATCCATTCAACTAAAATAAACCTTTAAAAAATTAATACTCAGCAGGCTGTGGCAGCACACACCTTTCGTCCCAGCACATGGGAGGCAGAGGCAGGTGGATCTCTCTGATTTCGAGGCCAGCCTGGGCTACAGAGTGAGTTCCAGGTCAGCCTGGGTTACACAGAGAAACCCTGTCTCAAATAAAATAAAACCAAACCAAACAATGAAAAAAAAACCAAAACAAACAAACAAGCAAACAAACAAACAAAAAACCACTCTCTAAATGCTCATGAGTAAGAGATGAGGTAAAAAACTAAATGTAAATGCAACAAAAAGTTCTGATTTAACAGCACTAGGCGTGGATAAGCAAGCATTAACAATAGGTCATGACTCTCAGCAGCTGGACTTTATTAACAATTATGTGGCAGGGAAGGATGAGTGCTTCCATCTGACATAGGTGCTGTCTTCGTTCACTGTGTGGGTTAAGACACTAAGAAAGACGAAGTAACTTTGGTAAGCTCACAGAGCAGTAAGTACGGACAGGGTAGCTGACGCCAGTCCCATCCTTACAGACATACTATGTGGCATGCTCGTCTCTACACCTTCTGCACGATCCTAAGCTAGTCTTAGTTCTTCCTTCCATGCTTGGAACATTTGGTGACAGAAATCATAAAGTGGAGATTGTGAAATGCAAATTACATTTCTATTGTTACTAGTTACTAATAATAAGGGTTACTAATAACATAAATATAAAAAATACAGTCTTTCCAGTTCTAAAGAGTCTAGGATTTGATGATGTCTAAACAGGAAAATCCCTAAATTTGCGGATAATTCTTCTCTACTGTTCACAACTTGCTGTCCATAAGATATATGATGAGAGAACATGGTAATTCTATGGACAGGCCTTCTGACAGGCCTGAGCATGAATGTATCCATAGCCAGACACTTCATAAAGGCATACCCACAGAGGCTTAAACATTTGCTCTAACACTGTAAAAATGAGGTTACATACTTACCTAGTGCCTTTCAGGTTCATCACTGAATATGCTCATGATACACAAGTGCAATGCAGGTATCGGTGTCAGTATTAAAGTTATAAGAGCATCTTACCTATAGCAATAGTCTTAATATCAACAAGATAAGCCAGTTTCTTATTATCTTCCATTCCTCGCTGGCACCTCTCATTGATACGGATGCTGAAACATGAAACAACAAGGTAAGGTAAAATGGGCTTAGCTAGGGTCTTCTGGAGGGTTCTGAAATAGCACATGGGTCAACATTTTTAGCCTGATCTGGGGACACACACTTTAGAAGTCCCATTCTGGATTTCCAGGGTTCAGTTACCTGATGAGGTGAGGGTTCATGAATTCAGTGTGTACAGAACCCAAGGAGTTCTCCCATATTCCCATATTCCACCAGGGTAAGCTCTCCAGCATTGAAGATCATGCACACCTGGGGAAGAATGGAGGCGGTGTGGAGAGAAGTGGGGGAAGGGGCACTGTAGTAGACTCTCCCTGTCTTTTCCTGTTTCATCCCCACCCTTTACCTGCAGTCTTCCTATCCCTCGCCTCTCGCCCCTCTGACTAGAAGCTCCCGCTTACTGAAATGGGGGCAGGGAATCGCGGCTACTCACATTCTCATTTTCAAAGAAATATTTTTCATTGCCACCAGATCCCTGCCAGGCTATCTGCAAAGTGAGGAGAAAACATCATAGACAATGTAGACAATCACCCAAGACAAGGCTGGAGGATGTCAGTGGCAAGGAAGAGAGATGGTATTCAGGGAGGTTTTGATGTTACACAAAAGGTGCGCTGTATCAGACTCTTGCCCTGATCCTCATATTTCCAAGAGAAACCAGTCTGACTGTGGAAGTTTATATTCCAGGAAATAATATCAGAATGGTATCCTATGGGGAATCTTACTTCTTAGGGCCCGCATCTTCAGAATTAGCAAGCCAAGACATCCCATTACCCACCCTTCCTCTCCCGGTTCCTACCTCACTGAGGCGATTGGTGTTCAAGTCTCCGAGCAGCAGCGTGTCCGATGTGTGAGCCACCAAGTACCGTTCCTTCCCCAGATCTTCACCTCTTCTACCTCATAGCCATAGTGGGACTTGAGCACCACCCTGGTCCCTGAAGACAGGGTCTTCACTATCACCTGGGAAGGGACCAGTCCAACCCATCAGGCTTTCCCAGAGCAGGAGAAGAGTGAAGGTGCTCTGGTCCCTCACGCAACTCCAGGATACCTTGTTTCTCCCTAAGCCTGGGATGCTGTTGCTAAGGACAACACTTGCACCCACACAGGGGTTTGCTACCTAGGAAATACTTCCCCATGGCCTGGGCTGTCCATGGCCATTCGATTCTGAGAGCTCTACTCAGTAACACTAATCACTCACTTTATTCCCGCACTTTTAGTACAAAGCTCTTTACCTATGAAGACAGAATACTATATCATTGTTACTGTTATATAATTATGAACCAATTATTATCGTTATTATATCATCATGTGCCTAAGATGACCTCCAACTGGCCATCCTCCTAAATGCTAAGATTTTCTTTCTTTTTCTTCCTCTTCTACTTTTTTTCTTTTTTGAGACATGTAGCCCTGGTTGGCCTGGAACTTGCTATATAGACCAGGCTGGCCTCAAGCTCACTGGCCACATACCAGAGCACAATGTCTTTTTTACAAAGAATTTGAATTACATGTGTGGGTGTGTACAAAGGTGGGTGCAGGTGCCGGATGGCGGAAGAGGGTGTTGATCCCCAAGGCTGAAGACCCAGTGATTGTGAGACACTAACATGGCCCTGGGAACTGAACTTGTGTTCTCTGTAAGAAGAGTAAGAGCCGTATCTCTGGCCCTGGTGCGATGTCTTACAGATAAATTACCTTTGTACTCTCGGTTTTTAACAGATCTAACACAGTAGAGAAAGGATAGCGTTTCTGGAGAGACTGGAAAGATCCAGGAACAAACTGGTAATAAGAGCGAGGGAAGGGAAGTGGGAGAGTGAGACGCGTGTCTCTGGGACAACAGAGTCCTGCGCACTACAGTTCGCCTGTGATCATACACGTCCACAACTCTAGTGGGCGGCGCTGAGAACAGCTTCACACTGGGGAGATACAGGCACCAATCCCTGTATCTCTTGAGCCTGGTGTGTAAACCTTTGCTTGCGATGGGTTAGAACAACTACGTAGCAGGAGGGTTGCCAGAAGTTGCCCTGACACATTCAGTTCCCTACAATAGCTCTGCCAGAGGGAGGAAGGTTAAATTTGACACTGTGGCTGTGGCCAGCAGGTGGGGGAAATGTTACAAGGACAGATGAGCCATGAGAGGTCTCAGCATGCTAGACCATCAGCTGCTCACCTGGCTGGGTCCCACATACGTCAGCTCAAACTTGTTCTTGTAAATATTCCTTCGGAGGCAGCAGTCAAACTGTTCCACCCCACCACAGAGGGTGCCCTGAGAGAGAGGGGGACAGCATGGAAGGAGATGCACGGCGCGCTGGCCAAGGACGGTATCTGGATATACCCCAAGACCTCAGACCTCAGTGTCACAATCTAGACACAAGTGGCCAGCAAAAGGGTGGGCAGGTTCTGAACATATCAGAAAAAAAGTGGCAATCCCAGGACTTACAGGGATCACATGTGGGTTGGACAATGAGGGGAAATCAGGCTGTCCTGGACAAGCGTGTCCCTCAGGGCCTCCTGGAAAGTGTAAGTTTCCCTTTCCTGCCTTTAACAGTAGATTTTTTTTAGGTTGAAGTCACAAGGCATCTGGAGTTCTCTTGTGTCAGAGTAGAGCGACTCCCTTGGCATAGGGAGTAGTTTCTATTTTACTGTAGTTTGGAGACAATCACCAGTACAGAAAGGGGCTCCTAACAACACACCTCACAGAGCCGGGAGCCGTCCCGCTTCCACGCCAAGGCTGTGATGGTGTATAAGTTGGCAATCTCCTTGGGCTTGGGCTTGGGCTTGGCCTCTTCCCAGATGCTTCTTCGAGGACTCCAGTTGAACACCCGGAGTCTAGAAGGGTAAAAAGTGAAAATAGACCAGTGCTGATAGGGAAGCATCTCACTCTACCAGAAAGGGAAGCAAACACAAAAGGGCAGACCAGCGAGGGGAAAAGGTGCGGGGAGTTGAGGGAGTAGGGTGAAAGGAGCAGGTAGAAGATGGATGCCAGGTGTGGCGGTACACGCCTGTAATGCCAACAGGTGAGAGGCAGAGGCAGGAGGATCACTGTAAGTTTGAGGCCAGCCTGGTCTGCCCAGTGAGTTACAGGCTAGCTGGGGCCACAGAATGAGACCCTGTCTCAAAAACCAACAACAACACAAAAGCCAGAAGTAGAGACAGCAGGACAGCAGGACAAGTGAGACAAACGGACGGCCAGGAGAGGGAAGAGGAAGAAACAGAGTGTAGGAGTCAAAGAAGGATGGAACCTAAGGAGACACGTGAGATTGGAAGGACATAAAGACAGACAAAGAGACCTGACCCTAGCTGCTTGGCTGTTTCTTTATTCATTCATCAAATGGCGGCTACATTACAGACCATGCCTGTTCAGGCACTGGCGATGAAGATGGCTACTCAGCCTTCTTCTCAAACTAGAACACAGTGGCACAGTGGGGACAAGGCAGGACACGGGGAACGTGATGGCCTCTGCTGTGGAGTCCAGGCTGAGGCAGCACAGTGCATCCTGAAGCAGACAACAATCTGAGAATCTCTTTCAACAGACACTGCTTCTGTCCAGGTTCCCGCTGCAGTTCAGAACTTGGCTAGGGCAGAGCTCACAGAGAGAGGTAGAAGATGCAACTGGGCCGGGAGGTGGTGGCACACGCCTTTAATCCCAGCACTCGGGAGGCAGAGGCAGGCGGATCTCTGTGAGTTTGAGGCAACCTGGTCTACAAGAGCAAGTTCCAGGACAGGAACCAAAAGCTACAGAGAAACCCTGTCTCGAAAATCAAAAAACAAAAAGATGCAACTGGCCGGGGGACCTACCTGTCTTAGCTTCCTAGCACGACAGACTGGCCTCCAGGACTTGCTGCAGCTGTGGTGAATTCACGCTCCTGAGGGTCACGGCTGTAGTCGAAAGTCTGTAGCACGTGGCCTTCCTTTCCATAGGCCACAATCCTCCGATCACAGCCTGCTGCCACGATGCTGTTGGTTGCCCAAGCCAAGGCATACGGTGGGCATGGGTGGTTAACCAACTTCCCCCGGGACAGAATATTTCAATTGTTCATTGAGAATGCTAGGCTAGCAGCTGATCCACACACTCCTGACCATCCCACCCCGGAGAGAAAGCGAGCCTTCCTGCCAGCATTTCCCACATCAACACGCCCGAATTCTGAAGGCTTCACAGCCTGTCTCTGTATCATGAGCACACACATGCCATGTGTACACGGGCCGTCTACTCACAGTGGTGTGTTGAGACCTCTGGTACGTACTAGTAAAGCCACCCAAAGAGAGACGACACACAGTAACCAACACTGTCTAGGTCCAAGAGAGTACATGGCTTCAAGAAGGGCTAAATTGAATTATGTGGGTAACTCACAATGTAAACGATTCCACAGTACTAAATTATACAGAGCAAAACAGCAAAGTTTCCCTGTATGTCTATCTTTCTTTTTCCAAGAAAATAGTTAATTCTTTAACATCTTATTTATTTGTGTGTGTTTTTGTGTGCACATTTGCATATGTGCACACATGGTTGAAGGGCAGAGGATGACTTGCGGAAGTCACTTCTGTCCTTGCATGGCAAGGGTCCTGTCAGGTTTGGCACTGGGCACCTTTACTTGCTGAGGTATCTTGATGGGCTGTTAACTTTTTTCTCCTATGCATTTGGATGTATATACATTACATAAACATGTATGTATATATATATATATACATATACATACATTTGTGTATATGTATGTATTTACATAAATGGAAAAATTTTTCACTTTTTGTCCCCTTTAGAGTCTTTATTTCCCTTCTTTCAAGGTCCCTTCCGCCCACTCCTCCCTATAAATAGTGAGTTCTAGCCTCCTGAACACCAGTCTCCGTGATGGCACCAAACGCTTCTCTCCAAGATTGCCCTTTTCCAGTGATGGTGCTTAAACCTGCAGCTTCCCCGGGAGGGCTCCTGGAATGTCCACCCCACCCCAGAGTGAGTGTGCGCCCTTCATACCTGTGACTCTCCGGAGCCTTCATCATCGAAGAAATACCTGACGATGGTGCCGTCTGCGTGACCTGAGAGGATGCCTTTCCCAGAGCAACTGAAGGGCAGAGGCAGAGAGGTGGGCACAGAGGGAGGGAGTTCCGCCCCGTGACAGTCCCCTTTCCATCAAATGCAGCTTTGTCCTGACAGTCCCAGTCTACTTCTGTTACTCACTTGGTTGTCAGCGCCACCACATACGAGTCCGTCCCATAGATGGTAGATGACTTCAGGCACGGAGAAAAAGAAATAAAAATGCAAAATGACAAAATTAGTCCTCATGCATTTTTCTCAAGTATGCACTTGAGCTCCAGGGGAAAGATGAGCCATATTGCCCGGCACCCCAGGACACTATCCCCCCCTAATACCTGACCTGTGTCTCCCTCTCCTCCGTTACCTTGCCTTCAGCCAGTCCGAAGACAATAATGTACTCTGCAGGCCACTGTAGACAGGTGACAGCACTCTGTATGAGAAGGGGTGAAAGGGTGACCCGCCTGTGTGGACTGGCACACTCAGAACAACCGCCACCCACCACACACCGTCATTCTAGTCCTCTCCAGGGGGAAAAGGCAGGCAGGGGACACAACAAGGCTCTCAAGCAGGTGACAACACCATCCTTTAGCAGGTCAAGTCGGGGTCAGACATTGAAAAAGGCAACTCCTGGTTACATTTACAAGGAGGGAAGCAGGTGCGGCTCATCTCTGAACTTTACCGTCTGGATGAACTTGTTACAGATGACCTTCTTGTCACCCCTGTCAGACAAAAGGCAAGGAAGCAACCTTAAAAATCACTTCCCAGTGAACTGCCCGACATGGCCCTCTGTGGGAGGTCTGATGGAGAAGTGAGTGGGTCCCCAAGGAGCCCTGGAGCTATGCCAATGACACAGCATATCACTGGCTCTTGGGACCTTCTGCTGGCTTACACTCATCCCTCCAGGGATGGGACTGCAGGACAGGTGGGGCAGGCAGAGGTGGACACAATAGAATCAGGCTCTAGAGAGTCCCTGCCTTCCACACCTGATTTCATCGTTATCCCAGCGAGGTATTTCCCATGCCCAACTCTTCTTTAGTGGCCACAACCCGCCTAACCCCCATCCTGTCCTCACCAATCTTCTCCAATCTTGTAGACAAAGATGATGTTGTCAGTCTGTCCAATGGCAATTTTAGTGGAATCAGGAGAGAAAGCCATGCCCTTTACCATGTAGTTCTTCCTGTTATCCTAGGAGTAAAAACAAAGATAATGAGTAGAAATGAAGGAGAAAAGAAAACACACACATTTCCCAAGAGACCAGAAAGTTTATAGTGAGAAATAGAGTAGACCATTGCCCATGTCTACGGCTAGAAGGCAGATCACACAGCTTTCTCGGATAACGTGTTGGAGCACATGCGAGTCCTCTCCACCTTCATGTCAGCTGGCTTGGTGGAGAACTTGTCTCTCCGCTCCCCATGCTCATCGTACAGCAATACCACTCGGTCCACTGTGCAGACAGCAAATTTAGCGTTGTTCTGGGACGAGGCCATACAAGTCACCTTCGCAGCTCCACCCTGCAGAGGCAAAGGGGTACTGTAAACACGGCGCTGGTCTCCAGCACACAGAGCATCTCCAGGTCCATCAGTCTTTGTGTGCCTTTGTTCTACATCTACGTCACAGGTTTTCTCTCAAAACTAAACAAAATGAGACAAATTGCTCGGATACCTGAACTGTAAGAATAATAGTCTCCAGGGCCTCACGTGGCCCAGAGGGACCTCAGATTCACTGTACGGCAGGGATGACTTGAACTTCTGATCCTCCTGTCTCTACCTCCTGAGTGCTAGGATTCCAGGCGTACACCACCCTGTCTAGTTTATACCATGCCCGGGACAGGACTCAGGGCTTCACTCGAGACAAGCAAACACTGTACTACCAGGCCACATCTCCTTGTCCCCTAATGTGTTTTTCTGGGAGTCAGGCTTAGTGGTAAGTGCCTTTATCCACTGAACCATCTCACTGGCCCAATTTTTCTTTTCTTTTTTCAAGATAGTCTCATGCAGCCCAGGCTGGCCTTGAATTGTCTATATAGCCAAGAATGCACTCCTGACCCTCTTGTCTTCACTTCCTAATTGCTGGGATTCCGGCCTTTGGCGCCACCAAACCCTGTTTATAGTGTGTGTGTGTGTGTGTGTGTGTGTGTTGAACTTCACTTAACTCTCTCCTAAGGTTCTTGGAGTTGCTCTCACTATGGCTTTTCTTTCCCAAATGACGAAGTTAATGACAGAAAGGCCACGTATGATGAGGGTTAAAGCCAGAGATACCATTTGGTCAAATCAGTGCTAAACCTGAACTCGGATCCTTTCACTCCCAAACCTATCCTTCATGTTTTTGGGCTCCTCTCCTAGAGCCCAGCCGCTTTTGAATCTGAGACACACTTTCACAATTCAAATGAAGCGTCAGCCTTGCGCTTATTTCATCCGGTGTAGATTTGTGCTCGTTGTCTAGATATGCCCCTCTCCCTCATAGCCTGTGACATAACTCGACCCCTAGAGCCTAAGCTTGGGGCCTGGCACTCAAATGCTGTATGCGGTGCCATCAAAGTTTGCGGTCTTTAGCAATTCATGTCGCCTTCTGAAAGATCTTTCACAATCTTCTGCACACAGCAGGCGCTCAACATTATAAACTTCTGTTACCCCACTTTTTTTTCTTTTGGAACGCCCGGTAGCTGGGGAATGGGAGTCACGCGATTCCTCACCTGAGGGCTCAGCAGGGTCCTCAGGTGCTTCAACTGCATGACACACGCAGGTCTCGGATGATCGTTGACCGTTGACCGTTGACCGAGACAACTCCCGCGGTTACCTGGACAACCCGCCAAGCAGCGACGGCGCCAGCCACTGACGCACAGGCAATGTGAGTGCGACACACGTACGTCATAAGGTCACGTAGTGGGTTCGTGACCGGGCAAACGGGCCGTGCGCAAGCGCAGTGAATCCTAGGGCGGGCACATAAGAGGAGGTCGTCGAAGTCTATCCTCGACCAATCCCGTACTTGCATGCAAACTCAACGCAAAGCCCCACCCGCAAGTCTTCGACTGTCCCCACCCTCCCCAGCCCCGCCCCTAGATCCTATATCTCTTTAACCCCAGCTTTTCTCATTGCTGTAACCGGCCAAGTGCGCTTTAGTTGCTTAAACTCTGGAGAAGCGCAAGGCAGGTGCTACGAGAGCGAAAGTTCGCAGAACTGCAGCCTCCGCTTTCCCCGCCAAAAGTTCTGTGACTTGCGCGAGGCCACTCAATACTGATAGGTACCAGTGAATGCTCAAGGATATACCTGTTTGAAGTGGCAGAGGTACAGTCCCATTTTACACAACAGGAGGGAGTCACACGCCAAAGTTGAAACAGCTAATAAACGGTGGAACCGGTATTCAACCCAGAGCTGATAACCTTTTAATTCCCGTGAGACGATTCAAGTCTTCTCAACTCGTTGAATCTTTGTTCAGCTTCTCTAACCTATAACACGGTCTCAGGAAATGATCGGGGTTTGGTAGCACTGGCTAGGGAAAGGCAAGGCACCCTGTTTGATCATTGGGTAAACGGTGAGTTCAAGGCTGCTTGCTGAAATCCAGATTCTTTATGGGTCAGTGCAGCAGACAGAGCTGGGCTGGCCTCCTAGCTTAGAGCTGCGTGACACCTGGGGTTGGGGCTTGACTAAGAAAAGATACTATTGTCTTTATTTTGTTTGATTGGAATGCTCTCAAGAATTTTTGTTCTAATTTTTTGCAGTGTATCAGACAGATTGACTGAAATTCAGAAAAGAAGGCCTTCTCTCTCTAAACGGTCCCAGGTTGGCAAGTCCTATACCTGCCCCCCCCCCAAAAGCATAGCATATGATCGATCTCCAGACCGAAGCTGGGTCCCAAAACCTTGCATGCACAGCGGTTGCCAATGGCAACGAATATTTCTCTCCCCACCACTACCTCCCTCTTGAAAAATTAAGAACAAGTAGAGGGCAGTTCCCATTTTTCACAGATAACACAAATAGGTCCCAGAACCCAGATTATAATTTTTTTCTATAGGGGCACCCAAACCCCTTTGTTTTATTTCTAGAATGCTCTGGATATGTTACAGAGTATAAATATAAACGCCTTTATGGATTACAATTATTAACGTTAAACAGAGACATAGATGAAAGAGAAAACGGAGAGGAGGCACTGGTGTGCACAGGGTGAGGATAAATGGCACCAAGGGACACATCCGTGATAGCTGCTCTTTGGCTAGCCCCCCCCCATGACCCTGCTCAGTCCTTCTGACCATTTTCCCAGAGGGAATGGTGGAGTTGAAAGAATGGGGAGGGGGTCGGTTATGTAACCCAGTGGTAGAGCATTTGCCTGGTATGCACAAGGTCCTGGACAAAGATAAAAGAAAGAAAATCTACTGGCCCTTTTATGGTGACATGGCCTGGTTTCCATTGGTGCAAAAACATCTGTGTCTTCTCGTTGCATCCCTCCCCCACAATTCAACAAAGCCAAAGAAAGGAGGCTTCTAGCTTCTGTACCCTTTCCTTGTCTTTTCTTCACCCGTCTTAGACGAAAACACGGACACAAACATCCTATAATGGGTCTGTTCCTTTAAGTTGGTGGTGGCGTGAGGGGCCCTTGGAGAGCTGAGAAGGTGTAGAGATGTCTTCAGCATACCATACAGTCAGTTCCGGTTTGTCCAAGAACCTTTATTGGAAAAATGTCCCAGGGGTGAGATCACCAGCAGTGGGAGGGGCTGCCAGGTGAGGGGGGAGCACCTGAGGCTCCATGGAAGACATTGGAGTAGTGCAGTGTGGCATCTGCTCGAGGCCCAGATGCTTGCTTCCTCTTCCTCCGTGGAAGAGGGCAGTACAGACAGAAACAGCCCTCTCTGAGGCCCAGAGGCAAGCTGTAGGGGCAGCTAGTGGATGCCAATGGTCCTGATGCAGGTGAGATGGGGCCCCCATTTGGGACCTATTGGGATAGGGTCGAATAAATGACTCCCCTGGACCTGGGGGATAGGAGATGTTCCATTTGATATCCACTCCCAGGTCCAGGGGTACAGATTCTAACAGACCTACCTTCTGGCCCTGCTCACAGTGGAAAGAGGATGGGTACCAGCCTGGGATTCTGGGAGTGCACAGCCTTGTGGGAGTCTCAGAGAGATCACCAACTTAGCTTCCCTGACCCCACCCCCCATTATCAGTGCATCTCTCTTCTGGTTCTGGTTCTTCAGTCACTCAGTTCACTCAAACGTCGATGGTGTTGATAGAAGGAGACTTTTTCTATGAGAGAAGATTACCCAAATCTCAAATTTCAGACAGGTAAAGGTGCTGCTCCCGCCTTCTGGACTCCTTCATCCCAGATATCCCATTCTCGCCCCACCCCCCTTTGCTGCCTATTCTGCTTTTCACTGAATATCCTGGGCACCCAGATTACCCTTCTCACACTCACTGGTCCCCACGTCACCTGTCTTGTCCCCACTGGCCTTCCCTGAGGACTCTGTTCAGGACCCTTCCCCTTCTCCTTGGGGTTGTTGTTGGAGTCGTTGTCCTTGATGATGTCATACTGATGGCAGAATAGCCCGATCGCAGCTGAAACACAACAATACCATCTGAGCCTTGATCTTGACCTCTCATTCACAGCCTTGAGGCTGTAACAGCCGCATGAGTTCTAGAAAATCCTGGAATCCCTGGGGCCCATACAACCGTCAACCCTGGCCTTGCAATAGCCTTCTCTCTTTCTCCCCAAACTTGTCCTGATTACCTCCCTCCACCAGCCATTCCCCCCCCCCACACTCCTTTCTCTCCTTTTTCTCCCAACGGGTAAACCTTCACCACTTCCCACTATCATGGACCCAAGTCCCTGGCTCCCCATCCGGTACTCACCAGCCCACATGAGCAACACCATCACGATGATGACCACTTCCCCGGTCTGCAATGGCCGCTCTCCATCCAGAGCCTTCACTGTGATGTCTCCTAAGGAGAGAACCATCCTCTGGGTTACAGAGGACCCACTGGACAGCTCTGTTGTGTACAGAAGGGGGATGCTGGGGGTTAGAGTCAGCGGGACCCATCATCGCCCTTCTTAGGAAGAAGCCCGTGGTGGGCAATGTTTAGATACCAGTGGGTGATCACAGAAATTGCTCATGCAGGCCATGGCAGGTGTGATGTGAGCTTGGGTGAAAGGAAGCAGGAAGCCCCCCCCCCCAAGGATTCATTAGCAGTGTCTCTGTAGCTGGTCCCCTGCCCACCTGTTTTGCTTTCTGTCCCTGGCAGTAGAACAAATTATATCATCTTTCTATTCATCTGAGCTAGAATGCTGTTAGCATTAAGCAAGTCAATGAGAGGTTAAAACTCGGTTCAAAAGCTGGAGACTCTTCTAACACAGGCTCTCACCTGGGCTGGAGCTGTTGGAGGGCAGCCTGTCAAAACCCTTGAGAGTATGGAAGTGCACACGGGGCCCAGGAGGACTCTCTCCCCGGAGGCCGATGCTCCTGACCTGCAAGGTGTAGTCACTGTCTTCAGCCAGGCCCCAAAGAGCACAGGCCCTAGTGGTGATGTTTACCTCCCTGCTTACATGCTGCCCAAAGGGCCTTTCTGTCGCTGCAAGAAGATGTAGAGAAAGGAGAACAACCTAGCCCCGGTCCCTGACCATGAGGCTTAACTCGGGATTCTGTAACATCCAAGCACTCCAAAGGAGTAATGTGCAGGGGTGTTCAGAGACCCAAGGGCACAGGTTGGGGAAACAGGGTGATTGGTACTTGCTGGGAAATGGAGTAGCCAATGACGATGTTGCCTTCTGGGACGTCCCAGGACACAGTGGCCGAGTTGGCTCTGAGATGAGTGACCGTCACATTCACAGGAGAGGGAGGTCGGTCTGGGGGTGCCAGGGTGTTGACAGGTTAAGAGGTTTCACTTCCACACTAGCTCTGACGGACCCCCACTGCGGGCGTCCTCTTCACTCACCTGCTCACACAAAGCCCAGGTCACAGCTGACCAGCAGGAGGACAGTGCGACTCAGATATGGGGAAAGAGGCATCAAAGAAGCCATGGTTTCCACCGAGTTTGCCGAGGGGCCAGGAGGCATCCGCTTAACATCCAGGCGGGGATCCTGGAAGAGGCAGGAGTAGTGGGGGTCAGGAGCTGCCCAGAACGCAAGCGGGATGCAGCAGCTCTCCCAGGCTTCCCACGGCCCATAGCCCATTTTCCCCGCGCCTTTCCCTCCTCCGCATAACCCTGGTGCCCACCCCAGCCCCCACCCGCGCAGTCGGATCAGCCTACACCCACCTGCCGGGTCCTCGTGGTCGGTCAGGCCTCGGGGGGTTGTTCGGTGCCCAGGGGGCGGCCCATCGCCGGACTGGCGCTGGTCCTACCCCATCCCGACGCGGGCCCGCCTAGGGGGCAGCGCCGGCCGAGCTGCGGGCAGAGAGGGCAGAGGCGGAGTGGCCGCGGCCCGCGGGTCTGCGGAGCCCCCAGCGTTCCCCAGGGCCGCGCGTAGTCTGTCTCGGAGCAGGGGGCGTTGCCGGCGAAGCCTGGCAGCTGGCCTGCGTCCCCAGTGCAGAGGACAGTGCGGCGGCCGAGGCTGGTCCCCTGCAGCGGGATGTGACCGTCCGGGCCAGCCAGCCGCCGCCTTCTGCAGAGCTGGCCCCACGCGCTCCGCTGCAGCCCGGCTGGGACTCGCGGGCCCGCCCCGCCCCGCTAGGGTTCTCGTCGCCATCATCCTGCCCCCCCCATTACCTACCCGCCAGCCTTGTTCTCTCGGGGCTCCTCCCACGACCCTCCCAATGGCGGCCTGCTGGGCCCCTATTCCTTCACCCTCCCGGCTCTAGTAGATGAACTGACTGGGGTACCCGGACAGGTGCAGATGCGAGGGTCTAGGGCACCTGAAAAAGCCCCTCCTTCCCGGCATGAAATTAGCCAAGTTGAGAGGAGGCATTCCATCTCCGAAAGCAGGAGGGGGCTGAGAGGAGAGGAGACAGAGTGGTGGAGATGATAATTGTTTTAACAATCTCTTGGAGACTGCGTCAGCCTTTAAGTCTCTTTCCCATTCATGATCTGATTGTATTCCATTCGCTTTCTCATTCATTCTTTCATTTTTTTCAGCAAATATTTACTGAGCATCTTCAATTTGCCTTCCTTTAGAAGAGCTGGAGATGATTTAAAAAAAATGCTGGGCATATAGGAACAATTAAAAAACAGACCTCTCTGTCTCTCTCTCTGTCTTTCTGTGTCTCTGTTTCTGTTTCTCTCTCGTGTGTGTGTGTGTGTGTGTGTGTGTGTGTGTGTGTGTGTGTGAGAGAGAGAGAGAGAGAGAGAGAGAGAGAAGTAATTCATTCGTTTTTAGAGAAATCCATTAACCTGCGCCTCAGGTTTCCCACCTGTAAAGCATAGAATCCTGGAACAGAGCTTAGACTATCAAATGTGACAGTGCTGGACAAAGGCCTTTAAAAGCCTCTGCTAGTGTATGAAGTGCTGTTCCTTTGCGCCAATTTGCTAGTTGTTGCAAAATTCATTCAGGAAGCATGTAAGTCCTTAAATTATTTCATATTTTAGCTGAGTGTGGAATCTGTGTAATACTAAACAACTGACCACTCCTCTGAGTCCGTTTGCTCATCTAAACACAAGGCTGTCAGCAATGACCCTAAGTGTCCACGTATCCGGGGATGCCTACCATTTGGGGGAAAGAGACTGGCTGTATTTAGGGCAGGTTCTTTGGTTTTCATTCTTCTTACAGTATTTCTATTTCCGTGAGTTTTCCTCTGTGATATCCAGTTCAGTGCATGTACACCTGGGGCCCAGCAGCTTCTGTTGCTTTTCTTTCTGCAAGGGGAGGATAAAATGGGCCAGTGGGGCAGAGAAAGGCTGCATGCTGACATGTGGTCAAGCCATGGCCCTGGTCCTCTGACTCCTACTGACCCCGATCTCTGGCCTTCAGAGGCATTCGTGCCCCAGAGTTCTCTTTGCTCTGACCTGGGTGTTGTTCTGCCCATCCAGGCTCCCAGCCTTCCAGAGGGTCCTGTGTCTGAAGGGCAAGCACAATGCCCTTCTGGTCCTCTTCTTCAAGAGCAAAGCAGAGGCTGGCAAGACAGAGGGTGTGCAAAGAGGACCCTCAGGAGCTCCCGCAGAGGGCTGGGAACTAGTGACAGGAGCGGGTGTTGAAGAGAGGAGTGTAGAGGTGGTGCTCAGAGACACAGAGCCCGCAGGTTAATCATCTCCACGGCTCAGATAAGACCCTGCCAGCTGGAAGCAAAGCTATTGTCACCAGAGAGGTTTGTGTGACTGCAGAGGCAGGCAGGACGGAGTGTCTGCAGTACAGGGCCATGCCAGGCACGAAACGGTATCAGCATGTGATTGAGACCCCTGAGCCTGGTGAATGGGAGGTGAGGCCCTTTCTCAATTTCAGCCTTCTGCACTGATGCCTAGAACAGTCCTGATTTGGACTCGCCTCAAGCGTGGTCTTCTGCTCCTTTCCTCTTCCTCCTCTTCTTGTTTGGCTTTTAAGATAGGGAATAGCCCAAGCCGGCCTCAAACAGCTACGTATCTGAGGATAGCCTTAAACTCCTGATCCCCCTGCTGCCACTGTGCAAATACTGGAATCAAAGGCACACACCCCATGATAGACATCCTTTTCCTATCGTCCCTAATAGGCTCAGAACATCACATGAAGACTAAGTTCTTGGTATGTGAATGGCACGCGCGTGTATGTGTGTGTGTGTGTGTGTGTGTGTGTGTGTGTGTGAAGTATGTGAATCCAAGCCCGATACTGTGCCTACTTCCATTCCCGCCTTCAGCCCAGCAAGCATAAGGCTTCCTGTTCCTGACTTTGTGCCCCCTTCTCTCTAGTTGTCAGGGTATGAAGCAGCTGTGCCAATCACAGAGAAGTCCAATCCCCTGACCCGGAACTTGGACAAAGCAGATGCAGAGAAAATTGTTCAGCTGCTGGGGCAGTGTGATGCTGAGATCTTCCAGGAGGAGGGGCAAATCGTGCACACCTACCAGGTGACCTACAGTCAAACCTCAGACACTGCCAAAGAGATGCTAAGCCAACCACATCTCAACTTCTACCCTCCCGGACTACGGTTTCTAATTTTGGAAATCCTGAGCCCCCTCCTCCATTCCAATCCGCTGTCCTCTGTTTCTTTCCTTTTTGTCTCATCCCCCATTTTTTTGTTTATTTATGTATTTATTTTGTGAGGTGGGAGGATTTATTCCATGGGGAAATGTATGGAGGCCAGAGGACAACTTTTGGGAATCAGTCTGTTCTTTCATCATGTGGGTCACAGGAACGAAATCAGATCATCAGTCTTGGCAGCAATCCCCTTATCCACAGAGCCGTCGCATGCTCCCCTCCTAGCTCCCATTTCTTCCTACTGATTCCTGTCCACTCTCCACAGCGACTGTACAGTGAGTCAGTTCTGACCACCATGTTGCAAGTGGCTGGAAAAGTCCAGGAGGTCTTGACGGTACTAACTCTCCGCCTGCTTCCCATCCAGACACTGCTGTTCCCTCTAATGTCTTCTTTCTTGGGTCTCCGTTTCTGATTTTTTATAAATCTCAACTCTTTATTATCTTGGTCTTCCCTTTGGATGTTTATTATTATCTTGGTCATCAATAGTAGTTATGATAATTGCTAGATGAATACTTTATCATCAGCAATACATTTTCTAATTTTGCTTTGTTTTTGGTTTTTCAAGACAAGGCTTCTCTGTGTAGCCCAGACTGTTCTGAAACTCACAGTGTTTCACAGGCTGGCCTTGAACTCACAGAGCTCTGCCTGCCTCTGCCTCCCAAGGGCTGGGATTAAAGGCGTGCACCACCACCATCCAGCACCAGCATACATTTTCTTTTAAAAAATTATTACTATTGTTATTATTTTTTAAACGAGGATGGTTGATTTGCCTGTGTGTATGTCTGTGTACTACATGAGTACCTGGTGCCCTTGGAAGGCCAAAGAAAGTGTTGGATCATCAGGAACTTGAGCTGCCGGTGTCTGGAGGCTGCCATGTGGGTGCTGGCGATCAAACCTGGCTCCTCTGGAAGGGCAGCCAGTGTCTTAATCGCTGAGCCACCTCTCCATCCCTGGCAATGCGCTTTCACACTCACTCAGTGCCTGCACAGAAACCTGTGACACTGGCATTATTGTCTTTTTTTTCCACTTTTCTCTTCTCAGACCAGAAAACAAAGAAAGGATGCTCACAGTAGCTAGCTTGAATGTACCCAGCTAATAACAGCTGGATGCGTCTGCTTTGGTTGTTTATTTTTATTTAGTTGACAGAACTGCTCTCAAGTCCCTGCTGAAATAAGTAAGAATTTTAATGAATAGCTTAGTCTGAGAGGCGAGCCAAGAGGAGTTCTTTCTCCAAATCATTGTTCTTTTTTGCTACCTCACACAGCCTATGTCCTGCTCAGTTTTATGATGAAGAGAAGATTGAGGAGTTCTGTCTTCCTCTGTCATTGACAAAGGAGAAAGAAAAGGTATGATTCTTCCTGACCTGGGCTTCTTTCCTTCCTCAGGAGCCAGATGGAGGCCTGGTAGTACTGAGTGGAGGAAGAACCTCTGGCTGCATGGCGTTCCTCATGTCTGTGAGTATGCTAATTCCCTGTTTTCTCCTTTCCTTCTGGGGACGTCACCCAGAACCATAGAACTAATTAGAGGCAAGTTCTCTCCGCAGATATATTCTCTCCCCACCACCTTTCCAAAAGCTGAGCCTGGGAGCAAGTCCGGTTTCTCTACCTCACGAGATAGCCGCCCTCCTCTGGCTAGCATTCCCACATTGCACGCAGCACTAATCTGGCTGCATCTTTAAGTGGCGGATTGCAAATAAGTTAGGGAGAAGTATCGGTCTAAAAAGACCATTCTGCATCCCCAGTCCTCTAGAAACTGAGACTCCACAGCGCATCCTCTCTCTCATTCCTTCTTCCTACCCTCTCTCCTCCTGGTCAGGTCTCTTTTAACCACCTGATGAAAGGCTTGGGACAAAAGCCTCTTTACACATACCTGCAACTTACCTGTTGCAGGCGGCGACAGGTAAGTGACCTGCGCATGTAGCCCCAATTTATTTATTTATTTATTTATTTTAGAAACTGCATTTGAATGTAACTGTCAAAGATTATATTGAACCTACCTCAGTCTCCACCAAAGCATTGCCTTATATCTGGTTCCTTTACAGACTTTTATTACCTACTTGGCCTTGTAGGTATTTGAAGTTTGTTTTTCCTTTGTTTTTTTTTTGTTGTTGCTGTTGTTTGTTTTGTTTTTAACTCCTTGGTGTATCTATCTTGGTCTCAATTAAACAGTAGGTGCCCTTTCAATAGTAACTTTTCTCTGTTCTGTTCTTTCCGTGTGCCCCTTCCTAACGAGCTATAGGGTTCTGCTTCTCGGCCAGTGCAACTGACCTTGATTGTGTCTGCGTCTTTAGGTCTGCCGTGGCCTCTCAGGAACGGACAGAAGACAGTGCCCTATACAGGATTGATGAGCTGAGGAAGGTCTGTGTTTTCCAATACTACTCAACTAGAGAGGCCCCTTTTCATAGGGTTAGAAAACCCCAACCTCAACCAAGGCCTGGCCCCTCCTCTGGTCCTGATTTTTCTCACACAATAGATTTGTACCCTGGTGTCCTCCTCACAACCTGTAGCTCTAACTCACACCTCCTCCAGGAGACTCCCTGCTCCCTGTCACCCTAACTCATACCTCCTCCAGGAGACCCCCTGTTCCCTGTCACCCTAACTCACACCTCCTCCATTCCTAGGTGGCTGCTGGGAAGAAGAGAGTCACTGTCATAGGCATTTCTGTAGGACTCTCTGTAAGTATGAATGCAGGCTGTTGGGGCGACTTTATGAGGAAGGGGTGGGACTAGAAAGAAAAGGAGAATGTTGAGGTGGGTACCAGGAAATAGAAAACCTACGCAAGGAATTTGATTTCAATTTTCACCGGTTTGATCTATTTTTATGAATATGAAAAGAGAGGGAAGGAATTCTATCTCAGAATAACTGTGTATTGAGCCAAGATAGACAGACTAGTCCAGGGCTCAGCAAGCATTGCTGGCAGTCAGCACAGCCAGCCGCCTGAAATTGTAGATCGTTTTAATGGCACACAGTCTTCGTGTTTACTTAGAATTCATGGCCTCTTTTGTACTAGGCTTAAGTAGTTGGACAGAGATCATAGGGCCCACAGAGCCTGAAGTATTTACTGTCTGAGTCTTCACAGAAGAGTCTGGCTTCTGGTTTCATCCCACCATCAGCATCAAGGGGGGACTTGTTAGCTCTTAGGCTACAGAAGGGTCAGTCTGCATTTTAACAAGATTCTCAGGATGTTTTGTATGAGAAGCATCGGGTTTGATTTCCTGTCAACCCCACAACAGTTTTGATTCTAAGAGTTCAGGGTGCAGAGCGTTAGATCCCAGCTGTTGGACGATGACCTCAACAGGACGTTGACCTAAAGGAGGCCGTTGCCATTACAACTGTGATCAGTCATTTCCGAACTTCACTATCTGGAAGATTTCTGTGGAGGAACATAAGAAAAATGTAGCCCTAGCTGGGCGATTCTTGCTTGTAACCCCAGCATTCGGGAGGGAGGGGTGGAAGGATGATTGTGTGTTCAAGGCCAGCCTGGACTATACAAGGAAATCATAGCCCAGAGAAAGGATAGTTCTGCAACTTTTGGGGTACCTGTAAGGCGTATGCTTCCCCACATCAAATTTGGATTCAGCGAGTCTTGGCTGAGGCTTTAGTATTTCTAGCAAGCCTGCTGGGGCAGGTTCCTTGTGGACCTTGGGGAACACTCAGAGCCGTTCCCTTCGTTGTGCCTGCCTCTCTTGCTACCATCAGGCACCCTTTGTGGCAGGCTAGATGGACTACTGCATGGATAACGCAGCAGTCTTCTTGCCAGTCCTGGTTGGCTTCAATCCGGTGAGCATGGCCAGGTGAGGCTTCTGCTGGGACTGGCAAGGCCTTGGGGGAGCTCGGGGAAGGGACGTGTCACAGGGACATGCCTCGCTGATAAAGGTACCAAGCCACATGGCTAACATAGACAAGTAGTGTGGGTTAAGATGTAGGATGTAAGAATTAGTTAATAAGAAGCCTGGGCTACTAGGCCAGCCAGTTTATAATTAATGTAAACCTCTGTGTGTTTCTTTGGGACTGAATGGCTGTGGGATGGGGGCGGGAGAGGGTGACAGAAATCTCTGTCAATAGTTCAGAGTATAATCAGCAGGAAGATGGATCTATGGTCTTGCTTGCCAAGTCTCAGAATGTAAAAGTAAATATGCAGTGATCCCTAAGCTTTTGAAGTTGTTGGCTGCTCCATTTTAAATGGTCTCCTCTGTTTCAGAAAGGGTGGAAGGCACTTACAAAATGGTGGCCCATTCCTTTAATCCCAGCACTCAGGAGGCAGAAGCAGGTGCATCTCTGAGTTTGAGGCCAACCTGGACTACAGAGGTAGTTCCAGGACAGCCAGGGCTACACATAGAAACTCTGTGTCAAAACAATCAGACAAACAAATACCCCCCCCAAAAAAAACACCAAAAAACAAAAGAAAAAACAAACCAAAAAAAGCAAAAGCTATATAAACCACAGATTTAGAGCAGGAATTGAAGAGGTAAAAAAGACAAGAGCTAGAAGGAAAAAACAGGGTCAGGAACGTGTATACCCCAAAAGTCTATGCTTCCATCTGGGGTGACCCCCAAGCATCTTTTCAGCATAGCAGTGGGTCCCCAGTGGTCACGCACTCCTCTTTCCATCTCCTTTGTCTCAAGCTCTTTCTTTCATCGATCCCGGCACGTTTCTGCTCCTCTCTGACTGCTCATATCTGCCCCTCCCTGCTTGAAGCCCTGTGCTGCAGAACCACCTTCTTTGGGTTGGGGAGAGGGCAGACAAGATTTTGCTATGTAGCCCAGGCTGTCCTATCCAAATGGCCACTTGGTCTGATCTGATACTCCATGTGGCTAACCAATACAGTGCAGATGTCATTCTTTATTGATTTAGGGTAAGGCGATGACATATCTGTTTTGTTAAACTGTCCTTGGTGATTGATTCCAACGCACAGCCAAGTTTGGGCAATTCTGCTGAATAAGCCATTGGATTGGATCACCTGATGGCCCTGAGGGCTTCCTGTCCATGGGGGTCTGCAGTGGGAGAGCCTGGTTCTTTCTCTTCCCAGTCTCAGATTCCAGGCTTGTAGTGTGACTCGTACTAAGGTGTAAATGAGTTTGTGATACTCTTAACCCGGATCCTTTTCATGGAGGACTCTTCACCCAAAATATATCTGCAGCAGCGGGTGCTAATTTCAGGCCCTGTGACTAAGTGAAATTAAGAATTTCAAACAATGTAGGCGTGGAGATCTTCCAGTTGTTCCTTAAAGCGGTGGCTCCCTGTCTTGGCTCATCTTCAGAGCTGTCTCTGAAGCTTTAAAAAATACAGTTTAGGGCTCTGTGCATACCTGCTGAGGCTGAATCTCTGGGTAGGTGTGGTGTCCAGAACTGGATGTTTACTGCAAAACATAATTCTCTTCGCCCCTCATCCCGGGGTGTTGATGTTCAATGAAGTCTGGGAATCCTAATTTTTATTGCACAATGTTGGTGCTTTCTCTATTCCCTCCTCAGGTCTCCTCTCTCTAGGGTTTCTAGGAAGTGTTAGAAATGAACTTGAGGGCAGCAATAGAAGGCACTTTACACAATGGGTATGAAATAGGTGAATCTTGTCTGCCTCAGGATTCACACAGGAGAAAAATCTGTAAAATCGTTCCAGAAGGGGTTATTGTGTGCCTGCCATCCCTGTGCCAGGAAAGCAAAGGCAGGAGGATTCCTGGCTGTGCTGGCTTGTAGGTCTAGTCTAGTGAGTGACCCTGTCTCAAAAAAAGGGGGGGGGGCTGGAGAGATGGCTCAGTGGTTAAGAGTATTGCCTGCTCTTCCAAAGGTCCTGAGTTCAATTCCCAGCAACCACATGGTGGCTCACAACCATCTGTAAAGAGGTCTGGCACCCTCTTCTGGCCTTCAGGCATACAGACAGAATATTGTATACATAATAAATAAATAAATATTTAAGAAAAAAAATAAGATGAAGCTGGGCGGTGGTGGCACATACCTTTAATCCCAGCACTTGGAAGGTAGAAGCAAGTGGATCTCTGTGAGTTCGAGGCCAGCCTGGTCTACAGAGCGAGTTCCAGAGCAGGCTCCAAAGCAACACAAAGTAACCCTGTCTCAAAAAAGCAAAACAAAACAAAAACAAAAAACAAAAAAATAAGATGGAGAATAATTGGAGAAGGTAGCTAAGGTTGAACTCTGACCTCCACACACAGGTGTGTGTAGAGCTGCACACAAGTGCCTACATATACATGAACACACACACACTCCCCACATCCCCACACCCCAACACACACCCCACACCACACACACACACACATATACACAATAAAAGAAACAGTTTGAAAAGGGATGGACTCTTGTCAGATGTGATAAGGTACAACCAGGGATGCTGTGTGCAGGGTGGGCTCAGTCTTTGAGGCCATGCCACATTGAGCAAATCACAAATCATCCCCCACTTCAGAAGACCCTCATGCTTTCGAGATTCCACAGTCTGTAGCTAAGCACATAGACTGTACTAGCTCTCTTGTCTCCTTAACACATTGCTTTGTTCCTGATTAGTCACCAACAGATGCTACAGTTAATAGCGTGACTTTATATCTCACTAGGGACCAGCATTCCTCCATCAGGTAGCAGGGGTTCACTCCTCGGGGAGATTCTAGATGTATTCAAAGGATGGGAAGGGTTTCAAAGGAGTCTAAGATGGAATATAAGGTGGTAGTGTTGATCCTTGACTTCTGGCTGGAACTTTAAACTTGAATGTTGGCTTCATTGCTGGAGGTATTATTAACCCAATCCTTGGGGTTCAGAGACACCCCACCCCAGTTGCTCCAAATATTTCTCTGTGAAGTAGCTGACCTCTGACCCCACTCCCTCACTGAGCTGAACTGCCAGCTGAGGCCTTTCCTTCAGATCCTCACAGGCAGTCCTTCCTCTTCCGTGTTTCTCTGGACCTCAGAAATGACCCCATTGAAGACTGGAGATCAACATTCCGGCCAGTAGCGGAGCGGATGCAGAAGATGCAAGAGAAACAGGAAGCTTTTGTGCTCAATCCTGCCATTGGGGTAGGCCAGACTTTCTTTGCTCCATGCTCCTCTTCAAGCAGATGAGAATTGCTTTTCACTTGCTGGGACAAATCCCCAAGGCATTTCATGTCAGCTCACATGTTTCCAATGAAGTCCTATTTTTTTCTTAACTCAAAATGTTTTTTTAATCTTATTTCAACCCTGTTTCTCAGATTTGTAAGCAGTAAGCACTTCTAGACTCTGGAATAGTCTAGAAGAACTAGAACAGTCTAAAAGAGCTAGAACAGGTCAGAGAGTCTAGAACGCCTTCAAAAGGGCCTTTTGCTATCTATGAATAGACAGCCTCGGCTAACTAACCGCTGTTAGGTCTCTTCTAGTCCCTTACAGATTCAAATGTCAAATATGGCTTTAAAAACCAGAATGCGATTTTATTCATTTGGGGGGGGGGGTTTGTTTTTGTTTTTTGGCAGAAGTGGCTTCTCTGTGTAGCTCAAGCTGTTCCAGAACTTGCTCTATAGGCCAGAGATTCACCTGCCTCTGCCTCCCAAGTGCTGGAATTAAAGGTGTGCGCCACCACTGCCTGACTCCCTACTTCTTCCTTAACCAAAATTTTTGCTTCCTACCTCCCTTTGCCAGTAGTGGGCACATCTGAGCCCTTCCCCTTAATCCTCATGTGAGATAGGAAGGGAAATTCCATGGTGTATGTAGTTTGTTCTTGTCCCACATCTCATGTCTCATCCTGACTCTACCGGCTGGTGTTTGTTTCTTCAGAGCTTTATTTTTAAAATTATTTTTTAGGTATGCCTCTCTCTCTCTCTCTCTCTCTCTCTCTCTCTCTCTCTCTCTCTCTCTCTCTCTGTGTGTGTGTGTGTGTGTGTGTGTGTGTGTGTGTGTGTGTGTGTGTGTGTGTGCAGGTGACCATGGAGGCCAGAAGAGGGTATTACTTTCCATGAAGCTGAGTTACAGGCAGCTGTGAGCTTCCCAGTTGTAGGTACTGGGAACTGAACTCAGGTCTTCTGCAAGAGTAGTGAGCACTGTTAAGCCCTGAGCCATCTCTCCAGCCCTTAGTCTTCTGTTTTAATCACATGTCATTTTCTCTGCTGCAGTCTTTGTGAGGTACTAGTTATAAATCTGTACCACCGAGTGTCTGTTCCACGTGCCTGTCCAGAGCATGGGAAATCTGATACTAAGGAATGGCAGACTACCATAAAACATGGTGGGGAAGGTTCTCAGAAATAAAAATACTCTCTGTCTGGGCAGTGGTGGCTCACACCTGTAATCCCAGCACTCAGGAGGCAGAAATAGAGGGACTCTCTTTGAGTTCGAGGCCAGCCCGGTCTATAAAGAGTTCTAGGACAGTGAAGGCTATTACACAGAGAAACCCTGTCTTGAAAAAGAAAGGAAGAAAGAAAGAAAGAAAGAAAGAAAGAAAGAAAGAAAGAAAGAAAGAAAGAAAACAAAAGAAAAAGAACGAAAAGTATTCTCTGAAAACCTTTGACCCAATTGACAAGAGACAGCACCCATCCTTATAAACATAGTCAAGGCCACCAGGAAAAGATACGCTCATAACTCACTAATCAGAGTGAGTGTCTAATAGGGACCCCCAAACACGCTCGTGCCCAGGGATCACCAACCACACTCCACCCGAAAGATCACCAACACCTCTCCGTGCTCAGGGGTCATGAACTGGAGAACTGGTAGACTCCTGGGTTGTTCTTTCTCCCAGTTAGTGTCATTGCCTCCTTAGCCCGAGGGGCTCAGTGGCTCTTCCCGGATGAAAGGCGGGAGCACCACCAAGATTCTGCTGGAAACCCTGCTGCTAGTGGCCCATAGGACTGTGGACCTGGGTGTTGTGGCCTCTCAAAGGTATGGAGGAAGCAGACAAGCTGGGCATCAGATCCACACCGTGGTGACACAGGGGAAGAGATGGGAGGTCCTAGCTCCTAAGACTCACATAGGCTAGAACCCAGCCTGCTGTGACTTCTTTTCCTTACCAGAGTCTCTGGCCCAGCTTCTAGAATGCTCAAGTCCATCCTCCTCTTGGCTTTTGTTTTTCCCACTGCAGCCCTTTTTTAAAAATAGAATCCTTTCTGCTCTTATTAACGGGGATCTTTCTCCCTCCTCCTTCCCCTGCTTTCCTCCAGAATGGACTAGCAAAACCTTTTAAAAAATGGGAATTGTGACATCCCCTAGGTGTGGGTAGGAGTACCTAGCTCTTTTGGGGGGGGGCACCATGCCCTTCTCAGGAGCTAGTGAATTTTCTTCCAGATGCCTTCTGGACATCCTGAGGACATTTGAGCGGGCTCATCAGGTGGCTTCTCCAGTGGTGACGACAGCTGCTATGTTTCTTTGCATGCTGTCACCCAGCTGTCCGTACCCACTGTGTTCCCATCTGCTGCTGATTTCTGCCTGACTCAATTATTCCCGTGGTGATTCTCAAATGGCGATTTTCTATTTCTAGCCTTCTTCCTCTTATCTATATTCATTAATTGGCTTTCTTCTCCGAGGAACTTCCTATTCGCTCCCCATCCCATCCGTATTTGTTTAATGTCATTATGGACTCATGAATTTTCTGTTGTTTTTAAATGTTTAGATATTTTTTCTTTTAAAGACAGGGTTTTTATGTAGCCAAAGCTGGACTAGAACTCATTATATACCCCAGACTGGCCTTGAACCCATAACCCTCCTACCTCAGCCTTCTGAACACTGGGATTATAGACATCTACCACCATGCTTGGCTTAGATGTATTTTAATGCATTTTATTTTATTTTTATATGTATGTGTGTGTGTGCTTGTCTGTATGTGCACCATGTGTGTGCAGTGCCATGGGCCAGAAGAGGGCATTGGATCTCCTGGAACTGGAGTTACAGGTGATCGTAAACTGTGGCTGCTGGGAGTCTCACTCAATCTTATGCAAGAGCAGCAAGTGCTCTTTAACCTGAGCCTTCTCTCCAGCCCCTTAATTCTCCCTCTCTCTCTCTCTCTCTCTCTCTCTCTCTCTCTCTCTCTCTCTCTCTCTCTCTCATTTATCAAAATAGGGCTTCTTTGTGTAACAACCCTGACTGTCCTGGATCTCACTCTGTAGACCAGGCTGTCCTCAAACTCACAGAGATCCACCTGCCTCTGCGTCCTGAGTGCTGGAATTAGAGGTGTGTGTCATGCTTGTATTCCCTTAATACTTTCTCTAGTATTAATTTTTCATTTTATTCCTCAGAATGAGAGCATATTCAAGGTGGCTTCCTCGATCCTATTCACATCCATATTTAAACATAATTTGTATGTTTCTTTTTGGAAAAAAAAGAAAATGAAAAACAAACAAACCAAAAAACCACCCTCTTATGTTTGGGCAAAGGGTGGCACACAATTTACATCTCATGTGCTTTGCTTAATATTTTATGAATATTACTCAACTGCAATGTACAAATCTCGTCTTCACTGACAGCTGTGCGTGCACATGTATGATAATTGACCTGATCAATTTCTTATTTGGAGCATCAAATAAGAATATTTTGCCATTGCCAATAATGAAGCAATGATTATGCACATTATCTGAGTGTTTCTTTTGATAAATATGTAGAAATTTAGATCGTGGTCAAAGGTTAAATACAAATATTATTTTGCTCTATGTTGTAAACTTTTCTTCCATAGGTTTTGTACTGTTTGCTTTTCACAATTGAAGTTTGAATTGATGTGGCTCCATACAGCCCCCCCCAGAGAGTTTTGTCTAGCTTCATTCAATTTCTGTGTAATTCTCTTTTATAATATATTAGTTATTGATTTTGAAGGAGTGGGATGGTACCCAGGACTTCACACATGTTAGGCAAGTGCTCTGCCCCTGAGCCACTTCCCAGCCTGTATCTCTATGATGTGAGATACAGGAGCATCTTTCTCTCTCCTCCATCTCCCTCCCCTCTCTACTTGCCCCCTTACCCCTTCTTTCAGTTGTCCTGGACCTCCCCATGACAATCAACTAGCCTTAAATTCATAATGGCCCCTTCCTTCCTGCCTCCAGCATGCTTGGATTGCAGACTTCTGCCACCATGCCCAGCGTTTACTTCTTTTTCCACCAGGCTTTGAAATCTCCGCTGACTCCTTTGGCCTTGAGTTCTTTACAAAGCCATTAGTGTTCTATTTCTGATGCATGTTGTAAATATTTTCTCTTGGCTTTAGCTTGCAAGAAGTCTGCTTCAGTTTTTCCGAGGTTGAATTTGTCAATCTCTCCATTGCCATCTGGGGCTTGAAGCACAGAAAGCTCCTCCCACACTCATGCTGGTATGGCACCTCTGCTTCTTGCAGTTCTTAGGAACTTTATTTATTCTTGTGAAAGCAGCAAGGCATGAACTCATTTATATTTTTCCAGGCAATTACCTAAAATTGTCTGAGTTGCTTTTCTATTGCTGTGGCTAAGCACCAGGACCAAGGCGACTTCTAAAAGAAAGCATTTAATTGGAGGCCTGGTTACAGTTTCAGAGAGGGCATCCATGGCCACCAGAGCAGGGACAATGGTATTTGACTGGAAAGTCGGGCATGGTGCTGGAGCAGTAGCTGAGAGCTTACATCTTTTTATTATTATCATTATTATTATTATTATTATTTTGAGACAGAGTTTCTCTGTGTAGCCCTGGCTGTCCTGGAACTCTCTGTAGACTAGGCTGACCTCGAACTCACAGAGATCCACCTGCCTCTGCTTTCCTGAGTGCTAGGATTAAAGGCTTGCACTAACACCAGCCAGCTGAGAGCTTACATCTTGAGACAACAACCATGAAACAGACAGTGTTAACTGGGAATGGCATGGACTTTTGAAACGGATTCAAAGTCTACCACCAGTGAGATGCCTCCTCCAACAGGGCTCTCGTAATTCTTTCCAAACTGTCCCACTAACTGTGGAACAAGCATTCAAATAACGTGAGCCTATTGGGGCCATTCTCACCCAAACTACCACACCAATTGTCTCAGTTTAATTATGAAGTATAGCTTGTCTTGAGTGATGAAGGATATTACATGTGCCATATATTCAAGCTCCATGTGCACTGGTCCAATAACAATAGTGAGTTTACATGTATATATTTTTAATGTTAGAAGCAGTCTGGATTTCCTATTTTTTCCACTGGCCTGCTTCTTGATGCACTGGTTCCATGAACTTAATGATAGAGGATTTATGGCATGTTTAATATTTGGAAGGATTAGTCCTCCGTTCATTAAATATTAAGGGCTTTCCTAAGCTATAAATATGGATTTATTTCTTCATTGGAACTTAAAAGTCAATCATGTAAACTTCGAAATAACTTTGTTAGTGATACTTAATGGGATAAATAGCTAATAATATAACTCAGATTTAATTGGCTTCTTTCCTACAGGCAATGTGATAAATGGCATATAGAATCTGTCTCAGGCTTTCTGTTGCCGTGATAAAACACCATAACCAAAAGTAGCATGGCAAGAGAAGTATTTATTTCCTCCATCACTGAGGGAGGTCAGGGCGACAACTGAAGCAGAAACCATAGAGAACGTGGCTCCCTGGATGGCTCCCTATGGCCCGCTCGGCTTGCTCTCCATCCCCCATCACTCACGCACTAGTGATAAAGGGAATCCCTTTAAAAAGTGGACAAAGAGTTTCTTGTATACACTCTTCCAAGGGTGTGTGTGACAATCTCATACCTTAGAAGGACAGAGACCCTGGAGCAGAATTGGACACCACCCCTGCCTTCAGCAAGACTGTAGCTGGTGGATGAGTCCCAGTACTTAGCTCCTCCCACATGTATGGGATTTATGGCTTTATGGATCCCTCAAGGGTCAAATAAAAAACTTGGAGGCAGCTGGGTGGTGGTGGCGCACGCCTTTAATCCCAGCACTTGGGAGGCAGAGGCAGGCAGATCTCTGTGAGTTCCTAGGCCAACCTGGTCTACAAGAGCTAGTTGCAGGACAGGCTCCCAAGCTACAGAGAGGAGAAACCTTGTCTTGAAAAACAAAACAAAAAGAATTGTAAAAACAAACAAACAAACAAAAAAACCTTGGAGGCTAGAGAGATGCTGCAGCAGTTAAGAGCAAAGGGACACTTGGCCCACTAGAGCATTTGACTCTGACAGGCCTTGCCTTTCTCCCCGGTTCCCTCTGTCTTGCTAAAAAACCATTAGATTACATTCCTAAAGCAAAACCATGACGGTCCTTTCCTTTATTCGGACACTTTCCTTTGCCTGGCTGAGGATGAGTTCCAAAGTCCAGCAATCAAAAGCCCCCTTTGGTTCACCTAATGAACATGCCCAGTCAAGATATCCCGCTTACATCCTAGCCCACTCTAACACAGACCTCCCCTTTTCCTCCTCTCAAAACTTCACCTGCAAGGTCAAACAGGTGTTTGGATGTGGTTTGGGCCTAATCTGGGGTCCCAGAGGAAGACCCTATTGTTCAGTCTCCTTCAAAGAACACTTGTTTGCTCTTCCAGAGAACCCAGGTTCATTGGCAGCACCCACAGGGCAGATAACAACTGTCGGTAGCTCCAGTTCCAGAGGATGGATGCCCTCTTCTGGCCCCCGAGTTCACTGCATACACGTGGTACACAGAGACACATGCCAGCAAAGTACCCATACATGTTAAAAATACAAGTAAATAGATTAAAAAAATAAAGTAGACTGTTATACCTGAAAATTGTGAGGAGAAAGGCCAAATCCACAATTATCTAATTAAAGCAAAGTTTAATAAATATTGGCCAGAAAGATGGACACTGGCCAGGTCCATAACCAGAATTCCCAGAGAATGGTGCTGAATTAGGTTAATCAGGTGCTCATAAAGGCAAAATCCACAAGGTTACTACGTCCAATCAGGGGAAAGAACACCTCCTGAGCACGTCCTGCAGGTGCAACTCCTGCCGGCCTTGTGATCAAGCATGTCCTGAGCAGTTGGGGCGACCAGTTTTGTTTACTGAAGCGAAAACACAACAGCCCAGCATTCCAGGAAGTTATCTGTCCTTGGGCAAGTGAAGCTTACAAACATTAGCTCTCTCAATAATATGATCAAAACCAAGAAAGATTGTTATAGGCTGTTCTCATCAAACAAATGATCTGCGCTTAGGTGTCCAGCGTCGTTCCCTCCCCCCCATGACATTTATTTTTTTTTTTTTTTTTTTTTTTTTATGGGCTAAATTAATATGTGACCCCATGACATTTATTGAGCTCTACATTTTTCTCTGCTTCTCTCCCTGCCTCTCCCCTCCCCCTTCAGTCCTCCCCCAAGGTCCCCATGCTCCCAGTTTACTCAGGAGATCTTGTCTTTTTCTACTTTCTACTTCCCATGTAGATTAGATCTATGTAAGTCTCTTAGTGTCCTCATTGTTGTCTAAGTTCTCTGGGATTGTGATTTGTAGGCTGGCTTTCTTTGCTTTATATTTAAAAACCACCTATGAGTGAGTACATGTGATAATTGTCTTTCTGGGTCTGGGTTACCTCACTCAAAATAATGTTTTCTAGCTCCATCCATTTTCCTGCAAAATTCAATCTGTCATATTTTTTCTGCTGTGTAGTACTCCATTGTGTAAATGTACCACATTTTCCTTATCCATTCTTCGATCGAGGGGCATTTAGGTTGGATAGATAGATAGACAGATAAATTGATTGATAGATAGATAGATAGATATTAGATAGATAGTTTCTAATTTTCCTTTCAAAACAAAAGTATTTTTTAGAAACTAACCATTGTTACTTTCTTTCCAGGGAAAGGAGCTTTCACACATACCCCTCTGATACTAGAGAGGATACCAGAACCCCCATACAATGTAAATGTGTATCATCATTACCATCCTCCATAACCTCACATGCCCCCCGCTTTCTAATTTTGTGTCTTTGTCTTTAATCTTCCTCATTTCCCCCCACTCTCTGACATGGTTCCTTGGGGCTCTTCTTTCTCTATAAAGCTTAGCCACCATCCGTGTGCTGATGGCCACAAATGTGTGCTCCAACATTTGTCCTTCCCTTGAACTTAAAACTTGTATATTCAATTCCCTATCCACCATCTTCCCGTGGATATGGTGGTGAATTGGGTGTCACCAAAAAGGCTGTGTCTGAGTTCCAATTCTGTTCACTGTAGATGTTGCCTTATTTGGAAATAAGACTTTGCCTATGTAACCTGGTTAAGGATCTCAAGATGACATTATCCAGAAGTAGACTCTAAATCCAGTGACTGGCACCATTCTAAGAAAAACCTGGAAGATAGAGAGAGATACACATAACAAGGATGGCCACACAAAGACAGGCAAAACCAGGTATGAAGGCACATATCTTTAATTCCAGCAGAGATGGGTGGTTCTCTGTGAATTTGAGACCTGCCTGGTCCACATAGAGAATTCCAGGACAGCTACACAGAGAGACCCTGTCAAAAAAGAAGGAGGAGGAGGAGGAAGAAGAAGAGGAGGAGGAGAAGGAATGAAGGCATAAGTCACAAACAATCCCACACTAGTTTTGAATTATGATTAATAGAATGGTTATTTATTTAAGGGGGAAAAATTTACAGATCACCGTCCCAGACAACAGCCCTCTGCACAATCAGGAAGGGAGCCTAGTTGCCAGAAGTGGAGTCGGAAGCCAGAGCACGAGCAGAGGGAAGTGGCCGCTTTTTTAAAGGGACAGAGACAACGCCCCAATGGGCTGGTATCTCAGTGGCTATTGGCTGAAGGAGCACAAGGAGCTCCTGCAACAGAGGAACGAAAGGAAGGGGGTATGGGGGCAGGGGGGGGCAGTGTGTGGAGGCCCAAAAATGTGAGTCTGTTTTTCTTTATTTTTTTTTATTGAAAAAAAAATTCTGCCTCCTCCCAGTCTCCCATTTCCCTCCCCTTCCTCCCACTCCTCTCTCCCTCCTCCCACTCCTCTCCCCCTCCCTCTCCAGTCTGAAGAGCAGTCAGGGTTCCCTGCCCTGTGGAAAGTCCAAAGTCCTCCCCCCTCCATCCTTGTCTAGGAAGGTGAACATCCAAACTGGCTAGGCTCCCACAAAGCCAGAACATGAAGTAGGATCAAGACCCAGTGCCATTGTCCTTGGCTTCTCATCAGCCCTCATTGTCCACCATATTCAGAGAGTCAGGTTTTATCCCATGCTTTCTCAGTCACAGTCCAGCTGGCCTTGGTGAGCTCCCAACAGATGAGCCCCACTGTCTCCGTGGGTGGGTGCATCCCTTATGGTCCTGACTTCTTTGCTCATGTTCTCCCTCCTTCTGCTCCTCATTGGGACCTTGGGAGCTCAGTCCAGTGCTCCAGTGTGGGTCTCTGTCTCTATCTCCATCCATTGCCAGATGAAGGTTCTATGGTGATATGCAAGATATTCATCAGTATGGCTATAGGATAGGGTCATTTCAGGTTCCCTATCCTCAGCTGCCCCAGGAACTAACTGGGGACATCACCCTGGGCACCTGGGAGCCCCTCTAAGTCCAAATCTCTTGCCAACCCTAAGATGGCTCCCTTAATTAAGATATGTGCTTCCCTGCTCCCTATCCAACCTTCCTTTATCCCAATCATCCTGTTTCCCCAAGTTCCCCCCATCCTCCCCTTCTCACTTTCTCTCCCCATCTCCCCTTACCCCCCTCCCACTCCACCCCCAAGATCCCAATTTTTTGCCCAGCAATCTTGTCTACTTCCCATAACCAGGAGGATAGCTATATGTTTTTCTTTGGGTTCACCTTCTTATTTAGCTTCTTTAGGATATCATATTGTAGACTCACTGACCTTTATGTGTGGCTAGAACCCAATTATGAATGAGTCTGTTTTTTTTTAATCTTCTCTGAAGGTCAGAGCTTGTTTAATGTTGTTGACAACAAGTGCGGCCTAGGGTGTGGTTATTTGGTCTTTTTGACATTAAGATGACCCATACAGGTAGATCCACTCCACCCTGACTAACGGTCAGGATATTTAAGTATATTTTTGCTTGTTTTTTTGAAATAGGAGGTTTGACCTTGGGAGTAGCTTAATTAAGATACCCTTAACTTTACTTTTATGTATTATTTTTAACATGTCTGAGTATTATACTTGCATGTATGTGTGTACATCATGTGTGCACGATGCCAATGGAGGCCTGAAGGGGGTGTCAGACCCCCTGGAACTGGAGTTACAGATGGTTGTCAGCCATCATGTGGGTGACAGGAACTGAACTTGGGTTCTCTGGAAAAGTAGTCAAGGCTCTTAACTATTGAGTCATCTCTCCAGACCCTTTTCCTTCCCTTCTTTCTTTTTCCCCTTTGGAATGGATCTAAAACTTTGATAGGCAAGCACAGGGCTATAACCTCAGTTCTTTTTTTTTTGGTTTTTTGAGACAGGGTTTCTCTATAGCTCACTCTGTAGACCAGGCTAGCCTCAAATTCACAAAGTTCCACCTGCCTCTGCATCCCAAGTGCTGGGATTAATGGCATACCACCGCTGCTCAGCACCTCAATTATTTTTAAACTTATGTGTGTGTGTGTTGCTTTTTGTTTTTGTTTTTGAAACAGACTCTGTGGGTAAAGTCACTTGCCAACAAGCCTGAAAACATGAGTTTGGACCCCAGGACCCATGTGGTAGACAATGAGCTTAAACTTCTATGAGTTGTCCTCTGACCTCAACATACAAGTCTCTCCTCCATCTCCTTCTCCCTTGCTCCACTTCTCCCCCATCTCTCACTGTAATTTAAGCAATTTTTAAGAAAAGATTTTTCCAGAAGCAGAGGACACAAGGTTCTACACTGGAAGCACTTGAGAAACAAAGCCCATCTCATTTTAAAATGGTCCAAAATCTTGAATCAACATTTTTCCAAAACACGTGGTCATTCAGCACGTGCATCACTATCATGGAAATGTAAATTAAAACCACAGTGTCTCAGAAGGTGCGGAATAGGGAAGCAGTGCACACTGCTGGTAGGAATGTGAATTTGTGCACTCTCTGTGGAAAACAGTACGGAAAGAAGAAGAAAAAACAGCATAGAAGTTCCTCAAAAAAAAAGTTTAAAATAGAACTATCATATGATCCATCAATCCCATCTGGGCAGATAGGAGAAGGAACTGAATTCAGGCTATCAAAGAGATTGTCTGCAGTCCTGTGTTCCAAGAAAATTATCCACAATAGGCAAACTACACAAATAATCTAAATTCTCACTGGTGAATGAGTGATTACAGGAAATGTGAGTATACATTGAGAATGATATTTAACCTTTAACAAGAAAAAGTGTGTGCTGTCTGCCACAACATGGATGAACTTGGAGGACATTATACCAAGTGTGATGTCAATCACAGGACAAGCACTGCTTGGTTTTAGCTTTATGACATCTAAAATAGTCTGCTGTGTAGTAACTGAGTCAGATGGTGGTTAGAGAGGCAAAGGGAGGGAAACTGAATAAAATAAAATCAGGATGGCTCAGAAGACTCAACAACTTCAAAAACTGGAAGGACAATGGCTGCTCTTCCAGAGTACCCAGGTGCAATTTCTAACATCCATGTGGTGTCTCACAACTATCTTTAACTCGATCTCCAGGGATCAGATCCCCTTTCCCAGCCTCCATGGGTACCAGGCACACAAATGGTGCATAGACACACATGTAGTCAAAATCACCTAGGCACATAGAAGAAAATAAAATTTAAAAAAAAGCCCCACAAATGATGTACAGTGGATGAAATCACACTTAAAATTACATCACTATGAGCAATTCATGAGGAGATTCAAAGAGTGAGAGAGAACATAACAATTATCAGGAATCAGATGGAATCTGTCTTATCAAAAAGTAAAAGCAAGAAGATATTAAAGTGTGTCAAAACTCTAAGAAAAAATAAAACTTGAACCCAGAAAACATACTATCAAGAGGAAGAGTTGAAGCTAGGAGGTGGTGGCACATGCCTTAATCCCAGCACTCGGGAGGCAGAGGAAGGAAAATCTCTGTTAGTTCAAGGCCAGCCTGGTCTACAGAGTGAGTTCCAGGACAGTCAGGACTGTTACATAGAGAAACCCTGTCTTGAAACAAAGCAAGAAGGGTCAAATCAAGATGCTTTCTGATGTATAAGATGTACATGGCTTTACTTCCTGAGTTCTTTTTGGGAGTGAGTGAAGGATGATTTCTCTACAAAAACAGTGAGTAGATCAGGAAAAAGAGAAGATGGGATATAGGAAGCACAGAAGAGTAGACAGAGAGGCTGAGGCAACCTCCAGTTGATGGTGACTCTGGAGGATAACGGGCCAGCTGATGGAAACAAGATGATCCAAAGTCTCTGAGAAATGTAAGCAGATGATAATGACAAAATAACCAATATGAATGCAGATATGACATGGAATTTTATACAGCTGGAAGAGGGTAAGTTGAATCAATGACAAATGAATTTTTAAAAATCACCCATTAATTATAACAACTAAAACAAAATTTATGCAGAAAAGGAACAAACAACTATAGTGTATATGATTGGGTTGACTCTTATAACATTGCCAGTGATTAAACCATTGGTTCTAACCTTCCTAGTGCTTCAACCCTTAATACAGTTCCTCGTGTGGTGACTCCCAACCATAAAATTATTTTTATTGCTACTTCATAACTGTAATTTTGCTACTGTTATGAAATGTCATATAAATATTGAAAATCAAAAGTTACCTAAAAAATTTAACACTATTGAAAATGGTAACATTAATTTGAATCACATGTACAGAATGGGGACCAGAGGCTAGGTGCCTCAATGAAATCACTAGAAATATATATACAGGCCAGAAGATTAAGGCTTTACAAAAGACAGTAGTAAAAAAAATTTGAAAAGATTGAGGAAATTATTGCAACTGATGAGCAGGGAAAGAAGATACAAGGACAGGATTTAACATTGCCAGTAGCTGTCAGAGATTACTTACCCAGGGTTTTAGCTTCCTACCCTGTAATCAACTCTGACAAATTATCAGGTTCTAAAGGCTCAAAAGAATCCAAAGAAGGTAGATGGATGCCTATAGGAATGAATGATTTAAAAGAAATTAAGCATGTAGTAGTAACTTATGGCTTGCATTCTGCATTTGTTATGGAGATGGTAAAGACATGGACTTCTGGCCTTAAAGCCATGCCACATGACTGGTTTCAGTTAGTTTCAGCAGTCCTGGATGACAGGCCTCACTTGATGTGGAAATGTTATTTCAGGAAAGAGACAAAAGTTTTAGAACAACAGGGAAAAGTAAAAGGGCTTGAGACCTCCCAAGATCAAATTCTTGCTGAGGGCACTTATGCTGACCCACAGGCTCAAGCTCTTTATGATGAACAAATCTTATCCCTATGCCACAAAGCAACCTTAAATGTTTGGGACAGGATTTAAGAACTAGAAAGATAAGTTGAATCTTAAACAGGGCCAGAGAGAACTTTAGTGATTTTTTACAAAGATTAAATAAGGCTGTACAAATAGGAGTAACAGTCCCAGATGCTAGATGAGTACTTATTGAATCTCTGGCTTTTGAAAATGCCAACTTAGAATGCAAAAAGATATTTGGACCTTTAAAGGTTAGAGCAGCACCAATAGATGGATGGATCCTGCATACAATGAACATTGAGACATTTGAATATAATACTAAGTCTTGGATAGGAGAAGCAATTTCCAAAGGGAAGAGGAGACATCAAAATGCCAAATGTTTTAATTGTGGTAGAATAGGACATCTGAGAAGGTATAATAGATAAGGAATTCCTAGAAATAATGTCTCCTCTGGGAATGGCAAAAATAAAAGGTATAAACCTTCTGGATTATGTAGAAGGTGTGCCAAAGGCCAACATTAGACCAATGAATGCAGATCAACAAAAAACAGACAAGGCAACCAGATACCATCAGGAATGATGTGGGAGTGATTTCTTATTAATAAAGAAACTGCCTAGACCCATTTGATAGGCCAACCCTTAGGTAGGCGGAGAAAACAGAACAGAATGCTGGGAGAAAGAAGCTGAGTCAGGGAGTCACCATGATTCTCCTACCGGACACAGACGCAGGTTAAGATCTTCCCTGGTAAGACACCTCATGGTGTTACAGGGATATTAGAAATGGGTTAGATCGATATGTAAGAGCTAGCCAATAAGAGGCCAGGCAGTGTTTAAAAGAATACAGTTTCCGTGTAATTATTTCGGGTAAAGCTAGCCGTGCGGGCGGCCGGGTGCCGAGAACGCAGCCCGCTGCTCCTATTTCAACACAGGAAACTCTGTGGAGGAACCTCTCGCAGGCCCCCAAGTCAAATGTGTTCCATTCATTCCCAGTCACTGTGGAGGACATGTCTCACCAGGAAAATTAAAATATCCAGAGCCTTCTGAACAAAAGCCATTCTGTTCTTGATGATGGAGCAAACATGGAGGATGAATCAAAAATTCCAATAGAACTTAAGAAACATATATTCTGGCATACTTCTATAAATGATCAAAGACCAAAGCTAAGAGTGCGTATAAATGACATTGTAATTGTGCGTTTGATAGACACGGGTGTGGACGTGAGTATTATTACTCCAGAATCTTGGCATCCAAATTGGCCTCTTCAAGAGGCAGATGTTCAATTCCTAGGAATTGGAACTCTATCTCAAGTGAAACAAAGCATGAGATAGGTTGAATGCATAGGGCTAGAAGGACAGAGAGGAAGGCTGTTATGTGGCCAATATTGCAGTGAATTTATGGGGTCGTGGCCTGATGCAGCAATGGAATACCCAGATTAACATTCTTGAAGTCCCATAATTCTCATAATTCTGGGAAGGATATTTTAAGGTACTATACACAAAGGTCACCAGCCATTCAGGTTGTACAAGAACACAAAGCAACTAACAAACCTTTAGAGGTACCAATGCCCCTACCTTTAAAATGGTTAACTTTAAAATGGTTAAACAGTGGATGATGTTAACAGAAGACAAACTGCAGGCTTTAGAACAGCTGGTACAGGAGCAACTAGATGCTCACCACACTGAAGAATCACCCAGTCCTTGGAATTCTCCTGTATTTGTTGTTAAAAAGAAGTCTGGCAAATAGAGAATGGTGACAGATCTAAGAGATGTCAACAAGGTAATTCAAACTATGGGCCCCCTACAATCTGGAATTCCTTTGCCTTCTCTATTACCAAAAGGATGGCCTCTTATAGTTATTGATTTAAAAGATTGTTTCTTCGCTATACCTTTACAAAAAAAGGACAGAGAAAAATTTGCCTTCACAGTGCCAGCTTATAATTCTCAGCCTCCAAGGAGATACCAGTGTACTATTCTTCCACGGGGATGCTCAATATCCCTACCTTATGCCAATACTTTGTAAGTCAGCCATTGGAAATAATATGTAAAAAAAAATTCCTAAATCTATAATTTACCATTATATGGATGACATTTTGCTATCTAATAAACATAGATACTGTATAAAGAATGTTTAAAGAAGTAAAAAAAAGTTTTACTAAAATGGGGATTACAAATTGCTCCTGATAAAATACAGAGAGGAGATTCTGTCACTTACCTAGGTTATAAAATAGGTTTACAAAAATTAGAACACAAAAGGCACAAATTAGGAGAGACCAATTGTGGACTCTTAGGACTTTCAAAGATTGTTAGGAAACATTTCCAGTCTACGACCAGCTGTTGGGATAACACCTGATCTAATAGTTCATTTAAGCAAAACCTTAGTTGGTGACAAAGACTTAAATAATCCCAGAGAATTAACAGCTGAAGCAGAAAAGCAATTGATTGTTGGTGAAGAAAAATTATAGGAGGCACATGTGGATAGGGTGAATCTGAATCTTAATTGCATTCTAGTCATATTGCCTTCCAGAATTTTCCCTACAGGAATTTTAGCATGAAGGGAAGATATTATATTAGGATAAATCTTTTTACCACCTAAACCAAGTAAAAAATTAAAACTTATGTGGAAAAAGTCTCTGAATCAATTATAAAATGAAAATTAAGACCTTGTCAACTAGCAAGTATAGTCCCAGCAGAGATTATAGTGCCTTTTATTATTAAAGAAATTAAAAATTTATGGGAAGACAATGAACCTTGTCAAAGGGCTTGTGCTGGGGGCTGGAGAGATGGCTCAGAGGTTAAGAGCACTGCTTGCTCTTCCAAAGGTCCTGAGTTCAATTCCCAGCAACCACGTGGTGGCTCACAACCATCTGTATGGGGTCTGGTGCCCTCTTCTGGCCTGCAGGCGTACACACAGACAGAATATTGTATACGTAATAAATAAATAAATATTTAAAAAAAACAAAGGGCTTGTGCTAATTTTTAAGGAGAGATTAATAGCAATTATCCCAAAAGTGATAGAATTAATCTTATAAAGAGAACTGCTTGGATCTTTCCCCACATTGTTCAGGACACACCAATAACTGGAGTCCGTACATTCTATACTGATGCAAATAAATTAGGAAAGGCAGGTTATAAATCAGAAGATTTAAATAAGGTAGAACAAAGCCCTTTATAATTCTGTCCAAAAGGCAGAATTACATGCTATTTTGATGGTACTAGGATATTTTAAAGAATTTCTTAATATAGTTACTTATTCACAATATGCAAAAAGAGTTGTCTGAAACCACTGAATATATAGTAGATGATACAGAATTGATTTCATTATTTATTCGGGTACAAGATTTAATCAGGAATAGGCTTTGTCCCATATACATAACACACACCTGATCCTATACAGGTCTTCCAGGTCCTCTAGCACAAGGTAATGCAGAAATTGCATTATTCCAATAATCAATAATCAATCAATAATGATTGATTATTGATTAGAAGTGTGCTGAAGACCTCAGAATTTTATAAGAAACATCATGTCAATAGAAAAGGTTTAAAGAAAGAGTTTACTATTACATGGCAACAAGATAAGGAGATTATAAAGAGATGTCCTACTTGTTCTTTCTATGACCAAACACCACTACCTGCAGGGAGTAACCCAAGGGGTACTCAAAGGAATGAAATCTGGCAAATCAGTGTGTTCCAATTTTCAGATTTTGGAAAATTAAAATATGCACACCACACCATTGACACTTAGTCAGGTTTTCAATGGGCAACTGCTTTGAGTGCAGAAAAGGTTGACTCAGTAATCACACATTTATTAGAAGTTAGAGCCATCATGGGCATACCTATACAAATAAAGACAGATAATGGTCCAGCACATGTTTCTAAGAAAATAAAACAGTTTTTTGCTTATTATAATATAAAGCATATTACAGGTATAGCAAAGAATCCTACAGGTCAAGCAGTTATAGAAAGATCAAATCAAACTATAAAGGATATGTTAAACAAACAGAAAGGGATGGAAAATACCCCCAGAAATAGATTACATAATGCTTTATTAATCCTGAATTTTCTTAACGCTAATGAGAAAAAGACAACAGTAGAAGAGGGACATTGGATAATAGAAAAGTCTTCTGAATTAAATCAGCTGGTATATTTCAATGATGTGTTGACCTCACAATGGAAGCCAGGAGATGTACTATGTTGGAGAAGGAGTTTTGTTCTTGTTTCAACAGGCGAAGAAAAGTTATGGATACCATCAAAATTAATAAAGATTTAGCTTGAAAAAGAGAAATCTCTTGAGAAAGAGAAATGGTGGCTCATCCATAGAGGTGACAACTAATCAAGTAGTAAGGAAACCTCATTAGGGTTGGGGCAGGGTTCTATTCTTGTCTTTGCAGGAAAATACACAACTTCAAAAAAATTGAGAGACCTTGGACATCTAGATGCCTAAAAAGGATAGGTCATCTGAGGTTAAGAATCTCTAAACATGAACTCAAATAATAGTCATGACTCACTTAAAAATCAAAGCTGGCTTTGGAATTGGACAATGACTCTGTCCTTCTCTAAATCCAATCATGTTGTTAAAATAAAAATTCAGAATTTTTGTCTCATGTCAGGAGCCATGGTATGGGACAGAAAGAAGAAAGAATTTAGAAAAAAAAATTTATTTTTCTTCATACCTATGTTTGTCTCTATTGTACCTTTCATTGTATATGTGTCTGTATAAATAATGTTTAAGTCTTTCACAATGAACAGTGAATTTTCCTGCAGTAATCTTTGAAGTTTCTAGGAAGAAGATGGGGCCCCACAACACAACTCCACCTGGTTGATATGACGTCATGATGCTGATAGCGCTACTATGAGAACTGTTTTGGGTACCAGCTGCTCAAGATGGTTCCAACTTGGTTAGCTGAAATGGTACACTGTTTTACAACATTCTGGCCAGAACTCCAAATAGGAACCTCAGAAAAACCCTACCGAATGCTCAGAGACTATTTGCAATTATACCAGGCAGTAATCTTGAAACTTAACCATCATTTTACTTTCACAAGATGTCATAGAAAAAACATTGCCCCATGACAGCTGGAAGTAATTCTAGAAGATGGCATCCCCTTTCCCAATAAAGTTTGTTCTCAGGTTTAGGGACATCATTTAGGGGTTGATTATAATTGGTACAAGGTTGGGGGTTAGGGAAGGAAATTATGTAAGCTCAGGGATCTCTTTGAAAAAAATGGAGAAAATTGGATAGAATAATAGATTAGTATGAGCTTACTCACACTAATAATAATGAGTAATAGAGTGAAATCTTGTGAGCTATTATTTGTAGGCAATTTACATTGGTATAGATTATTGTATATTGATACAAACTTAAATTATATTGAATATGTTCCTATTTTCATCTACAATATTTGTATACCTAGACAAAGTTATTTTGTCATATTGTAGGCATGCTTCTACCTTTGCTTAAGACATTTTGTATATTGATATATTAGGATATATTTATCATATTGCAATATACATTTCTACCTCTGATCAAGATACTTATACACTGTTTACATTTTGAGGTTATTGTCCTCATTTGTTGCATAGTTGTTTAAAGATTGTTTAATATTCTAATATGAAGTCTTAGTCTTTAAGTTATATAGGTATTAAGAATTATAGGTCAATAGTTATTTTTGTTTGTCATACTTATAGTTAGACTAATTAGGTTCTTTAGATACATAGAGATTGTATTCTGCATAGATAGGTAATCTTCAACCACTTCAAAGAGCTGTAGAATATGACCTTTAAATAACTTAAGGTTCTGCTGACTTGAGACACAATTGCTCCTATAAGCACTGATCTATTCCTGAGACAATGTTGAGTACTGAAGACACTCCACTTGGAGCTTGTTTTTTTTTTCCTTGGCAAAACTGTCCTTTGGGCAAGAAACTGCCCATGTATTGATCACTGACAAAATGTCTGATGTCTGGACAGGACAAGCAGGATACAAGAAAAAGACTGTCAAATCTTGCCCAAGACAGGGTAAGATGATTTTGAAAAATTTCCCGCCTCTGAAAGTGGTCTGTCGGTTACTCTAAACATTAGCCAAAATTGGTTGCTCCAATGATAATAATGAGATTTTGGATGATTGTCCTGGTAGCTAGTTGTCTCTGTCATTTGTTGCACATTTTTGAAGTTGCTTGATTGCACTTCTTGCTTACTCAAGTAATAGTATTTCTCTTCTCGGATGTTCATTGGGGTTGAAAACTAGATAGTTGTAGGATACGATAATCATTGAAACATTTATCACATGTTTCTTGCTTGATATTGTTTGTGCTGGTTGTAATTCTAATTTTTATAGCTGATATTTGTTCTTATTGTATATAATTTTGTATTATAGAACTTATTTAAACAAAAAGGGGAGGTGATGTAGGAATTCCTACCGCCAGCAGCCTTTGAGTTACCTGCTCACTTGGGCGTGGCCTCTTATATTATAAATGCCACATAAAGCACGCAACATTCGCTCTCTCTCCCAGCTGTGGGATTCTGTTGCTGTTCTCCTTTTAAGCAGAGGACTGTGATCTGTGAGTCTACCCCCCCCCCAATAAATAGCCCTTTATTATATTCAATTCTGAGCTAGTGTGGGGTTTCTTTTTAGCATCTGTCTTCAACCAGGCCTTGTTTCATTTCAAATACTAAAAGAGGTAGAGCAGAGCTGGGGAGAATGCTTACCTTGCAGTCACGAGCAACCTCGTTCAGTCCCTCGAAAGGCTAGGCATGGTGGCAGGCTTCTAACTCCAGTCCTGAGAGGGCAGAGATACAAGAGTTCCTGGGGCTCACTAGACTATCCTAATGAGGGAGCTCCAGGCCAATGAGAGGCCTGACCTCAAATGAGGTTTATGGTATCCTGAGTGACAGCACCCCAGGCTGTTCTCTGACTTCCACGTGGGAACACACATGTGCATGCATACACACATAAAAAAATAAAACATCTTTTTAAAATAGCCTTTGGATCTCTCTCTCTCTCTCTCTCTCTCTCTCTCTCTCTCTCTCTCTCTCTCTCTGTGTGTGTGTGTGTGTGTGTGAACATGAGTGCTGATGCCCTGGGAGGCCCAGAAGCATTGGATCCACTGGAGCTGGAGGTTTGGGAGGTTGTACGCTGTCTGGTGTGGGTGCTGGGAGCTGATTGCAGAGCAGTATGACTATTGTCCCCTTTGGGGACAGAGTCTCTCTGTATGTAGCCCTACCTGTCCTGGAGCAGCATTAGTGTATTCAAGAAAACCTCCCAGAATTCCATTTTTTAAAAGTATGTTTTGGAGAAAATTAAAACTAAGGATTGAGATAAGGATTTCTGCAGCCCTACGTCTAGCCGTGCAGACCCTACACTCTGAGACGGGGTCTGAAGAATGGCATCGTGCAGAGGAATGTCTCCAGCACATGGACCGCATGCTCTCCACAGATGACATCGGATCAGAATCTTTCTGAAGCTCACTGCTCTCTGCGTTCTCCTCACAGCACAGGCAAAGTGAATGCTACTTTTCTTCCTTGTTGGGATAATAATGGATTATTGAAGATTGAAAAAAGAAAATAGAAGACATTTTCTATAAAGGTAATGCAATTTACACAGATGCGCCCATTTATGAAATATGACGGCATACATCTTGGGATCTTCTCGCTGGTCTCTGAGCAGAGGAACTGTTATGCCCAGTGGGTGAGTGACTTTGGGGAGCTCTTGGGCCCCCTGTCTCTGAGCATTGCTTTGTTTTCCTATTTCACAGCACGACACAAGCAAATGTATTTTGCAAGCAGATCACCTGGAGGAAGGAAATACGATGGCTTTGTTTTGCAACTTTCCCTCATCCATTCCTTCAGCACTCGTGCTAGGACCTCAGCGATACAATGTGGAATAAGGGAGATGTGTTTTCAGAACTCAAAAGCAGATTGAGGGGGGCTGGAGAGAAGGACTGGAGGTCAAGAGCACTGGCTGTTCTTCCAGAAGACCCGGATTCAATTCCCAGCACCCACATGGCAGCTCACAACTGTCTATAATCCCAGTTCCAGGAGATTCAAAATCCTCACACAGACAAATGTGCACATAAAATAAAAATCAATAAATAAAAATGTTAAAAATATTTTTTTTAAAAAAAGAATGAAGCCTAGGAGATGGACACTGTTGCCAAACAATCTCACCTGTTAGTAACAGAAATGAGGAAAAGCCCACGATGAGCAGAAAGGAGACCGGACTGGAGGGACATCAAGGAAGTGCTCTCTGAGGAAATGTGGGGAAATTTTGAAGGACACAATTTCTGCTCACTGAGCATCTTGTGTGATTCGTCATCATCTTCTTTTTTTTTTAATTTACTTGCAAGGACAAATAAGAAAATGAGAAGTGATGCAGCCCACTGGTGTCTACTGGATGATTTTATGCTCAAAGCAGAATATGACAAACACAAAGGAAATAGAAGCAGGGGATAGAGAGATGGCTCAGAGGTCAAGAGCACTTGCTGATCTTGTAGAGAATCCCAGTTCAGTTCCAGCATCTCTAAGGCGGCTTATAACTGCCTGTAACTTCACTTTCAGGGGGTCTGATGCCCTCTTCTGGCCTCTGCATGCACCACACACACATGTGGTAGACATGCATGCATACACAGCAAAACATTCATATATATAAGTCTCAGTATCTCTCTCCTGATTTTTGTTTTTTTTGAGATAGTGTTGCTCTGTGTACCCCTGGCTGTCTTGAAATTCATTCTGTAGACCAGGCTGTCCTGGAACTGAGATCCATCTGCCTCTGCCTTCCCAGTGCTGGGATCAAAGGTGTGGGCTGCCACCACTTGGCTAATCTTTTTTTTAAAAAAAAAACAGTAACATAAGAAGATTATTACGCAGGGCGATGGTGGCGCACGCCTTTAATCCCAGCACTCTGGAGGTGGAGGCAGAGGCAGCAGATCTCTGTGAGTTCGAGACCAGCCTGGTCTACAGAGCTAGTTCCAGGACAGGCTCCAAAGCCACAGAGAAACCCTGTCTCGAAAAACCAAAAAAAAAAAAAAAAAGAAAATTATTACATGAATTTAAAGAACAGTTTGTCAAATTCAGTTTTGAGACAAAATGAGGTAAACTTTAAAAATATGAATAGAGTTTCCCCCATGGTGATGAGGCTTGAATTCAAGGCCTGATGCAAGCTAGGCATGCAATTAACTACTGGGCAGCTATACTCCCAGACTATGAATGGGGATTATTTTTCATGTTTAAAAGACATTTTATTTACTTTTATTTTTTGTGTGCATGGGTGAGTGTCTGCATGTATGTCTGTGTACCACTTGCATGCCTGGTGCCTGAGACAGGTTCTCATGTCCACTGGCCTGGAACTTGTCTGGTGAGCTAGAATGCTTGGTCACTGAGTGCTGGGGCATCTACCTTTCTGTTTTCCTAGGATCAGAATTACACACCAATCTTGCTTTAAAAGAAGGGGGGAGGGGAACACTTGCTTCAAAATATGTGTGGGTGTCAGAGGAGAACCCAGAAAAGCAAGTTCATCATGTGGGTTCCTGGATCGAAATCTAGGCACCAGTCTCTGGGGTGGGCACCTTTACCTACTGAACCATCCTGCGGCTCACCTCATTTGAATGTGGGTTCTGGAAATCAAACGCGGACCCCAGTTCTTGCAAAGCAAGCATTTACATATTGAGCTATTGCCCCAGTTCTCGGTTAGTCTTTAGAAAAGGTTTACGATACAATTAACAAGGGCTGTTGAATTTGGTTGATGTAGTTAGAAATCTCACATTCCGCTTTCCAGCTCTTGTCGGGGACCTTGCGGTAGTTATTTAATCTTCCTCTTGTGAATTTTCAATATATATTCATGGTATTGCCTGATGCCCTGAGATCAAGCGGACAGGCTAATGATATTTAACTTTGGATGCAAAAGGTAACTTCAGTTTTAAGAAGTTGGGGGGGGGGTACTAAAACAATTGTGGGTTTGTTTGTTTGTTTTTCTGATTTTTCGAGACAGTGTTTCTCCGTGTAACCGTTCTAGTCGTACTGGAACTAGCTCTTGTAGACCAGGCTGGCCTCATGCCTACAGAGATCCGCCTACTTCTGCCTCCTGAGTGCTGGGATTAAAGGCGTGTGCCACCACCGCCCGACTTGTTTGATTTTTGTAAAGAGTTCTTTTGGATAAGAACGTAAGCGAAGAGTGTTAATTTTTAGTTTGTTCTTTCTATTTAGTGGTTCTGGTCTTTGGCAGTCCTGGACCTTCTTATGTAGACCAGGCTGGTCTCTAATTCACCTGTCTCTGCCTTTTTAAAGCATGTGCCACCATAGCTTCCTTTGGTTTCCAAAAACAAGGGTAAGGGGGCACCTGGATTTGAACCAGGGACCTCTTGATCTGCAGTCAAATGCTCTACCACTGAGCTATACCCCCATTGGCTATTCTAGTCTTCCTCTGCCTCTGTGGACACTCTAGACTTCGGACTGAGAACGGGCAGACGGTCCCTACCCATTCGAAAAGGACTTGCCAGTCATGAACAAAGTATGCGGGTCACCAAATAGTGCAATCTACGATGTCTGACCAACGAATCTCAGGGCAAATTTACTTTTGCTTCTTGTGGTGATTTAGGTGGCGTTCCCGTTCACCAGCACTAGCGACTTAAACCTAGCAGAAGACTTTCCAGGTTCCACAATCTACATTTCATCTTTCCGGGTATTCCTGGTCCCCGGGCGGCTGGCGGAGGTTGCTGAGTGGTTAACTCTGTACTCTAGCCACCCGAAGAAGCAGCAAGAATTTTTGCTGCGGAGACAGTCCCCTTAGCCGCGAGGTCAACGAGCCCGAGGCTCCGCCCACCGTACCTGCCGGACGCAAGGGCAGTGACGCTATTCTGCCTGCGACTCCGGTGAGTCCGCCGCCTACGCTACCCAGAAACTGGGGCTGGAGCTGTGATTGCGTCACGTGTGTACCTCAGCACCTGCTCCGTTTTCCATTGCTGAGTCTGCTGAGCTCCAGAGTCGGTGGAAACTCGGAGCCGATTCATTCATAACATAACTTGGGTTAGTGTCTTGAGAGGGAGCTCAGTTCCGGTGTTGCGAGTCCCTGCCTGGAGAAGCGCGAGATGGAGAGCGCGAGCTCGGGTTGTCCCCCCCGTCTCGTGCTTCCGGTGTCCCGAGTGTAGGGAACTCGGTGTCTCTAAACTGCGGAGAATCTCAGGCTGTGGACTTCGCGGGAAGAGTCACCCGCTCGAGATCGGGAGGACGGGAGTGGAGAGTAGAGCTTAACACTTCCTCTTCGTGCTCCCCTTACGGAGAGGCACCCTTTCGGGCCAGAGAGCTTATTTTAGTTCAGACGGGAGAAAGACAGCTGTGCAACGTCGGGCACTTTAATAGTAACTGGGGACAATCCCGTTCAGCGAGATAGATGGTGGGCAAGTTCTCTGGCCAGATCCTGACGAGTTCCTCTAGTAAGAGTTTTCTGCTGCAGAGGTCAAGTTTGGGGACTATGTTTTAATGATGAAACGAAGACTTACCATTGGCATTGCGATGGCGATTAGGTGGGTGCGGGTTCCAGGAAGGGCAAAGATGAGCGCAGTACCACAGTCTGGTGAATATTCTCATCATATCACCAAATGTCGGAGTTTCTCAACAAGTTGGCTTTTTATTTTTTTAAATATTTATTTATTTATTATGCATACAATATTCTGTATATTCTGCGGGCCAGAAGAGGGCACCAGACCCCATTACAGATGGTTGTGAGCCACCATGTGGTTGCTGGGAATTGAACTCAGGACCTTTGGAAGAGCAGGCAATGCTCTTAACCTCTGAGCCATCTCTCCAGCCCCATGTTGGGTTTTTAAACATGTTCAGATACTGATAATTTTAGAAAGAAACAGTTTAAATTTGATAGACCCTACTCCCATATCTAAAATGAAGATTATGTCAGTTTTCTATTAAAGTGACGGGGACTTGCTAAACAGAGACATACTTGTTCCCCGCAACTCTTAAGTGAGTTCAATACTTAAGAGAATGTTGAATGTTTGGGGGTAAATTTTGTAGTACCATTGTAACGGTTTTGTTTTTCCTTTTTTTAAATATTTGGTGTGTGTTTGTGTGTGTGTGTGTCCCAAAGTCAGTTCTCTTCTGCCACCTTGTGGGATCCTGGAATCAAATTCAGGTTATCAGGCTTGTCCACAGTGTATCCACTTGGCTGGGCCATCTGCAGGCCCCATGGCGGTATTTTAATAATAATACTTAATAAAGTATGTTACTGGAAGTATATTTTATCACATGTATTTGTATTAGGGTTAGGGATTTAACTCAGTTGTAGGGAGCTTGCCTGGAATGCATCAAAAACCCTGGCTCTCCTCTGTTCTTTTGCTCTTGAGATGCACATAAGTGACTCTTCAGCCCAGATAAGACACCAACAGACCAAGGAAACGATTCCATCTAAGTCCAGTTTGGTGAGCCAGTGAGATTATGGGGTAATTACTGATGCGTGGGTATGCCAGGGAGCTACTTCCTGGACAAGCTCCGTCCAAGCATGGGTGACTTCTAAAGCCACATCAGTGGAGTCCCAACCCCAGTAAACCTTCCTATGTCACCCCTAAGAGCCACGGGAAACCGTAGTTGGGACGTGGGGAAGTTGGATTTTGGTGAGTGAGCAGGAGTGGATGGATAAGCAGGTGAAACTCACTCCTGACCCATTTCAAGGACCGAATGCTAATAGGCCCATCCTTGGGATATTTTGAGGTCTCATTGGGTAACAAGAGATATGCTGATTTCAAGACTACAAAGGTCTTATCTATCTAGTAGATGGAGTTCCACTAGCCAAGGCATCTAGCAGGCAGGGGCAGGAAAATCACTGTGAGTTTGGGCCAGCCTGGTCTACATAGCAAGGTTTCAAAATCTCTAGCATTATAATTCTAAATTAAACGTTAATCGTTTCTTTTTTGGGGTTTTGAGACAGGGTTTCTCTGTGTAGCCCTGGCTGTCCTGGAATTCATTCTGTAGGCCAGGCTGGTCTCAGGCCGAGAGACCTGCCTGCCTCTGTCTCCCGAGTGCTGGGATTAAAGGCATGCATCACTACCACCCAGATTGGCACATATAAAACGTTAAATAGGCACATGTAAAATGTTGAATAACTGTTGGATGGGATTCACACTTGTGAACTTGCTCTCTTGTGTGAACAGGTAAGCAAGGTCAGTCAGAGACTGGCTGGTTTGCCTTACAAACCAGAGAAGTAGAATTCTGCCTCTAAAAGTCAGACCAAGAATCAACACAAATTTACAATTACATTCTCAAAAGAAAATTGGAGCTGGAAATGAAGTGTTTCAAGAGGAGAACCATGGTGAGCTCCAGTTTTATTTTGTGCTTGCATGTTCAATAGTAAGTATTGCAGATTCTCGAGTATATTGGCCAAAACATTCACACAATAACACGCTCACATAACTACTAGATACTCTTCATGGATTATCATTATCATTATTATTATAATTTTGGTACAGAAACTGAAGTGTAGTGTTTTTCTATTCTGTTAAATTAATTGCAGAAGTCCCAAAGTGCTGCTGGAGTTCTTCCAGGAAGCAAGCTTAGGTCCTTGTATATGCACATTATCTAGGCCATGAAAAGGGTTTCAGATATATTTATCTATGAAACAGGCTTATCCTTTTGGTCATAAGCTTATCTGTAAGGTTACTACTATGCGATCGCTGGCAAATGTTTCTGTATACTGACTAGCAGTATAGATCCAATACAAATACAAAAAGAAGAAGAGCTTTACAAGAACAGGACAGTGTGAACAAATTACAAACACATACAGTGTAGTAAGCATTTTGTTCTGTTACACAAAGTCTCATTCTGATTTTCTATACAGACCATATCTCTCTATTGCTAGATCTGCACACTGGCAAACTGTCCACACATGTCAGTAATGTTTTCAGAACATACTAAATGTTTCTTTAACTAATACAGTGGTATGGCCTTAATTGTTTTCTCGTTTAAACTGGCTGTTCTTGTCAGGTTGAGAAAGGACAAACCACAGCTGGACTGAGATACCTGAGATGAGAGCTACCAACTTGAAGGCAGAGAAGTGTCAAATTAGAATTTCGTATTATCAATCACTGTCATAAATTGGTACTTTTAGTTATTACTATGACTTGTATAACTTTTACATATGTTTGAAGAATAACAGAAGCTAAAGAATATTGTACAACTGGGTATCTGTCCCATTTTGACATTGTCTTGCATTTATTTTGATATTCTGTAGTTAATTCCAGGTTGCTTTACTTGAGCCACGTCATTCTTCACTTCCTGTAAACCACTTCATAGCTCTGTCTTTCTTCATAAAATTAGTTTCCTTTTCTTTGTTTGATTGATGGTCATTGGCTACTGAAATAAAATATGCATTTTAAGGTAAATTGTATTTTAAGACAAAAATTTATATATTTTAAAATATTTTTTGACTTTATTTTTGAAACAGTCTCAATTTGGGAGTAGTGATCATGCTTTTAATCTCAGTTTGTTGAGGAAGAGGCAGGAGGATTAAGATACAAGAGGCCCTACCTCAAAAAAAAAAAAAAAGACCAACTGCCTCTTCCTCCCAAGTGCTGGGATTAAAGGTCCTACTACATATTTTAATTGTTTGTTGGAACTTTAAAGTAATAATGAGCCAAGCAGTGGTGGCATAAACCTTTAATCCCAGCTCTTGGGAGGCAGAGGCAGGCAGATCTTTTTGAGTTTCAGTCCAGCTCGGTCTACAAAGTGAGTTCCAGAACAGCCAGGACTGTTATACAGAGAAACCCTGACTTGGGAGGTGGGGTGGGGAGTAGAAAAAGCTGGATGCAGAAGTGGTGGACACCTGTAATACCAACACTCCTATAGCAATATGGGAGGTAGAAACGGGAGTTTCACCTAGGAGCTTGCTGGTTGGTCAGCTAGCCTAGAGTGCTTGGTGCAGCAGCAAAAACAAGGAAAGAGCCTCCCTCAAGAGGTGGGAGGCAATCTCCAAAAAGCCACAAAAACATAAACAAAAGGAAAACAGGACTGTAATAAATAGGAAGAACTGAGGAAGAGCCCATGAGAATGATATAATCTTAAAAATTATAATAAAGATGTAACATTGTTGCTTTTGTTTCTAGGAAGTGACACCAGGACCTTGAGCCTGGTACATCTTAAACTCACTATTAATGGAGTACACCCTCAAGACATAATAATTCTCTTTGTTTGTTTGGTTTCTATTCCTCTGGGACTTAAAGACAAGGTCTCAAGTAGTCAGGGTGGCCTTGAACTCTGATCCCTCTGCCTTTCTCTCTAGAGTCTCTCATTCTATAACCTAGGCTGACCTTACTATAGCTCAGGGTATTCTGGAACTAATGGCAGCCCTCCTGCTCCAGTCTCCTGAACTCTGGAATAACAGATGTGAGCTACCATCGACAGAATTTTGCTTGCTTGCTTGTTTTTCAAGACAGTGTTTCAGACAGAATCCTTTTAACCAGGTTAAAATAACATCGGAATTAATATAACTGGTACCTACGAATAATCCCTATTCCTAGTTCACATTCCTACAGTATATTTCTGCCATAATTGATGTATTTCATTAATTCTGAGGCTGAAGCAGAACTGCCATGGGCTCCAGGCTGGCTTGGGTTATATATATAGTACATTCATGCCTGTAGCTGAGGAGGCCATTAGCTTTAGAGGGGAACCTACTTCCGTATTTTGCTAAGGAGACATGATGCCGTGCTGCTTTCTAAACATTTAACATTATACCCCTAGATTAGTGCTGCTCTCAACCTTGGTCATAGAAGCCTTTTGTGGTGGGCAGTGGTTAATGAATAAATTCATAACTGGTCAGAGTGCTGAGAGTCAGTGACTGGTGCTTAGCCCTAAACGGGACATCTGTGTATTACACACACTTGCAGTTCAGAGAGGAAAAGAATGTTAAGAGCCAAAGGACAGAGAGAAGTGCTATAAAACACTTAGGGAAATGACATTGTGCAAAGAAACCCACAACAGCCGTGTTTACCTGCATAAGATCAACCCCATCAACATTCTAGCATAGATGGGAGAGGGGAGTCATTTTTCTTCAGTAGTATAGCCACTGGTAAGGTGCCCTTGCTCTAGCAAACGAACATGTAAGCAATGCTAATTAAACTTGGTGGGTTACTTTAACAACAAAAACAACAACAACAAACTATCAAACAAACCTGAGTATGATGGAATATACCTTTAATCCTAGCACCCAGGTGGCAGGGACAATTGGATCTCTGTGAGTTCAAGGCCAGCATGTTCTATATAGTAAGCTTTAGGACACCTAGGGTAACATAGTAAGATCCTATCTCAAAAAAAAATGTTTTTTAAAGACATGGAATTAATAGGTGGGTATGTTCTAAAGAAGGTGTCCAGAGAGAGAAAGAGGGCTATGAAAGTGGGGAATGGGGAGGTAGAGGCAGGAGGATGAGAAAGAGCTTGGTATCGGGATCAGGCTATGTGGGATCTTAGAGGCCTTCTAAGGAGTTGGCTCAAGCTCAGTATGTAGCTAAGGTTGACACCTTGAACTTCTGATCCTCCTGCCTCTGCCTCCTAAGTGCTGATAATACTGGTGTGAATTACTGTGCCTTTATTATGTAATTCTGGGGATCAAATCCTATGGTCAGTGAAGGCTAACCAAATACTCTGTCAACTGAGCTGTATCTCCAATCCAAATTTGGCTATCTTAAAAACAAAAAACTGAGGTGCCACTGAAGTAACTTAAGGGTAACATGCTTAGATTTTTGTGTGGAAAAACCATTCTGGCTGCATTAAAGTACTCACTGAGGTCTGTCTCTAGAGTAACTAGAGTTTTGATATCCTATGTCAGGTCCTACGTGACTACATGGAGAAGGAATTGGATTAAAGGCAAATGAACATCCTGTTGCTTAACCTTTTTCATTTCAAACTAAGTGATCTTAGTTTCTGCTTAGCATATTAGCATATGTCCAATGGATAATTGAACAATATCTCTCTATCATTGTATCCATCTTAATTTTGAATTGAATGATAAACAAATTAGCATTTGTTTTCAAATAGTTCATCAAGCTTCAGTTTAAGACCTTTCTCCAACCCTTCTCTCTCATTATGTTTGCATTCTATTTATGGCCCAGATGCCATCCCCAGCTCTGTCAGGATCTCACTCCCTGTGTAGCTCAGACTGGCCTTGAACACATGATCTTTATGTCTCAGCATCTAGGTACTAGGATTATAAGCATGCTAGGACAAATGCTAACTAAACGTTAACTTTCTTTCTCCTTCCTTTCCTTTTCATTTTTTTGAGACAGGCTCTCACATAACTCAGGCTGACCTCAAACTGATGATGACCTTGAATTCCTGATCCACTCCACATCCAAAGTGCTGAGGTTATAAGTATGTGCCACCATGCCTAGCTTCATGATAATTTTTTGTGTCTGTGTCTGACCCTTATGTATCATGCTCAAATCTTAAGAGATCTGGTTCAGAACTGTCTTCCGGTTGATTTCTAGAGGCCTTGCCCTACGTTTCCTATCCAGTAAATGGTCAGTAAGTTTGCTGGTGGCTTTAAGTTACACTGGATCATGCATCGTTTCATCTAACTTAGTTATAGTAATGCATATGTGGTTAGGAATTAAAGGGGACAGGTATAAAAAATATAGCGAAGAAAGAACCAGGTTAGCTAATGATTCAGTGTAAGACATTGTATTTTCAAATTCCTGTCATTCCACTCCGTCCCTTATGTTTGCTAGTCCCTGGGAAAACAGGACTAGGAACTCAATGTCCTGTTCATTCCTTACTTGTTCTGAAAATCTTTTACCAACTTTCTCATTCTACAGAGAGAATTCTGTAGTCTATTATGTTTTTGAAGATAGGATTCTCTAGAGCTTTGGCTAGCTTAGAACCTACAGTAATTCTCCTTCAACCTGCAGAATTTTGGGGTTATAATTCTGTAATATTTTGTGCTCCTAAATGTTGGTCATATAGCATAGCCCTGATCACATTATTAATCCATGTGCCTTGCACCGAGTGTTCAGTGCTTGCCAAACATATGCTCATCCACTGAGACATATCTTTATCCCTGATTATATCTTTGTTAAGTGCAAAGATTTTTGTTTGTTTGTCAAGATAGGGTTTCTCTGTGTAACAGTTCTAGCTGTCCTGAAACTTGCTTTGTAGACCAGGCTACTTCCCAAGTGCTGGGATTATAGGCGTGTGCCACCACCGCCTGACACAGTGGAAAGATTTTAAACACAGATGACTGTATCTAGAACACATATAACAATTTAAGAAAAAATGAAGTTCCAAAGTTGATTTTTTTATTTTATGTACATTGGTGTTTTGCTTGCAAGTATTCCTTTGCTTGCGTGTAGTCCAGATCTTGGAATTACAGACAGCTGTAAGCTGCCATCTGGATGCTGAGAATTGAACCTGGGTCCTTTAGAAGAGCAATCAGTGCTCTTAACACTGAGCCATCTCTCCAGCCCCAAGTTGATTTTTTTTTTTTGGAATATTGGCTTATTTGGTTTTTTTTTTTTAGATTTATTTATTTATTATGTATACAACATTCTGCCTCGATGTATGCCCACACACCAGAGGAGGGTGCCAAATCTCAGTACAGATGGTTGTGAGCCACCATGTGGTTGCTGGGAATTGAACTCAGGACCTCTGGAAGAGCAGGCAATGCTCTTAACCTCTGAGCCATCTCTCCAGCCCAAGTTGATTTATTTTTAAGAAAATTATTTGGTTATAGATTATCTAACATAGCGAATATTCCATTTTAAGATGGACATATGCCTGGCGATGTCTAAGAAAAGGCTTGGTTATTTTTTCCCCGTTGTTTTTATTTTAAAACCTCAAGTTTGCAGACAGTTCATGTGCATTTTGGACTAGCTTAGATGCCTTGGGGCTTCAAGCTGCATAAACAGTAGCAGAGATAGTTTAATATAAAATCAGCTACAGGGTTTGGAGGCATAACCTAAATGTAAGAACATGAGTATAGCTTATATAAGGCCCTGGGTTCAAACACCAACACCAAAAACAAAACCAGCAAAAACAGAAAAGTGGGGGCTGTAGAGATGACTCAGTGGTTACAAACCCTAGGCCATTCTTCCAGAGGACCTGGGTTCAATTCCCAGCACCTACATGGTGGCTTACAAACATGTAACTTCAGTTCTAAGGGATCCTATGTCTTCTTCCAGCCTCCATGGGCATTGTACTCACATGGTAAGGACATACACATGCAAGCAAAACACTCATACACATACGATATTTTTTTTTCAAAAGTTGCATATTTAGATAGAGTTGAACCCCTTATTTCTGTTGCTGTTTGTTGCTTTAGCTGGTAATAGTGTGACTTTTCTGAGTTTTTCCAGCAGTAAAATGAATATTACAAAACCACTTCAAAACTTCTTGGGTGATTGGGCTTTTAAATGTGATTAGTATAAAGGACTAGTATATCATTGGTAGTTTTTTGTGTTAAAATTGCTTTCTGGTACATGTTACTTAAAAATCAAACAAATTTAGCCATGGTATTGCATACTTGTAATTCCAGAGGCAGGTGGATCTCTGTAAGTTTGAGGCCAATCTGATCTATGTATTGAGTTTGGGTCACCCAGTGTTACACAATGAAACCAAGAAAAAGAGAAAAGAAGAAAGAGGGGGGGGAAAGCAAGTTAGGATAGATGGAAGAAAGTTGCTTTCTTTTCTTTGAAAGGTGTACTGCTCACTATCTACAATAAACCATAGCTTAAAGACCTGGAGCCAGCGTCAACTCCTTGTATGTCTCTCTTGAAAGATTTTGTTGGTTTCAAGACAGGGTTTCTTTGTGTATCCTTCGCTGTCCTGAAACTCACTCTGTAGACCAGGTTGGCCTCAAACTCAGATCCACCTGGCTCTGCCTCCCAAGTGCCGGGGTCAAAGGCATGTCCGCCACCACTACCCGACTTGGAATGAATATTTTATGACTATATATAAATCATCAAGAGACTCCAGCATTATGTAGATTGTAGGGGAAATGTTTTGTTAGCAGAGGACACTATAAACGTGAGCAGCTGCTAAGGCAGGTGAGACCGACCCTACTCTAGGAAATGCTATGACTCCTACAATATTGTATACTTCATCCCTAGTTACTTCACATTCTGTGAGGCCCAGAAAATGAATGTAGACTTTTTTACTGATTAAATGTATATGTGATAAATATTTTATATCTTTCCATCTAATAGGGTTTTTTGTTGTTCCTAATGATTTGTTTTTAAATTTTATTATTAACTTTGATGTATATAGGCGTTTTGCCTGCATGTACATGTGTCCTACATGTATGTCTGTGTATAACCAATGTGGTATCTGTAAAGGCCAGAAAAAGGCATCAGGTACCCTGGGGCTTGTGTTACAGTTATGAGCCACCATGTGGGTGCTGGAATCAAATTGGAGGCCTCTGGAAGAGTGGGAGGTGCTTTTCATCCCTGAGACATTGCTTGAGTGCTCGCCACCCCTACCTCCCCCTTTTAATGGGAAACCACTGTGGCTTCCAGCTTGCAGTCCTCCTACTTTAACCTAAGTGCTGAGATCGCAAGACATTGGCACCATACCCAGAAATAGTTTTTCTTTATATCACTTGCCCTCTGATATTATCAAAGGTTTTTAGAGTTAACCTTAAGATTCACAGCCAGACCATGGTGGCACACACCTTTAATCCCAGCACTCAGGAGGCAGATGCAGGTGGAACTCTTGAGTTCAAGGCCAGCTTGGTCTACAGAGCTTGGTCTACAGAGGGAGTTTCAGGATATCCAGAGTTACACAGAGAACTCTGTCTCAAAAACAAAAACAAACCAACAAAGAAGACCTATAAATCCTAAACTGGGATTTCATCAGCAAATAAGGTGAAAGCACAATCCTTCCACAACTCCCTGCCTTGTTTCGTCCATAATGTCTCAAAGACTTGTTTTAAAAATTTAAAGATTACATTTACTCTCTCTCTCTTTCTCAGGTCATCAGCTAGCAGTCTTTACCCACTGGCATGTCCCCTGCCTCCAGCTTTTTCAAGGCAGTGACTGGCAGCGTGCCTTTCTTCCCGCCTCGCTCCAGTCTCCTAGTGGGACTGTCAAGGCCTTGAGTACAGAGTATGCTCCAGTGAGATCTACAGGACTGGTCTGAAAACACAGCAGTTCCTCTTCTGCTTTCTGTAGATACCTGTTCAAATTATTAGAATTTGCTCCCAACTCACTCCACAAGCATTTCAGAAGGAACTTGGTTCTTGATATTTCCACCTCTGCTTTAGCAATCTTCTTAAAGGCTTCTGCCACCAGCTTATTTTCACTGCTAAAAGCAAGATTTCATCAAAGGCCCATAGAGCATACTAGGTAGGAATTCAGGTGACTGGGGTTTCAAATATTACTCTACCAATCTTAGGCAAATTAACAGAAGTCTCGGTTTTCCTTATTTGCCAAGTGGAGATAACAATACTTAACCCCCAGTGGTAGTGCATTATGAATGTTAGGGGTTTTCTGTATTGCCTGGGACATTTAAGTATCCAATAAACCTTACCTATTCTGAGGATCAAAGAATGTAAAAGTAAAAGAGCCCTGGAAGATAGGACAGGGATGATCAATTCTTACTTTATAACTGATCAGCCCTACTTAATGTCAAATATGGGTATGACAATAATGAGTGTACTTGGAGATGTTGAAAAGCAAGAAACTATACTGTCAATAAAATTTGTTAAGTAAATTCTGTGTCCAAAGAAAGAAACAGGAACTAAGGTTCAACCTCTACTGTCAAAGGACTAGAGTTTAGTTTCCTCTTTAGTAAAGAAAAGCTTCAGTAGTCATTGTCCTTCTCATAGAAATATGGTAAAAATAAACCAGTAAAATTCCGAGGTTGTGTGTGTCTTTTTTATTTTCAGGATAGAAGGGAAAACAAGAAATATTTCAAATGAGAGAAACAGGATCCTATGACAGAGTATTCTAGTACTGTTTCAAATCTAGAAAAGAAATGCCAGAGAAATGCTACATATAAAAATAATTTGAGGGGCTGGAGAGATGGCTCAGTGGTAAGAGCACTGCCTGCTCTTCTAAAGGTCCTGAGTCAATGCCCAGCAACCACATAGTGGCTCACAACCATCTATAATGAAATCTGGTGCCCTCTTCTGGCTTGAAGGCATGCTTCCAAGCAGAATACTGTATACACAATAAATAAACCTTTAAAAAATAATTTGAAAGTTATGATATATTTCTGGCTAATATTTTCTAGTTGATATATCATTGTTCTAAGTAAGCTTTAGATCTCAACAAAAATGAAATATGCAAATAAATTTGATGTGGGATTCCCATCTGTATGCTGTGAATATCATTGATTAATAAAGGAACTGCTTTGGACCTATAGCAGAGCTATAGGGGAACAGAGCTAGGCAGGGAAAACTAAACTGAATGCTGGGAGAAAGGAGGCAGAGTCAGAGAGAAGCCATGTAGCCCCTCTGGAGACAGACAATGCTAGAAACTTTACCTGGTAAGCCACAGCTATGTGGCAATACACAGATTACTAGAAATGGGTTAAGTTAAGATATAAGTGTTAGCCAATAAGAAGCTAGAGCTAATGGGCCAAGCAGTGTTCTAATAATATAGTTTCTGTGTGATTATTTTGGGTCTGAGCTGCCAAGCAGCCAGGAACCAACAAGTGGCCTCCTCACAACAAATATTAAGGCATAACATATCACAATAAGACTAAGTGACATGGGGAAATGACTTATATACTAAACAATAAAAGGCTAGCCTTTATATAGTCTACTTTTGTTAGAAATAGAAAAGTATATAGAAGAAACCAATAATTGGGTGGGGATTACAAGTAAATTTATTTTCTTGAAATCATTTTTAAATAAAACATACAATTCATAGAAACCCTTCAAGTCCTAATACTTGGAGCTCTAATACCCTCACAAAATACCGAGTTTCATCTTAATATATGTCAAACCTTTTAGTGTTTACGCACCACCACAAAACAGGTATAGACAGAGAATAAAAAGTGGTAACTCAAAGAGGGAAAATTGTCAATACTAATTTAACTCAGTTATGAAATGTTTGCATCCCTGACTACATAAATAGCATGCATTGGTTTAATTTATTTTACCATTAAAGCATACCTTGAGAATAGCTATTGGCTTGAGAAGGTTCACCTATCATGTCCACTGATAATGAATTGTGTAATTCCTGAGAGTGTTTTTCCATTAGCTCTACTGTGTCACTGGATGAAGATGACGATGAAGACAGTCCCAATCTCATATATCTTCCTTTTTTACCACACAGTAAACAGTCTACTGGTGTGGCACTAGGACCCCGGGGCAGATGAACTTCATCTCTGTTGTAGTTCCTAATAGCTCCACTGTGATGCACAGAGCGCTCTCGTTGCCAGATGTAATGGGTTGGTGCAATGGCCATAACCTATAGTGAAATGGTTACTTTAGAATTTAATAAAAGCATAAAATTGAGTAAAGTACAGAAATTGTACTTCAAGAACATCTTTTTCTAAAACAGATTAAAAAACAAAAGAAAGGAAAAAAAGACGAGCCAGGCGGTGGTGGCTTACACCTTGAATCCCAGCACTTGGGTGGCAGAGGCAGGCAGATCTCTGTGAGTTCGAGGCCAGCCTGGTCTACAGAGCAAAGGACAGCAAAGGCTATGCAAAGAAACCCTGTATCAAAAAACAAACAATAAGAACACTTAGGTTACCAAGTTTAGAGTTTCTACAGCGGCATTTCTGAAGAGTGGCTTCTTGGATCTTTAATATTATAACTGGCAAGGATCTAAATTAATTCAAGAAGATTATAAAAATGAAGAAACCTTGGGCTGGAGATATGGCTCAGTGGTTAAGAGCACTGGCTGCTCTTCCAGAGGTCCCGAGTTCAATTCCCAGCAATCACATGGTGGCTCACAACCATCTGTAATGATATCTGGTGCCCTCTTTTGGCCTGCAGGCATACATGGAGGCAGAATGTATATATACATAATAAATAAATAAATATTTTTAAAAAATGAAGAAACCTTTTAAGTTGATATTTATTTATTTAATCGGTTTTTTGAGACAGAGTCTCTCTATATAGCCCTGGCTGTCCTCAAACTTAGAGATCTGCCAGTTTGTGCCTCCTGAGTGTCAGGAAAAGGTGTATGTATCTGTCAATAATTAGATACCGGCTAGGACATTTATTTTTAAAATTCTAATTATTTATAAGTATATGAAAGATAATGCAGTTCATCTAAAACATTACATAATTCTTAACTTTTGAGTGTGTTAGGTTAAAAAATTAGGCTCCTATGTTTGTTAGGCTAATTTTTAAATATTTGCAGTTATATCAAAGGTTGTGGTATTAAAAATAAAAACATAAATTAATTTCTTTGTTCCTTAGTTTCCTTATTTGTTACACAGCGATAACAGCAAGAGTGTATTTTTAGAAGGTTGTGGTGAGGAAAGAATGCATTTTATAAAGCACTTAAGGCCTCACCATCAGAGCTGGAGAGATGGCTCAGTGGTTAAGAGCATTGGCCAGTCTTCCAGAGGACTTGAGTTCAATTCCCAGTACCCACACGGCAGCTCACAACTGTCTGTAACTCCAAGATTTGACACTGACATACATGCAGACAAAACACCAATGCAAATAAAATAAAAATAAATTATTTAAAAAGACCTATCAGGCATTGTCATAGGTTTATTAAATAAAGCATGAACTTTATTTAGTTGTAGACTTTCTTGACCTGGCTCTACCAATTGCTGACTGTATGCTACGGAGCAAGTTATTTAACCTCTCTGAGGTTCACTTACTTCATTGATAAAAATGGGAGTGCTAACTACCCCGAAGATTGTTTTGAGATTCAATATTATATATGTAAAATCTTTACCACATAGTAAGCAGCTGGAAAGTGATAGCCATTTAAGACATTGAAATAAGGAAAAGATTACTATGCCGACTTCATGAAATTCAAAACATCAATGAGTTTTAATTCAAAACCTTTAGCTTCAGTTATCAATGACCCACAGTAAGTGAGAATTAGAATAATACTAAAATGAGAGCCAGAGAGGCAACAGTAGTGGCTTAACCTAGTGATTTTTCTAAAATGTTCTAAAATTTCTAAAATTTCAGAGCTATATTGGGGGCCTAGGAAGGACAAGGGAAGGCAGCAGCGGAGGAGCTCAGTTCTAGGGGTGTATATATAAGGTGTATAATTTTGTTTGATAAGAACTCTTGCTAGGAAAATAAAATATTACTAGATTAGTTTACTCATGGTGGTGGTGTGGCTTTACCAAGCAAGTGCTGTACCACTGAGCCACCTCACAAATCTCTATGTAAGTTTCTTAAATTTTATGTGTGTATCTATATACACATATATAGATAAAATGTAATCAATCTATAAAATAAATACATATAAAATATATACACCCATGAAGATGGGAAGGACAGAAACTATGATTCATATAACTCAGGATGGCTTTGAACACACATATGGCTAAGGATGACCTTATTCTTGGATTTCTGGTCTCCTTGTCCACCTTCTAAGTGATGGGTTTACAGGTATATACTGCTATATCCTTCCTTTAAGTTTTCAACTAAAACTATTAATAAAGTTCCATACATAAAAGAAAACTAGAAGCAAATGAGAATGTTAATTGTACAAAACTTCCTAAGGTGAGGAAGTAGAATATTAGATAACTATTACAATTGTATTTTTTGGGGATTGAACCCAGTGCTTCATGCAAATTAAACAGACATACTACTGAACGAGACTCCCCAAGAATCTCTTTCCTTCTTTCTTTCCTTTCTTTCTTTCTCTCTTTCTTTCATTCATTCATTCATTCATTCATTCTTTCTTTCTTTCTTTTTTTCGAGACAGGGTTTCTCTGTGTAGTGTTGGAGCTATCCTGGAATTCGCTCTGTAGACCAGGCTGGCCTCAAACTCACAGAGATCCGCCTGCCTCTGCCTCTCAATGCTGGGATTAAAAGTGTGCGCCACCACCACCCAGTTTATTTCTTTTGTTTTTAGTGAATGTCTTGTCCTCAGCACTTTTTCATGTCTAGAATATTCTCTTCTTTTGTCCTAGTATGACTTTTGATCTGTGTGTCCTCAGAGAAGCTAGGCACCCTCTCTGTGCTTCATTGGTCCCCTACCTGTGTGTCCTCGGAGAAGCTAGGCACCCTCTCTGTGCTTCATTGGTCCCCTATCTGCTACTTCCTAGCTGAGAGGTAATTCACGTGTGGCGATGAGAGCCATGACTGATAGGCTCTCAAAGACTGTGAGGGTTGTTTTCGCCTTGAATCTTTACGACATTTAACATAAGTTTTTTACACTGGGTGACATGATGCCATTTTCATGCGAGGATGTAATGTACTTTAAAGCATATTCCCCACATCTTGCTGCCCTCACTCTTTTGTGCCTTACCCTCCCTTTTAGTTTCCTTTATTCTTTTGCTGCTTTTACTTTCTTTTTAAAACCCATTTAACTTATTATTAGTTATTATTTGAGACAGTGTCTCTTTATGTAGACTGACGGCCTCAGAGTCACAGAAATCCACCTGCCTCTGCCTCCCATGTACTGGCACTAAAGTTGCGCACCACTATGCTCAGCATAGTCATAGTGGTGTTATGTCATGTCAGCTGTACATATATGGTTTGATACATCTCTATAAAAATGTAAGATGCACAAAATAGAGAAAAATGTGGTATTGGTGTTTTTGATGTCTACAGAATAGTAAGACAAGAAACGAAAGTAAAAAAGATAAAAGTATGAAAAGAAGTCAAAGTATCCTTATTTTTAGATGATCTAGTTTCCTACATACAGTCCACAATCCCAAGATTCCACCAGAAAACCCTTAGAGCTGATAAACACTTTCAGCAATTTGGCAGTATATATAGAAAAATCAGTAGTCTTCCTATATACCAATAACAAACATGTTGAGCAAGAAACCAGAAAGACAATCTTATTCACAACTTCCTCAAAACAAACAAACCTTGGAGGGGCTGGAGAGATGGCTTAGTGGTTAAGAGTAGTGACTGTTCTTCTAGAGGAACTAGGTTCAATTCCCAGCAGCTCAGAACTGTCTATAACTCCAGTTCCAGAAGACCTGAAACCCTCACACAGACATACATACAGGCAAAACACCAATGTACATGAAATAAATAATTTAGAAAAACCTTGGAATAAACTTAACCAAGAAGATAAAAGACCTATACAATTAGAATTTTTCTAAGCTTTAAGCATCATTTCTATGTGGTGATTCTCCTTAGCTTCTTTTTACTCAGTTATTACCCTAAATTCCTATGTTTAAATACCAAATTCCTTACCTTTTCAATAAACCAGTTTGATTCTCTTTCCTTTCTTATTACATTAGAGAATCCAACATTCTTCCTGTTATACAGATCTGAAACCAATGATTTGCTTTCCCAAATATGCTCTAGCCAATTTATTACTAAGTCATGACAACTATAATTTTGTAACATTCTAACACTAGCTTCACTTCCATAGTACTTCTATCTAGTTCCTAAACTATAGCAAGTTTAGCTCTTTCCAGCAGTTCCAATAGAGGGTCTCTTTTGCATACCATCATTGTATTATTCTGTCCAATACTATTGCTCCCTAAATTACAAATCTGAAACCAAGCAGTAGCTATCAGACATTAGCTATGATGATACTGTAGCAACAACACCAGAGTACATAAAGCAGCATAAAGAAAAGCTTTCTCCCCAGTCAACTGTCACCCTTTATGATACATGAAAGGTGCTGGGATGGAATCTCTCAGTGGATAGGCAGCTACCCTGATATGTGAACCAGTCTAGAAATTAAGCCATCATCAGTGTAAATTAATTTCACTTTAAAGGAACTATGTCTAAAAAGGCAAGAAAGTAAGAAGCCAAGATCAGAGTCAGTAGGGAAATAGTCTTAATTTTTTCTGGAAAAGCCGTGTGTGTGTATGTGTACACGTGTGTATTTGTAATACAGAGCATATTTTATTTGCATATAATTACGGTCCACCTTTCTTCAAACAAGTGTGTAAGGGAGCTGAACACAAAAGGGGGGAGATGGAGAGATGGTTCAGCTATTAAGAGAAGTTGTTGCTCATGCAGGGGACCTAGGCTGGATGCCTAGCAGCACATGGTAGCTTATAACTATCTGTATCTCAGTTGCAGAGAATTTAATGCTCTCTTCTGATACGGGCACCAGGCACTCATTTGGTACAAAAATACACATGCAGATGAAAAATATGTATGCATAAAATAAGTCTAAAAATTAAAATAAAAAAGTAATTCACATTTAAATTGGGCCCAAAAGGGAAGTTGAACTAAAGTGAGAAAAAGCCAACAGTTACAAAACGCAATGCAGTTAATATGGTTATAGATAATAGTTCCGAAAATGTAGTTTTTAAAAGAAAAAGGGGCTGGGTATGGTGTGCATACCTTTAATACCAGCATTAAGGAGATAAAGACAGGCAGATTGCTGTGAGGTCAAGGCCAGCCTGGTCTATAAGTTAAGTTCCAGAACAGCCAGGGCTATGCAGAAAGAGCCAAAAAAAAAAAAAAAAGGAAAGAAAGGAAGCAAGCAAGCAAGCAAGCAAAGAAGGAAGGAAGCAAGGAAGGAAAAAAGAAAAGAGAAACAAATTACAAATCTCAATATTACCTAAAAGGGGAATACATGTTTTTTTAACAGAGGTAACAGAAAGACAGGTCATAATTTAACCACACTTTTTAACCTGAGAAATGGAAAGAATAGTTATACTTCTTAGTTCCCAAGATAATAAGATATAGATGAATCTTCTAAATCACCATTGTGTTTATATGGCAGCTAGATACCACAGAGAGAACAGTGGGAAGTCATTACACATGACCTTTAGATCTTTATGTTAAAGTCTCCTAGAAAATATCTTAATTTGTATGTGTATCTACACATGCACATGCCTTTGGCACCAGAAGAGTGTGTCAGATTCCTAGGAGTCAGAGCTGCAGGTGGTTGTGAGCTGCCAGATATGGGTGCCAGAACTGAACTCTGGTCTTCTGGATGATGAGGAAGTGGTTCTAACTGCTGAGCTATCTCTCCAGTTCTGAGCTAATGGCTTAAGAATAAACAAGATCATTTACTAAGTTAATTCCAGTGGAGGCAAGAATAAGTCCCAGGACTGAGCTCTGGGGCACCTTAATAAGGCTGATGAGAGAAAGGGAACTGACTCGGAAAACCACATGAACACAGTACATCAGAGAAGTAAGTGTGCCAAACACTGCTGCTAAGTTGAGGACTAAAACCTAAAATCTGTCCTATGTTTTGGCAACACAAGGCTATCAGGAGGCAATGACACAGCTCTGTTAGACAGAGGAAAGGTTTTATATAATAGTTTCAAAGAGAATGGAAAAGAACAGAATAAAAGCAGAGTAGTATATACGTGGAAAATTATAATGTTCAAATATGGCCTTCTGTCACTCTCAAGGCAAACAGCTATGCAGATTGCCATTTATTCCTTTTTTTGAGTCAGGGTCTCACTATACAGTCCAGGTTGACATTGAATTTGAGATCCTCCTGCTTTAGCCTCCTGAGTCCTGAGATTATAGGAACGGACCACAGCGTTTACTGTTTATCCACTTGACCCAAGTAGAGACATAAAAAATACATGCAAGGAACAGAGACATAAAAATAAGCTACAGGATTCTTTCCATACCTTATAACTGGATTCAGTTCAGTTTGAATGACAATGAATTAATTTTAGAGGCCTCATATATGTAACTTTTCATCTTTCCCATTGAATTTAACCTTGTAGAGTCTTAGCCTGCTATATAATCTTTCTGTTATTTCCTGTCCTCTTTTATTTCTGAATTCTTGCATATGTACAGGGTTGGGCAGTGGTGGTACATGCCTGTGATCCCAGCCTGGTCTATAAATCAAATTCCAGGACAGTCAGGGCTGTTACACAGAGAAACCATGTGTCAAAAAAAAAACAGGAAGAAACCTTATTTATAAATAAAATAATTTATCTTACTAAAATACAACATTAAGAAAACAATATGCTAAGCATGGTGATGCATAGAATTTTCCAGGACAGACAGAGCTATATAGAGAGAGACCCTGTCTCAAATTAAATTTAAGGAGGGGGGACTTGGGGAAACAGGAGGATCGGGATAAAGGAAGGTTGGATAGGGGAGCACGGAACCACAATTCTTAGTTAAGGGACCCACTTTAGGGTGGGCAGGAGACTTGACCCTAGAGGGGCTCCCAGGTGCCCAAGCTGAGGTCCCCAGTTAGTTCCCTGGGCAGCTGAGGATAGGGAACCTGAAATGACCTTACCCTAGAGCAATACTGACGAATATATTGCATATCATCCTAGAACTCGCATCTGGCGATGGATGGAGATAGAGACAGAGACCCACACTGGAGCACTGGACTGAGCTCCCAAGGTCCCAATGAGGAGCAGAAAGAGTGAGAACATGAGCAAAGATGTCGGGACCACGAGGAGTGCACCCACCCACTGAGACAGTGGAGATGATCTACTGGGAGCTCACCAAGGCCAGCTGGACTGTTACCAGAAAAAGCATGGGATAAAACTGGACTCTCAGAACATGGCGAACAATGAGGGCTGATGAGATGCCAAGGACATTGGCACGCGGTTTTGATCCTACGCAATGTGCTGGCTTGGTGGGAGCCTAGCCAGTCTGGATGTTCACCTTCCTAGATATGGATGGAGGGGGGAGGACCTAGGACTTACCACAGGGCAGGGAACCCTGACTGCTCTTTGGACTGGAAAGGGAGGGGGAGAGGAGTGGGGGGAAGGGGAGAGGGGTGGGAGGAGGGGGAGAAGAGTGGGAGGAGGGGGAGAAGAGTAGGAGGAGGGGGAGGGAAATGGGAGGCTAGTGGGAGGAGGGGGAAATTTGCTTTTTTTTTCTCTTTTCTTTATCCTCCTTTTATCAATAAAAAATTAAAAAAAATTTTTAAAATAAAAAATATATTCTTTGTGAAAAGAGGTATAATTTTTTTTTCTATTTTTTTTAATTTATTTATTTATTAAGGATTTCTGCCTCCTCCCCGCATACACCACACTGTTGGCCTCAATGTTGAAAACGATCATATACTTTAGCGGAAATTATTATTCAGCTCTAGTTTCCTAATTTTATAATAATCTTGAATAAGATTCTTTAATATGTTCACAAACCCCTTGCTGGCATAGTGGTGATCTTTTAGACAGGAAGGGAACACTACAATAAGAACAGTATAGAAGTAGTTTGCTCTAAAAAATGGAAATGACAAATTTTAATATCTGATAAAATTCATACAGAAACAGAATATACTCGTACATTCATAATAGTGACTGAGGTTAATGATCTCTGTACATGTATAAAGACAGAGAGAGAAAGAGCATTAAAAACCAAAGTGGGGTGGGCAGACTGGCACTATATACTTGTATTCTAAAACTGAAGAGGACAAAATAGGACTATGAATTCCAAGCCAGGCTGGGTTACTTTCTGGATTCTATCCCAAATAAGGAAGCAAAATAAACCAAAGATAATTAGGTAAACAAAGATTATAAATAAAAGGTGTTCTCAAATCCTTACCTCTTCACAGCACCGCCTGCTCACAATAGCCCTATAGTCAATCCTGTCCCAGAGCTGGTCCCTTAACTTTAAGAAATTAGGGAACAGTTTTCTCCAGTTTTTCCCTAAAGCCCATGGAAAAATTTCATACTTGGCTTCCTCTTCATCTTCTTCAACTGTATTAGCCAGGTACCTAACAAAGAGGATCAACAACCCAAGAAGGAAATGGATAAGGGCAATAACAACAGAAAACAAAACAACAACAAAAAAAGGAAATACAAATGACTTATCAACACATGAAGGGTATTCATATCTAAAGTACATAATAAAAATAGTGATATAATTGTTGCATCTTCTAGGTCTTTCTGTATTCCTATAAATTTTGACCTTTGTTCTGGGATGCAGTCTGAAGTTTTTCTGACTTCTAAGGTGAATCTGTGGCATGTTCAGTCTGGAGCTAATCAGCTGACCCCAGACAGGACTTTCTAGAGGATCCCCTTACTACTCCAGGGACTGTGGTGTCTGCCTGCCTGAGAACAGCTATGCTTATTGTTCTAGATGAACGACTGTGAGCCACTCTTTGGGCTATCTTTCTTTAGGCTATCTTCAGACAGCTCCTTCACACACATTTGGAAGTCGGTATTTTGCCATATACTTGAGGGGAAGCAGACATACAAAGAAGCAGAAAAACAAAAATCATGATAAAGAGAAAAACTGACTAATCAAAACCAATCCAAAAGTAAACTGATACATAAAAGGACATCAAAACAACTGTAATTATTCTTTTTTTTTCTTTTTGGTTCCCACTTACCCTCTGGAATCTAAGACCATATTTGCCTCCTCTTTGGCCCTGGTATGTGTGAGTGCAGGGCCACATCTATCCAGCAACAAATGGTCTCTCTATGGAGGCCAGGCTGGCCTCGAACTCACAGAGATCTGCTTGCCTCTGCTTCCCAAATGCTGGAATAAAAGGTGTGTGCCACCATGCCAGTTAGTTATACAAACTGTATCTGTACTATAGGTATTTGGGGCTTATGGGTCATATCATCTCTGTCTCGTTCTCAACCCTGCCTTATTTGTCAAAGCTCTATCGAAGCATATAAGTGACCCAGTAGGGCATAGCTACAGGCGAGAGGAGAGCCAGCCCTGGTTGCAAACTATAAGAAGGCACACCTTCTCAAGTCAAGCCGGGGCACAAAACAACTATAACTATTCTATATGCTCAAAAAGGAGGTGCATGAAACTGTACTTCTAAAGATGAAATCCACATTGTGTAGGATGAAAAGCACTGAACTAGATTAATGGAAGATTGAGTACTGGAGAAGAGATTTGTCAATTAAAGGTACAGTAATAGAATCTACCCAACCTGGAATATAAAGATAAAAATTAAAAGTCAGAAATAGAACATTAGTTAAAATGTGTGAAAACTTCAAGAAGTGAATTCAAAGTAAACTTGGGATCTGAAAAATGGCAGGTAGACACAAACTATTGATGAAATAGATGAATTTTCCCAAAGTTTGAAGAAAATGGGGCTAGAAATGTAAGCTGTTACAATGTTCACACAGCATGCAGGAGCCTCTGAACTTGGTCCCCAGCACTGCATAAATAGGTATGTGGCACATACCTATAATTACAGCCCTTGAGAGGTAGATGCAGAAAGATCAGAAGTTCAAGGATATCCTTAGCTATAGAGAAAGTTTGAGTCCAACCTGGACTATAGGAGACCCTTTATAAAAATTTGACAAAAATTATAAACATGCAGCCAGGCAATGATGGTACATGCCTTTAATTCCAACACTCAGAAGGCAGAGGCAGGTGGATCTCTGAGTACAAGGCCAGCCTGGTCTACAATGCACCAGAACAGTCAGAGCTACACACACACATACACAAAAACCCTGTCTTGAAAAAGCAAAAAAGGAGCCAGGCGATGGTGGCGCACGCCTTTAATCCCAGCACTAGGGAGGCAGAGGCAGGCGGATCTCAGTGAGTTCAAGACCAGCCTGGTCTACAGAGCTAGTTCCAGGACAGGCTCCAAAGCCACAGAGAAACCCTGTCTCGAAAAAACCAAAAAAAAAGCAAAAAAGGAAACAACAACTCCTCACAAACCAACAACAAAATATCTCTCCAATAAAAACGAAACAAAAAACACCCAAAACAAAACAGAAAACCTACAAATATACAAACAAATGTAATGAATAAGAAACAAGAAATCACAAAAAAGTTATACCATGGTACATCCTAACCAAGCTGTTCAAAAGCAATGATAAAAACTTAAAAACAGACAAAAAGAGACACATTAAAGTAGAATGTTGTCACACATCTGTAATCCTAGTACTTGAGAGGTTGAGACAGAAGAATCAAGAATCCAAAACTATCCTCAGCTATGTAGTATGAGTCCAGCCTGGACTACATGAGACCCTGGTAAAAAAGGAAGGAAGGAAGGAAGGAAGGAAGGAAGGAAGGAAGGAAGGAAGGAAGGAAGGAAGGAAGGAAGGAAGAAAGAAAGGAAGGGGCACAAGAAATTAATACAGGAATAAAGTTAAGGATGGGGCAGATTTCATATCAGAAGCAATGCAAGCTCCACAGGCTTTAACAACAAAAACATTACAAAACACACAAGGAAACAAAACATCATGAGAAGCAAATCCCAAAGTCAAGATAGAATATAAAAACAACTGTCTAGGAGCTGGAGAGGCTCTTACAGAGGACCTGGCTTCAGTTCCCGGCACCTGCGATCTCAGCATTTGAAAGGCAAAGAAAGGAAAATCCTTGGCTACACAGGGAGTTTGGGGCCCGCCTAGGCTACAAATACCTTATCTCAAAAGATTTTAAAAGATAAGAAAAGAGGGCTGGAGAGATGGCTTATTTTTACAAGCACTGGCTGTTCTTCCAGAGGTCCTGAGTTCAATTCCCAGCAACCACCTGGTGGCTCACAACCATGAGATCTGGTGCCCTCTTCTGGCCTGGATGCATACATGCAGGGTGAACACTGTATTCATAATACATAAATACATCTTTAAAAAATAAGAAAAGAAAATGAAATTCAGGGTGTTACAAGACTATAATAGGGAAACATTACATGACTACATACAAAATACAAGCTTTAAAACTGGCTAACAAAACATGCTTAATGAAAAAGAAATATTGAATTAGCTTACAGAAAACATGATCAGACACAGATGGAAATTATAATTCACGCTACTTCAAATATAATACAATCTTCAGTGCAATCTTAAAGATTACTACATAGTAAAAGCTAATTGCCCTCTAATGGTTATTACCACAAAACAAGAGAAACATTCAGTTTCAGACCTTTACCTAGATTTGCACTAAAGTCATTTTTGGTTTATCTTTAATTGTCAGATGAAGAAAACTACAGAATATGTATAATATTATATGAAAATAAAATATTGAAACACATAAATTGCAATTTAACAGTGTCAAGGCTGACTCTGGCTCTTGGAAATATCATACATACATGAATTTGCACCTCAGCAACCCTGCTCCTTTTGTTTGTTTTTTTCTTGAGGTCAGGCTGCTCTCAAACTCATGATTCTCCAGCCTTAGCTTCCTAAATGTTGGGAATATAGGTGTGTACTACAACACCTGGCTTCCTTACTAACTTCTGTGATCTTGTAAAGTACTTTATCTTCCTAAATTCTGTTTCCACATAAGGAATACGAAATGCATTTCATTTAACTCAGAGGCAGAGGCCAGCCTGGTCTACAAAGTGAATTCTAGGACATCCAGGGAAATCCTGTCTGGAAAAAAAAACAAATAACAACAGAAAGAATACATTTCGTAATAAAACTAAATGTATAAATATATAAGCTGTGGCAGCTGACAAATAATACTCAGTGTTAGCTATTACTATTAAATTCTTCCAGTTTAGCAACCATCACATTTTCCTACATTCGGGAAATGTCCCTCTAATTCATGCATAGATAATGCTCCTCTGGTTTGATTTCTTTAAAAAACTCTGATTCTAAACAGACTTTGAGCACAAACTTCTTCCTCGGTGCTGAGAGCTATTGTGGCATGCCTATGTCTTTTTTTCAGATTTGTTTCTATGTGTTTCAGTGTTTTGCCTGCCTATGTGAGCCATGTGTGTGCTAATGCCCAGAGGCCAGAAGAGAGTGTCAGGCTCCTTGGAACTGGAGTTACAGGTGGTTGTGCTTAAATCACTGAGCTAATTTCTCCAGCCCCCAATACTGAAATGGCTCAGTATACAGTTCCTACTTTAACACTTAAAATTATTCATGTACATTCCAGCTGCATTGCTGTATCCATGGAGAAGGTAAAAGTCTTTGTCTTTTTTTTTTCTTTTTGCTGTGGGGGAGGTTTACTAGTAATTGAAACCAGGGCATCCTGCATACCAGGGAAACCACGCTACTTCCTTGAACACCACAACTTTCAAAATATATTATGTATTTTTTTTATTTGTTTGTTTTGAGTCAGAGTTTTTCTGTGTAACAGCCCTGACTGTCCTGGAACCAAAATGAATTCTTTTTTTTTTCTTCTTTTTTTTAATGGTTTTTCGAGACAGGGTTTCTCTGTGTAAGTCCTGGCTATCCTAGAACTCCCTTCCTCAAACTCTTGGAGATCCACCTGCCTCTGCCTCCCAAGTGCTGGGATTAAAGGCATACACCACCACCACCCAACCCAAGATGTATCCCCCCCCCGCTCCCCAAGATGTATTCTTAAATTTAACCTTTTCCCTTTATTCTAAAGCACTGCTGAGGCCTGACGCCAGGGTTTTGTGCATACCAGACAAATATTCCACCATTAAGTTATATCCCCAGCCCTGAAATTGTACTTTTCCTTACTAAATTACGACCTATGAATTGGAAAACCACATCATTAAAACAACTTAACAGATAACAAGGCTATCATTAATTAATGTGCTATCACCAGAAAATCTGGAGAATAAACAATATTCAGTGTTTGATGAGACCATCAGTGAACACAAAAGTATTAAAAATGAATAATTCCTATCTTTTAGATATAGACTTACAAGGAACATATCCACACTGGACAGTGGTGATGCATGCATGCCTTTAACAAACTTGGAAGAGAGAAGCAGGTGGATCTCTTGAGTTCCAGGCCAGCCTTATCTATAGCGTGAGCTCCAGGACAGTCAGAGCTGTTGCAAAAAGAAACCCTGTCTCAAAAATAAAAACCCCACAAAACCAAAAACCACAACCACAAAGCAACAACAACAACAACAAACCAGTGGGGGATGGGAGAGAAAGAGAATTGACAAAATTTCTATAAGAGCACTGTGAAAAATGTAGAAAACACAATACAACCTGAAGTGGGGTAGTGAACAATAAATCTCCAGCATGTAGTGTAAGAGAGGGAAAAGATCATAAAACTATCCTACTAAAGTAAAATATATGCAATTTTCATACACAAGAAAGCCTATTAACAATATCCATAAAAATTTAATGTTTCTGCTTTAAATTATAAATCACATATATTGTAAATAACCAATAAAATTCATTTAAGTAGAAAGCATACTTACAGAGCAATAAAGAAATTTATCCTGGTATGCTCATTTATAGTAAATTTAGCTCTCTTGAAATAAACAAAGGTCATAGCCAAAAGATACTATAAGGAAAAGTTAGAAATTAATATTAATGGTTTGCTTTCTGTAATACAACTGCTATAAAATAGTAAACTAAACTTTAAGGCATTATTAATCTTTATGCAATCACCTGAGCACTTATTTTTTTCTCCTGTAATTAATCCGCTTGAATATGTGAGAGTTACTGATGATTTATTATATTTAGCTAAGTGTATTTCCAAATCTTATTATAGCTGATGCATTCTAAAATTAAAATTCCATTTTTTTCTAACTTAAATTTCAATCTTATAGAGAAGTTGAAATAGTTCAATGAGTAACCAAACATCTTTCACCTAGATTCACCAATAGTTACTCTAAAAAATAATATGTAAGGATAACTTCTAAATAACTTCAAAAATTAGAATAGCAAGGCTTAGTTTCATTGAGAAAACACATTTTAAATGCAATATCACAAATACACACAATTATCCTATTAGAAAGTATGCCAAGATCTAATGATTTAAATTTGAAACAAGTTAAAATACGAATTTTTATCTTTCATACTTATTTATTATCTAGTAAGGGCATTGTACAAGAAGATAATTCCAAGGGTTCCCTTAATTTCTAAGTAAAGGATTCCTGAAATAATGTCAAGTGTTCTGGGTTAGTTACTTTTTAAACACTGCCCCCTGCTGTCCACCAGCATTAAAGCACCTAAACTATACCGTTTACCACAACTATAGGATTTGGGTATATTAGTTTATTTGAAAACTGAAACTGCGATTGTTTTAAAGATTACATTTTTGGAGACATATTTTATTTTTACACACACACACACACATATTTATTTATTTATTTATTTATTTATTTATTTATTTATTTATTTATTTATTTATTTATTTATCAGTGTGTGTCATGTGTCAGGCCACCATCCAGATGAGGCAATCAGAGAACAAATGACGGAAGCCCATTCCATTCTCTCTTCCACCATGTGAATCCCGGTATCAACTCAGGATTGGCATCAAGCACCTTTAGCAGTTGGTGTAGTATGTATGTATCCTGGCAACCTCACATCAAATGTTTGTGATAAAATGTTAGCATGTGCCAGGCAGTGGTGTCGGCACCTGTAATCCTAGTACTTGTGAGACAGAGGCAGGCAGATCTCAGTGAGTTCCAGGACAGCCAGGGCTACACAGAGAAACACTGTCTCAAAAAACAATAACAACAAAAAAAGTTAGCATGCCTCAGATTTACCTCAAAATAGTTTACATTCCTAGGAAGAAGGGTTAAAAGAAAGAAGAATGGCCACGTTGATGATGGCTGTACTTTTAAGAGCCACACGGAAGGTCTTTAAGCTATGTGTGCTTTAGTTTTTCTAAATTAGTTTCCAGAGGCTGCAGAGATGCCTCAGCCATTAACAGCGCTGTCTATTCTTCCAGAGGACCCGGAGTTTGATTCTTAGCACCCATACGGAGACTCACAACTGTCTGTAACTCCAGATCTTGGGGATCGGACACTATTTTCTGACCCTCAAAGCATGCAAATGGTGAACAGACATACAAACAAACTGATCACCCAAACACATAAAGTTTCTAAAAAAAAAAACTTTCCAAAATTAATTTTATTTTAAAAAATATTTTAGCTTTTAATTGTGTGTGTGTGTGTGTGTGTGTGTGCTTGTGTGCATATGAGTGCAGATGCCTGAAAAGACCAGAAGTCAGCAGATCACCTGGAGCTGGAGCTACAATCAGTACCGGTGCTGGAAACTGAACTCAGGTCCTCTGAAAGAACAGGAAGTCCTCTTAACCCACTCAACCATTTCTCCAGCCTCCCAAATTAAAAAAAACAAAAAAACAAAAAAAAAACTTCGAAAACTTTTTCATCTTTGGCAATTTAGTATGAAACAAAGACCTTCATTTCAATGCTTAGACTTAAATCATAAACTAATCTTCTATACTTTTCCTTATTTATTGATTTATATTTTAACTGTTACTGAACTTAATATATGACTGCTCAGTCTAAATTGGTATTTACAAAAGTAAAATGGCAACTTTCAGCTTACTCAAAAGTATAGAAACAAATATTGAAACGTATCCATAAAAGAGCATAAACCATTGTTGTTCCTAATAAACTAAACAGTTTATAGAATATGATATCTAACTGAAGAACATGTTAAACTAAGGGGTGGGGAATGAGAGATATGAATAAGAATAAAGTATATGGGCATCTGGGTACATGCCTTTAATCTTTGAGTTCAAGTCTACAAAGGAAGTTTTAGGACAGCTAGTGTTACATAGTTAAGCCCATGTCTCAGGAAAAAAAAGTATAATAAATGATACACACATATGATAATATCACAATGAAACTGATTTCTTTGTACACTAACCCAAAAGAGACTGATCCATTATTTTAAAGATACTTTTAATTGTGTCACGTTGGAATGTGTGTATGCGTGTGTGTGTGTGTGTGTGTGTGTGTGTGTGTGTGTGTGTGTGTGCATTCATGCACCCGCCCAGAGCTGGAGTTACAGTAGTTGCAAGCACCCAGATGTGGGTAGAAGAAACCTCTGGATCCTCTGGAAGAGCATCTAGTGCTCTACTAACTACTAAGCCATTTTTCCACCCCACAAGCCATTTGCTCTATAGAATATTTCTCAATTTTCACTTGTCTAGTGTTTTTCAAAGTATGTGACAGTCACTCATCATTTCTTACTGTTACCCAGCAGTAAGAAAGCCATCATGGAATAAGAGGCTATTTACGCTATTAGAAATTATATACAGCAATTTAATACCTCTTGAATTATAGTAATAAATTGATTAAAAGGATAATTGAAACTTTTGGTCTGAATTACTTATAAAATATTCAAACTTATAGAAGATTGCCTTAATGGAGTCTCAAGAACTTTTCTCCATACCAATTAAAGATAGTAATTCTTCTTCTTGGTCTACTTTTTTTTTAAAAAAAAAAGTAGTAATTCTAACCAAATGAATTGAATCTAGCTGACCACAGTTATACATGTCTTAGGAGGCTGAGGAAAGGTGATTGTGAATTTACGAGTTTGAGGTCAGGCTGGGCTGGAATGAGAGAGAATGTATCCTTGCCCTCCACCCCCACTCCCTACCCTGAACCCTGCCACCAAAGTATTGAGTATTGTTTCCAAATAGATTTGGTAAAAATTAAGTTTAAAAATTCTGCTTTGGGAGCCAGTGGAATGGATCAGTGGGTAAAGGCACATGCTGTCATGGTGGAAGAAGAGAAACAACTCTGTAAATTGTCTTCTGACCTCAACATAATGGCTACGGCACACATGTTGTCACTGTTACACACAATAAATATGACCAAAGGATTCTGCTCTGAAGGAAAGACATAGGCTATTTTTCTAAACATAATGAAGGAGAAAATTCTTATTGGGTATCAAAAATTTTAATGATCTAGTAACACAACAATAGCTTATGATTATACTGTTTCCAGTTTACCTTGTCTGCAATTTTACAACAGCAATCCATCCACAAGAAATCTTGAATTAAGTCGTCATCTACAACAAAAGGTAACTATGACTTATTTTCTTTAAAATGTTTCCTTTTGAAGAGATACTTTCTGTATTGGGACATTATAAAGTGATGCTTGGAAATTAAGCAAAAATGGTTACTAAGGTTTAGTTGTCAGTTTTAAAAGTAAATTTATTATTGCAATGACTATCATTTCCCATCTGATTTGCCTTAATATATATATATATATATATATATATATATATATATATATATATATATTCAACTTTAAAAGTGAATAATGTTTCATTTTTGAGCATCCAACAGCATGTTGGGAAACTCCAGCTCTTTCTTCTTTTGCAGAGTACATTGTAAGAGACAGAAATGGAATCTGAAGTAAGATAATTCATCTCCTAATAAATAATAGCTTAATATTGTTCTAAGTGTATCACTTTTCCCAATTACTTTCACATTTTTTCATTTTGGGTATTATTCATTTGGGTATTTTTCATTTTGGACCCTTTCCCCTATTTCCTCTCTAGTCTACTTATTACTCAAATAAAAATATAAATATGTCTATATAAATAACTTCAAGTTTTACTTGGATTTATAATTAACATTTAATTTTGAGAAAACCAATTTTTAGAATAAAAAGATCAACAAAATTTTGAAGAATAATATCTACCACAGAGTGGTGGTGCAATCCTTTGATCCCAGCACTTGGAAAACAGAGGCAGGCAAGTCTCTGTGAATTCAAGTTCTACTCCAAGCCAGCCAGAGTTACTTGACAAGACTCTGTCTCAAAACAAAAACACAACAAAAAGCAACATCCAAAAAGTAAATTTAAAAAAAAACCTTGTTTTGATTTGAAAGCATTAAAATAGATAATCTCAAAATATGTTGAAAACTATCAGAATTTAATCTAGGAAAATCACCTTTGTTTTAATAACAAAGCAAAAGGTTCTTTTCCTTCATTTTGTATGTTATGAATTGCATTCTTGTAATTGATATTTGGAAACTTCTAAGAATAACTTTATTTTCTGGAATTAATTTGTTCTTTTAATTTTGTTTCTATTTCATAAGTTACCTAAAATGGTGGAATCAGGTGTTTTCTTATGACCAATTAAGAGTACTCAAAAACCTTGTGGGGTAAGGAGTGGAGATGACCAACAAAACAGGTATTTTGCTTGCCTCTAATCTGAGCATTTGGTAGGTGAGGGCAGGACTAAAAACACAAGGTTATCCTTAAGTACATAAAAAGTTTAAGACTAGCCTAGGCGTACATGGGACCCTTTCTAACACAAAGGTGGTAAGAAGTAAGAGAGAGCGTAAAGAAAGGTTTGCTCTCTTCTTACTAAGGAGCAATGGGATCGTGTTAACATTCTAGATTCTGATTGGAGAAAACTTTATAACTTCTTTTTACATTCCTTATATATTTAGCTCATCTTTTAGCTCTGACATTCTTTGCATCTTACCAAGTGTGCAGGCAAGCATATAGACTTCCTCTATAGTCAAGGAGGGTCCGCTGTGCACCACTATTAGACTGTGCTGTGATCTGAGTCCTTATCAGGAAACATCTACACTATCTCTTATTCTATTGTCTACCTTGTGACTGCAAAACCAGGGCTCCTTTTCTTGACTGGTATAAACACTACATTGTAAAAACCTGACAAAAGAGATTTACACTAGGATTCTTCAGTACTTTACACTATTAAAATGTCTTACACCTACCAAATAATTTAAAGAAAGCAGTCATTTCCTGACGTTGTATAATTAGACAGGGTCCTTTGGGCCGCTTAGATTTGTTGTTATGTGCATTTTTTTCAGATGCTTGCCAACTATCTTTGAAAATAGGACGCTTCAGATTGATAGGCTTTTTAGTTTGATGTGACCGATTAGAACCTGATTTTACATGAACAGTGACAGTAGGTGGTGTCTCACAACACATCTGATTGTGCCGCATTGTGGCTTCCCGAGATTCCTACAAAAATAAAAATAAAAAATTATTGATCACATCCATTCATTTCTATATAAAACTATCTGGATACTACCATATGTAATCATATAAAATGTTGATCTTGCCATTAAAATGTTATCTGTAATACCAAGTCATATTAGAAATTGTTCTTACAGTGCTCAGAAATGCTATGCCTCCTTGGGTAATGGCATACTTCTTCTTGTTCATTTTCCCTTGGTTATTCTGGAACTCAAAATCAAATCTGAAACTTGCTTATTTTCTTTTTATAGTGTTCATTTTTCCTGGTAGGTCTTCCTTGGCCACAAAGTTTCCATATTCAATAAGCAATTATTGGTATTTTCTGAACAGTTTTAGCAAATAAATGACACATGTGCTTTGTATGATTTTCACTAATGTGTGTGTGTGGTTTTTGTTGAGACAGGGTCTCACTACGTACTTCTTAGCTGGCCTAGAAATCACTAAGCAGATCAAGCTGGAACAACTTCAGGATCCTAATGCAAACCTCTGAATCCCTGACTCATAGTGACTAAGCAGGCACACTTCCCTTGGCATTCAACAAGTTATGTACAGATTCCTTCCTGCTCTCAGAATCTCTACTGCTGAAGGTGAAGCTACTACACCCAAACTAGCTGGATACTACCAATACTGCCCAACCCGTGAGTCACATACACAGTTTTATATTTTTAAGCTATATTTAAAAAGAAAACATGGCCAGGGCAGTGGTGGCACACGCCTTTAATCCCAGCACTTGGGAGGAAGAGGCAGGCGGATCTCTGTGAGTTCGAGGCCAGCCTGGTCTACAGAGCTAGTGCTAGGGCAGTCTCCAAAGCTACAGAGAAACCCCGTCTCGCGAAACAAAGACAGAGGGAGAGAGAGAGAGAGAGAGAGAGAGAGAGAGAGAGAGAGAGAGAGAGAGAGAGAGAGAGAGAGAGAGAGAGAGAGAGAGAGAGAGAGAGAGAGAGAGAGAGAGAGAGAGAGAGAGAGAGAGAGAGAATATATAAGGGCTGGGCTATAGCTCAGTGGGAGGGGGGACTACTTGCCTAGCATGTGTGAGAGCAGAGCTCAAGCCTCAGTGCTAAAAACAAAGTTAATTTTAATAAAGCCAAATAGATCAAACATGTAATTTTAACATCTAATCAATATAAAATTAATAAAATATTTTATATCCAAAATCTTTTAAGTCTGGTACATTAAAAAAAACATTTTTATTTCATGCGCACTCATGTTTTGCCTGTAAGTGTGTCTGTGTGAAGGTGTCAGATCCCCTGAAACTGGAGTTACAGGCAGTTTCAAGCTGCCACGTGGGTGCTAGGAATTGAACCCGAGACCTACTGGAAGAGCAGTGCTTTTAACCTCTGATCCATCTCTCCAGCCCTGATACATTTTTGATACTTTATACATATCTCAATTTTATGTTAATTACTAAATAACTCAAAATGTAGTCCTATAAAAATGAAGTAGTGTATGAGAGAATATTTTACACTCCTTCCATTTTATAATTAAATGAAGTAAAAAAAGTTTTCTGTTGCACCCAGCCAAATAAGTGTTTATGGTCACATGTGGCTAGTGGCTACAGTGTAGGGTTAGATGATAAAGAAGTAGGCAGAGGGGGCTGGAGAGATGGCTCAGCAGTTAAGAATACTCACTGTTTGGCACTCACAGGGGCACACAATCATCTAACTCCAGCTCCAGGGAATTCAGTGCCTTCTTCTGGTCTCTGAGGGCACCAGGAAAGCGTGTGATGTACAGACACACATGCAGGCAAAATAATGGGGTGTGTGTGTGTAAATAAAAAGGAGGGAAGGGGAGAAGGAGAAGGAGGGAGGGAGGGAAAGAGAGAGGGGAAGAGGGAGGAGGGAGGGAAGGAGGGAGAGAGAGAGAGAGACAGAGACAGAGAAAGAAACAGTAGGCAGAGGATAGGAACGGAGAAAAACACTTGTAGCTACAGCTATGTCTTTAGTCTGATAGGAACCTGGACTCTATCTCAAAAGTAAACAAAGAGAATCAATCAGCCAACAACAAAAATTAAACAGAAGAAATTATAATTAGTTCTACAATAATTTCTTGCCTTTTGTTTTGCTTCCTTCATCTGTCTTCTGGAAAAAAAACTAAGCAATCATTAGGATTCGCCAATGGAGTTGGGGGCAGGGCTAGGTTCAGTGGTAAAACATACCAGAATACAGAATATTGTGGCCCATTTTTCATGAGTTAAGTTTGACTCAGTGGTGACTTTCAAATAATTATTTTTATATTGAAACCAATGGAAAATAAGAAAAAGCAAACATCGAGTATCAGACTATTTCATCTAAGACTTGTGAAAACAGGAAAGGGGAACGTCTGAAATTCCCAAATTCACTGAAGTTAAGAAAGACTGAAGGAAAGTCGTGGAGCAAGAACGTAAGGACAGAAGCTGTCTATGCCACAGCGTGTGTAAAATTCCACTTTGCGGGATCTCTTTGGCTTAGCTCTTTGCTCAGAGGAAAAGAATCAAAGGCTAATTAAAATATGGGCATTTCTCTAGAGAAAGAGGGAGTGTGTGTGTTGGGGGGGGGGATAAGAAACTATGGCCAATGGGTATTGTGTAGCCACGTCTCCAAACAGACACATTCCATCCTAGAGGGAAGCTGCCCAAGACTCGGGTTCACAGATACCAGCCCCGACCCGCGGTTCCGGAGCAGGACTGCGGCGGGAGGAAACCGATCGCCTGTACAGCTTTCCCAGACATCAGCCCCCCCCCCCCCCGCCGGGGTGGGCTCTTCGGGGATGCAGCTTGATTCATCCATGCTTCTCAACCTGGACTCGGGCGGAACCCCTACTTTTGTGCCATCAGCTCCCTATCTTGGGTTAGTAGACGTTGGTTTGCGTCACTCAAGGCAAAGTCTCACAACATAAGGTAAGAATCCTTCAATTCGCCTGCATGCATTCTAGCGACATTTGAAAAGTCTTAGCAGAATTCATAAAGACCATGTCTGAGTTTGGGAGGTTTGGGGTTTTGTTTGTTTGTTTTTTGTAAATACACCTGAACTTTGTAGGCATCTGAAGAAAGTTCTCTCTCGGCGTAGGATAAAGGGCATCTGGCGACAGAATCATAAAATAGAAATCGTTTTTCTGTATGAAAATCCAATCCCTGGCGACTGGGGATAGGCAGGCGGAGAAATTTTCCTACATCTGGGGTGTCGCGATGACACAGGGCAGCTCAGAACTCAACACTGCGATGCGACTCTGGGTGGGTGCGTGGGACACGGGATCAAGCGGCAGGACTCGCATCCCCTCAGCCCCACCGTGCAGCCCAACCTGCCGGGCGACCCGGTCCCTCCACGGGTTCCCTCCGGTCTCCGCCTCCGGGAGGCTCACTCGCGTCCCGGCCCTCAGAGCTGGGGGGGGGGGGGGAGTAGGTGCGGGGAGCCTCGAGGCCGCGAGACCGCCCCGATGCGCCGCTGAGGGCTGAGGGGCCTCCTCACGCCGGACTGTGGGAGAGAGCGGAGGGCACCGGCGCTGCCGACACTCGGGACTCGTCACCAAGGCCGCCCGCCCAGCGAGGGCGAAGGTACCTGCGCAGACCGGCGAAGAGCGAGCGGCCTCCGCTTCAGCCCGCAGCCTCAGACGGTTGCTCGCTGGTCGCTCGCACAGAGCAGCACCCGCTTTCCAGCCGCCAGCTGCCCCGCCGGGAGCGCGCGGCCGCCGGAGCCAATCGGAGCGCGGGAACAGCTGGGGGCGGGGCCGGCTCTGTAGCCCCGCCCCGCCCGGTCCCCGGGCTGACGCCTGGTCCTCTGCCGTTATTCGGCTCTAGCTCTACGGACCTCTACGAGGGAATCGCGCTTTCCCGCGAACGTGTCAGTGTGGAACCGTTGAGGTGCCCGCCCCGGACTGGACGAGGACACCGTGATGCCCTGCTGGCCCGGGGTCTCCCGCTGTACCCCTCCTCCCGCTTCCCTGCACGCACCTCGCACTTGTGAGCTTGAGAGAACGCTGCCGCCCCAGAACCGTGTGCACAAGTGTCTGAAAGGAGGAAAAGCCTGCCTAAGCTAGCTCAAAGGGTGTGAATAAAGTGACTTTTAGTAAGAGGACAGTGTTCTGTTCTCCCGTTCACAGTTAAATCCTGTGTTTTCTTGAGAGGTCTGGGATGTAGCAAAGGTGTTTAATAAATGCTCGCCTGCCCCATCCCTCTAATGCAGAATCTGCTTTTTTTTTCAGCATCCGTTTCTCCATGCTTAGTCTTTCATGTCTTACTGCCTCATATTCCAGAAAAGAGCGAGATTTAAGTCATTCAGATGGCTGACGCTGCGTCTATGACTTTCTTTTCCGATTATAGCATTTAAGAGCATCTTAGCCTTGCCTGTTTGCAGTACTTCCCAGTTATTACTTTCTTGCTCAGCAACTCTGAACACCGAAAGCAGCTTACTAACACACAAATCAACCTAAAGGGGCACTTTGAGTACTAAGCTTTCCTGAGGGAGGGAGGTCTTTGAGTTGGTGTTTTGTTGTTGTTGTTTCTCCCCTCCCCCCCGCAGGTTCTGGAACTCACTCTAGACCAGGCTGGCCTCGAACTCACAAGAGATCCTCCTGCCTCTGCCTCCCAAGTGTTGGGATTAAAGGAGTGTGCTACCACTGCCTAGCTCTTCACTTTTCATTTCTTAGATCCATGGCCCTCCGGTGAATAAATGTGTCAAGAAAATCTTTAGGGAAGTGGCTGCTTCAGTCATTCCTGTGGTTTTTCATGAGGATCCTTCTCTGCTGTTCTTTTCTCAGGAGGAGGGATGCTTGTGATCACTAGTTTCCAGCCATTAGTATAAAACGTTATTTACTGAGCAATGAATATTCAGCACATGAGCAGCACTCTGCTGCTGCAGAACAGTCGTTGGACAGCCTTTTCCATGAGAGGTACAGAAAGTACACACACGGCTGGGTGGCGGTGGCCTTTAACCCCAGCACTCGGGAGACAGAAGCAGGAAAATTTCCGTGAGTTTGAGGCCAGCCTGATGTACAGAGTTCCAGGACAGGTTCCAAACAGAGAAACCCTGTCTTCTAAAACCATAAAAATGAAACACATACACATTTTTTTTTTTTTTGCGAGACTGGGTTTGGTGTAGTCAAGGATGGATGGCCTTCAGTTCATACATAGCAGAGGATAACCCCGAACTTCACCTCTTGAGTGTAGCACCATGTCTGACAGTGTTCCTCAAATAATCATACTTAAATTTACGTTTTATTATGTTTTTATATTAAGGTCAATTTATCAAAATAAAGGTATCGAAGAAGTAATTTAATGCCAATATTTTGGCTTAAAAGGTTACAACCAGTGAGGCCTTCATGAATGTTCTCACTACTTTGTTTTTTAAATATTTATTTATTTATTATGTATACAGTATTCTATCTGTGTGTATGCCTGTAGGCCAGAAGAGGGCACCAGACCTCATTACAGATGGTTGTGAGCCACCATGTGGTTGCTGGGAATTGAACTCAGGACCTTTGGAAGAGCAGACAATGCTCTTAACCACTGAGCCATCTCTCCAGCCCCTCTCACTACTTTTTAAACTATTTGAACACGCCAGGTAGTTTGAGTTCCTGTTTCAGTTGAGCTCTGTAGACAGATGTGAGATCCAAGAGTCAGATGAGGCTCCGTAAAGCACTGGACCATGCTGGCCACTCAAAGGACACAACACCCGTGACACTGCTGCAATTTCCTGCACGCAGCAAACACTCGCTGATGTAAGCAGGGCCTTGACACATGGGCATTAGTAGGACATCTTTACCAGCAGTATAAATGCAGGCAGGTGTGACCTCAGCATGTCAAAGGAAACAGGAAGGTGAGCTGGTACTTACTGTGTCATGCTGGGACAAACCTCATGCGCTGGACAGGTACCGAGAAAGCATTCTTGGTTTCCTTCTTGTCTTATATCCGAGACTTGGATTTGACTGAGTACTTAAAGCAAGTCCCGGAGAGCTGGAGAGATGACTGAAGACAATGGCTGTTCTTTCAGAGAATCCAGGCTCCATTCCAGTTTTCAAACAGCAGTTCACAATTCTCTTACTAAACTTTATAAACTTTTTCTTGAACATGTCTGAAACATTTCTGCTTGTCTTTATTATTACTGTTTTTTTGTTTGTTTGTTTGTTTGAGACAGGGTTTCTCTGTGTATCCCTGGCTGTCCTGGAACTAGCTCTGTAGACCAGACTGGCCTCAAACTCAAGAGATCTGCCTGGCTCTGCCTCCCAAGTACTGAGATCGAAGGTGTGTGCCACTACCACCCAGCTCGGTTGTTTGTTTTTTTTTTTTTTCTTAAAACCTAGCTTATAATGTGCTCTCTTCACCATTTAAATTTCCTACTAATGCCCATGTTTCAAGGAGTCTGAATTGTCATTATAGATCATCGTGAGCCATCGTGTGGTTGCTGGGAAATTAACTAACTCAGGACCTCGGGAAGAGCAAGCAGCCTGTGCTCTTAACCTCTGAGCCATCTCCCCTGCCCCCATAAACCTCATTTCTAAAAAGTAAGTATGCGTCAGCTTGCTTCCACATTATTCCCATTATTTTTTCCTTATATTTAACTATTAGAACCACAGTTTTCACAGTAAACCATTTATTTTGACAGTACAAATTCAAAACCTCGAGATAACTGCAGTGTTTTTGAGACATGAGAATAAAGGGCAATTGGAACTGTGTTGTAAATTTCTTTATAGGGTCAAAGTGCCAACAGCAATGTGAGCAGTCATTTTTGATATCTGTGATTCATTAAATTTGTAGGCCTCTGACATGCCAAACATCACTCCAGGAAATGCATCAGTAATAAACAATAATCTCTGCCTCAGAGCTTGTTAGGCACGTAAAGGTTAAGGTCAAATTCTTGAAGGAGCACCCAACACACGTGGCTCTCAGTAAAGAATAACTGACAATTCAAAAGCTGAAAAACTAGCTTCCTAACAAAACAGATATCACAGTATGGTAAGCAACTGTAACCTAGGCCTCTGGTGACTAGTTGAATTAACTTCAGAGGGGGTCAACAGACCTGTTATAAGTTTTCAGACTTTTATCCTGGTAGATTAAGTCTCAAAAATATTCACTGACAATTTATGAATTGTTTACAATCATTTTTATCACATTACCCTCTCCTCCTGGACTCTTAGTCTCATGTCCATTTTTTTGTTTTGACTCGCTGACTTCAAGTCATGAACACGCATGTGGACCTAATCACTGGAGCAGGGGCAATGGAGCATTGGCTATACCACTAAAGAAAAGACCCCCTTGGGCTGGAGAGATGGCTCAGTGGTTAAGAGCACTGACTGTTCTTCCACAGGTCGTGAGTTCAATTCCTAGCAACCACATGGTGGCTCACAACCATCTGTTGTGATATCATTATACCTGGTGCCCTCTTCTGGCATGTGAGGATACATAATTATGTGTGTTGTATACATAATAAATAAATCTTAAAAAAGAAAAGAAAAGACCTCCTTTCCCCCAGGAGCCATTAATTTCAACTTGGAGCGGAACTTTGTGGGCCCATCAACCGTCCAGGCTGAAATGCTAACAAGGCTCAATTCGTGCAGGCGACCATAGACCGTGAGTATGATGTCATCGCATTTCCAGAAGACAGTGTTTAACAGCGCTGCTCTCCATCCTCTGCCCCTTTCCCTGCGTTAAAGACTTGGGGTGAGAAATGGGTTTAGGGTGGAGCACTCAATAGGCCCCCACCACACCCCCAGAACATGTGTGGTTATTTTAAGACAGGGTCTCACTTAGCTCAGGTTGGCCTCAATTTACTGTCTAGCTGAAGCTTGGCCTTGAACTCCAGATCCTCCTGCCTGAGATTCAGATAGCAGGTCTCACTAGGTCTGACTAAGATGAGAAGCTTATTTTGCTGTTAGTGATTTTTTTTCTGTTAAGATAGTGTCTTGATCTATAACCCAGTTTAGGCTCAAATGCCTCAGACTTGTGTGTCACTATGCCTAGTAAAGACTTCCTGCTGGGAGTGGGACACCGGGCCTCACAGTAAGATTTTTAAAGGCAAGGACTGGAGAGATGATTCAGTGACTGAGAGCACTTTTGTTGCTTTTGCAGAGGATCCTGATTCCCAGCACCCATAGTGGCCCAGAACCATCCATAATTCCAGTTCTGGGATCCAACACCTTTTGACTTCTACAGGCACCAGACACACATGTGGAACACATACATACACACAGGCAAAAGATTCACACACATTAAATAAGTAAGTAAATCTTAAAAAAGAAAAGAAAACAAAAACAACCAAAACCACAAAACTTCTAAAGTAGCAAGTACTTTGATTTGCTGTACGGAGTAGGTTCATGAGCTCTATAAGAAATGAAGTTTCAGGGTCATTCTTGGTAGCTAGCAGTTATCAGAGGGTTACATCCTTAACATGGATGCCTTAGCCTTGGAGGTCACACCTACAGTCATGAAGCTAAGGCAGGAAGCCTAGAGCTTAAGCCAACCTAGACTTAACTCTGTCTCAAAACAAAAACAGTGACAACCCCCAATTAAAAACCTTATTGCATTTGCTTAGCACTTAAAAAACAAAAAAAAAAAAATCGGGCAGCAGTGACAAATGCTTTTAATCCCAGTGCTTAAGAGGCAGAAGCGGGTGGATCTCTGTGAGTTTGAGGACAGCAGTCTACAAAACGAGTTCTAGAACATCCTGGGCTCTTACACTTAAATCCTGTCTCAGAAAACTAAAATAAGCAAATAAATAATTATTTAAAATTTTTCTTTTTATGTGTATAGGGGTTTGTCTACGTGCATGTCTATGCACCCATGTGCATGCCTGGCGCCCACAAAGGTCAGAGGGCAACAGATCCCCTTGGCCTGTCACTACAGACAGCTATGAGCAATCTTGTAAGTACTGAGAACTGAACCTAGGTCCTCTGCAATTGCTTGTTTTCATCTAGTGATCAGACCCTGCAATCCTCCAACTCCCCACCCCCAGACAGGTCTTAATATGTAGACCCGGCTTCAAATTCATAGATCTTCCTGGTGCATCACAAATTCTAGGATTTAAAGCAGCCTGTACTTTATTTTTTGTCTTTGTTATTTTTTGCCAGTAAACTAGCATAATAACCTGTGATAGTTACATGTGTTCAGCTGTGATATTAATGTTTAGGAGCACATTTATTTGTCTACGAGAAGCTGTAGTTTTAAGAGATCTGAATAATTTTTCAGCATAGTAAATGTCTATCCTTTAACAACCAATACTAATTTGCTCAGTTTTCTTTAGTTTTAATTTGAGCAAGTTTTCATAAAAATCCGGTCTATAAGATACTGAATAATGTGGATTAATTAACATTGAGATTAAAGCTATCTTCTTGAGCTACCTTAAATACTGACTACTGAGAGATGACATCTAAAATCCTATTAGCAACCGTTTGACTTATATTTCAGTAAAGTTATGACATTACATTAGATAAAGGTGTGTGTGACCTAATAGAGCATGGCTATAGCAGTGTCAATGTGTGTTTACATGTCTCAACACAGAACAATCACTCAGACTTTGTATCAATTAGACAACTTTACTAAATGAGAAAACTACATTTAAAATGTGCTTCAAAACAATATGGAATTAGAAAAAAAAAGATGTATGCATTTTAAAGAACTTTTGCACTGTGCTGAAAATCAAATGTTTCTTGCAGTAATACAATATGCGCCAATCCATAAAATGTTAACAGAGTTCTCAATTTAACATTCTCAAAGACAATATAAGGTTTCACATCTATGGTAACACATAAGAAGGGCATTATATAAATATTATGTCCATCCCTATGAAGCTTACAAATTTGACAATGTTCAATAAAATACTTTATTATAATCACATCCAATAGTGTCACTTCCAAAGAACCACAGATCTGTGCCTGTTGTTAAGTCCTCCTAAAATCTGTGTTGACTTTGCTACTCCTTGACATTTGTTAATGCTAACCCTTAAAAAAAGAGAACAGGAAAAGAAATGTTGCAATAAACTCTTGATCATGTACAGAAATTATTGCTACTATACTTCACTACAAAGCATGTCTATACATACTATATGACCTTTGATTATGAAAACACGGAGTAAAAATCTTTAGTGACAAAGCCTTACAGTCAAAAACAACATTCACATGGCAATTATTAGACAGTGAAGCACCCCGATACTCAGAGCTGATAAATGTCCCACTGACCAGCATTCATTTAAATACATCCTTCACATAGAGAGGGAAAGAAGAGCGCCACCTTTCCAAGGCTTGTCAAAAAGGATTCTCATGTTCTGTGGATCTAAAAACAAACAAACAAACGAAAACAAACAACAACAAAAACCCCAAAAAACAAAACCAATGCAGGTGAGGGTAATACCAGAAAGTTAAGCATGCCAAAAGGTGTTTCGTGCGAATTAAAGCCTAAAGCCAAGGTACCACATAATCACATTACCAACTAGTTTTGGGTAATACTATATGAGCCTTATCTTAAATGAAATGCTACTGCACAATAGAGCATCAATAAATTAGAGTGCACAAATCCAAATCAGTGGCAATTTTGTAAAAAGCAAAATATCCATTCATTATCAGCTGCAACATCTGCCCAGTCAAACTGTTTGATAAAAATCATTGGATCAGAGAGTTTGCATATTTTTAAAACCTATCAACCTCTAAAATTCCTTTTTACTATTATGAGGCATAAGTTTTCTTAGTAAGAGCAAACAGCTCCATAAGTAGATAAGTGAAGGAAAAGAATAGTTGGTGAATGTCTTTAAAGCTCTTCCCATAGTCCATTTTTTAAAATGTTTAGGGAAAAACAGGAAAAGTAGTTGCCATTATTCTAGCAAAAACAAACAAAACAAAACAAGCCCAAAATAATTAAACAACCAAGCAACACTAAAACCATGTGACACAGGTGGAACACCATGCTTTCATCTGGGTAACTACCACAGCTAGTTAACTGGGATGCTTTTCAACTTTAAAAATTGTGATACCAGAAGATATAACTTTATGGATACTTTTGAATTTGGATTTAACTTTGTTGAATATTATAACAGAGTATACTTATTACAATACAGTGTAGCACATCTTTCTATTAGAAAAAAATTTAAGATCCTTTACCCGTCTCCTTAAGTTAAAGGTGTGACATCATAAAGGGTGTCAAATGGCTGGATGGTTTTACAGTGCACACTTATATATTATGAAGTATGTCCTTAACAAATCTGATGGTTTCTTTACAGAATTCCTTTCTTCACCTTTTCTTCGGTGGATTAGCTGTTCGAGGTGGAGTGACAGGACGTCCAGAATTCAATCCACCGTACTGGTACTTAGCTTTCTTTTCAGATGGTTTCAGTATCTTGGAAAAAAAAAATTATTAACAATATTATTCTTTTAATAAATGACATCAATTGTTAAAGTACAATGAAAACATAGAAATAGTTCAGCAACATTACACAAACATTTCTTAGACTTAAGGACTGGGTAAGTTAGGCAGAGCAGCTGAGTAAGTGCTTAGCATGAAGAAGTACTTGGATTCAGCCTCCAGCACTGCCCTTAGGAACACTTACTAGTTAGTTATATTTTAGTAACGAAAGCTTGGTTACACAGCCTTAGCAACTGCCAAGCCCATAAATTTAGGCTAAAATTTTCACCATTAGTTCACCTCATTAGAGAAAAAAAAAAACCCTAGGTTCTTACCTTAATTCTGACCCCTACCCCACCCCGGGTTTATCCATTCTGCAGCTGGGCTCTGGAGTTGTTTCCACTTTTAGTTATTACAAACAATGCTACAAGATTTTGAGTGGACCTAATTTTGCTCAATCATCTGTTAACACTACATCTATCTTTTAATGAATTGCCAAACTGTATTCCTAGGGCAGCTGTAGCAATCTGCATTTCCACCATTAATGTATTAGGGTTTTAGGTTTTAAAGTGTTCTGTGTCCTTGCAAACATTTTGTTTTATCTTAAGACAGGGCTATGTTGCCCTGGCTGGCCTCAAACTCAAAGACAACTGCCTGGTTGTTTTCTGAGTACTAGGATTAAAGGCATATGCAACCATGCCCTGCATAAACACCTGTTACTTTCATTACAATCACTACAGGGCTTAGCATAAATAGAGCATTACCTGTTAGAAATAGAAAATGCCATCATTTTACAAGACTAAATGTGGAAAATATTTATGTGGTGTTTCTTAAAACCACTCTGCATATTAGAGTATCCCAATAAAAGAAATATATTAATCCAACTTCTCTATTAATCCAACAATCGCTGAAGGACAAGACTTGGTTAGAACTCTTAAAATGTAATGGAGACACCAAGCCATTTAGCATTCAGTTGTTCATAAGTACGGTCTAATACATCAAAGGGAAAGAACTATGAAAACTGTGGTATTTGAATGTAACTGGCCCCCACAATCTGATACGGAACGAAACTATTACGAGATGTGGCTTTGTTAGAGGAAGTGTGTCACAGTGGGGATAGGCTTTGAGACACTCTCAGGATACCTCCTAGTGTGTCTGTCAATTTCCTGATACCTACAAAATTTAGGACTCTCTCAGCTATTACTCCAACACCATGTCTGCCTGCATGCTGTCATGTTAATGGAGTGAACCTCTTGAAACTGTAAACAAGTCACCCAATTAAATGCTTTCTTTCTTTTTTTTTTTTCCCCCGAGACAGGGTTTCTCTGTAGCTTTGAGCCTTTCCTGGAACTAGCTTTTGTAGACCAGGCTGGCGTTGAACTCATAAAGATCTGCCTGCATCTGCCTCCTGAAAGACATGCGCCACCTGGCAAATGTTTAAGAGCTGCCATGGTCATGATGTCTCTTCACAGCAAGAGCCCTAGCTAACTTGCTACACTGTGTCAGTTCTATATACCAGGAACCCAGCTAATACTAAAGTCAGACTATTTACAAAAAAAGATTTCTGGATTGAACATGTACAGAAAGTTCACAGTTTCCTTATAGTGAAACTAAAGGCCCACACTGTTCTCCATGGAGTCCAAACTCAGGCACTCATGCTAAATGGCAAGCACTTTTCTCACTGAGCCATCTTCCCAGCTTGCCCTTCCTATTCTTTTAGTAGTTATGCACTATCCGTATGTCACAAAAGAATTAACTATTTCAACATGTGGAACAAGAAAGGTGCAGCCTAAACGTTTCTAAAAATGTATCTGGTTATACAGACCGAACATTAGGAAGTTTATGACCCAAACCAGAAAGTTTTAATCAGTGTGAATGGTAATCACTTTCTTTATTTTTTGGAGGGGGGGGAAGGGAGATCCACTTCCACTGATGTATTTGGAGATTGAACCAAAGGCCTTGCATGTGTTAAGAAAGCATTTTATCACTCAACTGCATCTCCAGCCCTGAATGTTAACAAATTCTGAATTAAACTGATTTTCAACACATCCTACTCAGACAGAGATTATTTAAAAAGAAAAATTACTCTGACAATAGTTTAAATGAATGTGTATAGTCATTAATAATCTACCAAGCCAGACAGGGCAGCAAATGTCTATTATCTTGATATTCAGGAGGGAGAGGCAGGAAGACTGTAAGGTCAGGGTCTGCCTGGGCTATACAGGAAGATCCTGTGAAGGAAGGAAGGAAGGGAGGGAGGGAGGGAGGGAGGGAGGGAGGGAGGGAGGGAGGGAAGGGAAGGGAAGGGAAGGGAAGGGAAGGGAAGGGAAGGGAAGGGAAGGAAGGAAGGAAGGAAGGAAGGAAGGAAGGAAGGAAGGCAGGCAGGCAGGCAGGCAGGCAGGCAGGCAGGCAGGCAGGCAGGCAGGCAGGCAGGCAGGCAGGCAGACATTTATATTTCATGTCTTACCTGAAACGAACACATCAAAGTCTCATCCACACTCATCATACCGCCAGCATTGTCAAACTCGCCACAGTAATTTGGGGCAGAAAATAAGGTTACCAATTGTCTTTTAGCAAAAAATTCATACCCATCTTCCACCACCTGTCAAAAGAAATAAAAATCCTCATTAGCAGCTAATTTTTAATCGTCTATGCTAATGCAGATTAATGAAGCAAAGGCCAAACAGCAGCAACTTTTTCAGGTGCCAGGGCCCTGGTTTTACGCCTGGAGATGGTAAGAAAAAACAAAATGAGTCTTCCCATTTGCACATACTCCCACACAGATATATAACTTCCTTTTTTAAACCCACAAAACCAAACCAGCAATGTAAATAGAGGTCAAAGGGACTGAGGCAATGGCTCATTGGTTAGAAGCACTTGTTGCTCTTTCAGAGTACTTGAATTCAGTTCCCAAACAGCAACATGGCAGCTCACGAACATCCGTATTGCTACTTCCAGGGGTTCTCATGTCCTTTTCTGATCTGTTAGGCACCAGGCATGTTTGTGGTACAAGCACATACAGTCGAGCAAAACATTCACGCATAGAAAATGAAATGTATACTTTAAAAACAAAATTAAGACAAAAATATTTCCAAAATGTATTACAAGCCAATTATGTTTTATAGATCATGAGCACTGTAAGTATGCATTACTGAGAACAGTGGATCAATAATGATTTGATCACAGAAAATAATTAACAATGTATAATTAATCAGTTTATAATCACATTCTATGGCTGTCTCAAAAAATTTCTTATAGCGCCGGGCAGTAGTGGCACACATCTTTAATCCCAGCACTTGGGAGGCAGAGGCAGGCAGATGGATAATAGCTAGTTCCAGGACAGCTAGGGCTGTTACACAAAGAAACCCCGTCTTGAAACAAAAACACAATCAAAAAAATTTTTTTTTGTCAAAAAACAATACCCACACATTTGGGTAACACACTATGAGTTCTAGATGCTGGCCTCCTTATCTCTTTTTCCTACATAAACAACATTATCTTTTATTTTTAATGAATTATTCTATTTTTACATGTATAGGTGTTCTGCCGACATGTATGTCTGTGCATCATTTGCATGCCTAGTATCATCCACTGGAGATCAGGTGTCTGATTCCCTGGGACTGGAATTTCAGACAGTTTGAAGCTGTCATGTAAGTGCTGGGAATCAGATGTGGGTGGGTTCTTTGGAAGAACAGCCAGTAATCTTGATTACTGAGCCACTTTGTCAACCCCCTACATTACCTTTCTTAGATATCAATGCCTATATTTGAATGCTTGGTCCTCAGAAGATGGAACTGTTGGAAAGTATGAGGTGTGGCCTGGTTGAAGGACGTGTATCATTGGGGGTTTTGAGGTTTCAAAAGTCCAAGCCATTCCCAGTCATCACGCTCTCTGCCTCACTGGTTGTTGCTCAAGATGGAAGCTCTTAGCTATTACTCTAGCACATGCCTGCCAGCCATCACACTCCATGCCATGTAGTTCATGAACTCTAGTCCCCTAAAACTGCGAGCCCAAAATTGAATGTTTTTTTTTTTTTAAAATGTATTGCCTTGGTCATGGTGTCTCTTCACAGCAACAGAACAGTGACTAAGATGCATGGGGAGACAGAAGCTTATCTGTTTATCTACCTGTGAACTAAATCATGTGAAATTAACAAAATATCCAAGAGTCTTAATACTGCATACCTGATGAGCTCGACAAATCAAGTCTAAATCATGGCGATTCAGAAATTTACTGACTACATCAGCTCCAAAAGTAAAAGAAACACCACGATCATTTTCTCCCCAGCCTTGTACATCCTTATCTGGGTCAGACCACAGTAAATCACAAAGTAAACCTTTAAAAAACAGAAAAGAAAAAAATAAGCACAGAATTAGGCACACACACACACACACATATATATATATATATATTATTTTATATTTTTTCTCCTGCCTTCTTACACTTTAACCATTCTTTGTTGAGGCAATCAGACAAATATAACCTTTCCTGGCTTCCCAAGACACACTTTCTGATGATTTCTGCATACATGAAATAGTGTGTGAAACACTGAAGCATGGTAGCTGGAACCTGTTTAGTTTCTCGATAGTCAGCTTATCCATTCTTTACAATTACACTACCAGTCTCTTATTTATTTAAAATACCAGTCATTTTATTTATTATCATTAAGTCACAAACACATTAACACTTTTAAGTAAGACTTTTATCTTACAGGAAGGGCTAATCTTTTCCTGTAATTTTTTTTCCGTCAGGATTGTCCTGATCACTTTGGATTCTGTTTTTCACTTTAAGTCTGCTTTTCTAATCTCTACAGTATTAAAAAAAATATATGAAGAACAAAATCAAATCAGATCCTAAATTCGAGAAATGTCTGAACCTAGGAAAAGAATCTAAGGACTATAATATATTTCAGAAGGCTGAACAGAAAATCAAACACCAAAATAAACATTTTCAATATCTCAGAAACTTTCAATTAAAATATCCCCCAAGCAGAAACTTACTATCAAATGTTAACTGGTTTCGGGGCTGATACTAAGTTTCTGAATGACTTTCACTAAGTATAATTAGGTTCAGACATGTCAGCATTTCACATAAAGCAATTAACTAAACTTCTGTAAATACTTACCTGTATCGGGGACATCAGTGGGTCTCATGATTCTCCGAATCTGTTCCATAGATTGTAGATCTGGTGACAGTCCTAAAAATAAAAAGAGAAAGACTTGACATCTAGCAGAACACTTATAATGTTGTCTTTTCTATCCTTCTACCAAGGAAATAAATTAAGTCTCCAAGGAGGAACTCCAATATTTTCTTCCCAAATGCCCTTATCCTCCATAAGAAGACATTCAGTTGCAATCCTTCCTACTACTTTTGTAACTTCATGACCACTAAAATCTTGAAGCATTTTTACTTTCTTGGTCCCCTAAGAACTTTTCCCCATATCCTACCTCAACATGCTCATTATCTGCAAAAATATATAAACCATTAATCAGAAGTATAAATAAGAAAAAGCACAAGAACACACTCTGTAATCTTTAAAGTAGAACATAAATATAAGCTACCATTTCTTTAGTAAATAATTCAATTATCATCACAAGGAATGAAGCTAAATACACACTTCAAACTTCTCGGTTCCTATCTCAGCTACACCAATGTCCAAGAACACAATTCCTTAAGTGTTCAGTCTACGGAAAACAACATTTCAACAAATACAGTGAATGATGCTGTCAGAATAAACCGCTCCCCACCTTAGGCCTAACTACCCGTCTTACCAGCATTTCCCACTTTACAGCTTCCCTTAAGATACTACTCTGGATAATACTGAGCAACCAATTTTTTATATTATTTCATTAAATTTCTTCCCTATATGAAAATACAAAGTTATTAAATTGACCTATACACGCCTGTACATGTGTGTATGATTATATTTTTATATGCAGAAGCCAGATGATAGATAACCTTGGATGTTGCCTCAGGAGCAATCTCCTTGTATGTTGCTGTTGCTATGTTTGTTTCTAGACAGGTTGGCTGACATGGAACTTGGTACACAGATCAGGATAGCCTTGAACTCACACAGACATGCCTGCCTCTACCTTGTTTGAAAAGGAAGGTATCTCATTAGCCTGGAGCTCACTGGTTAAACAAAGCTGGCTTTTCCACATGGGTTCTAAAGGATTGAATTTAGGCTATCAGGTTTTCATGACAAGCATTTTACCAAATATACTATCTCCCTAACTTTTGAAAAACTCTGTGTGTACGTGATAGCATAGAAAACTTTATTGTGTATTCTCAAGTGAGTTCTGATGCATGTGAACTTAAAAAAACTACATCTAACGTAGACAAAATTATTCATTATTACACACTGGGGCTCTTCAGAAAGTCCCCAGGCATTAGTCACAGCTATTTACAATCTTCAGAGATGAGTCAGAAACATAGCTCCTTTGTGTGAGACACCAAAGAGCACTGATGTAAAGTTGGGTGCTGAGGATGGAGGTCTGAAAACGTTTGATATGAATTCTAATCTCTGTATTCTCGTGTCCTCATTTCCTAACATGTACTTATGCTGATATACTGCATAAAATTTAGAAGTTATATGAATATTAAATTATATTACATTTAAAGTTTGATAAAAAGTATTTAATATAGACAGAAAGATAATTAGCCTCTCAGTTTTACTGATGGCAGAGTATCTTTTCATCAAAATTTGAGGCATGGGCTAGATAGAGCCATAGCACCACCAAAACAAAACAAAACAAAAAACAAAAAAAAAAAAAAATCACCCAACCAGTCAACCAGGCCTAAACTGAGGCAAAGTGAAAATACTTTTAACAATCACCTAGTTATCTTTTCTTTTTTTCTTTCACATAGCATATATGGCCTAGGATGGCCCCGAGATCCATCTCCCTCCGAATTCTGGAATTACAGGTGTGTATAGACCACTCAGGTCAATACTTATGTTAAATTTTCATTATCAATAATCACAAATTTCTAATTACTAAAAAAGGTCTTATGTTTGTTTTTGAAGACAGGGTTTCTCTGTGTAGCAGCTCTGTCCTAGAACTCACTTTGTAGACCAGGCTGGCCTTGAACGCACTAAAATCCGCCTGCCTCTGTCCCCACTGGGATTGCCTCTGCATGGGCCACCACTGTCCCCCTCTGAAGGAGGTCATAAGCAGGGCTCGAGCAGTTTTTATTCATTCTTAGCATGACTTTGCTTTTGTTTGAGACAGCATCTTCCTATGCAGCCCTGACCCTGCCTGGCCTGTAATCTGCTGTCAGAATGGCTTTTAGTTGCTGTGTAAATAGCAAATTTATTACTCCACCTCCATGACAACAGAAGATTTTCTCATCCACAATGGCAGCTATAGGCAGACAGTTAAAACAATCAGTGAATGTCTTCCACAATTTAATATTAAATCTTCTTTTGCCTATAAAAAAGTGAGAATTAATGAATCAATAACCATTCTCATTAGTTATCTCAAAGAGAAAATATGATGGTTTTAATTTTCTTCTTTGTGCTACCTTAGCACAAACACAGCTCATCCACATAGCGCTTTTTTCATGTGCTGGGGATGTAGCTCATGTTTCAGTACTTGTCCAGCATGCAGGTTTATCATTATACTTAACTTTTTTACTTATGTTTTTAAAGGGGCAATAAAATAAACAATCAACACCACCTACAGGATTATAAAGACTTTAAAGACATCAAATGGCTTTATCTTATAAAATCACTGTAATACACTATTTTTAAAATTGGCTAATAGGGTATTAGCTAATTCTTCCCATTCAATGGATTTACCTAGCCAAGTAAGTAGATAAAATGAGGAGCTGGTTGGTCCACGTTAACCTAGTGCACTGAGTAACGAGGTATAAACCTACTACCATGAAAGGAACACTTCCAAGTGCCTAAGTCGTATTCACTTCCAAGCAAATTACAACTTGGTACTACAGCAAGTGAAAAGATGCAAGGCTATAATTTCCCATAGCCCAGCTACAACAAAGACAGCTTCAACTAAGAGTTACCAGATTTTCCTGATTGGGCATTAAGTTCAACTACCAAGCCAGAGAAGGGATGAAAGTCACAGCTATTAATTTCCCGTTTTTATGTCCAAGCCTACCTTTTAATGAGTAAGTGTAACTTATAGACCGTTTACAAGCTGTTTTCCCACACGTTTCATCTGAAGTCTTTTCTACCCTAAAGGATATTCAAGTCTCACTTTATTTTCTAAGAACATGCCTTAATTTTTGTTGTAGCTTAGAAAAACGGCTACAATTTGATGTGCTTCAACTTACTTTCTCTGTACAAGTCTGACTTAATTCAGATCACAAAAAAATGTAAAAATCAAATACAGAATCATTACAGCATAAATTCCATGTGTGTTTATCAGCACATTCCAGTGTCAGAAGTGACTGGCATACATGACACATCCACAAACATTTGTTGTTACAGGAATCAGGAAGCTATGAGTTTTTAAGAAAAAAAAAAAGTAGATTCAAATGGGTAATTAGCAGTAAAAATAATTTAATTAGAAAACTACTATAAATGTATGAGAACAAATTAAAATTTTAAAAATAAATTTTGACTTTTACTTAGCATTTTATTTATTCATTTTTATTTATGTTATACATGTGAGTCTGCTTGTTTGTTTATGAACCACATGTATGAAGTGACTGCCAAGGCCACAGAGAGAATCGCTGAACCTGGAGTTAAAAGCAGAGTTTGTCAGTTCCCTGATGTGGTGCTGGGAACCAAACCCAAGTCCCCCAGAAGAGCAGCGAGGGCTCCCAACTGCTGAGAATGTTAGGTAAAAAAAAACAATCGGAAGCCATCTTCTTCTGATCTCCAAATGTGTGTCACGATACCACGTATGTAGGGTGCCTATGCACATGTTTGCACACACACACACACACACACACACACACACACACACACACACAAATTAATGAACAAATGAACAAACAGCAGAAAAGCAGAAGCCACTGTCTGTAGTGTACGAGCTTGTTTCTCTCGGGTATCCTACTGGGAAAACTAAGAGGACTACCTTCAGCCAACTAAGCTGCAGACAATCTGGAACATAACCAAGGAGATCCCAAGAAAAAAATTTAACGTGTTTCCTAGCTTTAGGTTCTTTCTGGGCTTTTGCCTGAGAGTGTATTAAAAAAATAAAAATGAAAACATCACCGAGCACCTGAATAAGAAATTCATTTGAATCGTAAAAGCATGTGGAAACTACATGCGCTTGTAAGCTTTAAATCCCACTTACACTCATCGTAGAATCCATAAATGCGATTGATGCTGGCACACTCATGGTTCCCTCTTAGGAGAAAGAAGTTTTCTGGGTATTTGATCTTATAAGCCAACAGCAAACAGATGGTTTCCAAAGACTGTTTTCCTCTGTCCACATAATCGCCTAAGAAAAGATAGTTGGCTTCTGGTGGAAAACCTCCATATTCAAATAATCTCAGTAAATCTGTATATTGTCCATGAATATCTCCTAAAAACAAACCGGGTTAGAAAATTTGATTAGTTTTGCGTAGCGTCTATGACAGTTAGAAACCCTGTATACTTCCTTACCATTACAGCATTGGTCACTATCCAGACTTACTGCTAATAAACAACACCACCCAAATGCGGCCAGTCACTTCTAAGACTCATTTACAAAAACTGTAACTTTTATCATGCTTGCAACCTCACACCTTCTCCCCTGCTTGCTGATGGAGCTGCTTCTTACAAAGAATGGAGGAGACTCTGGCCAGCAGCTCATTCAGTTGGAATAAGGGCCCGCAGTCCAGTAAACCTACACAGACCCAAACCCATTCACAGCTCAGCCTGCAGATGACCAAGGCCCAGAGCACACTTTGACTGGAGTGTCACGAGACTCTCAGAACCTGAAGAACTAGCAAAGCTGAGTCAAAATTCCTATCTTATAGAAACTGAGCTAAAAAACTAATATTGTTGTATACTACAAAAATTTCAGGCAATTTTTTATAAAATAATTGGGACAGTTACTCTCATTAGCTGGTAGCTGAACTTAAGTCATACTGTTATACCAAATATCAGGAACTAAAATACATACAAATGGGCTGGAGAGATGGCTCAGCCGTTAAAGGCTAGGCTCACAACCAAAAATAAGAGTTCGGTTTCTAGAACCCACGGCTGTCTCTCCAACCACAAAAAAAACCACAAACAAACAAACAAAAATCATACAAATAACTTTTATTACCTTCAAGTTATTGCTATATTAAATAACATTTGCAGGGGTATATGTATGAAATATAATCACTGACTTAAAATGGTTTAACTTACAAGATTCTCACTTTATGGTGGTGCAATAGCACTGTGTGGTCAGTAGACTGCAGTTTGAATTCCGAATCTTTTTGTCAAGCTAGTGAAATGTGATACAACACTTGGGATATGCTAGGTGGCAGCAGCAAGCTATAGGTATCCACCAGTCACACTGCTTGTGACAGTACAACTGATGCTTGACAGTGTAATGTATCAAACCATAGTGTTCAGCATTAGTGTTTTATATGTATTTTGGGCTTATGTTATTTTCAGCTTAATGTTTACTGGAATATAACCACACCATAAATCCAGGAGGATCTGTACTTCAAATAATTTTTAGATCATCTACAAATAACTAAATTACCTTATTTATAAATCATAAGAGACTGAAGATTGCCAGGAGTTTCAACTACTGTTTTTGATGTAAGGGTAATAGTCTAAGCTCACTTATCAACAAACATTTACTCTGCTACTGTGTATCTGCTGGATACAGTACAAAGCACCACAGGTGATTTAATAAAATCCCACAGAGGAGAGAATACAAAGCACTTAAGAAATACACTAAATCTGTGGGACCCTGAAACTAACCATAATGATCTGCAATAGTCCCGAAAGCAAGGCCCTCCAAGTTGGGACAACTGGTCCACCTTAAGGACTGGATACCAGGGAACCCTTGCACAAATAGTTCCAGTCCAAGGAGAACACGGTCACCTACCCCTCCTGACTCAACATACATAACTACCTCTACCATTGCAGTCCCTTGGTGACTTTTCCCCAAACCCAGTCACCAATTAGGAGTCGCTGCCCAAAGCTGCTTCTCTGGCAATATCCCGAGAGTCTGATCCTTGAGGTCTTCAGGTTGCTAAGGCTGGAGATACCCTAGCCCCTACTTAACCCTGGAATCCCAGCTTGGGACATCATAGAACTCTGAGTGCTGGTCGCTAAAGTCTTCCCCTACCCGACCCCATCTTGTTCTTAACGAAAAAGACCAGAAGCAACCCCTAGAAAGGGATGAGGACCTCCTCCAAACTGTGTGCCTGGGGACCAGGACCTTTTCCTAACAGGACAACACTGAACTCAGAGGAACCCTGGAATGGGAGGGGCAGTAGTCTGGGAAAGGGAAAGTATCATCCCATTAGTGAATATCTGACATTTAAAAATATACACTGAACATCAAGTTACATGGCTTCAAGGTAGATTACTTAGAAACATGAAGAACAAAGGGTTTTCACAAACACATAACCATTACAAAGAACACAGGTTTTATAAATTCCAACCCTTAATAAAAACTATGAATTGTTTTAATTCAAATTTGGAAGTTTTCTCTAAATCACCCTCAAAATTAATACGAGAGAATAAGTGCTTTAGAAAACTCACGCACGCCTTAATCCCAGCACTGGGGAGGCAGAGGCAGGCAGATCTCTTGAGTTCAAGGCCATTCTGGTCTACAAAGCTACAAAGAAACCCTGTCTCAAAAACAAAAAACAACAACAACAAAAAAACCCCTCACTTCCTGCCAGGCATGGTGGCACAAACCTTTAATCCCAGTACTAGGGAGGGGCAGAGGCAGATGGATCTCTCTGTGAGTTCGAAGTCAGCCTAAAAAAAAAGAAAACTCATTTCTAACTTTGACCATCTACATACCACAAATCTTCAGTGGTGCTTCCAATTCCAAAAGAATAGGTTGGCTGAGAAAGATTTCCCGAGACTTGATACACAGTCCTCGAACTTCTGCTTCAGTCATCTGCACAATCTTTCCTGGACGGCATCCTCGTACTGATAAAACAATGAGGAAACTGGTCACTTTTTCAGAATTATCCATAAAATAATAATGCTTTCTAAAGAACTATACCCATATTTTGAAGACCAGAAACAGTCACACATGGACCGGGTCATATGGCTAATGGTGAATTTATTTTAAGAACTGTGGCATTAATTTCCAATGTTGCTGGCTTCTGATGATACTTCTCAAATCTGGACAAGTTAAATGTAGTTCTCTGGGGCTGGAGAGATGGCTCAGTGGTTAAGAACACTGGATGCTCATCCAGAGAACCTAATGTTGATTCCCAGCACCCACATGGACGCACAAAACTGTAACTCCACGATTCGACATCTTCACACAGACATACATGCAGGCAAAACAAATAATTTAAAATGCATTTATTTCTCCGGTGGCCAGCATGAGCTAGTAGTCCAGGATACTCAAGCGATTTCAAGGCTAGCATCTTAAGGTCTGTCCTGTTCTCATTAAATGAACTCTTGAGTAAGCAGGAAGCAAACACAGCATCACTAAGAACCAGCGGCAAAAAGAGATGAGGTGATTCCGCTTCCCACAGTTCCTTAAAGTTGCAGCAGTGCCGAGGCTTATCAATCTGCACTTCTAGTTGCTCATTAGAACAAACACTGAAACATGCCATATAATATACCCCGCACTGCGAGTCCCCATTTGCAAACTAAACACACATTTTTCTCCCCTAACAACTGCTATAATTCCTTTGTCAGAATGAAACAGGCTTAAAAAAAAACAGATATTCAAAAATTAGAACTATACATTCTATGACCATATTAACACCAAAATACCAAAGAAGAGGTAAGAGAATACAATGTACAAGTGTTTTGGCATATATACCAGATAATAAGACTACCTTAAAAGCATAAGGATCTATTTCAATTCCCAAAACCCACGTTAAATAAAAAGCAGGGTGAAGTAACTCCCGCACTGGGGAAGCAGAAACAGGAGGTGGATTCTTGGTGTTCCTTGGCCAGCCAATTTAACCTGCGTAGAAAATCCCAGGGGTGGTTCACACCTGTGGATGGAGTACTTATGTAAAGCTGTGTTAAGGTTTGTATAAGAAAGGCAACCGGTTTAGCTGGTTGTTACTTTTGAATTTCAAAGATGAATTTGGGCCAATGAGAGACTGTACAAAAGAAAAAATAAAGTGGACAGTAACTAAGGAATGATACCCCCCTCCCACATGCGTGCGCGCACACACACACACACACACACACACAACTACCCTTGAAATTCAAAGAAAATTCTGGAAAACTAGCTTCAATATAGCAACAATTTTAATTTGGCATTGGTTTGTTGTTTGCCTGTTTAAGACAGGATCTCCTGTATGTAGTCTGGGCTACTCTGAACTGCTGGAATTATAAGCAACCACTACTACACCTGGTTTTAGCATTAGGGTTTTATTTGCTAGTGTTTGTTTATTTTTGTCACTGTCTCACTGTGTAGCTCTGGCTGACCTTGAACTCATAGAAATTCACCTGCCTCCCAAGATTAAAGGCTTGGTTTGGCATTAGTTATAAATTGGGAGACCTCTGGTTTAAGAGGAAAAGCATTCACCTTGAAAGATTAAAAGTCTCTGACTGAGTAAATGCAGAGCTAAAAATGACTGTTCAGAAAACATCAATTCAGCAAATACTTGAAAGTCCACTGTGTATAAGTTGTTAAAGATAACAGCAACTGAAGTCAATGGAAACATTTTTGGTTGTTATAAAAATTCAAAACTGGCACAACGGCATGTGTCTGAGGTGGAAAAAAATCCTAAATTCACCTCAACCTGAACACTAGTGAGATTCCCAATAACAATGAAGTTTGTAATTTATTACCTACAATTTATTAATAAAACACTAAGCTCCAAAGCTAGTTGAAACTTAACAGCAACTATAAGTCAGAAGATGAGTGTGGGTCACCTTAATAGGTCAGTTTAAAGCGGCTATCTTCTTTCTCTGTTATCAGTAAACTACGTGTTTGTGTGTGTGCTCATCTGTGAGTCATGCAGAGGCCAGAAAAGGACACTAGCCATTCTGCTCTGACACGGTCTCATTCCTAGAACTTCCCACTGACCACGAGTTAGGCTGGTACCCAGTTAGCATGTCACCCCCCTCCCCCCGGTATGGAGGTTAAAGCAGGTGTCTTTTAACATTGGTGCTGGGGGTCTAAACTCGGGTCTTCATGTTTGAGCATGCCATTTCCCCAGCTGTAGGTTTAATTTTGAGTTCAGTAATTATGTGGCTTTGACTAACATATTTACAAAGTTTAAACGCTTTAACTTAGTCATGTTAACCTACAGAACTAAAATTTTATCAAACAGAGCCATGCTGCAGTGATTATTTTGCTGCCTGCCTTCTGACTAACACCGTCTTAGGGCTAACAGGTTTTCTCCCCACCTAGTAGCACGTAAAGGTGCATTTCAGACAAAATTCTATCTAAGGGGCGGATGAATGCTATTATAGAAACTAACGGTTCCAAAAGCCTTTATCAAGAGACTTCAAAATTTTACTGGTTAAATGTTAGAAAACTAGGGTAGTCCTCAGAGCAACCCAATCCTGTCATTTCAGAACCACGCCCAGAGTACTCCGGTTCTAAGAGCACTCCACATTTCTCGGTCATCTTGGGTGGGGGACAGTGACAGTATAATCAAGAAGTCAGTTCTTCCTTTACATGGAGCAACTAGACTAGCCCACAATATTGCCAGTGTTTGAATGGGTCCAGGTATAAGGTCACATTGTATTATGAAGGCACAGCTAAGTTTGCATACTTTATCAGGCTCAGAACACTATCATCATCTTTCAGTTAGTCCTTCTGGTAGCCCAGAAATTCCAAGTTATCTTCATTGTACAGTAAGAGGTGAATTAAACAACTTAGGACTAAAGCACTCATGTTTCACACAACCGTAGGAAGCAAACAGCAATAGGAACGGTTCAAAAGTAGTCACCAAACAACCAGTCTTCTTTCCACTTTGTACATAAAATTTCCTGGTGAAAACCTTCAGCATGAGATACAGTCAAACTAAGTAAGACACCAACATAGCAAACATCTGCTGTTACCACCCAACAAAAACACTCTAAGGTATTATGTACAGATAACTAAGCTAGAATGACTAACTCAATGAAAGGTCAACTATCACACCCAGTACGCCACTTCTCAGCTCAAGATACAATGCTTTCCACAACCAAACATCCCTTTGTGCCCTAACAGTGTTCAAGGTCAGCGTTCCTTCACTATGGAGTAATGTGACCTGTTTCTGAATTTTAGACAACAGAAATAAACTCTTTTGTTCGTAATTCTTTCTGTGAGACCTGCTACCCCTTTAACTGTGTCTAGTGATCTGAAGTGTTTCACTGAATGACTCCACCACAAAGTTCCGCTTTGGTGCCACTATCAATGTCATCAATATGTTCAAGTACATTTCTCTTGAGCACGTCTGGAACACTGAGTAAATCAAAGTCACAGAGAAAGCTGAGTTTTAAGAGTGAGACACCAGCACAGTTTTACATAGTGATTATATCATTTTATAATAAAACTATCACTATTGCTCTGTATCTTTGTCAACTTTGGCTATTATCTGTATTTTTAACTTTTAGTGACTTTGCTGGATATAATATAGTAGCATTCACTGAAATCTTAATATGCATTTCCCTAATGACTAAGCTTGTTGAGTGCCTTTTCCTATAATTAATGGGTTTTTTGGATATTTGTTTTGAGGCAACCGCTTGCTTACCTTAAAACTTGATGCTGGCACTGTCACTAAGACAAAAAGGCAACCCACTGACTGGAAGAAGATCTTCACCAACCCCGCAACTGACAAAGGTCTGATCTCCAAAATATATAAAGAACTCAAGAAACTAGACTGTAAAAGGCTAATCAACCCAATTATAAAATGGGGCACTGAGTTGAACAGAGAATTCTCAACAGAAGAAGTTCAAAGGGCCAAAAGACACTTAAGGTCATGCTCAACTTCCTTAGCGATCAGGAAAATGCAAATCAAGACAACTTTAAGATACCATCTTACACCTGTCAGAATGGCTAAACTCAAAACCACCAATGATAGCCTTTGCTGGAGAGGTTGTGGAGAAAGGGGTACACTCATCCATTGCTGGTGGGAATGCAAACTTGTGCACCCACTTTGGAAAGCAGTGCGGCGGTTTCTCAGGAAATTCGGGATCAACCTACCGCTGGACCCAGCAATACCACTCTTGGGAATATACCCAAGACATGCCCTATCATACAACAAAAGTATATGCTCAACTATGTTTATAGCAGCATTGTTTGTAATAGCCAGAACCTGGAAACAACCTAGATGTCCTTCAATGGAAGAATGGATGAAGTATGGAATATATACATATTAGAGTACTATTCAGCAGTAAAAAACAATGACTTCTTGAATTTTGCATGCAAATGGACGGAAATAGAAAACACTATCCTGAGTGAAGTAAGCCAGACCCAAAAAGAGGAACATGGGATGTACTCACTCATATTTGGTTTCTAGCCATAAATAAAGGTCATTGAGCCTATAATTAGTGATCCTAGAGAAGCTAAATAAGAAGGTGAACCCAAAGAAAAACATATAGGCATCCTCCTGAATATTAACCTTCATCAGGCGATGCAAGGAGACAGAGACAGAGACCCACATTGGAGCACCGGACTGAAATCTCAAGGTCCAAATCAGGAGCAGATGGAGAGAGAGCATGAGCAAGGAACTCAGGACCGCGAGGGGTGCACCCACACACTGAGACAATGGGGATGTTCTATTGGGAACTCACCAAGGCCAGCTGGCCGGGGTCTGAAAAAGCATGGGATAAAACTGGACTCGCTGAACATAGCGGACAATGAGGACTACTGAGAACTCAAGAACAATGGCAATGGGTTTTTTTTTTAATTTATTATGTATACAATATTCTGTCTGTGTGTATGCCTGCAGGCCAGAAGAGGGCATCAGACCTCGTTACAAATACTGCACGTACTGGCTTTGTGGGAGCCTAGGCAGTTTGAATGCTCACCTTACTAGACCTGGATGGAGGTGGGTGGTCCTTGGACTTCCCACAGGGCAGGGAACCCTGATTGCTCTTTGGGCTGACGAGGGAGGGGGCTTGATCGGGGGAGGGGGAGGGAAATGGGAGGCGGTGGCGGGGAGGAGGCAGAAATCTTAAGTAAGTAAGTAAATAAATAAATAAATAATAGATAAATAGATCTTGATGCTGGACATTTTCCCATCTCTTAATGCTGTTTCAATGAAAAGTTCTTTAATGAATATAGATTTTAAAACAATTTCAATTAAGTTAACCTTGCCTTTCACTTCTTAATACTTTGTGCATTTTATCAAGAAATCACTACTCTTTCTAAAGAATTTGTTGATTATTTTTTGATATTTGGTTACAGCTAATTTAATTGTATAATTCATCTTGAATTAGATTGTTATACTGCTTGAAGTAAAAGTCAAGGTTAATTTAGGTGTTTTGCCTGCATGTGTATTTGTGTACATGTGCCAGAACCCCCGAAAATGAAGTCACAGTTGTGAGCTAGCACATAGGTGCTGGGAATCGAACTTAGAGCAGCAAGAGCTCTTGATTGTTGAGTCATCTCTCCAACCCAGCGTTCATTTTTATCCAGGCACAAAGGCAACTGATTTAGTAGCACTGATTAATAGCAACTAATTTAGTGGCAGCTTGATAGAAAACCACTCTTACTGAGCTGGGGCAGCGGTAGCGCACACCTTTAATTCCAGCACCCAGGAAGCAGAGGTAGGTGGATCTCAGTGAGTTCGAGGCCAGCCTGGTCTACAAATCGAGTTCCAGGACAGTTAAGACTGTTTCATAGAGAAACCCTGTCCTGGAAAACACCAACAAGAAGACACTCTTATTACGGTGTCTCTTCCTTACATCACCACCACTCTATCATCATTTTTTGCATTATAAACATTTTGACTCTGATCTTTAAAATTCTTAAAGTAATCTGGGTACTTCTGTGTTTCCCAAAGCTTTAAAGTTGGCTTGTATCTATGGGTCATCAAGTTTGTAGGGCTTATGGGGTTTATGGAAAAATGAACTGAGGAATTTGGTAGAATTGATGTCTTAATTTCAAGTCTCCAACCCATGCCCTTTCCTCTCCTTTTATTTGTCATTTACTTGTTCCAGAATGTGTGTGAGTGTGTTTTAGTTGCTGTAACATCTTGCTAGCTCTGGTCATCTTCCTCAGCAATGTCCATTTTTCCTTCATAGTCTTTACTGTGGCAGTCTTGTATATTTTTTCAAACTGATTTTGGGAGGACTACTGTAAATGTCTGTTTCATTTTTCCAGTATGTGATTACACACACAGAGAGAGGAATACATATTTTGTATACTGACTTTGTGTAGTATTAAAGTTTACAGGGTTTTTTTTTTTTGATTTTTAAAAGTCAGTCATATCAGTTATAAAAACACAGCTTTATTTCTTTTCCAATCCATGGTGGTTTGAACAAGAATGGTCCCCAAATGCTGACATATTTGCATGCTTAGTCCCCAGCTACTGGACTGTTTAAAAAGGACTAAGAGGCATGTCCTTGTTGGAGTAGGTGTGTTGCTGGGGATGTGCTCTGAGAGTCCAAAAGCCCAAGCTCTGTTGTTCATTCAGTCAGCCCCCTCCCTCTCTGCTACTTGTGGATCAAGATGTGAAGATGTAAAGTTCTCAGCTATGCTTCAGTGCCATGCCCGTCTGCTTCCCACTATGATAATGAACTAACCCTCTGAAACTGTAAACAAGCCACCAATTAAATGCTTTTATAAAAGTAGCCTTTAGTCAGTGTCTCTTTACAGCAATAGAAGAATAACTAAGACAGAAATTGGTACCAGGCTGTGCCAGCCTGTTCAAGATGCTTGTTGGTGAAAAGTGGACTTCGGGGACTTGGATTAAGAAAGCAAGTGAATGTTGTAGGTGAGGCTGAGCAATCCACCCTTGTAGGAGCTTGGGAGATAGTAGTGCTGAAGGCCAATGTGAACTACGCAGGCCTAGCTCAATTGTCTTCAGAGGGGAAAAATATCAGCTGACGGTAAAGCCATTCTTGTGATAATTTGGCGGAGAAATGTGGTTTCTTTTTGCCCTTTTCCTAAAAATCTGCCTAAGGCTAATTGAAGAGTTGGATTAATGTCACTGGCAAAAGAGACTTCAAAGGCAGTCTAGTATGAACTGTGTCACAGTTATTAGTGATCACCCTTATGTAGATCTATAATGAAAAGGAAAGTGGACAAAGAGAAGCAAGAAATGTACAGTTTGAGTGGAAAAGGAATGCTAGAAAATGTAATATTGGAGCCAAGTCTTGTGCTCAAGATGAAAATGTTAAAGTCTGATGTTTAAATGGAATAAAGGGAGTGGTGACCTCAGGCAAGGCCCCAACCAGCTAACCTTGCAACCTATGAAAATAATAAGCCTAAGATTTTCTTAGCCTAGAAACCACCAGGTCACAATTCATGCAAATACAAGTAATGGAGGGGGCCCAGGTAGGCAGCAGAACCTGGCAGCTTCAGCCACATGGTTCTGATTTTAGTCAAGCATACCGGAAAAGAGTTATGGAACCTTCCTCAGTGGTTAAGGAAGGGCACTGATGTCAGGCATTTAGCAAGGAAGTCCCTGCATGGAGGCTCAGAGAAGCCACTGCATGAAGCTGTGGAGATGAGGCCTGGATTGTGAAGGAGATCCCAAGATATTGGAGGGATCAGAGTGCTGGGCTACCTGCCAAGGAGAGCTGCTAACGGAGTGGAACTAGCCCAAGAGAGACAATAAAGTTGAAAGGAGCCAGAGACCTGAAGAGTGCTTTGACATCAGATGCAGGTACATGCAAAGTTTGGAGTTTGCCCTGCTGGGCTGTGGACTTGCTATGGTCCAGTATTTCATCACTATGCCCTCTCCTTCCTTTTGGAATGGTAATGTATATATTCTGTGCCATTGTATGTTGGAAGTATGCAATTTACCTTTTGATTTTACAGTGGGTTACAATTAAGAGATTGTCTTGAGTCTCAAAAGAGACTGTATTGAGACTGTAAAAGACTATAGGTTATGAAGTTGAGCTAAATGCAGTTTGCCTTTTGATACCATTACAAGTTCATGGGAGCCAGGGAGTGGAATGTGATTCAAATAGAATAGACCCCCACTAACCCAAACATATGCATATTTAAGTCTCCAGTTGATAAACTGTTTGGAAAAATTTAGGTGTGTCACTGGGAGTGGGCTTTGAGGTTCCAAAAAGCTCAAACCAGGCCCAGTCTCTCTCTGCCTGCTTCCTGTGGATCAGGATGTAAAGTTCTCAGCTACTGCTCCAGCAACATTCCTGTTTGCTTTTCACTATAATAAAGTGGAGTACGTCTTCAATCCCAACATTCTAATCACAGCATTCAGGGAGGCAGACTGGTGGATCTCTGTAAATTCGAGGCCAGCTTGGTCTACAGAGTAAGTTCCTGGACAGCTAGGGGTCTTACACAGAGAAATCCTGTCTTAAAAGGAAAATAAAAGTTCCTTTGGTCATGATGCCTCTTCATAGCAATAGAACAATGACTAAGACATAATCTTTAATTTCTCTTCCTTCCTTGCTCAATTGGCTAGAGTTTTCAGGAGCAGAACTGATGCTGTTTCTTTCTCCCATCACGTTTTTGAACCTGTTTGGAGGAAATGGTACCCAGCAGCACCTCACCATCATATTTTTGAGACACAAATATTTATTTCCATTGAATTTATCATGAAAGCACTAATAACTGATAACTCTATGTACCTTATCTTGAAGAAAATGCCTGTTTTACTTTACTAAGAATTTCTGTCGGGGGAAGGGAATTTTTAGTTTTTACCAAATACTTTTCAATCGAGATAACCACCAACTTTCCCTTTTATATTAATGTGATTTATTTTAACGGAACCTCTGAGTATTAGAGTAAACTGGTCTCCTAAAGCAAGCCCACATCTTTATTAAACATGTTAAGATTCAACCTGCAAATAGTTTGCTGAGTTTTTTGTTTTGTTTTTAAGAATGAATTTTTAACTTTATTTTATGTGAATTGGTATAAAGGTGTCAGATAGATCCCCTGGAACTGGATTTTTAGACAGCTGTGAGCTGCCATGTGGTTGCTGGGAATTGAACCCGGGTCCTCTGGAAGAACAGTCAGAGTTCTTAACCGCTGAGCCATCTCTCCAGCCCCCAGTTTGCTGAGTTTTTAAGACCATAATTATTAACACACATTAATGGGTTTCACAATGACACATATTTTTCAAGATTTGGGGGATTATATTTCATATACTGGTTGATTTCTTGTTATTGCCAGGTTTTGCTAAAGTGCTGTGCAAGCTTTTATGAAGTTGGGAAGTGTTATTATTTTTATTCATGTATGTGTGTATGACCCCGCATGAATGTACCACATGTGTAAAAGTTCACCTGAGACTAAGAGTATAACTGGCAGTTTCTCTCCTGCCTGCCAGTTCCCTAACAACCACTCTGAGGCTTAACATTAACTACTGTTTGGCTTATCATCTCAGGTTTACTATTAACCAGCTCTTACAACTTAAATTAACCCATTCCATTTAACTGCATACTGCCATGTGCCCTGTGATGCTCTGGCAACTTACTCATTTGGCAGCTGCTGGTGTCTCCCTGACTCTACACCTTCTTTCTCCCTGTATCTGTCTGGATTTCCCACCTAGCTATATTCTGTCCTGCTACAGGCCAAAGTAGCTTCTTCATTCACCAATGGTAATAAAACATATTCACAGCATAGAGAGGGGCATCCTACTTCAGAAGATGGTTAGGTTCCTTGGAACTGGAGTTACAAGTAGTTGTGAGCCACTGTGCTGGACGTTGGGAACAGAACATGGATCATATGCAAGGGCAGCAAGTGCTCATAATTGCTGAACAATCTTTCCAACTCGTGTCTTTTTATATGTATCTGTAAGGTTATAAATAGATGTTCATGTCTTTGTAGTTTAGATCACTACTAAAACAATCTAGCCTAGAAATTTAAGGTGTTTCAATACAAATCCATTTTCTCGAACAATAATATTTTCTATTTTTCTATCAGTTGAGCTAAACTTTTCATCTAAGCCTTTACATTTATTAGCATAAAGTTACTTATATCTTATTGTCCTTCAACAAGAGTCCTACTTCTCTCTGAAGTATGGCAGGCATCAGGTCTTTTCACCCCTTAATATAATAGTTTGGAATACTACCCCTTTCAGGGTCACAGCACAAGTCACTAGACTTGGATGCAAACATTTAAAAGACAATACTCAACTATTCCAATCATCTTCTAAAGCATTTATTTTCCTCTAGCACAATCACAAATCACATGTGTTCATCTCTGCTCTATACTAGTACCCTTAGTACTATTGTTTCCTTTATCTTTACTGATATTAAGTCTTTCTAGACACATAAACTTTTAATCTTTCCATCAAGAGGATACTTACTTTCTGCCTCTGTTTCTTTCTACTTTGATAAAATCCTTATTCCACTGTCTGAACCAGCTTGCTTTTGTGTATGAAGGCCAGAGGATAACTCGGGGTGGCATTTTCCATGTGCTGTCCATTTCCTCTGGTCTGGAACTTGCCAAGTAGGTTAAATTAACTGCCCAGTGATTCCCCAAGCCCTTCTCTGTATCCCTAGTGCTGGGATTACAGGCCCACACCACCATACGAAGTTAGTTTATTATGCAAACTTTCTGTGTCTCCTACTCAGATCTTCTCGAAAGCTTACTGAGATATCTTCACAGGCCAATTGTGTGATATCTTTCGTCCTCAATTTCCAACTATTTGAGTTTTCCTGTTTGTTTGTTCTACCAGGTACTAAAGCTATAGTAGTACACTATGGGGATAAGGTTTTCTCTATATGTCTTTTTAGGTCTGGTGACTTTAGATGTTTGTGTTGGACTTATTTTTAAGACATAAATATTTATTTCTGTTGAATTTATCATGAAAGCACTAATATCCTTCATTATCTCTAGTGACACTGAAGTTTACAGCTTCACCTAGCATTGTCAACCCAGGCCTCATTTGATTAATGTGTACATGACATAGTTTTCCCATTTTTGTATTTATCTGTTTTTCTTTTTTATTTAACTAAAACTCTGTTTGCATTTGGGTGTTTTCCATACATGCATACCTGAGTACCACTGTGTGCCTGCTTCCTACAGAGGCCAAAGAGGGTGTGGATCCCTGAGACTAGAGCTACAGATGATTATTATCCACCTCATGGATGCATAATTTTAAAAATTTAAATAATAATTTTCATTCAGAAAAATTTTATCATTAAACAAAATCAAAGTTACAATCTATTACTGATATAATCACAAAACTAAAACTGAATGAGATCATGAAAGCAAATGAAGTTGGTTATTGATATTCTTGGCTTGAAAACATGATAAGGTACCTTTTCTGTAGAACATCTGTATCAAAAGACTTTAAAGACAGCTAAGGTTTTTTCCCCCTCCCTGTTTTATGTGTATTTTCACTACCATCAGTTGTATCATTTAGCAGATTCTGATATAGGTTATACTGAATTGTTTTTTCTCAGCTTCTTTGAAAACATTTTTGCCTGTATTTCCACAATGGCTATCCTACAAGCTAACTTTGGAGTCACTTTGGTTTGAACACTTGCTCCTCCAACCAATTATCATGTTAGTAACACGTGTCACCTAGTCAAGGGTAAGAAAAACCACTCAAAGGGGCTGGAGAGATGGCTCAGAGGTTAAGAGTACTAACTGCTCTCTTCTGGAGGTCCTGAGTTCAATTCTCAGCAACCACATAATGACTCACACCCATCTGTAATGAGATCTGGTGTCCTATTTTGCAGGCAGAACACTGCATACATAATAAATCTTTAAAAAAATAAAATTAAAAAAGGGTCCTGGGTTTCTTTGGGAACACCTTTTTAAAAAAGAAAAACTACTCAAGGCTGGGAGTAGTGGCACACGCCTTTAATACCAACACTCGGGAGACACAGGCAGGTGGACCATTGAGTTCAGGGCCAGCCTGGTCTACAAAGTGAGTTATGGGACAGCCAGAGCTATTACACAGAGAAATCCAGTCTCCAAAAAGTATAAATGTGTTCTAAGAAATGAACACGCTCAATTAAAATCATATACTTAGCCAGGTGGTGGTGGAGCACACCTTTAATCCCAGCACTTGGGAGGCAGTGGCAGGTGGGTCTTCGTGAGTTCAAGTACAGCCTGGTCTACAGAGCGAGTTCTAGGACAGTCAAGGGCTGTTACACAGAGAAACCCTGTCTCCAAAAATCAAAAAACCACTAAAAATCATCTCACTCTCATTGAGACCAGCCTGTTCTACAGAGCTTGTACCAGGACAGGCTCCAAAGCTACATAGAGAAACCCTGCCTCAAAAAACAAAAACAAACAAACAAAAAGATTATAGACTACTGTTAGCATTTGGCAGCTCCTATCTGTGTGAAAGGGTATCTTTCAAGATTAAATTCACAAAATCTCATTACAGATCAGTATCAACAGATGAGCACTTACAATCAAATTTTATGACCAACATTGAAACCGCTTACTTGAATCTTAAGTAAAATGTTGAATTCTATCCAAAAGAATTCCATCCCAGTAATTACAAAAAACAAACAAACAAAAAAACAACCCGCCAAATTGTACTCACTACCATATTACAATTTTATTTGTTTGAAAAATTTCCAATACAGGTTTGTTTTTAAACTAAAAAGGACCTGTGATGTGTCTCCGTGGAATCTTCCATGCACACTAACGTTTATCTTTCACTAACCATCACCTGTACTTTCTAAGTTACTCAAGACTCCCTTCTCTGAAACAAAGGACAGCAAGAAAACAGAAAGAACCAATTCGATCAGCTTTACATGTGTGTCTCACGAAATCTCAGTAATCTTCACTAACTACTGATATTTTTCTCTTCCATTTACGCCACTCCTCCCCTCTTCACCCCATCACTAACTAATGTCAGCTAATCTAGATTTCCTAAATTCTGCATAGGTGCTCCCTCTGAGCACAAAGGTCTACTAGCAACCAAAAATAAAACTTTACAGTGTTTTTCATGAATCCTCAAAGAGATTTGTGATACACTGTAAGTAAAAGCCATGCCCCTGTACACTGGCAAAACAGTGTAGTACAAAGAGTTAAGAATGTTGATAAACAGGTTGGGATGAAATAGTTCAGGAATAAATAAGTACCCAGCTCAAAGCAAGAACTCCTGTATTATTTTGACATCTGTTTGAGGGGACAAAAGCAATATGCTGAAAACGGTTCGCACTTTGACACACACCAGGTCAGAGCTATCAACTACTGAGAATCCTGTGTGTTCACTGCCATGCAATTCAGTAAAACATTGTGATAAAACCAGTAAGAACGATCAATTAAGCCCATCTCTTGCAATTACGTCTTTAATCATCTATGAGAAAAGGCAAAGTATCCAAACATGTCTGCTGCAATACAATACAGTAATTGTCTCAAAGAAAAGCACGAGACTGACAAACTACTGCTACCAGACTTACATAATTAACAGATACTCTCAAAAACAAACAACACCCTGCCATGTCAAAGGAAATAGTTCTTTTGTAGCCAATGATAAAATTCAAGATTTCAGTGTAAAAATTTAAATACTGGAAACTTTGTATCTATTCTCATAGCTCATCCAGTCTTAAGGTCTCTTCTGATGAGACTTCCATGGTTAACAAATAGAATTCTTGGATCTGTTGACATTTAATCAACTATATAATTCAGCTGAACCATTTTCCAAATGACCAATGTCTATCACCAAATCACGCATAGGGCTTCACTATCTTTATGGATCCTACTTTGTCTAGAGAAAACAAGATCTGAAATGGTTATTTACTGGAAGTGGTGTCCAGAAGTTAGTTATAATCTGTACCTGACCAAAACTAAATCCCAGGAGACTCAAGAGTCCAAACATACCCTGACTAAACCATTTCTTGCCTACTGACACTGAAATTAATTCTGAAATTTCAGTTTCAGAAATACTCAATGGCAGTTTAGTCATATAAAAATACCTTGATGTTTCTATTTACTGGTATGAGTGTGCCATGTGGCCAATGAGAACTAGTCTGTTAAGTGATGAATGTAGGGTATGGTGACATACATTTGTAATTCTAGTTACTTAAGAAACTAAGTCACAAGATTCAAAATTCAAGGCCTGTTTCGGATACAGGGCAAGCTCAAGGCCAGAATGGCTACTTTCTTAGCAACAATTTGTTAAAACAGAAATTAAAAGGGCTGGAGTAGGGCATTTGCCTAGCATGCAAGCATAAGGTCCTTAGTTCAATCCCTAGAATTTAAAAGGTGTGTATGTGTGTATGTGCGTTAACAATTTTTTTTTTTTGCTAGATGCAATTTAAGGTTTTCTTCATGAATACATTTATTTCTAAGTCCCAACCAATTCTTATCTTGAATTTGGAAACATCATAGAAAACTTCCTGGGCTAGGTTTAAGTAGCAAATTAAAAATATGTATAGATTTTTTTTTCAAACTAGCTTCCTTTATTTGCTGGAACTAATTAACAAGGGGGTGGGGTGATCTACGACTTAGTTTAAAAAAATACGCACTATCTGTGCATACTAGACTAAACTCTCATCTAGAATAGTCAAGAGAAGAAAGTCTACCTCCAAGGAGCTACTTTCAAGCTTGCTTTGATTTTTACTGGGTCCTGCCTCACGCCCACATACAGTACGATGACTGATGCGGAGGTGGCTGAAGCAACTAGCCCTTCAACTTTTTTTTAAATTGTTGGGCTTGAATTTTAAGCAATTTTAACCAGTAAAAAAACTTTAGACAAGCCGGGCGGTGGTGGCGCACGCCTTTAATCCCAGCACTCCGGAGGCAGAGGCAGGCGGATCTCTGTGAGTTCGAGACCAGCCTGGTCTACAAGAGCTAGTTCCAGGACAGGCTCCAAAACCACAGAGAAACCCTGTCTCGAAAAACCAAAAAAAAAAAAAAAAACTTTAGACAGTCTGCAAGTTTTTCAAAAACGCTAAACAGAGTTATTATTTGACAAGGCAATTCCATTTGCAACAATACACTAAAGGGGACTGAAAGTCTAGGTCCCTGCAAAAACCTGAACCCAGAAGTTGAGAGCAGTACTGTCCACAGTGGTCAAAAGAGAAAACAACTGAAACAGCCATCAACCAGTGACTACTTCTGAAAATTGGTACATAGACACAATGGATTATTATCTAGCCATGAAAGGAATGAAGTACTAATACATTTTACAACATGGATGAAACTTAAGAAACATTAAAGAGGCCCAGGAATCTTTGATCTCAGCAGCATCTCTGTGAGTTTGAGGCCAGCTAAGGCTACATAGTGACAACTTGTCTCAAAAATTTTTTAAAGGAAAGAAACTAGTTACAAAAGACCACATCATGTACACTTTCATTTACATAAAATGTGCACAAACAGGCAAATCCATGGAGACAGATGAGGGGAAAAAGAGAACAGGGCTTTTTTGGGACATGTGTGTGAAAATACTCTAAAACTGACTATGGTGACAGCTGCAAAACATTGTGACCACACTAAAAGTCACTAACATGCCAGCAATAGGCAAGCCCTATGTACGTGAATTGCATCTCATAAAGCTGTCATTAAAAGCCAAGGTTTGGTGCTGGAGACATGCTCAGCAGTTAAGAGCCTCCGAGGGCACCATTTGATTCTCCTCCCCAATGCATAGTAGTTCTATTTATCCCTTCTGACTTCTTCCTAGATAAACAGCATTTATAATGGGATCTAAAGCCCCCAGGGGATTCCCGCTTCCTCTCAAATACCTAGAGTAAACAACTAATTTTATTTTATTTTATTATTATTATTTTTTTTTTTTTTTTTGGTTTTTCGAGACAGGGTTTCTCTGTGGCTTTGGAGCCTGTCCTGGAACTAGCTCTTGTAGACCAGGCTGGTCTCAAACTCACAGAGATCCTCCTGCCTCTGCCTCCCAAGTGCTGGGATTAAAGGCGTGCACCACCACCGCCCGGCTAAACAACTAATTTTAGCAAAAATCCTTTACTGGGCTTTCTAGCTTACCTATACTAACTAGCCTTAATTTAAATAATCAACCAGTTAGGATAAACCACAAGAATATTGTGAGCTATGCTACAGGATCATTACAGGTGACAGAACAGTAGTTGTTTTTCATTTTAAGAAAAACTTAAAGCAAAATAAAATAATGGAGAAACATGCACCTTCTAAATAATGCACCAGTACTCTTATATTATACTAAATAATAGCATAATTTATTTAAATGTCCTTAAGGTTCTGTGAAATCATAACATCAAATAAATCCATAAAATGTACTTAACTAAAAGTACATGTGCCTAACTAGCAATCAAATATAGTTTCTATATCTTTTTTTTAAAAAAAATATACCAGGACACAGAGCAAGCATTTTAAAACGTGACTAGATCCAGGTCATTTTTTCCCCTTAATACAGAAAGTTTTACAAAGCCAAGTTTTTTTTTCCTTTTGTTGTGTTTTAGTGACCTAGAATTTGCTATGTAGACCAGGCTGGCCTCAAACTCAGAAAGATCTGCCTGCTTTTGCCTACTCAGGGCTGGGATTAATGACATAAACCAGCCACATCTTTTGCCCAGCCCAAAGCAAACTTAACTGACAGATAACACTGCATATTTTTAGGTACAACATTTAGGTAAATGTTTTTAAGTTTATATATACTGGTTGAGCATATTGAATTCACAAATTTTATCCCACAAGGCTATCATATTTGTGCTTAGAGCTCAGACCATATGTTCTATGCTATGATAGAAGTCTTCTTAAATTTATTCTAACTATAATAATGTATCTTTTACTGGTCCAATTTTAATGTTACTTTCACTTAGAACACAAAAAAATAGAAGTTACTCTGCTAGACAACTTTGCAAAATAGCATCCCTTGGATGAGTTAAATTAGCACGAAACAAAAGTCGACAAAAAAAATTAACATTAAAAATACTCATTAGAAAATCCAAGTCTTTGACAATTATTTGAACAGGATTGGATTTGGGGAGGAAGGGAGGGACTGGTAATATTTCAGAGTAACGGAGATGTCAAGGAAAATAATCTTCAATTGGATAAAAAAATGTAAAAAAAAACCTAATAAACTATCTTCAACATCAGAAGAGCAAGAAGGCTAGAAAATGCTGAACTCACTTGTTTATACTGAGCTCCCTGAGTGGAGATTTGTCTTATCTTTGAATTCTTGGTGCCTGGCACAGGAATCAATAAACACTTGCTATATTAGAAAAAAGAACAATGTATCTTGACAAGAATTCTTACCCCAAAAGGGGGGTGGACTGAAGCTAGAATCAAGTATTAGGTTGCTTTCCCCCTTTTCTCTACAACTTTCACCCAATTAGTTAAAGCGTCTGTAATCACATAAAGGTACATTTGATTTAAAGGGCTCTAGATCAGTTTAAAATACATGAATCGCTATCAGGTGTTCATGAAAATTTTTAAATAAAAATAAGCTGAGATACAATCAAATTTAAACTTAATGTAAAATTTAAAGTAGATGAAAACAGCGGTAGGCTTAAATTCCCTTTCGCCGAAGACTAACAAGATATAAAATTTTTAAATAACTCTATTTCCCTTATAGAGCTAGTCATGCACTATAAGCATAAATTTTTTTCTAAACAAATTTCTCATAGACCCAGCAAGATACTCCCATCAGTTATAAAGACCACAAAGTCCCGAGTAGTGAACACAGCAAGCACCAGGGGGCCTCCCAGTAATAACTTGATACTAAAGGAAAAGGTAAATAAGAAGGAGTTCCTGGTTTAAAAAAAAAAAAGGCAACTTCTGCTGCTGGATAGCTTTAATATCCGAAGCAAATATACAAAGGTTTTTACAGCGGATAGAAGCGTTGTACTTTAGTTGAAAAAGTCCCTACACAAACGTCTTTGGTAAACTTCCAAACATATGCAAACTGCTTCGCTATAGTAAACAAAAGCAGTACACAGGCATTCATTAGGTGTCCGACGAAGAGGACTCTTAATCATTCAAAGAGACAATTCTTTTTTTTTTTACAAACTCCCCAAACAATTAGCGACGACGCGAATTTTAGAGTAAAAGGGTTCTTTTGACCAAGACCCGCCTTTAACTTTAAACAGTATCCCACAAAAGATCAATCCGTTTAACTACTGGTCTCTCCATCAAGTCTTTTCTCATGTTCCCACCAATACAAAACTAATCAATAAAAAGCATGAGAGCCCGAAACTTCAAATGCTGCGAAGACGTGTAAAAATACCTTTTAAGCCCAGGAGAGGCTGTTACAACAAACATTTACTAAGTTTGTGCAGAAATTAAACTCAGCTCAAACATGCTATAATATTAAGCCCCCCCCCCCATTATAACCCCCTTTCGGCTCCACGTATTCTCGCGTTTCGTATTCCTAACGGACATCTCCAAACCGATACAAGACTTTTACTATTTTTTTTTTGTACGCCAGACAATAAATGGTAAACTATTCATCCTATCCTCTCCTTACGCCGTTCTAGAGCATCCAGTTAAAAAAAAAATTGCAAACGATCCGAGCCGCGGATCGTTTCTTTTTCTTTCTCTCTCTTTTCTTTCTTTTTTTATGATAAAATTCACTACCGGAACGACAATCGGAGGCAGCCAAGGGCAACCAACGCACAAAGAGAACAGAGAAGAAATACACATTCCACGGACACACAATGCGCAGCGGCAGGCATCGTCGCCCCTTCTAGGGAAGGGTTAGCGGAGGCCAGCACAGCGGCCCAGCGGAGTCCCGCCGCCTCCCGGGAAGGCTGTCCCCGCCGAGGGGGCCCGGGCCTCGGACCGGCCTCTCCGCCGGCCCGCCCGCCATCCCGCGCTCCGGGGCTTCCGGGGGCCACCTAGCCCGCCCGCCCGCCCGCCCTCTTGCCCGGGCTCGGCTCGAGCGGGAAGAGCCCCGGGACCGGCGCCGCACTCACCCTCCAGCAGGCGGGTGATGAGGCTGTCCACGTTCAGCTCCCCGTCCGCCATCTTGTCGGCAGCAGACTCTCCTCCCCGCAGCGGGAACAAGGGCTTCTCGGCGGTGGCGGCGGTGGTGGCGGCAGCGGCTCCGCGTTCTCACCTACGAGTCACGCGGCGTTTCGACCCCGGCTCCAACTCCCCCTGGGCGCGGGCCCTCCCCCCACCCCCTCCCCGCCGAGCAGCGAGGGCGCGCTCACACGCCCGGCGAAACCCACTAGAAATAAATAAATAAACAAGCGGGGCCCCACGAACCGGGCCGCGTCAGACCCCAGCCGCCACCGCCGCCTCCTCCTCCTTTTCCTCCTCCTCCTCCTCCTCCTCCTGCTGCTCGGCACCGCCCAGCTCCGCACTGCTCGCCGGCGCCGCGGGTAGCCCCGCCCCTAGCGTCACTCCCTCCCCCTCCGCCCTGCACCCGCCTCGCTGCCGCGCTGAGCCGTGCGCACGCGCGCCACGTCCCCCTCCCCGCGGCTCCGGCTCCGGGCCGTCGCCTCCGCCGCAGCTACCGCGCAGGTGCGGCTTCCTCCCGCGCCCCGTCCGCTGCGCTGCGCCCGACTGTCGCGACTGCGCAAGCGCAGGGCGGAGCCAGCCTTGCAGCGCCGGAGTGAAAGCGGAGCCCGCGTAGGCACGAATGACCTTCCTCTTCTCTCCTACCTAGGGCTTGGGGTTTCCGCAGTTAGCGATAACGTTCCTCCCGCCTTGCTTTCTTTTCTTGGCTTCATTTACCGCTTTTGCAAACAATTCCTCATGTTTCCGCTATCCGGAGACGTGTGTTGCTGTTACCCGTGTTGGAAACCCAGGTGTGTTGTAAGCAGGAGACTTTTCTGTTGAAAACTACTGACATTGCAAATGAGGGGGTTCCTTTTTTTTTTTTACCAGAGTGGCTGACTCTCCAGGTGGCCCTGGGTGAAACAAGCATCAAAGTGGACCCCGGTCCGCAGTAATAAGATTTTATACGCTCCCTCCCAGTTTCTGCTTCTGTAGCCCTTTCATCATATCTAACATCTCCATACGCGCTAGATACCACTTTTCTGTAGTGTGTTTCTGTTCTTTGCTTGATAATATTGCGTAGTCTTCTTATCTTGTGATAGTTTAAACATTTTTTTTCCTGCACTTGGTTTATAGGGGATAAAATCACACGCGTTGGGCTTGACACCCATCTAATCCCTGCACGCACTTGGGAGGTGGAAGCAGAAGATTCCGAAGCTCAAGGTCATCGTCAACTACAAAACAGGCGGGGCAGCTTGTGCTAAAGGAGTTTCTGTCTCAAGAAACCAACCAAAGGCACCACATTGATCTTTGTGTCTGCACCGTCCACTAAGTATCTGGGTCAAACAAGACAGGGAGAAATAGAAACTCAGGAACTTGGAAAGGTTCGTTGTTCACCGTTCCTTCACCAAAGGACAAAAGAGTGGCCACGGGAAAGATTTAAGCAAAAATTTGAGGCGGTCAGGTCAATGCTCTTTAGTTTTTGTTTTGTTTTCCGAGACAGGGTTTCTCTGTAGCCCTGGCTGTCTTGGATCTCGTTCTGCAGACCAGGCTGGCCTCCAACTCACAGAGATCCACTCGCTTCTGCCTCCGGAGTGCTGGAATTAAAGGCGTGCACCGCCACCACCACCGGCCAGGTCAAAACTTTTAACTATTCCCAAGTGTGTGCTTCCTGCCTCCACCTCCCCCAACTCAGACTTCATGATGTTGGGAGCGCAAGGCCATGTGTGCTTTCCTTGATCACACAGCGAAACACTTACTGAGATCATGTGTCCTGGTCCTAATGTATACGTCACACAGCATCATCTCATTTAACCCTTACAGCAAGTCCTAGGTGGCAGGTGCCGTTATTTCCTCTACTTGTGGGTAAGACTGTCTGAGACGCTAAATGGGTTAGTTGCCTCAAGTAACAAACATCACAGCTGGGATTCAAACCCAGGTATCTAGTGCTATAATATGTACTAAATTGCAATATTCTTTCTCAAATGTGCATATGCTTTGACACAAACTTGGAGAGTAGAAACTAAGGTGTGTGCATGTGTTGTTTTAGAAAAAACATTATCAGTCGGGCGATGGTGGTGCACGCCTTTAATCCCAGCACTCGGGAGGCAGAGGCAGGCGGATCTCTGTGAGACCAGCCTAGTCTACAGAGCTAGTTCCAGGACAGGCTCCAAAGCCACAGAGAAACCCTGTCTCGAAAAAAAAAAAAGAAAGAAAGAAAGAAAAAAGAAAAAACATTATCTAGTCAAGTTCTTTACATGTCCAGATGAATGCTCGAATTTGCTTTAAAAAAAAAACCTTTAGTTGTTTCTATATTTTAATTTAGCCTTTGTATTGATGCTAGTGTATATTACACCGGCTCTGAAGTAATCTGTGAAAACTAGCAGTTTGCATTCCCCAAAGTTTTAGAGGTAAAGACATGATGGCTCATTTTCATTATATTTTATTTAAGTCTACTTTATTTATACCCAACTTTATTCCAGAAAAAAGGATATAAGTTAATTTAAATAAATGCTTCCAGTTGGGGTAAATTAAAAAAAAAAACAGGGCCTGGAGAAATGTATAGTGATATTTTGTTTGCGTTTTAATAAAGCTTGCCTGAAGATCACAGTGCAGAGGCTAAGCCACTAGAGGCCAGGCAGTGGTAGCTCACATCTTTTAACCCCAGTATTTGGGAGTCCCATGTCCTTAATCATAGCACTAGGGAAGTGGAGACAGGAAGGGATATGGCTGGGCAGAGAGGAAGGAGACTGGAGCCCCAATGCAGTCAGGTTTGGTGGAGACAGTTGCAGTCTGAGGATGCAGTCTGAGGTACAGTCTGAAGCAGTCTGAGGATGCAGTCTGAGGATGCAGTCTAAGACCAGAATTCCCCTTTGGTCTGAGCATTGTTAGAGGTAAGAGGTCTCTCTGGTGGCTGGCTGCACTGCTTCTCTGATCTCTCAGCTTTCACCCCTAGTATCTGGTTCCGGGTTTTATTTAAAGAACAATTAGAATTCATGCTACAGAGATGGTTCAGAGGTTAAGAGCACTGGCTACTTTTGCCGAGGGCTTGGGTTCGATTCTTAGCACCCACATGGTGACTCACAACTACCTATAACTTCAGTTCCATATTGAAAAAAAAAATGAAAAAGGAAAGGACACGACTGTTCCTGGGTATGGTGGAGGAGAAGGCTTATTGGAGATAAAGGAGAGAGTGTAGTCAGAGGCAGAGACATCTGGGAGAGTCCAGGGTAGACATGACACTGAACATAGTGAGGAGACGGGGTAGGGGGAGAGGGGAAAGAGGGGAACCAAGTGCAGCATCCAAGAGGGCAAAAGGGAACCAACCAAACTCAGGAAAGAGGCTCAGGTTTCCACTCCCATCAGATTTTCCCAGTAAGAAAGAATGCATCATAGTTGGGTTTGTTTTCTTGTGGGGAGCTACATCTTTGTTTGTTTGTTTGTTTTTTCAAGTAAGAATTACAATATTCATATCTATTTTATCTTTATCATAACTAAGGAAAACTATAACTATCTTTTTCAACTCCATCAAAGACCTAAGTAAATGAGAGGTAAGCAACTTACAAAACTCTAGAAATCACAGAGACATCTCGCTGCCTGGACAGTCACTCATATATGAGAGTAAGCAGATACAGGTAGCAGAGCGTGAGAGTCATGATGTACAGAGCTTTGCTGCCCTGACTTAATCCATTGCTTAGTTATTTGCCTAGACAGGGATTCACACAGTCAGGACCGGCTTTGAACTGCTGATTGTCCTCCTGCTGCCTCATGAGAACTAAGACAAGATTATGTGTCACTACTCTGGCCCAGGATGGTTCTGGATTGGATGAAGCAATATTCTGGCTGTCTTTCCATCAGTACTATTTCTCTCAGTCACGTCTCCAGTAGGTCTTGGGTACCTGAGTTTAATTTTAAGTGTACCTGGAGGACATAGTTTTTAAAGAAACAAATGTCAAAAACTTTTGAAGCCAGCTCAATTTAAGAAAATTGAAATATCAGAGAAAAACCAAGCTGCATCAGTGAGAAGTTACCCCTCTCAATATAGATCCCAGTATAGGTGACCTAGGGCCAAGGTATTTTTCTTTTTCTTTTTTCTTTTTTTGGTTTTTCAAGACAGGGTTTCTCCATGTAGCTTTTGGAGCCTGTCCTGTCACTAGCTCTTGTAGACCAGGCTGGCCTCAAACTCACGGAAATCCACCTGCCTCTGCCTCCCAAGTGCTGGGATTAAAGCCGTGCACCACCACCACCACCCAGCTTTAAGGTATTTTTCTTAAGATTTAGTTTAGATTTTATTTCAGTGCACAGATGAGGAAATAACCAGCTTGGCAAAGCTGTCAGTTTCCCAAGTTATGGTGGTTTGAATGTCGATGGCTCCCATTGGCTCATGTGTTTGAAGACTTGGTCCTCAGTTGGTGGAACTGTTTGGGAAGGATTAGGAGGCATGGCCTCATTGAAGGAGGTGTGTCAGTGGGGTGAGCTTGAGATTTTAGAAGGGTCATGCTATTTGCCACTCTAAGTCTATCTGCTCTGCATCCTGGTTGTCTTAAGAGCTCTAAGCTACTGCTTCAGTGCCATGCCTGCCTGCTGCCATGAGTATGGACTCTAACCCTCTGAAACAGCCCCAAATTAAAGACTTTCTTCTATAAATTTCCATGATCATGGTGTCTTACCACAGCAATAGAAAAGCAACTAAAGCCGAGTATAGTGGCTCACACCTTTAATCCCAGCACTAAGAAGGCAGAGGCAGGCAGATCTACACAGCGAGTTTCAAGACAGCCAGAGCTATCTCAAAAAACAAGCAAATGAACAAAAACTAAAAGATAGAAAAGGAAACTAGGCATGAAGCATGTCTTCAGTCATTTTAAACACTTCCCATTTCTTACATTTATACATACATATGTACTTGTAGCATACACACACTATCCAAGCTTAGTCCTAAATAATTAAAGCAAATATAACCAACTGCCTTTTCCCTGACCTTGGTCAAAGACTTCTTCTTAGCCTGCCCCTCCCCCCACCCCCAAGGAAAGACAGACACACACACTACACAGCGGAAAGTTGATTTTCAGTCGGGAAGTTGATTTTCAGTGGAGCTTTTTTGTGTTGTTGTTTTTTTTTTCAAGACAGGGTTTCTCTGTGGTTTTGGAGCCTGTCCTGGAACTAGCTCTTGTAGACCAGGCTGGTCTCGAACTCACAGAAATCCGCCTGCCTCTGCCACCGCACTGCTCAGTGGAGCATTTTATACTTAATCTTGATCCTTCAAAATAAACTGAAAAGAAAACAAATCCCTAGTGAAAGAAGGGGTTAACTAGCCACAGGGAACTGTCAACTACAGGGCAATTAAAGTTAGGAGTGACCACCAGTAATGGTGAGTATTTAATGGTTGAAGAGTTGGGTCAATGGCCATTCCCTTTTTTCCCTTCTTTTGTTTTCCCCCATTCTTTTTCTCTTGGAAAGAGATTACAGAGGCAGTACTATTTAGGTCAGCCTGAGTTTGTTACAACAAACTCTGTTATCTACATATGTAAGAATGTTTCTCTTTCAGTGTTCTCACAGCTTGCTCCTTCAAACAGGACACCAAGAGTTCACTTATAGCTACTTTTTGGTGAGAAAAAAAATATACTAAGTGAAAGTTTGTTTCAAATGAAACACTTGGAATCTTTGGTTACTAACACAATTTGGTCTCTTACAACCAAAATTGTTCTCTCGCCTTTTAGCCTTTTCAGTTGGAGGTTAACCTGAAAGCTTTCCTAAATTTCTCTTTCATTATTTCTTATCCAGGTCTTCTATTCGGTTCCATTGGTCCTCCTGTCTGTCCTTATGCCAATACCAGGCTGTTTTCAGTACTGTAGCTCTATAGTAGAGTTTGAAGTCAGGGACTGTGATGTCTCAAGAAGTTCTTTTATTGTATAGGATTGGTTTGGCTACCCTGGGTTTTTTGCTTTTCCTAATGAAGTTGAGTACCATTCTTTCAAGGTCTTTGAAGAATTTTGTTGGGATTTTGATGGGCATTGTGTTGAATCTGAGTGAGTATTAACTGGATTTGATTTTGCACAAAAGGAGGTACTTTGGAAAAGTCATTGACCGCATGGGAAAATGAACACAAATGAGCTGGGTTGCAGGAAAGGAATCAGATTAAAGGTGGAAGACCAGAGTACCAGATCCATCTTCTGACTCTGGGTGTTATTAAGTACAAAAGATTCCCACCACTGGGGCTGGAGAGATGGCTCAGTGGTTAAGAGCATTGCCTGCTCTTCCAAAGGTCCTGAGTTCAATTCCCGGCAACCACATGGTGGCTCACAACCATCTGGAATGAGGTCTGGTGCCCTCTTCTGGCCTGCAGACATACACACAGACAGAATATTGTATACATAATAAATAAATAAATATTTAAAAAAAAAGATTCCCACCACTAAAATACTCTCGTTAGTGTCTTCTACCCGACCAGTCTTTGAGTCTAAGACACAGATGGAACCCACACATATAATAACAGTGGAAAACTGACTCCAACTTAGGAACTGCCTCAACTCCAAAAGGTCTATTGTTTTGGAACACAGACTGTACAAATGGTAAATTTCCAGATTGGTCTGCAAAAACTTATCTGATCCTTAATATAACTATAGAAAAGTGACCATAGCAGTGTGGACTTCAACCATCAGTCTTTGAAACATCAATGTAGAGCTGGGCAGTGGTGGCGCATGCCTTTAATCCCAGCACTCAGGAGGCAGAGGCAGGCAGATCTCTGTCAAGGCCAGCCTGGTCTACAAGAGCTAGTTCCAGGACCTGTCTCAAGAAAAAAATTAAAAAAAAAAGAAAAGAAAAAAGAAAGAAACATGAATGTAAAACATTCCTTAAGGATTCTAATTTGGCATGGCAGAGAACACATTTCAGGGACACTGTGGAACAATCTTTTCTTATACTGTGAATATGTGTTGCTTTCATTGGCTTAATAAAGGGCTAAATGGCCAATCATTAGGCCGGTAGAGGTTAGGCAGGACTTTCAGACAAAAAGAGCTTGGGAATGAAAAAGGGCAGAGTATATAAACATACATACAAAAAAGAAAAAGGTCAGAGTCACCAGCCAGATGTAGAGGAAGCAGATGAACATGCTGTGCTGAAGACAGGTACTGCCACACGGCACAGCATAGATTAGAAAATATGGGTTAATGGGTTCATGAGTTAGTAACAAGACAAAGATATCGGCTGAGCATTTACACTTAATAGTAAGTCTCTGTGTGGTTATTTGGGGGAGCTGGCAGTCCTGAATTCCCCCCCCCCCAAAAAAAATCTTCCTACACAAGGGTTTCTACTGCCCTGATAAGCATAAAGGACTTTCTCTTCCAACTTTCAGATGGTCCTGACCCAAAGCTTGGCCCCAAAGGCAGGGATGCTCCAATAACTCTGAGCCTACTGCAGAGTGGGCTCAGCATAGTCATGGTGTCTAGTGGTTTGGTTGCTAGGAAGAAGCTGGCTTCTGAATCAAAGGGTAGGGATGGAAGGGCAAAAGGAAACAGGAAGTGAGCAGACTGTTCTAGAAACTTTAAAAAAGACACAATTACTTTTTCTCCTTTTTTCTGAAACAGGTTTTCTCTATAGCTTTGGAGTCTGTCCTGGAACTCACTCTGTAGGCTAGGCTGGCCTCAAACTCACAGAGATCCTCCTGCCTCTGCCTCCTGAGTGTTGGGATTAAATTACTTTTAATTAGGAGCTGAGATCTATAAAGCTTAATCTTGTTGAGGGAATCCTGAAGCTGGAACACATATCTGGACCTTGCCGTTTCTATTCTTCTCTGCCACTCCCAGATTTTTACTTGAGAGATACCATGCTACGCAAGAAATTCCTTTTTTCAGCCACTCTTCTTCCTACTCTGAGATCTTAGAACCTGACATTCCTTGCCCACCCACATTCCTTATTTTATTTTCCAGGGCAACCAGAACAGCAATTACCACACTTTGCTGTTGTGTCCCCATGTGTCGAACAGCACCAGCAGCCCAGAGGATGACATCTCCCTTGCTCACAAACCGCTTTTCCATTGCAAGCTTACACAAACCACCTACAGACTGTGGTGAGCAACCCCGAACTCTAGCACCACGGTCAGCCCTCAGCGATGCTCTGTGTCCAAGTGCCTATACCATAGATACTGCTTTTTTGTAGGAAGGGCCTGCAGCTGGAGATGGATGGCACACGTTTTGTTTTAAAACAAGGCCTCCTGTAGTTCAAGCTGCCCCTAAACTTGCTATACAGCCAAGGATGACATTGAACCAGCCTCTTGCCCTTACCTTTGGAGTACTAGGATTACAGGCGTGCACCACCACGCCCACTTTCATGGAGTGCTGGGAACTGTGAGGGATGTGTGTTCAGCCCACTCTGAGAATGCTTGCAGTAAGTAGCTCTTCTTTCCCAGCGACAGAAAGGAAGGCTAGGAGGCTTTAACTTGCCTCTAGCTGCCTAGGACTAGAGTCAACATGAAGAGGAAGAGGGAAGAAGTGTAGGGGCCTGGGGCAGTAGATGTTCCCAGTTGTGTTGATGGACACAACAGGAAGGAATGCAGGCAATTCAAGCCATGGAGGAAGGATTCTAGGAAGTGAACTGTGGGAAGTGATTCCCAGCCTCTACTAGGAGAAGGACAGGGAGTCTCCTGCCCTTTCCTATAGTTGCTTGGTCAGGTCAACATTATCAACATTTCTGTACAAGAAACCTTTATCTTGCAGGGCCTAGTGGCACATGCCTTTAATCCCAACACTTGGGAGGCAGAAGTAAGAGGATCTTTGTGGGTTTGAGACCAGCCTGGTCTACAGAGTGAGTTCCAGGACAGCCAGGGCTTCATGGTGAGACCCGGTCTCAAAACAATCAAACAAACAAGAAAGAAACTAATAACGAAAGAAAGAAATAAAGAAGGAAGGATGGATGGATGGAAAAAAGGAAGAAAGGAAAAAATGAAGGAAAGAAAGAAAACCTCATCTAGCCTGGTGTAATGGAACACACTTTTAATCCTAGAACTTGGAAGGCAGAGGCAGGAAGATTTCTGTGAGTTCGAAGCCAGCCTGGTTTACAAAGTGAGTTCCAGGACAGCCAGGGCTATTACAAAGAGGAACCATTGTCTTGGGGGGAAAAAAACAAAGGAAAAAAAAAACACCCAAAAACCTTCATTTTATGCAAGTCCAGCACAACTTTCTGGAGGTGTGGGCTGGTTCCTAAACTTTTTCAGAATTCCAGAGAGGTCATGCAAGCCTTTGGAACATCAATGCTGAAAAAGGATTTGACCTAGGTTTTGAAGCATTGGGTGATTTACATCAGTGACTTGCAGTTAAAATGGCTGATGTGTTTGTTGTAGAATCACTTTGGGGAGCCAGCTATGGTGGTTCACATCTACAGTCCCAGCATTTGGGAGGCAGAACTGGGTGGATCTTGAGTTCAAGGCCAGCAGGCCTATGAGGTGGGTTCAAAGCCAGACTGCAAACTGAGACCCTGTTTCAAAAACAACAAAAAAAAATTACTTAGGAACTTTTCCCCAGAATAATCAAAGTTGTATTTTGAAACATTGCCCCTTACAACACTCTCCTCTCCCTCTCCCACTTTTCACTGATATAGAGCTCAAAAACCAAACAGAAGGAAACACAGCAGAACTTGTTAAAGAGACTCATTCGGTGCTTCACTACCCCGGGGGAAGTTTATACAAGGGTGGGGAGACTGTGTTGTGTGGTGGGATAATTAATAAGGTAGTCCTGAGGGACCTGAACTGTGAGGCAAGAGAGTGGAAACCTGATGCTATTTGACACAGGAAACGATCTGTGCTTTGTGCTCTTACTGTGTAGTTATTGTGTGTCTCCTCTGTGCTGCGGATAGAGCAGAGCCTTTTCCTCCTCAGGTTTCTTTGCTGGCAGGAGAGGGAGGCTATCAATTCATCTTCAGCACTAACACTACTCCAACCTGCTTTTCCTCCTTCATCCTCCAGCTCCCACTTCACTGGAATAACACGATTGCACCACTTACCAGCTCACATCCTTCAGCTGCTGCCCTTTGTCCTCAGGATAACATCTGAATACCTCGCTGGGTACTAGACCTTGCCCAATCCAAGGTGTGTCTTTGCCTTTTCTGCATCTTTGTTCTCCCTCTGGCCCTGCCCTCTGTTCTCTACCCCTGCCAAACCCACAGTTTTATGCTTCGTGCTCCCGTGGTACTTTGTACCCACTGTAACTTCTTTGCCCTTGATTCCTATAAAAAGTGAGCAAGACAGTTGGTGTGGAAGTCCAGGGCGCAAGCTTTGGAGCCACGTGACCTCCAAGCTGACCTTTAACAACTGGGCCAGATGATTAGGAGTTGAACAACCGATGGTGCTTCCCTGTGTTAGAACACTCACTTCGAGCTGGCTATTTCATTGCCATGTTTCCTGGATAATCGTCATAATGCCCACCCCTCAGGGTTATGTATTAAGAGTGAATCTCTTCCAAAACACTTCCATAATAACCTAGACATCTTAAGTCCTAAAGGATTCACTGTCTATAAATTTTATATTATCTCCCTGAGTTTAAATTTAAGGATGAATGAGATTATATAACTCTAGTGTGCTCTCTCTCTCTCTCTCTCTCTCTCTCTCTCTCTCTCTCTCTCTCTCTCTCTAGTGTGTGTGTGTTTCTCTCTTTCTCTCCCTCCTCCTCTTTCCTTTTTCTTTTTTCTTTTAAAAAAATCTCTTAGACAAGCAAGGTGGTATATGCTTGCAGTTTTAACACTGGAGAGGCTGAGGTAAGAGAATTGTGCCTTTGAGGCTAGCCTGGGCTACCTAGTGAGCCTCTGTCTTAAACAAACAAAATTCATTTTCTTTTGATAGAAGGCATGTGAATGTTTAGTGAATGACGACATAGATGAATTTTCTATTAATGACTTTATTTTTCTGTTTAGCTGTTATTTTATTCTTTTATTTCAATATCTGGGCAAACAAAAAACTGTACAAATTCTATAAAGTATTTTTTTCCATCTACATTATTTTTTTCCCTTCTTTTGTTATTTGTTTTTTTTTTTCTGTATAGCTTTGGAGCGCTGTCTTGGAACTAGCTCTTGTAGACCAGGTTGACCTTGAACTCACAGAGATTCACTGGCCTCTGCCTCCCAAGTCCTGGGATCAAAAGCATGGCGCCGCCGTGGCCTGATGTGGGAAGGTCATATGTCAATCTGTTGATTTCATTGGTTAATAAAGAAACTGCCTTGGCCCATTTGATAGGCCAGCCCTTAGGTAGGCGGAGTAGACAGAACAGAATGCTGGGAAGAAGGGAAGTGAGCCAGATGCCATGCCTCTCCTCTCTGGTCAGACGCATGAAGCTCCAGCCCAAGATGGACGTACGCTAGAATCTTCTTGGTAAGACACCACTTGTGGTGCTACACAGATTATTAGAAATGGGTTAAGCAAGATATGAGAGTTAGCCAAGAAAAGGCTAGATATAATGGGCCAGGCATTGTTTATATGAATACAGTTTGTGTGTTGTTATTTTGGGGCATAAGCTAGCCAGGTGGCCGGGAGCTGGGTGGCAGGAACGCAGCCCACTGCTTCTTCTACAGCCACCAGGTTCTATATTATTTCTTTAGAATAACCATTACTGTATGTGTTTGCATTGCTAAAATGGGGTCTTATTAGACTAGCCTGACCTGCAATTCTTGGTCCTTCTGCCTCCATCTCTCAAATGTTGGGATTACAGTCAAGAGCTAGCATATACCTGTCTAGGAATCATTATTTAACAACAGAAGTAATTTCATAGCTCCTTTGGACATATTCATAGCTTGTTCCCCAGGAAACTTCACCCAGTGACAACTTCCATGCTCAACTCTAGGAAATGACTTTTAAAATGATGTTTTGTGTAACTGAATGCTTCACAACCATGAAATGGTGTATTTCTCCACCATCTAGCCACTACTGGTATTTTAATCTTTTCTATTTATTTTTGCTAGTTTAACAGGTATATAGTGACAGGCTGATGGCATGTTTCTTTTCTATTTTAATGAGCTTTACTGTATTTATAATTTATGATCTTCTTGTTCACATCTAGTTATTACTTAAGGAAGATAACTGGGTATTGATATTCATGCTTAAATCTATATATTTGTGCCAGTTTTCATATTTTGGGTGGTGTGTTCCTTTTCTAATTGCTGCAACGGAATGCCTAATAGTGGCAATTAAAGAAGGAAGGTTGGATTTTGCTCTCAGTTCAGGGTGCAGTCCGCTATGATAGAGAAATTACGACAGCAGGAACTTGAGGCCACTGTTTACATTGTGTCTGCAATCAGGATGAAGAGGGAGATGAATGCTGGGGCTCAATTTACTTCCTCCTTCTTATTCAGCTCAGCGCCCCCGGCCATAAAATAATAGATCATTTACATAGGTCTTACCTTAATTAACTTATCTAGTTAACTCTGTCTCAGAGGCCTGTCTCCTAGGTAACCATAGGTTCTGTCAAGCTGACAACCAATGTTGGCCATCACAGCTGGGCAGCTCCTATTGTTTATGTTTAGCATATGTAGCTTCCTTCATTCTATGTTTTCCTTATATATGCTTTTGGTTGTTTTCGTTCATCTATTTTGACCCCGTGAACTTAGTGAGTGAAATAATGAAGTGTTAGAAGTTGGAGGGATTTTACTGTCAGGCTCCTCATTTACTTGTTTACCTTTTGGGGTGCTGAGGATTGAACCCAGAGTCCTAGATGTGCTTTTTATCATGGAACTACATCTACAACCCTTGGTTTTTGTTTTATTTTGATATGGGGATTCAATATGCAGATCAGGTTGGCCTTAAACTCACAATATAGCCTAGACTAACCTGCTACTGGCAAGTCTCCTGTCTTTGCCTCCAGAGTGATGGGATCACAGGTGTGCACCACTGTTCTGGTGGGAGCTCCACCCGAGCCCCTGGCATCCATATACCCAGAGTCTGGGGTGTTCTGGTGGGAGCTCCACCCGAGCCCCTGGCATCCATATACCCAGAGTCTGGGGTGTTCTGGTGGAAGCTCCACCCGAGCCCCTGGCATCCATATACCCAGAGTCTGGGGTGTTCTGGTGGAAACCCTACCCCAAGCCTCTTCCCCATCTCTCTCTAAACCCTGCCACATCTCAGAAAATCTGCCAAATAATGACCCCTCCCCAGAGATGCTCAAGACCACTCCCACAGTGTATTTAAACTACCCACCAGAAAACAGACATGTGATTTTCCAGTCTCTCTTTTCTGTCTCCTCTCTGGGGGACTGGAAAATCATCAGGAGCGTTTTGTTCATTAAACCTGGGCTTTTTCTAATTTAGTTTGATTTGGTCTGATTTGGATTGCTGCATTGGCAGAGAGGCTTATCGGGGTGCAGGAACTTTTCAACAATCACATCTGGTTCCTTATTTCATGTATAGATGAGAGAATCAAGAGTCTGAGAAAACACTGCAAAATCATTTTTTGTTTTTTTTTTGTTTTTGTTTTTTAGACAGAGTTCCACTGTTTAGCTCTAGCTGTCCTGGAATTCACTTTGTAGATCAGGCTGGCCTCAAACTCACAGAGATCCACCTAGCTCTGCCTCCCTAGTGCTGGGATTAAAGGCGAGTGCCACCACCACCCAGCCAAAACCATCATTTTTAATAGTAGTTAAAAAGAAAGTTTCTCCCATACCTGGATTGAGTGAAATATTTAGCCTTTTGCTTTTAGGAATCTTGAATTTTCTACATAGAATAGAATTTGTCTGATTCACAAAAAATATATAATATGTTTAGTCAAAAAATGAGAAAAAACCCACATGATTAAAATAGCTTAACATATTCTGTAGACCAAGAATTCTCTCTCTCTCTCTCTCTCTCTCTCTCTCTCTCTCTCTGGGTAGGTGGGTGGGTGGGAGGTTTTGTCTTTTCTTCTCAGAAGTCTCTTCTTGTAGGGGTTGGTGAGATGGCTCAGAAGCAAAGTGTCAGCTGCACAAGCGTAAGTTCTTGAGTTTGGAGCTCCATCTCCCACATGAAAACTTCGGCACTGTGGTGTGTATCTGTAACTGCAGTGCTGGGCTAAGGGGCCAGAGATGGATGGAGCCCTTGGAGTTCATTGGCTGGCAGCCTAACTAGATGGATGAGCTTTAGATTCAGTGAGACAGCCTGTCTCAAAAATACAAAGAAGGAAAGATAATGTGTAATGTTGACTATTTCCAAATTTCTCATAAGAACAACATATAAGAAACGAATGCCCAGTGCTTGGGTTGAACTTAATTTGTGGTATTTCCAAATAGTAGACACTGTGAATTCATTAAATGTCATGTTCTAGGAGAATATTTAGTGGCATAGTTATGCATACATAACACTATAGAGTGAGGAAAGCAGACCATGGTTAAAGAAGACATCACATTCAGTAGAAGAACTGGAAGATACAGTATCAAGAAGTCCATCTAGAGATGGGTGTGGTGGTGCGCACCTTTAATTCCAGTACGTGGGAGGCAGAGGCAGGTGGATCTCTATGAGTTTGAGGCCAGCCTGGTCTGTATAAGGAGTTCTAGCATAGCACTTGAGAAGTGGAGACAGGAGATCCATGAAGATCATTCTTTCTTACATATTAATTAAGTTGGGAGCCATCCGAGGCTATGCGAGATTTTTTTTTTAAGAAAAAAAACCTAAAGGAAATAAACAAGGAAAATCCACCCTCTCAAAATTTCTCTACAGACTTAATACATTTCTTTTAAATATACTTTAGAGTTTAATTATCTTCAAAGGGTTTATCATATTTTAATTATGTGTGTGTGTGTGTGTGTCTCCATGTGGCTGTGTGTATGCGTGAGTGGCAGGTTCTTTAGCAGTCCAGAAGAAATTGCCAGAAATCCTAGAGTTGGGGTGACTCGTAGCGGTGAGCTGCCTAATATGGATGCTGGGAACCGAACTTGGGTTCTTGACAAGAATGGTATGTGCTCTTAGCCACTGAGCCATCTCTGCAGCCTCAATTCAATATATGTCTAGTGAAATTTCTACTACCTTCGTGTTGTTCGAGAGGCGGCCAAAACCGACAAGCTGACTCTGAAATGTGTGTGGAAATGAAAAAGATCTAAAATATCCAAGACAAAGACCAAAACTGGCAGATCATACGCTCAGATTTAAAGAGTTAAAACAAGATGAAGACAGTGTGGCATTGGCATGGGAATAGACAAACTGATGGGAGAGAGCTTAGAGTCTACATACAGTATCACACATGCTCAATAGAGGAGAAGCTGGATGGTCCTTTGTGGTCCAGGATATCAAACCTGCTAAGCAAGTACTCTACTGTTGAGCTATATACCCAGTCCTGGAGAGTCTTTTACATCCATGATTCTGTCTTGGAAATTTTGCATTCCTTTTATATATATTTATATATTTTACTTATTTTTATTTCATGTGTATTGGTGATTTGCCTACATGTATGTAGGATGTTAGATCTTGGAGTTACAGACAGTTGTTGTGAGCTGCCATGTGGGTGCTGGGAATTGAACCCTGTCCTCTAGAGGAGAAACAAGTGCTCTTAACTGCTGAGCCATCTCTCCAGCCCCTTGTATTCCTTTCTTCCTCTCTCCCTCTTTTCCTTCCTTTCTCTCTCCTTTCATTCTTCCTCCCTCTCTTCTTCTCTTCTTCCTTCTGTTTTCTGAGAGAGGTTCTCAGTCTGTAGCCCAGGCTGCCCTCAAACCCACAGTGATTCTCCTATACGGCCTCTCAAGTACTAGGATTACAACAACCATGAACCAGCACTCCTGGCTTCAGTCAATAATATTCTTACATTATCTAATCTTATAAAAGAGCTTTGGTCTCTACTTCATATCCTATGATAATTCACTTGGAGTGGATTAGAGTCCTAGATGACAAAGCCTGTGTTTAAGAAATCAGAATATATTCATAACTTCAAGGCCATCAAAGATTCTTAAACATTGAAAAAAAATACTAACCATGAAAGGAAAGACTGATAAATAGGATTTCATAAAAAGCAAGAACCTTTTATTCTATTTATTTGGGGTTTTTTTTTTTGTTTTGTTTTGTTTTTGTTTTTTTTTTTTTTTGTTGTTTTTTTGAGACAGAGTTTCTCTGTGGTTTTGGAGCCTGTCCTGGAACTAGCTCTTATAGACCAGGCTGGTCTCGAACTCACAGAGATCTGCCTGCCTCTGCCTCCCAAGTGCTGGGATTAAAGGTGTGCGCCACCACCGCCTGGCTATTTTTGTTTTGTTTTTTGAGACAGGGTCTCTCTACATAGCCCTGGCTGCCCTGGAACTCACTATGCAGACCAGGTTGGCCTCAAACACACCAGCATTCACCTACTTTAGCCTCCCAAGTGCTGGGATTAAAGTTGTGTGCCACCATGCCTGGCTTTTCTTTATTTTTTAAATAAAATATAATCACATCATTTCCCCCTCTCCTTTCCTCCCTTCAACTCCTCCCATGTACCCTGCCTTGCTCTGTCTTAAATTCATGGCCTCTTTTTTCAATCTTTTTATATATTGTAGTATAAATTATATTATTATACAAATATACAGCCTGCTGAATCTGTATAATGTTACAGGTAAGTATATGATTTCAGATCTGGCCACTTGGTGTTAGATAACCATAAGCTCCTCCCTGAGGAAGACACACACACGTATGTGTGTGTGTGTGTGTATGCATGTACACACGTATATATCTACTCAATTCCTAAAACCAATGCAAAAAGGTAAATAATCCAATTTAAAAGAAAGACAGAGATTTCACAGAAGATTCTAAATATTAAGTATCTAAGAAGGTGCACAACACACATTAGGCAATGCATTGAAAACCACAATGTGGCTAGTATTAAAAGACAGATACTATCAGGTGTTTGTGAAGATACAAGCCGGCCAGAACTCTGCACACTGACAGTGAGAATGTAAAATGATGCAGCTAATTCAGAATATTCATATGACTTTGAAAGCCAGATTTAAGCCAATCCTATGACTCAGCAGTTCTAGTCCCAGAATGTATTAAAAAGAAATGAGTGCATATGACCACTAAAAGACCTGCCCTAAAATGTTCACTTTTAAGTTTACTTGTAAAAACACTCACATTGGAAACAAGGTTAAGTGTCACACAGCAAGAGCCGATGAACAAAACCACAGCAAGTTTGTATGGTAGACTTGGACACGGTAGAAAACCACCTGCTACCTGTAACAACACAGGTGCATGTTGCATAGATGTAAAACTGATAAGTTGCGCGCTTTCCTTTGTATGAAGTTTAAAAACAGCTCAAACTAAGCCAGGTAGGATGGTGCGCACCTCTTATCTCAGCACTTGGGAGGCAGAGGTAGGAGGATTAAGAGTTCAAGGTACCCTTCGTTACAAAGGGCTTTTTGGTTAGAATGGCCACAGTCTCAAAGAACCAAAACAGACTAATGATCCTTAAATGAAACGAAAATCTTAAAACTAATGAGAAGGTGTTAAAAGTCAGACACGGATTTACCTCTGGGCACCTTGCTTAAGAAGAGGCAGGTGAGAGCTTGGTATAATGCCGGCCCTTTCTGTGGCTGTGAGTGGTGAGTAAGCAAGCATATACTTACAAGTGTTATGAACAGAGTGCTACAGGCACAGAGCCTCGATAGATAGCATTGCAGGGCATCTCAGGTCACTTCATTTTGCGATATTTTCTATATGTGACCTTTCCCCTGAGCTATAATTATAAAAAAACTAAAATGAAAGCATTATTAATTGTAATGAAAGGGATAAAACAATATAAATGGCTCTCTCTCTCTCTCTCTCTCTCTCTCTCTCTCTCTCTCTCTCTCTCTCTCTGTGTGTGTGTGTGTTTAACTAGAGCTAAATCTCAGGTACCTATCTCTATTTATTGGCCTGATCTCTGAACCCAGCTAAAAATAGTTTGGAGTCCCGCCAGCTGAGCTGAGCTATGTTTAGCAGAAAATGAACTGGAGAATGGGGCAGAGCTGAGCACACGCTTTCTGTCTGCTGGGGATGATGCTCGGCTCTGCTCTTTAAGCCAAGTCAAGCCAGCCGTCAGGAGCCCAGGCTGTCCTCTCCTGTCCAGCATCTGAGTGTAGGAGCTCAGTCAGGGGGAAGGAGGGATATAAAGGACCTCAGAGTAGCTGAACCCTGGCTAGTCTCCATTATAAACCCACCATCTTTCCTTTTTTCCTCCCCTGGTTAGACTAGCTGGTTTCTGTTTTTGTTAAAAAAAAAAAAAAGAGAGAGATCAACTTTTCAACAAGTCAGTTTTTGTTTTTTGTGGCAGAGTTTCTCTGTGTAACAGTCCTAGCTGTCCTGAAACTAGCTCTCGTAGACAAGGCTGGCCTTGAATTCATAGAGATCCACCTGCCTCTGCCTCTCAGGTGCTCCGATTAAAGGTGTGCGTCACCACTGCCCTGCTTGGTTTTTTGTTTGTTTGTTTGTTTGTTTATGTATGTACAAGTGTGTGTGTTTAGGTACACGTGTAAAGACCAAAGGCAGCTTCAGATCTCAGATATGGCCCTCAAACACTGTCCACCTTATTGTGTGTGTGTGTGTGTACATGCACACACACCATGGCACATGGTTTGGGGGTAAGAATATAACTTTGAGAGTTAGTTTTGTTTTTTTTTTTCTCCTTCCATCACGTGGGTCCCAGAGATTAACTTTGGGTTTGGGGACAAGTGCCTTTCTTTAGCCTCTGTGCTATCTTACCAGCCCCCATTTCTTTCTCCTTCCTTCCTTCCTTCCTTCCTTCCTTCCTTCCTTCCTTCCCTCCCTCCCTCCCTCCCTCCCTCCCTCCCTCCCTCCCTCCTTCCTTCCTTCACAGGGACTTTTACTGGCCTGTGGTTCTCCAGGTAAGTTACTCTGTCCAAGCATGGAGTTCCAGTGATCTACCTGTTTTCATTTGCCAGCTTTTATGCACGGATTCTAGGGATTGAGATCTGGGGGTTGATGGGATTGAACCCAAGCCCTTGTGCTTGCAAGACAGGCACCTTATTAACTGAGCCATCTTCCCAAGCTCTCAACAATTCAATTTTAAACGTTATGCCGACATTTGGGGGCAACAGGTGCGGACATATTTTCACTGCAAGGACAAAGGCTTCCCTGGCGGCTCTGCTGCTGACTCAGCCTAGGAACTTGCTCCACTTATCTTCTTCCTTCTTTGGGTCAGGGTAATTATCCACGTCACCGCGATGCTCAGAGGCTTAATGACTGTTCATAAAGGGCTTTGAAGTGTTCAGGTGAAGAGGCAGTGGACGGGCTCTGCTGTTAGTTCTCCCTTCAAAGCCTAGCAAGGTGAGCCGGTGATGTGCGGCTCTCCCCTCGTGCTGCGTTGGTAGTATCTCCCTGGTTCCTTCTGAGTTACAATTGCTCCCCCTCTGCCAAGGAGAGGAGTCTAATTTAAAATTCTGTTCACTTTTTAAAGGACAGTGTGAATATAAGGTGATATGTCATTAAAATATTTCGAAGAGGGATTGGAGATTTAGCTCAGTGGTAGAGGGCTTGCCTAGCAAGTCCAAGGCCCTGGATTTGGTCCTCAGCTCCAGGGGAGGGGGAGACAAAATAACAAATATTTCAAGGATAATTTCAAACCAGTTGTTGAGGTCAATCAAGAACTTTTATCTTGGGCTTGGGGAGAAAGTTCAGTCAGCGAAGTACTTGAGTTCTATCCTCAGAACCCACAGAGAGAAGCCAGCATAGTTGCCTGTGTTTCTGTAATCCCACCTCTGGGAACAGAGAGACAGAAGTATCCCTGGGCCTTAATGGCCAGGTGGCCTCACCCACCTGATGAGTTCCTAGCCAGTGAGAAACCCTGTTTCCAAAAACAAGCTAGGCCAGGCATAGTGGTACATGCCTTTAGTCCCAGCACTTAGAAACAGAAGTAGACAAAACTCTGAGAGTTCAAGGCCAATCCGGTCTACATAGCAAGTTCTAGGCTAGACAGAACTACACAGTGAGACCCTATTTCAAAAAACAGAAACAAAACTAACTAAAATAAAACAATATCAACACAACAGTAACAGAAAACACCAAACAACAACAACAACGTTGATGGAGCCTGAGGAACAACACTTGATGTTGACCTCTGACTCCATAGGAACACACACATGCACACATGCACACACAAGAGCTTTCAGTTCAGTAGTAGGATGCAACTCATCTTCCAAAGCAGGGCAAAAATATGTCAAACATTGGGATCAAAGGTGACCAAAGCTTTAAGTCAAGCTCTGTGGATGCTGTTAGAAACCTGGCTGGGAAATGACTTAGGGTATCATACCATCTTTTCCAGCCATAGGAATCGGAGCGCTGACATAGTAATAAAAAGCATCCTGGGGGTGGATGGGGGATGGTTCTAAGAGTCTGTCAAGGGTGTGCTCTCTTCATATTGTAACCAAAGAACGTGGTTGTGCTTGATGTTGGAAAACTCCAAACTGTGAGTGAACAAAATTGTGGTCACTGAATAATGACATGAAAACTGTCAGCAGTGGTGACAGCGGTGACAGCGAGCAAGAGAGTGCTGTATTGATAGCTTACACATCATTTGATCCCACAGTAATTCTAGAGGACAGAACCTATTGTGTTTCTGTTTTATAGACAAACGGAGGCTTAGAGAGGTTTAGCAACTGCTTCAGGGCTATAAAGCTTGGCAGCTAACTGTGGTTTTCAGAACATAAATGCATATTACAGTTCTCCAAAGAACAGGCAGAAATTTATATTTCCAGTCCAAAGGTAGAGAAAGGTTCTGGTTCAGAAATAGGATGGAGAAAAAAAATGTGTGTACATTTACATGTGGCTTGTCTTTGGTGTCGGGTCTCCCAGTAAGGCTCAGGCTCGCTAGATAACCCAGGTTAACCTAGGATTCTTGGTTTTTAGTCCTACTGCACTGTGGGAAATAGTGGTGTAGACTTAGAGCAAAAGCTGAGGATGACACTTGGCCACTGTGTCTGCAGCATTGGCCCTCCCTGTCCAGCTGAATAAAATAGTCATTTGCCCAGGTGGAATCATTCTCCCCTGTCACGTGATTGGTTCCTCTCTGTTGGACATCGCCTTCTTGAGTAAGAGACTATCTGTGCTCGCTGGCTTGAGACACCTATAAGATCCAGCCTTGTGAGTCTCCTTGAGTTCCTCATGAGGATCTTTCTCTCCCTAGCTTATATAACTAGAAGCTGACTGCAGGTTGGACCCTTCTGTAGTGTGGCTTCTCTTGTGTCACCAAGAAGGTGTCTCTTTAGTGGTGTAAGTTTGTAAGTTGCCAGAGAAGCTTCCTAAAGTGTCGTTACCTTGAAGAAACCTGTGTGGCTATTAGATAACTCTGATAAACTCTTTGGTTCATCAATCTGGATGAAAATGGAATCTTGTCTAAGGTCTGTTGGTGCCCTCTCTACTTGAAGGTGGATAAATGTTTCTTTGCTTCTCCCCAGGAAATGTCTGACAACAGACCCTATGCTGGAAAAGGACACATCCGTCTTCCATTGCTAAGGGAAATAGTTCTGTAATGCCAGTTTTGATTTGTGTAGCTTGCTTATTTAAAATTTCAATTTCTTCATGTGAATTTAGTTCCTCTGCCCCACCCACCATTATTTTGGGCGGGGGAGATAGTTCTGGTTCTGTAGCCCAGACTGGCTTTACACTGGCTACTCTTCTTCATTAGCCTCAGAGGTATTAGGAATACAGGGATATGCCACCTTACCGGCCTTAAATTGGTTTCCCAGATACATTGTCCCAGCTTCATGCAGGAGTGCCTGCCTGTAATCCCAGATCTTCTGGGGGCAGATTAAGAGTTTCAGGCCAGCCAGGCGATGGTGGCGCACGCCTTTAATCCCAGTACTCGGGAGGCAGAGGCAGGCGGATCTCTGTGAGTTCGAGACCAGCCTGGTCTACAGAGCTAGTTCCAGGACAGGCTCCAAAGCCACAGAGAAACGCTGTCTCAAAAAAAAAAAAGAGTTTCAGGCCAGGATTGAGTAAAATTAAGGATTGAGGTGTAGCTCTGTGGTAGAGTGCTTATCTGCCATGTACCAAGTCCTATATTCCCAGTACCTCCCTACAACCAGCAGTCCTTACCAGGAAGAGCCTTTGCTGACCAATAGGTATGAATAATGAATAAATGATAGTGGACTTATTAGTCAGGCCTTTATAATTCTAATTAGCCACTTTTTTCAGAGCCAGCTCTATCTTAAAAGAGCTGGGACCAATGGAGTTATAAACCCTTGACCTCAGACTGACATACTTTTTTTATTGATATTTACTGAGCTCTACATTTTTCTTTGGTCCCCTCCCTGCCTCTCCCTTCCCTCTCTTCAACCCTCCCCCAAAGTCCCCATGCTCCCAATTTACTCAGGAGATCGTATCTTTTTCTACTTTCTACTTCCCATGTAGATTAGATCTATGTAAGTCTCTCTTAATGTCCTCATAGTTGTCTGAGTTCTCCGGGATTGTGGTTTGTCAGACTGACATACTTTAAGAGAAGAATGTGCAAGGGCATATGTGTGTGAGAGGGTGCATGTGCATTCTCTGTGCTTGCATGTGCGGGAATCAGAGGTTAACCTTGGATGTTGTTCCCCTGGAGCCAGCCACCTTTTTTGCTCTTTTTGAGACACTGTTTCATTATGTGGCCTTGGCTATCCTGGAACTTGCTGGCCTTACACTCAGAAATCCACCTGCCTCTGTCTCCTGAGTTCTGGTAAGATTAAAGGAGTGCACCATCACTGCCTGGCCCACCTTGTATTTTGAGCCAGGGTTTCTCACTGAGACTTGGAGCGCACTGATTTGGCTAGGCTGTCTGACTCTTCAGGCTGGAATTACAAGTGTGGACCACCATGCCTTGTTTCTTATATGGATGCTATGAATTTCACTCACGTCCTCATATTTGCATAGCAACAATTTTACAGCTTGTGCTATCTGCTTTTTAGCTCCCCCTTTTCTTTCCTCCACCCCTTTCCATTTTCTTTGTTTTTTTCTCTCATTTTTTTCTAGAAGTCTTGTACCCCCGGCCTTGAACTCATCAGGACAATGCTCCTGCCTTAGCCTTTCAAGTGCTGAGCAACAATGCCTGGATCTAACTCAGGTTTTAAGGCCTGGTTTATCTTTCTATTAATTTGTATGCACACCAAACTGAGAGAAACATAGGAACTCAGAATCCCAACATTTCTATCCTTACACAGGGATAATTTTATTTACCTTAATAAAACTGTTCAAATGGAGTCACTCCCCTGGGTCCTTCCTTTTCAGCCTTTGCCATTCAACGCCTGTGACCTCTGAGACACGGAGGCACATGGCAATACAGTTTAAACATCCTTGTCCTTTTGCTTTTTCGAATGCCATTTGTCATGGTTGGCTTGAGTCATAGCCTAGTAAATTTGGAAAGGATACACAATGAACTTGGCCAGGGCCAATGTCATGAAGGTTGAACCAGCCCATTGGTATACCCCTCCTTCCTTATCACACGTTTTAAAATCAGGGCAAATAAAACCAGTGGCATAAAGCAATCATAATGGTCACGGTCTCCAAATGAGGAAGCCGTGGGGTGTTCGTCACTCACTCAGGTCACAGACTTACAATGGGAGGCTGTTTTTGTTGGTCTCCTTCCTTCTCCCTGCCCTTCCCTCGCCTGCCCTGACTGCCCGCCTTTGCCCTGTCCTATTCTCTGCCCCCTCCCCCTTTTGGGGAGATTGGCTCCTGTCACTCAAGTTTCATTTAAATGCCACCCCCTTTCAGAGAGGCTCTCACTAAATACCTCTTTTAATCATGCCCAAGCACATCATTTAACTGTAGACTCTGCATAACACTTATCAACTACTGATTTATTTATTGAGGGGTATTTGAAAATTTTATCTGAGACAGTGTTTACCATAGTTCCAGGCTGCCTGAGACTACATATGTAGCTGCGAATGACCCACATTTACCTCTCAAATGCTGGGATCATAGCTGGGATTAAACCACCAACCCTGGTTTAGGAGGTGCTGGGGACCAAACCTAGGGCCCTGTATGTGTTGCATATGGCCTTTACCAACTGAACTATATCTCCAGGCTATTTCAATAAAAGTCTTTCTTTCCAAACTAGAATATAAGCCCCAACAGAACAGAAATCTACTTGTTTGTTTGTTTGTTTGTTTATTTATTTATTTATTCATTCATTCATTCAAGACAGGGTTTCTCTGTATAACTCTGACGGTCCTGGAACTCACTTTGTAGACCAGACTGGCCTCAGACTCAGAGATCTGCCTGCCTCTACCTCCCAAGTGCTGGGCTGAAAGGCCCAGGTGGCCAGAGATCTTTTCTTATATCATTTTTTTCCCCTGTTCAGACTCCTCCAAACTCTGCCTAACACGGGGAAGATGCTCCATGCATGTATGGGGAGAGGGAGGCAGAGAGGGAGAGAGAAAAAGGAAGACAACGGGGAAGCTATTTCTGACCTGAGACGTTAGAGGCAAAGCTATTACTTTGCTTAGTGGCAGATTGTTTTGTTCTACCCCCTTTGGATTCATATCAGAGATCTTAAAGACGCGGTGAGTGCAGAGCAGACACATCAGACAAGGCCGGGGATCTGTGATCATTCTCCCAGTCTCATAGTTCACTGCCCTGTGAAATCAGGCAAAAAGAACTTAAATTCTTAAATGCTTGAATTCAAGTGGCCAAGTTTAAAAGTAGGAGTAAAAACACTTGCAATGAAGATTGTTTTCTTGTTCAAGCAATATCAAAAAATACCTTGTTGGCCGCAGATGGGGTAACAATAAAATTCCTTCTGAAAAGCCTGGAAATAGGAAATAAGATTACCTTCTGAGAGTTAAATCCATGAGGAGAGGGGCGGGAATTAGGATAAACCAACTAAGGGAATCAACTGACATGAATCACCAAGGAAGTCACTGAAGACTGAGCATGCCTGTCACCTCAGCCCCAGTGACCTGGGGGTAATGCAGGTCGTAAGCTCCACAGTGTTCTTATTAACTGGGGGAAAGTTGGCCAGCTGCATGAAGAAGACTGGGAGAGTGTAAGAGGTAGACAGGGAAGGGGCGGTCAGCCCAGAGCCTGGGAAACCTCATCCTGAGAGGCCAGGAGTAGGTAGAGGTACTGCCTGTCAGGGAGGCTGGGACTTTGGCCCAAGGGATGGACAATCAGATCTGTGTGTTAAGGCTATGCCTTGATAAATCTTATACCTGCCTTTTCTCACTCAGACTTCATGTTCTACATACAACATGGGAACTCAGCGTGGGGACATACATACCTGAGGACTCCGTCTGTCTATAAGAAGCCACTGTCCTTATACAGTGTCTTGAAAGCCTGCTAGCCTGTTGTATTTTCTATTACAATAGAATGGGCTCGAGTTCCAGTTCTGTAATAGTCTCTTTGAACTTGGATTTGTATGTGTCTACCCCTGGTTGTAAAGTTCTAGAGACTTGTGACTTGCAGGAGGTCCATACCATAAGTTAAAGAGTATTCGAGAATTTACGCAACAAGCAGACTCTGAAGAAATACCTCTGCTAGGGGCTGATGAAGCTCGGTCCTTTCCTGAGAATAAATAAACCAGCAGAGAATCTGCATGACTTTGAGTTGGGGGGGAAATGAGAGGCCAAGAGTGACTTTAGCTGGATCACCTTCAAGATCTCATGGTGTCCTGGCAGAGGAGACACAAGTCCTGCAGTCCTCAAGCCAGCTTTTACCATGAAGAGCCAGATAATAAACAGAGCAGGCAAGCCTGGCAGAGGTGGCGCACGCCTTTAGTCCCAGCACTCGGGAGGCAGAGGCGGTGAATCCCTGTGAGTAGGAGGCCAGCCAGAGAGAGTTCCAGGACAGGCTCCAAAGCTATAGAGGAAACCTTGTCTCGAAAAATAAAAAAATAAAAAAACAAAATAAAAACCCCGAAAAGCCACGGTAGGCTTTGTAGGCTACATGTATGTAGTCTCTGTTTGGATTTTGTTGTGGTTTTCTCGTTCATTTATTCATTTATTGTGGTGCTGGGATCCAACACCAGACCTTGTAAGTATGGAAGTCATTCATTCCCTCAGGCCCTGTTTATTATTGTTACTTTCTATAGCTCCTTATAATTATAAAAGTAGCTGGGCAGTCAGGGTTAATGCCTTTAATCCCAGCACTCAAGAGGCAGAGGCAGGTGGATCTCTGTGAGTACAACACCAGCCTGACCTACAGACTGAGTTCCAGGACAGCCAAGGTTGTTACACAGAGAAACCCTGTCTTGAAAAACAGACATATATATACAAACACACACACACACACACACACACACACACACACACACACACACAAAAGTAGGGACTGGAGAGATGGCTCAGTGGTTAAGAGCACTGGCTACTCTTCCAGAGGTCCTGGGTTCAATTCCAAGCACCCAAGTGGCAGCTCACAACTGCCTCTAATTCCAGTTCCAGGGGACCTGACACTCACAGCAAAACACCAATGAACATAAAATTTGTGTGTGTGTGTGTGTGTGTGTGTGTGTGTGTGTGTGTGTGTGTGTGTATAGGTATGTAGGTATATATGTATGTATTTGCTCTTAGGGGTTTGAATTGACCACTCTTGTTTGACAAGCCCTGCTGTCCTGAGCTGACTATTCCATCCTGAGATGGAAAAGTGGGGAGACTATAGTTTGACAAGCCCTGCTGTAGTCCCGAGCTGGCTTTTCCATCATGAGAAGTGGGGAAACTTTTCCATCAAGCTTTGAATTGTTTACTCCTTAACAGATAGTGAATTTCTAAGCTGCCTACTCCCATCTAGGCTGAGCTGAGTACCTTCGCTCGTCTGCGAGGACAGCTGATCTTTTTTTTTTTTTTTTTTGATTTTTCGAGACAGGGTTTCTCTGTAGCTTTTGGTTCCTGTCCTGGAACTAGATCTTGTAGACCAGGCTGGCCTCGAACTCACAGAGATCCGCCTGCCTCTGCCTCCCGAGTGCGGGGATTAAAGGCGTGCGCCACCACCGCCCGGCTGAGGACAGCTGATCTTGCAGCGAGGAGCAAACTGGGTGGGACGTGCTGAAGAAGCTGGGCTGTGAGTGTTTGTACACTGGCAGGATGGGTGGGGCAGCCAAGGAGACACACAGGTTTCAGGTGCCAGATGGGCGCTTCTATCTCATGGAATCTGTACAAGAACAAGGCTCCCAAGGAAATACCCCTGGACTGGAATGACTTTAGCTCTGGCTATTGGTATCCCCATGGCAGCTCCATTTAACAGCTTGGCTTTGCAAGGGCAGTGTTCTACATTCCTCCTTACAAAGGCAGATGCCCAGCGGGCGGTGGTGGCGCACGCCTTTAATCCCAGCACTCAGGAGGCAGAGGTAGGTGGATCCCTGTGAGTTCGAGCCCAGCCTGGTCCACAAAGTGAGTTCGAAGACAGGGCTACATAGAGATATCTTGTCTCAGAAAAATGATTTTATTGTGCGTGGGGTACATCACATGTGTGCCATCGTGGACTGTGGAGGTCGGAGGTCAAGCTGTGGGAGTCAGTCCTCTCCTTCTGCCATGTGGGGCCTGGGAGCTGAACTCAGTTGGTCAGGCATGGCAGTAAGTACCCTTGCCCATCAGCCATCTTGTTTCTATATTTCCCCGGATATTAAATCTTGACTGAATATTCTCTATTGGTGAACACAGAGCATCTTCAATGTCTCTCAGAGTTATTTTGATTTTATAAAAGTCAAAGGTGAGGATGCTGCTTAGTGCACAGCACAGAATGCTACAAATATCTTTTTAGGCCACTTTGGAAACTGTTGGAAATTTTATCCTAATATCAAGCCAAAATTAACATAGTGATTTTTAAAAGGTAAAACACTAAGTTAGCAGCTTAAACAGAAACTTTATAAACCAAACATTATGTGATTATAACCCAAGATGTACTAATTTAATGCTTACAATGCTGCAGAATGATAGTAGGAAGCTACTAAGCTTTTGTTTTCTACAGTAAGCCATGTCTCTCCATTGGCTGCAGAGTTAAGTCACTAGAAAACTAACTTACAATAGTCTCGAACCCCAGCTGAGGTAATCAGGCAGCGTGTGCTGGTATGCAGTGGATGCTGTGTGCAGTGCCAAGTGCACGGGTTGGATGTTTAGAACCAAGGCTGCAGTGAATCACGTGATGACACACGGGAGAGTACCACCATAAAGACCTATTTTGGTCCTTGTGCATTTGGAAACCTTTCATTGTTGTCAGTAATTTCAATGATGTGACCCACAGGGATAGGGTGGTAACCTATAGCTGAAGAAGCCGGAAGTCGAAGCCATGTTGCTGGATTCACAGGGGATGCGCAAAGATGGGGACAGACCACCAATTTCTAATAATCCAGAAGCAAACTTTATTCCAGGAAAAAAAATTAAAAAAATAAATCTCCATGGGGGTACAAAAAGCTTATCAGCTAGCTGAGACCACAGCCAGAGGTGGATTTGTAAGGCTGTGGCAAAGGCCAGTTTTTGAACTTCTCCTTTTGTAGCAAGTGTTAGGCAATAACAAAAGTATTTTTACAATCTCCAGGTTCTTTGCAATTTCCATTAACCGAGTTTTCAGTTAAACCAGTGTTTGTATCTAGTCCATTGTTTTTCCATGGCATTCCTTGATAGTGTTTACCAAGGCTCTGTACCTCTCCTGACACTGCCAGTTTTACATGGCAGGGACAATATAAAACCAAAAAGTCAAAAGTCACGTACATCCCATCATTTAAAAGTTAATTTAGCTCACATCAACTTCTGGTCATGGGTGGCCAGGAGGGTTATCTAAAAGCTGATCCTCAGTTTAAAGAGTGACCCTAAGTTTGCAGAGGGCTGCTTCAGCCTCACAAATAGAGCTATGGGTGCTGGGCCAGCTTGGTCTAAAGGAGCTAGTTCCAGAACAGGCTCCAAAGCTACAGAGAAACCCTGTCTTGAAAAACCAAACCAGAGAGAGAGAGAGAGAGAGAGAGAGAGAGAGAGAGAGAGAGAGAGAGAGCGAGCAAGCTGTGGGTTGTAAAGCAGAGTAACCCGCTGTAAATAGTTAATCCTTAAGCTGCCGAGAAAGCTGCCGACAGCCTGCTCTCATTCTCCTAGGCTTCCAACTTTATATTTCTTTATTTCTTCATTCTTATTTCTGGAATCTACATTTCTATATTCCTATTCTTGGACTCTTCAATGTTAAGTCTCTCTGGATGAATGAATCTCACACTCACTGAGTTCATTTCAAAAGGATCGAAACAAAATAATAAATTCTTCCAGAATTTGAATCTGGGACAAGTAAAATGTCAGATGATAAAGCCGTTCTCCTCCTAATGAGGGTGGATTGAATGCAAATCCATTACCACAGCTTCCCTAGTAAGACAATGTAAATGTGGACTCCTTTGGTTTGGTTTACTGTGTGTTTGTTTTGTTTTTTTGACACGGGGTCTCGCTGTATAGAATTGGCTGGCCTGAAATTTGATTTGTAAGCAAGATTGGCAGAGTTTCCAGAGAGCATCCTGTTTCTGCCTCCAGAGTGCTGGGATTAAAGGTGTGAGCCACCACACCTGGCTCAAATGTGGAATTTGAAAGTAGATTGATAACATCAGAGAAGCAGAGAGGTGCCCGGGAAAGATTCAGACTCACAACCACCCAGAGTAGAAGTGCCATTATCCCACACAGTCTCGCTGATGAACACTGAGATGATAAGGTGATGAACCGAGAGTCCCCAGTTAGAACCGGAAAGCGTTCAGAGTGTGGATAGACCTAGAGAACCTGACCATGTACTCTATGACCATGCCAGCCCAACATGCCCCTGTCTGTTCAGAAATGCATCTAGTGAAATGTGTTGGATAGTTTTATGTCACCTTTTTTTTTTTTTTTTTTTTTTTTTTTTTTTTTTTTTTTTTGGTTTTTCGAGACAGGGTTTCTCTGTGGCTTTGGAGCCTGTCCTGGAACTAGCTCTGTAGACCAGGCTGGTCTCGAACTCACAGAGATCCGCCTGCCTCTGCCTCCCGAGTGCTGGGATTAAAGGCGTGCGCCACCATCGCCCGGCTTTATGTCACCTTGATACAAGCTAAAGTCATCTGAGAGGAAGGCAAACCCAATTAAGAAAATGTCTGCATAAGCCTGTAAGCCATTTTATTCGTTAGGGATTAATGGGGGAGAGCCCAGGCTATTGTGGGTGGGAATATCCCTGAACTGAGGGCCCTGGGTTCTATAAGAAAGCAGGCCGAGCAAGCCATGAGGAGCAAGCCAGTAAGCAGCTCCCCTCTACAGTCTCTGCATCAGCTCCTGCCTCCAGGTTCCTGCCCTGTTTGAGTTCCTGTTGTGGCTTCCTTCAATGATGGACTGCAAGTCACAAGTACAAGCCAAATAAACCCTTTCTTCCCCAACTTGCTTTTTGGTCACGGTGTTTCATTAGATCTTTAGAAACCCTAAGTAAGTCATAAAGAATTTGAATCCCTGTACTAAACAGCCCTGTGGGTGGACTAATCAGCATCTTGTGGTGTCCCTATAGTAGACAGGTCACAGCTGGAGGGACATTCATTTGGTCTGAATTCTGTTGACTAGGTCCTTTTTTTTCTTTTCTTTTCTTTTCTTTTCTTTTCTTTTCTTTTCTTTTCTCTTCCTTTCTTTTCTTTCTTTCTTTTTTCCCCAAGACAGGGTTTTTCTGTGTAGCCCTGGCTGTCCTGAACCTTCCTCTATAGACCAGGCTGACCTCGAACTCACAGAGATCTGCCTGTCTCTGCCTTCGGAGTGCTGGGATAAAAGGTGTGCACACCCCATACAGCTGTCTAGGCCCCTTAACTACCAAGAAATCAATCTCAATATTCTCCCTCTCCTTCTCCTTTTTATCTTTCTGTCTATAGTCTGTCTCAGGATCTCAGGTAGCCTTGCGCTCATTATGTAGCTGAGAATTATGAACTCCTGGTCCTCTTGCTTTCACAACCCATCAGATGCTGTCAGGATAAGGATGTTCTGGTCCACCTAGGCTGCTCTCCTTCTCCATCCTCACCTCCTGCTGTCTTTTCCTCACATAGTCTCACTATGTAGTCCTGGCTGACCTTGAACTCATGATTTTCCTGCCTTGGCCTCCAGAGTGCTAGGATTATAAGCATATACTACTATGGTCTGTTAAAGACTATGTGCTTTAGCTTTCTTTCCTAACATTCAATATAGTGTCTGATTATTAGTAAGCGTTCAATGAATGCTGTTGCTGTATCGAGCAGAAGCGTGAATCTAAATTCCCGGGGTAATAGGAAATACTGAGTGAACAAAACCTTCTCGGCTCTTCCAGGGCACGGTGGACAAAATGATGTGAAAAGCAAAGGCAAGCTTGGCTGTTTCTGTTGTGATCTGTTTTGCTTATAGGTGGACCCTCCCCACCCCCACCCACTCACCCATCACACGTCAGTATTTGATAGACACTCACTGGATATTGTTCCCACTGTTGCCGTCAGCAACAATGCTTTTCTGTTTGTTTGTTGTCTGAACAGAGTCTTAGGATGAAATAAGAACAGCTTCTTGTTTGAAGTTATAAGTACCCTGGGTGATCTCACCCTGGAAAAGATAGAGTGTAATTCTATCTACCTTATTATTGTGGTTCATCGGATCTAATAGCTGTTGGGAAGCATCTCTTTGCTCTATCTAAATCATTTGGCTCCCCTCTCTGAAAAGACAAAAATAAAATAAAATAAAATCATGAGCCTTTACTTTCCATAGCACAGAGAGTTGTGCTATTGATAAACCAACCACAGGACAAGAAAAGCCGCAAAGAATTAAATGTTATATTCTCTTAAGAAATGTTTTCTTTCAGTATTGCATAAATATTTTTTGTGCTTTTTGGTACGTTTTGAAATCAGGCAACCCCGTGACATTTCAGAGTGAAGTAACTACACAGTTTTTACACTGAGGCGAGGATAGCTTTTGTTTTTTAGAACCAGTATAATTTACCACATAGGACACATTATCCATTGTCCTCTGACCTTTATGATTTAATTTCGTATTCTGAAAACATTTGCTTCTAAATTTAGTGATGGAAACAAAAGGAATGTGCTGGTTGTTTCTCAGGCTGTAGATTACAGCGGAGTATGCAGCTAGCATAGTTTTCACACATGGGTGCTAAAACACTCATGTTGTTTATCTGCTTGCTCATGGGAAAAGCTTAATAAAAGCCCCATTTTAAGATGCACCAAGAAGATTTCCATCCAAAACCCTGGAAAGTTCCACATAAATCTGTAAAGTTCAGTTGCCTGGTGGGATGTCAAGGAGAGGTATGTGGACTCACTGAGAGAGGGGACAAGAGGCAGTGACTGGGGAAGTCTTTGAAGAGGCCACCACACCCCATTTCTTCCATCCTGACCCCCTACCATCACTTCCAGAGACCAAGAGATGGCCAGTCTAGATTAGGAGTTTAAAACAGGTTCTTTTCAATCTGTATATCCCCTTTTCCTAAAATGAAAACCAAAATTCTTCCCTTCACTACACCACTGCAGAAGGGGCTTTTAGGGCCCATATGTGGAACAGGTTGGGGGTCAAGGGAGCCTAGGGGGTGTGTGGAATGAAGTATGGTGCTCTATGCCCTGGTGTGCCACTGCCCTGCCCCAATGTGATGGCCACAGATCAGGCTAGAGTCACACGTATGGCACTGTGGATTGTATCCTGTGCTGGTACAGAGCCAAGGGGACAGCTAGGGACTTAAACTCAGTTCCGAAGGCTGCAGCTGCCTTCGCAAAGAGGAGAGGGTACTTTTGGAGTTTTATCTGCCCAGAGGAGGTGGGGTTGTGTGAACTGGTTCATGGTCAGGAGCATGTGCTGTTTCCAACAAAGATGTATTGTTTCTGGGAAGACTTTGGAAGGTCCTCTCATCTTCTAGGTTCTTGTGCTTGCAGTGCTCCTGCCTGGGTAAGGGTACCAGGTTCAGTCCAAGGAGTGACATTACCAGATAGTCAAGTCTTCTGTGGACCCAGGTAAGGATGTAAGTGGCTTCCTTGGCACCTACTGGAAAGTGTGAATGCCAGACACTCTACTGTGGAAACTTGTTCAGGACCTGGGTGCATAATGTGCCTCCCCATCCTGCAAGGCTCTTCTCTCGTTCTTCCCTCTGCTCTGTATGGTCACTCATAGAAGACCCATAGATACTTCCCTCGTAGGGGGATTTGCATCTTTATGTATGTATGTATGTATGTATGGGTGGATGTGTGTGCATGCATGTATATGTGGGTACATATATGTGGGAGTGAAAATATGCATGTGTATATGCCATCTCATATCTTCTTCAATTGCTTTCGACCATATTTTTGGAGACATGGTCTTTTATTGAACCTGGAGGTTACCAGTTCAGCTAGACGGTGAGCCCCAGATTTCAACCTCCTCATAGGCCTGAGCAACCATGCCTAGCTTTTTTGTTTATTTGTTTTTCGAGACAGGGTTTCTCTATGTAGCTTTGGAGCCTGTCCTGGAATTTGCTCTGTAGACCAGTGTAACTGGAGGCTCTTATTGTCCCAGCTGCCTGGCTATTTTACACCCGAAATAATCACACAGAAACTGTATTCTTTTAAACACTGTCTGGCCCATTAGCGCTAACTAATTTAATCCATTTCTATTAATCTGTATATTGCCATGTGACTGTGGCTTACCAGCAAGATACTAACCAGTGTACATCACAGGCAGGAGATTCTTGGTGTCTGCTACTCTGCCCTTCTTCCCAGCATTCAGTTCTGTCTACTCTGCCTACCTAAGTTCTGTCCTATTAACTAGGCCAAGGCAATTTCTTTATTCATTATCCAATGAAAGCAACACACAAACAGAAGAAACTCCTACACCATTTCCCCTTTTCTGTTTAAACAAAAAGGAAGGCTTTAACTTTAACATAGTAAAATTACATATACCAAAGCAAGAATTACAGTTACAATATTTATATCTATTTTATCTTTTATCATAACAAAGTAAAACCATAATTATAACTATCTATCTATTCTTTAACTCTATCAAAGACTTTAGAAGGATATAATATTATCTATGCAAACTGGAAGTGCACTATAAACAATTTCCAAAACTCTAGAATTGACAGAGACATCTCACTGCCTGGACAGTCACCCAAAGTTCTTTTGTACTGTTGGGGCATCCATCTTTAGCCTACAGACCCATAGTATCCAGCAGACTTTTTCATGAAGCAGAAACTTTTAAAGACAGTTCAGTCACTTTCTTCTGTGTCCTGCAGAATGTCTCACAGACTCTTTCACGAAACAGGAACCCCGAAGGATCATCTCACCTTTAGGCAAGTTGAGTAATCATTTCTGTCCCCAGCACCATTTGCCCTCTTTCACTGGTCCCCTTTATCTTTCCAAATAGTGCCCCCTCTACTTTTATGACTTAGATAAAGTTTTAAATCTAGTTCCCTCCAAGCCCAGACCGGCTTCACACTCACCATGCAGCTAAAGATGATCTAGAACCTTCTGGTGCTCATTCCTCTACCTCCTGGACACCGGCATCACAAGCATGTACCACCACGTCTGTTTTTTATATGATACTGAAGATTGAACCTAGGGCTTCAAGCATGCCAGGCAAACACACCACCCTACATGGTTAAAATTATGCTTGTTTATTCCTTAGTGTGAGTATATGGTATGTGTGGATATGTGTGTATGTGTATGTGCACACGCCTGTGTTCCTGTGTCACAATGGACATGTGGAGGTTAGAGGGCAACTGTCAGAAGTTGGTTGTCTCCTGCTGCCAAGCTGTTCCAGGGATCAAACTCTGATTGCCATGCTTGGTGGCAACTGCTGTGGCCTGCTGAATCCTCTCATTGACCCCAAACCTGTATGTCTTTAAAGACAAGTTTTGGTAGCCTGCTCCATGTTGCCTTTTGGTTTTATGAGTCCCTTGAAGAAGTGTGCAGTCCGGTGACACAGATCTCAGTAGCTCAGGAATCTCCAGAGAAGTCTGTATGTGGATTAGGGTCCGCAGGGTATAGACCAAAACTGATTGAGGCCAAATGTGCACAAGAAACTTGAAGAAACATTCCGAAACCATCTTTGTTTTTAGTTACTGTATTTACTTGAAAACTAAATCATCTTAAAGAAAAGGATGGGCTTTTTTTTTTAGTTTGTTTTTCTGAGACAGGGCCTCACTATGGAGCTCCAACTAACCTGGAACTCACTATGTAGGCCAGGATGGTGTTGAACTCACAGAGATTTCCTGCTTCCACCTCCTCAGTACCAGGATTGTGGGCGTTGGCTTCTACATGACAGAGTACGCGGTTCTTTTTTTTTTTTGGTTTTTCGAGACAGGGTTTCTCTGTGGCTTTGGAGCCTGTCCTGGAACTAGCTCTGTAGACCAGGCTGGTCTCGAACTCACAGAGATCCGCCTGCCTCTGCCTCCCGAGTGCTGGAATTAAAGGTGTGTGCCACCATTGCCCAGTTCTTATGTTTACTGTGAGGAACCAGCATTAGATATTGAGGATGCAGTCTGTGGAACCACCTCTGCCTGCTTGCCTACTGGGGAAGCAATGCATTTAGCTCATTTCCCTCCACCTAGCACAGGTTTAGGCAGCACCAGCTGCCACTCACCGTGCATACACGTGGCTGCACCTGCTGTGCCTCTGAGCCCTGTGCTCCATCCCTATTTTCTATGAACTTGACCTTCCCTCTCTAGATAATCACGTCCTCCTTAAGGAAGAGGAGTACCTGTTGATTTTACCCAGGCTTTGAACCCCAGCTCTCCTGCTGGCCTTCTCTCTCTTCTACACCCAAGGGAAACCTCCTTAGGCTGTGTGTAAGATGTCTCTCACCTCCAGCTTCTTTCTCTTATTGCCTATTTCCCACTTTCCCTCTCTTTTAATGTACACCACTGGATTTCTCCCTGAAATAAAGCCTTAGCCTTCCTATTCCTGGAGGCTCTGCCCCTCTGCTTGCCACGCTCCAGCAGCTGTTTTCGTGCCGGCTCCCTCCCTGCCATTACTCAGCCCTCAGCTCAAGTGAGCTTCTTTGATGTCTCTCAGGCCCAGCTGGGACTGCTTTCTGGTGAGTTCCTGGCATCAAGAATAAGGCAGATCCTTGGTGAATCCTTGTTGCTTTGTTCCCCCCGAAGAAGCTCCATGAGAAACACTGGGTTGCATAATCTCTGCTACTCTGTTGGGCAAGAAAGAAGCTAAAGAGGTAGGCGGTGGTGGCACACGCCTTCAAAGCCAGCACTCAGGAGGCAGAGGCAGGCGGAGCTCTGAGGCTGCCTGGTCTTCAGAGTGAGTTCCAGGGGGATCTTCTTTTATCCATGTACCCAGGGCTACAAGGAGAAACCCTGTCTCAAATGCTGTCATCCTGCCCCCCCCCAATGAAAGAAGCTAAAGAATAAGCAAGGAAAAAGGGAACCAGGTTCCTTTCAGTAGAGAACAAAACAGACAGCTGAAAAGGAAGTAAGGGGCCAGGGGCCAGTGAAGATCAGGCCTAGCATGAAGAAATGGACTTAGCTTGTTTAGGTGTTTGAGACAGTGTCTCAGTGAGTAGCTCTGGATGACCTGGAACTCCATATATTAACCAGACTGGCCTTGATCTTGTGGCATTGACTCTGTCTCTGCTTCTACCACCATGCCTAGTTAAAAGAAGGTTGTTTTGAGGGTCAATCCCTCCACTGCTGCCCTATTCTCCCGCTCTCTCCTTCTCAGTTTTTGTTGTCAAAATGAAAACTGATTAGATGGGTGTCAACCCCACTTCGTATTAAACAATTGGACAATTGTTTAGGGTTAAGACCCACAATTTTGTCTGAAAGAGTTTAAAAGAAAGAAAGGAAGGAAAACCAGCAGTATTTTCCAGTGTGTTCTTGGCCTCCTAAGACATCTCTGCTACTCTCTAAGGTGTTTAGCTCATAATTGAAGGAATTGCTTGTCATGGTAGAAACTGATAATATACAAAGGATGCTCCAGCTCAGAACCCCATTGTGTTACCGCTCATGATTTCTCTTGTGAAACTGGATCGTCTGCTTTCCCTGCCAACTGAAATCCAACACATGAAGTCATAGCTCTACCGGGGGGAGAGTTTCCACATTTTGTCTTTCCCCTTTCTTCTCTGCTGAGTATTACATGCACCGAGTGAGATCGTAATTACACAAACGAGGAAAAGAGGGAGGTTGCTTGCTAGCACCAAGAGGCCGAGCTAGGTTTCTCTGGCTTTGCAGACTTCCCTGCTGACAGGCAAAAGGATTAGTCATGTGATTGTTCGGAATGTGCAATTATTTGAGACTAAAATGACCTCACCAGAGTAAATAGCACAGAACACAACATACCTGTAATTCAGGATTGGCAGGGGAGAATGAACTATGCATTAGCTTTTTGTCACTCTTTCTCCCTCCCCCCTCCCACCCGCCACCCATGAGGTTAGTATTCTTCTCTAGTGATGGTGCTCTGTATGGAAGAGGAACTTTCTGTAGCTTGTCCTGGAACAGGTTAGGATTCTGGATACTAGGGCTTTGTGGGTGTGAAATCAATGCCACCATTTTTCTTTCTCAGTATGGTCGAGCTCTGCAGAGGCTCTGTGTTCTTACCACTGACTTTCAGTGGGTGATGCTTCCCGGGCCTGATATGCTCTTTTCCTTGGTCCTCTCCCTTCTGCCCCTGTCTACCTAGTCATTTCTCACCATTTCAAATGACTTCTCCTAAGTGACTTCTCTTCTCTCTCTCTCTCTCTCTCTCTCTCTCTCTCTCTCTCTTTCTCTCTCTCTCTCTTTCTCTCTCTCTCTCTCTCTCTCTCTCACACACACACACACACACACACACACATACACACACACACACACATCCTGATTTCTGTGTGACCCACCTGGCATGGGTACTGGAATTTGAACTGGCATGGGTACTGGAATTTGAATGTGGTCCTTTGCAAGAATAATGTATTCTCTTATTCATCTCCACAGCCCTCTTTTTTTTTTTTTTTGCTTCTGTCCCCACGCCCCCACCCCCAAACACTTTGAGACAGGGCCTTACTGTGTAGCCCAGGCTGACTGGGAATCACTATAGCCTAGGTTGGCCTTGAACACATACCATCCTGTTTCGGTCTCCTGAGTGTTGGGGATTACAAGAGTGGGGAACCACTCCCAGGCTTCCTTAAGTAGTTTTTGTTGTACAGTATTATTTTAACTAGGCAAAGATGCGTTACATTTGTTTAGGCTGAAGAATATGATTTTAACTGTGTAAAGGTCTGTTAAACATTTGTTTATACTGTATGTGTTTCGTTATGTAAAGATGGGTTGCATCTGTTTCACCTTGCCTGCCTAAGGCACCTGGTTGGTCTAAGCTGAATGGCCAATAGCTAGGCAGAGAAAGGATAGGCAGGGCAATCAGGCAGAGAATATATAGGAGGAGGCGTCTAGGCTCAAAATGAGCAGGATGAGTGGGGGGGGGGGGGGAGAACAAAGGAGACGCCAGCCAGCAGACAGGAGAGGCAGTGAAAGTAAGATATACAGAAAGGTAAGAAGCCCCAAGGCAAAAGGTAGATAAACAAGTTAATTGAAGTTAAAATAGCTAGGCAGAAAAGAGCTAAGCTAAGGCGGAGCATTCAAAACTAGTAAGTCTCTGGGTCCTGATTTCGGAGCTGGTTCGTGGCCTGAAAGAAAAAGCCTGGCACAAGTCTTCTGTTCATTCACTTTCCAGTTTGCAACCTAAGTTAAGGTGGACCAAACTTAGATGATACACTATACAGTGTCAAATGTGCGAGAGTTTGGAGCATTGCTGGGGCCGTAGTTCAGTGCTACTGTGCTTGCTTAGTGTATGCAAGATGTTGGGTTTGATCCCCAACACTGGGGAAAAAAAAACAGTTTAAAATTCTTGCATCTCTTTGATGAATGAAGACTTTTGTCAAAATATATGGACTCATTTCACCCCAATAATGTCTTTTCTTCTCTCTCTCTCTCTCTCTCTTTCCGTTTTTTCTTTTGAGATGGGGTTTCATGCTATGGACCACAGTAGTCTGTAATCTACATCCTCTTGCCACAGGTTCTAGAGGCTAGGACTACAGGTATGTACCACTAGATCTAGCTACATACTTTTTGTCTTAAATTCACTATTGAGAGTAATAACTATACTAGCTTTTAAGAGGGCGTTTACCAACTCAAATTCCCCCCTCTTATATTTCTATTTCATGGCATTCTAGTCCTTGGAATTTTGTAAGCCTCTTATATAAAATATATAGTTTGCTGGGAGGTGGCTGCACATGCCTTTAATCCCAATACTGGGAGGCAGAGGCAGGCAGATCTTTGAGTTCGAGACCGGCTTGGTCTATAGAGTGAGTTCTAGGACAACCAGGGCTATACAGAGAAACTTTGTCTCAGAAAACAAAACAAAGACAAACAAGGAAAAAAAATATAGAGAGAGCTGGTTTTCTAACTTTTTTTTTTTGAGGCAGTTGTAGACCAGATTGGCCTTCATAGGATCTATTTAACTATCTATATATCTATCTGAAGAAAGTATTGAACTCTGACCCTTTGTCCTCCATTTCCCCAGTGTTGGGATTATAGACAAGCATGTCATGTATACTACATAAGTTTCTCTCTCTCTGTCTCTCTCTCTTGTTGGAGATGGAACCCAGGACTTGGTGCATGCCGGTTAAAGCTCCATCCCTGGGCTCTCCCAACACACCCTCTTCCATGTTTTCCCTAATGCCGGCCCACACGTTTCCTTTGTCCTAAGCAGGTCTGGTGTGCTGCTGGTGGGGGAGGATGGACTGAAACTGATTTCTGTCTTGTTCTCAAAGTTTCTTTAAACTGGGGAAAGGAAAAGATTCCCGAGGGCATTTATAACGATCCTCTGTGCCACCAGGAAAGAAGACTAGCTCAGGGGGGAGGATCACTTTATTCTATAACAATTCTCACTGGTCTCTACGCAGTTTGCTGACCAAGCCACAGTTCTCTAAATGATGAGTCAACACGGGGTGTGAAGCTGGCTCCAGAAAAATGGAATCCGCAGTTTCTGCTCCCAGGCTGGGGGTGGTAATTCAGGGGGAAGGTTCTTCCGAGCTGCCCTGCGGGGCAGGACTTTATGAGGAAGCCATTCTCCCATGACTTGTCTGTTTACTGGCAAGCCTTCCTTAATTTGGTGTGCCAAGTAGAGCTCAACTGTGAACAAACACAAGAAGAGGGAAAAGAAGGACTTGGGGGGGATCTAGTTCCAGGGGTAGAGAGCATGGCAGTGTCTCTATGCAGCCCTGGGTGTGCTGGAACTTGCTCTGTAGACCAGGCTGGCCTCAGACTCACAGAGATCTGCTTTCCTCTGCTTCCTGAATGTTGGGCTTAAAGAAGTACATCACCACCACCTGGCCTCCTTGTATGATTTTTTAAGATTATCATATACATAACAAGATATAATTTTACTGTTCTCAGAATGAGTTTCTTTGTGGTCTCTGTTTTTTTGGATCCCCTGCCCTGGTGAAAAATATAACAGTTAATAACTTGAAATCTGATGTTTCAAACAGACTGGGTTTGAATAGCTTGAATTCTAACTATTCCTTGTCCAGGCAGTTTGATCTAGAACACATTTCTTAGCCGTGTCTCCAGTCACTTTCCTCATGTTCCAAGTGAGCCTAAATGCACACATAGCCTTATCTAGAGAATATAGTGACTAAACACAGAGAAAACGTTTGGCCTAAAATCGGCATTAAAAACCCAAAATAGAGAGAAAACCTAACAACCATTGTAGGTTTGCTTTTGTTTTTGTTTTTGTTTTTGTAAATAAGGTGTTACTCGGGAAGGGTTGACAGAGAAAAGGGTCTGATGTGGAACTAGGCACTAGGTAAGAATTCATATCTTTGCTTCAGGAATTTAACCTGAGCAAGGCGGGAATCCTTTTGAACTTTGAAGTTGCCCTGAGGGTGTCTGAGAGGTGGCTCCACAGGTGAAGGCACTTACTACCAAGCCTGATGACCTGAGTTTCATCCCTGGAACCCACCTGGTGATAAGAGAGAATAGACTCCCACAGCGTGGCCTCTGGCCTTCACACAGGTGCTATGGTTACACACACACACACACACACACACACACACACACACACAAGCACATTAAAATCAAGTTGCCTGAGGGTTCGAGGAATGTGACTTATGCCCTGTGTGTGAGATGCAGGCCTGCAGACTCACAGGGACTGATGATCTCTGCTTCTGTAGACCTCCTGAATAAGGCTTTGTGGTCTCCTCCCCTCCAGTTCTCCAGTCCAATTAGTGAGCTATCAAGGGCCTTGCTTGCTGTCAACTTTCTCGTTCTCAGGAACCCCAGCTTTCCAGCGTAGAGGAGAGCCTGTCCCCACATGCTGCATTAGAGTTAGGATTGCGTGTTCGTATGTGAATGAGATTATTTATAGGTGATACGTAACATCAAACTTGGGGCTATTTAAAAAGTATATTATTTCTTTCATTTTTGAGATTATAATATGATCACATCATCTTCCCCTTCCTCCCTCTAAACCCTCCCTTATTCCCTTCCTCACTCTGTTTCAAATTCATGACCTCTTTATTCACCAGTTGTTGTTGGATACGCACACACAACACAAACACACACACACACGAATGTATATATGTTCCTAAATATGACCTGCTCAATCTGTATGTATGTTTTCAGGCTATTTGGGCAATCAGCTGATGTGCTCTTCCCTGCTCTCTGCATTCCTTAGTTGCCTGTGGTTCTTTAGCACATCTAGTGTTATCCTTGTTTGGCTCACATTTGGACAGCCATGCGGGTGAGACTTTATGGGTGTGGCTTCTGATATTCCTAGGAGACAGGAGACATACTCTCACAGCAAACTCCCTGATCTTCTGCCTCTTACAATTTTTCCACCCCCTCTTCTGCAGTGCTCTTCGAGCCTTAGATTTAGTGGTGGGTGTATAGATGTATCCACTGGGTCTCAGCCTCACAACTCAGCTTTTGATTGGTTGTGGCTTTCTGCAATGGTCTCCATCTGTTGCAGAAAGAAGTTTCTGTGATGAGGGGTGAAGACAACACTTATCCATGGGAATAAGGACAAATGTTTAGACTGTAGTTAGGGATTAGTTGGTTTAGTAAAGTGGTGATTGTAGGCTCTCCTTCAAGATCCATGTCTTTTCTAGCTCTGACTAGGTTTCCAGTACCAGGCGTGGTTTCCCTCTTGTTAAGCAGGTCTCAAGTCCAATGAGAGAGCTGTTGGGACTGCCAAGGCATTCATGCCACCACTGCAGCCTTAGGGTTATCAGGCCATGTTGGTCTTCATTGTGGTTTATAGGCATCATATCTGGGTAGGCCTGTTGGTTGCTTCCATCCTTTGCAAGCTTGCATGGAACCTTTTGGTACTCTGAAAGCTGGTCCTCAGGGAGGAGGCTTTCAGGTCAGTTCTGGCTCAGGGAACTCATCCCAGCACTTGAGGCAGGGTGCGAGATGTTGGATTCTCTTAAAAACATTTATTTATTTATTTTTACTAGTGTGGGGGGTTTGTTTGGGTGTTACAGCACATGTATAACCCGCGGAGGACAACTTGCAGGGGGTCAGTTTTCTCCTTCTGACATATGGGTTCCAGGGACTAAACCCAGGTTGGCAGACTTGGTGGCAAACGCCTTTACCTGTTGAGCCATCTTTCTGGCTCAACATAAAACAAAAAAAGATAAAGATGGTATCCTAGGGTTGGAGTGCTTGTCTAGCAAGAACAAGGCCCTGAGTTTCATGACCAGAACTAAAATAAATAAATAATAAATATCGCTAATGAAACCTTTAAGTCTCAGCCTCAGATACCAACTTCTATAAATAACATGTCTCCCTGTGGGAAACTTGCCCTCGGTTCCAGACGACTGACTTATGAATAAAACATGGAGGTGTAAACCATTAGGCATGCAGGGCTACATTCCTCCACATGTTACTGTTGGAAGAGGAAGGAGACTGCCCAGAGTGCAGGAACATGCGTGCACCTGAACTCTTCTAAAGCAGAGATCAGTTAGCACAGCAACGGGATGCTTGTTCCCGAGAGCAGTACTGGCTCCTTCATGACCACTGATGAGCAGGACATCGGGTCAGGTTTGGTACCATGGTCACTCCTGTGCCCATGCTCTCTAGATGCTTTACTATTGTTTGAAGTGTTTCCAGAGGAGAGATGTCTGCCTAGGGCTTTCCAGAAACTTTGAAATATTGTCTGATGGGTGTTTCTGTGCCCTGAATTGGGCTGGCTAAGGCTAGCTCTCCAAACTCTCTTAGCCAGATCCTTGCCAACCTTCTCTGTCAGTCTAACCTCTGGGGTGTGAGTGTGTTGGGCAGGGATGTCCCATCGTGGGAAGGGTGGTAAGGAGATACTAAGAGTTTGCTATTGCTCACGTTTCCTCCTGGCTGTGCAAAGAGCAGAGAAGACAGAACCTCTGCTTTCAAGGAATTTGCAAATTAGTATGGGGAGTTGTACATTAAAACACAAAATCAGCCCACTGGATGGTGGTGGTGCACGCCTATATCCCAGCACCCAGGAGGTAGAGGCAGGCGGATCTCTGAGTTTGAGGTCAATGTGGTCTACAGGGTGAGTTCCAGGACAGCCAGGGCTACACAGAGAAACCCTGTCTTAACCCCACTGCCCAAATGGGAATGATAAAAGCAGCTATCTGTTTTAGGGTTGTCCTGAATATTATGTTACATGATAAATTACTTAGTGCTCATATACAGTAAGTGCTCAAAAAATGTCTGTTTTCCTTATATTTCATGAAATCCAGAATGGGATCACGACTGGTCTGGGCTGAGAGGGAACCTGATACCACTTCCATTACCACTCTGCTTGGCTGTCTTCTGTCTCTCTGTCTGTCTGATTTGAGGGATGGGGGGCAGTCAGGGAAGGGGTCTTGAGACAGAATCTCACTATGTTGCCCACGGTGGCCTCAAACTCACAGAAACTCACCTGCCTGCTCTCAGTCTCCCAAGTGCTGGGGTAGCAGGCCACCAAGTCCAGCCCCGCTCAATCCCGATGGAGTGGTTACTAAGGTGCTGGCGACTGGCCTGAGGGCCGCTGCTGATAGCTCCAGTGAGGCTCTTCCTGGTAGTCCCCTAAAGGGTCTCTTGATTCTTCGTGTCTGTTGCTTTCCCCCAGAAAAACCTGCATCAGCCAGCCAGTGAACATACTTCTGAATCTCCCCCGCCCCCAGAGCCCCAGGAGTCTGGGCTGAAAGGCAGAGCCTGGGGATCCCCAGTTAGCTTTCCATTTGTATGCAGGCACTAGAGAGCCGTGGACAGCCCCTCCCTTTATGACTGGGGACGACTTTAGAGGACTCTAACCGGGCTTTTGCTTAGGGTAGTGTTTACTTTGCAGGCTTTAATGACAGGCTGGGGCCCTGGGAGTGTCCCAGTGAAAGATTCAGACCGAGGTCACCACCAGCCTCTTCCCTGGCAGGCCTGTTCCAGCTGGAATCTTGAGAACGGTGCCACTAATGTTGAGATTTGGGTATGAGACACGGTGTTTCTCAGGCGACCAGGGGACGGTGTAGTTTACCCTCCTGATCAGTGTGTGTTTGGCAGCAAGAGGATCAGTCTCCTTGCCGCATCCTCTGGTGAATTAGGTAACTGGAAAAAAGAAAAGGAAAGGCATGGCTGAGGACCAGTGAGATGGTTCAGCCGGCTAATGTGTTTGTGGTGCAAGTCTGACAGCCTGAGTTTGATCTCTGGACCACAGTGGAAAGAGAACCCACGGCACACAGTTATCACTGACTCTACTGACCCATGTGTAGGGTGTGGCTCATGGGCACCCATATTCACACACATACACTGCATTTTTACAGAATTTAAGAAAATGGCCGACACTTTTTTCTCAAACATGTTTAAGTATGTTTGTATTTATTTATTTATTTATGTGTGTGAGTGTGAGTGTGTGTGTGTACCACGGCATTCAAGTAGACAGCAGAAGATTCTTAGTGAATTAGTTCTCTCCTTCTACCATGTGGACCCCGGTGACTGTACTCAGGGAGTCTGGACTGGTAGTGAATATTTTTGCTTGCTAAGCCATATCAACAGTCTTTTATTCTCACTGTAAAATATCCTCATGGAATTTCAGGTGCCAGAGATATTACCTGCCGATGGAGAAACTGAAACCGAGGGAAGATAAGAGGATAAACACCTGGTCTAGCGTTACACGGAACCCGCGGATCTGAGCTGGGACTAGAGTCCGGGGTCCTCAGGTCCTGGTGGCACCCTTCATTCTTACTAGTCTGTCTTTCGTCAGTCGTGGAGAACTAGAACTCTTCTTTCATTAATCCTTCTTTCCAGAGCCTGAAACAGCCAAGATTCCAGGAAACCCTGGGAGTTCTGATTCACTTCCAAAGCCAATTTGTTTTCTGGTGCCCGCTGAATGGATTGCTGTGTCAGTTAAGGTTTACCGTGTTTCACAGAAAAGCATGTGAATGACCACAGAGAGTAAATGAGTCAGTTTCAGTGTCCCAGGTTTATACATACGGGGCACCTTGCTTTCCCTTGCTCTCTTTCTCCCTCTCCCTTCCAGGTTCAACCCTAACCCCCAATTCTAGTAACATGCACTTCTAAAAAAAAAAGACTTAAATATGTATGTTGGTGAAATCTTTAAACGTTTTTCTGTCTCTAAATTTTATATTATAATCATTGTGATGCTCTGTGATCATAAACATTTTGCAAATTTCACAGTATATTAAACTTGTAGAGTAACGGCCTCAATACTTCTAATGAGGAGGGGAAGGAGGGAGCAGGTCGGACGAGGCAAACTAGGCTTTTGAAACCATAGGCAGGGTGTCTGTGAGTGTACAGGCAGCGAAATACTTATGTGGCGCCGTGGGTGTTGCGTACTCTCCGGAAGCTAACCATCTCCACACATGAACTTGATGGAGGTCCTCCAAACTTTGGACCACATAGAAACCTTTCAGAAGTCTGAATACGGTCCAAGTCAAATTACAGCCCAGTGTGGTGGTGCGAAGGAGAGGCTGGGGAGATCAGAGGAAATGACTTTGGTCCAGGACCCCAGGAGGCCAGGGCCGCTTGTTGCTTCTGCCGCTAGAGGCTGTTTCCTTGTTTACATATAGCTTCTACCTAGTGGGTTTGCACATAATGTCCCAAGCCCAAGGATCTGCATATATGTGTGTATATACATGTACATGCCACCACACAGACATATTACACACATGCACTTACTGTATGAGATGCCAATAGGCTTCTGGAGAAAGGCATGCAGGAACTAATGTTCAGGTATCTAGATAAGCCTCCCCACCCCCCAAGTTGGGCAGTGAGACAGCAGGGTTGTAGCCACAGGTTTTGAAGTTAGCAGGAGCTGTGTTTAGATTTCAGCTCCAGTATTTTCTAGCTGTGTGATTGTGGGCTAGTGTGACCCAGCCCAGGTGGAGCCCCTGGCTCAGTGCCTAGCCTGGAGGGGGTGCCCAGGAAATGCTGGCTATTGGTTCCAGCTCTTAAAGGGGCTGTGAAACCAGAGGAGGGATGTAGATTGGCTTAGAGGTAACACTAGCACAGCAGATAGGAAGCCTGAACGCAAGTTGAGCTGCTCTGGGGCCTGTATGAGTTTCCTGGGGCTACTGTGGTGAATTGCCACTGACTTGGTGGCTTACAACAAGAGTTGATTCTCTCAAAATTCTGGGGGCCAAATGTCTGAAAACCAGTATTGCATCAAAAGCAAGATGTCCCCAGGGCCATGCTCACTCTGAGGCTGGAGGAAGAGATTTGCTTTATGTGTTTTCTAGTTTATGTTGGCTGTTGACATTCCTTGGCTTATGTGTGTTGTTCCAGCCTTTGCCCCTGGCTCTGCATGGTCTTCTCTCTCTCTCTCTCTCTCTCTCTCTCTCTCTCTCTCTCTCTCTCTCCTGTGTGTGTGTGTGTGTGTGTGTGTGTGTGTGTGTGTGTGTGTATAAAATCTCCCTAATTTCTTAAGTGATAAAGATATTCAAAATTACACTCAGAGTTTATTTAAGATAATCTTGCCATGTCTCCACCCTTCGTAACATCTGTCAAGATGCCCCCTTTTCCCCTCTTTTCCCCAAGACAGGGTTTCTCTGTGTAGCCCAGGCAGTCCTGGAACTCACTTTGTAGACTAAGCTGGCCTCCAATTCAAAGATCCACCAGCCTCTGCCTCCTGAGTGCTGGGATTAAAGGTGTGTGCCACCACCGCCCAGCAAAGAGCCCTTCATACAAGGTAAAGTCTACAGAAACATTAATGGGATTAAGACCTAATACATTTTCTTCTTCTTCTTCTCCTCCTCCCTCCTCTGTTTTGAGACTGGGTCTCACTGTGTAGCCTTGCTGGCCTTGACCTTGCATTACTGTGCCCAGCCCAAGGCTGGGACAGCCATTTCCTGGGAGGGAGAGTGATGGGACAGGACAGGAGTGTGATGAGAAGGAGACGGACGTTGCTGGGGCAATGGCAGATGAAGCCACAGTCAGCCTATGTCTTTAGGGATCTATACAGCGGAGCCCAGCACCAGTTTCTGGGCAGGGCATGTTAATGGCACAAGTGACTTGGACATAAGAGGAGAGTAGAGAAGCCTCCGAGGCTAGCCTGAGTGCCCTGGAAGGGCTCAGAGCAGAGGTAGAACACATGAGAGGCCCAGATCCCCTAAGCCCTTGCCTAACCTTTCTACCCTGGGCTCGATTGCACTGGGGTGTAATAAGATACTGTCCCTCCCTCCGCACCAACTAGCTGAATGGCATTGGGTAAACCACTTCAGCCCTCTGGGCCCCTGTTTTCTTATCTGTAAAAGGAGTGCAGGGGCATCTTCCTGAGAGGATAAATTGGAGGATTAATAATGCAAGGACGATAGTCTGAGAGCCTGCCTGCTCAAATAAACATTGGTTTGTCTTCCTGATAGGTGAGGTGGTTAGTCTGGCCATCAAGGGCAATGCTCTTTTGCCTGGGGGTGAGACAACAGTGCCACAAGGGAGACCAGGAGGTTGTGTGGAGGGATGTCTACCTTACCAGAAACCGTCTTCTACCTCACAAGAGGCTCCCTGCCACAACTCTAAACATTTCTTCTTCATTCTCGCTGGCTCCTTAGCTCACAGGAAAACAGCGAGAGGGATTCTGCTCCGCCCCTTTCCTTTCTTTGTCTCTAAACTTTGTCTGCCTGAGGCAGCTCGGTCCTAAAGAGAAGGGTCTCTGAGTCTGCTGGACCTGATTCCACCATTGCAGTCCATCACCTTTGACTTCCAGGAAACAAGATGTCTTCCTGGCTCTTGGCATACCACTCTGTCCACAGCCTGGTCCAAGGGAAATGCTGTTTAAGGATCTGTGGGGGCTACATGGGAAGGGTTGTCAGGATGGGGCCTGAGGCAAAGGGGAGCCTGCCTTGTTAAAGCCTTAGCTCTGCTATTTGTCTTTTAACTTCAGTTCTCTTTGCAAAGTACAACAGTAATAGTATTTGCCTCATATGAAAGTTATGAGTTAAATAAGATTATATTGCTTATTGATTACAAAGCCCAATAGATGGCTATTGTTAGTAGTTCGTTTTTATTTATTTATTTATTTATTGTCTTATGTAGCCCAGGCTAGCCGACACTGGCACTGAATTTCTGATCCTCCTGCCTCTATCTCCCAAGTGCTTGGGTTATAGGCCTATGTATGCTACCACAGCTGACTTATTCTGATGCTGGGGGTTGATCTGGGGTCTTTTGCATACTAGGCAAGCCCTGAACTATGTTCCCGATCCCCACTAAGGGGGGGAAAGGTAAGCAGAAAAGAGGCAAAAGTTATCTATAAGAGATGAGGAGATCAAATGGACAGCCCTTGCAACTCTCCTATGACTCCATGTGAATGGAGAACAGGCCTGAATCCCCTGAGAACTCCATGCTAAAGGTGAGCGAGACACTGGGAAAAAGCCTCTCTCTAAAGCTGTCTTCTCCAGGGGCCTGGATGGGCCTGGGACTGAAGCCCCTAGACAGTGACTCCCCTGAACAAACCTCTGGGTACTCTGCCCCAACAAGGAAGCAATACAGTAAATCATTAGTCAACATGTTTGCTCATAATATTTAACATCCACTCGGAGCCCTCTGGGAGTGAAACGTGGGGCAGGGGAACCACAGTGAGTTGAATGAGTGGTCTCCACACAGAAGCCCACTTCCTGAGAGCTGTAGTTTGGAAAAAGAAGGTCTCTCTGCATAAACACAGTCAGGGTATGGATCTAGAAGTGAGATTGTTGTAGACCGAGACAGCCCACACATGCTCATGTTTTGAAACTGCATGGCCCTTCAACTGGTGGTCTATAGATCTTAGTGATAAGTATTGGACCCCTGGTTATTGGTTCCTTCAGAGATGCAATAAGACAAATCAAACTGAATTAATAAGACCAGATTTAACAGAGCAAAGCAAATCAGAGCATTCCCTGGTGACTCTTGGGAAGGTAGGAGAGAGAGAGAGACAGAGACAGATAGATATATAGAGAGAGACAGAGACATCTATCTATCTATCTATCTATCTATCTATCTATCTATCTATCTATCTATCTATCTCTCTCTATATATATATAGAGAGAGAACAGAGAGAGAGAGAGAGACAGAGAGACAGAGACAGAGACACAGAGACACAGAGAGAAAGAGAGTCACAAGCCAAGGCTGGTATGGCAAGGAAAATGTCTTCCAGGCAGGGACTCCTGAGGAAGTGTGGTCTTCTGGATGCCTCCTTGCCTTTGGTTCTGATGGACAGATTTGGGACTCAGGCCTCTAGAGCTGTGAAGGAATAAATTTCAGTCGCTCTCATTCACCATGTTTGTGGTAATTGATTACATCAGCCACAAGAAACTCGAATACGCTTTGAGGAAAATGAGAGTTCAGGTCTGAGATCTGTCTGAGTTAAGTGTTGAGGGCCAGGTTTTTGAGACAGATCAGAGCACGCACTCAGAATGTGTGCACAACCGGCCTTCCCTCTTGTCATGGTTGCTGTAATGAAACACCACGACCAAAGCAACTTGGTGAGGAAAGGGTTTTTTTGGCTTACGCTTCCACATCACTGTTCATCACTGAAGGAAGTCAGGACAGGAACTTAAAAACAGGACAGGAGCCTTGAGGCAGGAGCTGATGCAGAGGTCAGGGAGTGCTGCTGTCTGGCTTGTTCCTCATAGGTTGGTCAGCCTGCTCTCTTATCAAACCCAGGACCACCAGCCAAGGTACTCCCCCCCCCCCACAGTACCCTAGGCCTCTTTCCTTCACTAATTAAGAAAATGGCTTCCAGGCTTGTCTGCCGCTGACTTTATAGAGTCATTTTCTTCAGTAAGGCTCCTTCTCAGGTGAGTATAGCTTTTGTTAAATTGTTAAAACTAGCCAGCACGCCTCTTCAGTCACTCACTGGCTTCTGTTAACTTTGATCATAGCAAGTATTATAAGCCCTCATTGGGCATCTGCCAATCATGGCTCGAGGCTCTGGGCCCACAGCAGCGAGCAAGGCAGGGAGACTGTGGTCCTCATAGTCTCTGTGACTCTGCCCTTGTGCTCATCACCCTTGGATTTGACAACAGAGTCACGGGTGCTCTCTGACCTTATCCTATTCTTGCTCCACGTGTTCCAGCTTCAGCTAGTTCCTTGTCCAGGCTTGTCTTGGCTGGCACCTCTGGATCAGTTGGTGCCCGCTGCTCCATGTATCTAGCACCCTGCCAGGGACCTCACCTACCTACCGCTTTCCCTTCTACTTTTCCCCCTCCTCATTAGCATGATTTTTAAAAACTCATCCATTTAATAAACATGGGGTCAGAAGCAGGAGGACACCTGAAGCAAACATCCTTGGTAGTAATCTGTCTGGAGGTTCAACTTTGATTCAACCAAGAGAGTTCGGAGGAAAGGCCAACCTTCACTTATACCGGTTCCAGTTCAGCACTATCTCAGACTGTGTGACCAGATGGGGAGAGCACAGGTCTTGGAAGCGAGGCTCCACCATAAGCAAACCAGGTCATCCTCCCTCCTTGTCTCTACAGCTGTGATACCTTGGCTCGTCCCTCTTCCACAGAGAAATCTTCCAAATTTGCCAGTGACTGGGTGGCTTGGCCTTAGGTCTCAAGCTGTTTGGAGTGGGATTCCAGGTGAGTGACTGACCCATGATTCCTAACCTCCACCTGAAGTGGGAAGAGCAACACAGGAACTAGGGGATGGCTCAGAGGAGGAGCCTGTCCATGGTGTTTACAGTTGGTAAGTGGGATTGAGTTATAAGTAACAGCGCTGAATCCTGACACTATTTTTTGTTTTGTTTTGTCTGTTTTTGAGACAGAGTCTCACTATGTAGCTCTGACTGTGCTGGAACTTACTCTGGAGATCAGGCTGGTCTTGAACTCACAGAGATTTGCCTGAAATGATTTTTACTTTTTAAGATAAGAGCAGTCTAGACAGGGCACAAACTGGATATGTGACTGGATGTCCTTGGATGTCTGATCCTTTTGTCTTCACCCCACAAGTGCTGGGATTGTTTGGAATTGAACCCAGGACCTCTCACATGCTGGGCAAGTACTCTACGAATTGAGCTACACCTCCGGTTTTCCCTGACAGTTGGTTTTCTACCATCTTGCTGCATTTACCTTCTGACAGTAGTTTCCCATTGGTTCATCGGGTTTTGACCCTGCTCTTGCTCTCCCAGCGTAGATCCAGAATCCAAAGGCTATCAGGGATTCACAGTTACTAATCTGTCCCATCTGCTTGACTCCAGTACAGTGGCGTCACCTGGAGAAGGTCAAAGCAGGCCATAGGGACTGGACAAGATGTCTATTATTATGCTTTTGAGATGAATGAATATCAACTTGCACTACCTGTCACAGACTTCTAAAAGAGGGACATTTGTTGGGTCCTTCTTACTCATTGTAGCTTCGGCCAGGTTAATAATTACAATGTGTAGACTATAAACAACCTCTGCTGAACACAGCTTATGTTGGTGTGTCTAACACATGACCAACATGCCCTGCTCTTCCTTCCTTCCTTCCTTCCTTCCTTCCTCCCTCCCTCCCTCCCTCCCTCCCTCCCTCCCTCCTTCTCTCTCTCCTTCCCTTCCTTCCTTTCTTGTTTTATTGTTTGTTTTTCGAGACAGGGGTTCTCTGTGTAGTCTTGGCTTCTGGAACTCACTCTGTACACCAGGCTGGCCCCAAACTCACAGAGATCTGCCTGTGTCTGCCTCTTAAGTGCTGGGATTAAAGGCATGTGCCACCACTGCCTGGCCCTGTCTTGGCTTTTCCATAAGTAGAAGAGGGTGAAAGGGAATTCCAGAGAGGATATAAGAAAGGAGTAGGTCTAGGCCAGTCAGTGATCAGATGCATCTTGTTTTGGAGCAGGTGGTTCTGACTAATGGCTTTTCTTCTTGTTTCTCTACACAGTGCTGTGGAAAGCTGGCGGGGATGGGAGGAGAGAGCAGGAGGAAACGCCCATACCGAGGATCTCTTGTACCAAGCACAAAAGTAGGCACTTGGTAGATCTTGTCTCATTTAAGGCTCACAACAATCCCCAGAGTTAGGAACTATTACATCGTTTTATAGATGGGGAACTGAGGAAGAAAGGTCATGAACCCGCCTAGGATCATGCCCTCAAGATTGGGAGCTGGGGCTGGAACCTGTATGCTAACGTGGTTGCCGAGTACAGATGAGATGATACCAGCAAAACCGTCATTTGAAATCAGCTTGGAAAGCTTTTGAAACCGTGTTTCAAGCCTGGGGCGTGTGACCTCTGTGCTGGGACAAGGGCTGACTTGGGCCTTAGAAACCATGGATTTCCTTCTTAATGGAGGGTGATAAGTTGGAAAGAAGATGCAATTGGAGCTAGAGGGAGTCGCCCGTGAGTCTGCTGTTGTGGGTGGTATCTTGTATTAATTAACATTTCCAACGTTCTTTGAGATATAAAGATGAGAGGTGGCATTGCTATGACAAGTATGACTCTATTGCCCAAAAGGCAAGGAGATTATCCTGAGACATGGCCAGGGCCTGGCTGATGCCTAGGACGGTCCCTGTGTCCCACATGACAGGGGTTTTCCAGAAAAGACCCTGTGTCAGAAACAAGTCCCTTTAGAGATCCTGATATGAAATGGGGTGGATAGATAGATGCCTTTAGTGCCTGAGCAGAAGATTCCAGCCCTCAGCACAGCATCCCTGCTCTCTGGAGGGATTGGTGATTATCACTTGCATCTGAGTGGGAAGGAAATTCTAGGTTTGGGGTTGACCAGAGGGAAGAAAACCTAAGGGCCTTAGGTCTCAGGGGTCACAGTGGGAAGGCCACCACAATTTGCTTGGAACACAAAGCTGGAAATGATAACATTGGTGCTGTGAACTCAGCAGGCTCTCCCTTGCCGCTGATGACTGCTAGGGATCCTGTACTCTCCCAACTCTTCTTCTATGCGGTCACTTTTCCAACTTAAAATCTCTGAAATTCTACACCCAACATCAAACGGTAGGTTCTTCCCACACATCTGGCCATGCCTCCATGAGTGTGCAATTACTTGGCAGTGGTTTCTCCATGTAAAAAACAGTCCAGTACTGGTCAACCACTTGCCCATTGTTCCTATCCAGCCAGGCTCTGCACTGCCAGTGTCCCGCCAACATCTCATGCCCCTCCGTTTTTCCTTTCTCTGGACAGCCCCACCCCTACCTGCCTGTGAACACTCTCTTTTTTCACTCCTATTCCATTTCTCCCTCATATTCTGCCTCTGCCACTGCTACAACTGCTGGTCCCGCAGTAACTGGCAAAACTGGCAGATCCCAGGCGGCTGTTCCACTCCCGGTTCTTGCTCCCCACGGCGGCTGGCGCATGGTGGCTGGTGGCAGCTGGCGGCACTGAGTAATTTTCCTGTCTACTTCATGTATGAAAGAATGTGTAAGTGGTGTGGCCACACATATGTAATTCTGTTTTAAATGTATGTTCTATATTGGCTTCGATGTCTCTCTTGTTATTTGTATCTAAAATTCCTGCCGTGGCTCTGAAAACGTGGTTTCTCCAAACAACATGCTGCCATTTTGACTATACTTACTTAGGTTTCTTAAATAAAAATAAACCACAATCAGGAAATCTTGAAAGTAAACTTTCTCCCACTAGATCAATCTATTATCTATATAGTTGCCTATTTATCTATTGTATATCTATTTGTTGTATATATATCCATTTATCTGTCTATTTATCATCTATATATCATTTATCAATCATTAATATATCTGCCTAATTATTTATCATCTACTATATGTCTATTAATCTGCCATCTATCTATCTATCTATCTATCTATCTATCTATCATCTTCTGTCAGTCTGTCATCTATCTTTCTTTTTTCTTTATTTTTAATTGATCTATACATACTCTGCTCCTCTACTTTTCTCTTCCCTCCCTTTTATCCCCCTCCCAAGGTCCCCATCTCCCAATTTACTCAGGAGATCTTGTCTTTTTCTACTTCCCGTGTATATTAGATCCATGTATGTATCTCTTAGAGTTCTTATTGTTGTCTAGGTTCTCTGGGATTGTGATTTGTAGGCTGGTTTCTTTGCTTTCTGTTTTAAAACCACTTATGAGTGAGTACATATTATATTTGTCTTTCTGTGTCTGGGTTACCTCACTCAATATGATGTTTTCTAGCTCCATCCATTTGCCTGCAAATTTCAAGATGTCATTATTTTTTCTGCTGTGTAGTACTCCATTGTGTAAATGTACCACATTTTCCTTATTCATTCTTCAATCGAGTGGCATTTAGGTTGTTTCTAGGTTCTGGCTGTGACAAACAATGTTGCTATCAACATAACTGAGCACATATCCTTGAGGCACGGTTGAACATTCTTTGGATATATACCCAAAAGTGGTATTACTGGGTCTTGAGAAAGATTGTTTCCTAATTTTCTGAGAAATCACCACACTAACATTCAAAGGGGTTGTACCAACTTGCATTCCCACCAGCAATGCAGAAGTGTTCCCTTTTGCCCACAACCTCTCCAGCATAAGTTGTCATCAGTGTTTTTGTTCTTGGCTATTCTTATAGGTGATGTTTCTCATCTGTGTACAGGAGGGCTACTGATTTTTTTGAGTTAATCTTGTATCCTGCTACATTACTGAAAGTGTTTATGAATTGTAGAAGTTCCTTGGTAGAATTTTTGGGGTCACTTATGTAAACTATCATATCATCAGCAAATAGTGAGAGTTTGACTTCTTCTTTTTTGATTTATATCCCCTTGATCTTTTAATGTTGTCTTATTGCTCTTACTAGGACCTCAAGAACTATATTGACTAGATATGGAGAGAGTGGACCACCTTGTCTTGTTCTTGATTTCAGTGGGATCACTAGGAGTTTATCTCCATTTAGTTTGATGTTGGCTGTTGGCTTGCTGTGTATTATTTATTATGCTTATATCCCTGTTCTCTCCAAGACCTTTAGCATGAAGGGATGTTTTATTTTGTCAAAAACTTTTTTGGCATCTAATGAGATGATCATGTGGTTTTTATTTTTCAGTTTGTTTATATGGTGAATTACGTTGACTGTTTTTTTCATATGTTGAACCATCCCTGCATCTCTGGGATGAAGCTGACTAGATCATGGTGGATGATGGTTCTGATGTGTTCTTTGATTTGATTTGTCAGTACTTTAGTATTTTTACATCAATGTTCATGAGTGAAATTGGTCTGTAATTCTCTTTCTCAGTAATGTCTTTCTGTGGTTTGGGTATCAGGGTAATTGTAGCCTCATAAAAAGAGTTTGACAATGTTCCTTCTGTTTCTATTGTGTGGAACAATTTGAGGAGTATTGATATTAGTTCTTCTTTGAAAATCTTGTAGAATTCTGAGCTGAAACCATCTGATCCTGGGGTTTTTTTTCGGTTGGGAGACTTTTGATGACTGTTTCTATTTCTTCAGCAGTTATAGGTCTATTTAATTTGCTTATCTAGTCTTGATTTAATTTTGGTAAGTGATATTTATCTGGAAAGCTGCCCATTTCCTTTAAGTCTTACAATTTTGTGGAGTACAGGTTTTCAAAATATAACCTGATGATTCTGGATTTCCTCCATGTCCATTCTTATGTCCCCCCCCTTTTCATTTCTGATTTTGTTAATCTGGATATTCTCTCTCTGCTTTTTGGTTAGTTTGGATAAAGCTTTGTCTATTTTGTTGATTTTTTCGAAGAACCAACTCTTTGTCTCATTGATTCTTTGTTTTGTTTTCTTTGTTACTATTTTGTTGATTTCAGCTCTCAATTTGATTATTTCTTGCTGTCTAGTTCTCTTGGGTGAATTTGCTTCTTTTTGTTCTAAATTTTTCAAATGTTCTGTTAATTCACTAGTGTGGGATTTTTCCAGCTTCTTTATACAGGCATTTAGTTCTATGAACTTTCCTCTTAACACTGCTTTCATTGTGTCCCATAAATTTGGGTATGTTGTGTGGTCATTTTTATTGAATTTTAGGAAGTCTTTGATTTCTTTCTTTATTTCTTCCTTGACCCATTGATGATTCAGGTTAACATTGTTTAATTTCCATGTGTTTATGGGCTTTCTGGAATTAGTATTGCTGTTGACTTTTAGTTTTAAACCATGGTGATCTGATAAGATACATGGGGTTGTTCCAATTTTTTGTATCTGTTGAGATTTGTTTTGTTACTGAGTATGTGGTCAATTTTTGAGAAGGTTCCATGAGGTGCTGAGAAGAAGGTATATTCTTTTCTTTTTGGATGGAATATTCTATAGATGTCTGTTAAATCCATTTGAGTCATAACATCTGTTAGTTCCCTTATTTCTCTGTTAATCTTTTGTTTGACAGACTTGTCCAGTGGTGAGAGGGGAGTGTTGAAGTCTCCCACCATTAGTGTGTGGGGTTTAATGTGTGATTTAAGCTTTAGAAGTGTTTCTTTTACATATGAGGGTGCCCTTGTATTTGGGGCATAGATGTTCAATATTGAGATTTCCTTTTGATGGATTTTTCCTGTGACTAATATGAAATGTCCTTCTTTGTCTCTTTTGATTGATTTTAGTTTGAAGTCTATTTTGTTAGATATTAGGATAGCTGCGATTGCTATCTCCTGTTAATTTAGTTTTCATTGTTGGTGATGTTAATTTGTGTGTTTTCCCCTTCTTTGGGATTTGCTGCTATGAGATCATCAATTGTCTGTATTTTTGTTCATGTAGCCAACTTCCTTGGGTTGGAGCTTTCCTTCTAGTACTTTGTGTAGGACTGGGTTTGTGGCTAGGTATTGGTTAAATCTGGTTTTGTCATAGAATATCTTGTTTTGCCCTTCTATGGTGAATGAAATTTTTGCTTGATATAGTAGTCTGGACTGGATCCGTTGTCTCTTAATGTCTGCATAACACTTGACCACAACCTTCTGGCTTTCATTGTCTCCAATGAGAAGTCAGGTGTAATTCTGATAGGTCTGCCTTTATATGTTACTTGGCTTTTTTTCTTTGAAGCTCTTAATATTCTTTCTTTATTCTGTATGTTTAGTGTTTTGATTATTATGTGGTGAGGGAATTTTTTTTGATCCAATCTGTTTGGTGCTCTGGACACTTCTTCTATCTTCATAGGCATATCTTTCTTTAGGTTGGGAAAGTTTTCTTCTGTGATTTTGTCAAATATATTTTCTGTGCTTTCAAGTTGAACTTCTCCTTCTTCTATACCTATTATTCTTAGGTTTGGTCTTTTCATGGTGTCCCATATTTCCTGGATATTTTGTGTTAAGTCTTTGTTAGATTTAATGTTTTCTTTGACTGATGAGTCTATTTTGCCTATTGTATCTTCAGTGCTTTGAGATTCTCTCTTCCATCTCTTGTATTCTGCTGTTTACATTTGCTTTTGTGATTCCTGATTGTTTTCTCATAATTTCTGTTTCTATAATTCCCACAGCTTATGTTTTCTTTATTGTCTCTATTTCAGTTTTCAAGTCTTTCAGGTTCTTTCATATGTTTGATTGTTTCTTCTTGGTTTTCTTTAAGGGATTTGCTGATGTCTTCCAATTTTTTGTTTGTTTTTTCCTCAATTTCTCTGAGGGAATTTCTCATTTCCTCTTTAAGAGTCTCAAACATTCTCCTGAATTTATTTTTTAGGTCATTTTCTTCTGCTTTATTTATATTTGCTTGTTCAAGTCTTGCTGTTGTAAGGTCTCTAGATATTACTGGTGTCATGTTGGTCTTTGTGATGTTGTGTGTTCTTACCTTGACTACTCATATTTTCTTCTAATTGGTGTGGTTGGGGCTCTCTGTAACTCTGGTGATTAATCTTCTAGGTGCCAGTAGATCCAAGGCTCAGATGGTTGTTCCTTGTGGTACAGTCAGTGCTAGGGTTCTAGTTACCCCGTTGGTCACTTCGTGTTCCTGTAGACCACTCAGTACTCCTGGGGTTTGCTCTGCTCCTGTGGAATTTGCTGTTTCAGGTGTGCTCTGGTCTATGATGCTGGCTCAGACCTTTTTTTGTAAATGCCCCTGGTCTGGATCTGCTCCTGTAGAGGTCCCTGGCTTGGTGTTGGTCCTGCAAAGGTCTCTGACTCTGATCTTCTCCCTCAGATGTCCCAGACTCAGGTGAGCCCAGACCCGCAGAGGACCTGGCTCAGGCCTATTCCCTCAAAGGTCCCAGATCTTTCTGGTTCCTACATACTCCGTCAGAGGTCCCAGACCAATGCCCCAACCCCCCAGAGGTTCTGGCTCAGGCCTAGTTCCTCAGAGGTCCCAGACTCACACCCAGACCTACAGCAGGGGTCCTGGCTCAGGTATACTTCCTTGAATGTTCCAGATTCACACCCAGACCCACAGTGGTCTCTGGCTCTGGCCCACTCACTCAGCAGTTGCTTCCCTGTACCTGCTCCTGTGGAGCTTGCTGTCTCATGTCTGCTCAGGCCCAGGTCGTTGGCTCAGTCCTGCCTCTGCAAATGTCCCTGGTCTGAATCCACTCTTGCTCCCATGGAGTTCACTGTCCCAGGCCCACTCTGGCCCAGTTTACTGGCTCAGTCCTGCTCCTGTGAAGTGCGCTGCCTCAGGCCTTCTCTGGCCCAGGTTGCTGGCTCATTCCTGTGCCTAAGGAGTTCACTGCCTCAGGCCTGCCCCAAAGTCACTCTTTTGCTAGGGATTGGACCTTACATTGTGATGGTATTTACTTGCCTAGCAGGCATAGATAGGGACTAAATAGCAGTTGAGGCCTGAGGTCAAATAGGGGTGGAATCAGAAGCACAAGGGACAAGCAAGAGGCAGAAAGGTGTTTTAGAAACAGATGGAAACAGGGGAGTCCCCATGGCATGGGACACAGCCAAGAGGAAGCAACCAGAGTTTCATAGATATTGGGAATGAGGTTTAGAACATTCTATTTTTCTTTGTTGGGTTCGTTGGATTGAGCATTGGTCCAGTGCTAAGCATGTGTTATCCTGCTAAACTATACCCTAAGGGTATCTCATGTAGCCCAGGCTGGCCTGAAGTTCATTAGGTAACAGGAATGACCTTGGATTTTTGATCCTTCTGCTTCCAAAGGGCTGGGGTTATAGGTGTGTGCCCATCACACCTGTTTTTGTTCTTTGTTCGGGGGTTGAACCCAGGCTTTCATGCACACTGGATAAGCACTCCACTAAGTCATGTCTCCAGCCCCTTCTAATCTGCTTCAAACACAGAACTGACATTTCCCTTCTGGAGACTTCACTGCCATTAGATACAACACTCAAAAGTGGCTGTCTTATCCTTTTCACAGGGGGCTGGGAGGACACTAAGTTTCAGAGACACAGCTGGCATGTTCCTGTGATGGAGGAGGGTCATCTTTCTATCTGTTGTTTCATTGGTTAAAGAAACTGTCTTGGCCCTTTAATAGGACAGAAAATTAGATAGGCGGAGTAAACAGAACAGAATGCTGGGAGAAAGAAGCTGAGTCAGGCAGTCACCATGATTCTCCCGCTCCAGACAGACACAGGTTAAGATCTTTCCTGGTAAGCCAGCTCGTGGTGCTACACAGAATATTAGAAATGGGTTAGATCAATATGTAAGAGCTAGCCAATAAGAGGCTGGAACTAATGGGCCAGGCAGTGTTTAAAAGAATACAGTTTCTGTGTAATTATTTTGGGGTAAAGCTAGCCGGGTGGTGGAACGCAGCCCGGCCGCTCTTTCTTACCACATTCCTGGTCACATAACTAGCAGTGAAGACCTGGAACCCAGTGTCACATTTTGAATTTTGCTACCCGTACACAAAGTTTCTGAGCTTTCCACACACATCCACACACATCCCAGAACATGCCAGGAGTCAAGTGAGATGAATTTGATACACCAAACTTTAGGCCGAGCAGATCTGAGTCAGACTCTTGGCTCCCGTACATGGCTGTGTGGCCTCAAGCAAGGACTTGGCCTCCTTTGACTTCATTCTTCCATTTGTTTCATACTTTGAGGATAAAATAATGAGCAGGTGATGACGATACTGATGGAAGTCATCACATTTACCATTTCTGAGTGGCTCGCATGCCAGACACTGTCCTAAGCACTTGGCTACTATTAATTTGTTTAATTGTTGCAACAAAGCTGCTAGAGTCCCCTCATTTTATTGATGAGGAACCAGGCCCACAGTGAGGTTACGTCGTACTGGACCCCACAGATACCAACTGGTCATTTACATTCTCTAAGAGAAGAACAGGAAATCTCTCTGGGCTTGAGGAGACCTATAACGTCTGAAGAAGGCTAGCTTCTGGCCACTTCTGTGCCTTCCATGGGGTTACACAGTGTTTGGGGCCAGTGGAGATTGAGGACAGAGACTGGTTTCTTCTGAGCCCTTCCTGTCTTATTTTCTCCCTCCTCTACCTGTGGCGATTCAAATATCATAGAAAATATCTCTTACATTCTAAGAGACTGGTCCTTTTGCTGAACCTCACTGCCAGAGTTAGTAATACACCCGAGTTCAATAAAACCTTAAGGCTGCCGTCATACTGTGTACTCAGCCTGTTCCAGAGAACAATGTGACAGACAACCTTACTTGCCTTGTATTTTCCATGTGATCCACTCTTACAACCCAAGCTAATGTTTACCTGAGATCTTCGATTGTGTACTCTTGCACGCCACTGGCCCAGAGCAACGCATGGCTATCATTTACTGAAAGCAGCAAGAACAAAAGTTGAAAACAGCTGCCTAAATTCTGCCTTAAAGGTTGAAAACATCCATTTGTGGTTCTGAGTTGATAAACGGAGTCTGTAGTACTGTCTGTCTGGGTCAATTGAGATTATTTAGAACCAGTTGACTTGTGCCTTGTAAAACTCTGCCAATAATTTTTGTAAAATAGCCCATTTCTTCCCCATATGATGCTTTCTATGTGATTCAATAAAGACAGAACAAAGTCCTTTGTAAGGGACAAGCACACATGGTCACACGACAGACACACACAGAACACACAGATATAGTCATACACAGGAACATTCAGACTCACATGACTGCCTCAGGCAGACATAAATCCAGACTCCTGCAACAGACAGAGGACAGATGACACAGGGAGCATGAAACAGAGAATTCAAATACAGACTCACTTTTGGTTAAATGACTCCAAGGGGAAGTACTTTATTCTTTCCCCTAAAGTGACACTGATGCATTCTTAGGGATTCAGTTAGTCACTCGTGCACACAATTCACTCAGCAACCCAGACCTTTCCTTTGTCTCAGGCCTTGTCAAGAGAGACTTATTGCATCGACATTGTTCTTCATAGCTTTTGTGATTCAATTTACTTTCCACGATGTTAGGAATATTTCCTAATGCGAGCTCCCTGCCAACACCAAATTCCCAATCAAGCCAAATCAAACAAGCCAAATTAAGAAATATCCAGGTTTAATGGGAGTTCTGCACTCCCGGGTGGCCCTGAGGGGGAACCTGTGAAGCCATGGAAATGCGACCCCCAGGAGGAAGAAAAGGAGACCATGTGTTCTTCTTTAGGGAGATCACTTAAATACCCTGGGGAGTGGTCCTGACCCCATCCCCAGGGAGGGGTCAGGACCTGGCCTGCTGGGATTTGGAGTCCAGACCAGGCCTGGGGGCTGGGATAGATGTGAGGGGCTGGGGCCTACGCTCCCAACTTGACACATGGTAAGCTTTTTTCTTTGTATTTTAATTGTAAATTGCATGTAATATAAATCCGTCTTAAACATTTTCCTCTCTCTCCTCCCTCCCTGTCTCTTTTGAGACAGCTTTTACATATCACAGACTGGCCTTAGACTCTCAATGGTTCTCCTGCTTCCACCTCCGGAGTGCTGGGATTGCAGGTGTGTGTGTGTGTGTGTGTGTGTGTGTGTGTGACTTTAGGTAGTGTTATAGATTCGTTCCATGCTTCATGAATACTAGGAAGACATGCTACTAGCTGAGCTACGTCCCAGCCCCATAATAGTCAAGCTTAGTGTGTTGTAATAGGAGCTGTGGGGCTGTGTCCCCGGCACCCTGGCCGCCTCGCTTGCTTATGCCCCAAAATAACAACACACAAATTGTATTCATTTAAACACTGCTTGGCCCATTAGCTCTAGCCCTTACAGGCTAATTCTCATATCCCGATCAACCCATCTCTAATAATCTGTGTAGCATCAGTCTTACCAGGAAAGATTCTAGCCTACGTCCATCCTGGGTCTGAGCTTCATGCGTCTGCCTCAGAGAGCAGAGCTATGCATCTGCCCGGGAGAGGGGAGCATGGCGTCTCTCTGAGCTCACTTCCTCTTCCTCCCAGCATTCTGTTCTGTTTACTCCTCCCACCTATGTTTTAACCTATCAGGGCCAAGCAGTTTCTTTATTGCTTAACCAATGAAATCAACAGATTGATATATGACACTCCCACATCATTAGTGGACAGGTCTGTAGTATTAAATGCAATACTCTTATGTGTCTACCACCACTATCCAACTATTTTCATCTTGGAAAATGGAAACTTTCTCTTCTTTAAACAATAAGTCTTTACTCTGTTCTTTCCTAAGCCCCATGGAAAATACCTTTCTACTTTCTGTCCATTGATTTTGGATACTCTAAGTATCTCATATAAGTGGATGCATAGTGTTTGTCCTTTTGTGAACTGCTTATTTCACTCAATGCAGTATCCTCATTGTTCACCTCTATTGTTGTATTGCCAGAGTTTTCTCCCTTTTAAAGGCTGAGTAATAGTCCATTGTGCATTTATACATGATCTACTTATCCATTTTGATGTGGGATTTCCCTCTGTATGCTGTGAATTAGTTTTATTACCATTGGTTAATAAAGAAGCTTCTTTGGCCTATGGCAGGGTAGAATAGAGCTAGGCAGGAAAACTAAACTGAATACAGGGAGAAAGAAGGTGAAGTCTGGCAGACACCATGTATTTGCCCAAGAAGCAAGACATGAGGTAACAAACCATGAGCCTCATAAAATATATAGTAGTAGAAATGGATTAATTTAAGATGTAAAAGCTAACTGGAAATATGCCTGAGCAATTGACCAAACAATATTGTAATTTATATAGTTTCTGTGTGATTATTTGAGTCTGGGTGACCAGAAAAGGAAAGCACAGTCCCCATTTACATAATCACACCCAATATTCAGCAATGTACATCCACGTAAAGCCTAAGAAAGCTAAAAAGGGGGGCTTCTAGACCTGTAGAAATGTGAGTCAATTGGAGCTTCTTGGTAGCTGCATTTTTTCCAGATAGGTAGGCTCTGCTTGCTGGCTGTAAGCAGAGGTGCAGCTTCTTTAAAAGATAGCTTCCTGGTTTGTACTGGCAACATGAAAGGCTCTGGCTCTTTTGTGAGATCTTGCTACGGAGCACTTAAATGGGGTTTGTGAGCAGAGTGCTATAAGTTGCTTAATGGTGACACAGACCCACTGTATCCCTGGAACTGGGGCAGTGAGCATGGCTTGCAGGGGCAGTGAACATACCTATGCCACGGTGGGCCTGCTTAGCATTAAAAAAAACTTTCCTGGCCAGAAAATGATTACAGATAGACAATAAGACAGGTTCAGACAAAAAGGACTTCTGAATGGGTTATGGTTGGGTGCCAATTTGTAGGCTGAGACCACTTGTTCATTCCTGCCTGCCCAGACCATAAAATAGTCACTCAGAAACTATGTTATTTACAACACTGTTTGGCCAATAGCTTAAGCATATTGCTAGCTATCTCTTACATCTAGAATTAACATATTTCCATTCTTTTATATTTTACCATGATGCTCCTGGCCTACCAGCAAGTTTCCAGCTGGCAGCTCACATCTTACCCCTCTGGTGGCTATAGGGTATCTCATGACTCTGCCTTCTTTCTCCCAGCATTCAGTTTAGTTTTCCCTGCCTACCTCTACTCTGCCCTAACACAGGCCAAGGCAGCTTCTTTATTCATTAACCAATAAAAGCAACACATATACAGAAGGACTTCCCACACTATACATGGGTTTAGAAGAGGAGAGAAGAAAGACTATAGACAGTCATAGATTAAAGGAGTAAAGATAATAAAATAAACTTTAAAAGATGTAAAGATGGAATATACACAGAGTCTGGATTGTGTATATTATTGTGTTTTCTTTGATTTTTTGAGGGAGTTAACTGCTGAAAAACATTTGATTCTGGAGGATGCTATGCTAAACCTACATATGTATTTTAAAGGTATCTTGATTTCAAAATTTAAGTCTAAGTATATGTTACTTTGGAAAAGAAGTTTTGCTTTTGTTTCCACAGAAGATGCGAACCTTTCCTTCCAGATTAATGTGGTTTGATGGAACAAGACCCCCAAAAGGTCTCCATGAACCCTAAAAATACTTCACCCAACAAACAGCAGGAAACAGTTTGGAGAAAACTATGCCAAAATTCTCAAAATGATGGTAAAAGGTTTTTTTAATTTTAAGAGTTTGTTATAAATAGTTAATGAGCACAATAACTTTCTAAAAAAATAATAAGGGGGATATAAAATAGATATAAATACTTTGCATTGGTATGGGTCTTGGTCTATTGATACAAATTTAAGGTCAATTTTGTTACACTGTGTATATGTATTTCTGTTCTTGTTTAGAGTATTGTGTTTGTGCAGCTCATTTAAAAATATAATGTACAGTTAGGAAACACAGATTAATGGATAGTAATCTATAATAATCAAACTTAATTATATTAGGTTTCTAGATATACAGAGATAAATTTTATTTAGATATATAATCTTCAACACTTGAAAGACCTGCAGAATATGGTATTTAAAATGTTCTAAGAACTTAGACTTTTCTCATTAGTGAGGCATGTCTGCTTCTGGCAGCACCAATTACCTCAGAGAGTTTGATGGGCATTTAAGAAACTCCTTATGGAATTTGCCTTCAGTGTGACAAGGCTAGCCATTTGGGCAAGAAACTGCTCTTGCCTAGACTGCTTGATAGTATGTTGTATAAACTAGACATGCAGGACCCACAGAAAAAATGACTGCTGAACCTGACAAAAGAAGGTGAGACTGTCCTTCAGGGTTTCTGCTTCATAAAGAGTCTGCCAGACATTCTGTAGGACACAGAAGAGACTGACTGACAATATAACTGAAACAGTCTTTCAAACTTCCTTCTTCACGGAAAAGTCTGCCAGATACTGTGGACCTGTAGGCCGAAGATGGATGCCCCAATGTAACAGAAGAACTTTGGGTGACTGTTTGAGCATCAAGATGTCTCTGTCAATTCTACAGTTTTGGAAGTTGCTTACAATGCACTTCCTGTTTACTTCAGTAATATTATATCCTTCCGGGGTCTTTGATGGAGTTGAGGACAAATAGTTATAGTTTTCTTTAGTTATAATAAAAGATAAAGTAGCCGGGCGATGGTGGCGCACACCTTTAATCCCAGCACTCAGGAGGCAGAGGCAGGCAGATCTCTGTGAGTTTGGGACCAGCCTGGTCTACAGAGCTAGTTCCAGGACAGGCTCCAAAGCCACAGCAAAACCCTGTCTTGAAAAACCAAAAAAAAACCAAACAAACAAACAAACAAGATAAATTAGACATGAAACTTTAGACTCACAAAGATAAAATAGAATATTTTCTTTAATTTTGCTAGATACAAATAGACTAAATATTGTAACTAATTTTTTTTTTTGTGGTTTTTCGAGACGGGGTTTCTCTGTGGTTTTGGAGTCTGTCCTGGAACTAGCTCTTGTAGACCAGGCTGGTCTCGAACTCACAGAAATCCGCCTGCCTCTGCCTCCCGAGTGCTGGGATTAAAGGCGTGCGCCACCACCGCCCGGCTTGTAACTAATTTTTACTTGATAGTTGTATTGTTATATGTAATTTCACTATGTTAAGTTACAACCTTCCTTTTTATTTAGACAGAAAAGGGAGATGATGTGGGATTCCCCTCTGTATGCTGTGAATATATTTTATTACCATTGGTTAATAAAGAAGATGCTTTGGCCTATGGCAGGGCAGAATACAGATAGGAAGGAAAACTAAACTGAATACAGGGAGAAAGAAGGTGGAGTCAGGAGATACCATGTAGCCCCCCAAGAAGCAAGACATGAGGTAACAAACCACGAGCCTTGTAGTAAAATATAAAATAATAAAAATGGGTTAATTTAAGATGTAAGAGCTAGCTAGGAACATGTCTGAGTCATTGGTGAAGCAGTGTTCTAATTAATATAGTTTTTTTGTGATTATTCGGGTCTGGGTGGCTGGGAAAAGAAAGCACAGTCTCTGTTTACACCATTTACCCAATGATGGATGCTCAATTGATCCCATATTTTAGCTATTGCTAGTAAAGGTGTTGTGAACATATGTATACACACATCTCTTTGAGACACTGCTTTCAATCCCTTTGCGTAGATATTAAGAACAAGACTTGTTGCAATCTTAACAAAAGCAATCTACAGATTCAATGCAATGGCCATCAAAATCCCAGCAAAATTCTTCAAAGACCTCGAAAGAACGGTACTCAACTTCATATGGAAAAGCAAAAAAAAAACCCAGGATAGCCAAAACAATCCTGGGCAATAAAAGAACTTCTGGAGGCATCACAATCCCTGACTTCAAACTCTACTACAGAGCTACAGTACTGAAAACAGCCTGGTATTGGCATAAGAACAAACAGGAGGACCAATGGAACGGAATAGAAGACCCGGGTATCAATCCACACATCTTCGAACACCTGATCTTTGACAAAGAAACAAAAAATATCAAATGGAAAAAAAAGCATATTTAACAAATGGTGCGGGCATAACTGGATATCAACATGTAGAAGAATGAAAATAGATCCATATCTATCACCATGCACAAAACTCAAGTCCAAATGGATCAAAGACCTCAACATAAAGCCAGCCACAATGAACCTTATAGAAGAGAAAGTGGGAAATGCACTTGAACGCATTGGTACAGGGAACCACTTCCTAAATATAACCCCAGCAGCACAGACACTGAGAGAAACAATTAATAAATGGGACCTCCTAAAACTGAAAAGCTTCTGTAAAGCAAAGGACATGGTCAACAAGACAAAACGACAGCCTACAGAATGGGAAAAGATCTTTACCAACCCCACATCAGACAGAGGTCTGATCTCCAAAATATACAAAGAACTCAAGAAATTGGACACCAAAAGAACACATAATCCAATAAAAAGAAAATGGAGTACAGACCTAAACAGAGAACTCTCAACAGAGGGATCTAAAAGGGCTGAAAGACACTTAAGGAAATGTTCAACATCCTTAAGTCATCAGAGAACTACAAATCAAAACAACTCTGAAATTCCATCTTAAACCTGTAAGAATGCCCAAGATAAAAAACACTGATGGCAACTTATGCTGGAGAGCTTGTGGGCAAAAGGGAACACTTCTACATTGCTGGTGGGAATGCAAGCTGATACAACCCCTTTGGATATCAGTGTGGTTATTTCTCAGAAAATTAGGAAACAACCTTCTTCAAGACCCAGTAATACCACTTTTGGGTATATATCCAAAGGATGCTCAATCGTGCCACAAGGACATGTGCTCAACTATTTTCATAGCAGCTTTGTTTGTCATAGTCAGAACATGGAAACAACCTAAATGCCCCTTGATTGATGAATGGATAAGGAAAATGTGGTACATTTACACAATGGAGTACCACACAGCAGAAAAAATAACGACAGCATGAATTTTGCAGGAAAATGGATGGAACTAGAAAACATTATTTCTAGACCCAGAAAGACAATTATCACATGTACTCACTCATAGGTGGTTTTTAAACATAAAGCAAAGAAAGCCAGCCTACAAACCACAATCCCAAAGAACTTAGACAACAATGAGGACAGTAAGAGAGACTTACATAGATCTAATCTACATGGGAAGTAGAAAGTAGAAAAAGACAAGCTCTCCTGAGTAAATTGGGAGCATGGGGACCTTGGGGAAGGGCTGAAGGGGGAGGGGAGATGTAGGGAGGGGATCAGAGAAAAAATGTAGAGCTCAATAAATATCAAGAAAAAACTGAAAAACAAAAAACAAGACTTGCTGGTGGTGTGGAAGTTCCCTTTGACCCACTATACTGCACCATTTCATTCAAGCCTACACCTCACCATCCTTACCACCTATCTTGTGTTCCACTGGTGTCTTCACCTCTTTCCTGTCCTTCTTAGAGGCAGACCCTCGAAGACTGTTTGCATGTCTTTCAGCAACCCACACTTTTGCCTCCAGGAGCCCTGGGCCCAGGAGGCCTCAGTGGAACTTGTAGGAATGAGTGCGTGTCAGGGTAGAAGGCAGGAGACTTGACATGGATGGCCTTTAGGTGGCTCTTTTTGTAACAACCATGTATCATACAGCACCCCAGACTCTCTCTGTGTGTGTTTGTCCACCCATAGGGACAAAGTTGAAGACGTGTACATCTGGAGGCTACTGGTCCCAGACAGTTCTGAGCCCCAACATACACTTGAGAGCAGAAGGCCACGTGGCGTCATATTAAAAGTATTCCATTCACTCATTCATGGTCTTGGAAAACAAAATGAGTAACCATTCCTGGATTCATTCATTCATTCATTCTTTCTTTCTTCCTTTCTTCCTTCCTTCCTTCCTTCCTTTTTTCTTTTTTCCTTCCTTCCTTCCTTCCTTCCTCCCTCCCTCCCTCCCTCTCTTCCTTCCTTCCTTCGTTCGTTCATTCTTTTCTTTTTGGTTTTTTGAGATAGCATTTCTCTTTGTAGCCCTAGCTGTCCTGGAACTCCTTCTGTAGACCAGATTGGTCATGAGCTCAGAGATCTGCTGCCTCTGGCTCCCAAGTACCTTGATTAGAGGCCACTGCCTGGCAGGAATTCTTATCGTGTAACTCTCCTTATAACGTTAATATGAATTTACCTAAAAAGCAATGATTAAACACAAAACAAAACAGGAGATGGGAAATATGACTCAGTGGGTAAAGGCACCTGCCAAACCTGACCACCCGAGTTCAATCCACAAGACCCCCCATTAGAAGGAGAGAACTGAGTACCGCAAGTTGTCCTCTGACATACAGCATTGTCCACACATGCGTCCACCCTGTAAAGTAAATTACATATGTATGTAAAACATACATGTATATACATATTTTTTTGAGACAGGGTTTCTTTGTGTAAGAGCCCTGGCTGTCTACTCTATAGACCAGGCTGGCCTCAAACCCACAGAGATCCACCTGCCTCTGCCTCCCAAGTGCTGGGATTAAAGGCGTGTGCCACCACCTGCCTGGAAAATATATATATTTTTTTAAAGAAGCTGCTTTGGTTACACAAGGAAAATCCAGCACAGTAGAGATCTAAAAAAAAAAAAAAGAAGAAAGAAAAAGAAAAAACAAAAACAGAACTATGATCTAAATGCATTTTGCTACCCCAAATAGCAGAAGGATCCTTTGCCCAGCAGTCTTGTGTGGCCTTGGTAAATGATAGACAAGATGCACACCCAGCTCACCTGCACACCCATGGATGTACAGGCTGCCTGGGCTTAGGGTACTCTATCCAAGCTCAGGCCCCAAACCTCCCTGATGCTGCCCTGGGCTGTACTATTTGAACAAGTGGGCGTGGCCTGGAGCTAGAGCAGCATTTCTCTCTCAGCTCTGAGGCTCTGGGATCTGGGCCTGGAGGAGGGAAAACTTGACTGATTACACTGGCCTCCCCCAAAGCTCCTTTTAGCAAGCAAGCGCAGGCTGTTCCACCTTCCTGTAGCCTAGCAACCCCAGCCTCTGACAACTGATTTATTGGAAAAAGCTTAACTTTCCCCAAGGTTTGTTTGCTTTTTTTCCCCTAGCTTCTCTTCCCCACCCCTGCTAGCTCCACTCCCCTAAATTCTTCTCTCAATCCTTGACTGTGAGGAAGGAGGGGGGATGATCATTTCACCTTCAATCTCGTGGACGTGGCCTCTCTTCCACCCTCCATCCTCAGGTGACACCTCTGGTCCCTTCTCTATGTGATGGACAGAGTGACCTTGCTAACACTCAGTTCTAATGAGCTTCCTGCTATGATCAGCCCCCCGCCCCGATTCATATGTTAGACCCATACCCCCAAGGTAATAGTTTGTGAGGTGGAACTTGGGGAGAAATAAGAATAAAGAGGCCCAGGAGAGTTGGCTCTCCCTTCCCCCACATGAGGATACAGGTGTTCTGTGCACAAGGAAGCTGGTTCCTTTAAAGGGGGCACTGATCTGCCAGGGCCTCTCTGTTGGGTTTCCAGGCTCCAGATCAGCGGTTCTCAACATGTAGGTTGTCAAGCAACCCTTCCATAGATGTCCTTTGTGTCTGCCTCTTGAACACCGCAGATGGAGCATGGACATTCTAGTCAAGCACTTTACTACTAAGTACATCTCCAGCCCCTCTTCTTAAATTTGAGACAGCATCTTGTTAAATCGCCTTGGTCAGCCCTGAAGGCTTTGAGGTTTCCATCTACCTGCCTCAGTCTCCTGAGCTACAAACCCTGACACACTCCTATCTTGCTTCAAACCCTTTGCTAGCTCCCAAAAGAGATACCCTGAAAAATCCTTCAGCAACTAGCCCTATCTTTCTATTTCTTGTGGATGCTGGGCCTCTGCCCCTCCTGATTACAGTTCTTCTCTTTGTCCCCATGTCTTCGTGCATATTGTCCCTCTGCTAGGGATGCCCTGTCTGCTCACTTAGCTTTGAGATAATCTTCAAGATTTAACTTCAGCATGGGCTCCTCTGGGAAGCTTTTCTCCCGCATCAACTAGGCAGGACTGGCCACACCTTCCTCTGTGCCACCACCTACTTCTGGGGGCCATACGGGTGGACTTGTACTGGATACATTGCTTTGTAGGAGATTGTCATTGGAGGAATTCCTTCTGAGGGTAGCAAGATTTTCTCTTCCTCTGACAAGTTTCCAGAGCTCGGCCCAGGAACTGACATACAGGGAGTGAACTAGACATGAAGGGCGAATGGGAAACCCAAAGATGCGAGGAGAGAAAGGGAAGGGAGGGAAGTAGGAAAGAGCAAGGAATGAGGGAGAGAGGGAGGTGAGAGAGGAGGGAGGGAAGAAGGGAGGGAAGAGTCTCGCCCTTACTGGCTAATTCTGATATCCCAATCAACCCATCTCTAATAATCTGTGAGCACCGGTCTTACCGGGAAGATTCTAGGTCAGAGCTGGGGCATGGTGTGCGTCTTCCCTGGAGCAGGTAGCATGGCGTCTCTCCTGCGTCTGCTCCGGAGAGGAGAGCTGCGGAGTCTGACCTCACTTCCTCTTCCTCCCAGCGTTTTGTTCTGTTTACTCCTCCCACCTATCTCCTAACCAATGAGAGCCAAGCAGCTTCTTTTTATTTAACCAATGACCTTCCTCCATCAGAAGAGGAAGAGGAAGTTAAGGAAAAAGAAGGAAGGGAAGGAAGGAGGTAGGAAAGGAAGTTGGGAGGGAGGTGGAAGAAGGGAGGGCTGAAGAGAGGGAGGGAAGGACCATAAGACAAACAAGCCAGTGTGAGCATCCAGAGGCCAATGTTGGAAGCGGGCAGGAGGATGAAGTCCTGAGGATATATGCTCCAGGATGAAAGTGCTCCAACCTGTGGCCGAAGCACAGTGGCAGCTTCTGGAGTGGGACCAGGACATATGGTAAGGGCCAGATCAGCTGGGCTCATCTGCTCCTTCCTGTTCCAGCCCTTGCCCGGTACCCTGGGAAGGCTACCCCCACTATGGCAGTGCCATCAGGCTGGGCTTGACCAGTAAGAAGTGCTCGTGGGAAAGCAGGGGGTGGGTGTTTTCCCTGCCTTGGGAGCGTTACTCCGATTCCTGCAAGGACATGCCTGGCCGCTATTCCCACGTTTGGCAGGGACTACGACTTTGGTCTTGGGTCCACCACTGCCTCTAGCTCTTTCTCTTCCAGTTCCTGTGGAAGGGGATTGCTTTTAACCGCTCTGGGTGGCCACCTCACCTCCTAGTTGATTTCCCAGTGGCTTCTGCAGCCCGTGTTCCAGTTTCCTGGTTAAATCCTTCCAATCATAAAGCTCTGTAGTGGTCCCCCTTTCCTTGTTGGTCCCTGAGTAATGTTGGTGGCTCAGAGGTGGGGTCACTGTCTACCTGGGAGGAGATGCTCCCCCTCTCCCTCTCTCTACATGGGTCTTGATCCTGCAATGCTCCTGCATTTGCCTCCTGAGTGCTGTGCCCTCCCAACACATACCTAATTTGTTATGTGGAGAGGTTTACATACTTACATTAAATCACATGGGTTGAACTGGGTGTGTGCTATTGCTGCGCGCTTTGCACTCTGAGGGCTCACTGTGCAAAGGTGGGGTCTCAGGGAGGGGAGAGCCTTGTCTGCACTGTGCCTCTCACCTACGAGGGAAGAGCTGGAGTTTTTGGCTTTAGTTCACTGAATTCCTAATGAAAAAGTAACAGAGAGAGAGAGATGTGGGGGAAGCAGGGGGCTGGCAAGAGGGGCTGACAGATATGGAGAAAGCAGGGGGCTGGCAGGAAGGGCTGACAGGTATGGAAAAAGCAGGGGGCTGGCAAGGAGAGCTGACAGGTATGGAGAAAGAAAGAGAGGGAGGGAAAGGGAGGCCGCAGCAGGTGAGCCTGTGTTCAGCACAGGCTCTGTATGCTGTAGCTCAGTCAATATTGGTTCAAGGAACAACTAAACAAAGGAACTAGAGGGGAAAGGTGGGGTTCACGGCCCAGCAAAAGTCAGGTAGGGCTTGGCCTCTGTTCCTGTAACTGCCCTTTCCAGTTCTCTCTATGACAACAGCCTTCTGAGCTGTTTCCTGGCCTCTAGTCCTCCTGAGCACAGCTCCGGGAGACTATATAAATAAATAGATAAATAAAGAAATAAGTAGATGTATAAATATCACCATCTTAGTTGCTTGAGCCACAATACTCCCATGGTCTCCAGATGTGTAACTATTAAATTCTGCTGGACACATCCAGACTGGGATTTCTCCAGTCCCTCCTCATTCTCGGGATACGAGTCTTTTCTAGGGACGATGGCTTCCTTGGAGGCCATAGCGCTCAGCCTCAGATCTTCTTTCTAGATCTTTCCTTGTTTCTGTCTTTATCTCTTTAAGACCTGGTGATCCTCTTCCGGTTTGAGACAGGGCCAAGGAACAGAAAATTTGAAAGGTGAACTCAGATTTGCACTTGATCCCACGTCCCTTTCTCCTCCAATACTTTGCTTTTGGTATTTGCTGGGTCTAGGGACCCCATTCTGGTAGCCTGGCGGTCATTCAGCAGCTTCTTAGTCATTGTCTCTTGAGTTTCTGAGAAAGAAATAGGCTCTAAGGACACAAAATGGCCCAGTCCCTTGAGTAGAGGTCTTATGATCGTCAGATCTGGGCATGCTCCTAGGCAGGTAACAAGATGAAGGAGCTGGGCAAGCGGTGCCTCACCAGACCCCTCCTAGTTGAAGGACCACACTCAGGGGACTCTAAGCAGGAGAAAAAGACTGAACTTGAGGAATGGCTGGGGGTGATGGTGATGGAACCAGCAAGGGCAATTCTGATGGTGTTCCACCAGAATGAAGCCATGAAGGACAGGGAGATGCTCAGGAAGATTCTGGGCTTTCTAGCTGGAAACATGTAGTTTCTGGAGACATGTTGAGTATCTTAGGAGCAGTCCAAAGGAGGGGACAGTGTGGGCACTACCATGTTGCTAAAAGAGAGGTGCGGCTCTCTATCATCACTGGCAGACCTGCTGGGGAGGGAGAGGGCCTGGGTTTTAGGCTGGGAAGCAAGGTGGGATGTCAGGGAAGAGGCTCCTTCTATGGCGAGATTTAGAGAAGTTTCCTGGAAAAGATGGGTGAGCAGAAGGTCAAGCCCAGAAGACAAAACAAGGCAGTGAAAGATGGCAGTTGGCGATGGGTCCTCCCACAGGGCTGACCAGGTCCAGCTCTATTTAGCCTCCATACTCAGATGAGACTCGGCATGTTCAAGTATCCCGGTGAGCACCAGGGATGAATTCCAAGAGATCCCATCTCCAAGTGGTTTTGAGCATTTGAGAGCCTAGGTTTTGATTGGCACTTGGCAGAGACTGGGAAGCCCTTAGTTCACTTTTGGGTTCACCTATGCAAAAGTACTTCAAGCATTCGGGGACCTACAGAATGACGATTCTGAGATGCTAACTATGCGTGCAGGTTCTAAAGCTCAGAGGATGTTGGGAGATAGGGACCTGAGCTTTAGAGTCCAGAGGCCCACAATCAGGAAGGGATGCTACCAGCAGCTCTAGCAGTGAGCCCACCCTCTAAGAGCGAACATTTTGTGGGTGGGACGGAAAATAGAAAGGCTGATGACAGTTAAGGCCTGAGGTAGATGGACTGTGACTGTTATTCTTTCGGTCCCTGCCCTAGCCACGCCCACTCCTTTTAACTTCTGACCTCCGCAGGCCATCGCTCTCTCCCTGTGTTCTCTCCCGGTGTACACACGGGGCTCTGCCTCTCTCCTCCTCTCTCTCCCTTCTTCTCTTTCTTCTCTCTCTCTCTCTCTCTCTCTCTCTCTCCCTCCCTCCCTCCCCCTTTTTAATAAACATTTATGGCTATTTTCTGTGTTTATATGTCTGACCAGCCGCGTGCGTGCCCTCCCGCTGGTGAGAAGCTGTAGCCGCTTGCTCGGGTGCCGGACCCTAGAGCCGGCGCCCGGCACTGCTGGTACCAGCCGGAGTTTGCTGCGGGGCGGGGGGACCCCAGGGATATTTTTTAAGAATAAGAGTGACAAGGGACACGTGGCAGCAACACAGTGCAGGAAGTCAGAGGTCACCTCAAGAGGTAGGTGGGGTGACCAGCAAGGGGCTGATCGTAGGTCGATTTGGGACGCTTTTATGAAGGAAACAATGTGAACCTGACCTGAGAGAGTGGGCAGCATAACGCTGCCGCAAGGGCAATGTGCCACAGGCACCGACCTGAGTTCGGGAGTGAAGCTGGAGGTAGAAACTGGAGCCAGCTAGCCGATGAAGGACTGGGTGCTGGCTGGAAAAGTTCAAATAACCTGACAGTGAGGTATAGCTAATGAAGGTAGGGGACGAGGGACGAACCGGCACTGGTGTGGTTCAAACCGGCTTTTAGATTTCAGAGTGAAAGTCCTATCTGGCAGGAATGACTATGGAGAGAGAGACCTGGGAGGCTTTGCTCCAGCCTGACGACCCGAGCAGCTCATTTTCCTGATGGGCCCTTCAACCTTCTTTCCCCAGCCTTCTTGTATGGCCAGACAGGGCTTCTGATAAGGAGGGCAAGGTTACACGGGCTAGCCCGTGGACAGCGGCAGTTCAGAAGGTCTGTTACATTTAAGGGGGATCCTTTGTCCAGTCTGACCTTATCCTAGGCCAACCTCTTTGGGGGAGGGGAGGGGATCACATAGCTGCCCTGGGTCTCTTTCCTTCCTGTTTGGGCCTCTGCTCTCAAACCAAAGCTTTTCTGCTCAGGGGTCTGTGGTTCCCACCCTCCAGCCAGATCTCTTGCACCCTCGTGTTCACCTCTGTTTATTTGCTCTTGTTTTAGGGGACCACCTTGAGAAATCCACCGCCCCAGTGTAAACATGCACACTGTGTTTTGCACACCACAGGTAAGCAGCCTTCTTGCCCACTTCAAAAGCAACACAGTGAACTCACTTCTGTTGTCTTAGGCTCAGTCTGATCAGCACGCCAGGGTCTCACCAGGAGGACATGGGATAATAACCATATAAAAGCCTTCCCTGGGAGTGGAGAGGCTTTCCAAGGAAAGAGGAGAAATTGTTCCTCCCAGTAGAGTTCCCTCAGAAGTCTGCGGAGGAGCTGACTTCCAGCCCTCAGGGAGTTTGCTGCCAAGGCATTCCACCCAAAAGGAATGTGGAATCCCTGCTGGGAAACAGGTTTTTCACTGTTCTGTGGAGCCAAGACTAAAGCCTGTTGCTGTCCAGACCCAAGGAGACACAGGTCCTCAGGGTCGTGGAGCTTGAAGTACAGACTCCTCCGTCTATTGTCGAGGGGGCCCAGGCGGGTGGAAACAGCAACCTGGCTCCTAAGGTGAGAGACTTAAAATAGTGCTAATCTTCCTAGCTGCTGCTGGAGCTGAGCACTCCTGGTGAGCAGGCGCCCTGCCAATCACTCCTCACGAATGACCTCCTGTCCATTCCTCCCCTGGGAGGGGACACATGGCCGTGGCATCCACCTGGATAGTGGCCCTCAAGCTCACAGCCAGCACACAGCGTCTGCTCATGGACGGCTGACGGTGTGTCAGATTCCTACCCTGGCCTGAATTTTGGGGTAGGCATATTTGTCTCCGTTTTTTTTTTTTTTTGGAGGCTTTTGGAGGTTAAGTAACTGGCTATAATTACCCAACTTAATGGCAGAGCCAGGTAAACTCAAGGCCAGGCCACAGATGCCAAGCCACTTAGCTGTTTCTCTGTGATCTCCTTCAGTGACCAAAGCGGCCATCCAGTCCCTGTCCTGTTCACATCACCTGACCTTCAGAAACAAACCTGAGACTGAGAGAGAACACTGCGTCCCAGGTCAAGCCTCAGCCGGAGGGGAGAAGCTGGCTTCTCCCAAAGGCCTCAGCATCACAGGAAGCTGGTCCATCAGGGTAGACCTGGAGGCTGCCCTATATTCACTTCTTTCGTTTGTCCTCTTGGGCTTGCCATCCTAAACTTGATTTACCTCAATGTTTGTGTAGTTCTGGGCTGAGTCCCCAGTACTAGGCATGGAGTAGGGTCACCAACGATAAATGAATTCAGGTCCCAGGGTTAACCTAAGCGTGAAGGAGACCATTTGCCACCTCATCTGATTTTATCTGAAAGGTGCTGCCGTCCCTCAGCTTTTCAGTGGGTAGCTCTCTCTCTTCTCTGCTGGCTGATGCTCACCTCTTGTAACCCTTTCCTCAAATAAGGCCAGACCTTAACTAGAATTGTCCCCACCCCCGGAGAATGCTAGCTCCCAGATATCCCTTCCCATCCAAGTTCATATTGTGGGAAAAGTATGATTCCCATGCTTCCTGGGGGTTAAGACTAAGGCAGAGGGCTGGGGGCATAGCTCAGTGAAATCTTCCTAAACCCGTTCTCTTGGCCCCCTCTCTGATGTGTGTGCCTGTGCTGCTTGGCAGGCAGGGGCCAGGAGGCCTCCCAATCTTCTTGACTTGGCAGGACTGTGACAAATCATGAGGCCGAGTCCTTGATGACTGCTCATTTCCAACAGGAAAACTTCGATGCAAAGGAGCAGAGCTTTGAGGACCTGACCCCAGGTACGATCCTGGGCACGTACCCGGAGCGGGGGCAAACACCCTAGCTTTTATTTCAGGAGCTATCTTCGGCAGGAGCACACCCGCTGATTTTTGTAGTGCTGGACGGAACCCTTCGTCTCAGGCATGGCTAAGTTTTCAAGTCCACCCATCCTCCCACTCGCTCACGTCACTGGATTAGCTCCTTCCATCTTAGTCCCCTTGCCCATAAACCACAGACAGTCGGCTTCCATTTCCTTTCTTTCTGGGGCAGAGCAGGAGGCAGGGAGGACACTTTAGGAAAGTTTTCCAAGTAGGTTAGTTTGCCCCGAGTCAATGGCAAAGTTTCCCAGAGGCTGAGCTGCTCAAGGGCTATGAAAAGCTGTCCCTCCTCTTGGGGCCATAGGATCATGGAAGGTCATGTATGAGAAGCATCATATTGTGTTCGAAAGACATTATAGAAGTCATCAATATTTAATGAGGCCTGGGGCGGGTGTGGTCTGTTTGGTTGGCTGGTCAACTGTGTGATTGCAAGTTTGGCGTGGCCTTGTGTGGCATGCCAAGGTCCCTTGTCCTCAGGGACATTGGTGTCCTCAGGAATGGTATACTACCTGGCGGGGCAGACAATAAGGTGGCTCCCAACTGGCCATTTCTTTCTCCTGCTCTCTTATTTGGGAGGAAAACAATACTAACACTTGCCAATTACTGCTGCTTATTTTGGGCCAGCTATCATCTCCTTTGTTGAGCAAACTGAGGCCTGGGGAATTCGTGAAGTTGTTCCGAGACAAATAGTAATCAAGGTTTAGGGACGGTAGTGGTAGGAAGGCCAACTAATTGAAGAGAGAAATGCATGGGCAATGGACCTCAAGTATTTAGAGGCAATATTTTCACAAAGTGAGGGTCCCAAAGCTCTAAAGAAACATAAGCAAATAGGGATAGGGTGAGAAACCTTGTTCTCAAATGCTTGCCTGTCTCTCCCAATCTTTGCTTTTGGCAGGGTTTCATGTATTCCAGGCTGGCCTCAAACTCACGAGCTGAAGACTGAGTTTCTGTTCCTGCTGCCTTCCCCTCTTAGGCTGGAATCACAGGAAGTATCATAGGTTTTCGGGTCTGCTAGACAAGCACTCTGTCGTGTCTATGGGTGCCTTCCTTTTTCTCCTCCCGTGGAGACTTCTTAGGCTCTGAAGATGCAGGGATGGAGTCCACGGGGAAGGGTAGGATGCAGCTTTTTCATGGTCCTATTGCTGCTGGTCTAGAAACTGGATGCTGCTTGGCCACTGGCCCCTCCCTCTTGCTGTAGGTGACTGTGTCCTTGGCGCTATAGCTTAAGCTGCTAAGGTTTATAGAAAATTATACCGAGGGCTATGATGCTGTCTACCCTGCAGGCAAACTTTCCCTCCTTCCCACCGTGGGCACAGTCTCTCACCTCTGTTTATTGTCCTGCCAGGTTGGCTCCTATCTTCTCCAGCTTCAAACAATGAGGCATCTCATTCAGAGCAAAAGGAAGAGTGCAGGAGTCACCTAAGTTCTTGTGGACACAATTCCACAAATGACCTTGAAACGACTGTGTGTTCCTGTTTGACTGAAGCCACCTTGCAAAGCTCAGGGTTCTGACTGTGCTGCCGAGAGGAGGATGGAACCTGCTCTGACAAGAGCTTCAGGTGATGCCAAACCTCAGCACAGAGTCCCCACGTCTCCTCACCAAGCACCACCTGCTGTATTCACTCCCGCGTGGGTCTAAACCAGAGGGCTGACTTTCAGCAGGATTGTGAGGTCAGGCCAGGGTGTGCTGGCCACTCTGCTATTCATTCTTCTTCCCTAGAACCTGTATGGTAGCCTTGCCATTCCTGGGTCTTGTCCAACATCAACCACATCACCCAGCTCCTGGGCTGGGCTGAGATTCTCTTACAGCACCACCGACCCCTGTCTTTAAGAACTAAACTAAGGCATACGCATACAAAAAACATATGAATGAGTATGTTTATATACATTTACTGAACATGTATACGTGGGCCAATGCATGTATATTCTCTGCGTCTCTCTCTCTCTCTCTCTCTCTCTCTCTCTCTCTCTCTCACACACACACACACACACACACACACACACACACACACACGAGGAGGGGGGAAGAATTCCAGTGCCAAGTCCCATACACTAACGACAGACAGGGTGACCTTTCCATTCCAGGAAACATTTGTTTACCTCAGCCCTGGCAGCTTGTTTTCTGACCTCCAGGTGAGTGAGGGATGTGCTGGCGGCCACAGCAGGCCACCCTTGGGCGTGGAGAAAAGCATTTTTTTTCTCCAGGTTGTCACAAGCCTTGGGTGGAATTTGAGCTGGACTCCAGCCCAGACTTGCCCAGTGCCTGAACACCTCTCCACAAAACTCTCTGGAAATTATGGAAGGAGCCTAATAGGAAGGACATGAAACTGAGGAGGAGGGGGACATCTGGGGAACAGATGAAGCCTCCAGGTTGCCCACAATTCAGATCAAGTACACTGAGGGCTTCAGCTTTAGGCTGGGTTAGCAGAATCCATTGCTAGGAAACCTGTCAAAGAGCCCAGCATTCTACAAGAACATAGCATAACTGATTCTATGGTTTGAATGTGGTTGAGCCCTTCTGAAACACATGCTAAAATTTGATTATCATTGTGGCCGTGTTAGAATGCAGAACCAACAAGAGATTGACTAGGTCTTCAAGAGGGAGTAATGTCTCACTCATGGGATTGTCATAACATGAGGCTGTCCCTCTCGTTCTGTTTCTTTTGAACATGGACATTTCCCTGTTATCTGCTGTCTTGTGGCCAAAATCAGATATTGAGTAGATGCTCGTACCATGTTCTTGAACTTACTAGTATTCAGAAGCGTAAGCAAAAATAAACTTCTTATCTTTATAGGCTCCCTAGTCTTGGGTATTGTGTTATAGCAACAGGAAACAAACCATGCCACCTAGGTTTTGTGGGCCTTTGCAGTGGACCATATTTTTAGCAACATGACTTTTGGGATTATTTGATCATGTTTGGTTAATCAAGGTTGTCATGTGACAACTGGCAAGTAGCCAGGGCAATGAGCTCATATACATTTTATAGATGAGGAAAAACAGACAAGAAAGGTAGAGTGTAGTATACAGGGTTGGAACGGCCACCTTCTGGTTTTATTGTTTTGACAACGCTGCTGCTTTCAGCCAGCTTTAAATTTCATTTGATAACATACACACACCTTTAGTGAGGCCTTTATATTTCCTGCTGGGGTTTAGGCAAGAAATGAACACAGGCTCATGTGCTCAGCACTCGGTTCCCTGGTGACACGGTCTTGGGAGTTTCTGGAAACTTTAGGAGGTAGGTCCTACTTGGAAGTAGACCACTAGAGGTGTGCTTTGAAGGTTGTGCCTGGTCCCCAGTCCCTCCTTTGCACCCTGCTTCTTGTTCATCTTTGGGTGAACAGCTTACATGGTCCTGCCGCCATGATGCCAAGAGCTATGGACTATAGTCTCTGAAACTGTGAACTAAAATAACCCTTGTATCCTTTCGTTTATTTCTATCAGGTATTTGTCTAAGTAACAAAATATCGGAATAATTCACCTTTAACACGGCAGGGCCCATTCTCTCTTCACATTTTCTCAGGTCCCATGAGCCTCTTTGGTTGGATTCTCCTAACTGCTTACACAATCAGTTCAGCTCCTCACATTTGGACAAGGCCTTTTCTTTCTCATGGTGGGTCCCAGCAATCCTATCCATTGCAGACAAGTTGATAGTGACCTAGTATACTGGTTTGGGACCAGAGTCCCCGTCTTGTCCCTTTTAAACCTGATGTGCTTTCAACTTTATCCTGCGGACTCTTCCCCAGAGGGAAACAGAAACAACTGCCTACAGGAAGTATGCTGTAGCTTCCTCCACAGACTCCATGGAAACGGCAAGGAGCGGGCCTGTGCATGGCATTTCTTCTAGGCACACTCCAGTTCTCCTTAGAAGCTGCTGAACCACATTGTGTGTTTTCACGGTGGCCGATACTGATCCATAGTCTCTCCAAAACAAAGCAGGATAATTGAGTCACAGACTATCAGAGAAAGGCTTCCATCTGGTCAAATGCCCTCAGTGTACAGACGAAGACAGGGAAATTTGGAATTACTTGCTCAAGGCCACCCCACCTAGTTATGGGTGGAGGGAATAGTCTAGTCTCCTACTGAACTTGCTAGTGTGGTGTCAGCTGCTTTTACCTTGGAAGCTGGGCTCCAGGGGCTTGTCTGGATGTCCCGTGGCTTGGGAGAATAAAAGCAACCCTACTTCCGAATTGATCTTGTTTTTGTTCGTCCTCTCTTCTTTGCAGATTCCCATTCTCCTTTGGGAGTGTTGATCCCTCAACACGTACACACACCAAGCACCCTTCTTAAAAAAAATCAAAAGATTAAACATTTAAAATTAAAAACATTTAAAAATTAAAAAAAAATTTAAATGCTAGCCTAAGTTATATCTAATAAGACAGGCAGAATTCCAGGCCTCAGCTAATAGAAGCTGGAAGCTTATTTACAGTAATGAATGCCAGAATTATTATTTGTGTGAATAATCCTAGAACTACTTGTTGGGTAAAAGGGAACAACTGGAGCAGGAAACCAACCAATCACTGAGCCAGTAAAAGAACCATGTCCTGGATCTGAGACCTGGGCCAGGGAAAGAAACATTTTTTTTTTATTGATTTTATTGAGCTCTACATTTTTCTCTGCTCCTCTCCCTTCCTCTCCCCTCCCCTTCAACTCTCTCCTATGGTCCCCATGCTCCCAATTTACTCAGGAGATCTTGTCTTTTTCTACTTCATATGTAGATTAGATTCACATATGTCTCTCTTAGGGTCCTCATTGTTGTCTAGGTTCTCTGAGATTGTGATTTGTAGGCTGGTTTTCTTTGCTTTATGTTTAAAAACCACTTATGAGTGAGTACTTTTGATATTTGTCTTTCTGAGCCTGGGTTACCTCACCCAAAATAATGTTTTCTAGCTCCATCCATTTACCTGCAAAATTCAAGATGTTGTTTTTTTTCTGCTGTGTAGTACTCCATTGTGTAAATGTACCACACTTTACTTATCCATTCTTCAGGTGAGGGGCATTTGGACTGTTTCCAGATTCTGGTTATGACAAACAATGCTGCTATGAACATAGTTGAGCACATGTCCTTGTGATATGATTGAGCATCCTTTGGATATATACCCAAAAATGGTATTGCTGGGTCTTGAGAAAGGTTGTTTCCTAATTTTCTGAGAAATTGCCATACTGTTATCCAAAGGGGCTGTACCAGCTTGCACTCCCACCAGCAATGCAGAAGTGTTCCCTTTTCCCCACAACATCTCCAGTATAAGTTGTTATCAGTGTTTTTTATCTTGGCTATTCTTACAGGTGTACAATGGAATCTCAGAGTTGTTTTGGTTTGCATTTCTCTGATGACTAAGGATGTTGAACTTTTCCTTAAGTGTCTTTCAGCCCTTTTAGATTCCTCTGTTGAGAGTTCTCTGTTTAGGTCTGTACTCCATTTTCTTTTTATTGGATTATGTGTTCTTTTGATGACCAATTTCTTGAGTTCTTTGTATATTTTGGAGATCAGACCTCTGTCTGATGTGGGGTTGGTGAAGATCCTTTCCCATTCTGTAGGCTGCCGTTTTGTCTTGTTGACTATATCCTTTGCTTTACAGAAGTTTTTCAGTTTTAGGAGGTCCCATTTATTAATTGTTTCTCTCAGTGTCTGTGCTACTCGGGTTATATTTAGGAAGTGGTCTCCTGTGCCAGTATGTTCAAGTGTACTTTCCATTTTCTGGTACTCAACTTCATATGGAAAAGCAAAAAGCCCAGGATAACCAAAACAATCCTGTACAATAAAAGAACTTCTTTCTGGAGGCATCACAATCCTGACTTCAAACTCTAGTACAGAGCTACAATATTGAAAACAGCCTGGTATTGGCATAAAACAAACAGGAAGACCAATGGAACCAAATCGAAGACCCAGATCTTAATCCACATACCTATGAACACCTGATTTTTGACAAAGAAGCAAAAAATATAAATTAGAAAAAAGAAAGCATATTTAACAAATGATGCTGGCATAAATGGATATCAACATGTAGAGGAATGAAAATAGATCCATATCTATTACCATGCACAAAACTCAAGTCCACATGGATCAAAGACCTCAACATAAAGCCTGCCACACTGAACCTCATAGAAAAGAAGCAGTTTTATCCCTGAAACAAGGATTAAAGACACACACCCTGACTCTGAAACTAGTGTTAAAGAAACACACTTTGTCTCTAGCATCAGAGCCAGTAAAAGAAATATGCCTTGGTTATAAGATCAGAGTCAAAAGCTAAAAGTACCAGTGAAAGAAACACAGCTTGGGCATAAAATCAGAGCCAACTCTGCCCCTGACCAACTAAGTTGACCAATCCCTAAGCAGGGAAAACTAACCAATCCCTCTTCTCCCTGGGAAAACTCCGCCCCTAAGAATCCCTATATAAGTCTCTCTGCCCCTTCCATCAGGGGCCACCATTTATATCTCCCTGGTAGAGGCAGATACTCTCCTGGACTCCTCCTTCCCAAATAAATCTCTTTCTCAAAAGAGTCTTGGGTAACAATCTTCATTTACAAGCACAGAATAGAAGAACCTGGCTGGGATGTCCCCTAGGGGCCTGAGCAAGGTGGAGCAGAACAGAAGAACCTTGCTAGGAAGGCTGAGCAAGGCCGAGCAGAAAAAAAGTAACAACTTTTCCCCCAGAACGGGAGGAGATGGCTGCATTTCTTCAAGGGTGTCTGCTTTAGCAGGGTGTTAGCAAAAGAAGAAACATCTCGGGAGGGAGAAGAAGCAGATAGCTCTGCTAGGACGTTCCCTTTAAGGAAGAGAACAGAGTTCAGCTGTAGCCGCTCTCCAGGAGAAGAGCTGGATTGTTATATCTTTGGGGAGACCATCGCCAAGCCCATCCCAGCTTCAGGTAGCCTGACTTCCAGATAGTCAGGCCACCTGTCCTCCAGGGATGAGCTGTTCTAGTACAGCTCCAACCTCCAGAGCTCTCCTATTGTGGCTCCACCCTCCAGGGCTGAGTTGTCCGATTCTGGCTCTAGCCTCCAGGACTGTCCGATTCTGGCTCTAAGTTTAGCCTGACTTCCCAATAGTCAGGATGTCTCTGCAACCCTACAACTGTAACATATTCCCCTACATCACCTGTTCGGGATCCTGAATCAACTCTCCTAGCATCTATGCCTAAAACTATTCCCTCTGTTTCCTGTGACCCTCCTTGGACTCCAAATCTTGATTTATAGGTATCTCTAGATGGACAACTAGACCTACATTCTCCTGTCTGGTTTAAGCACCTGAATTGACTAGATATTGGAAGTAACACTTAGAACAAACCAACATCACCCTGCTTTTGAATGATTGCCTGGTCTAGCCTCTGCCCTGGCCAGGACTAGGCATTGTTTTTGTGTTCATGTGATCTTCCTGAACATCGGCTTTGAATCTAAACTTCTAAATCTTTTATTTTGATGTCTTATTTCAGACAGGGTCTCATGTAGGTCAGGCTGGTCTAGAACTTTCTGACTTTGAACTCCTGATTCTCCTGTTCCTGCCTCCAGAGTTCTGGGATTTTAGGCATCAGTTGGTTCTAAGTCCTAAGAGTATCTGATTTCATGTCAGTATCTGACTTCGGCTTTGGCATTTGTGCCCACAGTAAGTGTATATCTCCTCCCTGAATGACATCCCTTCAACTGCAACCTCAGACCAAGGCAACTTCCTGCCCTCATGGCTGCCAGCTTGGGGCACCTCCTATTCTAGTTCTATCTCCTCTTGGCCTACTTCATTTGAGGCAGTCCATGGCCTGTAGCTGACACATAATCCTAACAGACCTTAGATAAATATTTATAAAGTTGAATCAACTCAGGAGTGGTTCAGAAATTCCAGGAGCATCTAAAAGAATCCAGAGGCCCTGTCTGGGGTTTAATGGTTTATTCCATGTTGAAAATGCCCCTCATCCATCCTTGAACTTCTCTTTGCTTCAGAAGTTTGGGAGAAATGCAGATGTCTTGATAGGGGCACCATGATGAGCATGGGAACAGTCTTCCACATGTGACTTGTGCATCTAGCAGTATTCGGCAGCCTCAAGCCTAGCACTTTGTCCCATGTCTGTCCAGCCCTGCATTTGGAAGTGCTGGAGCTGGACACAGGTCCTACCTGTCACTGGCTGGTCTGGAGGGTGTCCTTACAACCCTACTTTTGCATAACAGACTCTGTCCCCAAAGAAGATAGAAGCAGAGCTAGCCTTGGAGACCGTCTTAGTCACTGTTCTATTGCTGTGAAGAGACACCATGACAAAGGCAACTTTTATAAAAGAAAGCGCTTCATTTGGGGCTTGCGTACAGTGTTTTAGAGGGTTAGTACATTATTCGTTATCATCATGGTGAGAGCATTGGAGGCACATACGGCACACCTGAGCAGTAGCTGAGAGCTTTTACATCCTGAGTCACAGGGAAAGAGAGAGAGAGAGAAAGAGGGGGGGGCAGGGAAGGAGAGAGGGAGAGAGGGAGAGAGGAAGGGAGGGAGAGAGAGAAACTGGGCCTGTAAGTTTTTGAAACCTCAAAGCCCACACCCAGTGACACACTTCCTCCAACAAGGCTATACTACCTAGTCCTTCTAACCCTTCCCACACAGCTCCGCTCCCCAGTGATGAAGCAGTGGAGTATATAGACCTATGGGGATGTTCCTATACAACCACCACGCTGTTCATTTTCCTTTGAAATTCCTCTCTGTATTATTCCTAAGTGGGGCTGTTCATTCTAGATTTGAAATGTTTGTTGGAATTTAGGTGCTCACATTAAGGTGGCCTCAGAAAACTCACTTGGGGCAGCAATGCTAAAGCCCTATAAGCAGAGGGCCAGGCCCTCCTTGAGGGGCAAGCCAGTGGCTCTCTGCTGAGCTCAGCCACCATGCTAGTCCTTGAGCATTTACCTTATAAAGCCAGTTTAGAACTGTTGTGGGATATTCCTTTACACTGTGTGAAGATGTGCCACTGTGACTGGTTTAATAAAAAGCTAACTGGCCAATAGCTAGGCAGGAGGTAAAGGTGGGACTTCTGGACAGAGAGAGCTCTGGGAAGAAGAAAGGCAGAGTTGCCAGCCAGATGAGGACTAACCAGGACGGGCATAATCGAGATGAAGTGAGATGAGGTAACCAGTGTATGGAAGAATGTAGATTTAAAAAAATAAAAAATGAGTTAATTTAAGTTTTAAGATCTAGTTAGAAGCAAGCATAAGCTAGGGAGAGCTTTCATAATTAATGTATTTATGTCTTTTTTTCTGAGCTGGTAGCCCAAAAAGAAAAATCCATCTACACAGAACATTCCCTGAATTCTTCCTTTGTATTTGGAATACTTTTCCTATAGGATGAGAGAACAATTTTGCCTCTTTAAAAACAGTTTGCGGAGCTGGAGGGATGGCTTAGCAGTTAAGAGTGTTTCTTGCTCTTTCAGAGGACAGGAGTTCAGTCCCCAGGGTCCATGTTGGGTGACTCACAATCACCTGTCTAACTCCAGTTCCAGGGGATCTACAAGCCCTGCCCCCCTCGTCCACCACTGTGGCAGGCAGATCTTCCTTCCTGCCTGTAGCCTGAGTCCTTTCCTTTCTGTTTCCCAAAGAGGTAGCTGATGCCGTGATCCTCTCCTCTCCCCCCTTTCTCTTTTTCTCTCTCTCTGTTTCTTTCTCCTCATCCCCTTCTCCCTTTCTCTCTCCTTTCCCCTTCCCTCCATAACCTGCTAAATAAATATCCAACTTCACTCTGCATGGCATGCCTATCTGTCTCTGTCTCTCACCCACCACCCGACTCCCTGCCTAGGAATTCCAACCTTTTGCTCCCTGCCACAGCTTGTGGCACAATTCAGCAACAAGGCATATCAAACCTCCAGGTTTCTCTTGTTATTATACTTAAAACTCCCATGGCTCAAAAAATGTGGTTTCTCCATACAACATGTGACCGCCGCCATTTTGACTGAGGTCAAGTGATCTTACCACTATCTTAACTGAGGTCAGGTGATTTCACCACCATCTTAACTGATGGCCAGGTCAGGTGACCGAGTCCTGCCATCTTTACTGAGGTATACCCTTCCTAATCCCCCAGTTTACTTACATTCTTGTCTCTAAATTCCTCTTGCTGACTCTGTTGCATGTGTGTTTTGTGCAATGGCATGCCTTTGGTAGTGCCCACCAAAGCATCCACTTTGCCCAATTCCTGTTCACTGTGTGTGTGTGTGTGTGTGTGTGTGTGTGTGTGTGCATGTGCAAACAGACTACTTAAATGTACCTATGTTTACTATTAAATGTTATAATTGTCTGTTCATGGTATCTCATATCAGACTACAAAACAAGAAGTCTCATGTTTTAAATTGGTATGTACTTTTAAGTCTTACAAAAATACAGTATAAAATATATTAAGCTGTTCTCTACTATTGTCAGTTTTGCCATTAACCTTCTATTGCAAACAGTTTCTTCTGTCTTTTACAAGTATAAATCTTACCTGTTAAGTTGAGAGCCAGTATAGCCAAGCTTGCTCTCCAGGCAGATTCTATAACTTAGCTATACCTGGTAAACAGCCCTCAACTACTCAGAGATCTGGGGAATATGGCATTTAAATGCTTAATTATTAGAAAAAAAACCTTTCATAACAAAAAGAGACAGGTTGGCTCCTAGCAGCAGCACTCTATTTCCTCCAAAGAAGACAGAAGACAAGTGAACACAACACAGTGTCCATCCATAATTTGTTTCAACTGCCAAGTGCTGACCACTGGGAAAAACCGCCTTTCATCTAAACTAAAGATCTCCAGACAGTGGACAGAATCGCTGCAATCAACAACCTAGCTGCTCAGGCCAAGGTAGGCTTGTCTTCCTACAGATTTCTTAGCTCACAGGATCTTCTGGAGCCTGGCAGGCCCTGTGCTAAACAGCAAAAGGCAAATACAACCCTCAGGGACCATGGAGAACCCTGAGGAGTAGCTCTAGGTGCCAACCAAGAAAGCTCTCTGTCGTTTTTAATTAATAACTCAAGTAAAATTTTATCCTTCTCAAAGATCTCTGATGAAGTTTGACAGCTGAAAGGTTTTGCTGGTTTAAAAAGACAGCCTTACCAAACAAATTTCAGCAAAATACAAATACATGTTATTAAGGTGTGTACCTACAAGTTATAAAGGTGTGAGGACAGGTGCACACTATCAAATTTCTCTCTTATGCTGCCTTTTATAGTCTTAAAGACACTTTTCATTTGCAAAAATATCCATCACAGTTATTCTGATATAAATATGCTGCTGTTTAAATTTTCACAAACCCCCAAAATTCTTGTGAGTTCCAGGAAGCTGAGTTGAAGGATCCACCTCAAACAGGTCAGATTCTTCTTAATTCCCTGGTCCTAATTTTTTTCCCCCATCTTTGCCCTCTGTTCTGCCAATACTTTAAACAGGTGTAAGGGACACCAGATATTTCCATACCACAAACACTGAACTGGAGCAAAGAGACCAGCTATCCCAGGATGTGACCAGTACCCAGCTTTCTCAGGTTCCCCCAAGATGACACCCACAAATAAGCAGGAAGTGGTCTTGAGAATCCACTGTCCCAATTCCTAGCCTCTTGCCTATTTATTATTAAAAAAAATGGGAATGTAATGGCCTGGCCTGTTCCTTTAAAAGACAGTTGGCGCACGCCTTTAATCCCAGCACTTGGGAGGCAGAGGCAGGGGATCTCTGTGAGTTCGAGGCCAGCCTGGTCTACAAGAGCTAGTTCCAGGACAGGCTCTAAAAGTACAGCGAAACCCTGCCTCGAAAAACTGAGAGAGAGAGAGAGAGAAACCCTGCCCACTTTTTCCACTGTCCACCAAGGCAAGCAGATCTTCCTTCTGGTTCTAGCCTGAGTTCCTTCCTTTCTGTCTCCCTCCCAAAGAGGTAGCTTCTGCCTCTTTCCCTTCTCCCCTTCTCCCTTCCTCTCTCTCTCTCTCTCTCTCTCTCTCTCTCTCTCTCTCTCTCTCTCTCTCTCTCCCCATTGCCCACTGCAGCATTTTCTCTAAACCATAACAGAATCCAGCAAAGGGGATGATGGGACTGAGACCTTTATCCCAGGAGCCTGAAGGGAACATAGACTTCCCAGCTTCCCTGTGACAAGCTTGGAATTAGACCCTTTATAGTCTATGAAATCTCATAATGACTGCAGTCTTAGGAGAAGCTCTGAGCCAGGATCACTTAGTCACCTGCGCCTAGACTCCCTCGCAGAACCAAGAGGCGACACACAGAGTCAATGTCTGAGTAATTTGTTATGCAGCAGAAAGTACCTAATGCATGTCTCCATTTTGGCACTCGAGATACACCGTCTAAATTTCTTCACTCACTCCTCCACAACCTCCCTTCCACATGCCTCAACTCCTTGTTGGAGTTGTTTCTAGTCCAGATGAGACCTTTGTGTCAATTTTAAGAAGATATCCATTCTTTCAGGTGCTCTGACTGAGAAGTTGTCACAAACGTCCCCTCTGTGATGAACAGGGTCAGAGGCCAGAGGTGCTGCCTTTGTCCACTGCTCAGTCTGCAGCTGCATGGAGTACAGATGTAGGCGGGAGTTTCTGTCCCGCCAGCAATTCCCAAATGAACACATTGAGACTCCATATGACATATAAGTGCTTAGTCGATAGCTCAGGCTTGTTGCTAGCTAACTCTCACACTTAAATTAATCCATAATTCTTATCAATGTTTAGCCACGTGGCTTGGTACCTTTTCTCAGTATGGCATTCTCATCCCTGTATTCTCTGACTCCACCCTTCCTCTTCCCAGAATTCTCCTAGTCTGGCTCTCATGCTCAATCTCCTCATGCCTAGCTATCAGCCAGTCAGCTTTTATTTAACAATGAGCATAATCCACAGCACACAGGTCTCCACTCCTTAAAATCCCTCTTCTAATGTTGGCAGTGGCTTGCTACTTTGCTAGCTGGCAACTTTCTTGCTTCCCCTTTCTTCACTTGACACTGTGAACTGCTCCCGTATCCTTTCAGCCTGCTGTGTAGGATTGTGGGAAACGGCAGGGACAAGTAACTTCACAGGTGGCATATTGCTGAAAAGTCCTGGCCGTTATGGTGACAGTAAACCCTAGCAAAGCCAAACCGGTCATTCCTCAGGCAGTCTTGGTCTCTCACCTACCGCTGCAATTGAATACCTTGCACTGGTCTTTTCTCAGCGATAGAAGCTTACTTGGCTCGTGGTTTTGGAGAGTAAGGGGTCTAGCTGTATGACTCCAGTATTTGGCAAAGGCTTTGCACTGCTCTATAACACGACTGGAAAGTAAGCAAGAGGAACATGAGCTAAACCCACCTTTTTTGTTGAGCACCCGCTCCCTCTAGAACAGCGTTAGTCCTCCCTGCACTCACGAGGGGAGCACCATCCACACTTTAATCACTTTTTATAGATGTGCCTCCTACTACTATCTCAGTTCAGTGTCAACCTGCACCTGTAGGGGCATCCAAACCACAGAGGCAGTCTTCCCTGGGTGTTGTCCAGGGTCTCCCTGGCACCCGTCTCACACTTGCTTCTGCTTCGCACTTTCTGTCCCCGGCGAGCTCTTGTATTCTAGAGCTGCCTGCTTTTATTTGTTTATTTTCAGATAGAGTCTCATGGACGACCATAAAATCTTGATCCTCCTGCCTTTGCTTCCCAGGTCCTGGGACTGCAGGTGTGTGCCACTGTGTTCTGTTGGAGCCACCTTTATGGCTAAATTATTCTTCTGCCAACCTAGAGTTGGAACTGTACCTTACTTTTGGCCCAGATCACTCCATTTCACTACAGTCTCTCCTAAAGAGTCACACACAGTGGCCTGCAGCAAGAGCCTTGTCCGCTGAGCCTCTCTCAGGTCAATGCTGGCTGCCTCAGTTCTTAGCGAACACATTCACTTCTGAGGCGATGCCGCTTCCCTTGTTATTCATGCAGCAGCCCTTGACTCTGAAAGTGCTGCAGAAGGAGGAACTGCCAAGGCCTTTCTTCCTGCACACCCAGTGCTGTGGCAAGGGGCTTTCCTTTGTCTAGCTTTCTCCAGTTTCATTGGCCTCAACAGTGCTTTTAGCCTGTGCTCTGCGCTAACCCAAGACGCTTGCTACCAAGGCACCTTGCCTGGGGTGCTGGGGTCTCACTCAGAGACCCGGGGCCGGCACCACTCTTTACAAGAGCCTGTGAAGCATACTGTACATTCTTTCTTGCTGGTCTTCCTCCCTCTCAGCCTCCTCCCCTGACCTCCTAACCCCTCTCTTTTTCTTTACATTAATATCTTCTTCTGTCTCTTATATGTCCTTTATCTCATTTTGACCCCTCGTGTACATTGGGGTCTGTGACTATTTTTCAAGCTACTAAATTTTCATTTGCTTATTTATTCATGTATGTGTGTGTATGTATGTGGTTTTTTAAACCGTCTTAGCAGTGGCATTAGGCACCTCTAGATTGTTCTGAAATCTCCACCATTGGCATTCATCTTGCAAAACTGAAAGTGTCCCCATTAGGTAATTCCCTACCCCAGCCCCGCTTCCATGACCCCCTGGCCACCACAATCCTACTTTCTGTTCCTGTGAATTTGACTTACAGGTACTTCACAGATGTGGAAGCAAACGGTCTCTGTGCTTATATTTCACTTAGACTCAGCAAGGTTTATCCCCGTTGGGACAGATCCATGATCGCCTTTACATGAATCTGGCCCCAGATTTGTAGTTCCGGGACTTGCCTTCCTCTGAGGGCTTGCTTCTGTGTCTTTAGCTTTGTACACGCATACCCATGCTTTTCAAAACACAAGTATTCCTGTTGCCTCCAAGGTCACAAACCTAAAGCCATGTGTGCCACCTGTGAAGGTTCATTTTCACTGCCAACCTGACTGCACTTGGAACCACTTAGATGACTGGGTGTGCCTGTGAGGGTGTTTCCTAAGAACTGTGGGGAGGCAGAGGCAGGCGGATCTCTGTGAGTTCGAGACCAGCCTGGTCTACAGAGCTAGTTCCAGGACAGGCTCCAAAGCCACAGAGAAACCCTGTCTCAAAAAACCAAAAAAACAACCCCCCCCCCAAAAAAAATGTAACTGACAGAGAAGACCCAGGCCAAGGTGGAAGATACTATCCCAGGTGCTGGGGTCCCGGACTGAATTAAAAAGGAGAAAATGAGCCAGGTGGTGGTGGCACACGCCTATAATCTCAGCACTGGGGAGGCAGGGGCAGGTGGAGTTCTGTGAGTTTGAGGCCAGCCTGGTCTACAGCGTGAGTTCCAGGACAGCCAGGACTATGTGGAGATACCTGGTCTCAAGCCCTCCCACTCTCCAAAAAGCTGGGTGGGGGGAGTATCAGCACCCTCCTTTCCTTGTTCCCTGATCCTCCCAGATGTGAGCAAGCAGCCTCCTACCACCACAGCTGGATGCTGCTCCTGTCACCGAGCTTTCCCTGCCTTCCGCCACTGGGCCGAAGTCAGTTCTCCATCTCTCAAACTGCTTCTTGTCAGGTATTTGGTTACAACCAGGGAAGTATAGCGTAGCATTGTTGGAGCCCTCATCTCTATCAGTGGAAATATGCTTCCAACGTCTCTCCTACTCTTAGGCCATTTCCGTCTCTTCTTTTCTCTCTACATCAAGTTAGTCCACAGCTTGTAAACCCTCTCTTGCTCCTTGTTCCCTACTAATGAGCTCCAAGACCTCAGGCACTCACAGCGCAGCCTTGAAAGTAGCTGAGATTACGATCAGGCCGTGTGTTAGTAACCACAAAATAATGGGCTTTTAAGATGGCATTTAAGTTTGCTTTCTCCTGTGTTAATGAATTCTTGAGATAGCCTGGAATTGGCTTAGAACCACTCTAGAGCTGTTATGGATCCAGACCTCTTCAGGGTCCCTGATATCTCATCTCAAGATCATTACTACTCTCATAGTTTAAACTGCAGTTGGAGGGCTGGCCAGATGGCAGGCCGAGGGACTTGTTTTGCAAGCCTGGTGACCTGAATTTAATCACTGGAATCCATATAAAGGTGGCAGGAGAGAACCAACTCTACAAGATTGTCCTCTGACCTTCACATGCCAGGCACACCCTGGTACCTGTGCCCCCCCCCTCCGTGTGTGTGTGTGTCTCTCTCTCTCTCTCTCTCTTTCTCTCTCTCTCGCTCATTCTCACTTTCTTGCCCCCCACCCTAGTCATTAATAAATAAAATGTGGTTGAAGCTCCAGTCATCGCATCTAATTCCAGGCAGCGGGAGAGAAGAAGTTGTAAGAAACGGCACACGCCAACTGTTTTTCAGTCTGTTTTCTAGGTGGACCCATAACACGGAAAGTTGGGAGCGCTGGTTCTAAGGAAGAAGGGAGAAAGAAGATGAGAAGCAGCCCTCTCTGCCACAGGCCTCCTCCGTCTCTGTGTTCACGGTGAACTCGCCTATGAGAGGACACAGCCACTCAAAGGGATTCTCTCTCGCTTGCTGTCACTCAACGACACTGGCAGCCTTGGGGGGCTGAGGACGTTGTCTGAGGCTTCATCTGTGGTCTGTGGGACTTGATGGGCCTGGCAAGGAAAAGGGGTTCTGGCAGGATTTGATAAACAGATGCCTTTGGGCGGAAAACTGAGACGAAGGAGGGGGACTCAGGACAATGTTCCTGTGACTCCCCCCACATGTGTGTGTGTGTTTGTTTAAACTCGAGGAAAAATTAATTAGCATCTGAACTTAAAACAACAGGGCAGGTAAGCTGGAGATCTTGGCAGCTTCCAGGAGGATGAAGCTGCATTAGAGACAAAGAGAAAGTCAGAGTTGTTTTTTTTTTTAAGATTTATTTATTTAATCTATATGAGTGCTCTGTCTGTATGTACAACCCTATGCCAGAGAGAGCATCAGACCCCGCTGTAGATGGCAGCGAGCCACCCTATGGTTGCTGGGAATTGAACTCAGGACCTCTGGAAGAGCAACCAGTGCTCTTAACCTCTGAGCCATCTCTCCAGTCCCTCAAACCTTGTAATTGATAGACAATAGACCTTTTAAGGTATTCTCCTTCCTCCTTTGGGTTCATGGACATCAAGCCTTGCAAGTTGATGAGGCGTTGGCAAGAGCTATCAAGTTCCAAGCTGCACTCAAAGGCCCCTCAGGCACACTGCTGCTTGGTGGTTTTCCTAGGGTGGTCCTGGCCCGGCAGCATCAGCACCGGCACCTGTTCGTAACTTGCTAGTGATGGGGCCTGAGTTAGGTAGATTCCAGCCACCTGTGTTTTAAGCTGCTTCTCAGGTGATTCTGAGACTCGCTGCTCTAGGAGGGGTCCAGGTGGCAGATGAAAAGGGCAGGAGGTTGGGCGGGAGGGTTAGGTAAAAGGCCCCGGAGTTGCGTCTCAGCATTTTGGAGTGCTGGATTGGCAGGTCATGGGGCCTCCTGTAGCTGTGTGCTGCTTCCTAGGAAGAAAAGGAGTATATTTGGAAGAAGGAGTCGTGGGCAGCAAGGGATACCAGGTGAGGATGCCAGAGGGAGTTGCTGACACAGAGGCATGCAGAAGCAGGGACAGGAGGGCCCTGCGAGGCCTCTCAGTGGCTAGCATGCAGGTAAGGACAGAGTGGACTCTGGTCTCCTGGCCAGCATGCTCTTCTCTTCCGAGCTGTCCCAGGCTGTCCTGCTGTCTGTGAAGCCTTGGGTTCCTTACTGGTACTGAGGAGAGCACTTCTGGACTAGCTTGCGTGAGTAAAACTTGGGAGACGGACAATCGGAGCTCTCCATTGCTCACGGCTGGGCTCCTCCTTGAACTCATCGTCTCCTACTGGTAGCTTGTTGTGGCTGTGGGAGGCAGCATGTCCTCCAAGGGGGTGCAGGTTGGCGTGATGCCCCGGGCACTTGAAGGGACTTTCAGGCTTCTGTTTTCATAGCTCCTCTTCCCTACAGCGTGGAGTCATTGTGGGGACAAAAATAAAGGGAGCTAGCCATGTGATATACAGCCAGGGAGTGCCTGCCACAGGTGTGTCTCAGTAAAGTCATAAGCCCTTTTATGACATGCCTGGTGAGAAGCCATGGATTGTCCCCAGTGTGGTGGTTTCAGTTCTGTAACTTGGTTTGTCCTGGCAGGCGGAGAAAGTTCTGCTGCGCATGTCCGGTGAACGGCACCTCTGTAGTCTGCATCTTTGTGTTGCGCCCTCGGCCATCAGTGAGACAGGGTGACTGAGACAGGTTAGACAGCAGAGGTAAGGACGAGGCCACGAAAGGGGTCACAAAGGTGGCTATGGAGAGGAGAGGGAGGCTCTTCGTGGAGCTGGATTCAAATCCAGGGGCGAACAAATCGCTGTCCACGGCAGTTTGACAAAAGTGGGTTCTCAGGACTTAGCTGTGGGAGGCAGGAGGAGGCATCTTTGGCACTGGTATGGAGCAAGGGTGGATGGGTAGGCAACCACCCAGAGGTCTGTCCCAGCAGGAGCTGGGTGGGGCATGGTCAGCAACTCCGCAGCCAGAGAAAGGAGCCCTTCAGGAGAGAGGGCGGTGACCTGGGAATGGCACGAAAATGTTGGTGGACATAGGAGTGTCTGATGCAAGAGGGATGTGGCTAGAAGGACAATTCCAGGGGACGGGCACCAGCTGGGATAGGCTTAGGAGATGAAGAGCTGCTGGGCCTGCTGGAGGCTGGCTCTCCATGCCTGAACACCTTCCCACCTGCGTCCCTATGCACCATCAGCAAACAAGCCGAATTCTCAGCCCTGGAATTTCCAGGGACGTCATGGGTTTTCCAAGCTTTAATTACCAGCTTATCTTCGGTGTCTACATCCTTGCCCTCGCTTCCCTAAGGGAAACTTCCAGACCTTTGTTGTCTCTCTGAGACACAATAGGTTACAGAAGAAAGCATTTGAAATCAGGCCATTTGGGTGTGAGATGTGAATTTGGGTATTTTGTAGAAATGTCTCTTCACTTCGCCGGGCCTGTCTGTCTGCCAAATGGGCTGCACCCTGCATTAAGAGAATCATTCCAGTAAGGTGTGGAGGTGATGAAGGTCACATGCTGACCATATCAGTGAAAAGGCTGGGACCTGGAGTCAATGCTCTTGCTTCTTTCTTTGCCTCTCCTGCCTGGCTGCACGTATTGCCCAGGCTGGAGGGCCTCTCATTTTTGGGGTAAACACACCTTAGATTATATATGTCAGAGCAGCTACTGGGGTTTTAAGTGAGGGAGTCCAGTTTTCTTTTCTTGTGAAAATCCAGGAACACTTTTTGTTCCTTTCCTGTTAGAATCTATGTCAGATATTCTGAGAGATCAAATTCTGTGCTTGGCTGCTTTGATACTTGTCACAATTACAGAAAAGGCTGGGATATGGGTTTGTCTTAATACTGATCACAGACAGAATGTGGTTTCAGGTCTGGGATCAAAATGGCGTGTGAGCTCAGGCATATGGCAGGACATTCATTCTGTGTCACTAGTTTGGAACAGCTAGTGATAATTGTCTCTCTTTCCTTGGGCCTCATGTAGTCTAGGATGGCTTCAAACAACCTCTGTAGCCAAAGATGGACCCTGAACTTCAGATCCTCCCAGCACCTGGGAGGTGAAGGCACAATTATAGGCATGTGCCACCGCTTCTGGTTTAGGTGATGCTGGGGATCGAACTCACAGCTCTGTGCATGCTAGAGAAGCACTCTACCAACTGAGCTACATCTCCACTCCCCAACCTGGTATTTTCTTCCTCTCTATTGAACTACATCTCAGATGTCCTTGCTTCACCCGAGACAGGGATTTTGAGTGGTCCCACTCTGTCCTTGGTCCTTTTGTTGTCACTGAGTCTGAGCTCTGCTCTAGGTAGGATTTGCCAGAGGAAGGGGAAGCCCCTTAGTTCTCACGATGTAATGCAGCTGCAGGGTGCCTTCACAGCTCAGCATGGCAGCTGCAGCCAATCTTCCAGAGCAGCTGGAGGTCTCTGTATGCAGCCTGGTGCCCGTGGATGGTTGCTTGGCTTGCTCCAACCTAAGCATCTGAGCTACCCAGGGCTCAGGAAGGAAAGCCACTCTCCCCGCAGTCGCGGGGCTTTGTGGAAGCTGTGTGCTGTGTGCCTGTCATCGAGGCACATGCAGAAACTGGAGTGTTCAGTCCTCGATGCTTTTTGCTACCTAGGCTGGTAGACTCATACATAGAGATTTCTGGAGAAAGCGGGAAAAGGAAATAGTAGGAAAGGTTAAAGGAGGTATTGTAGGGGATGGAAAACTCTAGGAAAGGAACAACAGGAAGGGGTCAGAAGACAGGCAGTCATGCTAAGGAATTTAGTCCTACATATATTGTGCCTCTTCTGAATACCAGGTATGAACATAACCACCCTTCCAGCACTCCCAGCAAAGTGCTTAGCCACTCAGCAAGGTGAAAGTCTTTAGGGGCAGGTGTCACCAGGGGTAGCCAGTGTTCTGGGCAAGCTCCTTGAATGTAACCTGGGAAGCATCTGCTCAGAAGGACCGTCTATGATCGCAACCTTGGCTTCTACTCCTTTTGAAGACGTCACCGGAAGCTCGTGGAAGACCTGGACAGTGTCACTATTGACTTTGCAGTCTCCTGGCAGGGAAGGGCACAGTAAATTAACGTCCCAAGGATCTGCTGAATGACCAGGCATGGAGATTCAGTTGGGAAAAAAAAAGCAAAACAAACAAAAAAATCATCAGAGTCCAAGGAGGGACTTTCCAGCCCAGACATGGTAAATGATACCTTTGAAGTTTAGTGTGCTTATTAATGTCCTGAGAATCTTGTTTAAATCCTACATGGACTTCACCTGGAAGGCTGTTGGAAAGGTGGGGGTGGAGAGCTGGGGAAAGGGTGCAGTTGGCAACATACTTGCCACGTAAATATGAGGACCTGAGTTCAGATCCCCAGTACACAATGAAAAAGCTAGGTGTGTACCTATAACCCTAGTGCTGGGAGGGTGGAAACACGTAGTTCCCTGGACCGTTCTAGTCAGCCAGCCTAGCTGAACTGGTGAGCTCCAGGCTAATCGCGAGACAATATCTCAAATAAATGACAAAAAAACCAAAACAAGGTGTAGAATGTCTGAGGAGCTCTAGCCTCTGTACACATGTATGAATGAGCACATATACACAAACATACAAAGATACATGCATGCATGCCTAAGAAAAGAAAGAAGTGGAAGATGGTTGTTTAGGACTCGGACGTTAAGGGTCTTGCCTTATCTGACGTCTGCTGAGCTGTGTGGCCCAGGAAGAATGAACTCTACCTGAAGGAGCTCTACGAGCCAAAGGAACTAAGCCCTATGATGTCTCAGGTCATACGGTGAGAAGCAGCAGGGTTGGAATTCGGATCCGGGTCTTTGGCTCCATAGCAGACGCTGCCACTGCTGATTTCAGACCTCAATCTCTCAGTCTCTTCTCCATGCCGGTGGCCTGAACTCTGGTGGGAGGCCCTGTTCTGTGCAGAGGGGCAGACCCCTTCTACAGTAGGGCCCAAGTTTCTCTTCACCAGAAAGGGATAGCCAGGTCCAATGGCTAGCTTTGCCTGGCTTGCGGCCAAGCTTAGGTGCCAAAGTATCAGAGTGAAATGGGCCAAACTCTTAATTCACTAAGATGCATGGGGATATGTATGGTCAGGGATGTCGCCGCCACTCCATAACGTGAATTCTCGTAGAGTCAGCCTTTGAAAGGCATTTATGTGTGTCTCCATAAACAGAGTAAGAAGCCCCTTGCCACACCCCATCCCCTGAGTCTGTGATGTGTCAGAAAGATGCTGGGCCGTAAAGTAATGATAATAAATGCCTGGCTCTGTCCCAGTGATGTAGGCTTTCAAAGCGCTCTTAATGCTGCCTTTTATCTTCATCCTTCTGGCCTCCTTTTAAGGTGGCCCGACAGATATTATTATGTCCACACTACAGATGAGAAACAAAGACCCAGCGAGAAGGTTGGCTTGGCCAAGGTCATAGACCTAGACGCAGAAGAAAATGGTCTGGCATTCTTTAGAGCATGCGAGATACACTGTCCTGTCTGCCTGCCTGCCTATCACCATGCGGCAGAGACTGTCTCAGCTCTGACAGATTTATTATATATCACTTGCTTATTACCAAAGAGGGGGAAAATCCAGCCTTTAGAAAAACACCCAAAAATTGCCCAACGAAGTGCTCAAGAGCTGACTGAGCTGGCATCGAAGTGAGGCCAGGAGATGGCCCACCCAGGGAGGGACAGGAATGCTTCTGCATGGGAAAGGCACCGGCAAAGCACCTGCGCTGGAGGCTGGCAGATCGGAGTTCACACCCAGCAATAGCTGATGTGTAGGGAGTGGTAGTAGACGTGTGCTGGCTGGTAGGCCAGGGTCAAATCTAGAAGAGATGGGAAGGAGGCAGGCTACATCCAGAGTCCGGGTTTTAAGAGCCAAAGTCCAGAATTCTGGAGGAAAAATTATCAGGGACTCATGTCTGGCAACAGAGAGTTGGTACCAAGAAAGGAGGGGGAGGCATAAAGAAAAGAGAACAAGGATGTGAGAAAGAGTTGAGCGGAATAGAGATGCTTTTAGACGTCTTGCACAAGAGAGCTAGGTTCATGTGTTCAGAGGGACTGGGGATGTGTGGGAAGGTAAGTCTGTCAGTGTAGTGTGGTGGAGGCCATGGATGCTCTAGGCATGATTTATCTATCATTGGCACCAGCTCACAGAGAGACTTATTGACTATAAAACCTTGGCCATTAGCTTAGACTGGTCCCACTAGCTCTTGTAACTTAAATTAACCTGCTCCATTAATCTATATTCTACCACGTGGCTCGGTTACCTCTACTCTGTACCAAACATCTGACCTCTTCAGTGTCTCTCTGGGGTCCTTGGGGGCACCAATATTCATCTCCTATTTTCTCTCTCTGCCCAGGAGACCCATCTGTACTTCCTGCCTCGCTATTGGTCACTCAGCTCTTTATTAAACCAAATCACAGCAATATATATTCACACCGTGTACAAATATCCCACAACAAAGGGTCACTAACCCAGGCTAGTCTCAAACTCCCTATGAAACTGAGGATGACCTTGCACAACCGATCCTTTTGCCTCCCCCTCCTGAGTGTTGTGATTAGAGGTGTGTACCACTATACCCCATGTATGTGGTGCTAGGGATTGAACCCAGGTCTCTGTGCATGTTAGCCAGGTCCTCCACCAACAAAGCCACGTACCAGCCCCTACTATGATTTTTTTTAAGGCTCTGTTTCTTAAATGAACATTCAGTAAAGCGGTACTCTTTAGGATGCCTCTGGGAGGGAGAGAGGATGGTCTTTGTTAAGTAAAGATAGCGTGAACACAACGGGCACCTTAAGTGAAGATTCCACAACGCCTTGAAGAAGTACACATGCAACCTATTGCAAGTGAGAGGAATGGAGAGCCTTCTAAGCTTCTCCAGTCTTGGCACATGTTAAAATCTTCTGGAACACAATCCAACATTTTTTCAGCTTGGTCATTGATCAGACCCACAGAACTTTGTGCCTTACACCTGGCCCCTGGCATCTTGGGGCATGTTGGAGGCTGAGCACCTAAATATGACAAGACATTGTTGTCGCTTTCGCCTCCCTCCTGTCTGCTTTGCTGTTTCACCTTAGAACCTTTCCCCGAGCGTTGCTATCACTTGGCTGTTGCCACAGACTCATTTGCCTCCAGCTAATGTCCAGCATTTTGTCCAACGGGGGCTGCCCACCTGTTCCAACTATGTGACAAACTAAAGGTCAACAAAGCCTGGAAATCCTCCACCTTTCTCTGGCCCCCAGGCTGCACTCTGCCCACCTTGTTTGCCCAGGTGAGCAGGAAGTAGAAGAATAGCCTGGATCAGATTCTGCCAGGTTCTGTTGTCCCTTTGTATCTGTCACTCTCTTGCTCGTGCCCACGCCCAGTTGGCAGCTCTGCCTCTGTCTGGTTTCTACTTGCTCCTTTCCTCTGACCTTATCCCTTCTGTAATGGAAAGATCCAAATGGCCATTGATCTGCTACGGCTTCCTAGTGGGTTGCAAACTTAGGCAACCACCAGAATTATCAGGAGGCATGGGGTGGAACCTTAGAATTGCCCTTCTAGTAAGTTCTGTGGGATTCCAGTGCTATCAGCCTAAGGGTCATGCTTTGAAAACTGCAGATTGACAGTTTCCACATGTAAGATGGTTGGGAAATGTTATATTAGTTACTTAACAGTCGTGATAAAATACCCCAGACTTAAGAAAGAAAGAGTCTACTTGGGCTCACAGTTTGGGGGCTCACAGTTTGGGGGCTCACAGTTTGGGGGCTCACAGTTTGGGGGCACAGCCCATCATGGTAGGGAAGTTCTGGAAGCAGGAGCTTAAGAATGCTGATCACATTGCATCTGCTTGCCCTTCCTTGTTCAGCTGGGTTTCTTTTTTATTCAGTCTAGGAGCCCAGCCTAGGAAATGGTGCTGCCCATTTTTAGGTGGGTCTTCCCACCTCAATTGACTATAATTAAGATAATCCCTTCCAGGTATGCCCATACATAGGCTTATCCCCTAGGTAAGATCCTACCCATCTGACAATATTAACTACCACAGAAATGTGTGTTCCTGGGGCTCACCTCAGGCCTACTGCATCACAATTGCTAGAGGACACGGTCTTGCTTGCCTGCTTTTCCTTGCCCTGGTCCAGTGCTGGCTGGTTAGCTCTTCTACCTGTCCCGTTCTTCTGGTTGTGAATGCTCCTATTTGCTTGCTTTAAGCCCTGTCTCTGGCTTCTTTCCCAGTTTGCTCTGTGTGCATTCACACCTTATTGCTGAGTGGGAACTTTCTGCCAGTTTTGATTTTCTCTCAAACATTTTCTTTGATTTAAAATGGCAAGATGCCCAGTGAAATGTAAAATTCAGAAGAAACAACAAATATTTGGGCGGAGGGTTGTTAAGGTTTGATAGCATCTCTATGTGAATCTATGTAAAGTCAGGATTGGCCATGGACTCTAGAGTCTCCCTCCTTAATATCCCGAGTACTGGGGTTGTAGGTGTGTGCTAGCCTACTGCCTCCCATAAGTTTTTAGTGTATGCCCAATGCTGTATTTGTGACATGCTTGGTTAAAATATTGTTACTTGGGGTTGGGGATCTGGTTAAGTGTTTGCTGCACAGGCATGAGGACCTTTAATCCCAGCACTTGGAAGGCAGAGGCAGGTGGATTTCTGAGTTCAAGGCCAGCCTGGTCTACATAGCAAGTTCCAGGACAGCCAGAACTATACAGAAGGACAACTGTCTCAAACAAAACAAAGTTGGGCATGGTGAATCATGCTTCTAATCCCAATACTGAGGATGGAGACAGGAGGACCCCTGGGGTTTGTTGGCCAGCTTGTCCAGCTGAATCTGCGGGCTCCGGATAAAAGTGAGATACCCTGATTCAGAAAATAGATGTTGAGTGACTGAGGAAGCCATTCAAGGTTGACCTTTTGGCCTCTACATGCATGCATATACTAATACATTTATACCCTGTATACACATGCACACACCCAAACAAGTACCCACATCTAAACACTGCTATGTATTTGAAGTGGAACATTTCATTGAGTATCCTGTATTTTTTCTTTTTAGTGAATCTAGCTGCCGCTAGGCATGCCAGCGTTTTGGTTAGGATGGTTTTGACAGAGCCCCCAGGGGGTTGCCCTTGGTCTCCTTAGTCTCTCCCCCATCCTTTATCTCTTTACTTCTAGGTCACTCTCTGTCACCTGGCCATCCACTCACTGCTGCTTCTCACCATCTTACTCGGCCAGTTTCTCCAGACTTACAGTCTCTTCTCAAACCTAACTTGCCTTTGTTCTGGGTACATCCTCTGTGCCGTGGGGCCAAGCCATGTCTTGCCACTCCAGCACCAAGGCCCCACATATCCAAGCCATCAGAGATTTCCACTCCCAGTTGGGGCTAACACCAAAGCCCCCAGAGACAGCAGTTCAGTGATCTAACTCATCCATTGATTAGTTACTGCCCATGAGTTACTAGAATGGGCCAAAGTTCATTGTCTGGGTCGAAATTATCCATAGGTATCTCACTGATTGCGCTGCCTTTAGGAACATTGACAAAAGGACTTAGGAACATATCCTTAGGTGGCAAAGGGCAAGAAGAGCCCTGTAAGTTAATTAATTTATGTCAAAACAATTACAATTCTGCTACCAAGGAAAGGAAAGCTTCTTTTAAAATGTATTTTTAGTCATCTTTTAATTCATTCTTTGACAATTTCACACATGTACACAATGTTTCTGGATCATATCCACTCTTCACTCCTAGATCTCCCCTCATAGGTCCCCTTTCTGGGAAAAGGATCTTCTATGAAGCTGTCTACTAAGACAGCTTGTAATTCTTTTCCCTTTGAGGTGTGTGTGTGTGTGTGTGTGTGGTCACAAGAACACATGTAAGCCCCTTGGGGTTTGGAAAGTTAGTTTACGACTTTAGCGTTTTAGAGGGACAGAGCATTTGAGCTTGCTGCGGGTGTTGGCTGAGAGGCAAACACTGGATCAAACCAGCCCACCACTACATCTCCACTGCTTAAGTGATAACAGCAGTGAAAACAGTCTACTTGGACATCAGGGACCCACCCAGAGCAGTCCGAGAACAAGACAGTAGTATGTGCCATGGACTATGCATTAAACGACAGCCGGGGAGGTATGTGAATTCCAGGGCTGGAGAGCAGAGCAGAAACCCTGGCCGGGAGAAGTAAGAGGTTAATTCATGAGAAGGCTTCATGTGACGTTGGATCTGAGTGAAAAATGTAGAGTTCTAGAGAACGGAGATGCGTCTTTCCCTGTCCTCTAGAGGCCTGTCCGGTCCACCGGGAGAGGCAGGGTGGCTGGCAGTTTGGCCGCAGTTCCTGACTTGTACTCCTACTGGCAGGCTTTGTGTTGGGGTACGTATGTGTGTAGGGGGTATGAGCATGCATGTACACGTGCATGCATCCACCTGGACGTGGCTGTCCTTACATGAACTCAATTTTAATATTCTCAAGAAGTTTTGTTTGTTTTGTTATTTTTGAAGACAGGGTTTCTCTGTGTAACTGCCTTAACTGTCCTGGAACTTGATTTATAGACCAGGCTGGCCTCAAACTCACAGAGATCCTAGGATTAAGGGTATGTGCCACCACATTGAATATGTTCCTAAGTCATTTGGGGATGAAGCAATGCTATGGTTAATGTAGGAAAAGGAGCCAGAGAGTTTGTTGAAATACAAATCGTTGTCTGTATGCATCCTTGGAAATGGAGGTTCTGAAGATCGGGGGTGGGCCCAGCAATCTGCCATTCTAAAGAGCTTGCCAGGCAATCTGATGATGGGAACTTTGGCAACATTAAAACATAGCTGTGAAGATGGCGCCCCGTGCTACACCCTGCTTTAAAGAACCCTCTGTTGCCGAGAAGATAATAGTCAGACGCATCCTGGATGGAGGCCAGCTCTTCAGGCTTCTTCACGGTTTCTTAGACCCAAATCCTAGAGAGGAAAATAGTAGAGACCCTGTCTCACCGAGGAGATGCAGCCACATTATTGGCTCTTACGAAAATGCTGTGGATGGGGCTGGAGAGATGGCTAAGAGCATTTGCCTCTCTTGTAGAGGACTTGGGTTCTGGTCTCAGCACACACATGGCAACTCAGAACCATCTGTAACTCTAGTTTCTGGGTATCTTTTTTCTTTCTTTGGTTTTTTTGAGACATTGTTTCTCTGTATAACAGTACTGACTGTCCTGAAAATCATTTTGTAGACCAGGCTGGCCTCAAACTCACTGAAATCCACCTGCCTCTGCCTCCCAAGCGCTGGGAGTAAAGGTGTGCACCACCACCGCGCGGCTAGTTTCAGGATATCTTATGTCCTCTTCTGGCCTCCACAGGTACTAAGCATGTACATGGTACACACACATACATACATGCAGGCAAACTACTCATCCACATAAAAAATAAAAATCTTACAAAGAAGATAACACCATGCAAGGTTAGTGGGAAGAGGTCAACATCCTGTCCTTGGCAGAAATTGTTTTGACACCTGATCCGCTCTGAACTTTATGCTGTTCCCCAAAGAGTTCTTGGTTTGCCCCATGACCCCAGGGAAGAGGCAGAGAAGCCCCGGTTGCTCTTTCTCCTTCCTCATCTTAGAAGGCTTTCATCACGGCTCCTGCTTTGATGGATGTCAGTTTCTCCAACCAGCCCAGATATTCCCCTCTGTTTATGACTGCCATCCTGGGCAGGGGATGCTCTGGAGCTACTCCCACCGTCACGTCACGCTCAGTGAACCTGGGCTTTGAGACAAACTCAAACTTCACACCTTCTCTTTCACTGGAAACTCAGTCGGTTGCAAGTGCAGAGTGAGGGCTTGACACATGCTTGTGACACATTCACGCACTGTTTGCCAGGACAGAGCAGTTTTTGGTGGAGAAGCCAACCCCAACACAGGAGGGTGCAGCAGGTTGTAGGAAACAAACACTAACTTGGCAGCTTGCATGCCTTCTGTATAAGGTCAGGAAGAATTTTGCCTTCCAACTGTCTTTTTTTTTTTTTTTTGTGGTTTTTTGAGACACGGTTTCTCTGTGGTTTTGGAGCCTGTCCTGGAACTAGCTCTTATAGACCAGGCTGGTCTCGAACTCACAGAGATCTGCGTGCCTCTGCCTCCTAAGTGCTGGGATTAAAGGCGTGCGCCACCACTGCCCGGCTGCCTTCCAACTGTCTTACTTGTGAACGGATGCTGGTGAACTTACTCAGGTGTCACATGCCATATTCCTTAGGGGCAGAATCCTCTTTTAATGTGCTATGGTGATTGTCCCCTAAAGTCAGAGTTGGCTGTACCAAAATTTGAAAGGTGTCCGGCAACAAGTTGTCAGATAAATTAACAGGATAAGGCTAACAGCAATGCTGGCTGGCCACCGACAGGGAGGACTCCTGCAGCTACATGATGAAATCCAAGCTATGATGATCTAATTAGAGCCAACCCTGGACCAACCCAGGAGTCTGTGTTGGATAGAGATTGATCTGCACCCTGATACTGCCCAACCCCCCCCCTTTATGTGCAGCTGGTACCTTCAGACCTAAACAAACTAGTGACATCCTGGCACATGGAGGAGCAGGACATTGAAGGAGGCATCGGGTCCATAGTGATCATCACTATACTTTACAGAGCAGTGTTTCAAATCCCAGGGCTCTGAGCTCCGTGTCTCATCAAAGTCTCATGAATATGACATAAATGTGACAAATACTTAGGAGCTTTAATGTTTGTCTCCCCCAACCTCTCCACTTAGGTTTCCTTCTTGTAGTGATAAAACGTCCCCACATATCGCCATGTTTAGATGCAATAAGGGAAGTCGCACAGCAGCCAAGAAAGCAGAAACTCGCTTCTTACACTGGTGGAAAATGCTGGAATGCACAGTCAGATATTAGAAGAAATTATATGCTAAACACTGCATATGTTTAGCCTATAATATTTATGGCTTTGTGTCGGTTATGAAATATGGAGTGCCTCTGCAGGCGTGTGTGTGTCCCACTGAAGAGGGAAATGTACCAGCGAATTTGTTCTCAGCGGGATAGTCTTTAATTCAAGCTATGCTGTGGGATGGAAGGGTAGCACATGCGTTTAGAATGTGAGAGGCTCTTGAGTTCAATCCCCAGGACCAAACTCAAAACAAAAATGATGCTTTGGGGCTGGGAAAATGACAGCCAAACGCTTGAGTGATTGTGTCTCTGAGATCAGGGAACGTGCTTACACACAAGCCTAGACGCCGTAGGCCAACCAGGAAATGCAACAGAGCTGCCCATAGTGCTGTACAGTTCTAGCCCCAGCCCTGGGGAGGCTGAGGTAGGAGGACCCAAGTTCCATGCCAGCCTGGGTAACTCTATAAAATGAGACACTTTCTCAAAAAGAAAAACAAAAACAACCCACATGATGTATGAGGCTCTTCATAATGTATCATGGCATACTGTTTTAGAACAAATGTTTCGAGGGACTTAAGAGCACGTGTTCTTTCAGAGGGCCTGGGTTCATTTCCTCAAATCCATATAGTGGTTCATGGTACTCTCTAACTCCAGTTCCAGGCGATCCGATGCCCTCTCCTGACCTATGTGGGCACCAGGTTTGCATGTGGTACACATACTTACATGCAGGCAAAGCACCCATATAAATAAAACAAATAGAAATACATCTTAAAAAGTAATGCTTTGGAAAAGTCATAAATGTGTCCTCACAATTAAAGTTCCTGCTTTAGCTAAAGTGAGATTCCTGGGTCAGTGGCCCTGGCCCTTGCCTGCTGATGCATGGGTTGCCTGCATTGCCTTGGGCTCAGTAGAGTGCCCCCCCCATGCCTCTCCTCAGCTGATTGCTTCTGGTGCAGATGCAGGCAGAGAAAGACTCATTCTCCCTTGGGGGTGGGGGGATGGCCACTAGGAAGTTGACCACGCTCCAGTGAATATATGGACAACATGAAATGAATTTTTCTTTCTTTTTTACGAGGGAGAGAAGGTCAATGGGAGGTGGATATGGGGAGACAGGGAAGTGAGTGCCATTGGGGTGCATGATGTGAGATTCCCAAATAATAAAAAAAAAATGAACAAAGATTCCTGGGTTAGAACCCCGGGACTTCATTTTATAAATGTTCTAAGAAGTGTGTTTCTCCTATAGTGCCGATAGTCCATATTGGACCAGTGAGTGTGGTTGTGCGTGCAGAAGCAGATCCCTATGTAAGCATACAACTAGAGCCCCACCAATGAGATTGTTTTGCTGCTTCATTTACTGGCTACTGCAATACAGCCCGAAGCATCTAGAGCATCTCAGGCCATCGCCATCCACACAGCGGTGCACAAACACAGGCATTGCAGAATCATAGAATTCTTACGACATTTGGTAATGAGAAGTGTCACCTCCAAAGCGCTTTGGCCAAGTATTTGTAAGAGCCACCCTGCGTGGAGATGAGTTATGCATTTTAATCAGTAGCTTGTTCCAAATTTGCTTTCCTTTGCACTGCTGACAACTGGGTGTCAGTAGCAAGGCACACAGGATGTATTTACTAAAATGTAAACTCGGCTCATAGGAAAGGAGAAGAAATTATTCCTTTTTGAAAGCTGAGGTGTATGGCAATCTTCAGGTTGCTGACACATATAAATATGATTCTTTTAAAAATATGGTGTCTTAAGCCGGGCGATGGTGGCGCACGCCTTTAATCCCAGCACTCGGGAGGCAGAGGCAGGCGGATCTCTGTGAGTTCGAGACCAGCCTGGTCTACAGAGCTAGTTCCAGGACAGGCTCCAAAGCCACAGAGAAACCCTGTCTCGAAAAACCAAAAAAAAAAAAAAATGGTGTCTTTATTTTTATTTATTTAGAGGTTTTTTTGTTGAGACAGGGTCTCATATATCCCAGGGTGACTTTGAACACATGAGGAGCCAAGGATGACCTTAGACTCTGGATCCTCCCTGCTCTACCTCCCAAATGCTAGTGACAGGTAAGTGCCCCTACACCCAGTTTTATGCAGTGCTAAGGACCAAATCCAGAGCTTCACAGATGTTAGGAGAGGTACCCCACCTACCACTCGAGCTGCATGTCCAGCCCTGAAAGTGATTTGTGTGTGCACGTTCATGTGTATTTGACATGTATGCATGGGTACAGGCTTGCCATGGCACATATGTCGTGGACAGATGACATCTTGGGCATCTGTCCTCTTACTCCCTCTTGTTATTCACCCTTGTGTGACCTTCCATCTTGACACAGGTAAGCTAAGCTGATAGATAGGTGCAATGGCTTTTCCAGCAGTTCTGGAGATTCGAATCCTGGTCCTCATGCTTGCCAGGAAAGTGCTTTATCCACCGAGCCCTGTGCTCAGCCCCTGGAGGTTTTTTTTTTTAGGAAAAGTTGGAAGAGGTGTTTGGAGATGCTGCTGTTACATAATATAACAGCAGGAGACATGGGGTCTGTGTAGAGTAATGCCATCTGTGCACATTCAAACCAACTCGGGAGGAAATGTTCTGAGACTGCTCTATGCTGGAGCCTGGTTCTGCAGGCCCGTAACCCCAGCTGCTTGGGAGACCAAGGCAGGAGGATCATAACGGCAGTCTGTCTGGGCTACAGTGTGGGTTCAAGGCCCGTCTGTACAACAGAGACTGTCAAAAAGGTAAGGAGACAAAACCTGGCTAGTCATATAGCTCAGTGGAAGAGAATTTTTCTGGCAAATGCAAAGCCCTCTGTTCAATCCCCAGTACAACAATAAAATAACAGTCAAAAGAAAGAATAACTGTAGGGGTGAAGCTTTAGCAGAAGTGAGAAATCTTCCAACTGGCTCACTTACCCCTCCTCCCAAACAAGCAGATCCTGGGCAGAAGGCTAGCAACTCACAGAGGTGACCTAACGCACATCTTTGAGGAGCCGCATGACATGCTACCAACCATGGAACAACTGTGGCTACCTATCTTTGTAAGGAATCTTTCCAGACGTAATAATCTTCTAAATCAAATTTAGAAAGGTTAGATGGTTTTTAAAACATAGTGAAATCTATCCCATCAAAATGCTCTTTCCCCACGAGAGTACAATTTTGGCAAGAGCCAAATGCTTATTTTATCTGTAACTTTAGTTATCACGTAACTATTATATGCTCATTATAATTGTAACTATAAATTTAAATCTATTTTTCTTTTAAAAATTATACTCCTTTGTGCATATATGTGTATATATTTCTGTGTATTTATTTGTGTGTGCATATGTATGTATATGAATATGTATATATTTATGTGTGTCTGTGTGTGTGTATATACGTGGGCGCACATGTAACACACCATATGGGCAGGGGTCAGATGCCACCTTGTTGGAATCAGTTTTCTCCTACAACGTGAGTTCCTGGGATTCAATTCAGGGCCACAGGCTTAGTAGCAAGTGCCTTGCTCATGGAGCCATTTCAGCAGCCCCAATCCTAGTTTTGTTACAAAAATCATATACTAGATATAGAGATACTTACAAATTTTATGTTGGGGTACACCTGTTAGGAGTATTTCCTGGGTGGTACATACTGGAAAAGTTAGGCTCCGCAAACCAGATTCTCCTCCCTTTGATGGCAGGTTCGTGGCTGTCTGGAGGAAGGGGTAGAACACAGAGTGGTCCAGGTATTTTTGTTATTGAAACAGCATCAGTATCAGCTTAAGGAGGATAGCAGTACTGGACCAGTGCACACTGGCAGAGCAACAAAGGCAACCAAATAAAATAGGAAATTGAAGCGCTTCCCATGAACAGTACTAAGAATAGCTAAATCTCCCGAGTGAGCTCTCTGTGCCAAGAAGTGCCCCGTGCCGACCCCAGACCATCTTATCCCCATGGCGGGACTACCCATAGGGCTGATTTCATAGTACCCATGACACCTTCTGGAAGTTTTGGACAATTTAGGAAGCTGCTTAGGTCTCCTCGGATGTCAGGGGGATTTCAGTTCCATAGAGAACCTGGTTCTGTATCCTGCTGTGTAAAACTACAAAAACACAACCAGAGAAGGAAGGTCAAAACGGAGTCTCCACACATAACGACATCATTGCTGATCCTTACTGGTCCCCAGAGAGGTACTCTGAGCTGTTTTCCCAGCAAGTGGGAAAAAATCCTAGCTGCCCTGCAGGCTTACCTCCTGGCTGCCTCCTGGGCTCTGCCCTGGGCTAGGTATCTTACCCTCTAGAACATGAACACCTTTCAGTTGGCAATTCATCCTGATTATATAAAGGGGACGGAGGTGCAGTCATGGCCTGTCACTCCCGTGCTAAATGGTCTAGGCATGGTTAGTGTTGTGGGTGTTTGGCCTGTGACTCAGTTCAAAAGAGCCTTCCTTGGCTGAATACCGTAGCTGTTTAAAAATCCATCACACCAGTGGTGGTGGCTCACACCTTTAATCCCAGCTCTCAGGAGGCAGAGGCAGGCGGATCTCTATGAATTCAAGGCCAGCCTGGTCTACAGATCAAGCTTCAGGACAGGCTCCAAAGCCACACAGAGAAACCCTGTCTCAAAAAATATAAAAACAAAACATAAGAAAAATCTTCATCAGTTTTTCACAAAGGGGCCAGTACTCTAATTTTGCACTAAGTGTTATGAATTACATAGTTGGTCTTAGGTCTAGACCAGGACGGAGTGGGCCGTATGGAGCACTTGACTGAGCTGGTGGCCAATCCCAAGGCCCATCACTCCGTTACTACCTTGGAAACAAAGTCTAGAAGTAAACTCAGCTTCAAACCAGACTTTGAATGCTTGTATTACAAAATGCCTTTGCAAGGTGGGCACGAAATGCCGCTAAATCCCAGGTTTGGGGGCTAGGGAGTGAGAACCCATCCTCTCTTTATTCCTTGACCCTGAGTTTGTCCACCTGACATCTTAGCACATAGAACTGCACAACCCATTTCTTTCTTTGGCCTTCTGGGACTCGGCAAAGGCAGACCGGTCCAAACTGAATTTTAACTGTGTGTGTGTGTGTGTGTGTGTGTGGTGTGGTAAGGGAGCAAGCTGTGGCTTCAGTCATTCCACTCCACAGAGGGGCCTTTGCTAGCCACATAAAGGGCCAGTATCTCTATTCTAGGCATATGGTAGAGACGCATGGAGAGTGTAGGCAGTGGTGCAAAGGGCTCAGAGAGCGGGTTGGTAGTTATGTTTTTTTCCCTAGGCGTGCACATAGGAGAATGATCACAGTTCTTATTGATCACACATGTTTTCCACCACGCTCTTTCGTACAGCTCTCATTTAACACCCAAATAACTGGGTTACTTTCTTTTTTTTGTGGGAGAGGGGGTAGAGGAACAAGGTTCTTGCTTTTTATGACAGTTGAAAAAATAGGGCCATTCCTCATACCTCAGGATTAGAATCCCTTTCACCCCATCTAAGCCCCACCTGCCAGGACGTGTGGTTGTTCAGTCATCTTGCCTGACCATGTTTGAGATTGGACTTGGTCAGAGATAAAATCCAGATGATTCAAACACCGCGGTGTGGAATGCGTTTAGGGACACTTACATTTCTTCACGTCTCAGTTCCTTGAATCCCATGCTCTAGCAGTATCTTGGTTGCTGGGGGTGAAGGCAGGGAGTTAAGAAGCAGACTCCAGGTCTTCCTTTCCAAGAGGATGGAGAGGCCCTGGGCAGGAGGCAGAGCCTGGAGCCAGTGGGACAAGCTTCTAGTGATGAGTCTCCTGCACATTGTTGGAGAGCAGGGAGGTGGGACACATCTTTTTGCTGAACTCTGATAAGCTGCCATGCTTTTGCCAACAGTGACAAAGCTGACTGGTCCAACAGATGCATAACTTGTTAGCATTCTATGGGCACTGAAACAATCACCACGAGGCTATATTTGCTTATTATTGTTATTGTTTTTAAGTCATTATTTTTTGAATTTTTATTTATTTTATGTATATGGATGTTTTGTCTGCCTATATGTCTGTATATGCCTGGCCAGAAGAGAAGGTGTCTGAATCCCTGGAATTGGGGTCACAGACAGCTGTGAGCCACCATGTAAGTACTGGGAATTGAACCCAGGTTCTCTGGAAGAATAGTCAGCACTCTTAACCACTGAGTCATCGCTCCAGTCCCTTTAAAAAAATAATGTGGGGTGGTTTTTTTGTTTTGTTTTGTTTTTTGGCAAGATAGGGTTTCTCTCTATGTAACCCTGGCTGTCCTAGAACTTGCTTTATAGACCAGGCTGGTCTCTAACTCGGAGATTCACCTGCCTCTGCCTCCTGAGTGCTGGGACTGAAAACATGTGTCACTACTGCCTGGTTGTTGTTGTTGTTGTTATTATTATTACTACTATTTTATTTTGGTTTTTCAAAACAGGGTTTCTCTATGTAACAGTCCTGGAACTCACTTTGTAGACCAGGATGGCCTTGAACTCACAGAGATCTTCCTGCTTCTGCCTCCTGTTACCTGGAATTAAAGGTGTGTCCTACCACCTACATGTCTCTGCCGCCTACATGTTGGCTGTGTGCCACTATAGCTGGCTTTTTAAGATGGAATCTGTAACTCACCATGATTTCAATAGTGTCAGTGCTACGGAAAGTACTGGTACAGTCCACATGAAGAGTTACCCCTCCTGCTGCCTGAACTGTTAACAACTGGTTTATTTTTCTCTAGTAACAATGTATTTCATTTCTGGAAGTTCTCTTTGATTCTCAGTTCTTCCATAAAAAAAAACTGTCTTGTTCTTTCATTTTATATTTTTTATCTCTAAAAATACTTACTATTTTCTGTGTATGTGCCCGAGTGTACACGTGTGTACTGTGTGCATATAGGTCCCTCCAAAGGCCAGACAGGCGCACACTGTAACTAGAGTAACAGGTAGTTTTGAGCTTCCTACGTGGATGCTGAGAACCCAACCTAGGTCCTCTGGACAAGTGTCTTAACTACTGAGCCATCTTTCCACGCCACTCCTTAATTAAAAAAACACATTGATATGCTCATGTACTGCTGTATGGTGACATTTTTGCTGACAGGGGACCACCTATAGGATAGGGCTTCCATAGGTTATAATGGAGTTGAAGTTTTTTTTTTTTATCATGTAGTGACGTCCTAACTGTCCTTTGTGTGTGTGTGTGTGTGTGTGTGTGTGTGTAGTAGTAGTAGTAGTAGTAGTAGTAGTAGTAGTAGTAGTAGTAGTAGTAGTAACTTTTCCATTGCTGTGTAAGGCATTATGGCCAAGGCAGCTGTACTAGCTAGTTTTATGTTAACTTGACACAAGCTGGAATCATCAGAGAGAAGGGAACCTCATTTGAGAAGATGCCTCCCTAAGACAGAGCTGCAGACAAGCCTGGAGGGCATTTTCTTAATTAGTGATTGATGGGGGAGGACCCAGCCCGTTGTGGGTGGGGCCACCCCGAGCCTGAGGTCCTGGGTTCTATAAGAAAGCAGGCCATGAGGAGTGAGCCAGTAAGCAGCCCCCTCCATGGGCTCCGCATCATCAGCTGCGGCCTCCAGGTTCCCGCCCTGCTTGAGTTCCTGCCCTCAGTGCTTCTAACGATGAACTCGAGATGTGGAACTGAGTGAAATTAGCCCTTTCCTCTCTAAGTTGCTTTGGTCATGGTGTTTCATATAGCAATAGCAACCCTAACGAAGACAGCAACCTATAGAAGGAAGGGTGTATTTGTGCTTATGGTTCCTGAGGCATGGGAGTCCATCCTCACCAGAGCTGGGAAGAGTAGCATACTAGACTGTTTATTATTTTGAAGTGTATTCTTTGTATTTATAAACAAAACATTTGTTATAAACAGTATGCCATGATACATTAGGAGGCACCTATGCATTGTGGCTCCCTGCCTTGCCCCATCTCTCACTATCTCTTTCATTTTGAGAAAGTGTCTCATTTTATAGTTACCCAGGCTGGCATGGAACTTGGGTCCTCCTACCTCAGCCTCCCCAGGGCTGGGGCAGCTCTGTTGCATTTCTTGGTTGGCCCACGGCGTCTAGGCTAGTGTAAGCACGTTCCCTGATCTCAGAGACACAATCGCCCCTCTACATACATCTCAGCACCTGGCTGTCATAGCTAACCAGGCTGTGCTCCTTTGTAAGAGCCGCATCAGGAAAACGTCACGGGTCTAGCTGTGACGTCTGATTCTCACTTTCCGGGATTGCTTGGCTTTGCTTACGAAAAGACTGGCTACAAATCTTAACTGAAGCTAATATTTAAAATTGCAGCTTATTAATCAGGTGAGTTCTTTACCCAGGGGACTGTCAGGGCTGTCGTTATGTTAGTCTAGATTTTTATTTGATTTTATAGATGATACATTTGCACCTGGGTTGGATTCATGGCTGGACTTGGCGGCCATTTTTTTCTATTTGGAGGTTGTTCCTCTCCCATGGGATTAATCTTGCACTCGGTGTAAAGAAAACACAACTGAGCCAATTCCCTCTTCTCTGAATCTCGGTTTCCTTCTCTGTACAAAGTGGGTGATGACAGGAAGGAGTGGGGTTTCGTTATTACGGACGAGGGTGCTGTCTGGTCTGACCCAAGCGCTAGAAGGATGTCAATTGTCTTCTTTTTTCCTTTCTTACTCCCCGGCCCTCTCCTTTCAGGGTCTCCTGTCGCTCAGGCTTGTCATGAAATCACTATGCAGCCAAAGATGACCTTGAAGTTCTGATTCCCCTGCCTGTACTTCCTGAGTGCTGGATTATAGGTGTGTGGCATCACCTCGGGTGTACATGGGGATTCAACCCAGAGCTTCATTCATGCCAGCAAGCACTCTGCCATCTGAGCAATGGCCGTGGCCCTCAATCTTCTTGGGAACTTTCCTTTGAAGGAATCTTTTTCACTATCATGTACCATCCCAATCAGAGGCAGCCTGATACTGCCACCATTGTAAGCACAATCACTGCTACCCCCTTGCCGTTTCCACAGTTCTCATCATTTCGCCCCATTTCCCTAGACATCACCCCGGATACAGACCAGGCGCATCCTTTTCTCAACCTACGTAGAAATCCCAGTCTTAATAGCTCTATTGTTCCCCCTGGGCCTCTAACAAGATCATCACTCCATAGTTCAGAGCTCCATTGATGTTCCCAAAGCCTCGCTGAAGGATTCTGACTGGGTTTAATCCACCCTAATCTTTCCTTTATGACTTTGAAAGCCTCTATGAGGTATACACAGAGGTAGCGTCCCTGGAAATGATAGGCTTTTTTCATGGTATGGCTTTGGGCGTAGTCCTAAGGAGACTGTTTACCAAAAAGGACACGGTACACCTTCAGTGCACACAGGTCTCGAGTCCCTCATCCAAAAGGCGTGGGATCTGAGTGTTTTGGATTCTGCATTTATTTTTATTTATTTTTTATTTTTGAGACAGGGTTTCTCCGTAGCTTTTTGGTTCCTGTCCTGGAACTAGCTCTTCTAGACCAGGCTGGCCTCGTACTCACAGAGATCTGCCTGCCTCTGCCTCCTGAGTGCTGGGATTAAAGGTGTGCGCCACCACCGCCTGGCGGATTCTGCATTTTTTGAATATTTGTATGTATGTTGTTGAGATACCTTAAGAATAGAACTGAAGTCTAAAAATGAGACCCACTTTTGTTTCAGACAAACCAACTACAAGTATTCTGCAGGTAACTCCACAGGTTTGAATGCATCCATCATATGGGGGTCAGGTATGGAATTTTCCACTTGAATCACCATGTTGGTGTTCCGTGTGTCAGGTGTTCTCTGGGGTTGGGATGGAAAGAGGAATGGGAATTGGAAGAAATGGAAGGTGCATGGTTTGGAATTCCTAGACTAACTAGGCTGTCTCTGTGGTGAGGTCAGCTCAGATGAGAAGCGCCTAGGGAGGTGTTGACACAGTTTGCGGAATGAGCAGGGCGTTTCAGACCTGGAAGCCCAGGAGGAAACAGACACTGAGCATGGCCCTACTTGGGGATCTTCCCAAAAAGAGAAGAACTCCCAGGAGAGGAATGCAGTCAGTCTCCATCCCTTGAGAGCACTGCCCAGTACCAAGGGCCCATCTCTGGGCTTGGCCTCAACCCTTTACTGAAAATGACGCAGTGAACATGTTTTCATTTGCGCAGTGTTCTGGAGCCGAGAAAGAGGGGAGCTCGCATTCCAATTTTATTGATGTAGAATCTGAGAAGCTGAGCGCGAGAACAGGGTTTGAATATATGGGGTTCTAACATGCTTTGTCACCCCATGCTTAGGGATTACAGGGATGCTTAACAAAAAGATGATGACACGGGACTGCTGGATTCTTATTAGGTTCCTTTGAGGTAAAATCCGCATGGCGTACGATCACTTTTAAAAAGAATTCATTGGCATTTAGTGCCTTCACAGTGATGACCACCACCATTTTCAGAGTGTCCTCCCTGAGGTTTTATGCAGGATGAAAGGGAAGAATGCTTTTGAGACACGCAGCTCTGGCCTTGTCCCAGACCAGTGGTCTGGATTTTCAGATTTAATTCAGATTTCTCTCAGATATCAGCTAATATAGAACTAGGAATTACCTGAAAATAGTGTTGATAATCATTTGAAAATCAGGTTGAGGGGACATGACATAATTCATATCCCAATCTAGTTTTCTTCCAAAATGGTATCGTCTTTTTGAGGGAAACTCACCGGGCAATCAGACGCATCTACCTGGAATCAACTACATTATCAAGGAGCCTCCTCTATGTTGGAAGGAGTTTGTCTTCCCAGCCAGGCTGTGACATGCACAGCTCAGGAGCCACCACAATGCTCTCATTGTCTTGGGCACGTGGCAAAACAGGTGCTGGGTGGAATAGCACAGTGACCAGTCAGCCCTAGATTCCAGCCACCACCAGGTAATCAGTGTTTTCATTTCTTTTGAAACTATGGGTTTGGTGCATGACGAGATCCACTTTTCATAATACTGTGATGAAGCTGGTCAGGGCCAGCCTGGACTCTGGTCTTATTCCCCAGGCAACCTTGCCTGGTATAGGACAGAACACACTCTGGCTCCCACCCTGGATGAGCATCGGAGGGCAAGGGCGAGGACCAGGCTAAGCTAAGAATAAAATAGTCTTTCAGTAAAGGCTCTGGCCTTCCAGAAACCTGGGAGCAGCCAAATTCCCAAGAAGTTGTGACAGTCCCTTTGGCTTCTGAGGGCACCAGGTATAGAAGCAAGGTTGGCCACAGTGTCCAGGGCTGCAGCAGCTGAAGGCCTTGAAGGCCTGGTGAGGAGAGTAGCTTGGAATCTGGATGAAGATCCACACACTCAGGCAGGGTCCTAGAGGTGGGTAGCGTTCAAAATTGTGGAAGGAGCCTCCGTATGGGGGCGTCTCATGGCTCTCCACAGCATCATGCCAAGGATGCCAACTACCAGACCACCTACTGCTGCCACTGGCACTGCCCAGGTCAGCACCTTGGAGGATACTTCAGCCTGCTGGGCTGGGAGAAGCTGAGTACTCCGAAGGGTGTAGAGGAACGGGCTTTCCTAGGGAAGGAGGCAGGACGATCAGAGGTTAAAGGCGCTCTCCACCCATCCATCCATCTGCCCAAATCCCATCTCTAAAAGAGTGCAGTGGCTTCATTACTGCGCATCCCTGTTATAAATCTCTTTCCTTCACATTGTACCTGAACCTTCCTGTGGGAATGGGTCTGTCAAGGGGTCACCACCCAGCTATAATCCCTTTGTTTTTTTCTCCAACACTTCCTTTCAAATGTGATTCTGAAAGGTGGGGAGTTGGTAAGCTACTGTTGGAAGAGTCTTGGGGTGCCGGCTGATCTGCCACCTCTGGGACTTCTGGTCATTTCCCATCCCAGTAGTGCCTAGGGTTGAGGAAAAGTCAGGGCAAGAGGAGCCCTGGTCTTGCAGTGGATTCAAGCACTGGAGTGAGAAGTGGATGGGAGGGCTCTCTTAGCAAACAAACATTTTGCACAGCTGTGTGTCCCTGGGTTGGGAGCTCCGATAAGTACCCGAGGACTGAGGATATTCTCTCATTGTCCTGGAGGAAGATGTACAGAAACAACCACAGTATAAAGAGGAAGGTGCAAACAGAAGAGGGTGCCCAGCACAGGGGTGTGTTTGGAGGCAGGAACAGTAGACTATGGCAGGATGGAGAGAAGCCCAGGGAATAAGGGGCCAGTGGGGTCAGAAGGAGGTAGACATTTTCACAGGCCAAGTCAGTAGTGAACAGACGTAAAATCCACATGCACACTAGTGAAACTCCTCTGGAAGTGGGTCCATTTGCCTAGGGTGTCAGATGTGTAATGGCGGGAGGTAGGTCTCCCTGGGCAGTGGCGACCAGACAGGGAATTACTTTCCAGGACAGTCACTCAGTGTCTAGAAGCAAGTGGAGGATGTTGGAGAGTTGGAGGGACAGGTGGGGCAGTGTCTTTATTGTCACCTCCTATCCCTGAGCTCCTGGTGTCGGGCTGGGCATGACAAGATCCTCAAATCCTTCTGCAGTAAAGCAGTTTAAGGCACCTAGCTGGCACTGCCTAGCACGACTCCTCTCCTTCCCCTATTTTGTGGTAGTCAGAAGGGAAAGTGGTGAGGCACTGAGTGGCAGTGTGTTTAAGTCCCGCCCCCACACATCCGGTCAGCTTAGGACAGGTAGGATACTCATTGCTCACTCACAGGTGAAGGACACTTGAGTTTGGTCCGGCTGTGTGTGAAGTTATTGAAAGTTGTCTTACGGCCCACTGGTTCCAGCTGGGAAGAAAAAAAGGATACGGTGACTATGAAGAAGTCTAGGATCTGGCTTACATAGGATGCTCTCTTGGAAGGGTGTGTTCAAATCAGCCACTTGTTAAGATTTGCTGTGCCGCACAGCAGTGCTGGCTGGAGCTGACTTTTGACTTCCAGGGAGAAAAGTGTCTGAATCAGGCAGGACCCCTGAGCCGATGCCTCTAGACTTACCCAGAAAAGGACACCAGGGCCCCAGGAGAGAACCATCAGTCCATAGTGAATCTCTTAAAGATCTGGGACCAGAATGCCCACTGCCTCTCCACTCGTGGGAGGCAGTGATTGCAGACACTGTATCTTCAATTTTATAAAATGGTGATCATATTTACCAACTTGTCCAAGTGTGTGCAGCGCTAGTCAGTTTCAGGAGAACTTTGAAAAGCATATTGGTTACCATGACATCCTTACTACACTTGGCTTGCCAACCTTGAGAAACTGGAATTTACTGGAACTGCTTTATGGGTTGTCACACAGAGGAAAACATTTACTTGAAATATCCCAGGGAGCAGCTGTGGCTCGGTGGGGTGCTGTTAAATGCTTCCATTTCAGACTCTGGGAGAAGTAGTAGAAATATGATATACCCCCAACCCCAGCGACTTTAGGTAGTAGTCTGTCCTGGACTTGTGCCCCATGGGGAGGAAAAGATTGGACACTTTGAACTGGTCTGGCCTTCATTTACTGTGTAATCTGTTTCAGGTCTGTTCCTGGCCACCAAGCCCTGACCATGCAGTCAGTAAACACTCTCCCCATGTTGGTGACGGGCCTGGGCCCTGATCTCACTGTCTTCTGTCTAAATGCTTTCTACACCCATTTCTTCGGGACTCAGAGGAAGGGTTATGGCTCTGGGCTTGGGAGAGATACCAAGAGCACATATCTGAGCCTTCGCTTGGTCAACAATGACCATGCAGGGTAGACAGTGCCTGCTCCAAGGCAGCAGGATGACTGGTACTGACCGTGACACATTTGTGAGGACATTTATTTTAGGGCTTCCAGAGAAATGATGACGGGGAAGCAGGCATGAACCGGGATGGGTTATGGATGTAGATCTATTTCTGCTTTCTTAGAGCCAAGGAAACACCACTGCATTCTAGCAAACAGAAATGCCAGAGACCGAATGGACACTAAAGGTCAGGTTGGCCGGTTCCGAGGACAGCTGTGGCCCTGTGGGCTCAACGAGCCTCTATCAATTTCCTCTTCTGTTACTTCCCACCAGAGTGCATCCTCACCCCTCCATCACCTGGGCTGTTGTTCTCTGGGAGGTTTTTTTTTTCCCCCAGTCAGCTATATTAAATTCACGGCAAGTCCTTCCATGACCTGCCCCTTGGTGGTTGGCCCTACGATCCCTGCTACCTACTCCTCCCTAGGGCATCTAGGTGATTTCTGTGATTTCAAATCCTGTGTTGGTGTGCTGAGGTTACTTTTCTGTTGTGGTTGTCAAATCTCAGCTGGACGCTCCCATTTGAGCTCTTGCCCGTAGCAGACCCTGATGCCTCTGTGTAGATGTCTAGGAGGCAGCTCCCACTTCCCATGTCCAACATAGGACACTGTTTCCAAGTAGCTATCTCGTTTGCTATCTGACCCCGAAGCCCCTCCCTAGTCACTTCCCTCAGCCAGTTTTAAATACATCCTGTGATCATTCTGTGATCATTCTGTGATCACAGGTCTCCTCCATGGCTGTCACCCTGGACCCGGCCACATTCCGGTCGTGCTGTCGTTTCTCTCGTATCTGGAATCCCAGCTCGTGTCTGCACAGCGATTAGAGAACAGATGGGAACATGCCAGCCCCTTGTTTAAAACAGCTGGGGACGTGGCCCTTGCCTGTCTTTCTGACGCTGGTTCCTGACCGCTGGAGCATCGCACTGGCCTGTATGCGCCTCTAAAGCTTCCAGCTCATTCCTGATTCCACGCCGCATGGTTCCTATTTCTTCTCCCTGGAACACTGTGGCCCAGACCTCTGCCTGCCTGGCGACCTTTTGACATTCAATTCACATGCCATCCATAGTCAGTCGTATGTGACCTTGTGCTGATCTAACTTGATCATCACCTGCCTTTTCCTGGCCACACCATTCTCAGTCCATGACAGCAGGGGTATTCTTCACTTTGTTACATTTTTGGCATCTGGAACAGTACCTACCATGTAGAAGTGCTGGATGGTTGGTTGATGAATGGACTTGAATGGAAAAAACTAAGAAGAAAAAAGGCTTGGCACAGCCCCAGGAAGTGGAGTTGTTTTTCTAGAACCAACCTTTCCTAACACAGGCACTGTGGGGTACCAATGGTTCAGCTGATCTCAGGGCTCGGCAAGGTACAGTAGAGCTGGCAGCCACTGGCATGGCCCTGGGAGGTAAAAGAGGTCCCTAGGGTAGCTTCCCCTTGAGTGTTTAGGCAAGGAAGCGAGAAAGAAAATCCAAGGTAAAAGGCTAGTGTAAAACTGAAAAGTAGGGGCAGGGGCTCCCTAGCTTAGTGGCGCGAGAAAGGGATTGGGGCCAAGTTCCCAAAAGCCTTGTATGCTATGCCAAAGGGGTCTAATTTGCCTCCTTCCTTTCTGTCAGAGTGGCACATGACTCTAATCCTAGCAGTCAGGTAGGTCTGTTGGTTCTAGACCAACTTGGTTTCTATGGTCAGTCAGGGATATATAGTGAGACCCTATCTCCAAAGGAAGAAAGAAAAGGGCACCAAGTCTTCTAAGACCTACTCCAGACGTGTGTGTGCGCGTGCGTGCGCACACACACACACACACACACACACACACACACACACACACACAGTTACCCTCAAAGACTAGGACAATTGTACAGTTACAGGCAATTGTAAACTCTCTGGGCTGGATAGGTTTTCGTCAATTTGACACATAAGAAGAGGCAACCACAATTGAGAAAATGCCTCCATGAGATTGAACTGGAGGTAAGCCTATGGCACATTTTCTTAACGGGTGACTGCTGTGGGCTGTGCCTCTGGATGATATAAGAAAGCAGGCTGAGCAAGCCTGTAAGCAGTGTTCCTCCAGGTCTGCTTGAGTTCATGCCCTGGCTTCCTTCACTGATGGACTGGGCTGTGCTGTACTGTGCTGTGCTATGGAACTGTAAGCTCAAACAAACCCTTTTTCTCTCCAAGTTTCTTTTGGGGGATAATCATAGCAGCAATAGAAACCTAACTAAGACACTATCTGACATAGTTGGGAACTGAACTTGGGTTCTCTGCAAGAGTGGTATGCACTCTGTTATTTTTTTTACAATTCTTTTTTAAAATTTATTTTTACTTAAAAATTTTCACCTCCTCCCCTCCTCCCATTTCCCTCCCCCTCCCCCACTCCTCTCCCCCTCCCACTTCAGTCTAAAGAGCAGTCAGGGTTCCCTGCCCTGTGGGAAGTCAAAGGTGTGCACTCTTAAACAAGACGATAAGATGTCCCCAGTCCCATTGCTATATTTTACAAGTACTTCTGGAAACTCACAAACTTTGTGAGTTTCCAGAAACAAATACATGGCAAATAAGCAGCTGATCATTTGGGTGAAAAGAACATGGTCAGTACTCAGAAGGGCGGCTCCTACACCTTCCCTGAATCCTGTTCACCCAAAGAGAGACCATCGAGAAAGACAACACAGACTTTTAACACCTTACACTTAGCTGCTTGCCTTTGAGGTAGGGGTGTGTGTGTGTGCACGCACACACACACACACGAGTGTGAACATATGCTGTTGACGTTTGCTTACTTGTGGTGTGTGAAAATACTCTAGCTTATGGATGTACACCAGTTTGTTGACGGACACCTGGGGTTAACTGTGTGTAGTATTTACTCTTCTCTCCAGGATAGAATTGTTGAGTCTCAGGAAGTGCATAGGTTTAGCATTGTTAGATACACAAGAGCTTGCCAAGTGGTTGTAAACACTCAACTATATTTAAAAGTCACCAGAGGATGGTCTGGGGAGATGGCTCAGCCATTAAAGGCTCTGGAGGATTCTCACACGCAGTCAGGACCAAAGCTGTTGTGTGGGGGCTGTGAGTCTGAAGACGGCAGCTAAGTAAGAAGGGATACAACTACTATAGGCATAGGGTTTGTGGATAAAGGGTTTTGTGAAGCAGAGGTGGACTAAGTCTCCAGAGGAAGAAGTGTGGGTTATTAAGCCTGGAGAGGCAAGCGGTCTCGTGACTTAAAGTGTATGTGGTGCCCTGAGACCATCAGCCAAAGTGCAGACACTATGTCATAGGACTCTAATCATGAGACATGAATTCACCGACTGTATATGTGCTTATCGGGCCAGGAGCAGGAGGGAGGACGGTTGGCCTATGGCTGGGCCACCAGAGGAAGACATTTCTGCTGTGCCCCTGACTGGCTCTGTGAGGCTAGGCGAACTGGCTCATGGCTCTAGATCTTAGTGACAGTGTTCTGGCTGGATGACCCCACAGATCTCTTCCAGCTCTAACAGCCTATTTATCTGCTCTGACTCTAGAGGTGACATTCCAATAAGACAGCGACTAGAGAGTTGGCAGGATGGTAGAGCCATATGTCTGAGATGGTTTGACATGGGACTCTGTAATTATTTCCCCAAATTATACAGGACAAGGGACTCACACTGGGGTGGTTTGAGTTTTGTGGGTTTTTTTTTTTTTTTTTTGCTGTTGTTGCTGTTTTTGGTTTTTCAAGACAGGGTTTCTCTGTAGCTTTGGAGCCTGTCCCGGAACTAGCTCTTGTAGATCAGGCCGACCTCGAACTCAGAGATTTGCCTGGCCTCTGCCTCCCGAGTGCTGGGATTAAAAGTGTGCACCACCACCACCGGGCTGAGTTTAGTGTCTTTTATTTATTTCTGTAAATTTGGAGTATGATTGGGGAACCAAGGCTGTCTTGTGTTACCTGTGTTTTTAGCTTTTGTTTTTAAATCCCTTCCCCCGGCCTTCATGGACAAAGCCCCCAGTGAAGGTATGAGCCATGCTGTTAATCCTCACAGCAGACAACAATGGACCTGGTCGTGTGTAAACACCAGTCTGACTACTGAGCCTCAGGAGAACCCAGCCGTAAGCAGATGTGGCCTGATAAGAAATCTGGGAAGGCAAGAGATGGGCTTTCTCCTCTTTGGAGGAGCATGAGACAGGAAACAGATTCCCATTCCATGGAGAGATGTTAAAAGGAAAAAAGTCATGTGGGACATATATATACTATATATATATATATATATATATATATATATATATATATATATATATATATATATATTATATAGCAGTAAGAAAACAATGACTCTCTCTCTCTCTCTCTCTCCCTCCCTCCCTCCCTCCCTCCCTCCCTCCCTCCCACACACACAGAGCCAATACAGCTGTAATCCTGGCATTTGGGAGGCTGAATTGAGATAGATTATCAGGTCAACCTAGGCTATGAGAACCAAGAAAATCAAGATAACCTGAGGAAGCGGGTCGAGGGAAACACAAAGATATCTTTGATGGCAATTTAGAATCCTGTGCTGAAAAAGAGTTTGCTGGAAAGTTTTGGAACTGGGCAGACAGATGATGTCAATGAGAGGAAAACCCCAAGACAGCAGGAGGGGAAGAAAAAAGCCGAGTCTGCAATTAAATAGGCTTGCTTACATGCTGCTGGCCGCTAGAGAGAAGGAGGTGATGGAGCTAAGGAGAAAGTCAATATTATGAGCCAGCTGAGGAAGGCACCATGCAGCGTGAAGTTGCTGACAGGGGTGGGAATGTTTGCCCAGTGGTGGTTGGCACAGCCACCCTAGGCTTGAGACTTCAATAAAGAGCAGGGGTGTAGATGGTTCAGTCACCATGGGAAACACGCAGGCCAGGTGGGGTTTGAATTGCAGTGGAGCCTAGATCAAAGGCTGGGAAAGTACTTCATTTGCCCTGAGCTAGATGACGTAGACATCAGGGGTGATGGGCGAGGCACAAGGACACCTGCCCCTGTGGGCCCAGGACTGCATGTCCATTTCATAAGGGTCTCGCCTTCTCGAGCAGAAAGGACCAAACTAGGTCTCCACCTGGGAGAATAGGCTGGGTGGTGTTGCCTTTTTGATGTCTATAGAAATAACTGCTGGAAAAGAAAAACCATCCTATAATTCACAATCCCAGAGCACCCAGACAACAAAGAGGATCTAATCTACGTGGGAAGTAGAAAAAGACAAGATCTCCTGAATATATTGGGAGCGTGGGGACCATGAGAGAGGGTAGAAGGGGAGGGGAAGAGGAAGGGAGGGGAGTGGAAAAAAATATATAGCTAGGTAAAAACAATTTTTAAAAAAGGAAATAATTGCTGGAGATGCTAAAGACTGGGTACTGAAGGGTATTGGGGCTGACATTTGCCTAAGCTGAGTATTGTGCTGATCCTATCATTATTGCACAGCTGTTGAGACAGGCGGACAGAGACCCTCTGCTCAAGGATGCACAGCTGGTACTCCCATTCAGTCTCAGTTTGATTGTAAAGCTGTTCTCTTAGCAATGCCTAGGAAGAGCTGTAAGTGTACAAACGTGTGTGTGTACATATATATACATACACTCTTCAAAAAGGTATGTATACACGGGGTGTGTATGTAAGTAAAGATGATTACTGGCAAGCCTGGTGGCCTGAGTTTGAGGCCCAGAAACCACACAGTGGGAGAGAACTGACTCCTACAAGTTGCTCGGACCTCCACATATCCGCTGTGGTATGTTGTGCACACACACAGTAAATAAAACTTTTTTTTTTTTCCCAGTGAGATAGCTCAGGGACGAGAAAAGCTCTTTCCATCCAAGTCTGACAACCTGAACTTGACCTCTGGAACTCAGGGGAGGGACAGAACTGACACCCACGTCTGTCCTCTGATCCTCGCATATTCCCACACCCCAATAGATTAGGGGCTGAGCACTCATGCTGTGCACAAGGACCTGAATTCAAATTCCAGGCATAGTTGTTTGTGCCCGTAACCCCAGTACTGTGGGGGATAAGCAGAGAATGATAGAGCAGGGTAGCCAGTGTCCTAGCCTGTGCACCTGCGCGCACGTGCGCGCACACACGCGCACACACACACACACACACACACACACACACACACACACCCGTTTGTCCTCTCGAAGAACTAAGCCAATAGCCTTAGGCTGCTCCCTTCTCCACTTACCATGTTGTTCCAGAGGGCAATGGCCATCTCAGCATGCCCACGTTCTGAGAAGTGGAAACAGTCTTCAGAGAAGACGGTGAGGTCCATGTCCCCTTGCTGTGACCAGAGAGACAGGGAGGTTATCATCGGGATGGGGGCCGCCTGATTCCCTTCCCCCAGCAGGTGACACAGCACTTCCCCTCCTTCCCATTCTGCTTCCTCCAGCTTCAGACACTGTGGAAAACCTCCTAGGTTTTGGATTTGCATCCTAGCAAACATGAATGATAGCTTTCCCAGTTCATCCCTGTCCTGGAAATGAAGAGGTGATGATTCTCCTCTGGGGTGGGAGGTAACTTGGTGGGGGTACGTTTGGTCACTATTCATTTTACTGTTTCTAAGAATGTCTAAGTTCTAATCATACACACACACATACACACAAAAAAAAAAGTACCTTTGGGAGTCTTCCTAGAGCAAGGCAATAAAAATGAGGGCAGCATCCACAGGCTTCCTCGAAACAGCTGAAGCTTACCTCAGTCAGTGGGATGAGGGTTTGCCGGAAGAAAGGCTGAACGACAACTGCAAAGTCCTCACGCTGCATGTACTGGGGCCAGTAGGAAAGCCCGGAGATGCCACTCTGTGGATGAAGAGGCTGCTTAACCCGACTGGCAAGGCTAGACAGGGTCTACTTTAGCTGCCATGGGTTGGTTGTGACAGGAGTGAACCCACGCTAGACAAAAGGACCTTAAAGGGGCTATGCAGGCCCACACATGGATTCCTCTTGCTTGTAACAAGTTCCCGCATCAAGAGCCCTGGCTAGAGAAGTCCTCCACTCACAGGCTCTACTGCTTTCATTTTGAGACTGTGAGTCGCCGATGGCCTTACATTGGCCACGGGTCCAGCTGCCCTCACTGCATGGGGAGAATCTCATCAGCTCTTCAAAACTGCCTAGGAATGTAGGATGGCAGGGATAGAGAGCCCATGGGTTTCGGACTTAAGTACCAAAAACGTGGGCTATTAAAAGGATTAAATTAAGCTGGGCGGTGGTGGTGCACACCTCTAATCCCAGCACTTGGGAGGCAGAGGCAGACAGATCTCAGTGAGTTCAAAGTCAGCCTGGTCTACTAGCAAGTTCCAGGAGAGCCAGGGCTGTTACACAGAGAAACTGTCTCAAAAAACAAAACAAAAAAACAAAAAAGGATTAAATTAGTTGCATGTATATGACCTGGGGAGGTTGCCGCAGTGAAGGAAGAGGGAGTCATAGGGGCTTCGGGAAGGAATATTACTTTATCAGTGGCCTCATGAAGAGGGATTGGTTTGCAACAAGGCTTTGGGTGGGCTGATCATAAAGGGTAGCACAGATGTGTACAAGTGTTAGGGGAGCAGAAGCCAGTGGGGCTAAGCTTTCTGCTCATAGGGAGGGGGATGTGGGAGCCAGGGATACTAACTGTTCCCCTCGTAATGGTTCTAGGAAAGGAAAGAGGCCTCTGTGTGTGACATCTACTCTGATGGCTAATGCCGTTACTAGCTCGGGGCTGACCCTGAGCCAGGAGGCAGGGTTCCTTCCAGCTGTCCCCTTGGAATTGCTATTCCATCTTTCCCTGACAGTGACATCCAATTTGCCCGGCTAAATACTTTGAGAGATAGCCAGTGATTCCCTCAAATGCAGGTCCTATCAGTCAACCCCTGGTGAACACACACGTTCTGAGTGCCCTCAGAGAGCACAGCATGGACCCCCATCCTGGACGGGAGGAAGAGAGCGTCAAGTCACCTGGAAGTTCCAGTTCACTTTCTTCAGCTCCTGCATTGCTGTGGGGTTGTGAATACGCTCAAAGCAACTGCAGTTCCTAGGAGACAAAAGATCTTGCATTGAGGCTTCCTTGGGGGAGGCCCAGCTGTGCCCCCCACAGGGAGCTGCCTGTGCTGCTCAATGGATGTGGAAGGTGGGGGAAGTGTGGGGCTTGACACACTAGTATCCCTACGTCACTTGCATCCAACTCACAGAGCCCTAACTCAGGAATGAGGTCAAAAAGGTGTGTCGTGGTTGGGACCGTCAACATTCCCTAAAATCTCGGGTGCAGAACGAAGGCTCGGTCCCAACTTTTGGTACTGTGGGTGGTGGTAGATCGAAGAGGAGGTGGAGCCTAATCGAAGGAAGTAGTCACAGAGGTCATGCCCTTTGTTCTCCCTCCACTTTGCCTTCTAGCCTCCATGAAGTGAGTAGTCATGCTCCCCACATATTCCCACCAAAAACTCGTCTCGCCATAGGGTCAAGAGACCATGGACTGAAAACCCTGAGACCTACAGCCAAGACAACTCTGTTCTCATCGATTGTGTGAAGCATTTTGAGGCACTGGGATCTTTATAAGACACTTGTTTATAGTTGGAAGGATAGGTCCCTACGGCAAGGTCTCTTCCTCTTGTCATGGAGGCCCTCCGTCATCCAAGATGACTATTTCTCAACTCTTGGAGAAGGGGAGTTTTGGGGAAACTGACAGCTCTAGCCTCACTTCCCACAGCCCTGAGGCTTCTCAGCTCTACTGCTGAGTACTGGGGAGTCCCTCAGGTGAGTGACGGCTATCAGAAAGCCTGAAACCCCTTTGACAGGGTGGAATGTGATACCAGAACCTGAGGCATGAGAGGGACTTCTCTTACTAACCATGACCGTTCCACCTGGGGACCCGATTCCTTAGCTACCTTTAGAGGGCACCCATTTGCCATCAGACAGGACCCCTTAGCCACAGCTGCAGAAACTGAGTCCCCGAGATGAATCATTTGAGCCTTCATGCCCATGAGTAGCTGGCCTCCAAGTTCTGATTTTGAGGATGGGAGAAAAGGTATCTTCCTAGAGCCTGTTCTAGCCCATGAGTGTATTTCCTGTTGATGTTGCTTTGGGGGAGGAGTTACCCCTATTTTATAGGCAAGTACTTAGAAGTCCAGAGAGATTGTGGGTTCAGGTCCAATTGTTCCCCAGCAGCCGAGCCAGGATTCTAAGAACACTGGAGGTGTCCTGGAAGCTCACTGTCCTCTGCAGGGAGGGGTGGACTTTGGAATCGGAAGTGCTGGGGAGGCTTATGGGCTATTTGGTGTGTCTCACTGTGTAGAAAAGGAAACTACCATCTAGGGAATGGAGTAGGCATTGGGTTCTATAGTCAGTTCCAAGTGTTTTCTAAGTCCCTGGCTCCTGGCTCTGCCTACCCCAAGCAACCATGCTCTGCACACTTACTGAACCGCCAGCGGCATGGCACACTTCCCACCTTCGCCCTGGTACAGGCCAGCCAGCTCCATGACCTCCACCACATTGATGAAAACCCTGGGAAGCTGTGGGACGCAGAGGCATGGACTTTTATGAGTTCAAGGTAGTGGAGGTTAGGAAGCCTAGAGAACAGTCTTCAATCTAACCTGGCCCACCTGAGATTACCATCTGAGAAACGGATGCCCAGGGAGGGGCCTGTGTAATCGCAACGACTCTTTAGTGCCTCCCTTCATCAGACAGAAAAGTTGATACCCAGATACCCAGCACGAATGAACGCCACAGTGTCTGCCCTCAAACCCAGGGCAGTTCGCTCTAGCAGGAGCTCTTTGCTATGCATTATCTGGCTTCCAAGTCAGTTAGAAGCTGTCCCGCAGAGAATTGGGTTCAATTTGCCTAGATGCTAACCAAGGCCCTCCACACATGGCAGTAGTGGGAAAGAAAGCAGGGTTGCTTGCAGGACCAGGGAACAGGCTGCTCGCTACCCACTCCTACCTCCTGATAGAGGATGTCCAAGGCCTGCTGGATGTGCTTGACATACTCATCGACTAACTGGTTCTCCTGTAAAGGAAAAGGGAGGCTCGTTGTAGCTTTCTATTCTGGGAGGAAGAATCAGAGAGTGAACTGAGCTACTCCTGTCCCCAAAAGTTCTGCCTTCTTGCATTCCCGAGAGACCTGGTGGTGTTCTTTTTCATAAACATAAGCTCTACGGAGCAGAGACAACATTGTTTCCATGAGGGCATTTCCCACACCATGTGTCCACAGGCAGCTCTGCTACCCTCTGGTTTCCAATGAGCCCCACAGTCTAGGACCCAGCTATGCTGGAAGCCCCATTGTGGGATATTATACACAGTGTGAAAATGTATTGCTGTGATTGGTGTGATAAAAATCTGAATGGCCAACAGCTAGGAAGAAGTTATGTGGGACTTCTGGAGACAGAGGACTCTGGGAAGAAGGGTGGAGTTGTCAGGCAGATGGAGAGGAAACAGGAGGTGCAAGATGGAAGAGAGGTCATGTCACGTGATAGAATGTAGATTACTATCAATAGGTTACGTTTTTAAGAGCTAATTAGGATAAGCCCAAGATATAGACCAAGCTTTTATAATAAGTCTTCATTATTTGTAGTAGCCATCCCGACAAAACAGTATGATTACAAAGCCCCAAGGGTTAAGTCTTTCTCGTGTACCCCAAGTCTCTAGTTCTGGGAAAGGACTGAGGGAAGAGTCTAGAAGAGCTGAGCCTGTGTGAGGAAGAGAATCACACTGGGTTCTGGAATACTCGCTCTCTGTGATCCACCAGGAGCGAAGAGCTGCCCGCCCACCCCCAACAGTGACCATCAAACACTCTACCACATCCTCCAAGTCCTGGCAGCTGCCTTTACCCAGCCAAATAAAATACAGGATGTCCCTAGCTTAGAACAAGATGTATTCTAAAAGGGAAAGTTTCCAAATGCTTGTAAGTCCAGACATGTGTCCCCACAGAGACACATCAGGAATGGGGTCAGCTCCCAGGCCAGCTGGCTGGTTAACTTACCATGGTCCTGAAGGACAGCAAGGACACTCTCAAGTTTGGTTCTATTTTTTCCAATTACATTTAGAAGATTGTGTTACCTTCCCTTCCAAGAGAGGGCAGACTCTAAGCAGGCACAAGACAATCACTGGCCACCTATCTACCAGAAAGTGCCATCTGTATGTCCCAAGGAGGCCCTGCCCCCAGCGCGTGAAGATTGGGTCCTTCTAGATCTTTCTTCTGAGTGGGGAATCACTTGCTCTGTGTGAACCAGAGGCTGCTGGGGTGGAATCAAATGCTCAGAGCCCAAGGTGAGGAGGACGGGGGTCAGCAGGTTCACTCTCATGCCCGCAGTGGGGCTAGTCAGCTACTTACCGAGTTCTCACAGTAATGACACAGGTCATTGCCCCCAACAAAGAGTGTAACCAGCTTCCAGTCTTCCTTCAGGTTGATTGTCTGAGGGGACAGATCCTGAGGTTAGGGTTTGGGGACACTTGCTGGTGATGCTAGCCATGCTTCGTAGTCAGTTCCTCAGGAATCTTTTTTGTATCACACAAGAGTCTGTGGACTCCTCCGTCACCATGGTGCCCAGAAGATGGGCACTCCTCTGTGAGAAGCGTGTGTGTGGGGGTCTTCTCATACACAGGTCACAGGCTACTTTCTCCCAACCACCAACCCTCTTAAAGTGCTAGAATGATTGTGTCTCACATTGCCCCAAGCTCTCGAAAGGCCTCACGGATCACCATGCTCCTTCAAAGGAATTTGTGTCAAAAGACAGAGCTTGGGGACAAAGTTGGGGCTCTTACGGCCTGGGTTCATGGAGGGAGAGCCCGGCAGGGTAGTATGGTGGGGAAATAGCAGGAAGGCCCAGGAGCTGTTGCACCCCATTCAGCCTCCACCATAAAAGGAGTCCTCCAGAAGCCACAGTCCACAGTGCAGGAACAGGGCAGTAGGAGAAAGCGCAAGTGAGATTCTGAGGGGCTGGGAGGGGGAGGGGTTGGAGCGGGCAGCCTATTTTTAGTGCTTTGGGTTTATATAAGAGGGCTCTGGGAAGCCAACTCTGGGATAAAGAGCCCAAGGCCTGTGATCTTGGCCAACTCCCCGCTCCACCTTGTCCTCCTGCAGCCAGTCCCGGGGCAGGGTGCCAGGCAGAGCGCCTGTGAGCCCCTTGAAGATCGGCTGAAGACAAGCTGAGGGGTTCATCAGGCCCTGCCTCTCCCCAGCTAGAGGGAAGAACACCTTTTAGGGGGGTCTGTACTCACAGGTGTGGCTTTCATTTTCTCCACCAGAGCCTGGGCCTGGGCCGGCATGTCCCTAGAAGGGAGACACGTCACTATCAGAGTTGCTCGGCACGGAGGCCTGAAGCTTGACTCCACGAAAGCCGCTCTTCCCAGTCAGCCTGTGAGGTTCTGCTCTGCAGACGCGTCACAGGCTTGTTCTCATCAGGAACCTGAGTCTACACTGCTCCAGACCCTGCTGCCCCTGGGAAGGGACCAAGGCCTCGCTGGTCTCTGATCTAGGATTTGGACAACATTCTCAGCTACCCGCCCCTTTATCTACAAGTCTTTTCACTACAAGCTGAGCCTGTTTGATTCTTATTCGGTTGCCTGTTTTAAAAATAATCTTTTTTATTTTTGAAAAAAGTCACATTCCTAAATTAGTCCCCGGATTTCTCCTCTCCAGGCTTGATGGCTCCATTCACTGCTACGTCTGAGCCCCAACAGCCCATCCTTTGATCCCTGTAGTCCTCTCCATTGCTACTTGGATTTCGACACCATTATTTCCCCCCTCCCTTCCAACAAGACAGGATAGGAGAGACATTATGGGCAGGGTCGGGACTCCTTGTCTCCACACTGTTAAGTTCTAGATACTCAGTTATGTGCGGCAGTGGAATAGCACACAGCAACGAAAAGGAACGAGGCATTGCTGTACTTGGCAGCAGGGGTGTGCCTCAGGTAACTGAGTGACAGGTATCCAGGCTTCGCAAATTGTATGCCTTTGAATACGTGTGGTTTACTGTGGGTCGGTACACCTCAGTGACGCTGCTTCCTTAAAAAGACATGTGTTGAGCCAGGTGTGGTGGCACACACCTGCAATCCTAGCACTTGGGATGTAGAGGCAGGAGAATTGGGAGTTGAAGGCCAGCCTGGGCTACATGGTGACTGAGAGGCCAGCCTGGGCTTACCCTGCCACAAAACAACAAAATTGATCTGAGAAGTTAGGTGAGCAAAGGACACACAGACAACATAAAGAGCCAACACGAGATGGGTACAGGCTGAGCGTGGACACAGCGGGCAGACACTGGCGCCATCTCTGCCCTCCTCAAAGATTATAGTGACAGGGACAGAAGTTATAAAGTAAAGGCAACCACAGATACGCTGTAACTCCTGACAGGCCCGAGTCAGGCTCCAGAGTGAAGCAGAGATGAGGCCTTCAGGTTCCATGGGAGGCGCCTTTTCCGCGCCTTCCCCCACAGCCAGCTGCTTCCTACTCCGCAGGCCGTCACCACGCTCCTCTTTTCCTGCCTCCTTAGCCACAAGTCCTCCATCTTGTCACTCCCTTCCCACCAGAGTCTGGGGTCTCTCCTTGCAGCTGTTTGCACAGGTCCCAGGCCCGAGACACATGTCCTGACATCATCCTGGCTCCCCGAGTACTTTAGGAGAAGCAGCTGGTCCCAGTCTGCAGTGTTGCTGTACACAGCCCCCCCCCCCTTTCCCCCAAAGTTAGCTGCTCTTTGTCTCCTTCCTTGGCTGTACTAATTCTTCCAGAGCCCGGACTTTACCTTTGGAGTCTGTGGCTATCACTCAGTAATGCAGACACTGAATGCATTTTCACTTGATGATTAATTAACTACTGAATAAAAATTTGAAACTAAATTTCCTGAGAATGGCAAGCTTTGGTATGCACACGGACTATATGCCATACGCAATCTTTCCAAGACTTATTTATCTCCTTTAATCCCATGACAGCTCAGAGACAAGTTCTATGATGACCTCCTTAGAGAGAAGAAAATTAAGACTTAGAGATGCTAAGCAGCTTGCCAAGGTCACACAGCCAGTGCGTTTCTGAGTAGAGACTTGAGCACAGGACTTCTGATCTCTGCAGACCTGGCAATTACATGGGTGCTGGGAATTCAAACTCGGGCCTCTCATGTGTTACCTTTCTCTTCAGATGAACTTCCACTTATCCACACTGACAAATGACAGGGTCAAAATGAGAAAAAGAACAATTCTCAAACCTTACTTAAGCCAACGGCTTCCTGTCGCTTCCCCTCAACACTGGACACGAGCGATGCCTGAGAGTGCCAGCTCCATCCTACCACTGCCTCTGCTCAGGCAGAGATGCTAAGTAAGACAGTAAGGAAAGGGAAAGGTGGGAGACTGGGGCGATGGCTCAGTGGGTAACGCGCTTGCTGTCCAATCATGAGGACTCGGGTTTGAATCCCCCGCGACCACCTAAATCCAGGTATGGCAGTGTACACTTGTGATCTCAGTGCTGAGGTGTAGGCTGTGCACCCCTAGAGTTCACCAGCTAGCTAACCTTGCCATATTGGTGAGCTCCAGGTTCATAGACCCTGAGACCCTGTTTCAAAATACAAGGTGGAGAGGGCAGTGAGTTAGTTAGCTCAGTGGGTGGAAATGCTTGCTATACGTGAGCAAGACGACCTGAGTCCGAGTCTTGGAAGCCATGATGGAAGGAGAGAACCGACTGTTGAAAGATGACTTCTGACCTCTACACATGCTCTTCCCGTGTGTACCCCACATCACTCACACTCACGCACGCGCGCGCGCGCACACACACACACACACACACACACACACACACAATAAAATTACAAGACTGGAGAGATGGCTCAAGAATTAAAAAATGCTTACACAGGACAATCATCCTGTTCCTATGCCAGGCAGCTCACAACCACCTGAATCTCCAGTCCTCTCTCCTGGCTTCTGTGGGCACGGGTGTGTGCACACGCATGCACACACACAAGGTAAATCTTAAAAGCATAAATTTAAGGTAACGAGTTCCTGAGCAAAAGGTGACCTTGTCCTCTGGCCTCTAGCTGTAGGAACATATGTGTGCACATGCACCTGAATGCACACACCCACACGCGTGTCCGTACCCCCATTTCCCCATGAAGGGGTGGAGGAGGAAGAGACTGAGGAGCCAGCTTCTGATAAACAAAGCCTGGACTCCAGTAATCCTAACAGTTAAGTAGGTGCTGGCACAACGGCGCACAGGCCCAATGTTTTGTAGGCAAATAAGTCTTTCCTCTTGTGACACTGGATATCAACACTTCTGTGGCACCAAGATTCAAGCTGAGCCCTGGGCCTAGCTGAGGCTTTCAAAAGGAATGTTCTCTGTAAGTGGCGTGTGAGTCAAGCCTGTGCCGTCTCCCTGGTGACAAGAACGCAGCAAGCCTTCTGCAAAGCAAATGCCCAGCACGCTCCACGCAGGAAATCAATGAACCCGGTCAGGCATTTCAGCCTTAATTACCTGGGTTGCTGTCAACAACAGAGATCCTAGTGAAAACAAACCACGGCCAATGCTATTTGAGGGGCTCTGACATCTAACTCTCTAGTGTCAAAACACAGCTTTAAAAAAAAATTCTTCTTTTAGATTCAAGGATATGAGGCAAGACAGAGAGAGAAAAGCGAAGGAGGAAGAGAACCGAGTGGTTTGTGATGCTGAGAGCCATTCTGCACAGGCGGTTCATGCCCCTGACAGACAAACTGGGTACTAGACACCGTGCCCCTTGTCACTTCCTGTTTCCCACCCTGATCTCACTGCTGGTCCCCACATCAACTCACTGAGCTCTGGCCCCTTCTCTGGCCATATTTAATCCCGCTGTCTCTTCCAAGGTACCAGTGGAGAATCCAAGGATGGAAGGGTTGAACTTCTTCAGTATGTCTTTAAAGAAAGCAGAGAACACAGGGGAAAGGAACTGAGGTGGGCCTATTGGGGTCCCAAGTGTGTGGCAGGAGGGTCCTTATCTTTCTGGTGCTAGCTAACTCTCTTCCCGGCAGATAATTTCCTGTTTCTCCAACTCTAGGCAAAAGGCCCTGGCCTTGGTGAGGGTTATTTATGGTTGTGGTGCTGGGATCTCTTGGTGTGGGCTACTTACTAGGTAGTGTGGTATGGGTCTCCAACGTTCCATCTCCTCCAATGCTGGGGAAGAGAAAAGTAACTTTGTCAAAGTCATACAGACTTGCTGCCTCCTGAGTTGTCACAGGTAGGAGTCAGGCCAGAGAGATTTTTGTCCTTGGGGCATTGCTCCCACCACCCTCAGGGCTAATACAAACCATCACAGAGTCTCCTTGGATATCAGAGTAGGGCCGTGGGGACCTAGACCTGGCCCTGAGCAGGCGGCAGGGAGCCCACTTCTTTTTTTTTTAACATTTTTATTTTATTTTATTTATTTATTTATTTATTAAAGATTTCTGTCTCTTCCCCACCACCGCCTCCCATTTCCCTCCCCCTCCCCCAATTAAGTCCGCCCCCCAGCCCGAAAAGCAATCAGGGTTCCCTGTCCTGTGGGAAGTCCAAGGAACCCCCACCTCCATCCAGGTCTAGTAAGTTGAGCATCCAAACTGCCTAGGCTCCCACAAAGCCAGTGCATGCAGTAGGATCAGAAACCCATTGCCATTGTTTTTGAGTTCTCAGTAGTCCTCATTGTCCACTATGTTCAGAGAGTCCGGTTTTATCCCAGGCTTTTTCAGACCCAGGCCAGCTGGCCTTGGTGAGCTCCCAGTAGAACATCCCCATTGTCTCAGTGTGTGGGTGCACCCCTCGCGGTCCTGAGTTCCTTGCTCGTGCTCTCTCTCCTTCTGGGAGCCCACTTCTTATGCCCCTATAGAATATGATCTGTCGGACGTGAGCCATGGACACTCTTACCTCCAGGACAGCCCCCTCCAGGAGGTGGTTAGACTGCTGGACTCACTTGGTCGCGCTCCCGAGGCTGTCTGTGAAAAGCCAAGAGATGCTTATGAAAGGCTGTGACCTGGCGATGAGTTAGAGGGCCTTCGGGCAGGCCTTCTGGCCCTGTGTAGCAGCCAATACTCAGCGTGGCCTTCTCTAGGGAAGGGGCCCACTCTTCTGTTTCTCCACATCTAAGGTCCCACCGATCCTTTCTGACACCCTCCCCTTCCCCAGTGAAGGTCCTTCCGTTTGTACTGTTCATATTCTTGGAGGCACTCGCGTGCCTGCTACAGACTACATTGGTATCGCATCTGACCTCGTAGGTGCCACCATGTTCCCTTCCTGCCACCAGGGAGGCCACAACTCTTGCATCTCTGTCATTTGCCTCTGACTCTGACACTTCCATGGGTCTCTCTTCCTGCTTCAGGGATTAGACCCGGGTGTTGGATGCCATAATCCAGCATTCACTTTCTGACCCCAACGTTTGCTTCCTGCATTTCTGACCACTCAACACCTCAGATGGAAGCATGTTGACCGGTTGCTACTTCCAAAGCCCCAAGGCCTTCAGCTGCTCTGCTGTCCTTGCCTCCCTCCTCCACCCTGTTCCTAGACTGTTGAACCCCCTCCTCCTCATCCCCAGGAACCCCTAGTTCCTTCTCACCCTTCCCTGACCACATTCTCCTTGCTATCCCCTCCAAGGCAGGGCCAAAGTCAAACCCTACCCCGTGGGGACATCATACCCTGCAGTTACTTCCCTGTGTTCCTTCCTCGTCTCTAACTTCTTTTCTATGAAGATTTCTGAAGCTGCCATCTTATATTTTTTTAATTAAAAAAAGCAGTCTATCTTTGACATTTACCAAAGTAACACGTTTGCCATAATCAGTGAATTAAACAAAGACTTTAAAAAAAAATAGTGGGTTGGAGAGATGGCTCAGTGGTTAAGAGCACTGGCTGCTCTTCCAGAGGACCTGGGTTCAATTCTTAGCATCCACATGGCAGCTTACAACTGTCTGCCACTCCAGTTCCAGGGGATCTGACACCTTTATACCAATACACGTAAGATAAATTAAAATGAATTATTTTTTAAAAAATTAAGAAAAAAAACAATTTAATATCACCACATGACTCTTGCCCTAAGGTTAGGGATGCAACTCAGTCTGTAGGGTGCTTGCCTGGTCTGCATGAAGCCCTGGCTTCAGTTCTCAGAACCAAATACATGGGGTTCAGTGGTGTGCACCCATAATCCAGCACTCCAGTCACAGAGGCCAAGAGGACTGGGAGTTTAAGGTCATCCTCAGGAAGTCTGAGCCTAGGCAGCACTACTTGCTGTCTTTCAAATAAAACAAAACAACCAATATTGCCTCAGCAGGGCCTGGTAGCTCATGCTTTATTATAATGCCAGCAGCTGAAAACCTAAGGTTTGCTGGGAGTTTGAGGCTAACCTGGGCTACGGAGCATCTTGGAGCCAGTCAGGGCTATTTATTGTGATCCCAACACACAAAGCAACACTGAAAGACTCGTGGCTCTGATGGTCTCCTTCCTCTACTCTATCACCTCCTTCCCCTGCACGTGTATGCGCCCTCCCACCCCATGCCCTCCCCCGGGTGAAGTCATAGTTGTCGGCCCGGTCTGCGCTCTTCATTACCTTCCCTTGTCTGGACCACAAGGAAAATTTCTTCACTTCCTTCACTGTGGGGTGGCTTTGTTCCCACAGGAATGGACATGCATTTTCAAAGTCCCATATGTATATGTCACCTATTCCCTCAAGACGCTCCTCCCCCATAAGTTTCTTGCTGCCTTAGCCGGAGGGCTATGACTGTTTAAGGCTGCCTTTTAAGAAATGCTGAGAGAGCATGGTGCACAGAGCAGTAGCTAACCAGTGGTCTCATGCGACTGGGCCAGGACAGTGTTTCCCTCTGTCCCTAAGGAACATGCCCTTAAGTGGGGCGAGGAGCTCCGGGCAATGTATAGAGAAGACCTGGCACTCTTTAGGACTGTGTTGACAGAGTTGAATTCAGGCAACTGTGGACTGATGGGATGTTAGGGAGTGGGGTGGGGTGGGGGGTTACATGGGGGTGAAGTTTAAGTAGGGCTAAGGAAGATGGTGGGCTGGGATCCATGCTTCATGCCTGGAAGGGGACTCCCTACTGAAGGCAGAGGAAGAACAGGCTCTGCAAAGCCAGGCTAAACCCTGTGGGACCCACCCTGGCCCGTGGCTTAGTACTCACTGTCACAGAGTCACCCAGAGCTGCCACCACCTTGATGTCTGCTGGTCGGAGCTCATGGACTAGGAGAGAAGGGCAAAAGGAGAGCAGGTGGGTGTTGGCCTTTTACAGTACGAAGTAAACAAGACCAGCGAGTTCGCCACAGCCCACAACTTCCTGGGCTGTTTCTAGCCCAAGGCTTCACCAGCACAGCCTCTTCCATTCATTCAGAACACTAAGGCTCTGAAGTGTGTGATGCCATCAGGCGCCCTATGGGGGGCCTAGCAGAGTTCCAGCTAGGGCCACATCCCTGGCTGCACCTGTCGCACCAGTCAGGGAGGCCTGAGGAGCAGTGTTGAAACTCCAAAGAGTGAAAGTTACTGAGGGTAAGTAGTACTTGGGGAGGAGGCCTGAGCCATTCCACATGGCAGGGAACCCGGCAGTAGCTACTTCCCTGTCTCTGTCTCCGAGCCTGAACCTCTGCCTTACAATGAGACCAGCAAGGACCACTCTAGGGTGCACCTACAGGTCTCTCATCCGATTTGTGAAGGGTATGTGATGATTGCACTTACCTGAGCTGGGCACACTGCTAGAAGGACTCTGCGTTGTGCACAGGAAGTCACTGCCCCAGTTCTGAGCCAGGAGGAAGAAAAACAGAGGGTCAATCACTCACGGGCAGGCAAAGTGCACCCAAAAAGAGTCAGCCCAGGAACCTAGAAATACATCACTGGCCGGATGTATGGGGGGGGGGGTCAGAAGGGTAGGCATAGTAACTGTAGGTGTGGAAAAAGGAAATTAGAGAGAAGTAGGCTTTTGTGCACGTGCATGCACGCACGCACTCACGCACACACACACACACACACACAGAGACAAACACACAGAGCACAGCCTTTTTCTTCCCAACTCATCTACAATTGAATGGAGTCAGCAGCCACAAGACAAGGAGAACAAATAGGGAATTTTTACAACTGGTTCTGCTTAGGATACAGGTTTTACATGGCTAACATGAGCGATCACAGGCGTGCTTTGGGGTGTTTGGTGTGTGCTGTTAACACCAAGCTGATTGACATTAATTATGACGCAAGAGTCTAAACAACCACCCATTAAAATATTTTTATGAAAATACCGAAGTTTCATAATTGCAAAGCCTCTGGTTCCTGCACATCTTTCCTATTTGGCCTATTTAACTCAGAGCCATCAACCCTCCTCCCTCCCACGAGCAAAACCGGGCATCTGCCACACTGGACACTTTCAGTCAACTGTCCTTGTCTCTAATAAAGGGTAGATTTTCCAGGTGCCAGGGGGAGTCAGGGTGGGGTGGGAGGCAGAAGGTACAGAAATGACAATTCAGGAGGACTGGTGAAGAACTAACGTTGCCCAAATAGAAGTGCACTGGGGTGCAGGAAAGCCTCCCCCCAATGGTTCGCCTGATGGTGAGTAACTGTCAGAGCCTCAGAAAGGTTATCTAAAGACAAACTTTCTTACATCCCTCCTGGGCGAGCAAGAACTGTCAATCAAAACATAGTTTTCATCTCAGTGGGAGGGAGGATAAATTGTCACTCAAAACACAACTCTCCCTTAAAGGGAGAGAAAAACAGGAAAAAAAATAAAAGAGTACCCATGGCTCAGGAACATAGATTTAGGTTCCCCGGATAATCTGTTCCAACGTAGAAACGATTCTGTGAGGTTTTTTATAGTCACAGAACAAAAGAAGTCCACTGATGGAGACATCAGGTATCTGGGTTACAGGAAACAAGGAAAATGCCCTCTCTGATGCTACCTGGTGACAGTTTGGGCTTTGGCATTTGATGGATGCTAGTGGTTCATCTGTTTGGTTAATGTATTTTTAAAAAGTTTCCCCTGATAGTCACAAGGATTTTGGTTGGGCACAGAGTTGGACAATGAACAGCTACTAAGGGGACTAAAGACAGCACACAACAACTTGGCTCTGGATCTGTAACATTCAAGAAATCCTCATCAATCAACCTTGAAGAATCTTTGACATAAGTGCGGCTTTCATGGGGTGGGGAAGGAGGGGGGCTTCACCAAACTCTCTCCTAAACAGTTGCTTAATCCAGTAGATCCGTTTATCCCAAGGGTCTCCTCCATGGGTCACAGTGGTTTCACCCATCTGTTTAGACGTTTTATCAAGTCAAGAACAACCACTTGGGAAAAGTGCAACTGTGAAGGAAAGTTCTAGAGTTACCACGCCATGGAAATCTCTGAGAGTTGAGCGTGTTCTATACGACACATGCAGATTAGATCCGAGCGTGTACATCTGTTACAAAGGGGAGGACACCATGCCGTGACCTCAGCTAGGATTGCCCAGGGTCCTGCCATCTTGCTATATGTACACAGAGTAGGTCCAGGATACCACCAGGACTTTACAACAAAGGTTGTGTTGATGTTGCCCACTTTAAGCAGCAGTCTGCTAAAACAAGCAATACCCTTCTAGCCTGAGCTTTCTTCTAACAGAGAAAGAAAAGATCCTGAGAATAAAGGTCCATGAGAACAGGCAGAGTCCCACTCGGTTCACCATCGCCCATCCGGCGCTTAGCGTAGTGGTTGCTCCTCTTAGTATCCGATAGGGAAGTGGAACACGAAGAGATGAATGCCTGGTTGACAAGGCTTTTCAGTCACACAGGACAGTGAAAAGTCACTGGTTCAAGCAGGACTTTTTTCCTTGGGGTTAACATGAGTCAGAGAGAATTCAGGGAGCCTGAAGATGACACAGCTCCCAGCCACACGGCTGTACTAGGACGTCACACTTGACAGTTCCTTGGCACCTTCCACTAAGTCTATTCTCAGTGCGTTGGCTGGCTTATAAAAGATCTTTCTTCTAGGTGTGGCAGTTCCCACTTGTAATCCCAGCATTTAGGAGGCTGAGGCAGGAGGATCATTGTGAATTAAAGGCCCATCTGGGCTATAGAAAAAGATCATATTTCAAAAACCAAACAAAGACAAGCAAAATCTGGGTGTGGTGGTGCACACCTGTAATCCCAGGACTTGGCAGGTGGGGTAAGAGAATCAGGGGCTCAAGATCATCCTTGGCTACAGGAGTTTTAGGACAGCCTGAGCTACACTTCACTCTATTTCAAAAAGCAAGTCCCCCCCAGTCCCTGATGTCTGATATAGCCTCCATGCAGCAGCCAGAGAAGGTCTCTTAAAGGTGTGTACCAGATCCTCCAACCTCCCATGGCTTCCCTTAGCTCTTCATCTGAACCCCAGCCTTCATGCCCAGTCACTGGGGCTGTGATCTGGCCCCCGGCACTGCTTTGATCTCATCCTCCACTCCCCTCTCTCACCACATTTCCCATGCCCTGACTCCAGCCACTCTGACCTTCCTTCTCTTCCTCATTACGCTCAGCATGCTTCCCCTCCTGCCTCCAGCCTCCAAGCTTTCTGGCCCTTTGGTTTGGCCTTTTCTGGTCTTCCGGGCAGTTGACATCTTTTTGACTTGCATGTTTCAACTCAAGTCTTTCCTTCTCAGACAGGCTCAGCAACCACCATGCAACAGAATTGGTCCCTCAGTCTTTGAGTCTTTGTCCCATCTCCCTTCTCTGGGCAATGGCTGTCCCTATCGGAAATGATCACTTAACTATGGCCTAGACATCTCAACTCAGCGGATGGGACTCTTAAGAGTGGAGTCCCATCGGTTTCTAACTCCCTGAGATTAGCGTATGGCACATAGCATACACTTACAGTATACACCTGTTATAGGATCACAGGTGTGAACTCTGTTGGGCTCTAACTACCCAGGTCAGGACCGTGTTACATGCCTCTCTACATCCCACCAGCCCTCAGTATGAGCGTGAAATGCCTGTCCCGGTGGACCAGGGTTGATGTGTGCGGTATGGCACAGGATCAGGCGAGCCAGCTTTGGGGTGTCGATCCTGAAAGCCACAGAGCTCTGAAAGTTCAGAGCGGGGCCAAGTGACTTGTATCCAGTTAAGGCTGGGGGGGGGGGGGAGTTGGTGTGGATATGCGTCAGCTTCCTGTCAGGCCCCACCCCTGGCACAGAGATTCTTTCCCACTTGGTTTAGGGTTCCACATTCAGGACGTTGATGGCATTTCATGCCCCCTGCCCCACCCTGACACCCCTCCCCACCTCCACTGTCCACCTCTGCAAGGCTGAGATGCTTAATTAAAACAATGTCGCTAAGCCCAGGACGGCAAAGGTCAAGGCACTTCCTCTGCTTGGCCGCTGACGTCAGGTAGGCAACTTGAGAACACGTCAGGAGCATCCTGGGGCCTCAGTTCCGGACCCTTTTCTGTGCATTCCAATTCCCAGTATGTAAGAAGGGTATATTTGTGCTTAAGCTAACAGTGAAGTCTGCACCACGCCCCGAGTCCCCGGCAGGTGGGACTGGCTTGTGTCTGAGAGACACAGACATGAGTCAGAGGTTACCTCAATGGCTGGCTCGGAAGGGTACGTGTAGTTACTGTTCCGGAAGGTTCTCAGGAAGGGCTCATCCTAGGAGGAAACAGAAATCACACTGAGAGGTTATTTAACAGAATGGAGGCTGTGCATGAGCTAACCGCCCTGACTTCTAGGTTTACTTATCAGGGTTCTGCATTGAAGGGCAAAGAGCTGCACAGACAGAACTTCAGTCATTTCTGGAAGGGTTTTTGTAAACCCTTATTAACCAGGGAGGCACAAATAAAAGACTCAGAGAAAGTCTACACATCCTGCGGTCTGGGCTCCATGACCTCATGAAGACCCGGAGCAATTACACATCTCCGCAGTACTCAGTCTTACCTTTTTTCTTCTTTTCTTTCTTTTTTTTTTTTCTGGCAAAAGACTCACATTTCAGCACTTTTCCTTCTGAAGAAGGGTTATTATGGTTATCAATATATTTTATCACCTGTCCTTTTTTTCCCCTTGTGCTGCGTGTGTTACCTCCTTTAAGGTGGCTTCCTGTATTTTCAGTAATTTTTCCCCCCTGACTAACCCGCTCTCCAGGCAGGCCCTCCTCACCTATCCGTGCTACAATCAGTGCTGATACAAGCCTTGTCAACACTCCCAGTCCACCCAGGTGAGGATGATGGGTTAATCAAAGAAGGGAGGAGGCAGTAGGGGAGAACCAGGAGAAAAACAAACGAGGAGACACAAAACCAAGAGAAGCAAGGTCAACTTAAGGTCTGGACCAGGAAACAGCAAGGTAGACTCAGAGGACATGCCGGTGGAACAGAAAAACCAAAGCTTAGAAAAAAATGGGAACCAAATGGAAGAGGTTTGGGGAGACGAGAGGGGGAAAGTCAGATTGTTGGAAAAGATGTCCTTAGAAATCAATTTCAGGAGATGTAAACCAACTCTCCACCATAAACTCAGGTAGGAGAGGCTTTATTTTGGTCCAAGGAGGGGTAGCTGTAGGAAGAGGAGGAAGAGGAAGAGCTAGGACAGAAGAAAAGGAGGAAGGTTAAAATGCTGGGGCCAGCCGGGTGGTCGTGGTGGCGCACGCCTTTAATCCCAGCACTCGGGAGGCAGAGGCAGATGGATCTCTGTGGGTTCGAGGCCAGCCTGGTCTACAGAGCGAGTTCCAGGACAGCTAGGGATACACAGAGAACTCTGACGCTAAGGCCTGTTTCCCCTTTTCTTCGCAGTCTCAGCACTCCGATTCTGGAAACAGAGACCAGGGGCACTCAGGCAGTGTCGCCGGTGCAGGACAGAGAAGCCTGTAATACACGCAGCATAGTTCATTAGGCCGCCTCAGACCAGCATCGTCAGTATCCCCCTCAACAGTCACCCCAGGAGTGCAGCCTAGGTGTCCGGTTCCTGCACCCAGAGCAACACTGAGAGGAGGGCAGGGGAGAAGGACATGGGACACTCCTAGGCCATGAAGACCGGCAGACCTCGAAGTGTGGAATTTGTTGAGGGAGCTGACGCAAGATGTGGGGACGAACATCCCTGGGGATAAGACTGGGCGTGGGTGCTAATTATGATTCTCTCTCCACAGAGAAGTCCTGGCTGGATCTGGTCCCAGGGTGGCCAGTATAGAAAGAGCAGAAGACACAGTTCATTTCTATCTTTCTGGAAGAGCTAGAAGTCCTGTAACTATTTATCTGACCTTAGGAACCATGAGTTGGGGGAGAGGAGAAAGTGCTGGAAGGGATCTGAGGACAAAGGGACCTTGGGATTTTGCTTTTATTGGCTTTTGGTTGCTTGGTGTGCATGAGTCAGGCTGGTTTAAAGGCCTGGGGTGGAGCCGACTCCATGAGCGATTCCTGGCTGCCAGCCTGAACAGGTACAGGGGACGCTGCCCTGCGGTTTCCGTGGGCTGTCAAGAAGGAAGAGTCCAGGCAAGAGCCAGAGGTTCAGTCAGGGGCTGGCGAACCCCCGCTGCACTGCTAGGTGGGAAGGTCTGCGGAGAAAGAAGGGGGCTTTTCTGATGGGCTATGGATACATCAGTCCCCTCCCTGCTTTCTTTGGTAGGAGCAGTAAGTGTATACCATATGTAGCTTCCAAGAGGAAATGTGTTTTAAGGGTCTGGAAATAGAGGATTGGTGTCTGGAAAGTTAAAAAAAAACAGAGGTAAAGTGAGAGACTGAGGAAGCTGGAGCTGTGACGTTCAAGGGGGGTGGGGCAGGATTCTAGAAATAGATCAGCTTCCCAGTGAGGATGCCCACATACCCAGAGAAGACCATAAGATAGACAGGGAAGTCTGAGTGGGGCTTCATTTTCAGGGCTAGACTTAGGAATGCCACTAAGAGGTAGGAAGGGAGGCAACCAGAAAAAAGAAGAGAAAAGAAAAAGAAGGTGCCTAAGCCTTCCCAAGTCAGGGAGGAATGGATTCCAAGGAAGAGGAACTTAACGGTGACGGGTTAATAAATAAGGACAGAGCTTATTTCCAGATGGCTCAGTAGGGGAAAGAAGGGCGGGGAGACAGTTACGGTAGGGAATGGCGAACAGTCCACAGTTCACCCCACCTGCCAACCCATCCCCAAACCGCGGTGCGGTGCACTGTGATGTCACCCTGCCTGGCACAGCAGAATGTGGTAGCCGTGAGGCTGGGGATGGAGGAGGAATAGGGCACTTCTGGAAGCACTCACTCCTAACTTGCTGCCTCTGCCCCGCCTTCATCCCCCAGGTCCTGCTTGTTGCTTCTATGTTTAGATACAGCCTGGATGAAAATATTCACTGCCTGGCCTCCCATCAGCTCACACTGAGATATGGGTGGACTTGTGCATGGCTCCGAGGCACATGGCAGCAAGCAGATGGCACCTGAGACACTGTGCAGTGAAGCTGGGCTGGCCAACAGATGGACTCTTTTGGAACGGGCTCCAGGGTTGCTTAGCAACAGCTTCTCCTGGGCTGGGCTTTTACAGGCTCTAGAAGGCTGGGTCTTACCTTACCTCATCAATAGTTAGGGTAGATTCTTTGCAGAGTGGAGGAGGTAAGCTTGAGACTCTAGGTAGAGCATCTCCTTTTGGGGGTGCCCTGCCTGAACCAGGACAGAGAGGGGCATAATTTGTCTTGGGGCTCACAGTGAAGAAATTCTCCCTGACCCAGAGTTGGGACCTCAATTTAGCATCTAATATATTTGTGGGGAAGAAGAGCTCATGACGGCTGAGATTTGACACTTTGGAGGGGACTCTTGTAGTTGATATTCAATGTTGTCCTATAGCTTATTAAAGGGCTGAAAAACCCAACTATAAGCTGGGGAGATGGCCCAGTTGGTAAAGTGTTTGCCACATGAATTATGAGGACCTGGATTTGGACCCAAAACCCATACATGAAGCCAGATGTCAAAGTTTGAGCCTGTAGTCCTAGACCCCCGGGGCGGTAGAATCAGGAGGATCATGGGACTTACTAGTTAGCCAGTCTAGTCAAGTTGTTAGCTCCAGGGTCATTAGGAAAGCCTGTCTTAAAACTAAGGTGAAAAGCAGCTGGAAACATCCACCATCCACCTCTGGCCTCAGTGAACGCATGCATACACACCCATACATACAAGAGCACATAAAACAGAAGGAAAATGAAATTCTTATGGCATGATCACTGCTTTAAGTCCTCAAATGCCCCTTACTGCCCAGGTTGTCCAGGCTCTTCCACCTCAGTGCCCCTGGGCAGCCTCAGGAAGTGGCTGTGAATATGTTCGCACATGGCATAGAGGGGCCTCACCCAAGCCCTTTTACCCAGCATCTGATCAATCGTTGGCACTCGAGCTACCCAGGCACACTGATAATCACGTGACTTGACTTTCTTCTTTGCTTGGGGCACTAGATCCAGCCATTGAGCCCTCTGCTCCATTGCTCTTATCCCCTCCTCCTGCCACTCTTGATCATGGTATATTAGATTATATAAGTCAGATGGAAAAGACAGCTGAACGGGAGTGGGAGGCAGGATCGGGGCCTCCCCTTTTCTTGGGATCCCCAACAGATATCCCAAGGGAGCTGCAAGCCTTCTGAGGCTCTGCCTGGCAAGGAGTAGATCGGGTGGGGCGAGGGGAGGGGGGGAGGCTGGTTGCAGCCTGACCCAGACTGGAAACCCAGCCTCCCACACTAGGTCAGGCACTCTGCTTTTATGGCCACCAAGGGCTCTCTAGTCTTGGCCTTATTTGGTTAAAAAGCCATAAGACAAGACCAGAAACAGGAGCTGAAGGCAATGGGAACGTGAACCTGCCCCCACTCCAGGCCTGAAATCACGGTTAACATATTCCTCCTTAAAAGGAGCCCTGAGCTATTCCTCCTGCCAGTTCAGGCTGCTTCTCTTGAGCCCTGCCTGATGGCAGCTCGGTCTCTCCCTTTGTGCCCCCTGTTGCGGGCCCTCTTCAAGGGGAGAACACCCAGTCCAGGCTCTGGACTCCCGGGTCCTTCTCTCAGCTCTTTCACCCACATCCAGACATTCCCATATGCTCCACACTCTTTTGCCTTCCTGGCTTCTGCTACCCAGGCTCCTCTTTCTTTGTGTGGACCCAACTTCATCACCCATTTTCAAGAAGCAGCTCAGCCAAATTTCCCTTTCCCCTGTCCCCAAGTCCATCTCTCAGCCTAGGGATGGAGCAAACTCAGTTGGAGGAGTTGGAGGAGGAGAAGGAAGAGGAAGGGGGGGGGGAGAAGGAAAAGGAGGGGGAGGAAAAGGAGGAACAGGAAGAGGCAGAGGAGGGGCAGGTCTGGCCAGTTTCTGAGGACAGACCAAGCAGTCCCTCCTTTACTACCTGGGACGGGCAGGCCATGGCTATGAACGCTGTCAGGTCCAAAGTGTCTGTTTTCTTTCCCAGAGGTTCAAGCTGATCAGGAAAGAAAAAGAGAAACACACCAAGTTTGTTTCTGCTCAAGTGAACATCAGAACTTCATTTTGGGGGTGTGGCTTTGACTTGAGGCTCTGTCAGGCACTGGCAAGTAGAATCCAGAGTCAGCTAGGTTCCCTGGAAACTCAAAACACTTCCTGTGTGACTGCGGAGGTGCTAAAGGAGACTGATTACATGGTTTCAGCGCCTAGCATACATAGTGGTGTACTGCAAAGGGTGAATAAGTGAGGGGTTTCTGGTGTGTGTGTGTGTGTGTGTGTGTGCCTGTGCTTGTATGGAGGTAAGAGATCAGTGTGTCAAAGGTTTTCCCCTACTGCTTTCCACCTTATTGTTTGAGTTAGGGACTCTGACTTGAACTTGGGAGTGTGCTGTTCCGGTTAGACAGGCTGGCCAGCAAGCTCCTGGGATCTCCGTCCCTCAGCACTGGGGTTATAGAGGTATGCCCGCCCCCAAGCCCGGCTTTTACATGAGCCCTAAGGATCTGAACTCAGTTTACCCCCTCAGCCGTCTCCCCGGGGGGCTCTAACAGAGAGGACAGCTGGCAGTGCAACCTGGCTGCTGCGTCATCCAGGATTCTCTAGGGCCAAGCTGTAGACCGCTTGAGCTGTGCCAGCTGTGGTTCCTCGGGCCCTTTGTGGGGTAAGACTACAGGGCCAGAAGCAGTCCTTTATCTTACCATATTGGCCCAGAGGGCTCTCGAGAGCTGTGAGTGGAACTTCTGGTTAGGGAGGATGCAGTCTGGGGCAAAGAAGGATGTGTCTGGTTGCCCATTCTGAAAGACACAAGCATACTTCCTCAAGGTCCTGTGGGGTTCAAGGGAGCCACAGGCCATGTGATTTTCAGGAATGATCACAACATACTCTCTTCCCTTTGGGACCATGCCAGGGACATAATGGCATTCCTACAGAGAAATAGCTTTGGGGGACCTCAAGCCGTACCCTCTCTGGCCTCCACATTTTCCATGTCTTATTTTAAAAATGCCCTGTTTGGGCACATTTGCATAATGCCTCACTCATGCTGAAAGTGGAAAAGTGTGTTTCTTAGTACCCCAGGGAGTCTTGGGGAGTCCTGACAAGTAAATATTGACATCAACCCGACAGGATCTGGACTCCCCAAAGAGACAAGCATCTGGGCATGTTGGTGAGAGATTTTCTAGACTGGGAGAATGGGGGGGTGGGAATCTACACCACATGGACTGGGTTACTGGAATGCCCAGGGAAGGAAGCTAACTGAGGACCAGCATTCCCAGCTTTCTGCTTCCGGACAGTAGATGCAATGTGACCAGTTGCCTCATGCTCCTGCCTGGGCCACCCCTGCCAGGATACATTGTGTCTCTTCCTAAACTAAACTGCAAGCCCAAACAAACTTTTGTCAGGCGTTTTATCACACTGAAGAGAAGAGGAGCTAACACCAAACTAGCTAGGGTGAGGTGGGGAATGGGGTCAGGGCATGTCCTCCATAATTAGGCAGAGGACATTAAAGGGCACATCAAGCGGACCTGCCCAGAGCTAACATGAGGCCAGCAGGTCACCTGACGCCAGCTCTTCTCACTGTAGGGTCTGGATACACCACTCTGTTCTCCTTCCAGCTTTTTCCCAAGTTGTCTGAGGTCTTGGGATAGAGGCTTGCTCTGCCCACAGAGCTCTTGGGCACACGGACTTTGTGTCCCACAAAGAACATGGCCCCGGGGTGGGCCACAGTGAGAGAGACCACATGCGCGGCCCCAAGTCACTAACGTAGACCTGAATACCTGTAAGTCTTGCCTGTCTTTCATGCTCTATCTGATTTTAGGAAGGAGATAGCACGTCTGTTCACTGCTGTTCTGTGGGGTTCACGGTATCCCCAGAGGCAGCTGTGGCAACCTTATCTGTGGGATGCAGAATGCCTGTGTTCAGGTGTGCCTGCTAGCGGAGCATCTGCAGGGTTCTCTGCATCCGTCCCCGTCTCATGCATTCCTGCCTGGATGACTGGCTTTCTTGCCAGATGCCCTGAGCAGTTCTCCCGCTCGAGCTCAAGATGGGGGGAGCATACCTCGAGGATGGGGAGCTTGGCATTGCGGAAAAGGGGCTGCAGCACCACCGAGAAGTCCTCCCGGGTATCGTAGCGGCCTGACTCAACCAGCTGCCGCATGCTATTCTGGAAACACACATACATGCAAACAGCAGCCATTAGCACAGGGGTGGGAAAGGACAAGTGGTACACAGCATCTCTGTCCCCGTCCCTGTCTCCAGGCCCTTTAGACAAGGTTGCTCACTCAGCCTGATGGCAAATCCCATTCCAAAGAGTTTGGAAATGGGCGTATTGTTTTAGTTTTTTGTTTGTTTGATTGTTTTTGTTTGGTTTGTTTTTTAAACATGCCATCTCTAAAGGGCTGGCAGAAAGTCTCACAAGGGGAAAAAAAAAAGAAAAAAAGAAAACACACAAATAAAAACCAGTGCTCGCCAGGCTACTAGCCTGTAATCCCTTTTCTTGTGGTCTGTCTGTGGGGACTGGTGTGAGTGTGGAGTCCAGGGAAATGGGGAGAAGCTGGTCTCCAGTGTGGCTTCATGGGATACCCCAGGCCTATTGACTAAGGAGGAAGTTTCACATCCCCACCCCCAAAGTTGCTTAGGCCACACCAATGTCACCTGGATGCTACTGGGGCTTTTCTAACCAAGGAAACAGACCCTCAGTCAGGTGGGGCAGAGGGAGGGGCCTAGGATGGCTGATGTCTTGTTCTATTTTCTTCATGCCTCCCTGCCTGGTAGGGGCTCTGGGCTGTCATGGGAAGGGCAGAGGAGGAAGACATGGAAAGGGGGCTCTCCTCTACTTTACCTGGTAGGACTGGAAGAAGGCCTCCAGACTCCCCAGCTCCTGGGAATTCTCCCCCGGACTCAGAACACAGTTGCACAGAACACTGTATAAAAGGGGGAGGCAAGAAGAGCCATAGATGAAGCTCCATTCAGGGACTGCTTCTGGCCACCCAGAGCTGGGTGGGGTAGCAAGGCTCGCTCTGTCTTGTCAAGTCAAGCCCTGGTTTGGGAGCACAAGTGCCGGAAGGTTCTGAGGCACCTGTCCTAGGTCCTAGAGAAAGCGACTGGTGTGGGGTGGGTGGGCCTGCAGTTTGAATGAATCTACTTTAGCAAGCTCCAGAACTGGACTTCAGAGGCCAGGCCTGGCACAGTCTATCCAGTAAATGAACTCAGGCAACGAGAATGCAATGTTTAATTAAAACATAAAACGGCAATGCATCCTGGGATTGGAGCAGGCACACCAGGACTCTGATACTCAAGTTCTGAGACCCCTCCTCTAGTGCTATCCCAATGCCTTCCTTTGATTAGGAGTTAGTTTCAATCACATGCACTTAACATAAAGAGGAAAGTTAAAGATGACCTTTGACATACGATGGCAGTCACATTTCAATATAAGCTCATGGTAACTTTATAAGTCTGTCTGTTAAAATTCATTTTCTGGGCTGGGGAGAGGGCCCCGAGGTTTAAGTGCGTTGCTGTGCAAGTGGGAGGACCAGAGCTTGGAGTCCCAGACTCCCCTGAAATGTCAGGTGGGCGTAGCAGTCCACCTGTAAGGACCCCCGAGGGAGGTGGAGACAGGATCCCTAGAGCAAGCCAGCTAGCGAGTCTTGCCCTATCAGTGAGCTCTGGGCTTGACTGAGACACCCTGCCTCCTCGAATAAGGTGGAAGAGCAGTCAAGGATGAGTCCTGGCATCAACTTGAGGCCTTCACAGGCATGCACAAACATGTGCATGTGCACACACACGTGTGTGCTTCCCCATACAAACATGCATACACACATGTGTACCACGTCCTCAAAAATGAAAAAAGGAAAAATAAATCATTTGCTATACTTACCTACGAAATAGTGTATCATAGCAGCCCATACACCACAGTGATCTGACTGTTTCCCCTTGGGGTGGGCGGCTTTTCTTGGGGGCTTCCAGAGTCACTTGAGAGCATGGGACTACATATTCCCAGTCCAGGAAAAGACTGTATTCTGAGTATGTTCTCTCTTGAGTGCACATGGCTTTTGCACCATACTAAAGGTCAGAATTCCAAGTCAAGACCATCTGTATAAAGCCTTCAAGACACTGCCTCGGGCACAGTAAACTCTGCGTGTTTTTTTATTTAAAGATTCTTTTTATATATTATGTATACAGTGTTCTGCCTGCAGGCCAGAAGAGGGCACCAGATCTCATTATAGATGGCTGTGAGCCACCATGCGGTTGCTGGGAACTGAACCCAGGACCTCTGGTAGAGCAGCCAGTGTCCTTAACGCTGAGCCATCTCTCCAGCCCTTTGAGATTTGTTAATAGGTGCATGGAAGAGGTGTGGAGAATAAAGAATCATACACCTGCGTACCCACCACTCAATTACAGAAGTAAACAGTCTTTCTCCCTCCCCCCAGCTCCCCTTTTCTGACAAGGTGCCTGGGCTGAGTGTTCTGTCTCTTGATCTCCACTGTAGTTTAGCCACCCAGAAACACCATTCTGTGTTGCTCTTTCCAGTTTGGGATACTCAGTCTCTCGGGTGGTAGCCCCTACGGTTCTTGCTATCATAGTCAGAAGTTCCTGCCTGGCACCTGGGATAGGAACAGGATCAAAGCTCTTGACCTCCCAGAAGAGAATGAGGCTAGCACAAGTCCTTGTTTATAGACGGGAAGAACTAAGCCGCTGAGCCTCTGGGAAGTCACCGCTAAATGGGCAGGCCAGATCAAGCCTTAGCAGATCTCTTGGATGAGATGACAGTTGCCCGCCTACCTGGCCTGATGTACTGGGCACTTGTCTGGATTCTTCAGGAACACTTGCCGTATGACACTGGGGTTCATGAAGTCCACAAGGTTGACCAGGGCTCTGGGTACCTAAAGAGAATTCTGCAGGTGAGACAAGGGCTCCCGGGGTTTGGACAGAGGCTCCCTTTAGACTTCGAGCTTAGCTCATGCCTGGGGTCAAGAGATGAGTCTGTACCAGACTACTTCACAGAGGGTTGCAGCCCAAGCATGCACAGCCACAGCATAGATGGTACCTCTAGGAAGGACAATAAATGCTAAGAGCTCAGCTCCATTCAGCCATCATCTCTAGTGACCCAAAACATGGCGTGATTGGCAATTTGTTGCCAGGCCATTGGCTCCTGATCAATGTCTGCCAGCTTGACTCAGGTCAACTTCTTCTGAGTAGACATGGGGACTCAGTTACCCAGCAGAACATCTGGGGGTTGGAATGCTATTTCCCCAGCAGTGTGTGGCTGCCCACAGGTTACAGTGGGGTGAAAGGAGTGAGGCTGGATTTATATAAAGAGGCTTACTTAAGACACACTCTGTGTTCAAAATGCAATGCCAAGCCTGGGCACTGGCCAGCCGCTAAGACTAAGGAATGTCTTGGAGAGGGACGTTAGTGCCCAGTGCCTTCCTTTCTTGATACCTGAGATCTCTGGGGCGCCTTCCAAATAGAAGGCAGCTGACTTGGGAAGAAGACTGGAGCCTCTGGACAGGGACAGAGCTCATGCCCCTGGCTGGTTCCATCCTTTCTCTCCTCTCCTCCACCATTCTAAAGCTGTAACCAAGTTACCGAAGCCCTTACCCACCTCCCTATGCAGGATGTCCAAGGCATTGCGGAGATGGTCAGAAAAGTTGGCTGCGGAGTACCGATTCTGGAAAGAGAAAGGCAAGGGCAAGGGAGGGGTTGGTTCCAATAAGAGGGTAGAGGGGCAGGTGTGGGCTTCCCTTCTGGGTCCAGCCCCAAGGACTCGTTACCCTCCCCCCACCACCCGTGAGCATATTAGCATGTTAGAATCTGAGCTGAATGCCTGACAGCCAGCTAGAAGATCAGAACCATTGACGAGAGTGGAAAATGGAAAAGGCTCTCCCGAAATGCTTTGGGATCTAGAGTTTCTTCTCTTTCAAGAGCTGTAAAATCAGCCACCATTCATGTGCTACCTGGCCCCTCACCACCCTGGGACATGCATGTGTTGCCAGTCACCACAAAGTAGACCATAAGGAGCATGCATGCGTGAATGCATGTGTGAGTTATGTGTACACGTGGGCAATGTGGTTGGAGCTAGATGCCCCCTGGGGTGAGTTGTAGGGACCTCGATCTCCAAAGCCAAATGTTCAAGGTCAGGATCAGGCCCAAACCCTCTCTGATTACCGTGTCCGTGCAGAAGTCACACAAGTCACTGGCCCCAATCATGACTGTGATGACCTTCCAGTCTTGGAGGAAGTTCACTCTCTACATAGAAGGGAGGAAAATGCTCATCGTTTCTGACAAACCCTCACAGCTCTAGGAAATCCAGTCAGTCCCTTGTGACTTCCTTGTCCACTTGAAACAATACAAGCAGAACCTTGGAGCTGGTGGCATTTTAAAGGCTTTATTTATAGACCAGAATCTTAGCACCAGGAGGAACCTTCAAGGTCAATTTGCTCCCCCACCCCCACCCCGCCCTGGTAAAATATCCTCTAGAAGGTCTCAGACAAGGGGCCTTTCCTACCTCTTTCGAATGCTTGTAGCAAAAGGGCACTCACTGCTTTCCACAACAGACCACTTCATTTGGGGAAAACTTTAGTGGGCTAGACAACTAACATTTATCAGTAACCATCAATCTGACTCACATGGTCATTCTTCATCTTCTCAACTAGAGTCTGGACTTGGCTCACAAGGTTCCTGAGGAGAGAAAGTCAGTCCTTCCATTGGGGAAGAGTGTCCATATCTGTCCTCCTACCCGACAGGGCCTGCACACTCCAGTCTTTCCCGACACTACATGAGCTGCGGGTAGAAGCCTGAGCAAGATGGTCTCCTTGGGAAGGAGATTGGAATTGTATGTCACAGGCTACTGCTATCGCAGAGCCCAGAAAACAGGTGTTGGGGGCACGCCCACCAAGTAAAGGTGTGGGCTGGGACAGTAGGTGGGCCAAGAACCATGAGAAGCAGGAACTCAAGGCTTCTGGGGTCTCTAGAAGAATTAGTGCCTCCTTGAGATACCATCCCAGGAGGTTAGGGAGCTCTGCCTCAGCAACCCCCTGGACATTTCCAGTCTGGTTTTTTTTTGTTAACTCTATTCCAGGACTAGAGAGACAAGAGACTTGTCCAGAGGGCCCCCCTCAGGCTGGAGATCTTTACTTGGATGCAGTAAGCCTTCCCTGATCATAAAGGGTAAGAGTTACTTGTGCAACTCTGGGGACAGGGGATTTCTCTAGTGGCATTATGTCAGAGTGAGCCTCAAAAACTGGCAAAACTGCTTCGTCAGTTCAACTCTTAGATGTCAAGATGTCTAAAGGCCTAATCAAGGAGTAGGCAACTTAGAGACATGAGTCCTTCCCATGTCCAAGGCTACTCTAAACTCCATGTGTTAACTTTGGTTATGAGGGCGGGGACAGGAAAGAGCGCTCTCAAAATCATTGCTGCAGAAGGGTGAAGTGCCCCTTATAGACCTCTATAGGGATCTCTGAGGGACTGACTGACTGCCTCCGTTCCCCTCTCTGCAGCCCCCCAAATGTCATACTCAGCTTTCGCCCTAGGCACAGCCTGGTTAAGGAATGCGCTCGCAGAATTGGCGTCACCGGTGCCTACTGCATAGCCTGTGAGGTTTTCATTAAACTCCCGAAGGATATCTGTAGGAGAAAAGGCAGAGTTGAGGCACAGAACTCAAGATAGAAGACCAGGGTGTATTCTTCACTACAAAGGGTCCTAGGGGCTCACCACGGGTCGCACCATAATTTTTATACTTCCTGGGGCCAGGCAGGCAGTGGGTTGCACATATGCCTGACAGAATCTAGGGCCTCTCTTGGTCGGAATGAGGCAATGACATGAGGTAAGGCCAGAAGTTTCTCACATCACTTTTCTCTGCCCAACTTACAATGCAGTGAAGGCCCCTATAGATTTGTCTCAGTATTTCTTGGACCAAGCCAAGAAAGCTCAAGGCCTAGGGCATTTGGTGGTTTGCTCTAGGTCACCTCACAAGAGCATAGAAAGAGCAGGAATTAAACTCAGATCTGTAGGTATCTGATGTCCTTTCCACCCTGTCAGGCCGACTATGGGGGCCTCCTCTCCCGCGTCAGGGCTAGTCCCCGAGGATGTGCTATTCTTTTCTTGAGCAGTACGACCCAAGCCCCTAGAATTTACTTACTGGGCAAGGTGGTCACATTCTCCAGGGACGCATCCCCACCAGCGCTGTAGGGCGTGAGCAAGGTAGGAAAGGAAAGAACCCAAGTCAGTATACAAACTTTACCAAAGAGCAATCCTCAACTGTTCTTAGAGAGGGGTCCTAAGAACATTCTAGATTCACCTGTGAACTATTTTTCCCTTAATCTAGGATCTGAAGGTAAAAGAATGTTCCTCGTCCACTTTGGTGGGGAACACTTATCTGAGGACACTGTATGCCCAGCATGCACTGGACTGTAGGCCATGGTTCTTTCTCCTGTCCCAGGCTCAGGAGGTAGCTGTGGACATTTCCATGTGACAGAGACTAAGGGAAACTAAAACCCAGCTGGAGCTGGAAACCTTGAGAAGCACAGATAAGCTTTTTCTGCCCAGTATCAAGTAGATTCTAATGGAAGATTCAGAGGATGGGAGCTTGCTGCCTTCCAATGCCCCATCTCATTTTATCTGGTCCAACCTCAAAACACTGTATAAGAGGTCATTTCCTTCCACATGCTTAAAGAAAAAGGGGGGGGGGGGAATACGTATGCCTATCTTAAAAAGAAACATTTAGCTGGATGTGGTGGTGCCTGCCTTTAATCCTAGCCCTCAGGAGGCAGAGGCAAGTGAATCTCTGTGAGTTCGAGTCTAGCCTGGTTTACAAAGCAAGTTCCAGAACATCTAGAACTGTTAGACAGAGAAACCCTGTCTCAAAACAAGAATAAAACAAAAAATTTTAGATGATCAGATATTTGGTATTTACTGTTTTTCTTCTGTGCCCATTTGCTTAGTCCCAGCATGTTACTCCAGGCCAGGGGAGTCTGAGAATACACACTTAGAAGCTACTCCACTGGTTGAGACTTCTCAAAGATGGCCATAAATTAAAGTCGCTAAGCTTCGCCCTCCACATCACTCCGTTTTCTCCCTCATGGCTCCTCACATGTCTGGGCCTGGCCTAGTGGTTGGGTTTTTTTTTGTTTTGTTTTTTGTTTTTTTCTACTCTGTATTTTTCTAGCTCTACATGACGATGTTGCTCTGAATCCTTTCTTCTCTGAGCCAGAGTCACCAAACTGAAGCATTTTACACTTGGGAGGAAATCAGGAATCTATGTACTGTCCCATCTGTTGTCCTCTGCACATTTCCCTCAATAAACAGAAAAACATATACAAACACATACATAGATTATGTACCTTCCCACTTTCATTTCTTAAAGGTACCTAGGTACTTAAAAAAGAGGGGGAGGGGGATGGAGGCAGAACAAGACCAAAAGGTATTCCCAGTGCCATTTTAGGATGGAATGTCCAAGAGGAGAAAAGACAAGTACAGAAATAAACACAGAAAAGTCAAAGTATTTAAGTCACCATTTTGATCAGAACTACCCAAATATGAAAGGAGACACTGATGCCAAATATCTGGTCTACACTGGACTCCTGAGGAAATGTAATCTGTGACACATGGGCCCAATGGCTAGACTTCATCTGTTGTCATCCAGCGTGCAGAAAGGTACAGGAGATGTTTAGAAATGTGTATGGGATTGAAGTCCTCATGGAAACAAACACAAGGAGATGCGTTTTGCTTTGGTTAAGTGCATTTTATTTTGGTCCACAGAATAGTCCCACACAAGCCAGTGCCTTTCTACCAAAGAGAGAGATGCTCACGCTAAAGACAGCTCTCAGATTGACCCACTGATAAGCTGACAAGGACATCCATAGGTGCACAGTCTCATGGGCCAAGGGACCTTGGAAACCTATTTACAACCTATTCACAACCACCCATCCCCAAAGAGCCCTAGGGCCCCTTCTCCCCTGTCTATATAAGGCCCACTTTTCCTACTGTGTCCTTGGAGGAAAAGGCCCAAGGTGCTTTCTTGATTTCCTGGAATCATTGCATTGCCTAGTATTCCTAGTGGAGTGGGCTCCAGAAAATTGTTTCTCTCTCATCAGTCTACTTCATGGACATTTCCCCTGGGGCTAACAGATATTTCAAAGAAAAATTGTTCTAGTATTAAAGGAAACACCAAAACAAACAGAAAGAAAGGCGTTAGCTGCACCACTTCCCGGAGTCCTTACTATGCCAGCGTGTACAGGAAGGAAACAGCAGGTAATGTTTTACGCCCAGCACAAAGGACCTCACCTCTCGGACAGTTAAAACTCATGGAGCAACCCTGAGACACACCTGTCTAGTCGTCTACCACTGTCACTCAGACGCTAACCTCGAACTTCTGTCCTCAACACAGGTGTACTGGGGGGGGGGGGGAGGTAGTCGGGATAGTTAAGATAAATCCAGGGTTTTTAAAGTGACAACAGTCATTGACCATGAGCCATTGGGGTTATAACTAGAAAGTTCAGGCATTTCATTCCTGGGAAAGAACAGAAAGTGGCTGAACATTTGCGTGACTGTGCAAGAAATCTCTTAGCAGGAGGCCTTATGTACCTAGACTGGGAGCCCCACTATCTCACTACCTGTGAGGCTGTGCCAGTCACTTCCGCTCCCAAGGGGTGCTCCTCTGGAGAGGACACTTGTGTACAGTTTTCCTCACACAATGACGATATCACTGCCTCCTCCAGGCCTTTCCCACAGCTCTCTCTGCTGCCCTTTTCTTTCCCCTCAGGACTTCAGCAACTTTCAGGAGAGTGCTGAGCAGCGGAGGTTCTGTCTTGCTCCAGGTAGTCCCCTAGACACACTGATCTGGCTGTGGGAATGTGGGGGCTCTGAGTGGAGAGGCTGTCTCCTTCGTGCTGAGGGTGCTTTGGAACTTCTCGGTGGGTGGCTACCGGCTGTGATCCTGCCTCTCTCTTGGAAAAATGAGTCTTTCTGGGGCTTTCCTTGGCTCTGCTCACCCCACCTTGTCCCCTACCACTTTCTTAGGGAGGATGCATGAAATGAATGCACCCCGAAAAAGGAAGAAGCAAGCGTGCTTCTGGGCAGCCAGCTGCTCTTTAGTGCTCTGCCCTCTTGTGGCAGGCTGTGGTCACATTTCCCTAGATTAGTTCTTAACTGTGTGCTAATCACTCCGAAGCATGCAAAACCTCAGACTTTATTAGGAAAGAAAGAAACGTCACACAACGGACACTCAGTTGCTCACGTGGCACCCCAAGCCTGACTCCTCTCTATGTTTGTATCTGGGGTGCCCTTCTCACCCCTTTACTTTGTCTAAAGACATGTGGGTACCAGTTTCTCTGGGAAGTTTTCCATCCTTGCTGGCAGGGCTATTCCCGCTCTCCCTTCCCATCCCATGGCGTCCAGGAAGTTTTTATTTCTAAACACTAGCCAAGTGAGAAGCCAGCTGACACACAGACCTCTCAGCCAGCCAGCCAGCTCTACTCCTGTGCCAGCACACAGGAGCTGCTCAGAAATGCCCACTGATTACAACTTGCCACCATTGCTGCCTCCAGAAGTGAGTATTGGGTCTTGGCAGTTTTCTGTAGAGATGTGTACATATACAAACAAGCAGAGGGGGACTACAAACGACATGAATACATACATGAAGACCAACATAGGAGCGTCAACATACGAACACAGATATGCAAACGAGCAGGTGGAGACTCAAGGATTTGGTGCTTTTCGGGCACATTTCGTGATGGATTTGCTGACCCAGGAGTTTGGTAAGAACCTTGGCTTACTTTTTCTGCATAATTTAAAGATAAAAGGATCATTAACAGCAAAATTCTGTTCTCTGTTCAGTCAATGTTCACAGTTTGCAGAAATACAGCTGTTCCTCTGGAAGCCTCTTCTAGACCTGGTCCTTGCTCTTTGAGATTTGTGCATTTATAGGAGCTAAATCTACATCCCAGCCAGTGCATGCAGGCAATCCCAGCAGCTAGGAGGTAGAGACAGGAGGGCTAGAAGCCCAGGGTCACCCTCCCCCCCTTACATAAATAGTTCAAGGCCAACCCAAATTCCAGGAGACCCTGACAAGGAAACAAAACAAATCCACAAAACTAAGAAGGTAACAAAACAACAAGCAGACTAAGCCCTGGGGAAGAGGAGGTCAAAGGTTAACATTACCTATATGACAGTCCTCGATACTGTGTGTCGAGATCCGAGGGGTTTTCTTCTTGGGAGCGGATCCCATTGCCAGCCTTTGAGAACATCAAATTCCACAAGAAAACCAGTAAGTCAGAGAGAAGTGGGGGACTGTGAACACGGGTTCTGAAGGCATGGCCTCCAGTGCACTCGTGGAAGCAAGAACGGTATGAAGATTGGGAATGAGGGGACCAGTCTGAGACCCTCCTTCCCAGCTACGGCTTCCTTCACTATGGCATGCCTTTCCACAGGAGAGGTTTGGGCCCAATTGGGATCACAGTTTTTAAAGACTGGGAAATTCTCAAGCGCTTACAAATGGGACTAATGCCGATAATATTAGCAAGTAATACCACAGGTCTTTATGGACATGGGCAAAGCGCTTAGGTGGGAGCCGCTGTGAGGAGGGATTTCCAACAGAGTCCCTCTCATTTCTCTTCTTTTTCCTTTACAACCTCCAGGAAGGCATTTCTAAAGCCCCAGCTGTGCTGCCAGAAGGTGGTGCCCTGGGATGGCGGCTCAGCCCAGCGCTGAAAGTGAGGAGCAGAGCCTATTCCATCACCAATGATAAAGCTGCCTTCTGTGTTGATGCGTTGATGCGGAGGAAACAGATGGGGGGGTCTGGGTTGCTCAAAAGGGAGGGAGAGTAGCACCCACACAGGCATCGTTAGGAGAATTTTGAGTCAAAATGACATATTTTTGCATATGTCAAAATGTGGTGTTGGGTGTTCAAAACCTCTGCCAACTGAGAATATTCAGTTCATTCCTGAAAAAGATTTTTTTCCCCTGCACACCTACTCGATAAAGCAGTTGCAAAAATAGAATTGTTGCCATTCTCCTGGACAGAGAGAGCCGGGGCAGAAGGGAGAGAGATTGTAGAAGGTGGGAGTGCGGGTTTTAGATGTAGGAAGGCAAGGACTTGGAAGGCTCCACCACACCCATTGCCTACACTCACCCCTATCTCGCACCCCCCCGCCCGGGGCTCAAAAGTCCTTACGGTCAGAGAGTCTCCCAGAGCTGCCACCACTTGGATGTCTGCAGGTCTCAGGGCATGCACTGAAAAATAAGCGGACACGCTTGAGTCTGGGAAGGGAGCTGCAGGCACCGTCTAGGGCTTCTGCTTCATGCCAATGCCCCAAACAAGATTCCATGCGCGTTCAGACCACGTAGAGCTGGGGGCCCAAACTCTGTTGGCAGAAGTTTCATAACAGCACTTTCTTACAAGAGATAAACAATTCTTAGACTTTCATCAAGCTAGAAGACAGAGAAATGGGAGGAAGAGAGAAAAGGGAGGACGCAAGGCACCATGAAGGATGGAGGGGAAGGTGAGGCAGGAGTCCACTTTAGTGCCAGACACCATGTGAGAAGTCAGGGTGGCCTAAGTGCTCAACCAGACAGACGCTGGCCCATAGGTAGCCTATTTAGAACTGGGTTCTAGATTTCCACAAGAATCCAGAAAATAGTCATGCCAGACTTTCCCTACTCTCAAGAGCCCAGAGAACTTTCTAGACCTGTAGGCAGAGTTTGAGGACACATTTCCACAGAGCTATTCATTTAATGGGACTCCCTGGCCTCATCTGCATCTGGACTTCACCACCCTGCAGGGCTGGACCAACCATGGGCAAGCTCCCATGTCTGCTGTGTAGCCCTGCTTAGATCTTGAGAGCAGGATGGGAAACAGCTCCTGGCTCAGAAGGCACTGGGGCTTACCAGGCATGGTATTGCCAAAGGCCAGAGCTGGCCAAAGCCTACCTGGGCTAGAAAACACTGGTCAGAACTGTGTTGTGTGGTTACCGTATGGAGTCTTAGAGATGGCTCACTGGTATGCGAGCCTTTGTGGAGGGGTCTTGGATCCTGGGGATCCCAGGAGCTTACCTGAGGTTGGTGGTGAGGCAGAAGGGGCTCTGTCCTCGCACAACGTCCAGGTTCCATAACCCTAAATGCAAAGAACCAATCCCTGAATCTTAAGGTAAAGGGGGTGGTGGGCAGAGAAGTCAGACAGGCATCGGGTTCACTCAGCAGGCTTGAAAAACCTGGAAAAGGTACCCTAGATAATTCTGAATATCAACCAGCCTGGGGTCTGTTCATCTGACTCTGATCTCTGTTTCCTCCTGGGCCATACTCGGGCCATCCAAAACGACCCACCCCATCCTCTGCCCTCTGCCCATTGTGAGAGGGGCGGCTAGCTTTCCTCTAGCTTAGAGGGGCTACGATTTGACAGGAATGGAGTTTATTCTGCTCTCCTCCCCACTGGAAGGTGTGGGCATAGAGATCATTTTCTGAAGGGGACGAGCTGTCCTTGTGCTTTCGACAGGAAGCATCAGCAAGAACTGCCCACACCACGGCCTGGTGAACCAAAGGAGGGCTTAGGTAGATACCTGGTTGCTGTTCTTGTAGGTGCTCAGAAACGGCAAGGTCTGTGGGAAAAGGGGAGTGAACTATGGTAGGATTCATGTGAGCCTACATATATCCTTCCCTAACCTTCCCAGGGCCACAGTTAGAGCTAAGATCCTTCCAGAAAGGCTGGCCACCATATGCTCCCACCCAGGATGCACCAGGGCCTTCTCTACAACCTGAACCCAGCCCCGAGACTCAGAATGAACCCGTGAGTAGCTACCAGGAATGTATGTGTCCTCTTGGCTAAGGTGCCGGTCTTGTTTCTCCATCCTGCCCCTTCCCAACAGGCTGCCTTGCCACCCGGCACTTTGCCCCACAGCAGCCTGGGATCCTTTCTGCTTAAGCAAGAAAAAGCAGATCCCTCCTCTTCCAATTTCCTTCCCATGTAAGCCTTGGTCTAGTAGTCCCCAGTGAGAACCCTGAGCCCCTTTTGGGGGACCCAGAGGAAGTCACAGGGCTGAGAGCTAAGGCTATAAAACTCCAAGAATCTGACAATGTGTGAATAGAAACTGGGGTCCTATTCTGCTTTCCCCACTGGTTAAGATCTGCTTTCTTAGCTCCTCCTTCCGTTTTAACCCTCTACCCTTCTCTACTCTCTTGTCTCTATAGTCAGAGGGTGTTGCCCATCAGCCCACTCTACCTGGTTCGGACACATGATAGGGAGCTTGATTTCAAAATTCTCTTGTCTCGTCTTATGGCCAACAGGTTCCAGCTAAATTAAGAAGCAAGAAGATGGGGAATGTGGACTGGGTGGACTGGTCAAGATGCAGAGGTGGGGAGGAAGATGGGGAATGTGACCGGGTGGACTGGTCAAGATGCAGAGGTGGGGAGGGGGAGATGCAGGCAGCTGGACTCAGAAGGAGGATTCTTTTTTTGTTTTGTTTTGTTTTAGTTTTGTTTTTTGAGACAGGGTTTTGCTGTAGCTTTGGAGCCTGTCCTGGAACCAGCTCTTGTAGATCAGGCTGGCCTCGAACTTGCAGAGATCTGCCTGCCTCTGCCTCCAGAGTGCAGGGATTAAAGGCGTGCACCCCCCACCGCCCGGTTGGGAGAAAGAATTCTTACACCACAGTTCTTACCATGTTCTTCCAGAGGGCAACGGCTGCGCGGGCGTGAGTCTTGACGTTAAAGTGGAAACAGTCAGGGGCAAAGTAGGAGTTGTCGGGCAAGCCCTCCTAGTCACCAGGCAGAAAGGGAGGAGCAGTTACAGATGGCAGAAAATGCGGCCGCACACCCTTCTGGGGGCTCCCCTCACCCTTAACGCATCATTTCCTTACCGGGGTCCTTGGCACGGCCACATTTTCAAGGAACGGCTGGAGAACCACAGTGAAATCATCCCTGGTGTCGTATCGTCCACTCTCGATCAGCTGTTCAGTTCCTTCCTGCCAGAGGAGACAAGAGACAGGCGTTAGAAACAGCTGAAGAAACACAAATGAAACCTGTCTCGTGTCTTACCATCCACTTTCAACCAACACTTTGAATTCCTTCGTCAGAGAGGCAATGGGGAAAATGGGATCCCGTGAAGCGTGCTCTCTCACCTCATTCTGTAGCTTCAAAGAAGCTGCCCTGTGGCCCCTAGCGCCCTTGAATGTGCTCCCATTGGCACAGTCCTTGTCACCATTCACTCAGTCAACAAGTTACTTAGCATCAATAACTCTGCCCGGCACAGACCTCCCAGAACCCTATGCAGGGGCAGAACCCTCCTCCGGCTTACCTGATACTGCCTGTTCCTTTCAACCAGGGCAGCAAATTCTGTTGAGTTATCATCAAACTTCAGGACACAAGGACACAGAGACCTGCCAACAAAGTCAAAAAGATGCCCAGGGTCATCATCCTGAATGAGCCATTCAGAAGCTCTGGCTTGGGCTTCGATGTATTTCTTTTTCAGTTGAAGGCTTCAGGAATCTCAGTCTGGGTCAAAGCAAGCCACAGCAGACATCCATGGACTTGCTCTTGGAAACAGACGCTTCTCCCTGAGGTCTGGAGGAGAGGTCTTACGGAACCGAGTCACCTGATGGTTGTGTGAAGATATGCAGAGAGACACAGCTCCTCCTAAACAGCAACAGTGACCAGAGCAATAACGGCTCGTACGCACGGCATGGTCACGGTGCCAAGCACCATGCATTAATATGTTTAAATCTCCCGGCCGTTCCAGAAATCATTATTGACCTTGTTTTACAGGCTCGCCACCCTAGTGATTTCAGAGGCTGAGGAAGATGACCACGAGTTTGAAGACAGTCTGGGCAACTTAACAAGATACTGTTCTCAACGAGAAAAGAAAAGCGGGGTGTGGGATGTGGCACAGTTGGTAGAATCCCTGTCTAGCATGCATAAGACCTTGGGTTCTGTCCCTCACACCCCCAAACTGGATGTGATGATCCCTGCCTGTAATCCTAGCACTCTGGGAGGTGGAGGCAGAAGAATCAGAAGTTTAAGGTCATTCTCAGCTGTAGAGAAAGCTTGAAGCCAGCCTGGGATATGCAGGATGGTGTCCAAAAATTAACAAACAAACAAACAAATAAATAAGTGTAAAAAGGGCTAGGGGTATAGTTCAGTGGTAGCGGACTTCCCTAGTACAATCTCGGCCCTGAGTTTACCAAGGGGGTGGAATAGAGAGGCCACCAAGGTTAAGTAACGTTCTCAAGGTCACACAGCTGAGGCAACTGCAGCAGGAACTTTTAACTCGGTCTCTGAACTAATCTGCCTCTGTCAGTCTGCAGCTCCCCTCTGGCTTACCACCCAGAAAATCTGGACTTTTCACCTGGGGGATAAGGTAATACTAGTCGGGGTGGTTCAGCATAGATGTCGCACCACAGAGGAAGCCTGGCCACTGAGACAGAACAGCAGAGAGAGGTGCAGGATGTGGTCACAAGACAAGGAAGCCCTTGATTTTGTCAACACTGACAGTGTCCTCTCCAAACGGGCTTGGCCAATGCCTTTTCCGAACGTTGAGTTTTGGCCACCTGGAAATCTTTACAGCGATTGGTAGTGGGGGGCTTTGGGGGACACTGCTCTGGCGTGGAGAGAATATACGTTCTGAATCCCCGCATGTCCCAGTGAGTAGAGAAAGTGGGAGCCTTGGATGAATCAGCAGCTGAAAATAGCTGTGCTAATAGACACCGCACTGGCAGGCAGCCTGTTTCTGCTTCGTGGCACCCTGAAGCCTTCTCCAGGGAACCTGTGCTGTCTACCCATACTCCCCTAGGGAACGGTTGGCAGAGTTCTCCAGGGATCAGTCAGTATGCCCCCTAAATTTCCAAGAACAAGGCTGGCCCTTGTGAATTATTCATTCAGTTATTCAGCAAATGGCTCCTGAGCCCCTCCCCCGTGCCGGCTGTGACTCAGTGCTCACAGGCTGTGGGGGAGAATCACCACAAGGCGGTGACTAATGACCACGTGGTATCCTCAGGGCCATGGTCGGGACAGAGCCCGAGGGCAGGGGAGGGAGGTTTGCACAGCCCCTGTGACCTGGCCAAAGGGTGCAGAGGAGGCTTTCAGGGCAGAATCTGTGGGGAACGGTCATGCTTCAGTTAGAAGAACAGCTTCCTTCCAAAGCGTGCACTTATAATGGAGCAAGAGAGAAGCCATCTTTGGGTGGTTCTGGAGGCTGAAGAGAGCCTCTTAGAAGCATCCTTCTGATGAAGGAGACTGTTCTCGGAACCCTGTGGATTCTGATCTCCCTTCTTTCTCTTCTAAGGGGTGACTACTGCTGTGTCTGTTCCACCTGGAGCACACATATGCCAGTCAGAAACACTGTCCTAAGGGGAGGCTCTGGGAGGTGGTCACTACGCTCTGGCTATCCTGTGAGATAGGTCTTAGTAGTGGGCTGAGTGCTCCCCAAGTCTTACCTATGACCTGACCCCATTCCTATCATCCTCTTTTCCCTTCCTGAGGCTGCCATGGCAACAGAAACAGGAAGAGATGCCACATGTGCTTCCTCAGAGAGATTGTTGAGGCCTGATACTGATTAAAACAAATACCCTGAGATGTCCCCCGTGAGGTTAAAATGTAGAGTGGTTCTAACAACCCCCACACTCTACCCTGGAATTTTCTAAAGAATATGCTAAGCCCCACAACCCTTTCGGAACAGGGGAGAAGCATCCAGCAGACCTGAGGATAAGCCGCGGGCAGCTGACTTTAGTTTCTTTGTAGAGGTCCCTCAGGCCGATGATCTCAAGCACCTTCACCATGTTCACAAAGGCCCGGGGAACCTGCAGAAACACAGAATCAGCCACCACGTCAACACAGTAGGTCAGCATCAGCTGCTTACATGGGGGCGGGGTGGAGCTCAGATCATGTGACTTCTTCCTGGCCCCACCCAGCTTCTTTCTCTTTCATGTCTGCTCTCCAAGGAGCCAAGCGCACAAAGGCTTGACCAAGGAGGTCTCAGAATGAAGCCAGAGCTGTGTCTAGGCTTCTCTGAGGCCACAGGTGACAGCTATGACGGAACTACTGAGAGGCCCAGGGTGGTTTAAGCTCCGTACCTCTGCATGGAGAATGTCCAAGGCCGCCTTGATGTTGTCTGTGAAGTTTTGGGGAGAATAGTGATCCTGCAGGCAGAAGGAGACTCTCCTGAGGCCCATGAGTCACCCCATCTCCTTCCTACTAAGCAGGATTGTGTCTTATTCTGGCTTCTCCTCTTTCTGTATTTCAGTCAGAGTTGGCAAAATTGAAACACAGGGTTTATCTTTGGGGGCCCTCGCTACAATGCTTGAGCTCACCATGGCTCTCAGGAAAGGGTCCTTTCTTTTGCCCACAGCCAGGGGAAACTCGGAATTGATTTAGTAGTGATTAGGGGTAGAGCCTTAGCTACACCATGTCTCTTCTCTGAACCCCTCAGAAATGGGGGTGTTGGGGCAGATGCTGACCTCGGCTCTGCAACATAAAATACTCTCTGATTCTACTGTCTGTCCTTTTCTTGTGTGGTCACAGAGAGAGCCTAGGCTGTAGCGTAGGTCACATCTAAGCTTTGTCTCAAGGATGCAGAGAGGGGAAAGAAGGGCTTGTGGAGCCCTAAAACATAAATACACTTTGATTTTTGTATCTGTGGTTTTAGAATTGTGTGTGTGTGTGGGGGGGGATAGAATGAATGTATACAGGTGGGCATCCATGTATATACATACACAGGCCAGAGGCTGGCATCAGGTATCTTCCTCAGTGGCTCTACCTTGTCTTTTGGGACAGGGTCCTCGACTGAATCTGGACCTTCACTAGACTGGTAGGCTAGCAAGCCCCAGGAATACCTTTGTCTGTCTCGAGCACCAGGGTTACAGGCGCGCACAGACCCGGGCACACTGTGGTTACAGGTATGGGTGTGAGACTCACAGGTGGTATGGTATGGTCTAAGGGGTCTCCTGCAGGGGGCTTTCTGGATTACATGGCAACCAAAGATCAACAGCCTCCGTTGTGAGTTTCCTCAGCCCCAAGAGGCACAGACCTGAACCTTGCCTTATCACCTCTGTGGGAAAACACTTTCTCTAGAGAAGGACAGAGGTGGCATTGGCAAGGCCAGAAGTGCTGTGGAGGGCCCATAATTAGCTATGAAAACAAGTAAGAGTTTCCCAAACAACAAAAGCTTTTCTTGCAGGCTCCCTCAGTCTTCCAGGTGAAGTCCTCTGGGTCTCAGCGTTAATGAATCCTCACTGGATCCATGCCAAGCCATGAACGGAGTCCTTACCTAGCTATGCTGTTCCAGGAGGCAGTGGCCAACTACAGAAATCCTTCCCAAGGGTCGGGGCCGGGGACTTACCAGGTCATTGCAAGAAGCACAGAGGTCATTGCCTCCTATGAAGACAGTGATTATCTTCCAGTCGTTCTCAAAGTCTATTGTCTGAAATGAATAGAAAACCAACAGGGTCCAGTTGGAAACTCTCAAAGGGGCAGCTCCGCCATGCAGCAGAGAGCTCAGACTTTTTGTCCGCACACTAGGATGTAGGTCTGTTTTCCACTGCCCTCGTAGCGGGAGCTCCCTGAGTTTTGCTCTCAGTCTTGAGCATGGCAAGGAAGTAGGTGGGAGACAGGAAAATAGGTCCTGGCCCTGGGAAGGGAAGGTTGCTCTAAATCTTCTAAAACTCTGCGGTTTTCAACTGGCTTCACAGCAGAAAGACCATCTTCCATTAAGAAGAAACATTCTTAATTCATATAGATTAAAGTTAAGGCACCTGTGAAAGTTCCAGCTAGGACTGGACATAGTGGTCCATGCCTTTATTTAGTCCCAGTGCTGGGGAAGCAGAGGCAGGTGGATCTCTGAGTCTGGTCTATAGAGTTTTCCATGACAGCCAGAGCTACATAGAGAAACCCTGTCTTGAAAGACCAAAACAGAAAAAAAGAAAAGAAAGGAAGGAAGGAAAAAAGGAAGAAAGAAAGAAAAGTCCCAGCTGGTAGCTGGTCAGAGCAACATGGCAGTTCAAGAACATGACCGGGAGAGTTTGCCGCCTCTAGACTCCACCCTCCTGCAGGAGAGCTAGAGACGTGCTTGTCGGCATGTGGGCACATACACTCCACACACCACGGCCCAAAGGTGGCTGCGGCACTCACAGCCTCTGACATTGCCTCTGGCCCACACACGCTCCACTTCTCTGGCTTCTGCTTCCAAATGAGGAGGAAGAAGAACGATGGGAGGGGAGAGACAAGATGCAGGGAAGCTTGAGAAGAGACACATTCTGAAACTCTCCCGATGATGGAATTTGGGGGGTACATTACATCACATAAAAATAACCAATCTTGAGCCCCCTTTTGTTATTTTATCCACCTGAGACCACCTCCCTAAGCAGGTCTGCATGGAGCCTGTGCCCCTCTCTTATCCGAGAGAGGATCTTACACTCATCTATTAGAACCCAGCTCAAACACCTGCCTCCCTTCTGAATCCTCCCAAGCAGGGGACCTGTTCCCGTCACCCCCTCCTCTGCTCTGTAATACGTAACTATCTTTACAAAGCACGAGTCAACTGTTTCATGATCTTTATCCTTCAATGTTTGTTTCCTCTTAAGAACTCCTGGAGGATGGGACTGTGTTGTACCGTCCTCACGCATCTACAGACTTTGGCCAGTAATACAAAAGTTTACTGTGTACAGCCGGCTAATATAGTGAACGGGAACCCTATTTGCGAAGGAACAGAGGTACAGGGTTCAGATCTGCTAGAAACCTGGATCCTATGCGTCTCCTCTCACCCTACTACTGACTTCCCAGTGTCTGTGGATCCACCCTCCTGCTCTAGGGAGTCCCACCTGATGTGCCCAGACTCACCGTGTCTGCCTTCATCAGGCTCACCAGCTTTTGGGCCTGGGTAGTTAAGTCCCTGTGGGAACACACAGTAAGGAGCTGAATGAGGACCAGAGACTGAAGGCAACGTAGCAGACAGTAGCACCTGGCAGTCAACTTTGGGGGTCAGCAGGGCAGCCCCACCATACAGAGCTCCTTCTCGACCCAGGCTCCGCTGGGGAGGACTGACGGCTGAGAAGGACAGACCCTTGCACGTTTGAGGGGTTGACTCTCAGTGAGTTTATTTATCAGGTCGGTGTATGTAATGATAGACTTGCAGTTTCTCTTCCAAGCTAGGCTTGTTCAAGGCAGATAGGTTTCACGTGAATGTTTTACGTCATGTGACGCTCAACTCAAGCCCATGTTAACAGACGCCATGGCCCTCCCTCCCGACAAGGTGATCTCAGTTTAAAATGACAGAGCTGGGAATAAGCTCAGTGGCCGAGTGTTTGCTTAGCATGAACAGCCTTAGCCTCAGTCTCTTCCTCACTGTAAAAGAAAAACTGTAACACGGAGATCAACCTTGCTTATGGAAAGTCATTGCGGGTGCAAATAAGACTCCAGTAGCCCCTTGAATACGAGCTACTATTCTGCTGGATAGCATGGGTTGGACTCCCAGGTCTACCCATGACCACTTCTCTGAAATCTTTACCTGACAAACGCAGTACTTTCCTTTATACAACTAATCAGTGCCTTGCCTTCTACAGGCATTGAGAGAATCAAATGAGGGTCACATAAAGAATTTAGTGCCTAACACAAAGCAAGCGTCCTTAGAGTAATTTCCATTGTCACTAGCACATTCACCACCTGCAAAGGTCCTCCGGCATCATGCCCCAGGCAGTATGCGCTGTCCTCCCTCTGCCTTAACTACTGGCCCAATTGTTCTGATCTTGGCCCCAGAACACTGGGTGTCAGAGACCTGGGAGGGGCCTTGGAGTCAGTCACTCAACCTGCTTCTCATCTCTGGATGTGATGCTATCAGGGCAGCCCCTCTGTCTTTGAACCCGAGTTTGGAATGGGTACTCCAAGGGCTCAGGCTTAGCTTTGAGTCACTGGTAAAAACACAGGCAATAATTCCTGTGTTGTCCATCCTAAGAGCTAGTGTGTGGGACACAAGGATGCCAGCCATGAAGGTATTCTGTAACGTGGTGGGACACAAGGATGCCAGCCATGAAGGTATTCTGTAACATGGTGGGACACAAGGATGCCAGCCATGAAGGTATTCTGTAACGTGGGCACTGCTGTGTGAACAGGAAAGGGTGTGAGCAAGCTGAAAATGAGGCCTGTACGACCCAGGGCCAGATCCTGGGGTCAGTTTGCTGTACCTGTTCAGGCTAGATATTTTTGTGCTGTAGTTTCAAGTGTATATAATATGGGAACAGCTTCCCTGTGCCTGCTTTTCTCTGCCACCCAATGTCTTTCCTGAGGCCACAGACTCAAGGCCGTGTGAGCCACACTTACTGCGGTCACTCAGGTCCTTGACTCTGACCGTCCACTCTGGCTTGTCTCCCTGATCTAATCATGGTAGAACTGCCTTTCATCTGGCGCTACCAGCTGAAGAGAAATTCTGTAAATGTTAAAGCCAGTTTGGGCTTGAAAGTGGCAGGTCACTAGCCTTTCACCCCTATGGCCAGCAAAGAAAGAAGCGGCCTTCAAAGTCATTCTCAAACCTGTTAGGCTTGGCATGAGCTGTCTTTCCTATGGGGAATAAATGCAAAAGTTACTCAGAGCAGGCCGACAGCTCCAGGAGAGCCTTGAGAGCTAGGAAATCACCAGGGAATCTCGGGATGCAACTACAAAAAAAAAAAAAAATCTTCAGACCCATGTGAAGAAGTGTGGTGTGTGCTGAATCTGGGAGAAAAACTGGGGTAAAATAGAAAAGGTCTTTTCGCACATTTCCCTAATTGGATGCGGTGTTCGTGTGTTATTGGCTAGGAAAAGGACCCCGAGGAACACTCAAGTCTTTGAATAGTGTGCAAGCAGGGATGGGGGTGGGGAAGACCAGGGACACTGATCTGTTAATTAGGGATCGTCAGGTCAGCAGCACCATGGTCTCCGAGTCCCTACACCTTCCCTCAGGGGAGCCCAGCAGCCTGGCTGAATCAGTGCTGAGCCCACCATCCTCACCCAATCCATGCAAGGGCTCAGCTCTTTAGAGCTTTTGCTTCCAAGATGGTGTCAACCTCACAAGCTCCATGGTTTGTGAAAAAGAGGCCTCCAATAGTCTTGTTTCTTGTAGAGACCAAGTAAGAAATGTGGCGGACACTCAGGGCTTCGATTCCCGTGTCAGTGTTTTTCCTCGAGAGTGCAGAGCCCTAGATGACCCCTTAAGGAAGGCCAGGAGCAGAAGACTCAAAAGCAATAGTAGCAAGCGAACAATGGGAACTCCCCATGGGCCCATTTACAGTCACTGCTTAGTGAGGGAATCAGGTTTACAGACGAGGCCAGGGGATCTACGTGAAATACATGCAGGGCATCAGAGGAATTCCCTTGGTTCCTAGAGCAGGGTTGAGTGTCCACGGCTAGATTCGTGTGTCTGACAGCAAAGGACACTCCTAAGAGAGCCCGTTCCAGCTGTTCGCCCTGACTCTTTACCCAGATCAAGACTCTCCACCTACACTAAAATCCAGGCCAAGGCAAGCTCTGCCAGGCACCCCTGTTTCTGTCCCCCCACCGTGCACTCCCCGCCCCCCCAAGACACTCAGGCTCACTCTGCTTTGGCTCCTGCCACAGCCTGGTTGAAGAATGCATTGGCAGTGGTTTCTCTCCCGGTGCCAACAGAGAAGCCCTTCAAGGAGGGGTTGAATTCCCGGAGGATGTCTGGAAAGACAAGGGACATGTTTACCAATGGTCCCAAAGCAATCTTCCCAAACCCCTTTCTTACTGCTTTGTGACAGGGTCACCTAGGTATAGCCCAGGCTATCCTCGAACTGGTGATTTTCCTACAGAAGCCTGTTGAGCGCTGGGATTACATGGCCAACTGTCAAGTTCCTTTGGCCACTCTGTGGAGGACAGAGTATAGCCTCGGCACCACAGCCCAGCACGGAACAGAATGTTGGGTGCCCCAGACTTTACAGCAGTGGTCCTCAGCTCCCTAATGCTGTGACCCTTGACTGTCTCATGCTGTGCTGACCCCTACCAAACCATTATTTTCGGTGCTACTTCATAACTGTAAATTTGCTACTATTATGAACCATAATGTAAAGAGCTGACATGCAGGAAGGTTTTAGGTGACCCCTGTGAAATGTCCTTCAACTCCCACAGGGTTTACGACCCACAGGTTGAGAACCTCTGCGTTATCAGGCACAGCACTGAAGATTTTCCCGTCAGGTCCTTGTTTTTTTAGGGATTTTTTTTTTATCATGAAAGGCTGTTGATGTCTTTTCCTGCATCTATTGAGATGATCATGTGATTTCTGTCCTTACTAATTTGTATATGTCAATGCAACTTTGTATCTCTGGAATCAAACTGACTTGCATATGGTCTCAATGTGTTCCTGAATTTAATTTGCAAGAATTGAAAATTTTTGCATCTATAATCACAAAGGAAATGGGTCTTTTTTATGCTCCTCTGTGTTCAGCAGGGTTGGTGTGGGGACGATGCTTGCCGTGTAGTGTGAGGTAGGAGGCGTTCCTGCTTTATGGAATGGTTAGGACCACTGTTAGCTCTTCCTCAAAGGTCTGGTAGAAGTCATTAGTCAGTCTGTCCCATTCTGGCTTTTCTCTTCACCTAAAAGTTAATTTCCTCATTTTCTTCTTCAAATGTCCTTTTCCATCAATTTTGAGAGCGTTTTGCTGGAAATAGCAACTTTGATCGGCAGCTCTTTACTTTCAAGGCTCAAAATATATAATTCCACATTCTTCTGATTTTTATGGTGGCTAATGAGACCTGTTATTCTGATGTATTTCCCTTTGTGAGCAAGTTTGCACGTCCCCCTTATAGCTAGTAATATTGTTTCTTTACTTTCTAACTTTTGATATGCTATCTATAATACATTGTGGTTCTTGGGTCAAGTGGATTTTGGATTCTAAATATCTCATATTTGAGTATTTTTCTCTAGATTTGAGAAACCTTATGCTATATATTAGATTGGATAATTTTGTATGCCTTTAGAATTTATCTCTCCTTATATCTTATCCATTCTCTTTCTTTCTTTCCTTCTTTCCTCCTTCTTTCTTTCTTTTTTTCTTTCTTCCTTTCTTTGTTTTGTTTCTCGAGATAGAGTTTTTCTGTATAACAGCCCTAGCTCTCCTGGAACTCACTCTATAGACCAGGCTGACCTCAAACTCACACTCTGTACAGCAGGCTGGCCTCGAACTCACAGAGATCTGCCTGCCTCTGCCTCCCAAGTGCTGGGATTAATGGTGTGTGCCACCACTGCCTGGCTCATCCAGCTATTTTATCTGTTCTTAGGTTTGGCCTCTTGATCATATCCTAGAGTTCCTAGACATTATGGTTATATTGTGTTTTTTTTTATTGCTACTTGATCAAAGATTTCATCAACCTTGTCCTCTTATATTTTCCTTTATGGTTATAGCTATTGGCAACACTTGCTTTATGGAACCTGATTTCACCGAGACTCTCCCTTCTGATTTCTGCTTCCCCTATGTCTCAACGTCCTTGCTGACTTCCTCCCACATTGTGGACCTGTTCATCCATGCTTGCTGATCATCAGTGCTTGCATCTGTCTTTAGGGTGGCATGCCCTGCCCTGAAGAGTGGCAGATGCCATGGGGGCAGAGTTGTGTCTCCCCCACACCCTGTACTGGAGCACCTGCAGGGTTAAATCGAACCGGGCACTGGATGGGGGTACGTCCTGACCTTGCACTGAATGGGGGTACGTCCTGACCTTGCACTGGATGGAGGTACGTCCTGACCTTGCACTGGAAGTCAATTCCACACACCCATTTACCCCGAATCTCCTCCCGCTAGGAAAGAAGGCTGAACAGATAGGCTAAGTGTGTCAGGGGAGGCCGCCTGAGAGGTGACACGGTCTCAGTCATTTGTAAAGCACTTTGGTGGATGTTCTTGGAACAATATGACGTCCAGCCATCTTGCCAGGCCATCTCAAAGCCAAGATCATCACACTCTCAGAAGCAGCCTAAGTCACCTCCTAGCAACAGGGGACAGGAAGTACTCATGACACGGAACTGTACTTATTTAAATTCAGCACGGCATTCCAGGAACTAAAATAGATAATAGACATGAAGTCGAATCAGGCGTGCCAGTCTGGACTTTAAGTATCCCTACTGTCTAGCCTTGCTAGCTTAAAACTCAGTGCCTTAGCTCAAGATATACCAAAGGGATACGTACATGAAAAAGTAGTAAGAATGAAACCAACCAACCCCTACCCCCCCTTTCCGGGCAAAATTCTTAGGGGTATCTAAGAAGAAAATAATTCACTATAAATATCGTCTAATGCCTTATTTTTTTTAAGTGCACTTTAAGAATAAACACTGGGGTGGGCAGCACTAAAGATAATGAATCAAGTGGTATAATGGAAAGCACTGCCCATAGCCACAGCCCAAAAGATTAAAGGTAGACCCCCCCTCTCGGAAAAATGTAGCCAGGCTTTAAAAAACATAATCTGAGTGGGTTGTTGGCAAAGCCTTAAGGAAAATGATGAGCCCCAAATATGAGCCTGGGCAAGGTAACTTCATCTCTCAAAGCTGCAATTACTACGGGTTCATACAGCAAGGTCCTTGTGAACAGAGATGCCCACACCTCCCAGGCCTAGGTGGAGAGCTCCCCAGATCGGCTCTGAGTCCAGAACGGCAGTCCAACCCTTCTTTATCGGATCACTTTTAAATGATTGTCCTAAGATTTGGTCTAAGCTCTCTTTCCTTTTCTTACTCGTTTATTGGATAAAGACGACTTCCTGTTGAAAAGCACTAAAAAGCTGACAAAACCCTCCAAGGCTTTGATTAGCTCAGGAACCGAGCCTGGATGGCAGCCACGGGGAAGCAGTGCCCCCTACTGCACGCAGCTGCGTCCTGCTGCCTTGCGAGGCTGGCGGCCGCCAGTAGGGGGCGCAGTGAGCTTAGGCGTAGCCACCCCGCCCCCAAAACACCAAGGAACTCACTGGCCAGGGTGGTCACCGTCTTGATGTTCTCATCTCCTCCTATGCTGTTGGTGAGAAGGGAGAAAGAAAATGAAGGTCTAAAGGGCAAGCCAAGCCCAAACTAAACAGATTTCCCTCCGGAATCACAGCTCCAGGGACTCAAAACGCCCATAATTTCTTCACGAGAACTAAAAACCAAATCAGAACGCAACTCTTTTCCTCTCTCCCTGGACACCAGAGCAAACAAACAGACATGAGAACTTAAACTGTCGCTGCTGCAGCGGCTCCTATAGTTTTAGCTTTGAGTCCCTCTCATGCTGGAGCAGGGAAAATGGAGTTGGTCTCTCTCACTGCCTTTCCCAATCCAGAGGAATTCTTTTGTGGCCAGCCCAGTGCCAAGCAGCTTCTCCACTACTGTCACTAGCTTACACTGGTCTTTCTGTTCCTGGTTAGCTTGGAAAATCTGTTTTTGAAAGGGCACTCTTGTCAGGGTCTCCCGATCCAAGCCACCAAAGTCTCCAGATAGCACCGACTTCTATGAACAAAACATTTGTGCGCATTCACTGCCCCCACCACCCCGCCCACCCTGCCAACATCCCCACCCCCACCCCCTACCTCCCACCAAACTCCTGTCCACACCTCCTGTTCTAGGGATTATAGTTTTTTGGAGAGGTCGATAAATTGAATATAGAAGTTTGATATAAAAAGAACAAGATAGCCCAACCCTCACTTGATGATCTGTTTTTCTAGAAGGCTCAGAGGCTTTTGCCTTGCTCACCTCCAGGACAGGCCTCGGTACTGAGTTAAGACGTCCAAGACATTCCCAGTTTTGGACCCGGCCCCATTGGCTGCCTGAAAGAGAAAGCAAATGGCGGGTGGGCACCACTGCTTTTTCTCAGGGTACCACAGCTGTCCACCTATTGATGTCCAGGCCCTTAGCCTGGGCAGGATGCCTAGGAAAGTTCTCGAATCCAGATGGAACCTGCTATGGATACCTCTCCAGTCTTTCTGGGATTAGTGTGCGCTCCCACTGGGAGAGCCTGGTGCCAACTACAGCTAATCCCTCCTCCGGGAAACCCTGTCTAGACTGCAACTGAGAGATGCACAGGCTGATAGCATATATTTTTGCAAAAGCACATGCTTGAAGGTACTGTGTCCACTTTTAAAAGTTGTGAAACATATAATCAAACGAAGCGTTTGCTAAGCCTAGCCTCATCACATCTACGCATGCGCAGGTGAGAAATGGCGTAAAATGTACTTGGGGGTATCTGCTCCCCTGAAGCACGTATTTCTAAACTCCAGGTGGAATCCCCAGGTTATGCTTACTACAGTTTGGTACAAAATTCCCTTTTCTACCTGCCACCATGGCACACTTGCAGCCTCCCCCAGAAGTCCCGAGCACCTGTGTGATTCTCTATGGCTCTCTGTCCTGAGGGCATCTTCTAGGAGACCACGGAGGAGGGAAGGGGGTTGGGGTGAGATCAAGGCCTCCCTCAGCAGGAAATGACTAAGATACACAGCTAGTAAGATGTCAAGGACCAGCCTGCCAGTTTCTTCCAAGGGTTACACACAATAGGACCTTTGGGACAAGGACCCTCTGGGGTCTCACAGAGGAGGTTGCTATAGGGATAACTAATATTCTGAATCCTAGGGCTTTTAGAGCCAGCAGCTGAACAGCTGGGTACTCACTGCATCGAACGTGAGGAACGCCATCCCTCATAGGACTTTTATCATGGGGCTACAGAGCGAGCTAACTTCACTATGACTAAAACACAATTGTCCTTGGAGAGTTCAAACATGGAGATGTTGCCTTCTAACTGATCCAGGGGACAGAAGCTGGAGACGACAGCTGAACTCCACCAGGAGTGATCCTCTGGGGACCACCCCTGAGGCTCTCTATGGGATTGGGGTTTTTTGTTTGTTTGTTTGTTTTGTTTTTAAACAGGTGGTTTGTTTGGGGTATCACTATGGGACAGTTCCAGAGGTAGGTTTGTTCATCTTTGGAACTTCTATGTCTTCTACTGACCCTCACTTCTCACCCCTACCTCCATACCCATCAGTCCTAGCTCCTAGGTCATCATCTCTTTTGCCTACCTGAGTAGTAGTAGTCTTCTAGGCTGGCTGAATCTTTGGCGACACTCATGGCAGGAGATGCTGCCCCACCACAGACAGGACCCTCAGAGTCCTTCCACTTTTCCCCCATTGGCAAAGAATGCAGAGATTGGAGTGAATATCACACTGTATAAGACGCGCTAGATATTGGGCAGGGAGGGGAGATGTGGTGGCTTGGAGATTAGGACCAGAAACAGGTTAGGATTAAAATCTCAATTTTCAGATCCATATTTTCATGTTCACTAAAATCTCCTCTCCCAGCTGGATACAGTAGCTCACAACTGTAACCCCAGCACTTGGGGGGTAGACCCAGGAAGACTAGTAGTTCAAAGCTAACCTCAGCTACATAGTGAATTGAGGTCAGCCTGAGCTACATGAATCCTGGTCTAAAAAGCATAAACAAATTCAGGCAGTGGTGGCACATGGCTTTAATCCCAGCACTGGGGAAGCAGAGGCAGGTGGATCTATGTGAGTTTGAGGCCAGCCTGGTCTCCAGAGTGAGTTCCAGGACAGTCAGGACTGTTATACAGAGAAACCCTGTCTTGCAAAACCAAACCAAACAAACAAACAAAATGCAAAAATGAAATCTCCTATTCCTTCTCCAGTTGAGGTCACCTACCGTGAGAGAGTCACCCAGGGCTCCAATCACCTTGATGTCAGCCGGCCTCAGCCTGTGAACTAAAAAACAAATCTCGGGTGAACGGAGAATGGGGATTTCAGGAAGGTTCTGGACCTGGTTCCCTGTGCCTCAGGAAAGTGTCTGGGAAACTTAGCTTTCACCATGGCATACCTTACTGCCACCAGCAGCCAACTCAGTGACTGAGAAATTGGACAGGATTTGTGGAGCCATCTCAGCTCCCCTTCCATGGAAATACCTCTACCACTTCCATGCTCTGGCAGAGTGGCAGCTGCCACTCCCACTAAGGGCTTGTACTGGGAAGGAAAAGGCCCTGATGTTTCCTAGGATGTAAACTAATGCATGTATGGTCATGAATGTAGGCTGTGAGAGTATACAGATTAGCGGTCCTTCAACTGGGTTGTGCACGAGAATCACCTGGAGAGCTCGTTAAATCACACATGAACCCCCCCAACACACACACACACACACACACACACACACACACACACACACACACACACACACACACTCCCTAGAGCTTCTGATTCAGTAGGTCTTTAGTGAGTCTAAGAATTTGCATGTTTAATCCTCAGGCACCGTGGCTGCACCCAGTGCTGTCTGGGTACCACATTTTGAGAAATAACTTTTCATTTTGAAGACATGAGCAGGGGTCCATTTCTGTATTTGTAGTAGAGACCATACTGTTTCCTTCCAAGTCTAGGTACAAATTGGCTCCCATGACTGTGGCTGCCATTGCAAAGCCAGACGGTAGCTTTGACGTCTTGTTTTGAGACCCTAGAGTCACTTAAGTATCTTTAGAGTCTTCCTTCCCTCATCATCATGTCTTGAATTCACCGCACACACGTGCACACACGCGCACATTCCCTTTTACGTGATTACAGCCTACGTGGCCTTTCCCAGCTTTCCACAGCTACTCTGCGTGGTTAGCAGAACAATATCAAATCACAAACCCAGCTGCACACATTAACACACGCCTACAGGGCTAAGCATGGAAACTTTAAAATGACCTCTTCCCAAAGAAATCAGGGGGTAGGGAGGCGGGAAAAGCACACCAGAAAATGAGACCCATTCCCTCAACTCCAAAGTGGTTTATTTTAGCTTGTGTTGACGACAGTCAATTACTATATTCTCAGGGCCATAATAGTGAATTCTCTGAATGCCAACTGGTATGCGAAGGTTAGGGTAAGACTTTGTGAAGGCGATGGGCAGATTTGCCTCCACAGCTCCTACATTTATTATAGGCTGAGAAAAGTCCAGATGGCTTAGTGGGTAAAAAGCTCCTGCCACCATGCCAAAAGACCCGAGTTTTGTTTCCAGATTTCACAGGGTGGAAAGAGAATTCCTGTAAGGTGGCCTCTGACCTCCACACATGCTCCATGGCACAAGCACACCGACCTACATTTATTTATTTTTATGTGAATGTAAAATTTAAAAAATGTAAAAAGCAACTCAAACAGACCATAATTACCTCTTAAATTTGGTGGATAGAAATAAGACAAAATATATGCACACACACACATATATGTCCTCTGTTCCCCTACTGTGTGTGTGCATGTGTGTGTCCCTGTGTGCGTGTGTCCACATGTGCATGTGTGTCCATGTATGTTGTCCATGTGTGTATGTGTGTCCACGTGTGCATGTGTCCATGTGTGTGTGTCCCTTTGTGTGTGTGTCCCTGTGTGCATGTGTCCCTGTGTGCATGTGTCCCTGTGTGCATGTGTCCCTGTGTGCATATGTCCCTGTGTGCATGTGTCCCTGTGTGTCCATGTGTGCATGTGTGTCCATGTGTGTGTCCATGTGTTCATGTGTGTATTCATGTGTGCCCATGTGTGCATGTGTGTCCATGTGTGTGTCCATGTGTTCATGTGTGTATTCATGTGTGCCCATGTGTGCATGTGTGTCCATGTGTGTGTCCATGTGTTCATGTGTGTATTCATGTGTGTCCATGTGTGCATGTGTGTGCCCATGTGTGCATGTGTGTGCATGTGTGTGTCCCTGTGTGTGTGTGTCCCTGTGTGTCCCTGTGTGTGTTCATGTGTGCGTGTGTCCATGTGTGTGTGTGTCCCTGTGTGTGTCCCTGTGTGTGTCCATGTGTGTGTGTGCGCGTGTGTCCCTGTGTGTGTGTCCATGTGTGCGTGTGTCCCTGTGTGCGTGTGTCCCTGTGTGTGTCCCTGTGTGTGTGTCCCTGTGTGCGTGTGTCCCTGTGTGCGTGTGTGTTTGTGCACACACGCACACAGTTTGCTTCTGGAGTGGCTTCTCTAGTTTGCCGCTCTGTATTCTCAGCCAGAGAGGCCAGGCCGTATGAAACGAGGCCCGCTGGGAGTTGGCTTATCGGGCACTCTGTCATGCTACGGCCCATACACTTCTTTGGTTTAATATTCTGTAGACCTTGGCTGGAGGTTTATTAATACCATCACACTGATAAAGAATCAGAAATTTAATAAAAACACTCTAGCAATTGCTCCCTTTGGAAAGGCAACTATTTCAAGATAAGATTAAATTTATGTGGCCTGATTAGATAAATATTATCTGGAACACACTGTTCACTGCCTTGAGAGAAGTTTGACACTCATGATTAATTTATGGATGTTTCTACAGAGAGTCTTTATCAGAAGGCCATCCAAGTTTTGGGCGGTATTATGAGCAGCGTGCAGCCTACACAAGTAAACATGGAGAAATGGCCTCTGCCCACGAAAAGCCATACTCAGGAGTAGCGATTAACAGTTTGGTGTTTTATTCTTGTGTAGCCCAACAACTTGAACCACTCAGTGCTACAATCTTAAAAAAAAAAATCAATTTACTCTCTTTGTTAGCTTGGGCTTCTCAATTCATTTGTTCTGCAATTTTAGGGATTTTATAAAAAGATTTCTACAATGATGGTAATTTACTGACATTAGAATAAGACCCCATTTCTGCCTTTGGAGATTTTAATCTACATATATAGGATAAATGGGTACCTTACACACAGGAGAAGTGAGAGAAATATATTAATTTCACTAAGAAATGATAAGGTCTGAAGTGATGTATATGCTGGTTTTCCAGATTTGATTGTTATAGGTTGTATTCGTGTATTTAAAGGCCACATTGCACTACAAAAGTGTGGATGATTACTATGTATTTGCTATAAGTATATTAATAAAACATATTAGATTGAATGAAAGGTTATGTGATGGTGATTTTACAGATCTCAAAAGTTTAAATAAGAAACTTGGAGACCAAAGAAGGATATATGGGAGGGTTTGAAGGGAGAAAAAGAGAAAGGAGAAATGAAGTAATTATCTCAAAAGAAAAGAAAAGATGATAATGGGTTATTTAGGAAATAATAAAAACAAAGCCTGTAATTTGGGACTTTTCCCACCCTAAACATCTTTGAGCCATTATTGTTTGAATCTGCGGACGTGGAAACTGTGGTTAGAGAAGACTAACATCTTTGAACCATTATTGTTTGAATCTGCTGACGTGGAAACTGTGGCTATAGAAGGCTAACTCCACTGACTTATCTGTTAGTCCTTCTCATTCCTACAATTATTAGACCTCAGTGAATGCTGACTTCCAGATGATGTCCTCTTAGCTACCCTCCAGTTCACTAATTCCATTTTCTACTCTTTCTGTCTGTGCTGTTTACATATCAACAGGGGTCCCAATTTCAATGACTATTTTCCCACGTTAATTAGGGTCCCAATTTTCAAATTTCAAAGTTGCACTCAATTCCTCAGCATTTTGGTGGTTCCTTCATCAAATCCTCAATTTGTTTTAAAACACTAAATGTATTTTTTTTTTTTAAAAAAAATAACATTGGGGGAGGAAAACACTTAGAAAAAGGAGCCTCTCGGGGAGAACTTGAATTTGCTTCATAGGCTGGATGTACTAAGGGACAGGCAGACTCTTAGTCCCCAGGGGGCAACATTGCTTGCTGATGGCAGGCCACACCAAGTCCTGAGAGCAGGTAGGTGGCTTCAGAGCCTCACTGAGCACTGGCTGTTGAGTCTGTGACTGACTGCCTACTGCTGGAACATGGTCATCTCTCACCTTAGCTCTGGGAGAGTTCAGTGTAGCCAACTGGGGTAAACAAATGTTGGGGAGCTAAGAATCAATGACTTGGGTGAATGTCCTTTTCTGTTTCACATGGCTGGTCGCAGCCACACACACGCAGCACCGCATGGATGCCTTCTGTGGTTGTTGCTGCTGAATGAAATCAGAATTAGCAGCTAGTCTTTGACGGACAGCCAGGGAGCCACGTCCCCTCGCATTCCTCAATGCCGCTTATTTTTGGAAAAAACTTAAGTCGGCAGCAGACCCCTAGATAGATATTTAATTCATCCAGGCTATATGAGAGGAAGGGGCAGTAAATATCAGAGTATCAGTGTTTATAAAACCATAGTGCTTTGTAAACCCTACAGGTGTACAGGCAGGCCTTGATCACTGAATTCCAAATGCTGATTGGTTCTAAAAGTGACTTGCACCAAGTTTCTGCCTCTCACCCCTGAAGCCCCATAGGTCAGCTGAGGCAGTCTATCACCCACGAGCTCTGGCAGGTGAGACTAGGCACCTAGGCACCTAGGCACCAGGGACCACGGCCTGAGAAGACAGGCACTGTCCTCTTGTGTAACATCAGTTTTCATCTGTGCATCTGTGACTACAAAAAGGAGTTCGAAATACTCTGAGAGGCAAAATAGTTATTTTACACCACATTCTTAGAGACAATGTGCGAGTGGTGGTACTGTGGCCTGGCTGACTCTGCGAACTCATTGGATGAATTTAAAATTCTCAGCCATTCAGAGTTGCTCGGTAAGTATTTAGTGGCTCCTCCCATTTGCTAAGCCAGTGGGGGTGTATCATATGCTCTCATTTCAATCAGCAATCATGGTCTCCAGAAGAGGGGGGAAGAACTTTCCAGAAACATGGTAACAATCAAAGGAAAATAGTAGTGTGATCTTTTGCTGAGGTTTTCCTTTTTTTAAAAAACATGAAAATACTTCCGTCATGAATATGATTAGAATGCTCACAGGCAAGTGAAACAAAAACGAAGTGTGTTTTTCTTCTTGTCCACTTATCTTGTTTCCCTAGACTAGGAGGTCTAGCCTGACACTCTTAAATGAGCATGAATTTCACTGACGAGCGTCCATGGTTCAGTCCTACGTCATTGGGGTAGCTCACTGGAGGCTTGGATCACCTCTCTGTGTACTTAAACAGTGCCTATCACTAAGGTATCTCAGATTGTAAAGTCTTGAGATCTCCTGCTCTTGACTCCTTCAAGCACTCATAAACACAATGGTCACTAGGGTCAGGGAGCAAGGAAGAGACTGTCTATCTGGTTTCTAGATGTGGAGATAGGCTCTGATGGACGGTTGCCATGACAGAAACACAATTCAGGGAGATTGCAAGATCCTTTCAGAACATCCTTTCAGAGTGATCAGATTAAAACAGCTATTAGAACCTTCAAATTGATATTCTATCTCTATTTAGATATATGCTTATCTCGATACATATACCTCTATCTATGTCTTAGACTAAGGGTTCTTACCATGGGAGGGTACACATATAAAGATGATTATTTCTGCTGTTAAAGTCCACCCAGCAAGTAAATCAATAGGAATGCAGGGCCATCAGACATAGGAGCAAGAAGTCTAAAGACTAAACATCTTCATGTAAGATCTGCACCACTAATGTGGGGGCTTGGGTGTGGTTTGGTCTCCCAAAGACTCAAGTTCTGGAGGCTTGGTTCTCAATATAGTGATGGGGAAGAGGTAGAAACTGAAGAGCTGAGTTTAATGCAAAGTAATTATGTCCCTGGGGGCTGGGAACTGCCTTTGGACAGGGTTAACGCTGGCCTTGCAAGGTGAATTAGTTCTCATGAGAGTGGGCGGTTACAAATGAAGGTGACCCCAACACATGACTCATTTTACCAATTCCCTTCCCATCTCTGTACCATGTTTTAACTTTGCCACAAGGGGCATAGCCAAAGAGACAGGCCATCTAATGTTGGGTATTCAGGCTCTAAAACCATGGGCTAAATAGATTTCTTCTTAAGGTCCTGGCTTCAGGTACTTTGTACTTCAGATACCAGAATAATCACGAATGCCTATTCTGTTACATTACAGCTTTGAAAAAGAATATGTTTTGTATCCAGGCTCTGGTTTTTTTATTGACAATTATATGTCTTAATCTGCCTGTGAAAAGGCAAGATGCTCGGAAAAGGCAAGTTAAGCCATGGTCTTACTTGCTCTGCTCACAACACAAGGAGGCAATGTTACAACAGATGTGAGATTCCTTGTAGGTATTGTGACTTCTCTAAATTCAATTTTCCCTTTTCAGTAATCCAGGTCAGAAGTTAAATTAGATCAGCCAGGATAGATACTCCTGAACGGCTTACAGGAGCTACCCAACAATTCACCAACAAATCAACAAGCAAGCAGACTGAGAAATGAGCGTATCTAATTATCCTCCAATGGCCAGCATGAGAGCTTACAGCACTAATGTCTTAGCTAAGGTTCTGAGTCACCAGGGTCCCACTAATACCGTCACGTGACTTCCCATATGTATGGGCATCGTTTCCCAAGCTGCTTCACCCTCGGAAAAACCTGCAGTGCTTAAGTAGCTTCCTCTTCAGGAAGAGGTTAATGACTGCCTAGAACATTCTGTGAGGCTCCTATGTCCAGCAGCATTTCAGAAATATAGTGAAGTCAGGAGTGATGCCGCACACCTTTGACACCAGTACTTGGGAGGCAGGGGCAGGTGGCTCTCTGAGTTTGAGGCCAGCCTGGTCTACAGAGTGAGTTCTAAGATAGTCAGAGCTATACAGATAAAGCGCTGTCTTGAGAGAAATGGAGATAGGAAGATAGGGAGGAAGGCAGGAACGAAGGAGAGTGAGAAAGAGCGAGAGAGTGAGAGAGAGAGAGGGAGAGAGAAAGAAAGGGAAAGGAAACATAGAGAGCAATGACAATTTTTTTAATCTGCTGGGCATCCCCATTCTGTGCGGACTTTGAACACATTCTCCACATTCCTTGGGTAAGAAGTATGGACTGGCTAATTTGCTTTCTGTTTACAAGTAATTTTTTTAAAGAACAAATTCACCCATCAAGATTATAAGATAGGAACAATGCATTCAGCAACCCTTAGGCTCCTTACATAACATGGCTTGACATGGGGTCAATGCTCAGTCAAAGCTTTCTGATAAGGATGCTATTATTTTAGTTAAATAATAATCACGCATAAACATGACCTCATGGCCTCGGGCAGGGCCATGAACACCTGTCCTGGACCTTCTCACCCACCTTCACCCTGATCTTGGGAGTCCTTGCTATCTTAAAGTTGCTCTGACTTGAATTCCAGCCCTCCAGTGAGGGGAAAACCCACCAACAAATAACCATGTACCTGTGGTGGGGACTGTGTTCGAGGGGTCCTTGTCCAAGCAGTTAAATTCTGTGCCTTCTCTCACCTGAAATGAGACACGCAGGGGATGAACAAACGCACCAACTGGACTAGAACTTGGGGGAGAGGATTGGGGGTTGGCCCTATATACTGGAAACGACCACTCACAATTAAAACAGAACAGAACTATGTCTGTTAAGATCTCTCTCTTTCAACCTCATAGCTCACTGTCCATAACACATTGCTCCGATCTGTCTCCTCCTCCCTCTCCTTCACCTGAGCTCAAGCTGTTAATAGTCCTGTCGACAGTGTTGCAGGTCCTCAACAGTGTCACCTCCTTCAGGCTGGAGGTCCCCTCCTCTCCCTTCGCAATGTTCTCCCCTCTCTCTGAGGAAGATGTAACTGTGACCTTCCCCTGCCTAGATTCTCAGCCAAGCCAGGCCCTCTGTCTATGCTGCCTATTGTTGAGTCCTCCAAGATGACAACGGTGCCAAGCATCTAGGAAATACTATTCGCTGATTGGACAAAAAAAATGCTGCCATATACCAACCTCAGCATAAAATCCATCAATCCTAACATTTCCCGACTCTAGTCTGTCCTTGACCAAAGTCTTGATACCCTCCCATACCTCTGAGCCTTTGCTTAAGACATTCCTCCAACTCTTTCCTTCTCCATTTTCTTACCCTTCTGCCTCCCAGGTTCACCCCTAGTCATCCTTCAAAATTGAGATCATCTTTAGGAAAGTCATCTTTAACTTTCTGAGTTGGTTTTTCTTCCTCTGTATTTCCAGAAGACCCAACACAAAATTTTAATTCCAATTACTATAGTGTTTGTAATTGCTGGCTGGTGTGTCCATTCATTTCTCTACCAAACTGTGTCCTTTTGGACTAGCAGTGTGCTTTATTCATGTTTTAAAATCTCATGTCTAGGATTCACATATACATCTTCTTCATCAGCTAACAGATCATGACTCTGCCCTGGCCCCCGAGTCCTTGCCCCTCTGAGCTTCCGTTCTAGACGTATAGGAGAGACTTTATAATGCATCCAAGGGAAAACAGCAATATATAGAAACCAATAGCAACGCTTTGATAGGATTCCCTGTATTCCAGACACTGGAATAAATGCTTTCTCTTTCTTAACACACTTTGTAACTCCACATGGTGAGACTATCACAGTCACAACTTCCCAAATGAAAACCAAAGGCGCGGGGAGGTTGAGGGCCTTTCTTATCCACACACAGCCAGGATCTGGAAGACTCTGGATTTGAAGGTAGAACCAGTGGCTTCATCTCGCTGTGCCTGCTTCCTTCTAGGTGCATAAATTAGAAAATATGGGGCCCGTTGGTGACTCAGGAATCTTTCTCATTGCATTTCTTAAGAGTAGAAGCTCAGTCTACCACTTGGAGCGAATGCTCCCATGGGAAGGGAAGGACCAAGTCATCTTTATCCACCTTTGTCCTGGTTCTCTGAGAGCAAAGACGTCAGTCTTTCGATGTTTGAGCCCTGAGGAGTGCCAAGTGCCCTATCTAATCTCAGCGGGAAGAATCCAGGTGACTCTGAGATGATAAGCCACAATCCAGATGTGTACAGTGCAGGTCAGGTTGGACTTTAAGGCTATCGGGTCCCCAAACTACCTGGTTCCAGACCTCAGCTACCTTCTCCCTCTACCCTGACAATTCTATTTTCTTCCTCCTCAGATTAAAGGCTCAAGGACTAGCCAAAGATTTGTGGAGGATCCGAGGTCTCTTGTCAAATTGCCACAGTGCCGTGGAACCCCAACTACCTCATGTAGCTCTGAGAGCTACACGGAGTCAGGTCTAAGATGGTGTTGATCCGGGCCACCAAGAGCAAGCCCCACACACACACTTGAGGTCCTTTACCCCCCAGTCTGCCCTGGCTGAATTTCGGGTACCTGTTGCAGTTTCCAGAACTCCACAGCTCTCGGTGTTCCCAGAGGCCAGTAGAGTTTTCAGGACACAGAGAACCATGTGGAAGGTTACAAAGACTCACGTCTGTCCTTTCCTTACCTGAAGCCTTCCTATGGGTTTCAGCTGTTTGGCCTGGTAGTTGCTATTTCTGTAGGTGAACAGATAGGGGCTCTCCTGCAGAGAAAGGTAACATATAGCCATGACACAGAGCTCTCCATCCCATAGTAATCAAGCCCATCATCTTTGATATGGTTAACTGAAACGTTCATGATGTAAGGTTTCAGGTGGGGGCAGGGTCCAAGAGAGACACAGAAGAGGGGTGTTGGGGAGTAAGGAGTTTATTTTTTTAAAGTTAGGAGTGTCACAGACAAGCAGAAAGATAAAACATACATGGTGAGGGCTCCAAGGACAGCTCAGAGCCCAGAGAGAGGCAGCCTGGTGGGGTCTCTGAAGAGTTGTACAGAGCCCAGTGGCAGGATGAGATTGGGGGTTGGTTTCACAGTAGAAGTCTGTGAGCCAGATGAGCCAGGGAAAGGGCTGGGGAAGAAGGCATGTGATAATACCCCCACCCCCTTGGCTATAAATTCTCTTCCCAGTGCAGAGACCCTGGCCCCAGAGGTCTGTTAGCCGGGGACTCGGTAGGTGCCTGTCAGTTTGTCACTGGGAAAAGGCTGCTGTGGGTGTTGTGGCCTGGGCAGTGGCTGGATTCTAACATTGAGTTTTCACATATATCCTCTCCATGAATCCAGACCTTTCCCTGCCCCTTCTCTTCCTGTTGCCTGATGGCCTCCTGAAGAAGGTCCCCGGGGCTTTGAAATGGCCCACTTGCAAGCTAGTCATCTCTGATACTTTCTCCCTCTCTGTCTCAGTGGTCTGTATTACCCAGCTAAACACAGGAATCTCAGACAGAAGAGGACCTCATTTTAGGCTTCAGAAGTCAGAACAAAGAGGAAAGGAGGTTTGCCTAATCACAATAAACTTACTAATTCTGCTATCAAGAAAGCAACCCTCCCCCCAAATCCACCTGCCTTCCACGAGAGAAGGAATTTCAGTCATTGATGTTTGGTTATTTCCTCATCCATGTCTTTGGAAAGATTATCTATAGATTTATTACATTTGGGGCACATATTTAGGATACAGCCTTCAAGACTCCTTAGGACCTCATCAGCTCTGCCTCCCGAGGTATAGAAAGGCCTAGATGTGGCACCTGGGGCCCAAGAAGGCTAGCTGGACCATAACTGGAGGCCAGGTGAGCTGTGACCTTGTTCCTGTGATGCCCACAAGTATGAAGGGTCTTCACTCTGCTCTCACAGTGCACAGGAATCAGTTTTAGGACAACCTGTGCTCAGGTCCAGAACAGCAGGCCCAAGACTCTCGGGGCTAAAGTCTCAGTAACACCCCACTTTTCAGTGAAGTCCACGTTGTCACCCACACCTCACCCCACCCAGCCCAGTGTCTCCTACCTGAGACGGACATTCCAGCCTGTCTCTCTCCGTTGCATCAAACAGTTCATCTTTGTGACCCACTGGCTTCATCTAGAAGAGAAGGTGACAGCTGAAACAGAGGCCTTGTGTAGGTAGCAGCCCTCCGTGGCACTCCTGGGATGGGTTCCTCCAGCCAGGGAGCTCTCCGAGTCTGACTCTTGGGTCAGTAGCCCTTGTGGGCATTTCCAGCTTCGTCTTAGACTGAGGGGTGAGCAGCTCAACTCTCAGGGAAGTGCGGCCTACATCTTCCTAGGGATGTGGTAGTACTCTCGTTTGAAGACCATGGTGTGAGATTGGTGGGTTTTGGTGGCTTTTGATGGGACTTCCTAGCCCACCTCCCCAGGAGTGCAGTAGGAGAAACTGAACATGGTTTGGAGCAGGTATCCAAGGCAGACAAACATTGTTATTCGGAGTCCAACCAGATTATCACAGTGGGTCACGTGGCTTCCCCAGGGTGGTTACCATACTTGGCATCGTGTCCTCCCCTCAGTGTCCAGTTGGCTGGACGCTGATAAAGATTTCCATGTCAAGGACAGTAGAGATAGGGAGGAAGGACAAGCCCAAGCAGCGTGGGAAAAGCCTGTATCTTTTGCCCCAGTTTTCCCCTTCTTGAGGCTATAATCTACAGCGTGGTTCTCATCCTCCTTAATGCTGTGGCCCTTTAATCCAGTTCCCCATGCTGTGGTGACCCCCAATCATAAGGTTATTTTCATTACTTCTTCATAACTGTATTTCTGCTACTATTATGAATTGTAATGTAAATATCTGACATACAGGATATCTGAAATGTGCCCCCCCAAGGGGTTGTAACCCACTGGTTGAGAACCATCAATCTACATGTACACAGACCCAGGTTCAATTAAAAAAAAAACAACCAACCAACAAGTCTGGATTGAAGTTTACACAGCTGCCTATGAAGTCCAACAGGCCCCAGTGTTTGGCTGGGCCACAGAGACGGAGTGACAGGGAATGCAGCTTGGCCCCCACACTCGCAGACAACAGACTGGCTAGCAACTTGAGAACGGATGGCATCGGTACCACCATCACAGAGGCCACCTGACAGCAGACAGATGGTACTGAGAGCAGCAGGTGGAACCAGCAGGTCAGAACTGCAGCAAAAGCACCGGAGAAAGGGGGATGAAGGCCACCGAAGAACGAGATGAAGGGTTTTGTTTAGGTTTTCTTCAGTGCTGGGTGTCAAGAACGGGGCCCTCCACATGCCAGGTAGATGCTCGACTACTGAGCCACATCCCCAACCCAAGGTGGGCGATTGTTTTTAAAACTTCTTTTTATGGACTGGGGGATGTATCTCAGAAGAGTGCTTGAGTCCTGGTTTGATCCCCAGCCCTGAATAAAGACCTAGTGTGGTCATGCATGCCTGTGATCCAGTACTGTGAAGGCAGAGGTGGAGGATCAGAAACTCCAGGTCGTTCTTAAGTAGCAAGTTCAAGGCCAGCTTGGGCTACGTGAGATCCTGGATATGAGAGAGAGATCGAGAGAGAGAGACAGAGACAGAGATGAGAGAGATATAGAGACAGACACAGAGGGAGAGGAAGGGAGGGAGGGAGGGAAGGAAGGAGGAAGAGAAAGAGGAAGAGGACAGAGTTGAGAGGGAAAGAGGGAGGGAGGGGAGGGAGGAAGCCGGGAACTTAAAAACCTGCTGCAGTGGTTGAAGGGTCTTCGGCCCATGCCTTTCCCTCCTGTTTGGGAGCCTTCTGCTTTGCTCTCAGCCCTGCCGCACCACAGTGCTAGGCCCTGGTAGCAGTTTTGTCCCTCACCCCCCTGACAAGGACTTTGACAGGGATGTGGTTGGTTACTGGCTTGGACACCCCCTCTAGCTGTCACACAGATAAACCACAATGATTCAGATGCCCCTCAAGATCTAGTAATTCTGCATTTGCGCCCCAGATACCCGGAAGCCAGAAGAACGTTCAGGACTTGTGGCTTGTTCTGATCTGGTGGGAGGAGGCAGATAAAGGGACATAATTACAGTCAGTTCTGGAGGAGTGGCAGGGAAGAAATGGGCTCTCAAATTCCTTTCAGTTTTATTTTGATGCTGGCCCATCCTAGGAAAAAGGGAGCGCTCATGGGACCTGGCTAATGGCTGGGTCAACTGCTCTGCATTTTTCCCTCAGGCTTTCAAGAATGTCAGAATCCAGAGAGAATCTGGAAAGAAACTGTATCTATCCTGACGGCTGAATTCAACAGAACCCTGCAAACCATTTCAAGGGCCCCAGAGAAGGGCAGTTTATAGGTTTGTCCACTAAACCTGCTTCTGTTTAGAACCTCATCTTAAATGAGCATGACGGTACACACCCATAATCTCAATATTTGGGAGGCCGAGGCAGAGGAGGACTGCTTAAATTTGAGGTCAGCCTGGCTACAGACTGAGACCATGTCTCAAGGCCAAGGCCACAGCAAGCCTCACGTTAAATGTTCCCATATCAGTCATACAGTTTTCTTACACTGGTCCTAACTCTGAATCCTCGGAGAAGAGAGAAAACCTGATTACTTCAATAGCCCCTCTTCCTTCTTCTGCCACCCGGGGCTGCTGTACCCAAAGGCACCATCTCCCTTCCCCACCCCCCAACATCTGTCCCTGGTCTCATCCTTGCTTTTGCTTCATCTTCCACTCTCTTCATTGGTCTCCTTCACTCTGCTCTGCCACTGTGAAATTAGCTTACATGGGGACGGATGAGAGCGATCGTAAGAAAATCGTCTCTGGGGGTTGGTTAAATGGCTCAGCACTGGCTGCCAAGCCTGATGCGAGTGTGGCGGGCAGTCCTCTGGCCTCGGCACGCACACTGTAGCTCAGTGCACCCCTCCCTCGATAAATAAGACCAATAACTTTTTAGAAATCGGATCTGGAATGAGTTCTTCTGAAGTATGACTACTTCCCACGTTTCCCCTCCTGCCTGATAGCGCTCGCATCTCGCCGCGAGACTCAGCGTAGCGTTGTGATTACTGGGAGGACCTGGGATTGAATGTCCCCAAGGGTGTGTCCCTTCAGTACAAGAATTTCCAGAAACTGCTGAAGAAGAAGCAGAAAGGACCCAGAGAGAATGAGTTCTGCCCAAACACAAATCTTCAGCTTTGTAGAGGGGGTGCAAGCTGCAGCCAGGGCTGGGACCAGGGAGATCAGGAACCTAGCAGAGTTCTAGTCCGGGTGTGCGCAGACAAAACCACTCACCACCTCCGCATATGTGCAGCGCTTAGAGCTCACACCTGCCCTCTGAGGGCACAGAAGACAGATGCTGATGTGGCCCGTGTGTAGTCACACATGGCTCTGTGGGCTGCAGAGATCCCTTTCAACATAGATGGGTAGTCAGGAGAATGGCAGGTGAAGGTCCCTGAGATTATAGCACTTCTGACCACCCCCACATCCGCCGCTACCTATCTAGGAGGAAAGCCCTCCCCCTGAGGCTCTGTGTTTGAATGTGGCATAGAACATGTAACCCTGGGTATGGCCTCCATGGTTTGGGGTAAGATAAACACACAAACCAAGGGCTCCAGCCTCCCCATATTCTAAGGGACCACAGAACTGAAAGACATGAAGGGAGCCCACAGGCTCCCCTAGCTGAAGGTCATTGTACTCTCTTGGCAGGGGAGAGAATAACGTGACTCTGTCAAGAAGCAGCCAGAAGTGGGACTGGAGCCAAAACCACTTTCTGACACCCTCTGCCTCGCCCTAACCTGTCACATTCCAGATCCTTCATGGGCAGATTCAAGCCTGCAGGAGCTGTGGGTGGGTTCCAGCAGAGTGGTGGGTGGCCTGGTATTTTGCCAGTGGGGAAACGGGAAAACGGGGAAACTGAAATACTCCTTTCTCCCTTTCTGGGCTGTAGGCGCCTGGAAGGACTTAATGGGAAACTTAGTGGGTTTGCTGGTGTTGGACTGGAGAGAGGCCAGTGACTGCCACTTAGGACAACTGTCACTTCCTCCGGGAAGTCCTCCTGGCACTTGCTGTACCCCAAACTCTTATCTCCCTCTGGGCACTCGCTCCTTGTGACCCTTGAGCAGGCCAGAGGAAATTGGGTCAGCAGCCCGGGAATGCCACTGGACCGCCTGATAAAAAGTGGTTGTCGCCCCTACTGCCGCCAATGCTGAGGAGAGGAGAAAGGGAAAGGGTCCCGCCCTGCTGTGCTCTCTTCAGCTGTTCCTGAGTTCTAGGGCTTGTCTGTCTGCACTGAGTTCCATCATCCCCATACTGCCTTTCAGATAGGCCAGCCTCCCTCCTGCCACTTGGCGATGCACTTGGCTCATTATCCCCACACCCTTTGCTGAGAGGCCCTGGTGCCAAGGGTGCCTGCCCTGCCCTCCTCCTGTATATCACTTCAAACTCACCTCAAATTCCGTCTTCAGGGCCCCTGCTGACCTCACGGTCCATACTGGGTTTGAGGATCTGCCAGCCCAGCCCTGCCGGCCAGGACACTTGTGCCCTGTTCTAATGACTGGTACCTTCCCAGCTATAACTTGAGCTCCATGAAGACAGGGGCTACACTCGGTCGTCCTGTACCCTCTAGCACGAAGCAGGGCAGAGCAAAGTCAGACACTTGTCGGCTGAGGAAGCATGGTGTGGCAGAGGCCTGAGGCTGAGCTGGTACAATCAACCCTGTCTCCTTTGGAGGTCACAGGAGGTCATGAAGCCCGGGGTCTGTTTTCTGCCCTTCATGAAATAAAAGGTCTCAACATGTGGATCACAATCCCTTTAGCAAACTTCTAGCTCCAAATAACAACAACAACAACAAAAAAAAAACAACCAAAAAACAAAAAAACCCCACATTTACATTACAATTCATAACAGCAGCAAAATTACAGTTATGAAGTAGCAACAAAAATAATCTTATAGTCATGAGGAGCTGTATTAAAGGGCCACAACGTTAGGAAGGTTGGGAACCACCGGTTAGGGGTTATCCCACCCAAGTGCCTGCCTCACCAGCAAGTGCCTTTGGAAAAGGCCTTGGGTTTCACTGCCAAAGGTCAAAGTGTTTCACACATGGGGTCACTACCACCGTCCCCTAACCTCCCTGATCCAATCTCCACGGGTCACCTTGGAATAACTGAAACTCAGTATACTCCATGCAGCTCACCAGCTGGAGGAAAAGAATGAGATGCTTCTAATCCAAGGAAGAAGAAAACCCAACTCATATTGCTGGGATTCTAAGGATACGGCAGCAAGGATGGGCAAACAATGGCAAAAGAAGCACCCTGAAAGGGCACCAAGTTTTGGGGTACCTCCCAAAGGCCCTGGGAAACCTTTGGGGACCCAGGAAAGCCCATCATTGTTACCTTAGGGAGAGCAACACAATCTAAGACATGGAGGGTGAGAATCACTGAACGCGTGGGGTCAGGGGTGATGTGTTTCCTGTGTGGGGGGTTGATACCTGAATTGATGCAGGCATGAAAGGCAGGATCTAATTCAAGCCCAGGCCATCTCTCTGACGACTGTGATGGCTCCAGGTACCACCTACACCTTTTAAACCTGCATGGTGCCACTTCAGAGAGGAAAACGAGTAGGAACCTCAGGGATCCTGTGCCCTGAATGCAACTTGAAGCCAGTCATCTACCCAACTCTAGGGGCCCGGCCCTGCCTCTGGGGAAAGCAGGATGGAGCTCTGTACCAGCTCACCATTGGTAAGTCAAGGCTATCCCTCTGTGAACCAGCCCACAGGCTGGCATGAGCCACACATCTCCACACTCACCATGGTGTTCCAGATCCTGAGGGCGAGCATGCTGGGATCCTGGGGCGAGGACCTCTCCTGGAGGAGAATGAGGTAAGAAAGGACTCCGTCACCCCACCCCCACCCCGAGGATATGATGCTGTAAACCTATGTGGACAGGGCCTTGGCCCATCCAGCTCTGTCCTCTAGCCCTTCCTCAAGGAGCAGTACACTTATAGGAGTGCTGTCTGGGGTTAGGGTTTGGAGGTCAGGGCTGGCAGGGTGAGTCTCTGGTTTCTCTGTATTGTTATAGAGCCTCCAAAACTGAACGCAGAACAGGAGCGGGTGACTGGGAGGTGACTCCACTGGGGCAATGAGGCACGGGCAGGGAGTCCTTTCCACTATGAACCGTGACTTCAAACAGCAAGTAAGTTTTGGAGGTGGCACAGTGAGGCCAACAGGTAGGAGCTGGTAGCTGTTCCTCCACACAGCCCTGAAGGCTCAGGGGCTACAGAGACCCCGTTAGGCAGGCATGCCCGTCTCTCAGGGCTATACAATCCTCCTCCCTTGGGGAGGAAGACGCAAATGCCTCTCTCCAGGGATGGAGGGAGAGGAGCACACAGAAGGAAAAGCTAGAGGGAATGGTCTGGAAAACAGCAACCTCTGTAATCACAAAGGTGGGAGGGGGTACCCAGGGCTCCTCAAGCCCCAGGCCCCGAAATCTTCCACATGCTAGCTTGTGGAGTCCTGACATCCACTCCAGATGGATGGGATATTAACAACAGTCCTTGTTTTACAGGTGTGAAACCAAGGCACGGGGAAGTCAAACTCTTTGTATGAGGTCACACTGTCGGCCCATTCCCGACACAGGGCTTTAGGCCAGGCTATCAGCCTCAAGGCCCTGCCTCTCAGAATCTGCCTCACGGGACTCTGCAACCCCATGAGGGAACCACATGGGAAAGGGTGAGAAACTATGGAAGCATTGTTCCTGAGACTGCACACCCGGTATTCAGGGAAGGTTATGGATTCTGTGGAGGAAAGGGGGCTGAGAGGAGGCAGGGGCAGGTATGCGGCCCAGGCTTCCTCACCATCTAGTATCCATACTCGCAATGCCCCGCATGGCTCACTCACCAAAGGTGGTTCTACCTCATAGAAGAAAGGCTGGAAAACCACTGTGAAGGATTCATGGTTGTTGAACTTGCTGGAGGCCAGGAGACCTTCCCAGGTTTCCTGGAGAAGGGACAAAAGAGTGCCCGCTCAAGAGCCCACGCCAGCCAAAGTTGTTTGGCATATGAAGACCCTCCTTCAACCAGCTCTACACATCATACCAAGACCCTCACTCAACCACCTCTACACGTGACTGACAACTGTGTGCTGCTTGGAAGGCCCCCCTTGCCTTACACTTTGGGGCTGTTGAGGACTGCCAAAGAGTTTTCCCTTGCCTCTGAAGCCCCGGCACCAAGGCATGCCAGACAAAGAGCTGGAGACGGTTCTCCGGAAACTCAAGAAGTACAAGGCAGCCCTGCACGCCGTGGAGGCTAGGTCTGCAAAGGCATGTGCCATCAGTGTCCCCCGCTCCCACTCAATCATACCCAGAGTGGACAGTGCCACACAACTGTGAACTTACAACGGTGGCGGAATGCCACCTTGTGAACACAGGTCAGCGGGCTCTGTATTCTGAGCTGTTTGCCAGCCAGAATAGCTGCTTCCATGGAGCCCACCACACTCTACTGGGCCTCTTTGGTCAACTAAAGTGTGTGGTGTCAGGAACCATGACTTGCCTCCATACAGGCACCGTCTGTATGGTGTATACGGTGGGGATTTCGGGGGAGGAGAAGGCCGGGACAGGTGCATGGCCCAGGCTTCTTCCCCATCTACTGTCCGCGTATTCAAGGCCTCACATAGCTCACTCATCGAGGGGGCTTCCGCCTTGGAGAAGAAAGGCTGGAGAACCAGCACCAATGGTGGCAAAGAACGGTTGGCACAACTCTTCACTAGCTGTGGTCAGCATGATGCCCCACTCCTGTACAAGCAGTGCCTCTAACCGTATGGGTTCCTCCTGGGGAGAACTATGCGGGTGCCTCGCCTTGGCTCCCAGCAGCCCTGAATTGAGCTAAGTCTTGCTAGAGCTAGTTAGCCCATTGTCCCCCACCCTCCCTGTTCTCCTTCACCCTCCCATGTCCCACTGAACCAGAAGCCCAGTTTCCAAGTGGGACTCACCTTATAGGACCACTGCATGACAGCCTTGGACAACTTGGTTGCCTCCTCTGAGCAATTGCAAAGCTCGGGTGCCGGGCTGCAGATCAAAGCAAGCCGTGCATGATCGCATATCCTGGTGGAATAGAGCTACCCAGAGGCCCTCCAACAGAGAGAGTGACTGGGGTGCATGAGTTACTTAGGGAGAGGGGAAGGGTAATTGCAGCCTTCGAGGGTGCAGGAGAAGAGAGTATGAAGGTTGGGGTGTATCTTTGCGTTGCCGGTGCTGTGATGAAAGCAACTTGGGGAGGAAAGGGCTTATTGAGCTTATAGATTTTGAATTACAGTCCATTGAAGGAAGTTCAGGGTGGGAATTCAAACTGGGGAGAGAACCTGAAGGCAGGAGCTGATGCAGAGGTCATGGAGGGGAGCTGCTTGCTGCCTTGCTCCTCATGGTTTGCTCACCTGCTTTCTATGGAAGCCAGGATCACCAGCCCAGGGATGGTCCCACCCACAGTGGGCTGGGCCCTCCCTCATCCATCACTAAGAAAATACTCTACAGGCTTGCCTACAACCCCATCTTAGGGAGACATTTTCTCAGTTAGGGTTCCCTCCTCTCAGATGAGTCTGGTGTCACGACACAAAACCAGTTAGCACAACTGACCCCTTGCCAACTTGACACACAATCACATCACTGTTAAGCCATAACCTTTCCTCTTGTCCATCTCTTAAATCTCATATTAATCAACATCATATTATAAAACATTACAAAGTAAAAAAATCTCACAGACTTTATAAAATCAAATACTTAAAATTCAATATCTTTAAAAAAATTCCACAGTCTCCATAAAACTCCTAAAGCTCCTTCAAAGCTCAAAGTCTCTCAACTGTGGGCTCCTATAAAATATAAATAAGGTAAATACTTTCTTACTTTAAAAGGGACAAACCAGGGCACAGTTACACTCTGAACAAAGCAAAACCACACTCTGTGTCAATAACTCAGAGTTCAATGTCTGGGATCCACTCACACTTTCCTGGGGTCCTCCGAAGGGCCTGGGTCGTTTACCCAGCTCTGCCTTCTGCAGTAGGTATGGGTCGTCTTCTAAGCTCAGACCACTCCAAGGTCTGCTGTCCTCGGAGTCTCCAAAATTCTGGGGTCTCTTGCTGCAATGGGGCTGCACGTTCACCAGCAGCCTCTCCCTCTTCTAGGCTCTTCCTCAGGCACTTCATCCCTCCCATACAGCGCCAAACCTCAGCTGCTCTCCCGCCTTCAAAGCCAGCACCACCTGCCAGCACCACCTGCCAGCACCACCTGCCAGCACCACCTGCCAGCACCACCTGCCAGCACCACCTGCCAGCACCACCTGCCAGCACCACCTGCGTGACTCTTACACTACCAAGTTTGGTTGCCAGCACAAAGTACGACCACCTCTGAAACACAAGTTTCTCTGTGCTCTCAAGCCAAGGCTTCCCAGAAGACGTCACCTCAGTGATGCCGGTCTCTTTCTTAATCACCGCTAATTTCTCAGCTCCAGCCGCCCAGCATCAATTGTCCAAGCAAAGCAGAGATATCACTCTAATTTCATTTCACCTCTGATGGCTTGTCAATCACAGCTGATTCTCCAAGTCCAGCTGACCTGAACCATAGATTCTCAATTCAAAATACGCAATGACCCCAATAGTGCCTTTAAGTAATTCTCAAACTTCCTTTGGAAACTTCACAGGCCAGACCTCTGTCATCTGTCCAGTTCTCGGGTTCATCCTCCATGTTCTCTCAACAACACGCCACTCTTTGAACACTGAATGACTCTTCTAGACCAAAGTTCCACAGTGTTCCCACAGTCCCCCACCCCAAAACAACAAGCCTGGTACCGATTTCTCTTAAGGTTAGCACTGCTGTGGAAACACTGTGACTAAAAAGCAATCTGGGGAGAAAGAGATTTATTTGGCTTACAAATCCTCAAGCCTTGAGGAAAATCAGGAACGCAAACACAGCAGGAACCCTGGAGGCAGGAGATGATGCAGAGGCCATGGAGGGGTGCTGCTTACTGGCTTGCTCCTTGTGGCTTGTTCAGCCTGCTTTTTTAGAGAACTCAGGACCACCAGCCCAGGATGGCACCTCCCACAGTGGGTTGGACCCTCCCCTGTCAATCACTAATTAAGAAAATGCCCTCCAGGCTTGCCTGCAGCCTGAACTTATGGAGGCATTTTCTCAGTTAGGGTTCCCTCCGCTCAGAGGAGTTTAACTTGTGTCAAGTTGACAGAAACCACCAGTTCAGGGTGGAAGGTACCCATGGAGCCCTTGTCCACAGGGTCAGGATATGACATGAAGGTGTTCTTCCCTTCCATGTGCTCTCCAACCTCAGAAACCTACACCCCATCATTTCTCCTTGTACCTCCCTTCCCATCAAAACTCCTCTCCTTTCTCAACTGTCCTTGTTCTGGTTTCTTTCAGATAAGCTTCTTTTTTAGAATCAAATACCAGATTCTTGAAGCTAGAGCAAAAATCCTACCAGAAATCTCAGGAATACACAGGGATCAAGTTCTGAGATATTGAAATACATTTTGGTTATTTTTTCCCTACTCACTAATACTTCTTGTCGCAGAGATATTTTGCAAACTTGTGTGGGTTTGTGGTTGTTTTAAGACTGTATCTCATGTAGTGGCTCAGGCTTGCTTCCAGCTGCTGCACACGGCTTTGCCCTTCTGCCCCTCTCTCCATCTCCAAGGGCTGGGACTACAGATGTGTGTCACCACACCTGGTTTCATGCCGTGCTGGAGACTGAGCCCCACTTCTGCATGCTAGGCAAGCACGCTACCAACTGTGGTTGAAACTCACAAATCGTTTGCAAGGGTGGGAGTGGGCTCTATCACTGCATCAAACAAATTAAAGATTGCAACATTCTCACTGACTCTGGCACTCATCAGTATGTGAGCTAGATATATTGAACCCCCAGCCTCCAGGCCTGGGTCTCCTCAGGGCATTGGCATATGTGGAGAGCCCTGCAGTACCGGCATGTGGCAATTATAACCACACAACATATGAAAACTAGTCTGTCTCTGTCTCTTTTTCTTTTCTTTTTTACCTGAACCCAGTTTCTTGATGCTGATGAGACATGTCCCAAACCTCAGAGAGATCCACCAAATTCACAAATGCTCTGGGAACCTAGGGGATACGAAGAGACATGAGACAGGAAGGGACACAAACATTTGCCAAGCTGTTGTGGCAGCCACAGCTACCTCTGGGCTCTCTGTAGCCCTGTGGGCCTCATTTTGGGGGGCTACCCTTTTCAGGATTTGCATGAGGTTGGCCCAAAGCTGCCACCCTCCAGCTATGCATCTTAGAAAAGCAGCTGCTCCTCTTCTGGTGGTCAGTGCAGCCCTGACCCTGGGGAAGCATATAGCACAGGGAAGGTGAGCTACAGCCCCATCCTTGGGTGCTCAGAACCCGAAGCTTCTAGAGAGGCCAGCCTCAGTCAGAAAGCAAGGACACTGATTTCCCTAAAATCTGCCAAGCCCCTCTCAGGAGCATCTCTTTGTAAGATGGCGAGAAGGCGCAATCTTCAGAGCTTTCCATGACTCAGGGTCTTATTCTCTCAAAATAAGTCCATTTCCCCAATTCCAGCAAATGCCACTGGGAGCCAATCAAATCCCTCCTCAGCTTCCCTTGAGAGGGGCTTCAGGGGGCACCCAAAATGATGCATGCCTCATGTTGCATGTCCCAAGGCCCCAGGGGTTGGGGAGCCACTGTCTCACCTCCTGGTGCAGGTAATCCAGCATCTCACACAGCTTTTCCATGCTCTTCATCAAATGCCTTTTCTGTGAGAGAAGAATTGGGATGAGCAATGGTGCATGAGGCCCAGGGACCCAGACCCAGATGACCCAGAGACTGTGGCTGGGGCCGAATGGAAACCATGATTCCCCAAGCAGCTTCATTTTGGTGTGGGTTTGGGGTCCAGTCTCTATTTCTCTAACCCATCCTCCATCAGAGTACAGTCAGCCTCCCACTAGGGAGGTGTTCCACATCAGAGACAGACAAGCCCAAGGCTGGACCACGATGAGAGACACCGCGGTGGCTCTGATGCTCCCAGGAAAGGGTGGGACGCATTCCCAAGGGCTGAGGGAGCTGCTTTTATCTGAAGAAAAAAAAATCAAATCTGAAGAGGGAACATGATTAGCCTGGATTTAGGGACCTAAACAGATCTCAGAACTTCCCAAAGGAGACATGCATGATTGCTCAAAGACTGAAAGGCAGCTAAGCCTGGAGGCCTGTTTGACTGTTCTTTTACCTCCACACATATGGTATGTGTCACACACACGCACACACCCCCCAAAATAAGCAAATATAATACAATATCTAAAACCCCTACCTTCCACAGGACACAGGCCAAATATCCCTTATCGGAGATGTTTGGGACCAGAAGTGTTTCTGATTTTGGAATCTTTCAGATGTGTGTGGGGGGGATGTTTGCATAGATTTTATCAGCTGATCATTTATTATCTGAAAATCCCAAACCTGAGCCTGAAATGCTCAAATGTTTTTGGATTTTGGATTCCTGACCAGAAATCCAAGCATGTCTGTTTGCCAGATCCGTCCTCCTCATACCCCACCCCGATGCTCCCCTGTGCCGCGTTTGCCCCGAGTCAGAGAAAGGGTCCCAGAGAGAAGGACTCTTTACTGGAAGGCGTGAATCCATCGGCCCCCTCCCCGCCAGTGCAGCCCTCTCCCCTCTCTGCAGGTGAGAAAAGGAGCAAGTGAGAGGCCTCTAAATTTGACCCCTGGTTAGCATTTCAATGTGAAACAGAAATAAAAAGTATGAGACACACACAGTCCTCAGCGGGCTCCAGACTGGCTGTCCCCTGAGGCAATGTGGCTCAGATGGCAAGACAAGGAAGGGCAAGATGCTGTGCTATTACCTGGGGGGACAAGGGCAGGAGCCCTAGAGACAGCTGCCAATTACCAGACAGGGGTTGCCGGGAGGGCCGCCTACCACCCACAGCAGAGGAATAAGCCCCTCCCTGTCTATCCTCTGCCCTGCTTTGGTGAGAGGCTGGCAGAGGCAGCCCAGCCCATCTGTTGCAACAGCCAGTGAGAAGCATTCTGTCTGAATTCTTTGGAGCATTGCACACACACACACACACCCCTTGTGAAGAGTCCTAGTTAGTGGGTCCAGAAATGTCCCCGCAGCTCATCTGTATCTTATTCAGGAGATCCACCCTCCTTAGGGGATGTGGAGGGACGTGGCAGCCCCTCCCCTTGCCCTTGCTAGGGTGACTCCTGCTTTAGAAACTCCTGGGTCAAGGGTTTGTCTGTAGCTATTTGGGGGACTCTAGCTGGGCTAATCCAGTCATCCCAGGCACGGACGGCTGTCACTTGGCTCACCAACGGTGCTTATTTCCAAGTGGAAAAGGTTATATGCCTATACTGTCTATTCTAGACATTTGTCTTCAAACTCCCTGGACCAAGACTCCATGCTTCCCAGGGCAGCCCAGTGCAAGGGTTCCAAACAAGGATAGCAAAGACGTCATGAGTCCATAGCCCCCTGACTTGGTAAAACAAACTAGAGTGTTTTATATTCATTCCGTTCCGTGTCCTTCTTCCCTTCACTCTGCAGCTTCTGCTGCAACCTTCCTGACTGATCTGTGAGGATTCACTAACGTACCAGTGTGCATGACCTCAAAACCTAGAAAAACATTTTTACGTGTTTAAAATACAAAAAAAAAAAAAACCAAAACCCTCAAAGAAGATAAATGACTGTCAGTAAGCCAATGCTGAAACAAGAGGCGGCAAACTCACACTGTGGAGTGAATCACTCAGCAAGACCAGGTCTCGTCTGGTATCTGATTAGGTATCAACATGACAAGGTCTTGAAAATATGTGGTTGATGAAAGGCACACGGTGCACACCTATATGGACATGTCTCGCGGAATCTATTCATATGCATACCAAATACATTTTTTTAAAAAAACAAAGAATATTAAAAGTTGAAAAAGATGCACATTACTTGTGGAATTAAAAATTAACAAAATAAATCCAAGTCACATAAATGGGACGCGTATACTCAGAATGTATCATGAATTCAAAAGTGCTTGAAGGGATAAATACATTAAAGGCAAGAAATCATGTCCACTTGCTTGGCTGCAAGTCAGAGTGCAGAAAAGAAGTCATGAATGAGTGTAAGGAACCATGGATGCATGCTCACACATAACAAAAATCAAATGCCAGCCTGAGCAAACCCATTGCAGATACGACAGCGTGTGCCTGAGTCTGCACATAAGAGGGTTATTTTACACACGGGCATGATAAAGGGTGAGCCGCTGAAGAGGAGTTAAAGGCACGCTTGACTAGTCCAGTGCAGAGACAAAATTCATGAGTTAATGTTGACATGCACAGTGACCCCAGAGAGAACACACCGAGCGTGGAAATTTCACTTGGCACAGGTGGACAGAAACTTTCATCATTTATACACTCAGAAGATCCGCAGGATGGTGAGAGCTGGCCAGGGTAGGGCGTCTTTATCACGAGTCTCCCGGGGGTTCTACAGCACTAAGGGAAGTAGCCCAGGGATCGGAAAAAGTACATAGCATTTGGAAGAAAGCAAGACGTGGCAGGGGAGGGGCATATCAGGAAATTTAGCTCTGCCCGAGCCATGGCCTGAGAGAGGTCCTGAGAACTGGGCTGAGGGGTCGGTAGTCATGGTAACTGACAGAGATGGCTTGGTGGCAGCTGGACTTTAGACTCCTGAAGAAGAGTCCACACGTCATTTACACCGCCACACCCTGCGCTCCCCAACCACCCCTTACTCTTTCCGCTGGCTGGACTTGGTCTTCCATAAATACTGAAGTCACAATCTGCAATGTAATTACCTATACAAATATTAAACAAAACTACACGCTTTGTTCCCAGAAAAGCCAATGAGCCTGAACTGTAATATCCACAGGCTGTTTGCCTTCGGTAAACACTAGCCTTCTCGCCCAAGCCGGAATGCACAGGTTGAGGGTGAGGCAAGGGCATGCATCCTACGCTATTCTGTAAACCTCAGATGAAGAGTGGCAAATCAATTCTGAACAACTAGGAAGCTAGTGTAGAAAGATCATTAACTCAGTTTATCTAAGCCTGAATTTGTTTTCCTCATAGGAGAGCTTGGTGGGCATTAAAAAATCCCTAGAAGGATCACATGAAATGTAAATACTCCTATACAGCATAGGGAACGTCAGGGTGAGGAGAGGACCTACACACATAGAAGGCTTTGTGTGATACTTGATCACATTATGACAACAAATTTTGCTTTGAATCAGAGGGCAGAGATAGCTGCTTGCTGACCAAAATTAACCATAGAGGTTTTGGAGGACTGAGGACAGATAGAGAGCCAGGAAGCAGTATGGCAGGTCATAGAGAGGTTCTTGGCCTTTGGGGATGAAGGAATGAAAGAGATAGAAGGTCACTGGTCACTTTGCCACTGTGTCTCTGATCACTGAGGTTCTTATCCCCAAATCTGACTCCTGAGTTTTAATTGATAAAGAATAATTAGATAAACACTTTAAAAGGAGTTTAAAAGGAGTATTTGGCAGGAGCAGGGAGGGAGAAGGAGAGAGGGTAATGGGTATTTGGGGGCTTTAATGAAAGTACATTGTGTGTGTGTGTGTGTGTGTGTGTGTGTGTGTGTGTGAAAATGCCACAAGATTCCATTATTTTGAACAATGAATACAACAATAAATTTTCTTTTACAAATTTAAAACACAAAATTTAAAAGCATTCTTGGCTCTTGTGGTGGTCATAAATGCACACTAGGCACACTCACATCGGCATTCATCCCCCCCAAATCCTAACACACAGAAATGGTTACGATGGTCAGTTTTTATGTTCCACATAGGCTACTCCACTAAAATACCGGAGGAAGAAAAGCAAATTTATATTATTTCATTTGTCTTCCTGAGCATCCATCCATCTGTCCATCCATCTATACACCCTCTCATCGGACTTACTCATCCCCCTGTCCTAATTCTGAAACCGGAGTCTCATCCCCAGTTCAGTAGATGGTGCTCAGACAGTTAGCCCCTTCTCCTCCTCACCAGCAACCCCTCGGCCTCCCAGCCTGCAACTTACCTGCTGAGCGGAGGGACACAGGTGACACTGGCTTGTGTTACTGAAGAACACGTTGATGAGTTTCCAGTCATTCTCAAAGTCAAGTTGCTGAAGCATAAAAGCAAAGAGACGGTGGTAAAAGCTTGGGCCAGGAGTCTGTCCGTCCGTGTTTCTCAGTCTCACACACCAGCTCCCTTAAGTCACTGGTATGGGTTTGTTTTTGTTAGCCTCAAACATGGGATCCTCCTGCCTCTGCCCCTTGAGTACTAGGATTATAGGTATGAGCTACCACTGGCTTGGGTGTTCATCTTCTCTCTCTCTTTCTCTGACTCTTCTTTCTCCCTCTCCCTCCCTCCTTCCCTCCCTCCCTCCTTCCCTCCCTCCCTCCATTTCTATATTTATTTATTTAGTCAAAAGTAGCACTTGATAGTCTAATGTGGAACAATTGTTCTAGAAGGCAATTTGGACCTTGTGATACTAAGCGGCACACCTTGTTAAAATGTATGGTTTTTTTCCCCCTCAATACCACATTGAACCCAGGGTCTTGTGTATGCTAAGTAAGTACTCTACCATTGAACTACACACACCCTCTTTTTATTTTAACATAGAATTTCACAAAATTTCCCAGGCTGGCCTTAACCTCACTCTGTAACCAGGTGGGCTTTAAACCTGCAATCCTCCTGCCTCGGTCTCCCAAGTAGCGATGATTATAGGCCTGTGCCACCAGACCTAGCTCTCAAAGGGTATTTCAAAGAAAGAAGGACCATTCAAGATTTAGCTTCAATGATGCCTTGCTTGTAGGAATGAAAACCAGCAAGCAGCATAAATATCTGCAGTATATTATTGTGTAAGCTAGGCCACAGTTGTGTAAGTGAACCATTATGTGGCTGCTAAAATGATAACAGAAATTGTAGTTAATATCACCAGAAAAGCTGAGAAAAGTAGATTACAAAAAGCATATATATCCAGTAACGCCCCATTCTGTACAGATATACATAATTAATGCCTCATTTTATACAGATACACATAATTAGAAAACATAGGAAAGGGAACACATACAAAGCCATTATTAGTCATCATATTTGGGCATAGGCTTAAGGGCGGCCTTACGATTATGTTTGCTTTCTGATTTTTTCCCAGTGACCATAATACTTGGATACAATACAAACTCGTTTTCTGAGGCAGCACTGGGTAGCCAGGGAACACTGTGAATTTTGCTCTTTAGGGTTTAACTCTAACTGATTTCGTGAACTTGGCCTTGTCGCATGACTCCTTGGAATTCTAGTTTCTCCATCCTTAAAATTACAGGGTTGGATTCAGGACTGCCCAGCTATTATGCAGAACAATTGCATTCTCATTCTCATTATGATAGCTAACCATTGCCAGTGAGACTAGATTTATTTATTTATGTTTTTTTTTTCTTTGAGACAAAGTCTAGCTCAGGCTGGTCCCAATTGCCTAAGATTTGCCTCGCTTGGCCCCCTAAGTGCTGGCAGTACAGATATGAGCCACCACCCCTGGCTTGGGCAGGATTCTGTCACCTAGCAGACACACCTCTCTGCTTGCTTGTGAGGGCAGCTCTGGAGAGGCCTGAGGTGGGAGGAGCCACACTAAATACGGTTAGTACCATCCCTGGGCTGGGGACCTACACTGAATAAAAGAGGAGGGAAGGGAAAGCCAGAGGGACACACATTCATCTCTCTACCTCCTAACTGAGGGACACATTGCAGCTAAATGTCTCACATCCTGAGTGCCATGCCTTTCCAGCCATGGTGAACTGCATCCTCACAAATCATGAGCCAAAGGAAGTTCTTCCTCCCTGAGTTGTTTCTTGTCAGGTCATCTGCTCCCTGTGTGTGCGTGCATTGTGTGTTTGTGTAGGTTAGAGATGGATGTTAGGGATCTTCTTCACTCTCTTCTCCTGAGACAGCGTCTCTTGCTGAACCCAGAGCTCTCAAATTTGGTTAAACTGGCTGGTCAGCATGACTCAGGGATCCTCCTGTCTCCTCCCTCCCCAGTGCCGGGGCACATACCATTCTGCCTAGTTATTACGTGGGTGCTGGGAATTGAACCCAGGTCCTCGAGCTTGCACAGCAAGCATTTTTCTGACTGAGCCACCTCCCAGTGCTGCAAACTTTTCATGGCATCAACCATTGCCACAGTGGCGATGATAACTACGGGCTTTTATTGAGCACCAACGGTGCCAGGTGTATCAATCCTCTACAGCCCCGTGAGTCAGGCTCTCTCGCTGCTCCTTCATTCCTGAACTAGGAAAACAAAGTTTAGGGGAGACTAGATGCCTTACCCAGCACCATGCAGTGATAAGCAGAAAGTCCAGGTCACATTCAAGTGACTATCTCTCTCTCTCTCTGAAACCTAACCTCCACCCTATGTAAAAGGTCACTTAGTCCATCAGCTGACTTTCTGCGGAGCTACACAGGAAAACATTCTAAACAGAGCTACCCGCTCTTTTCTCTAGTGACCTTCAGGGCATTACAGTGGAAGGGACACTTTCTGAAAAGCCAAGACACCTGAGTTGTGCTCATGGCAAGTTGGCACCAGGGTCATCGCCACTCTGTGTCTTGGTATCATTGTCTTGTAGCAAACCTGGACAGCCCTGCCCACACCAGAGTGAGAAAGTCTCTTACCGGGTTCTCTTTCAAATGTCTCACCAGCTCTTTAGCCTGAATCCACAAGTCTCTGTGCAGAGGCAGGGGAGTAGAAAGAGCAATCAATAAAACACATTGTTGATGGTCAAGAAGCTGACCCCATCCCCTCAGCACAGCCGTCAGTCTCTGAGGCTGGGGCGCCCCTGAACCACCCTGACTTCTGAGGGGCAGACCTGCCCTGCCTTTCAAAGCCACCTGAAATCAGCAGGGAGAAGATATTTGGGCACTGATTTAATAAAGACCTCTATTTTGAACCTCTCTGACTGTTGCTGCATACCCAAGGCTAGCAAGAGTGCACGACGCCAGAGAGGGACAAGAACGTGACTTACTCGGCAGTACTGTGGTCTGCGCCACTCTTCCCAGGAGAGCACATGGGCATCAGAACAGAAGGGTTGAAATGTCTGATGATTTCTGAAAGGACTAAAGAGAGAGCCAGGGGTCACCTCTAAAGATGAGAGATTCTCTAGACAAGACAGAATCCTTGCCCCATCGCAAGGCACAGCCTTTACCCCTTGCTGTAAGGTTCACCCCGCCCCTGCCCTCCCCTGCCCGCCCCCAGCCACCCGAGGCAGACCCTGGAAAGTAAAGGGAGCTAAATTGGGCATCTGTCTAGGTAGCTGGGCCCAAGGCTGAGTGCTCTCCAGGCATTTTCTCATTTACTCCTGGGGAAACTGGGATAGAGACATCAAGTAGGCTGTGTCAGGTCTCCCAGCTGACAGGAGCCACTGGGATTAGAACCAGAGCTCTGGGCTGCTCCCCGTGAGTGACAGCAAGGTAGGAAAGCTCCGGGGAACACACAGAGGACATGTCGCCAAGTTGACAGCCAGAGGACCGCCAAAAATAGTGCTGTCAGGAGTGCTTAAGTTGTGTCTTGCTCCCGAGAGAGGAGAGGGCAGAGCAGGGAGGGTGGATGGCAGAGGGAAATGCCTTTCTCCTCTTCTCTTTCTTTGTGCCCAATCCCAAGAGCCTTGGAGCCCATGGAAGCAAGATCCAGAGGGATGCAAAGAGTTCTGTACAGGGGACACACTCCACAGGTGACAGGCAGTGAGAGAAAGGAAACCTGAGCTGAAGGCCAGGGAACTGGTTGGTTGGCTTCGTGACCTCAGGTGACCACCTAACTCATATATGAGTTGGCTTTGCCATCCTTAACCCAGACACATGAGTCTGGTTTTCTCAGCTGTGACAAGCTGGCGGGATCCCAGAGCCATAGGTGGGAAACGTAGGGCTTTGATCTCAGTTCAGCATGGTAAGAATGGTGTCTGTGTACACGTGGGGGCCACTCCATTCCGTGTGGGGGGATGGCTGTGGAAGGCCGATGGGAACACGTGAACACTGTCACGGGAAAAAGTCGTTGGAAGAACTTGACCTTAAAGCTTTGTACACAGCTTTCTCTATCATTTTTCTCTACTCTGCTTGTTTCTAGTATACTGCTATTTAGTTTTTCTTTTGGGGTTCCATGATGGTAGGGGACAGAACAAAAGACAAGGCTAAGGGGGTTTCCAGGGACCCTACCACTTACTGAACATACAACCTTAGAAAAGTCTATTTATCTGCTCGACATTCAGTTTTTCCATCTGCAAAAAATGCTCCCATGACGGGCAAGGGTGTAGCTTGTTGTGGAGGTCACTAAAGTGCTCTAAAGCCCTGGGGTCAGAGGATAGGAGGTTAAGCCCAGACCAACCCATCATCTATCATACACGGAAGGAGTCTGGGACATCCCTGGACCACTTTCTCTGTGGAACTCCTGCCATGGTTGTCGGTAATGCTTTCAGACTCGGCACTGCCCCTCCCTACCCGGGGTGCCCTCAGCGTTTGACATTCTGATGCTGGGGGCTTCAGACACAAGCTCTGCCTTCCCTGTCGCCTCTGCCACCGTCTGCCCAGCTGGGATTCCTGATCACTGTGTGCCTAAAAGAGGTGATTCGACTTGGCAGGGGGAGGGGGAGAAATAGAGACAAACAAGAAGCCAGGCAAATTAGCAGAGTCCAGAGCACATCCCAGGCATCACAAATCGACCATTTCATTTCTCTCATACCGTACTGAATGGAAAGACGTCAGGGCCTTGGGACCACTATGACAGCCACTAAGTTAGTGAACACTCTGACCCCTGACTAGGAGACCTTCTTACCACCTTAGCTTTCACTAGCCCCTTACCTGTCAGTCAGGTGACAGGAGGGCTGGACAGTGGCTTCAGCCTTCCTTGCTGGGTCATGGGCAAAGTCCTTTCTAAGAATCTAATATTATCACAAGTCTTTCGTATTGATGCCCAGGCTCAGCTGACACAGGGCATCCAGTTACCCCCTTGCTCATCCCTGCAGTGGGGTGGCAGCTCAGCCTAGCATCTGCATGGCCAGCTCATCTCACAAGCAGCAAGCATGGGACACTCTACCCCACCCTACAGCCTAGCTCAGCAGCATCAAGGGACTTGCCAGGGTAGGAGAAGTTGATAGAATTACAAAGGTCCTCTGGCATCAAACGAAGAAGCCCAGATCACAGAGAATGGATTTATACGCACAGTTGTTTGCAGAAAAGGCCAACATGTTAATCACAATCATTTATTTTCTGGAACCTAGGATATGTTTTTATGGCCAGCGAGAGGGAGAAACTATAGAATGAGGTTTTCTTTTACAAATAAATGGAAAATTAGACTAGGGTCTTCCCCTTGGGCAGGAGGGAGGATCCAGGACATTTTATCAGGTAAGTGCCATGAATCCATCTCTGAGGTCCTAGAGGAGCATGAACCCACAAGACTTTGGTCCAGCCACCCCAGTCTCTTTCCTATCCCTAATCCTAACCCATACATCGCTCATGCTTTCTATGCAGGACACGTGACCTTCCGTTCCCTGCCTCCCTTGTCCACCTTCCTCCTTTCCCAGGCACTGGTGAGAAAATGACCAGTCATCTTTATTAACAAGATGTCTGTCATGTCATGGGGCTGGGGACAACCTGGAGTGTGGCCGGAAACGGAGGACTCACCTGTCGTGACTGCCATGCAGGCTTGCTGTGGCTCATTCTCGATACTGTAAGAGGCGGGCATAAACGGATTAGACTACACTTGTCACCCACAGGAGCCCTTTCCTTGGCCACCATAGGCCATTCCTAACAAGCTTTGGTTTACCCTGGCTCTGGGCCTCTTCCCAAGCTCTCTAGTCCTGCCCAAAACAGAAGGGGACACAGTCCAGTATAAAATAACTCTGGTCCAAACACTGCAAGGTCACCCCAGAGGAGAGGGAGGAGGCCTTGGGACAGACACAGGAATTCCATCTTTCTGGCCTCTCCCACTTCTTGTTCACCCAGAGAAACCATGGGGAGTCAAAGGTTCTGGAGGGTGCTGGGAGGCTGGAAGCTGGTTCTGTCCACTGCTCTGTCCCTATGCCTGAAGCAAAAGTCTTTAGACTCTCTTGTCCTTGGTGTCTCCCATCAGTTGGGCAAGAAGTTAGAGGAGACCGTGTGTGGGATGTCCCTGCTGGCTGTGTGCCAGGATGCCAGGACGGGTACCTGTGAGTTTTCTCCGTGTCGACCACGCCAGAGGCTGGAGGCTGGAAGAGACACTTGGTGTGAGTAAGTCAGCCAGGGAAAGTTAGCACAATACAGGGAAGGTACAAGTCCACAGGAGGACCAAGTGCACCTTGCTCACTCTATGGGGAGGAAGACATACCCTGCTTCCCAAGCTTGTCCATCAGACCCTCACGACAGAATGGCTGGGGACTCTCCTTGGAGAATATAGACACATCATAAGTCATGCTATATTCCATACAGTCAAAGGACCAATTTGCTATAGCCCCCCCCCAAATCTAGGGGTAACTTTGTTAGCTCGCCCTCCTTTGACTAGAAAGTAAGAGCCACCAAAAGTAGGTGTTTTCACCTGTTCACACTCGACTGTATTCCTTGGACCCAGAAACAGGGACTGGAATATTGTAAGCACTTGGTCAATATTAAACAAATTAAGCCAACCTTTGTTTTCCCTTTGATAAAATAATGTGTAGCACAGGGCATTCCTTTCTGTGGAAGTCCTAATCACAATGCTGGAAGGGACACAATTTCACCCTCCCCTCAGGACAGGCCGTGTGCTTAGCCAGCTCCCAGAGAGACTAGAAACTGTGGCCAGGACATTGAAAGCACTCTACAAATATCAGTATTAGTATTTTCATAGTTTTGGACACACAAACACACACAAAGTTCAGACACGTTTAAGCATAGATCTGTCAAAGTTACTAGACGACAGGATGCCAGGTAGAGTGGCCACAGGTAGACAGTTATGTCCTCATTATCACAACCCTGGCTGCTTTAAGGAGCACGGCTGTCCCAGGCATCAGTTCCAACCTGGCCAGCCCGTGGAACTGGGTCCTGACTTTAAAGCTCTCTAAGAGCGTAGGGTGACCATGAAATCCCTCTCCCTGGGGGCCACGTCTCTCACTTGTCAGTAAGAGGGACTTGGGAAGGTCATCTTCCAGGAAGAGGTGACAAGCTGAACAAAAAATCCCAGACTATGCAAGCCAGGGACTGTGAAGCAGAGCTGCAGGTTAGGCGTCAAGGGAGTATGCCTCCTGGGCCCTGCAGGTTGGACAGTCTGGGTCAGACCACAGGGGGCGCTGTCTGCCAACTTGAGCATATTGCTGCCTGAGGAGCAAGAACCTATGGCTGCCAGATCTCCTATTTCAGACACTGGAAACACAAAATATTTGAAACCTCCAGACTTGAGTGTGGGCAGATGACTGAACTAAGGACACAGTGTTGTAGGACCACACATTTGCTGCTTCTGCCATTAGCTAGTGGAGCGCATCCTGTACTCAGAGGGGAAGTAGGGGTTGAGGGAAGGAGGAAGGAAAGAAGAGAGAAGAGGACCAGGCCAGGATGGGAGGAAGCTCAGTCGGGAGGTCCCGAAACCATGAGAATGGCTAGTGTTCTTTCTCCCCAATCTTATTGGCTGAATGCCTGGCCAACACTATGACCTCATGGTCCCAAGCCATAGCTACAGGGTTTCCCACAAAAAATGCAGCAGAGTGAACCATAGCTCTCACTGTTTGGCACGGAGATGTCTTTGATAGTTAAACATGGAGAAAAAGGATTTCCAGATGTACTGTTGTGTTATAATACCATTTAGGCTTCACACATCACATACATCCCTATATACCGCCATCAGGTGTATTGCATTGTGTGTGCATGTAAGTGAACATACATGTCAAGGGAGGCTGAGGTACTGGCTGGGAATAGATCTTTTCCTTTTTCTTCCACTGTACATTTGGACTTTTCTTGTATGGAACATGTCTCACGGGTGTAATTGAAAATAAATTGTGTGAATATTTGCGGGCCTTAGCGTTAAATGTTTGAGAAGGAATCCAAATCTAAAGCAATTAAAAAGTTTTAGAGAATCCCAAATAAGTACATCTTCATTTCAGACAGCCCAGGAGTTCAAAGCAAAAGTGTGAACATCGAGGGCTTTAAAAACTCAGTCTCCCATTGGTTTTGCCTGTGTGTGTGTGTGTGTGTGTGTGTGTGTGTGTGTGTGTGTGTGTTAACTCTCTAGGCTCTCCCAAATGATTTTCTCTGCTCAGTCCTTTCTTTCCCCCTTTGCATGACCATATAAAACATGCTGCTTAAAGTTTACAAATAAGAAGCAAGCAAAAGGTACTCAACATCATTAATCATTAGACAAATTAAAGTCAAAACCACCATAACATGTCAATTCGTGACTGTTAAAAAGCAAGCAAACATGGATCTGGAGAGATGGCTCAATGGTTAAGGACACTCGCTGCTCTTCCAGGGGACCTGGGTTGGATTCCCAGCACTCATGGTGGGTTGCTCACAACCCCCTGTAACTCTAGCTCCAAGAGCTCTGATTCCCTCTTCTGATCTCTTAGGCTACTCACTATGTGTGTGTGTGTGCATGCATGTATGTATGTTTATACACACACTCAGACACATCACATAAAGTCTAAAAAAAAATCCTTAAAAAGGAAACAAATCCACCAAACAGAAACAATAGAAAATAAGTGAGAATATGGGACACTAGAACTCTGTGCATTGCTGCTGGGAATGTAAATTGAACAGCAGCCTCTATGAAAACCAGTACAACAGCTCCTCAAAAATGTTAACCTCTTTTTTTTTTTAAGACAAATTATTACAGTATAGCTTAGCCTGCCCTGGCCTGAAACTTGCTATCTAACCCAGGTTGACTTCAAGTTTGCTTGGATCCTGCCTTGGTTTCTAAATTGGGATTATAAGTATACACCATCACTTTCAACTTCTTCAAAAAAAATTAAAAGTATAATTATCGTGTAATCTAGTGTCACATTTAAAAGTATCTCTTCAAAAGAATGGGAAGTGGACTCTTGAGATCATTTGTATGTAATATTTTCAGCAGGATTGGCAGCAGCCAGATGACACAGCCTCACGTCCATGTATGAACAGATAAACAAAATATGGCATGTTCTTGCTTACAATGAAATATTAGTCACCTTTAAGAAGGAAGCACCTGGCACAGGAGGAAATAATGTTGATCAAAATAAGCTGTTTGCATAAAGACAGACCCTTCATGATTTTAAGGATGTGAGGTCTCTAGTCAAACTCACGGAAACTGAACGTGGAAATGTGGTTTATCAGGGGGCTGGGAAAAAGCAAGATGAGTTATTATTTAATGGGTGAAGAGTTCCATTTGGTAAGATGAAGAATGTTCTGGAGACGGTTATACAGTGAAAACATTCTTTATACTACTGAGCTGCACACTTAAAAATGACTCATACAGAAACTTGGATCTGCATATGTGAGGGAACACGTAATCTCTGTCATGCTGGACCTGGGTTATCTCACTTAAGTGTTTCCCAGCTCCATCCATTTTCCTGAAAGTTTCAAATTTTTATTTTTCTTCGGAGCTGAGTAGAGAACTCCATTGTGTATATGTCCCACACGCCTATCACCCATGCATGTGTTGATGGACAGCTAGGCTGGTACCTTTTCCTTGCTTCTGTGTGGAGAGCTGCTTACACAGGATGTGGCAGTGTTTCTGGGGCAGAATGCAGGTTCCTTATGTCCAGGAGAGTGTGGGGAGCAGCAGGAAAACCAAAGCGGGGAGAAAGAGGCTTTAAGAAAGGGGTGGGAAGGCAAGAGAACATATGAGATCTGAGTGGGGAAGGAGGAATTCCTGGAGGGTGGGGGGTACAGTGAGGGACGACACAAGGGGCTGATTGTCTCTGCTGAATACCAATATTTTCTTGTCACCACTTTCTACATTTTCTTTGTATTAGTTGTCATAAATAAATATTTTAATGGCTAAGATAGCAAGCTGTATAAATTCATCTTGATCACAATTATACGTTTTTATGAATATTAATGTACTTAAAAATTATTTTATGAGAATTTTGCAGCATGCGTGTCTGTGTATCATGGGGAGGGTCCAAGTACCCATCAAGGTCTGAAGAGGGTGCTCAGGACTGGAGTGATAGATAGTTGTGAGCTGCCATGTGGGTGCTGGGAATTGAACCTGGGTCCTCTGGGTCCAACAAGTGCTCTTAAGCACGGAACCAACTCTCCAGCTCTTCCATGTATTTAAAGACACACACACACACACACACACACACACACACACACACAGAGAGAGAGAGAGAGAGAGAGAGAGAGAGAGAGAGAGAGAGAGAGAGAGAGAGAGAGAGAGAGAGAAGATAGACATGGAATTTCCTTGATCTTACAAAAGCAAAAGCCTGAAAGATTGCCTTATCAATTCTGTGTAATGACTGTGGAATTCTTATAAAAACAAAAGCCTGAAAGATTGCCTTATCAATCTGTGTAACGACTGTGGAATTCAGTATGGAGGTTTCTTGATAATTAAAAATAGGTTTTCCGTCTTACCCAGCTACACCACTCCTGGGTGTTTACCCAAAGGATTCGAAGTCAACACGTCTAAAATACTTGCACATCGCTGTCTGTTGCGGCACTGTTCCTGACAACTCAGTTATGGAACCAGCCTACGTACCCAACAGCAGAGGAATGGGGAAGGAAAATGTGGTTTCTATACATAGTGGAATTTTCTCGCCATAAGGAATCAAGTTGTGTTGTTGAAAGAAAAAAAATGGAAGCAACTGGAGACAACCATACTAAGTGATTTAAGGCAATTTCAGAAAGACAAGTGTCAAATATTTTCTCTCGCTTGTAGTTCCTGTATCTTATATAGATACATAGAAACCATGAATGAGTACATGACAGGAAAGAGAAAGCAAAAGGGCAAATAGGGGGCAAGGGTGACTAATGGCAGGAAGAGAGGTGAGAAATACAGAGACAATAAATGTAAAGAGGTACGTGACATACATGGAATATGCTCAACAAGACCCAACAAGAGTAAGCATGTGTAAAAACGGAAACAATAAATTTTAAAACATATGGCAAAGGCTCTGAGAAATACTTATCAGTGGATTTAACTTCTTAATGAGAAACCCAGAAATTCCCTTTCCTGTGGTGATTGTGGGCATTCATTTGACTAAAAAAAAAAGATGGGGTTCTTCTTTTAAGATTTGAGGATGTCTTTGGCTCATACAGGGCTCTCCCCCAAATGGAACACTATCTGAGACAGAAGTCCAACAGCCCAGGCCAGTCTCCAAAATGGTTATTATTTTCTCAAGACAGGGTTTCTCTGTGTAACAGCCCTGGCAGTCCTGGAACTCACACTGTAGACCAGGCTGGCCTCGAACTCACAGAGATCTGCCTGCTTCTGCCTCTCTTTAAGGCGTGCGCCACCATCATCCAGCTAGCCTCCAAATTATTATGGAGTTGAAGATGACCTGGAATTTGTGGTTCTTCTGCCTCTACCTCCCAAGTGCTCAGATAACAGATTTGTGCCACCAACCCTGGCCTCAAATGGAACATTCTGCCAACATGTCAGGAGCTTATTCATGGTGTCACCAATACCAAAGGGTCCCCTTAGCCAAGCTATATGAAATACTTACAGTTCCCAGGTTGCCAATGGCTGCCACAAGTTTAATGTCTGATGGTGTCAGAGAGTGGACTGTGAAGATAAAAACCCAGGTGGAAGGTCAGATAGGCCCACAAAGTAGGCAGAGAACACCGTATGTGGATGCACAGAGCAGACCCACACCCCAAAGCCCCAACATAGCCTCTAAGGCCAAGCCTGCTGCCAAGTTCAGGATCCTGTACTTACTGGGAACCCCAGGACCCATACTCAAGGCTCCCTCCCCTCTGGAGGCCACACTATGAACCTGGACTTGGCCTCTCCAAGCCCATGTTCCGTGGTTCTCATGGCATCTTCTCACCTGACCCTCTGCCTGCCTCTCACCTCCAACTAACTCAAGACTGCACTTCGGAGCTACCATTAATAAGTAATAGACCAACGGACTAAAATTAGGGCCACCTGGGTGCACAATGCTTAACTGTAGCTTGAAGATTACCAGAGAATAGCACTCAAACTCAGGGACCACACAGAAACATTGGATGCAAATTCTATGTGAATGATACCTATCTCCTTGACCCACATGTTTGTCTCCCTGGAAACCACTGGACAAACATCCTGGCTGTGTTATGGGGGATTTAAATATAAACTTCTAGCTTGGCAGTGGTGGCACATGCCTTTAATCCCAGCACTCAGAGGCAGAGTCAGAAGGGTCTTTGTGAGTTCGAGGCCAGCCTGGTATACAGAGCTAGTTCCAGGACAGTCAGAGCTACACAGAGAAACCCTGACTTGCACATGGGTTCTAAGTAAATAAATAAACAAACTTCCAAAAGATACCATTTTCTTTTTTTAATTTGTTTCTTCAAGACAGGGTTTCTCTGTAGCTTTGGAGCCTGTCCTGGAACTAGCTCTTGCAGACCAGACTGGCCTCGAACTCATAGAGATCCACCTGCCTCTGCCTCCCAAGTGCTGGGATTAAAGGTGTGCGCCACCACCACCCGGCTAAAGACACCATTTTCTAAAAAGAACATCAGTTTATTTTTCTTAAAATAAGCTTAAGTAGGAACCTCAATAAAGTCAGTACGAAAGAACATGCACATGCACACACACACACACACACACACACACGCACACGCACACGCACGCACACACACACGCACACACACACGCACACACACACGCACGCACCAGCATGCACATCCATTAAACTCAGCCAGGCACTCCACATGTAAAGCTGGTTTTTGGCATCCAGGTCTTAGAGAAACCTATCCCATAATAGGGGAAATGGCTAGAATGGCCACTGTGACTACGTGGCAGGAACGGGGAAGCCACATGAATGACAGCTTCCACCCCACAATCCCTAGGACACAGTATCCCTCAAGGGAGTCAAGATACTAGAGCTTGTCCCCAAGTTGATTTTATCCTTTGTCGGCTGTCACTGTCTCTCCACGGGAATAACTGAGGAGGACATAGAGCAGTGGTTCTCCACAGCCCGAATGTCTTAACCCTTTAATACAGTCTCTCATGTCGTGGTGACCCCAACCATAAAATTATTTCATTGCTACTTCATAGCTGTAATTTTGCTACTGTTATGAATTGTAATATAAACACCGGTCATGCAGGAGATCTGATTTGCACCGTCCGATGGGGTCAGGACCCACAGGTTGGGAACCACTGAAAGGGTCTGGTAAAGGGCTGAGGGAGGATGAAGTGGCCGAGCGGTAGAAGAAGGATGGAGACAGGGTTTCTGTTGACCAGAGAGCTCTCCTGCTCATGGCCAGTGGACACATACCTGACTTAGACGTCATACTCAGTCCGAACTTCCTCGCCTTGCACGGGAATGGGAAATTCTTCAGGGCCCGCATCTGAAAGCAAACCCCCAACACATCAATTTCTGTGCACAGAAGCCCCGCCTGCTAAAACACTTGGTGTAGCAACATCCCTGCCCTGGGTTATGTAGGCTCAAAATGCAGAAGCAACACTTGCCCATGGGCACATTTTCTGCTTCCCCTGGGGAGAGAGGGCATGGTAATGAGGGTTTTAGCAAGTGACATGTGTCCGTCTTGGAATAGAATGGTGGAGACGGAAAGCAGATGCTGAAGAATAAAAATGAACTCTTGGGATAGTGAAATGCTCTGGAGGTGGACAGCCATGGACACACAACGGTAGTGTTCCCAGTGTCACACAAACACAGTGAAAATATTAATGTTTGCTATGGACTTTTTTTTTTTTTTGGTTTTTCGAGACAGGGTTTCTCTGTGGTTTTGGAGCCTGTCCTGGAACTAGCTCTTGTAGACCAGGCTGGTCTCGAACTCACAATGGACTTTTATTCTAATTTAAAAGAAGGAATACTCGAAGGACCTAGTTTATTGAGACTAAATGTAAAAAAATTAATTTAGTTCCTCCTTTATTTTTATTAAATATTCTTTCTCTCTTATTTTCACATGAGAAAGAACATGAGGCATGGTGTACATTTGCTGAAGGAAATTGGGTGAACATGAACCCAGCAGCCTCCTGTATCTCTTCCAGATTCGAGCGTCCTGAGCCCAAACTGATCACTGAGAGCAGAGGGGAAACATGGTGACCAGTATGCAAGTCCCCAGGGCGGCATGGGCCTCTCAGCGTCCTGGTGCCAGGAATCCAGAGTGGTTTTGCTGGGACAAGGAAAGTACCAGGGGAGGGACACTGGCAGGAAAAACAGGCAGCACGCGGAACCCTCATCATATCTCACAAATGTAAGCTAATTTCTCACGAACTACTGATTACAGTAAGAGACACACAGCCTTTACTCTCATCTCTTATCTCGTGGACCTTCTGGGAAGATCTCGCCCAGATGCCGTAGGATAACTTACAACATCTGCTTCAAGGTTCACAGTGATAACACACCCATTCGTAATGCTTGTGGACTCTTCTGGGAACTACCCACTTGTCTGCGAGGATAATGAGACCCAAATCTCAGGAGCCATGGTAACGTTTTGCTGGGCATCCCGGCTGGCCTGGGGAAGCAGCTCCTTTGGCCCGTTCCATTAAGGCCTCAGTGAGGAGCCATCAGCCTGCTCTGAAATTTGGATTTTTTCCTACAAGATGAGAGCTCACATCCTGTGCCCCACCACACACACACACACACCCCTCTCCCACCAGGGTGAAATCTTACCACTTGCTGTGGCTGCCATGCCAATGTGTTCTCTCTGACAGAGCCATGAATTTGGGAGGGCCCTGAAAATGAATAAAAAGAAACACACAAGCAAGTAAGCAGAAATAGTTTGGTTTTATGTATGTGTCTCTGTATAAGGGATGGTTTTAAAAGTTGAGATTTCCTCTTACCCAAGTTTGTACCCTCCACAACTGTCCCCCACACCCTGTCTACGTGCCCACAGCAGTAGTATCCTTTGACTTAGAAAATCAGAGTCCTTTCTTCTAGCTGTCACCCTTTGGGACACCATGATGCCATCAATATATTCCACTATGGTAGAATCCCCAGATGAAGGTACAGAGTGTTGTCTGAGAGGGGCAGCCATCACCCAATATCGTGATGGGCACATTATTAGATTGCCATGCTGCCAAGGAACAGAACACGCTAGAATCTTAATGATGGACAGATAGCTGCCATTGTTTGGGGATCTAGGACTGGGCAGGGATGGCAAAAGATATCCCAGAATGGTCTGAAGGGGGATGATACTGTAATGAGTTAATCATGGGGACTTGCAGCAGCCATGACTGTGCTATGTACCTAGTTACAGCTGTTACTTCCCAAGGGGTCTTGCTTAATTGAGGCAAAGGAGAAGACAAGACAGATAGGGAAACCAAGAGGCTTACTCCTCATCCCAGCATACTTCTGGCTATATAGCCCCTGTTGGCCTGGAACTCACTGTATAGACCAGGCTGACCTCCAGCCTCCTAAGTGTTGAGATTAAAGCCACATGCCAGTATGCCAGCCTCTGCAAATCTTTCCTATTGTAACACAATCTTGATATCTGTCTCAAGAGTGCCACAGGACATTTCTAGCCTGCTACTGGATCCTGGATTTACTTCCCTTGCTTCCTCTGACTTTTCTCCTTCCGACTCTCCGCGCCATGTGCACGGTCCCCGGGAACTACCTCTAAAGAACAACAGACACCGTGAGAAGCAAGCTCGACTGATTTCCCACCCCAGCCTTCTTCTGCAGCTTTACCTTCTGACCCCAAAACCAATTTATCTAGAGTGGCACGGGGGAGAAGCCGTGCATTTCCAGTCCTACCCACTGAGGGACCAGACACCAGTTTCCACGAACTGTGGCTAGAGCCCACATCCAGATCTCACTGGCTCTGGGAATTCCCGGAAGGCGGTTTTCTGAGCAGAAAGTGCCCAGTGATGGGAAATCAGTGAGGTGTGGGCAAGCATGGAGTGCTGGAAAAAGCTAGGACACAGGGTCTGTGGCTGGAGGGCAAGGCAGGAGTGGGTCACAGAGAGGCAGAAGGCGTTGGACTTCAAAGTCACAAATGCCAGGCTAACCCATGGGTGACTGGGAACCCTGACCAACATTGTGATGATTTTTTAAGATGTTGTTACTATAGCAGTGGAGAGATGAGTTATCAGGGCAGGGAGTTGAGACCATCAGGCAATGTTCTTCCCAGGCCAGGACAGCAAATATAAACATACGTAGTTAGCCACTGCTTAGGTAGAGCTTCTATGTGCCAGTTAGAGCACTTACATAAGGTAACTGCTTTCAGCCTCGTTGTAGGAGATAAACGCCATAATCGCACCTTGTGTGTAGTAGAGTGAGGTCCAGAAAGCTCAGCTTACAGTGAAGTTGGCACTGCTACCAACTGGTGCCAGAGGACTCAAAACAGGCAGCCTAGCTCCCTCGCGGTCGTGTTTGGAAGCGGCACAGTGAGTATAAACAGCACGCCCACGGCAGGTCAGAGGAAATGGAGGTCAGATCGCCCATATTCAAGGTTCTGTAGACCCAAGGGTCTCTTTTCTGGCATGACCATTCCGTTCTAGACATGCTTTCAATCCTGTGAAAGCAGCCACAGGCAGTATGTACATCCGCTAACTTCACCTGCAGAGGCTACAGTTTATATTCTACGCAGCTTTTACGGGCCATGAGATGCTTTTCTCCTTTTTAGACGTTAGGGCCATATAAGAGTACAGAAATGTTTGTGGGTATCAACAAACTGATTCTAAAGTTTCTATGGAGAGGCGGAAGTCCTCGAATAGCTAACACAACACCGAGGACCAATACAACCCAGTATCAAAACTTTCTGCAGAGCACAGTAATCTAGACAGTGTGGCATTACCAAAAAACTGTCATCCATGGGACAGAATGAAGGCCAGAGAGGCCCAGAAAAAAATAGTCAACCAATTGAACCAAAGAATCAGAGACAACATGGTGGAGAAATTATAGTCTTTTCAAAAGCAACGTTGGACTTGCTGGACATAGATACACTCCCTCCAAATGACTTGTAGCTCATCAGCTACACAGATACGGAGAGCAGGCTGGATTTGACTGATGCTGCTAGTTCACCAACCAACCCCAGATCGACATTGGGCCTGAAAAGAGGTCATCCGGGTGAAAGAGGCCGAGGCTGTGAGAGTAGAAATCCTGCATTTAAGGAGGCAAGAAAGGAGAGAGAACCTAGGACAGACAGAGTGCCCTGAAACATAGCAAGATATTGTATTCAATCAGAGGGAGTCTAGGAGGAAGAAGCGAAGTAAGGTTCAGACAACCACTCCTCAGTGGCCGCAGGGCTGGGTATCAGAACTGACCTTCCCAGGCAGCTCCCAAACCAAGACCAGAACAAGGACACAGGCTGCCCCTTGGGAGACGAGTCGCAGAGAGCCAAACAAGAGGGGGCTGTCCAGTCCAGAATGCTGGCCCAAGCAGAAGCTTTGAATTTCAGACAGGGTTGGGAGCTTAGATACCCTGAGTCTTGTCAACCTCCCCAGGCCTTAGTTTCCTGTCTATAAGATGGACGTGGTAATGTCTCCCTTATACGATGGTAATAAGATTTAAAGGGGTAGGGACATGAGGTTTGCCTCCTGCCCAAAGAGGCATGGTTGCTCGGGAAGGCGAGTCATTTTCTTCAGTGGTCTCAACGTTGGTAAAGTACCACTCTTGCTCCTGTTTTTGATAAAACCCTATTTAAGCCTGGCAGTGGTGGCATAAGCCCTTAATCCCAGCACTTGGGAGGCAGAGGCAGTCGGATCTCTGTGAGTTCAAGGCCAGCCTGGTCTACAAGAGCTAGTTCCAGGACAGGCTCCAAAACTACAGAGATACCCTGTCTCAAGAAGCAAAACAAACAAACAAACAAAAAGCCTATTTAAAGTCAGTGGGTCACAAAACCAAAACAGACAGGAAAGCAGGAAGAAGGCTGTTGGTAAAACGGGGTTTAGTGAGCATGGGAGGGGAATGAGAGGGGGCAATGGGGATGAAAATGACCAAATACATTATATACATATATGAAATTGTCAAGAAACAAAAATAAATCTACATGTTTTTGATATTTATTTTTATTTTATGCCTGATTATTTTTGCATGCATATATGCCTCTGCAGCATATGCATGCCTGGTACCCACAGGAGCCCGGAAAGGGCATCAGATGCCCTGGACCTGGAAAGACAGATAATTGGGAACTATCATGTAGGTGCTAGGAATCAAACCAGCATCCTCTGGAACAATAGCCAGTGCTCTAACCACGGATTCATCTGTCCAGCCCCCTAAATAAATTAACTTTTAAAGGTGTATATGACAGGTGTCAGGGGTGCAACAATGAGCAGCTGTGATTGGCTGCTCATATACATAACCCTTCAGCTACCCCAAGACTCTGTAACCTGAGATCACCCACATAACTAAGGGCTGTACGGTTGGCATTTTCAACGTAATGGTAGAGTTACCAGTATAACTAACTGCCGGGGGCTGTCAGAGAAACTATGCCCTGGATTGAGAGATGGTAAGGTAAGCCTCAATCCTCTTGATCCTCATGGAAAGTTACAGCCCTCTGTCCTGTCCCCATTGACTCTTGGAGGGACATAGCCTTTGCTTTCTGTCAGGTATGTGGACAGGAAAATTCTGTGTCCCCCTGTGCCTGAGGGGCTGTGACAGGAACCATTAAGGCATCTATGACATCACTGACCCCAGCCATGGGACCCAAAGGGAATGTTTCACTTCTGAAAGTTTGTATCACTATCAGGCTCAGGGACCCATAAAGGGCTCTCGTCTCCCTGAAAACCTCCCCCCTCAGTAAGGTCAGACAGGGAAAAAAACATGTATTTTTCCACCCTGCCGGGAATGAAAGAGAAAACACACACCTGTGTGTGCTCAGGACAGGCCTAGCAGAGATCAGTCAGCCACATTAGAATGCAACCTTTGGGGCTGGGAACCAAAGAAGGTCCATTACAGCACCAGGCCTTTGGAGGCTTCTGCCTCAGAGGGCCCCCTTTGAATGCAGCAGCTCTCCACTGCTCCTCCATTACCTAGACACTGCCTCACTGCACGCCCTCCCCCCGCCTCCCCAAATCCAGGTCTCATAAGATTGCATGGGGCCTGGATGTGCTAGACAGCAGCAATTACAGAAAGACTCTTGGTTGGTGCTCATGTACTTCCAAGTTCAGAACCTGACTCTACGAGACAACCCATTGGTGCTAGTCCAGCAGCTGGCCACAGGCAGGTGGGATGATTTTACTGGCCAAATTAAAGGGCACATGCTCCAATTTACAGATTCTCTTGATGCCTGTCCACTTAGCGAGTATCTGGAGCACAGTTCTCCACAATGAACCCCTTCCTCGAGGAGAAACAGCCCCGTGTGCCGACCTTGATCCTGCCCTCAATCTTTCTGCCTATGGACGTCCTCATCTATAAAATGGGAATGAGCCTGGCTTAGGGCAACAGAAGTGGAACCGGGGTCACACTTCGGGGGGGGGGGGGGAGCATGAAATTCTTGAGTTTTCTGTAAAGCATCATGTCCTCACAGCAACACGAGAGGCGGGATTTATGATCCTCCACCTTCCTAATGCTGTGACCCTTTAATACAGCTCCTCATGTTGTGGAGACCCCAAGAAAATGATTTTGTTGTTATTTCATAAGTGCATTTTTGTTACCACTATGAATCATAATGTAACTATCTCGACATACAGGAGATCTGATATGGGGCCCCGTGACAGGGGTCGTGACCCACATGTGGAGAACCATTGCTCTAGACTTTTCTTAAAAACAGGCTCAGAGAGCAGAGCAGCAAGGAAGGGAAATGCAGGCTCGAGCTGTGCTGCAATCACTCAGCATCGCGCTATGCCAGGATCTGGAAAAGGGAGGGTCAACGCGAATGTCTCTCTGGGATCTCCTTGTACACAGATCTTCTGGGTGACTCTAAGCTCCTGGGCGACTGGCACGTCTCATTCGTACACGGGCTTTACAGGATGCTGTGGTGGCTCAACAGACACCACCTGTGAGCAGCTGTGCCCACGGAGTCAGGAAACTATGAGTCACATCTGACTGTGGCTTCCACCTCAGAATTCCAGGCATGCTGGGAGGCACAGGCATCCTTCTGCCAGCTTGGTACATGAGGAGCCAAATGCCAGTCAGTCGATGGTGGCACTGAAGTGCAGAGACTGATGAGGCTGACTTTTGAATATTTGTCTCCGAATTCTAGGATAGTGGAAAGGGAAAGCCACTATAATTACTTCATTTGCTGCCTCAGGAAACCGTGATCTAATGGGTTAGCAAACGTGCCCAAGACAGTCAATAAGTCAGCAGTGAAGGAGTGTGCAGCATTCAGTTCTTTCTAGGCGAGTCTGGTGTCCCTGCCCTAGGCCACAGGCTATTTGAATGAACATCGTAAGAACTGGTTGTATTATGATGATTTGGGTGTAAATTGTGCCCCATAGGGCTGTGTTTGAATACCTGGTCCTCAGCTGGTGGTACTGTGAAAAGAAGTTCCAGAACCTTTAGAGGTGAGGCCTAGTTGGAGGACGTAGGTGGCTTGCGGGAAGGAGAGTTAAAGTTCACTTTGCTTTCAGAGAGAGCTCTCTACTTCCAGGTCCACAGAAATGTGGGGCGATCAAGCCCCGGGTTCCTGTTGCTATAAACTCGGCCATGGCCTCTTCCCCACGATGGATGCATCATCTTGGACCCTGAGTCCAGATTAATAGCCCTGCCTTAAATTGTTTCTTGTAGGCATTCTGTTACAGCAACGAGAACACTAACAATCCCATCCCCGAATTGTCCCCGTTTGGAAATGCATCCTGTGGCTATGCCTACAAGACAGCAACTTCCAGCCATCTCATGGCCAGCAGGGTTGGCCAACAGGCTGTCCCGAGAGGTGACTTACCATGAACAGTATCATTCCCTTTGGGGAGACACCTAGGCTGACAGGCCATGAAAGTCATCAGAGATGATTCGAAAAGTCCTGAACCAACATTGTCTAAATATTCGGGGTCCCATGCCAATGGCCAAAGGAAGACATCACCTAATTGGGACGGAGACCAACCAGTACATTCTCCATCTTCTGCCTACCTCTTCCAACATCATGGACCCTGAGCTCCAAGGGATGGCAGCTCTCCTCACAGGGCAGGGCATGTACACAGTTGACTTGTAGTTTTGCCCTTGGCCTATATTTTTTCTTGATTTTATTTTTATTTTTGGAGGGGGTGGGCAGGTACTGGGGCCAGGACAAAAAGGCCATGGAGATCTCCCAGAGCTTAGGTGTGGGGAAAGGATGATACTCAGGGAGCTCAAGAGGAGAGAAGTCTTAAGGAAGTGTGTGTAGGGGTATGGAGGGTATCTCCTCCCAGGGATAAGGGAAAAGGTTGGGGTGTGAAGGGGAAAACCTCACAGGCAAGAGCAAATGGCAGCCTCAGGCAGGAGAGCTGCATCAGCCTTTTCCAGAGTCCACCAATCTTCCTGCTCAGGATGGGACTTAGCTCAGCGGGAGAACACTAGGCATGCTCGACCTTCACTTCCTCTCAGGACACCAGGCTCCAACCCAACCAGTCTGCTTGGGGCAGGCAGTGAGCCTTGCCCCAGAGTGGGCATGTCCGCCTCCCTTCCTTTGCACCCCTTGTCTGTCCTGGATTTACGTCAAGCTGGTTCTGCTAGCATACCCCACCCAAGACTTCTCTAGCTCACAACCATCCCCCAGTTCTCGGAATCCTACTGCAGCTATCATGACTCTCTGTGCCTGTATTGGTGCCTGATTTTCCTCCAGTGCCCCATGAGATCCACTCTCTCTCCCCAGAGGGTTCCTCGCGTTGTTCAGAATCTGCCAACCGGGCTCAGTCCGACTTGGGCTCTCCGGGGGGTGCTCAGACAGTTAATTGACAGCAGCTAAAACTGCAACTTGAGGAAAATGATGATTGACAGTAAGTCCTAAAAATCTACAAGATACGGGTGACATTCCAGGAAAGTAGACTCTTGAGTCCTGAAAGAAACCTCCACACCTGTGCTGGCTGTTCATAGCGTTAATAGCAGGACTGTGGGGATGTGCGTGTGTGATGGCGGGGAGGGGGCAGGGACTGAAACAGCTGAGCTAGAGGGGAGGGTGTGACCTCAGGGTCCTAGGAATGGCTCTGCTGACTCCAATGAGGGACCCAAGCCAGTCCCTTCTCCCTTGCACCAATAATTTGCAGGAGTCTGGCTTAGAATTTCTCTAAGATCTGTTTCCACTCTTATTCGTTTTTTAAAAATTTATTTATTTTTATCTTATGTGCATTGGTGTTTTGCCTGCATGTATGCCCATGTGAGGGTGTCAGGTCCCCTGGAACGGGGGTTACAGACAGTGGTGAGCTGCCCTGCCATGTGGGTGCTGGGGATTGAACCCAGCTCCTCTGTGAGAGCAGTCAATGCTCTTAACCACTGAGCCATCTCTCCATCCCCTTCACTCTTAATTTGTAGCAATCGTATTTCTAGAGAAGGCTGGAAGAGGAAGGGAAAGCTAACTCCCAGCGGGACTGTGGCTTCTTGCAGATGCGTGTTGACCTCTCCGCTCACGTCAGTGGTGTGAACATACACAGTTCACTCAACTCCTACCCCTGGCTTTGCACTGGCCGTACCGTGGAGACATCACCCAAGGCAATGAGATTTTATCCACAGTTCGGACAGCCTCTTGGGGATTTGTGACCCATTTGAGGAAAACAAAACTCTAACAAAAATCTGTATTTTATTATCTATGGTGCTTTCCTGTCAGCTTGCTGGGGGCAGATTTGAGGTAATGCTGTTTCTGCTTTGGGAGTTTTTCCATAGGGATCTGTGTTTACAAGTGTGGTTTGCTGAGGGTATTTTAAGTTTAAATAGCCTATTTAGCTCCTGTCCTCCCCTGGGTTCTAGCATCACACGAATGAGTGGCAAAGTGACTGGGACTTGGGACTGGCTCTGGTTCCTTGATTTACTAGCTGAATGACTCTTGTTAAGCCCACAAGCCTCTCAGAGTTCTCATCGGCACAATGGGAACAATGACACAGTCCATCTTAAGTGGGGGTTGCTATGTCCAGCCAGCTCTCTACAGCCGTACGTCCTGCGTCCACAGTTCCTACCACTGCGAGTTGCAAATATTTGAAAAACTATCTGAACTGAGCATGTGCGGGTGTGCCAACTATCTGCACAGCATTTACAACTCAGTCTGTATTGAAATCTACCAGATATGACTTAAGACACACTGGAGCCTATTCATATGTCTGTCTATACATCTATCTATACACGTCAACCTGCACATGGGTTGTGCAGGGAACTTGAGCATCCTCTGATTGGAGAATCCTCCAACGAGTGGGGTCTGGGAACCCACTCCCTGCTAGAACCAGGGAGAAATGTGTGTAAATGCTTGGCATGGGGTTTACCTCTTCTAGGGAACATCGCACAGTGAGTTTAGTTTGAAGTGATTCTTTATTGGCAATGATCTCAGTGTCAGAAAGCATGAAGTCTTATATTTTCTCTGAATTGGTCTCCTTCGGTCTAGGCCCCAAAGAATATCATAGGTAGACTGTTCAAGAGGCTGTTAGAGGGTGCAGGAAATATAACCAAACCAAGCACAGAGACACAAGTGCCCGTGAGTAACAGTTAGCATGGAGAAAATAGAGCAGAGATATCGTAAAGCTTTGTACGCTGAAACTACCAGGCAAAATTACACAACTGCTTTTTGAAAAACAGAACATACTTGAGGTTTTTATAGGTAGCCAAAATTACCAAGTGATATTGACATAATAATTAAAATACAGCTTAATATACTATATATAATATAGTATATAACATATATAACATGCTATGTACATAACATATATAACATATCATATATAATGTATGTAAATGTAATAATGCTAAATAGTATATAATAATGTGTCTACGCAATGTAACGTGTATATGTGTGTATATATAATGTAATATGTATATAATGTATGATATGTAATACTATATAATGATTATATGATAATATGTGTAATATGCAAATATGTATATATGCGATATGTGCAATGATGTATTTATGTAATATAATATTATGTATACAATATGTATATGTGTGCAGTAATGCGTAATATATAATATATAATAATATAATGTATGCATTTGATATGTAAACATATAATGTGGTGTGTGTATGATAATGTATAATATAATAATGTATATAATATAGATATTACATAACATATACAACATACTATGTATTAAGCCAAATCAACTTGTGAAGAACTGAATATAAATTAAAGTTGAAAAATAATATCAGTAGTTTTTAAAATCTTTCTTAATCAGCTCTAACAGAGAGTTAGAAACAACTGAACGAGAATGAGAAACCTACATGTGTTAAGATAAACTGCTCAACGATGAGTATCTAAAAGGATGGTGGTTTTGGAAGAGAGGTGTAAAGGTATGGTATGTGCCAGGAGAAAGCCAAATCAACACCTAACTGGCACAGAAGAGAAGAAAGAATTATTGGCTGAGAATGCATAAAACAGATGAAAACAATCAAGCCACACGTTTGGGGCACACCAGGAAGATCAAGCAAGGTAAATGTATGAAATTAATGAACTAGGAAACAAACACACAATATGGGTTTTTTAGTATGTATGTGCATATATACATACTTTGTTTGTGTGTGGTGTACGCATGTGCACTTCTTTGTATATGTGTAGATGCACGTAGAAGAAACTGGAGGTTGCCATCCAGTATCTTCCACTATCATTTTTCTATCTTGCTTTTTTAATTTATTTATAATTCTATTTTTGTTTATTTATTTTGAGACCAAGTCTCTCACTGAGCCCAGAAGTCACTGATTTTTACCAGGACTAGCTGGTTAACAAGCCTCAAGGGAATCCTGAACCTTAGTGGTGCAGGGTTACAGCTGAGCACCACCACACCCGACTTTTTATGTGGGTTCTGGGGGCCATAACTTAGGTCCTCATACCTGAGCAGACTGCAGCTTACTGACTGAGCCATCTCCCCACCCAGGTCATGGTATTTTTTCTCTGCTTTGTTGATGCGACTTTATCTTCCACCCAGCTGCAAAGCTGATTGCTCTCTCCTTGAATCAAGGCCAGCTCTGAAATCTTCCTTGGCCCCCCGGAAGCAGCAGGAGCGATGTCAGGGCCCAGAAGACTTCTTTTAAATTTTACTTGTGTTCTTTAGGGGGGAAGGGTCTTGGGTCATTATGTAAAGTATAAGCTGCGCATTAGAATATACAGGCAATGTGGAAATGTACCAAGAGCATCAAGTACCCAGGCGTGTCGTGTTAGACCCTGCAGATGAACTTCAGACGGTATTATGGGACTTGACACGGGATGCTGTTGATGAGAGCTTCCCAAATTGCAGATCCACTAAGTCACCGAAATGCGTGTGCTGCAATATGGTACGCAGCACAACAAACACACAAAAACCATTACATAGAAGATTGCTCAGGCAAAAATTATTCTCCAAAAATATTCGAATGAACAAACTTCTGATAAGACAAATCAAAGAAAAGGGAGTTGCTCGGGAATGTAGCTCAGTGGTAAAGTAGTACGCACTTAACATACACACGACCCTGGGTTCAATCCCCAGCACTGACTACAGACAAGGAAAAGGAAATGGATTAAGTCTCAACCAATGTCAGCTCCCTTCCCGAAAATAAGAGGGCAGGCTACTCGTGAGAAAAGTCACCTGCCATGTAAGCCTGCCACTGAGTTTACTCCCTAGAGGTCACGTGAAAAGATGAGGTAGACATGCATCTAAAATGCCAGCACTCCAAAGGTGAGACAGGAGGAAGGGACCAAAGATTCTCCCAGGCCAGCTACCCCAGAGCACTGCAGAAACCGAGGAGGGAACTTGCCTCAAGTGCAAGATGGGAGGAGACGATTGCTTCTCAAGTCTGTTCTTTGACCTCCACACCTATACCTTGGCAAGTATATACCTACTCATTCTTTCTTTGTCTGTGTCTCTGTTTCTGTGTGTCTGTCTGTCTGTCTCTCACCACATATACAAGGGTCATGATGATAATAATGATAGATTTTAAAAGGAGGGTCTTAAAATAGATACTTAAAAGATGAAAACAGCTGTGTGTGCTATGCATACCATTAATCCCAGCCCTCGGGAGGCAGAGGCAGGAAGATCTCTGAGTCTGAGACCAGCCTGGTCTACAGAGTGAGTTCTAGGACAGCCAGGGCTACACAGAGAAACCCTGTCTCAAAAAACAAATAAAAGATGAAAACAGAAAATCTGACTTTAAATATGCTTTCAAGGTAGCCATCGTTAGGAGACAGGGGAGATGGCTCTGTTGGAAAAGGGCCTGCCGTGTAATTACGAGGACTTGAGTTTGGATCCCAGCACCCATGTAAAAGCTGGGTGCATAGCACACATCTGTTAACCTCATTTCCCGGTGGGGAGAGAAGGTACCGAAACAGGAAGTTCATTCGTCAGACAGCACAGCTTGAACAATGAGCTTCAGTAAGAAACAGTGTCTCAAAACTTAAGAAGGAGAAACAACTGAGGAAGACATCCAACAGAGACCTCTGTCCTCTACAAGCATGTGCACATGTGTGCAGTGCTCCTAAACATGTATAACACATGCATGCACGCACACACAAAAAAAATCCACTTATGACTTTTAAGATTTTTGTTTTGTTTTGTTTTAAATCAAGAACAAGAAGGAAGTTTCTCAGTCGCATGGGAAGTGCAGGCTGAGTTGTCCTTAAGACCTGGAGTCAGAAGTATTTCAGGTCTCAGACTCAGAGGTGCAGCTTCTGAGTCCTCCACTCCCTTGCACCCACCCCAAACTTTCACTTTGGTGGGTTTCTGACTCTGGGTGTTCAGATGAGAGATATTTGAAATGTCCCATAGAAAGGCCCATAGTAGATACCATCCTTGCTGATGGAACTGTATAGAAGTTCATGGAATTACACAGACTTTGAGTCTAGTTAATTGGGGTGTTCTTGTTTGTTTGCAAGTTTTTTTTAGTGCAGTTTAGAAAATTAAAAAGAAAACACTTCCCAATGGAACTTGTAAGATGATAATGCCTCCAGCCATCTCTTCTGTGAGAAATTGTAAAGCAGATTTCAGAGACTTTAGAAACACACGGACACAGAAGAAAGGAAGACAGAAAGGCTGAGAAGAAAATGGCAGGACCAACGAGACTGTGATTATGAAAAATTCCAACAAAGAAGCAGATAGACTATGAGAATTTAGTTGTGCTCAAAACTCAACATGTAACAAACAATTTTACTTCTTTATGCCTATAATAAATAATTTTAAAATAAAAAAATCAATTTTTATACAACATAAATATCATTTACCCGGGAACTAATTGATCAAAATACATGCAAGATTTCAGCAAGAAACACAGTGAGCCATGAACAAAAGTTTAAATATATAGTCATGGTTTTCATGACTCAATTTTGGAAGGGTGGTTTGGATTTTGTTCTTGATTTTTTGTTTTTCGAGACAGGGTTTCTCTTGTGTAGCTCTGGCTGTCCTGGAACTCATTATGTAGAGTTGGCTGGCCTCGAACTCAGAAATCTGCCTGCTTCTGCCTCCTGAGTTCTGGGATTAAAGGTGTGCGCCACTACTACCTGGCAGGGGTGTTTATTTCTCCCAACTCGATTCATAGCCTTGAAAGCAATCTTTATCAAAATCCCAACAGGCTTTCTGAGGTAAAAATGGACAAGCTGATATACTTACAGGAGGTTTCAAAGCCATGACACTTCAAGGAAGGAGAAACAGGAACTTCCTTTGTCAAATCTCAGCCCTTGCCATGGAACTACAGAGTTAAGGTAATGTATCGCGGGCAGAGAAACAGACAAAGGAGTTCTCCAAGCACATATGCCCCCTTGCCTGTGGAACAAATGGCTCATCGGAGCAGTGGGAAACAACTGACTTTTCAGTAAATGGTGGTGAGACAGCCGGTATTTGCATGAAGGACAAAATAACCAAACACAACACTGGGTTCCTCTCATACACTAGTCACAACAAAAATTAATCCCAGATGTACCAAGATTAACCACAACGGAACAGGAAATAGAGAGAGAAATGTGAGCTATTCTTCATGACCGCCAGGTAGGCACTCTTAAACAAGACACACAGCGTGCCAACTGTATAGAAAAGACCTAACCACTCATACCTTACGCACTGAGACAGTATATACGGACGTTAGGACTCTGACTATCATTTATAGCCACCAAACATTGCCCTTCTGCCTCCATTGTTCTGTAAGTGCTTTCAACGCAGGATCAGCTGGAGCAGTGGTTCTCAGCCTTCCTAACGCTGTGACCCTTTAATACAGTTCCTCAGGTTGTGCTGACCTACCTACCATAAAATTATTTTCATTGCTACTTTATAACTATAACTTTGGCTACTGTAATGAGTCACAATGTAAATATTTTTGAAGATAGAGGTTTGCCAAAGGGTTGTGACCCATAGGTTGAGAACCGCCGCACTAGAGAAATCCAAGATTGTTCAAGTCAGTTGCTGAAGATGCCCTACTTCTTAGCAGGCATCCAGCCAACAGCCCCCAATCACGGCAGACCCAGAGCCTCCTGTTCTCCACTCCCTCTGAGTCTCTACAAACCGCAAATGATGGGTTCCTCTAGCGAACTCTGAGTAACAGCCTGTAGGTCCCTCCTGGCTGCGCACCGCCTGTTCCCACAATATTAACTCTGCGTCTCTCCATGAAGAGAGCAAAAAGAGAGCTTCCAGGTGGGAAAAGACAGTTGTCCACCCACCAAGAACCAGTAGACAGCACACATGGGGAACTCGAATAATCCAAGGGAAAGATAAAACTACAGAAAAACGGAGGACTTGGCTCAGCACAGGAAAAGAACCCAGTGATGACTAAGCACCAGAGGTTCTCCTGTGGGTCTCACCAGAACCATAAAGTACAATCGTCTGGTACAGTAGGCAGAGGGGGGCACTACTGGTCTCCTCAGAGGCTCACTGAGGCCACACCCTTACTCTAGATGAGCAAGCAGGGCTTTGGGGTCCCAGGCAGTATGGTCTCTGTCCTATCTATACCTCCTGCATTGTGTGGGTGGCTCAAATGCCTTCGGCTCCAGACCCAACCTCTCCTAAGGAAAGGACGCGAGGTCATGCTCAAGGCCCTTGTCAGTTTAAAGGATCCTGCCTTCCTAAACCATGGAGGATAGGGCAGAGAGAAGGTGCGGCAGGAGTACACTGTTCACAGTCACTGCATCAGAAGAAGTATGAAGTCCTGCTCGTGACCTACATGGTCCAAGCAAGGCTCACTAAGTACTTCATACAACCGAAGCCTATGAGAATCTCTAGGACTTATCACGCTCATCTGAATTTATTTGTCCTTAACAGAAAAAAAGTAAAGGCCACAGGTAGCCATAACCATGACTTAATATTGATATACCCATTTTATTCTCTTTGTTTGTTTTGCGGTAATAAAATTTGGGGATTGAACCGAGAAGGCTTGTTTGCCTCTTGTGATGGGAGGCAGACACTGGCTGGCAAAGGACTGAGCGTTAGGGGCTCTGAAGGCTGGGGTAGGCCTAGGGAGAGGTCAGATGCATCAGTGAGCTGCGGATTATGGTGGGGGAGAAAGGGGCCTCGTACTGATAAACAAGCACTCTACCATGGACCCACATCTCCAACCATCACCGCCTCATTTCAAAGATGGGGAGAAAAAACAACAAGTGAGGTCCAGGTAGGTGGAACTTTTCCAAGGCCACACAGTAGCAGACTCTGTTGATGACTCTGCAGTTGCCGCTTTTCCCCCCACCAGAACCCGCAGCTCACTGATGCATCTGACCTCTCCCTAGGCCCACCGCAGCCTTCAGAGCCCCTAACGCTCGGTCCTTCGCCAGGCAGCGTCTGCCTCCCATCACAAGTGGCAAACAAGCCTTCTTGGGTTTCACCTTTCCATCAGGAGCTTTGTCTCAACAGAAGGGGGCATTCCGCTCCTAGATGTCTTGCTTAAGCAACAGAGGCACTGACAGGACTGAGTACCAGTGACTCTAACCCTCACCAGTCACACTTACCTGGTTCCAGCAGTAGCAGCAGCAGCCCCACGAGGGAAACACCTGGCCGCAGCTCCATGCTGTGGTGTCACAGGTGTCCGTGGCCTCTGAGTAAGAAGCTTCCTTCCACAGATGGTTGTTACCACTCGCCTTCCTGCTTTTATGCTTCTCCAGGATCTGATAGTACACCTGTCATAAATTTTACTGTGCTCACCTTTGAAAGGGGGCAGTGGCTGGCTGTAAATAAGAAATATTAACATTTAGGCAGAAGCTTGACAACAGGATAGCATGCTCTAGTCATAGACACCCAAAGACCAGGACCAGGTGGCCTCCCAGCTACCTCCCATGGTGTCGGGGGTCCAGAGATGGCTGGTGGGAGAGACAGAGCTACCGAGAACATAAACCTTAGCTTCCCATGTGTAGAGCTAGGAGCTCACTATGTGCCCAAACTCTGGGATCTTAGGCACCTCCCTGGGTTTGACCACATCTGCCTCTATTTCCTGATTTACAGGAAATAAGGACACAGAGAGCGGAAGTGTTTCACGACCGCTGTGGACCCTTCAGACCTGCTCCATATCGGAGCTTCTTTAGTTGGAAACACATCGCCACCGGGTCTCAGAAGCCGCTGGGCTCTGTAGCTGGGACCTCGAGGGGAGATTTGTTTCTGTTGTCCCCACCCCGCTACTAAACGCATTGAGTCACAGGCAGCGTAGAGCACACCCTTCGTCTGCATGCTGAACCATGAGAAGCAAAAGGCCGAGAGGTGAGCCAAGGAACTCACTCTGACCCCATCAGCAGTTTCCATGGGCACATGGAGTGGGGGACGCTGGGCTGAGACCAAGCCAGGCAGACTGAGCCTAAAGCCTAAGTGACACAAACTGTTGATGGGGGCGCTCTCATTCTTTCCCCCCAAATACCAAGGAACGGTTGGCATGGGTAATACACACAAATACAAGCAAGTTACCTTTGCCTCTTCCCCATCCCTTGATGATAACTGACAGCTAACTCCGGGGGTCTGGCTAGGAGCCCTGACCTGGTTGAGCCCATGACCCAACTCAAACCTGACTTAGATTTTTTTTTCTTATATAGCTTTACTGCGTTTCATCTAAAGTGATGAAGAGGTGGGTAGCTCCTCATTTATAAAGTTCTCATTCTAGAATATTGTTATCCCTTCTCATCTGCTCAGAAAAACGTGACATCGGTGACCATACATCTCAGGCCTAGTCTCAGCCTTCGGACTTTGTATGGGTGTGGAGCCATGTTGTGGAGTGTAGACACTGTCATACTAACCCTGCTGACCATGGGCTGATCCTACGGCCTGGGAGAGAGTGACGTGCTCAGAAAAGGAAGAAGAAAATGTACCCAATGTGCCAAGGTCTGCAGGGCTTGTTTGAGCACAGATGTTCCCTGGAAGCTTGTCACCATCACTAGACTGCCTACAAACACAACATCAGACTCACAGATGCTGCTCCTCTTAGGATGCCAGAACCACCTGCTCTGCGCTGCCAGCAGCCTGTAAGAGCATCGCCAAACTTTCTTGAAGGCAATGAGGGCCCATAAGACTCTGCTCATGCGTAGGCCAAGAGGAGGTAGGGCATGGAGCATGATGGGGCAAGGGCAGAAACACCTGCTCCCATCTCTGAATTCATTAGTGTGTTGCTGGCCGTAACCTATCCTATAACCTCTTTTGCATTAAAGAAAAACAAGATATGACTTAATCATTTTGATCTCTGGGAGACATTTTAGCATAGAACAGTCGGATTGCCTTTTAAGTGGAGAAAATATTGGAGTACCAACAGTGCCTCAAAGGAACCCTCACTGTGTAGTGGTAAGGGAAGCAAAATGTCTTCTTTCCTTCTTTCTTTCCTTCCTTCCTTCCTTCCTTCCTTCCTTCCTTCCCTTTCCTTTCTTCCTTCTGTTTCTCTTAGGGGTGCAGGACTGGAGTAAAACACTCACACTGTATTCCAGGCTGTCAGAATTTGCAGTGTCTCTGAGGATGTCCTTAAACTCCTAAGAAGTTGCCTTGCTCGGCCTCCTGGGTTATGGGATTACAGGTGTGAGCCATCGGCCCTCAATTGGTAAGTGACATTGTGTGAGCACTCTTGCCAACACTGTGAAAGCATCTGTTAGTTTGCATGGCACTTGCTGTCTGTGAGGTCTGGTACACCTGAGGAAACAAGGGAAAAGCAGTCCTCTACAGCCAGAGGCAAGCAGCTTCGTCACTTCTCCATAAACTTTCGCTCTCCTGTTTGTTTTTGCTATCAAATGTGTAAAGAGGACAGACAGGTCCTAAAAGAGGGAATGTGCCCCATTGTCTGTTCTAGCAAAAGTCTTCGGGTGTGCCCTTTGAGAAAGAAACAAGCCCATAAATGTCTTTGGGGTTAACTTGTATTCCTTCCCTGCAAGGAAGGCTTCTTGTGGACAAAGCAAAGTAGTCGCTGTTTCCCAAAATCCCACTAGGAGGTGCTAGACCAAATCACAGGCTCAAGGCCCACACAGATTAAAAAGCCCTTAATATCCTTTCAAACTACAGGATATAAGTGATTATTATTCTCATGAATTTAATTTGATAAATGAATATCCTATTTTTAAAAAATCGACTATAGACCATTCAAGGGTATTGAATATAAGCCTGGCGCCTGGGGAATTGGTTTCAGCTACAGGTCATGAAGTGTGTTTCCTAATGTGGGTCACAGTTAATATTTGAAAACCACCATCTTAGCAGGAAACAGAGGCCTGTTTGGTCCTCTGACTGATGACGCAGTAGCCGCAGTAGCCGCAATTCCTCCGTGTTACACGGTAGCTAGAAGCAATGCCTGAGGTAGGTTCTGGGCCTCAGTAGGAAGGGCAAGTAGGGTCAAGACTTTTGATGTTGAGGAGCAGAACCTCAGGTAAACGGCTCCATTTCTTCAATAAGAAAAACTGGATTCACTGGCGTGACCGGGAACAGTACGATAGGAAGTATCTGATGGGGATCTACTATAGGTGCCTACTTCCCAGTACAAGATTCAGGCCACATGAGCAAAACACTGTCCAGTGCTAAGAAATAGGCTCATTCAGCTTCCCATGAACGGAGACAAATTAGGATCAAGATACTAAAGACACAGACTTCACTCAGGAACAAAGAGGGGATCAACAATATAGCTCTGGAGAGAAGCCACACTTTTGAAATATCTCATTGTTACTAAGAAGGAGAGAAAGATTGATGTGGCAAACCCCTGCAGAATAGATAGACATTCCCTGAGAGGGGACCCCTGGTCTACTTTGATCTCTGCAACATCCCCAGAAGCTAGCCCCAGGCTACTGCGGCAGCCAATCCTTCAGTATTGGGCGAATAAATAAATGGATGAAAGTTGGAACGAAGCAGAGATCAAGACTACTATAAAAAGATCAGCTCACAGAACAGACTAGAAAAGATGAAAGGGATACAAATTGCGACGGAGGACGGAGAGCTGAGGACAAAGAGAAGGTCTCCCGTGTGTGTGGAGCAGCCGGTGGATCATGGCTTCTAAGGTGCTGCCATGATTTGTCCGCATGGTGGTTCTCAATCCTGGCTTCCTTTGGGAATCTCAAGGAACTACCAGGCAGTCAGTTGTGTGACAAGATGACTCCAACTTGCATCAGACAAGTCAAAAGTCCACCTGGCAAGAGGTCGGGCTATTAACAGTTGGCAAAACATGCTGACCTCTAGAGAGAAAATTCATTGGCGCACACAGCCTGGCAAGATTCTGGGCTTACTTCTCAGAGGTCATGAGTTAGATGGAAAAAGGGCTGAATGTTGGTGCCTGAAAAAGCACAGTGTCTGTGACCCCCCCCCCCCCCAGGACGTGCAAGCTGGAGTTCCAGGTCAGCTGTGATGCCTGCTGTCACTTGGGGGCTCTTTCTCTTCCTCATGTACTGTGGTGTTTGACAGCATGGATTCTATTCCGCAGTGGGCACATCAGACGCATCCACAGGTGTGGCATGATGTCCCGCTGGTCTGGGGCCGGAGGGATAGCAAGCAACCTCCACTAGCCTTGAAGCGCTGGACTGACTATACCTGGCCTAGCTCTGGAGTTTTCACTCTGCCCCTCATCCACCCTTTGGTTGCCCTATGTGAGAATCTTGTCTGAGAGTCTCCCATGGATACAAAGCCTATGCAAAACTTGGTTTAGAGGGAACCCGGAAAACCGTGGTGCCTCATGAACCAGGGACGTGCACCTGGCATTGTATTATCAGAAACGTCTGTTTGTTTTGAGATACGGAAATCTACTAAAGTGTAAACAAAGGAACAAATAAAGATGCCAAGAGGCAAAAGGGAAATACCTCAGTTCATCAAGACTGAACCCCCTGCAGCCGCAGAGGCTGTTTATTCTCAAGGTGTCTCTGAGTCTTCATTTCACAAACCCATATGAACCCACACACCACGCTATGTTACACATGACACACGGTATTTGAAGGAGGGGGGTGAGCTGACCCACCCCGCTTCACACCTGCAGGATACCCTCTTTCTACACCAGGTATTAATACAGAGAAGGTACTAGGGCTGGCTGACCTCTATTCACAAGCGGGGGCGGCTGAGTCTCCACAGTATGAGCCCTGGTAGTCCTCAAATCACAAGGATGCTCTAACTACGGGTCTTCCCGGCTTCTCTACACCTTACCCCTTCAGACTCTGAGGGCCCTCTAGACTCCAGCGTCCTGCTGGCACAGACAGAAACATTTATCAGAGCCATGCCTTCCTAGCTTGTATTCCTCCAATCACACAGAAAATGCAGATGTTTTTACAGCAAGGAGCTTGAGATGATCAGTCATGTATTTTGAACAGCCCAACCCAGTACCCACCCTCCTGTAAGTTCAGACAGAATATCTCTTTGCCCACCTGGGGCCCCTAAGGCACCTATGCCCAGATTCAGAGTTAAACAGCATCCACTGAACACCTACTCACTAGTAGCTGAGCACCTACTAAGTAGCAGGCCTCTTGCAATTCAAGTTCATAAATGTTTTATTTCATACTAGTGGGATCCTCGGGGGGGGGGGGGCAAGTCAAAGGTCAAAGGTCACCCGATGCGTGATCCTGGGGGCTAAAAAAAAGCCAGGTCAAAGGTCACCTGATGAGTGATCCTGGGGGCTAAAAAAAGCCAAGTCAAAGGTCAAAGGTCACCCGATGAGTAGAAGTAAAGAGGGTTCTGATCTAAGGTTCCTCCCCATTCATTTCTCTCCAGCATTACTGGGAGACTGCCCAGTGCAGCACCTAACTCTCCTTTAAGACGGAAGTGGAAGAAGGCTCCTGATCCTGTGTGGTGGTGGGAGGGTTGCCTTTGTCTCTTACATCAAATTTAATAGAGAACTTAACAATGCAATTCTTTTATCCTGGATGCAGAATCTGAAAATTAGGGTGCTGGTGAACCTGGAGGTACAGCACCCCTTTTCCTGACACCAGAGGACTCCTCTCTGACACTATTTCAGAAGGACCAGAGAAGTTGACATTCTATAACCCATCACAGAAAGGATGGTGCCCAGCTCCGTCCTTTCTTCTCCCCTCCCCAAGGACAATCGGACACCATAAGAATAGTTCAGAAAGTACTTGGTCCTTATCAGTTTCCTGGACCAGGGTTTCTCCACCCTTTACATAGAAGAAAACTGAGGCAAAGAAAAAAGCTTCTGTGAAGCCTGGTCATGAGTAAGCATCACTGGGAGTTGGACTCTCAGGTCCAAGTTCAATGCTGTTTCCCACTAATTGCTCAGGGTTGAATCACTGTGACCATGACAGCAATGGTGAGTTTAGTCCAGTTTTATCAATATGAAATTTAAAACCCCCAGGGAATTAGTAACTGGCTCAAGGTTGCTTAGCTACTAAGGGTAGATCCCAGGATGCTTGAATGTCTACCACAGCCAGCAGTGGTCAAGTTCAAGCTATGGAGACTCAAACAAAACCTGTGCTAAGTTGGATGGTGACGGCACACACATTTAATTCCAGCACTCAGAAGGTAGTGGCAGGAGAATCTCTGAGTTCAAGGCCAGCCTGGTCTACAGAGAGAGTTCCAGGACAGCCAGGGGTACACAGAGAAACCCTGTCTCAACAAAACAAAACAAACCCATGCTAAATGATACCAACATAAAGCCTTATGCCCACACCTACCCCACCATGTTTTAACATGGAGTGTTGACTGAGGTTTCTGTCCTGCCCGGTTTCCATAGTCATTAAGTCCCAAAGAAATTACACAGAGGTCTATATTAATTATAATCTGATTGGACTAACTTATATTAGCCCATAATTCTTGTGTTAGCCACATGGCTTGGTACCTTTTTCGGCGAGGCAGTCACATCTTGCTTGCTCTCTGTCTGGCTACCTCTCTATCTGGGTGATGACTGCAGACTGAAACTTCCCTCTTCCAAGAATTTTTGTTGCTCTGCCTCTACTTCCTGCCTGGCTATGGGCCAATAAGCATTTTATTAAACAAGTACAATATTTATAACAAAGGAATATTTATAGGGTAAAAACCATTATCCCACAGCAATGGAGTCCCTGGGAAAAGGTTGGTGTGGGAAGCTCTTCCTTAGATCTCCCAGAACTGAGATGCTGTTTGTGGTACCCATGGTTCCACAGAGCAAGGCTAGGGAGCCAGATGGTGTGAGATTGGATGCTCTTCCCATGAAGCTCCATTGTTACCTCACTGCCTACAGGAGCTGTCGTCTGTCCTTCAAGTCCAAAGGAATACGCAACCCCACACCCCCAAGGGTACCTCACTGCTCGCTGCCATGCCAAGAAGGCCCTAGATTCCACAACCCCAAGCATCCCAGCTGATGCTATCTGCTTCCCTTGCCTGCATTCACAACAGAACACCCGCCCAGAAAGCATCTCCCGGTCTTGGATTAGAGAGAAGGGCAGGAGTGAAGATTAGAAGCTCTTGCACCTGAATGCCTCTGGCCCGGATGCTGGTAACAGTACCTGCTGAATGACTGGGATAGTTCGCCAGCTGGGAATTCCCTCTATCCACATGGCACACCAGATACAGGATGGGGCCTCTGAGCCTTTGGTTGTGGGGCAGGGGATTGCTGAACTTTATGTAAGCAGCTTGGTCAGGGGCTGGGCGGCCAACACCCAGGACACCAAGGCAGCTGTGGGTGTTAATGGCCCTGGTAGTGATGCACAGACCTGTCCACCTGTTTACTTTGGATGGCACCACCTGGGGAGAGGGCTGTGTGAGAGGAGGTGGAGAGAGGAGGAGGTGCTGATGGAGAAGGCCTGCTGGTCCTTGGGGCCAGCCAGAGCTGGGCTGCGCCCTAGACATCAGGACATCCAAGCTGGGGACTGGGTGGCTCACAGAGAAGCTATTCCCTCAAGTTTTGTTTCCTGAGGGATTGCCCATACACCACTGTCTCCAGGCACTTCTGACTGACATCAGCCTGCCACGTATCCTGTCTTCACCTTAAAGGTGCAGGAGGAAGGACTTGTTCCTTGCAGAAAATTGAATTCCCAAGATCTACATCTTTTTAATCCTAAGGCATTTTCAGACTAAGGCATTTCTGAAAATAGACTGCTCTCCCTCCCTCTCTCCCGCTCTCCCTCCCTCCCTTTTTCTCTGTGTGTTTTGTGTGTGTGTGTGTATATGTGTGTTGTAGTGGGTATTTGTGTACCTGTGTGAGAACAACCTTAGGTGTTGGTTTTTTTGGCACTATGAACTTCTATTTTGAGAGAGAGTCTCTCATTGGCCTGGAACTTGCTGAGGAGGCTAGAGTAGCTGACCAGTGAGCTCCAAAGACCCTCCTGTCTCTACCACCCCATCCCTGGGGGTTCAGGCTTGTTCCACACCAGTCTTTTGGACTGCCTTTAAATCTGCAGAAATTTTAGAAGCTTTTCTGATAATGAGTGGCAAAAGCAAATTTTATTTTATTTGTACCTGTTTTGAGATAGAGTCTTACGATAAATCTCGGATTAGCCTTGGATGTGTGATCTCCCAGCCTCTGACGGTGCTACTGTGCCCAGCCTTAAAGCTTGGTTGTTTTTGTTTTGTCTTGGTGTTTCTGCTCCAAAGACCAGTTATTTTAACCTGAGACATAGCACTTTCTCAGTTTTGTTCCTTTGGCACTTACTTGACATTTGGAGACCTCTTAAGGGTATGTGGGAACAAGAACATGCAAGGATGTGCTTCTCCGGGGTGGCTGGAATTTCAGTGTGCTCCTTGTGAGAATCATGGACACTCCTAATTCCTGTTCACTTTCTTCTTTGCTTCAGAGGCAGAGCTACATCAGGCCAACTTCCCTCATTTCTCTCTGGTCACGGAGACCCGTGTCTCCTGAATCTTTATGAGTCTTCAAATTCTTGCACCTTGATCATTTGTTACCTGATTCCCGGAAGAATCCCTGTAGGTGACTGCCCCAAGTCACTGCCAGGTGGCATCTCTAAAATGCCTTTCACTCACCTGTCCCTGTCCTTTGGCTTCTGTTCCCACCACTCCACCAAAAGTTCTTGAAGGTCAGTAGTTTGTTGAATTCAACAGACAAGGAAAGATCTCCAGACTTTATCTTACTGGACATCTCAGCTCCACAGGTGGCCTCTGCTACATTCTTGAGCTACTAGCCCTGCCTAGGGTTTCTGGCTTCTTCTAACCACTCCTCCTCCGGCCTGGCCCCTCCCACACGGCTGGTTCTCAGGGCAATCATAAGGAGCCCATGGCTTGATTTAAAGTCTGAGTGTCAATCATCCCCACATTTCCACTTCCAGCCTCTCTTCTGAGCTTCAAGCCCCATAAACTCCTTCACTGACTCAACCCCATCACTTTGAAGTTCTTCAGACTCTGGGAGGGGAGAACTGTCCGCGTCATTCTTCCTCCAGTGTTTCCAACCATACAGGAAACAGCAGTGGCCATGACAGACAGACCCAGGAAATATCCCCAGAGTCCCTGAAGTCTCCCTCTCCTCCCGCCAGCAGATCACCAATTGTCGAGTCTCCTCAATTCTATATCCTAAACTGATCACAATTCCTGGACCAAGCTGGGCCCAGCCTACTGTCACTGCCCACTGGGCTGGCCAAATGGCTCCAGCTCTACCTCTGCTTCTTATGTCTCCCTTTCCTTTCTTCCTTTAACTATATCAGTCTGAACAATCTTGTCTGTGTGCAAGCTTAACGTCATATCCTGTAGAATACTCCTCCCTTGAACAAGTTCTCATTGCTCCGTAGTTAAAGCCCAACTATCTCAGCATGGTCCTTAAAGCTCTGTGTGCCTCTTCTTCAGCCTCAAGTCCCATACTCTCTCCTTGTTTAACACGCTCTCCCATACACTCATACACACATACTCATGTAGATACACACACACTCATATACACACTCATATATACATACACACACACACTCATACGCACGCGCGCGCACACACACACCCAACCGAGCTTTTGTATGTCTTTCCACCTGTGATAGCTTGTCCGCAGATTATCCTGTCTGACCAACCTTAAGCTCCAAGAGGACAAAGACTGACTAGCTGCTGTGTCCCCACTACACGGTAGAAGGCTGATGGCGGTCACTTCTGATTAGTTGTATACATCCACTCCCGCTCAAGCCATTCCTGGGTTCCTTACAGGGACCCCAGTAAGCAGAATCAAATTCTGCTTCTTGATGGCTTAGCTACCCTGGTCCATTCTCTCGGGCAGTTTGCTGGAGGTTCCATCGCATCAGCTGTTCTGCCTTGATGGGGAGCCAGCAGTTGGCCAGTTGGAGCTGTCTCCTTGGCTGAACCTGCATTTTATTCCTCAGTGCCATTCCCACACAGCTCCCAAAGCAATAGCAACCCAGCTAGAAACAGAGTCCTCGGAGGCATTCCCTTGAGACCGATTGTAATATATGGCTTTATGAGGGAAGAGATACTCTTGGCAGCTGCTGGACCCAAATATGTCCTTTTGTCCTCCAAAGAAATCTCTTAGAGCAGTCTCCCTGAAAACCAAGAAAACCTGTAATCATGCCAGTCCCGTAAAATGTGGGTAACGAGCCCAGCAGGACTGCCAAATATTCTGCCAGGTCAGTGCCAAAATTCCCACCCCAAGAGAACACTTGTCAGTAGAGACCCGGCACCCCCTTTCCAGGTACTCTGGAACTCCCACAGACCCAGAGGCAACTGCAGATGGGTCCCTCCTGGCCGGAAGATCATAAATCTACGCCACTAATCTGCTAACATCATCTTGTGGTTGGCTGGAGTTTTTGCTGTAATCTTGACACCTGACTTGGATCGGGCTTCATCTGTTTATCACCTAGCCTTGGCACTCCACTGGTTCCAGGTCCTGCTTAATAGACTTAACCCTTCTTCTTTCGCTTTGAGTTCCTTGACCACTGTATGGACTTGTCAAATCCAGGTATTTGTGCTTGGGTAACCTTTCCCTGGAGCTGTGTTCTTGATGACTTGCCTTTGCTGGCCCTTCCTTTCACCCTGTGTCCTTAGATGTCATTGTGTCACCAAGAGGAGGATCACAAAGTGGGATGCAAGCATGGTTCTTAGCAGCTGACCTCCTCAGACTAGCCCCCCTCCCCTCAGGACAAATAAACCCAGAGGAAATGGTCCTTTCTGCCTGCTGGCTTGTCCTGAGAATGTGATTATTTCAGAAAGATCATTTCTCTGACATATTCTGCTTGTTAGGAGTCTGAGATCACTGAGTTCCCAGGTATCCAGCCATTAGGTCAGGGCTCAGAGCAGAGATTGCCTAGTTTACTTCAATTAGAAGTAAGCATGAGCCGGGCGGTGGTGGCGCACGCCTTTAATCCCAGCACTTGGGAGGCAGGGCAGGAGTATCTCTGTGAGTTCGAGGCCAGCCTGGTCTACAAGGGCTAGTTCCAGGACAGGAACCAAAAAGCTACAGAGAAACCCAGTCTCGAAAATCAAAATAAAAAAAATAAACAAAAAAACAGAAGTAAGCATGAGTCTGAAGAAGGAGGAGGAGGAGGATGGTGAGGATGAGGAGACGAAGAGAAAAGAGAGGAGAAGGGGAAGGAGGAGGAGGAGGAGGGGGGAGGAGGAGGGGGAGGGGGAGGAGGGGGAGGAGGAGGAGGAGGAGGAGGAGAAGGAGGAGAAGAAGAAGAAGAAGAAGGAGGAGGAGGAGGAGGAGGAGGAGAAGAAGAAGGAGAAGAAGAAATAATAATAATAATAGTGGTGGGGGGGTGATAAGTAGATCTCATTGGCCAGTTAGTTTAGACAAGTTGACAAACTTCATGCTCAGAGAGAGACCCTTTCCCAGAGAACGAAGGTGGAGAACCATCAAAGAAAGGGACCCAATGCTGACCTCAGGTTTACATATGCATAAGCATACATCACACACACATATGCATACATGAGTGTGCACATACATGCTCCAAATGATGCAAGTGGGACTCAAACCCCTCTCCCACACATCAAGGAGCACAGACACTGGTGTCTCACCAAGGCCCTGAAACCTCCCTGTGATGGTGAGTGACGGGCTAGGGCCAGACCTATGAGGTTTGCCAGCATGAGGATGTATCTGGAGATGTGGACCCTGGAGAAGAGCCCAGTAGGGTGGGGGTGAAGACAATTAGGAGCCTGAGAGATTCATCATCACCCACTGACTAAAGCATTATATGGGTCAGAAAACACAGGGCAACAAACCTCTGCAATGAGAAACTCCAAACCCACCACCAACACCCTCTCCTGGGAGCAGACTCCTCATCTTCCATCCGATCATCATGCTGTGAAAAGCTTAATGATGCCAGGCATGGATCATTCTTTCCCAACCCCTTCTTCCAGCTTTCCCCATCCCCACTCCTGGCTCCCTAGCTAGAGGGACAAGAGAAAAGTGTTCTGTGACTTAGCATCAAGAGTTTCCTCAGCCTTTGTGGAGTGGTGGGGCCTTCTGTTCTCTGTGTTGGTTGGTTTTATGTCAACTTAACACACAAACAAGACTTATCTGAAAGGAGGGGACCTTAACTGGAAAAAAAAATGCCTCCATAAAATCCAGCCACAAGGCATTTTCTCAATTAGTGATCAGTGGGGAGGGCCCAGCCCATGGTGGGTGGGGCTGTCTCTGGGCTGGTGGTCCTGGGTTCTGTAAGAAAGCAGAGTAAAGCCGGGTGGTGGTGGCACATGCCTTTAATCCTAGCACTCAGGGAGGCAGAGGCAAGTGGATCTCTGTGAGTTCGAGGCCAGCCTGGTCTACAAGAGCTAGTTCCAGGACAGGCTCCAAAGCCACAGAGAAACCCTGTCTCAAAAACAAAGAAAGGAAGGGAGGGAGGGAGGGAGGGAGGGAGGGAGGGAGGGAGGGGAAAAGGAAAGGAAAGGAAAGGAAAGGAAAGGAAAGGAAAGGAAAGGAAAGGAAAGGAAAGGAAAGGAAAACACTGAGCAAGCCAGGAGAGGGCAAATCAGTAAGCGGCCATGGCCTCTGCACCAGCTCCTGCCTCCAGGAGCCATGCTTCGGTTGTAGACCTAGCTCATTGGAGTCAATGATTACCTCTGTTTACAGCTGGCTAGGTAGGCTAGTATCCTCCACCTCATAAGGCTCTTGTGGTAAGCCTTGGCCTCTTTCTCACCTCTGATGGCTTCATGCTGCAGCTCAGCCTCTCTGAACTAGCTCCTTCCCTCATCCCACTTGAAGACTTGAGAACTCAGGCGTCGTAAAAGGTCATCGTGGCAGCTCTCCACCTCACAGGTCCAGGAAAACACCCATGTGCTTGTGAGGCCACAAAACTGCAGCACCCAGCCCCAAGCCACTCTCCCTCAAGAACTCAAAAACCATATTCCAACCATGCTGTGTGCAGCTCAAAAGTAGAAGGCTCCTCTCCTAGACCCTCTAGCTTCTTCCGTCAGTAAGACCACACCTGCTCGAAGGCCATTGAGCTCCGTGTAATTATCCCAGGAAGCAGATGACAATAATGAATGTCTCCCTGCCATGCTTAGATGGAAGTTCCATGAGATCCGAGGCCACACAGGTCAGGTGTACAGGTAGCTGAGAAAAATGCATGCTGACTCCTGGCCTCCCTGCCTCTCTCTGACTGATTCCTATGGGTTCAGAACACCGAGGTAAGCAGGGGAGGTGTACGTTGGTTCAAGTGAACCTGGAACATCAGGCGTCAAGGAGGAGAGAGAAGTGAACCTTCAGGACTCAGCCTTGAACTGTAGGAAAAAATAGCTTCATTCTTTGGCAATATGAGAGATAAGGAGGGAAGAGAGAGCCACGGAGTCTTTATCAAAAGGCAACTGTCCTCTTTAGGCTGCTATCACCTTTGGGACTCGGTCACCTTCAAGACATCTACTTCCTGGGATAAACGCTAGGCAAGCACTCCACCAACTGAGCCACATACCCAGCCTCCCCTCAGGTTCTGGCGGCCACATGGCTATGGGAAGGACAGATGCTATAGCCCACCACTTAAGACATGAAGGAGGTTTGCGGTGGTGAAGCTGGACATAGTGGAGATGTTCAAGCAGAAAACAGGTGCACTGTAAAAGGGGAGGACAGATTTCTGACCTGGACAGTGGCCTGGACACCGTGTTTTGACTGAGTCGGGATCAGAGGACCCGGTCAAGGGGGTTGAAGAGAATGCTGTGGGGACACCAGAGTCTTGACTCAGGCACTGACGTACACCCTTCCTTGAGAGGTGCCAGGGACAGGCCAGAACACAAACCAGGGATTCAAAAGAGGGCCCTGGAAGCCAGGCGTGGTGCCTCGTGCCTGTAACTCCAGCACTGCGAGGGTTAAAACAGGGAGTTATGAACTCAAGACTAGCCTGTCTCAAGAGGGAAAGAGAGACAGCGTGAGAGAGCATGCATGTTCTGGGCTAGAGCAATTTGGGAGTCTTGGGAGGCCATCCAGGCTGTGGTTTCTGTCTGGGGAAAAACTAGAACAAAATGAAATGCATCAAGAACTGCCACCCAAGGAACTACTGTGTCGGGACCCAGTTGTGAAGCAAAGATCTACAAAGCTGACAGAAGAGAAACTGACCACATGGCTCAGTGGATAAAGAACTCACCACAGAAATGTGAGGGCCTGGGTTTGGGTCCCCAGAACCTACTTAAAGTCAGACACAATAGCATATGTCTGTAATGCCAGGACTCCTAAAGGGAGATAGGAAGTAGAGACAAAAGACCACAGCCAAGCTTGTGCTCACACATATGCATGCGTGCATGCATGCATGCATGCGTGTGCTCATGCACATGTAAAAGACTTGGTTACGGAGAAGAGTCAAGGATCTAAAGTTTGGAAAATGGAAGTCTTAACAAAGGGAATTTCACTGCTGAGCCCAGTGAAATTCCTCAGAGTCTCAATTCAGCTTGCTACCCCTGGGCAACTGTCCTCACCTGAGCATCCTGTCTGCCTATCCCCAGAGGGAGCAGATTGGCTCATCATCACCAGGTTCCTCCCAAGCTGGCCATCATTCCAGAGAATGGGGCAGTTCCAGCTCCTCCCAGCTCATACTCCCTGCCCCCTATCTCTATGCTTTGGTGTCACATTCCCAAGGCACACGGCCAAGTGAATGGAAAGAATTCCCTACTCAGTCAACATTCTGGGCACGTCGGGATTTCTGGGAACCAACCCCTACTTTAGTGTCACCTGGGGGGGGGCACGAGAGGCATGCTCCCCACCCTCCCAAGACTTTATCATCATCTCTTTGGAAGATAAGATGAAATCACAAGCCACAATAAAGTATAGAAACTTTACCAAAGAGGAGAGAGAAGTGCAGAGCGCTGCTGAGATCGGAGAGAGGGGCGGCCATGGGGGAAGTTGCTTAGAGCTTGTCAACTTTTAAGCCCAGTCTTAAAGAAATGAGGAAATCTGACAGTAGACGCGTGCACAAAAGCAGGGCAGCCAGCTGTGAGCAGACAGATGTGGGTTCCGCCTAGCAGATCCAACTGGGGGGACAGGACCCATTGGCATGGGTGCAGTGCTGAAGCATGGCCCACAGACCCAATGCCGGGATATGGCCAGAGCACTGAGGGCCAGGACAACAGAGGACACATTCTGTGAGCGCTTGGTCCCCAAGTGGGTCACTTGCGCCCAGACAAAGACACTTAGACACATGGGCTCACCACACATCACAAACAGAGCTGTAACAGCGGTGCTGACACCACCTTCCCCATCCCCAGAGCAAGGCTTTTAGTGAAAGCTCATTTCTCACCTTGACCTGCCTCTTCCCACTCGATTCCCTCCTCGGTGGTGGGCACTGCTGCTTTCTCTCTGAGGGCCAGTCTGCTGCACGGGTTTCTCTAGACAGCATCTCCCAGGAGGACGTCCCACCATCCACGTGACAGAGGCAGGCTCCTCCTCCTTTTGCCTCCTGGCCCCGCCCATATCTCCACATGCCTCATTTCCGGCATCACCTCCCAGTGTTTCTTCCTTCTGTTGGTTGGCTTTTTCGCTCTTCATCCAGGCGTGGTTCCCCAATGCCCACAAGGTGAATCTTTTCCTGTTTGTGACTCCCGTGACCTTCTAAGAAGGACCACAAGACCCTCTCTAGTCCCCCTTCCTGCCTAAAGCCTTTCACAATGACCAAGACTTGCCATGTGACTCAGACACTGAAAAACTCCCCTTGACCTAACCAAGCAATTCTGCCAGCTGTATCCTGGTCCGAATACCTTCCTCCACAGACATCTGACCAGTTCCCTCCCAGCCTCTAAGATCTCCACAAGTTCCACCTGTTTTAGATGACAAACAGTTAAGACACAAGCTCCAAGATCTCTGACTCCGATCCCCGCTTTGCCTTTTACAGGGAGTGCCGAGTCAAGCCACTGCCTAAGCTTCACAAAAGAGAGAACCCATTCCCATTCCCGACCTATGGAGGTGCCTGGTGGGCTCTGCAATTGGCTGGCTGTCCCGAGTGCTCAGTTCGCACTTGCTTCCTGTAGTCTGCCGGGACTCTTTACCCATGGGCTTTGTTTTCGGGCCCTGCAGGCTTACCTCCTTTGAAAATTTATATCTAAAGCAGTGGTTCTCAGCCTGTGGGGCGCGACCCTTTGGGAGGTTCCAATGACTTTCATAGGGGTCACCTAAAACTATCAGAAAACACAGATAGTTACATTATTATTCTTAGAAGTAGCAAAATTATAGTTATGAAGTAGCAAGAAAATAAGTTTATGGTTGGGGGTCACCACAACATGAGGAACTGTATTAAAGGGTTACAGCGTTAGGAAGGTTGAGAACCCCTGCTCTAGAACATTCCCCTCTCTCTGACAGCATGCAAATTAGTCATCCCTAGCGCAGGGACCCTTCTTTGTACCGCTTTTGTACACGAAAGGTATTTCTTAGGGAAAATGAAGAGCCACCTGTCCAGAGAGCATACCCTTCACTGTGGCTGGAGGTGCCAAGGCCCGGAAAGGGCTTCTGGCCAGCTGCTCCAAGACTTTGAGATGCTTTACCTCACATTCATGCCACGTGGCCTCTCCTTGCTTCCTCCTATTCCTCAGCATGACCATGGACAGGGAGGGGCCTAGATAAGCAGAGATGAGCCTCAACAGGTCAGAGAGGCAGCTGCACCCCATGAAATTGATGACTCCAACCTCGCCTGACCACTCCACTATACAAATCAAATGATGCCCAAATCCTGTGGGGCGGATTTCCAGGGGCTGACGTGCTGAGGGGTAAGGCTACTGGGGTTTTACATTTCGTTCTCTAAGGCAAGATCAAAAGCTGCCTGAAAGAATGATTTCATTTGTTTTTAAATCAATCAAAGCAAAATGGGGCTAGGGAGGTGGCTCACCTGTGAGCTGTTATCTGTGCCAGCAGAAGGACCAGCATCTTCACCACCAGAACCCAGGTTTAAAAAACAAAGCTGAGTGTGGCGATGTGTGCCAATCATCCCAGTGCTGTGGAAGCGGGGCGGGGGATTCCGGGGGCTCACTGGGCAAGCTCCATGTTCACTGGAAGACCCTGTCTCAAAAAAAATAAAATGGAAGAGCTAGAGAGATGATTCAACACATAAGAACACTTGATGCTCTTCCAGAGGACCCAGGTGCCCGTCCCAGCACCCACAACCACCTGTAACCCCAGATTCAGGGGGCTTTGACGCCCTCTTCTGGCCTCTGAGGGCACTGCACACATGTACTACACATAGCACATGCAGGAAAAAAACACACAAGGACATAAAGACAGGGCTACACAGAGAAGCCCTGTCTCAAAAATCCTAAAAGAAAAAAATAATAAAAGTCAGTTAAAAAATAAACTGGAGAGTGATTGAGGAACACTCCTAATGTTGACCTCTGACCTACACACACAAACACACATATACACAATACACATACACATACAGATATATACACATACACACATGCAACACACATACACATACACACACACATATATACATGTGTGAACACACAAACAAATGCACAAACTCCAGCACACAAAACGAAGAGAAAGAAGAAAGAGGAGTAGTGCAAAGCTAGTCAAAAGCAAACATGTGAATTGTTTGCCCAGAGCCCAGCTGTCCTCTTAGTTTTAACTCTGGTCGTTCCAGAAAAGCAAGAGTGGAGATGAGTTATAAGAGGCAGAGGGATTTTTACAAATGTCATGTTAGT